>NC_058093.1:160117500-161425714 GCF_020171115.1 Neogale vison | reverse complement strand
AAAACATTTTGAAATGTTCATACGACCCAAAGCAATCTACAAATACAATGCAATCCCTACTAAAATACGAACAGCATTTTTCACAGAAGTACAACAAACGATCCTAAAATTTGTATAAAACCACAAAAGACCCTGAAGAACAAAAGGAGTCTTGAGAAAGAAGATAAAAAGCTGGAGGTATCAATCCCAGATTTCAAGATATACTACAAAACTGTAAAAACCAAAGCAGTATGATACAGGCACAAAAACAGACACACAGACCAATGGGGATATAATAGAGAAGCCAGAAATAACTCCCCACTTACACAGTCAATTAATCTACATCTAAGGAGACAAGAATATACAATGAGGAAAAGATAGTCTCTTCAATAAATGGTGCTGGGAAAACTGGACAGCTACATAGAAATGAATGAAACTGGACTGTTTTCTTTCTGACTATATTTTAGGGAATATTGGTGGGGGGGGACAAGGCTTAAATCAAGAAAGCCAATTAGACTATTTAATAATATAGATGAGGCATGATCTTACATCCAGCTTGAAATGACGTAGAGGCAAAGGGGATGGACAAAAGGGGGAGCATCTGTTAAGCATGTGTTAAGAGTAGTCATTAAATGGCTGACAATGGAGTGACAGGGTATAGTGTAAGGGGTCTGGACTCCTACTAGGAGTGGCAGGGTATAGTGTAAGGGGTCTGGACACCTACTAGAAGGGTACGTCATTCACTGAAATAAGGAGATTTAGAGGCAAAGAATTTCTTTTTGGACAGGTTGTGGACAACATGGGATTTAAATATAAAGGAACTGTCTGGTCTAGAGAGAGAAAGAGCTAGGCATCCTTGCTACAGGAATTGTGTCAGTGCGGGAGAAGTCTTGCTGTGACAATCCAAGAGTTTACAAGTAAGAAGTTGAGGGGTTGGTCCAAACCCTGCTAAGGATCTTCTATTAAGGAAAGTATCTTATGGAAACTTCAGGTTTAAGAACGCTTCTTGAATTTTCAGCCATCACCTTTCTCTTTCTCTTGTTGTCAGAGTGATACATGCCCTCTCTGTATTTGGGAAGGAGCATCTGGTCCCAGTGTCATCCTCTATTGCTAACCTCTGCTGATGGAAGGATTGTCTCTCCTTGTCTTGGTAGTTGTCCTCAGCTTGCTTGGCTGATGACCCTATCTACTTCTGTTCTCTCTATGGATAAAGTATGGTGGTCATTGGGTTGGAGGTTAGCCCTTAATGATCTTTCCTACTGAATCAACCCGTATCTTGTCTCTTTTTACTAATCCTCTGAGCCCATATAGGTCAACCCTTCCCTCTCTCTCCTCCCCCAGCTATCTTCTGCACTCTTCTTGGGTACACTGGAACTTTTTTTTTTTAAGATTTTATTGATTTATTGACAAAGATCACAAGTAGGCAGAGAAATAGACAGAGAGAGAGGAGGAAGCAGGCTCCCTGCTGAGCAAAGAGCTCAATGAGGGGCTCTATCCCAGGACCCTGGGATCGTGACCTGAGCCGAAGGCAGAGGCTTTAACCCACTGAGCCACCAAGGTGCCCCCATATTGGAACTTTCTGATCTCCCTTATGTCTCATAGGAGCTGAGAGACTTGAGAGGGCACTCCACCTCTCATCCTCACCATTTCTACTCTGCCCGCATTATTACCTCTCCCCTGAATCAGATCTCCAAACCATCTAGGATTTCCATTGCCCCTCCTTCTCCAAGGTTCCCCTTGGAAGAGGCCAAAGGATGGTAGAATTTCTACACTGATCTAAATGTTCTTTCTATTCTGACCAAGTTATATCTTCAGACTCCTCTCCAATTCAGAAGGATCTCAATCTGTTCTCTGAATAGTGGAAAACTATTTTTTGCCAATCTACCTTTTTCTCTTCTGTGTGACTTAAGATATGGAATTCAGTGCCTTGATTCAGCCAGGCTTTATACTTGACATGCAAAGAAAAGGCCTTAACATTCCAAAGCATTTTTCCTTTTCAAGTGCTTGCCTCTTGTAATTCAGAATTGCTTTTAGATACTGCCTGCTATGGACTTATCAAAAAATACATAATGAAACTCAAAGCTAAGAAAAAAATTGGTTCTTCATTCTTTCTGAGTTCTTTTCCTCCCTTTCCTAGGTAATAAACCTTTAAAGCCTTTTTTTAAAGAATACATATTTAGATTGATTCTGTCTAAAGCACAATACATTAGAATTCATTTTATAGTCCATGTAATTTTAAGATCTACATACATACAAGTATATGAACAAATGTTACTTTGTAACAAATGTTACTTTGCTAGGTATAGACTTAATGAATTACTGAGATGTATTGGTTTTGACACCCACATACTTACAACAATAAATAATTATGGCTGTAGACGTTCAATAAGAACTTTTTTATAATGATAGATAATGTATAGAATGTAGAGAATACAATAAAATAAATTGATCTTTCTTACACAATGACACCATGAATGACATTGCATAACAAATTGTATCACTGTATTCTGTCCAGCTTGAAATGATGAAATCAGCTGAATAATAAAGTCTGAAATGATGAAATCAGCTGAATAATTCCCAAATCTTACTTTATTTTGTGCTTTATAAATAAAGGCTGATTTTTCTTCTTTCTTCATAACTTAAAAGTAAAATAGGACACTAATGCTTTTCCTTAAAGTAATTCAACTCTGATCCTAATAAGTTAGTAAAGCCCATGTGTAATATTAATTTTAAGAACATTAATATGTGAGGATTTTTATTATTTTGAAATCTGATTTTAATGTTGGAAAGGCTTCAGGGAAAAGGAGTCCTAGACACAGAAACACACGTTAAATAGTATTTCAAAATATTAACCCTCTCTACTCTTCCGTATGGAAAATATCTCATTCCTCTCATCCTCCCACCTGGCTAATTTTAACTGCTCCTTCTGCACTCAACCAAGTCAACCCTTCATGAGGATGTTCACCTTCAGCTTCTCAGCTGTACCAGGTGACTTTTCTGCCTACAGGTACTTACGTCACCTAGTATGTACCTCTAGTGTGACATGTATCATCCTGCATTACAATTGTTTGTTTATAGTTCTGTCTTCTTATCCAGAGTGCAACTTCTTTGAGGGTAGAAAGTGTCCTATTGCTGGCTCTCTACCAATAATAATTAACATGTCATCTAGTAGAGTAGAAACTCAATACATAGTCACTAAGTAAGTAAATGAATGAATGCTGTCACCACTTTACAGATAAAAGGAACTGATGATCAAGACATATTCTTATAAAACATGTCTGCTATAAATCCAAACTCAGAATAAATATATAACAGTCTGCAAATTTTATGAAAATATTGTGTCACCATGATGGAAGCAAAAATTCATTTTTCCTTCATTTAAACCTTCAGCAAAACCTAGTCAAAGTAAAAAACTGACTGATTAGAACTAGATCATTTAGATTGACAGGAAATTGATTCAAAATCATTATGGTAATACGGTGTTAAAACTTGAGGCTTACACAGAAATGTAAGTTTAATTTTTTGACTTGGATAATTTATTAGACTTTGCTGAACCTCGATTCTCATCACTCCTGATTTCTTTTATTCATCCCTCCCCTGAAAAACTGTGAAGTTAAATTGGCTCTTATAAAGTTAAAAATTCAAAAACCCTTAAAAACAGAAAATAAAGTAAAAATAAATATGCATCATATACCTAATTGGTGGCATAATCACGTTGAAAGGAACTGTTTTGAGTGACGTTAAACACAGTAATTTCTCTGCCTACTAGAATATAATTTAAGATGTTAAAAGAAAACAAAATCACAAACTCTTCATTAATCATGTTGTTGGCAGTTGTGTTGTAGTGGGCAAATTGGTATTGTTATTCTGAAGCAGTTATATGTGGATTGTAGAATAAACTAATGGAGTAATTTTGCAATATTCTCTTTATATTCCTGGTGTAGTTGTAAATCAGGACTCCCTATTCTTAAGGTGGGCAAGAGAGATACAGACAGAAGATGTTGGGCAAAAACACAACAAAACACTATTGTCCTGAATTTGAATTAGATGTAACAATAGAATTCATGATGATATACATCATGATGTTGCTATTAAATGTGTTTATACTTAATATATTTTAGAGTGTATGTTTTTCCTCACTATATCCCTTGAAAAAAATTTGAAAATCATGATGAACCTAGTAGCAATGAATATCCTTAGCACCCAGATTGTGGTCTCTAAAAACATCCCCCTCTAAAAAGAAACACAGATCTCAAAGAAATTCCAGATCTACAGTAGGTAATGTATAAAAGTAAATCTAAAATATCTTGCCATATCCTATAGCAAGGAAGCTATCAGTGACTACTAAGGTCATCTCGACAGGATGTAGGAGTCAGCTTAAAGAGGTACAAACTGGCCCCAAATGAACTATGTGTAGCGTCAAAAATGGTAATAGTAACTGCGGATTGAGAAACCAAGTGTTGCTAAATTCATGAGTTCATAAAGGTAGTAAAATCAAAAGTCTAATTGGTCACCTCTGGAGAATGATAAAGAATCAATTCATTATCTTGAAGACAGGAAGGTAAAGGGAACATACTAAGAATTTATCCTGTGTTTCCTGTATGAGTTATACCACTGGGTAAAACTGTAATACAAGATAAAGAGAATCTTTTTATAGTATCCTAAGCAAAAAAAAAAAGAAAAAAATGACGGGGAGGGGGGAAGATAGTTTGAAAGTTTTGGAATGTTACCATTTTCTAAACCCCCAATTGGATTTAGCCACTAAGTATTGATGGTTACTGACATCACCAGAAGAGAAATAGCTCAAGATTGAGTGTCTCCTGATAGGGGAATTCACCATGTTGCCAACACAATCGAACCTGAATCCAGTCAAGCCTCTAGAACTAACTTCAATTTACCCAAAATTTAGAACACAAAGTAACATGTTAAACAATATCAGGAAAGATACAATCTGCACAATTCAGGCTATGGGGAAGTCTAGAGAGGTATATCAGCCAATCACAAAATAGGACTGATTCAAATAAATGGAAAGAAAAGAAAATATATAAGCTATTATGATAAGTAATGGGTTAGGTGAAAGACTTTTAAAATTTCTATTCGCTTCTGTTAAAAATATATATATATGCCCATCCGAGGAAAACATAATTTTGGTCAGAGTAGTAATTAGCATGGTCAGTATGAACCACATTCCCGTAGAAATACAATTTTTTCTCTTACATTGCTTATAGAAGCATTTTATTAGTTATGATAATTTATGTTTTTAATCTTTTCAGTTAATATACCCAGGGGCAATAGAAGTGGAGCAGTAAGAAGGCAGAAATGAATACAGTATTATGCATTAATCCAAAAGCATTAAAAAAGCAATTCTATTCTTTGGTCTCTGAAATCAAGTAGGTCAAAATGTTTAAAGAAAACTATAAACCCTTTATTTTCCTTTTTGATCACTGACTTTTGTTGTAACGATTATGCGAATTATGAAAAATGATTTTCTGATTATGAAAAATTACAATTTTGGTAAGTAAATTTTTTTTAATAAAAATAGGACTATTGAATATCAGATTAACAGCCCTCAGAGCCAATTTATTCCAGAGTGTCTATTATCATTTTAGAAATAATGTTCTATTTTCTTATATTTCCAGGAAAATAGTTTCCTATTGAGGAAGGTACTCACAAATTTATGGTTTGGAACTTGAATATAATTTTAATTTTCTAATGTCTTTAATTAAAAGTAAATATTCCACATACTGTGTGACTTACTAGGTTTGGCTTGTCTGTAACCAGGAATGCCATCAGATGTGTCCCCTCGCTTTCAGGCTTGGATGCTGCCAGAGTCACCAGACAGTGCTGCCCCAGAGCACCCAGGTTTCCAATTCTGAGCCACTGGATATTTCAGGCAAAGGTAATTCTTTTTTATTCTGAGTTATCAAGACAATTTTCACCTCTTTGCTTGAAAGCTGTCCTTTCTCACTAGGAGAAAAAAAAAATAACCATTATTTTCCTACCAGAACTCTCCTTTGGTGCAAAAAATAACTATATACATGAAAAAAAAAAAAAAAAACATGAGGCGCCTTTTTATTTTGTTCTATAAGGAAATAACCATTCATAGCCATTCCTGTGCACTCTCCTCCATCTGATTTGAAGTCATCCTTAATTCTGTTTGTATCACGTATTTTCATGCTGAGAACATGGTGGATTATACTCTTGTTATTTATTTGACAGACAGAGATCACAAGTAGGCAGAGAGGCAGGCATCGAGAGTGGGAAGCAGACTTCACACTGAGCAGAGATCCCGAGGAGGGGCTCAATCCCAGGACCCTGAGACTATGACCTGAGCCAAAGGCAGAGGCTTAACCCACTGAGCCCCCCAGGTGCCCCTGGATTATACTCTTTATTGGTATACTAAGTAATGTAAACACTTCTCATGCCAAACCAGCTAACTCCTCCAAAGTTCACTGCAATAATACCTCATTTAAACAGGTAAACCATTTTTTTCCCCCACATTTCAAGGGTCCACGTAAAACTAAAACATTTTTTTTTTTTCTAGGACTCATGTGCAATGCTATTTTGGCCCCTTTTTAAAGAGTGGAATTGAATCATTCTTCCAGGAGACCTTTTTTCCTTACAGAATATATGAAGAGCTAAAATTTCTCTTAATGAAATATCACCCATCTTGCAAACTCATTATTAATTTATTACTGAAACTTCACTATTTTGGTGATTTTTTTAAATTAATTTTGAAGCTATTAATAAAAAGAATGAAGAGATTTAACAGGATCATTAATCAAATATTTTAAAACAACCTAACTTCTAGGAGTCATGGTTTATTAATATCACAACAGTGTCTGACACACAGTATAAGCTCAAGCAATATATTCCAAATGAACTTGTGAATAAAAATTCTGACAGTTATATATAAATATTGTGGCAATTATCATGTAATATGTTACACATACACCACACTTAGACAACTACATTGGGAACTCCCAGAGGGCCAGCAAAGTGCTTGATTGCTAGAAAAACATCTGGAATGTAGCAGACAATAAATAAATATTGAAGGAAGAAAAATAGTGAGCAAGACTCACTGAAGAGAAAATCATCCATTAATATGATTTAGACACACTCATAATCAATGCTAACTTTGATTTTATAATTAACTTGAATATGATGAAGTGCAATGGTTATTTCATAAAACCACCCAGTTCTTTATCAAAAATACTGTGGCTGTTAAGTTACCTTTGAATCTTTTATTTATTTACTTTTTTTTAAAGGATTTTATTTATTTATTTGACAGAGAAAGAGAGAGAGAGGTCACAAGTAGGCAGAGAGGCAGGCAGAGAGAAAGAAGGAAGCAGGCTCCCTGCTGAGCAGAGAACCAGAAAACTAAGAACTGAGAACAGAGAACAGAACTGAGCAGAGGGATAAGCAGGCTCCCTGCTGCACAGCACTGGGGCTCGAACCCAGGACCCTGAGATCATGACCTGAACTGAAGGCAGAGGCTTAACCCACTGAGCCACCCAGGTGCCCCCCTTTGAATGTTTTAAAACCTGGTGCTAATCTTCACGACCAATAGAAAGAAAAGGAAAATCATATAATCTTACTTAGAACAGTGCCCAGATGGTCTAGGGGGATGCAATTGTCTGTTTATTTTGGAGTTCAGTAGTGCCATTCAGCTGGCCAGCTTCCCTAAAGCCTTCAGTATTGGAGCTATCATGGGTCTATTAGAGCCCATGCCCAGCAGAAATCAATGCAAGAAAAGCCCATTCAGGTGAACATCTGCTAGGGTTCTGGTAGTGGGTGATTAATGCATTAATTGAGCATTAATTGAGCTGAATGAATAATAGGATACAGGGTTATTAGCAATGAGGCAAGCAAGGAAGCACAGTTATTAGGAAGTCTGAGAAGGTAGTAGTCCACATACCCAAGAAGCAAAATTGGGAGGTAGGTTACTGGAGTGCAGATATAAAACATCCTGTGTGGGGAACTGCTTGGGTATGTGACAAGAAAATATAAGTGACGGGTAGAGAACCAGACACTTGATTCATGTATTCCAGCATTCAAGGAACGTTGACAAAATGACAAGCATTGGGAATATAGGACCAATAAAGAGTAGTCTAAATAGTCAAAAGGCTTGTGTCTAGAAGTCAAATTCTTTTATTTATTTATGTAAAAATTATGTTAAAATTTATTTATGTAAATAAATAACCACCATAATATGTCACGGTGTTATGATAGATTGACATATGAAACGAGGATATGGTAGAAAGGAGGGAATATGAATTATTTGTAGGTTGTGGGGAAATTGAAAAGAAAGATTTCCTACTTAAAATTCAGTGGAATAAATAAATATGTATAAAAATGAAGATACAATGTGGTAAGTGCTATGACAGAAGTATGCCCAGGATGCCCACTCTGTTTTCTCTGATGACCAAATCAGCCTCTGAGGTTACATTATAAAGCAGGAAGTTTAGATGCAACTGTAATAGACAATGGACATTTTATAGTCTAAACTTTCTAAATTAAATTTTACCTTTTCAAAATTACTGAACAACATAGGCCATAGACCCTTCATCATATCCTTGAGCATGACCCTAGCCCTGAGCCCTAATCGGAGATAGGGTAATATGGAAATGGATTGAATAAGTGACTGATACACATGAGGTATAATGCCTTGGCTTTTACGGTCTTCGGTATCTTAAAAAGGTGTTTGGCCTTTGTTCCTGGTTACTAGCACAGGGTTCCTAAAACCATTGGAATTTCCTGTATTATAAAGGTGATAAAAGCATCCTTTCTTTTCTCAAAGGCCCCTAGATCCTTTCAGGATGGGGGCTAATGGCCAGAAAGACCAAGCTTTGATTAGAAACTTGAAATTCTCAGCCCCAATCTTGGGGGAGGCAAGAGGAACTAGGGACTGAGTTGGTTAACCATCAATCAGTGGCTAATAATTTAATCAATCAGGCCTATGCAATGAAACCTTCATTAAAAAGTCCTAAACAATAGGGTTGTTTCAAATTTGATGAACACATCTATGTGTAGGAAGGATGGTGTACCTCAACTGCACAGAGACAGGAGCTCCTGTGTTCTTTCCAGACTTTGCCCTATACTCTTCTTCACCTAGCAATTCATCTGCATCCTCTATAATGAGCCAGGAAACATAAGTTGGAGGTCTTTGTGAGTTCTGTGACCTGTTTTAGCAAATTATCCAATCTGGTGAGTGAGCTCTGGGAAGCCCCAACTTACAGCTGGTCAGGCAGAAGGACAGGTAGCCCAGGACTCGTGATTGACCCCTAATGTGAGGACAGTGTTGTGGAACTGAGTCCTGTAACTTGTGGAATCTGATGTGAACTCTAGGTAGTTAGTGTCAGAACCCAGGAGAATTATAGGACACGTCGTCGGTGGCCAGAGATTCGGAGAATTGGTTGTTGGTGATGGAAAACATCCCAAAGCCACAAGTACTCAGAACATCAAAATAGCTATAAAATCAAAATGTCAGACACCAGGAAAGACTTTCAGTGGGCATGGGCCAAGTCCCAAAGGGTGACTTACACTTTGGCCAATTGAGAGGGTCCAGAGAGGTGGAGGAAAGCTGTCATAGGCTGAAGGACTGGATGGGTCACGATAGAGGAACGCAAGAAAATGTGACCTGTTCTGTTCTGGATGGCTGGGTCATGGCAAGTCAGGCAGAAACCCACAAGAGATGAGACTGGAAAGATAATCAGGGCTGGAGTAGTCGGCTAAGGGCTGTGTGTTGTGTTCTCAGTTAAGTGTGATTATCATCTCAAACATTCCTGGAGGATTTGAGCAAGGGAGTGGAATGACTTAATTTTTGTTTTACAAATACTAATAGAAAACTAAACATCCCTTCCATTTTTTGTCAAGTCTACATTTATTGTAGATCTCTAGCTGCTACTGTCATCCCAGGTTCCCTAGGATTGTATAGCAGAAACACTTCAAATGGAAACACTCAGCCGTGATTTGAAATCCCTGAAAGATGTGGCAGCGGTCTCTGGGAAAACCCGCATCCCTACCCTTGCCAGCATGAGAAACTCACTGAAGTCTGTTTCTATGGAGGATGCCGTGTTCTTTCTGCATGGAACATGGTCCACAAGAAAAAGGAAGTATATGCTTTCTCTTGTTTGGGCTTGGCGCAAGGAAAACAAATCCATATAGCACCCTCTCTTGGTTCCGGGATATTACTGGGAGCACTTGCCTGGGCCTAACTGTGCAGTTGAAGAGCGTATCCATAACTCGTTTAGCCTGACAAGCTGCCAGATATTAGAGCAGAGGGAATAGCTAAGATCCTGAATTCCCAAGTCCTCAAAACTCCCATCAGTTTCTCTAACACCATGGTGATGGGCTACCAAGGGGGAGGTTATGCTGCGCAGAGAAGATATTCACATAGCAGTTCACCGGGTTTGCTGTTGATAAGGATCCTAGAGGTCAAAACTATTTTCACAACAATGCCAAAATGTCGTTTGCCTTTCACCGTGTTGATATTTGCACGGATGATAACAGAAGCAATGGTTGATAAAACTAGTGGAGGCTTAGAACTAATCAAAGCAGTGGCAGCACAGTGTCCCAGCAGTTATTGTCATCTTTGCTGTCATGAACTTGCAATTAACAAAAAAAAAAAAAAGAAAAAGAAAGAAAGAAAGAAAGAAAGAAAAGAAAAAGGGATAGAAAAAAAAAAAAAAAGACCAGTTTCACTCTAGAATGTCCTTGGTTGCCTGGTAATATATATACTAAGATATCATTAAACTCAACCTGTAAGCACATGGCTTTTTAATAGTCTATAGGTCTAAAAAGCACACAGAAAATACTTCTGCTACATCCCCAAGTATTACAGGTGGTGCAGGGGAAATGCCCTCCAAGTGTCCAGAGCTCAGCTGCACTGGGAGAGCAAACTGAGTTGTTAGGGGTCAGAGTGGCCCGCGGAAGGAACAAGCCATAAACAAAAGAGTTAATTAAGCCTTTACTTACCGTGAGGGAGTGAGTGAGAGGCTAAAACCGGAGAAAACACCAGCTCCCTGTTCCATCTTCGGCCATGGAAGGGCGTGCCAGCCAGCGGCCAGGTGGGTCGGTCATCTCACCGTTGATGAGACCCTGAACAGAAGGCTTGGGCGGTTTTCTGGATTCTGAGGTCGGGAGGAAGAGCTCAGAGTCAGACTTGCAGTGCAAAGGGACTGCTACTGAGTTAGAGTGGGGAACACTATGTTTAAGAGTTTCCCTTCCTCCCCCATAAGCAGAAGCACCTGAGGAAGACCTCTGCCCAAGACCTCCTTCCTATAAAGAGCTCAAGAATGAAGGTGCCCAGGTGAGGACAGCAAATATGCAAAGAGCCTGCCAGCTCAGGGGAGTCTGAGTCCTTCATGAAACTCCATTCAGAGGCTGTGACACATGGGCCACACACGAGTGTGGTTGGGGGGAGGGGGGCGCTCTCCTGGGAGGTCTGCTAGGTAAAGCTTTTGTAATGGCCTTGGGTCAGACCTAAAATATCACACACAGGTGCTTTTTTTTTTTTAACCGAGAGCCTGACTCTTCATTAAGAAAGTCACAGAGAAGAGTGATTGAGTTCCAAGCTGAACTAGCAACATTTTTATAGAGCACCATTTTTATTTGAAGGAACAAGAGACAAACTGTGGTTATTGAAACTTAGGCATTTGGCAGATACTTTCTTGAAAATGAACAAAGTGAGCCTGTCACTTCAAGGAAAACAACGGAAAGTTTGTTGCCAATGATAGAATGCAAGCTGCCAAGCAAAGATTGGAATTTTGGAAAACTTATATGCACCACTATGAGCTTCATAATAATTGCAGATTTTTGGAATGAGTTCAGTGGTGATATTAATGATTCCAAGTGTTGTAGCTTGAATCGTGCCCCTGAAAGGAAAGAAAATGTTCAAGTCTTAACATCCAGTACCTCAGAATGTGGCCTTATTTAGAAATAGGGTCCGTATTAACATGATCAAATTAAAATGAGGTCATTAGGGTAAGCTCAAATCCAATATGACAGGTATCTTTTTAAAAGGGGGAAAATTGTGCAGGGAGACAGACCTACACAGAGGAAGACAATGTGAAGACACACCCCGTGACGAGACAGTGATCAGGCAAGGGACAAGGACGATTGCCTGCAAACCACCAGAGGTAGAAAGAGGCAAGAAAGGTTTCCCATACAGGTTTCAGAGGGAGTGTGGCCCTACCCACAACCCGAATTCTGACTTTTAGCCTCCAGACCTGAAGACAATATATTTCTGTTGTTTTAAGTCACCCAGTTTGAGATATTTTGTGGCTACAGCCCTAAGACACAAATATGGTGATTTTTCCATATTATAAAATGAGACATGTCAGTGTTTGGAAGAGCTGTGGACTAAGGGGAACTAGTATTTTCCAAATGTCAATGGGTGAAGTCAGAAAATCCCAAAGGGGTAAAATATCCATTCAAAGTTTTTGTGGGTTTTAATGTAGCAGAGTACAAAGAGTTCACTGATATGGTTTGACATAACATATTACAACCAAACTTTAAAAATCTACCACTTCTTAACTTTTGGTATCATATCATACAAGAATATCCATAGTTATCTGAAAAGGCTATTCAAATAATTCTCCCTTTTTGAACTACATGACTATTTGGGCCGCATTTTCTTCATGTCCTTCAAACAAAACAGCATATCACAACAAATCAACTACAAAAGCAGACGTAAGAATAGTCTTACATTAATGTGGACATTAACAATATTTATAGAAGTAATAAATAACATCTCTCTTTTCACTATTTTATTTTGGAAAAATACAGTTTCTTCAAATAAAAATATGTTAATTATGTTAACTTCTCATGAGTTTATTTTTGATGAATTAGTTAATATTTTTAAGCACCCTCAGTTTTAATTGAATGGACTAGGTTGCTTGTGAACCTAGGGATTCCCATCCTAGCTCTTTCTTAGACCCAGTTGTGTTTTCTGATTCTTCTGCTTGATGAGTGGGGACGGACATGTGCACACATTTACAAATTTATGCCACTTGGGAGATGGATTTTAGAGAGGGAGCCAAGCCTAGAGCACCATGCTTGTTCCCCCCACCCCCCAAAAATGGTGTGCCCAGCACACAGTGTGCTCCCAGGGAATTTTGGAACTCTTCTTGGCAGTAGAAGAAGTGAAGGATCCTAGAAGCCTTCCCATCATCACCACCACCCACAGTGGTTGCTGTACAGATTCCTAGGATCCATCCCAAGAGATTCTAACCATCCAAACTGAATGGCAGAATCCGTCTTTCCATCAAGCAGATCAAATGATTGTGGAGCAAGAGGTCACTGGACCACATATGAAAACCAGTGCCAATGGTGAGCTGTGCTTCTAACCAGGACCAATATGAAAAAGGAAGGGGCTGGTGAGCTCCAGGCTAAAGGCCAGGTGATTATCAAGACGACCTGGTCCATTATACATAGAAAGAACGCTTGCTTCATGATTTTACATGGGTCAGGGGAGATGTGTGCTATGGCCAGCAGAACATGATAATTGAGCTGATTAACTCTGAGAGGAGGAAAAGATTGATTTTTTGCTCTGGGACCCTAGCTGGAAGAATGGGCCCTTGAAACAGACTCACCTGGAAAACAGAACTGATATAAAATGAACATCAATTACCCTGTCCATCTTCACTTCTTTTTGACGTACCATTTGTTAAGTTACACTGATATAAAGTGCCCGTGATGGTAATAATCTGAGTGCCCTTTAGATGCCTGAGAAACGCACAATTTACTTAACTGTCCAGTAAAACACAATCTTTGTTTCTCTTCACAAAGAGACAGAATGACAGTGCAGTTGCGGGTAGAACCTAGGTTGGAAAATCGCTAACACTATATTGTATCCTCCCATAATTTGAGTGAATGATTTTCAGGAAAGGCTGAGACTATCAATATCACATGTAATGAACCTACATATTGTACTCAGCTTATCACAAATGAGGACATTAGCATTTTGCTTTATAAATCAGCCTTTTGTGTTGGTTGACTGTCCCAGCCATTCAGAGTCTAGCAGAAAATCCATTCTGCTTCTAGGATTTACCCTCGACTCTCTTTATCAGACTTACATTTCTAAAATAAAAGTCTACTTCAGGTCTCTTTACATCATGTCATGCTACCACACTACCCTCCCTTTTCCAGCACCTTCTATGTGACAGGCATTCGGTCAGATGGTTTTTACCTATTACCATTTTTTCTCACCCAGAGTGCACTCCTTTTTCTCTCTCCATGCCACACATAGAAAACAAACTCCAAGAGTTTCAACACATTTATCTAGGAAGCTCTTATCTGCCTAAGCTGGACCCCTTGCCTAGTTGGAAGGCTCTGGCTCCTAAGCCTGTGTGCTAGTCCTCCCCTAGCCTGAGGATGCTTGGATAAATTGACAGTATCAGCTTTCTAAACCAAAAGGCTGAGGTCAGTTCCCTTGACTCATAACCTCTGGAGCTCACCATTGGCTGTGCCTACTTCTTACAGTAATACGAAAGGATTCTACTGGAAAGCAAACTATATAGCAGGACGAGTTAATCTGGCTTCAGGATGTCCCATCAAACCACTGAGTAGAGACAGAACTCTTCAAACAGTGCCAAAGATAGCTCTGTGTCAAGCCACTGAATCACACATCAGCACAATAAAAATAAGAATGACTCATACTTTTTGGTCTCTGTCACGTACTCTGCCAAATAGCAAAAAATAGAAAGATGTTCCTCAAATGTCACATTGGGAATAGTTCGGGAATAATTCCCACTCTGTACGTGTAAATATTACCTCAGAGTCTAGAGGCTGCTGCTCACACACCAGGTTGTACCTGAAAATCTTTTATTTTTATTTTTTATTTTATTATTTGACAGAGAGAGACACAGCAAGAGAGGGAACACGAGCTGGGGTGTGGGAGAGGGGGAGCCCAATGCAGGGTTCCATCTCAGGACCCTGGGATCATGACCTGAGCCCAAGGCAGACGCTTAACGACTGAGCCACCCAGGCACCCCTGTACCTGAAAATCTTACTGCTTTCAAGTCTTTCAGATTCTGGACCCTTTACAATAATCTAAGGTGTTATGCTTTTTGGGACCCAACCCAAGCATTAAGTTTGAGGAATTTATATTATTAGAACAAAATGTATTTTCAATATATTTTTCTAGTGCTGAACTGGATTTTAAAAATATACTGAAAATTTTGGTATTTGTTTACTTGCTTCTTTTTTTGAGGACTGTATCAAAAATAAATAAACAACAAAACAAAATACACATATTCTTGGGCAGTGGGCTCCTAGAATGTCTCAAAATCCCTCTGAAATTGTCCACTGTTAACACTCTCCAGGTCAGAACACTCAAGAGTAATGAGTCTCTTTATATATACTACCTAATCAATAAGAAATAAAACTTCTAGCACTAACAAATTGCCATTTCAGCAAAAAGAGATTTATTCTGCTTGGCTTGTATTTCCTCATTAGTAAAGTAAATGCAAGAAAGTCTGATTTATCTGGATTTTTTTCCCCACTGAACAAAAAGTAATTTGGTGAAACTAGAGTTTTATTTTTCATTGTATTGTATTTTTTAATTAAAACTGGCCAGTGGAACCTCTCTATCTCCAAATCATGGTGTGTATTAAATTTCAAGGAATCCTAAAGCAACTGGAGAGAATTTCATTTTTAGCAGACTGCAAGGCATTAAATTCAATAAATGGGCTGATGATGCAATTAATATGCTAGAGGCCTTGAATAGAAAAAAGGAAGATTTAGTGTTAGCAACCATAACTCCTCTCAGTTAAAGAAATTTCTAAGCCTGTGTTTTACTAAGTAAACTATATAATCAGGACCACTGAACAGTAGTTGTGTTTTCATTATAGTTAATGTTAATTAGTCTGTTTATTTTTGGTGTGATTATCATTAATTTAGAGATTTGGATGCCGTTCCCTTTGCAGCGTGTGTATGTAATACATAACCAAGAATACATCCACTGGAACAGCGAAGCTCTCCAGGAAGGCTTTTCATTCACAATATTACTCAGTAGCTAACACTGGATAAGTTTATCCAGGATCTTGCCAGAGATCAGATTCTCAAGTAACATGCCCATTAATTTTTATATTGCTTTTCCACAAAAATGCAAGCATAGAAGCATTTGAAAAATATTTTACTATTTCTTTAGTGTTCTAAAGATAGTCAGTTTTTGTAATGATTACAGATCAAAATATAATAGGCTTAAAGGAACACGTGAAACATTGCAAAGGCAATGGAAGATGCTGAGACCATTTCAACATGAACCCTGAAATGACGTTTATAGGCACGTGGAGGTGACAAGGTTTCTAATCAAATGCCCAGAGTGATTCCTAAATGAAACCATGTATCCTTTGGAAGGGGGGCAGGAATGGATCTCTATATATTCCAAGTTATAGTCACAAGAACTTGGGTAAATCACTCTGTGTCTTAATGTCTCAAATTCCCCTAGCTATAAAATGGAAATAATAATCAACATGCAGCATTGTTTTGACAATTAAATGGGATAACGTACATTACAAGATTGAGTGTGGTGCTTTATGTATAACAGGTGTTGGACCTGTGCTTCTCACCTTCATACTAGCTGCACCTCCCTGCCAAGTTAAAACACGTTCCACTGTAGAGCATGTGTTCAGATCAGCTCCTTTATTCTCAGAACAGTTCCAGAAAATTGCACGGGGACAAAAGAACACTGCATTTTCACTAACTAATTTCAGTTGGAGAACCAAAATTTAGCATTTCCTTCAATGACAACTATAGGCAACGAGCCACAGTAGTATTTGCAGTGCCTACGACTCTGTCACCAATGTTATAGATATGTATTTTCTTACCACCTTTTCCTGTTGCTAAGATCTCAAAATATCATTACGTTTATCATTACTTTGAAATTAAAGTAGTTATTGGACTCAATGTATAACTTGATCTCATCCATGAATCGAAAAGCACATATATAACTGGCACAAAAACAGACACACAGATCAATGGAACAGAATAGAGAGCCCAGAAATAGACCCTCGACTCTATGGTCAACTAATCTTTGACAAAGCAGGAAAAAATGTCCAATGGAAAGAAGACAGTCTCTTGAATAAATAGTGTTGGGAAAATTGGACAGCCACATGCAGAAAAATGAAACTGGACCATATCCTTATACCACACACAAAAATGGACTCAAAATGGATGAAAGACCTCCATGTGAGAAGGGAATCCATCAAAATCCCTGAGAAGAACACAGGCAGCAACCTCTTCGACCTCAGCTGCAGCAAATTATTCCTAGAAACATCACCAAAGGCAAGGGAAGCAAGGGCAAAAATGAATGATTGGGACTTCAACAAGATCAAAAGCTTTTGCACAGCAAAGGAAACAGTCAACAAAACCAAAAGACAACTGACAGAATGGGAGAAGATATTTGCAAACGACATATCAGATAAAGGGCTAGTATCCAAAATCTATAAAGAACATACCAAACTCAACACCCAAAGAACAAATAATCCAATCAAGAAATGGGCAGAGGACATGAACAGTCATTTTTGCAAAAAAGACATTCAGATGGCCAAAAGACACATGAAAAAGTACTCTACATCACTCAGCATCAGGGAAATACAAATCAAAACCATAATGAGATACTACCTCACACCAGTCAGAATGGCCAAAATTAACAAGTTAGGAAATGACAGATGTTGGCGAGGATTCAGATAGAGAAAGGGGAACCCTCCTACACTATTGGTGGGAATGAAAGCTGGTACAACCACTCTGGAAAACAGCATGGAGGTTCCTCAAAAAGTTGAAAATAGAGCTGCCCTATGACCCAGCAATTGCACTACTGGGTATTTAACCGAAAGATACAAATGTAGTGATCTGAAGGGACATGTGCAACCAAATGTTTATAGCAGCAATGTCCACAATAGCCAAAGTATGGAAAGAACCTAGATGTCCATCAAGAGATAAATGGATAAAGAAGATATGTGTGTGTGTGTGTGTGTGTGTGTGTATTCCATCATATATATATATGATGGAATACTATGCAGCCATCAAAAGAAATGAAATCTTGCCATTTGCAATGATGTGGATGGCACTAGAGGGTATTATGCTAAGTGAAATAAGTCAATCAGAAGAAAGACAATTATCATATGGTCTCCCTGATATGAGGAATTTGAGAGGCAAAGTTGGGGGTTTGGGGGTTAGGGAAGGAAAAAATGAATCAAGATGGGATCGGGAGGGAGACAAACCATAAAATACTCTTAATCTCACAAAACAAACTGAGGGTTGCCGGGAAGAGCGGGGGAGGTATAGGGTGACTGTGTTATGGTCATTGGGAGGGTATGTGCTATGGTGAGTGCTGTGAAGTGTGTAAGCCTGATGACTCACAGACTTGTACCCCTGGGGCTAATAATACATTATATATTATTTTTAAAATTTTTTAAAAATAAAATAAATAAATAAAATGGAAAAAAAACCCACATATATAACTATGGAAACAAATTTTAAACATTTCTTTATAAGTGTTTTTTTTAAGATTTTTATTTTATTTATTTGACAGAGAGATCACAAGCAGGCAGAGAGACAGGCAGAGAGAGAGGAGGAAGGAGGCTCCCCACTGAGCAGAGAGCCCAATGTGGGACTCGAACCAGGTACCCTGAGACCATGACCTGAGCCAAAGGCTACGCAGGTGCCCTGATGATAAGTATTTTTTTAAATATTATTGGGTTCCTTTAAAATCTATGTACTTTATTTTATGCATTTAAAAGCATTATTCTGAGAAAACACCCCTTAGGCTACACCAGACTTCACAAAATGATCCACAGTAGAAAACAGTGAAGACCTCGCCTGCCGAAGGGGAGCCAGTATCTGTTAAGAAGTGTGCTCACAGAGACCAAAATAGAGAATCCACAATGTAAGTAACTGAGAAATAACCCTCAAAGATAGGAACAGATACACCGGGTGATTATAAAAATCCCTGGATGGATCTGAAGGACAGGATCAATAGGACTGAGCTGAAGATACCAACAGCATTTGTGGATGGGTGAGGAGCTCCTTCCAGGTAGCAGCCCCTTTCTTCCAGAGCTGAGGCCAAAAACATCAGATTCTCTGTAACTGTTCCCTTTCCTTCCACACCACACAGGCCACCTATCATGAAATCCTGGCTGCTCTGTCTTCAAAATACATCAAGATTCGGTCCTCTCACTCCCATCCACCACTGCTGCCTGGATCCAGGTCACTATCCTCTCTCACTTGATAATAAATAGATGCCTAGCTCTTCTTGCTATTTCAGGCAGGGCCTGAAACATTCATAAAAGTTTAGAAACACATGACAGAGGCGCAGAACTAAAAATACGACTTGCAAATTTCTGGAGATGTCCTCTTCTAACACATCCCTGGGGCTCAAAGGAGAGGATGGAAATGAAATGATTCTGAAGGTGAGGCATAAAAAAAAAATATTCCTCAAAAAGAAAGAAAGAGAAAGAAGGAAAGAAAGAAAGAAAGTAAGTAAGAAAGAAAAGAAAAGAAAAGAAGGAAACAAAAAACCCTCCTCAAATTAAACCCCTTCCCTGGGGCAGCCAGAATTGAAAAAAAAAATTTTTTTTTTTTTGAGGAAAATTCACCATGTCTTAAATGCCACTTACATGATGAGAGAACAGGTAAATTTCCACTCCCCAGGTGCAATGAATCTGTCACACTGGAAAGTTCTTCCAGTTGACTGCAGTTCATGAGCTCTAGACAGCTGGCTTCGACTAGGATGTGGAGGAGGAGAAATTGGGGTTTTCCCTGTCCAGCCACCTCCCTCCCTCAGGTGTCACTGTGTCTCTACTTCCCAACACATATTTGCCCGAGACGACTTCATGACACATTAGCAATGTGTGACTCAATTTCAATGTCGTAAGTGAGAGTCAGTGTTGTGATAAGTATGTGTGACCTGGAAACTCCTCAGCTATGAGGCACATCAGAGCCTGGAAGGAACTGGACCCATTCCAGTGAACTTCAGCCCCAGATGCAGCAACTGAGGAGTCCTGATTCTCCTGGGGGACAAGCCTGGACGTAATTTGGGGTGGGGACTGAACAGGGAGTGAGGTTTCAGTTTCGGTTACAGAGGCACCTTTTAAAGTAACACACTGGGACACCTGGGGGGCTCAAAATCAGTCAAGCATCTGTCTTTGGTTCAGGTCATGATCCCAGAATCCTGGGATCAAGCCTCACAATCAGGGTCCCTGCTCGGTGGGGCATTTGCTTCTCCCTCTGCTCCTCATCCCACATGTGGTCTCTGCTTCTTTCTCTCAAAATAGATAAATAAATAAAAATTAAATCTTAAAAACACAAAACAGCCAACTGTTTTGGTACATTTCTGAGTCTTCTGACAAAAAATATTCACCCAACAGCATGCCTAGGAAATCCATAAAGGTGTGCTATACAGGAAGCAGCCTCAGGAAGGTAGGAGAAGGACTTCCCAGTAGGCTGCAAACACCTTTCCAGACACTTCTGGGCGACCAGAGGCTTCATGACGAAGCCCAAGGAGTTAAAGAATCAAAAACCTAAGCAGCATTAGGTATATATTTAAATACACCTCATGTGGTTTTTGTGAGGAAGGACTGTCACTAAATACTCTTCATCTTTGGCCTCATTCCCTAGTATTTCCCACAGAACTGAAATAAGTTACCTGACAGGAGTGTCAGAGAGAAACTGAGTATTCAAAGTCCACTTCCTTCCTCCCCTTCCACTGGCTAAGTCAGCTGCCTCCAGGAAGACAGAACGGGATCTTCCTCGGTGCCAGAAATTCCACAGGATCAGTGTTGCTGGTGACAAGTTGGACACGCAGTACTAGGAAGCGAATTTTGGCTTTATAAGTGAGCAAGAGGCTATTTGATTCCCACCTGCTGGATTCTTACTTCTTATTTGGTTCAAACCTCAGGTAGAAAATAAGTAGCTGCTAGGTACTAAGCCCCTCCAAGCCCCATCCATTAGCCACCTTTAATTCAAGAAAGAAATGTGTGTCTTAAGAAAAACTGACACATAGGTAAAGAGCTGTGATGGCTAAGAGAGAATTAGGTCCTTCTGGTTGCTTGGTGGACAGAAAATTTCTTTGAGGGAATAAAACATGAAGTGGCCCTTGAAGAAAAGAAGAATTTACACATGAGGAATTGGACCAAAAAAAAAAAAAAAAAAAAAAAAGGTAGTCAGATCCAAGCACTTGAACAAAAGCCTGAAGGCATGAGAACTTGGGGCCTCCTGTAAATATGGAGCAGAAAACAGTTAAGTTTGACTAATACTCAGCAGCATTTGGAAAAATTGCTTACCCTAAGGACAATGCATTTTGCTCAGTGAAAAAATAAGGAACAGTAGAGGCTACATCAAAGGTCCCAAATATTGTAGTCAGAATTTATCTCTGGGTATCTGTGAAATGTTAACGTAAATACTTACGAGAGTGTATCTATTTGGCATACATAATAAACTTGAGATAATATAAAGAAAAGGAAACTGGCTCCTGCATAAAGATACTGAAATTCATGATACTCTCTGTTATCTTTTTTTTTTTTTTAAAGATTTTATTTATTTGACCAAGAGAGATCACAAGTAGGCAGAGAGGCAGGCAGAGAGAGAGGAAGGGAAGCAGGCTCCCTGCCGAGCAGAGAGCCTGATGTGGAGCTCAATCCCAGGACCCTGGGATCATGACCTGAGCCGAAGGCAGAGGCTTAACCCACTGAGCCACCCAGGCGCCCCTATACTCTCTGTTATCTTAATGTAGTATGGTCAATTTCATACACTTGAGTAACATGCAGTCACGAGATGTGCTTTGAAATGTACTTAATGACACAAGAAAATGATGATGATACGTAAAATATTAAAGTGATTCAAATATTCAAGGCACCTGGGTGGCTCAGTCAGTTGGGCATCCAGCTCTTGGTTTTGGCTCAGGTCGTGATCCCACATTGGGCTCTGTGCTCCGTGTGGAATCTGCTTCAGATTCTCCCACCCTCTCCCTCTCACTCATGTACTCTCTCTCTCTCAAATAAATAAAATCTTAAATGGGTTCAAAATATTCATTAGAGTGTCAGTTTTGTGAAAGATAGAAAATATGTGTGCATGGGTATATAAATACAAAAACTGAATATGCCAAAATATAAAATGCATTATTTCTGAGTGTTAAAATTGTGATAGATTTTAGTTTTTACAATTTCCCCCCAATTTGAAACTCTGTAGCAGCCTTTGTAATAACCTTTAAGGCACAGAGTACTAGCAGTTTTGTAACAATTTATATATCTGATTTTGAATGCCAAATTGATACCATTCTTGCTAGGTGCATTTCTAGCAATTCCTGTAGGCATATATTAGTGAGAGTAGTACTAAAATAATGGCTTACATATACTTACATGGTAATTTATAATTTACATACCTTGCAAATGCATACTGTAGCTTCTGAGCCTCCATGAATAGTTGATGTCATGCTAATAATAACCAACACTTGAAAAACTTGTATTCCAGAGAAAAATCTATGTTTCATATAGAGACCTCATGTTATATAACTGTGAAATTTAGACTTTCCCAAAAACCAGGATCAAGTCTTTAATTGGTTGTATCAGCATAAGTTAAGAATCCTGTTAAAATCAAATTACTTACAAGTCCTAGGATGAATCACTGAGGAATATGGGAAGGAAAAGAAGGACTCCCTTGGAGAAAGAAACACAGAGATTAAACATGAATCTAGATTATTTCTAAGTTTTCATATCCATATTACCTTGGGTAAGTTCTCTGATCTCAATTTCTTTGTTTATAAAACATGGAGAATACTTCCTATTTTATAGGATTTGTATGATGATTGATTTAAGTAATGTAAACCAAGTATTTAGCACAACTTACTAGGTCCCTTGTTCTGCTAGACAGGTTAATGGCTTAATGTCTGTCATAGCCACTATTAATCGTTCCCACAAACCCTCTATTACCCTCTTATAGGACATGCATTCAGAGTGCATCTGTTTCAGTGAGTCTTATGAATTACCACAATCTGTTCTACAAGACCAGCCTTCCCTGGCCAGCGCAGATGAAACAGAATGATCACCTTGCTCAAGGAAAACTAATTTAAGAAAAACTATAATGATTTATTAGGTGGCCAGTATAGGAAATCTGCCTTCCAAGGGTTAAGGTGATTAAAAATCAACAATACACAAAATTCTATCTTAAAGTTTGATGACGAAATAGATATTAAAATACACCCTGAAGAAGCAGGGTCCAGATGCTGTAAGTCAGCAGAAAGCATAGGCAGAACCTATACAAACAAGAGGAGAATAACAGAAAGAAATGATTTGACAGTGCAAGAAGCAACAGAAGGAAAAGGGAAAAGATCAGCATTGTCCATGAATTTTTTGTCATGCAGAATGTCATACTCCCCTAATTACTGATCAGATAGATAGTTCTCTCAATTTGCATAATTTTTTGGTGATATCAACAAACATCCTGACCAGGCTGGGGTTGGGGGTGCAGGGGATGGTGACAGAAAAGGACAGAGAACAGATATTTTAACCTTTTACCAAATGATGCCATTTTCATTTTGCCAGGAAGCATTGCAGTCTGAAATAGAAATCTCCAATACTAAAATTCCTAAAAAGAGAAAAACAAATCCCATGATCAGATGTTACATTCGTGTTGCCAACCTGAAGAATTTTTCAGCTACAGGAGATGTCCACACAATGGCAACATTGTTATGTTTCATGTGAGTGTTACTTGGTTTTATTTTCTCACAAAACTGGGACAGATTGTTTAGCACTGCATGTCAGGTGTCCTTTTCTCCCATCAAAGTGAACATTTAAATAAATTTTTTGCTGAAGTGTATCTTTGGATATTTTTAGATAGTTACTATACATGCTTTTCCTGTGGTATCTGTTGTAGGAGCAAAAGGTAAAGGTAAATGAGATTGATCTTTGGTATGTTTTGTGTCTCCTTTCTGATTAATTAAATGCAAAAGCCCTTGTTATTTTGTGAGTTTCCTTGTAGTTTGTAATCATACAAACCAACGGTTCTCAATTTTTGCATTTTCTTATGCCCGAAAATATTTAAAGGGTAAATAGGACCATAGATTATTACTGTAATTTCATAAAAGAAATTTATTTTAAGGTATAATTTGGAAACAGTAATTGAATTAATTTTGTTGTTAGAGAAGTTTCCTAAGTGTCCTTACTTCTTCCGTATCATTATGGATCAAAGAAAACATTTTCAACTTCTACTGGTCTGTGAATAGTATTTGGGATCCCCAATGACTGTCTTTATTTTCATTTGAGGTCCAGAGAGTAAGTGTGAGGAAAATGAAGAACTTTTAAAAATCCACCTAAATTTGGCCTATAATGAATACTTTAAGTATGCTTTGAAAAATTTTAGCAATCTGGTAGGCTGAGATTGGATGCTGATTTAGAAAACCTGTAAATGCCAGCCCAAACATAACTGTCCTCTACTCAGTTATTAAAAGAAACATTCAAAATCTATAAACTCAATCACTAAAACAAGAAGGCAATGATATAGATTTTACTTTTTTTTATTGACAGAGCCTAACAGGTTATAACTGTTGGAATTCCCATATGCATATTTTAAGCAAATATAAGTGATATATAGTCTTACAAAAAGTACTGTGTTCTATTACATGTACCAATTAGTCTTCCTATCTCTAATTAGGGGAAAATATTTTATTTATGTCCAGACACCCTGATGCTTAAAGATATACTGCCACACACTGAACTCAAAATTATAAAATTCAAATATTCAGATATTTGCAAATATCCATAGTAGTAGCTATATTCATAAATACCTGAATGCTTGATAGATTTTATTTTTTTCCTATTTCTGAACCATTACCAATAAAATTCAGTTTAATTATGATCTTATTTCATTAATAGTGTTCTAACATGTTTTCTGGTTTGAGGAAAAAGAATTCAATACCCTTCAGTTTTGAAAAATAGCTATGGATGTAAGGATTTTGGCTGATGTAGTTTTTGCTTTTAGTGCTTTGAATGGCACCTGACTTCCTTCTGACCTTTATTGTTTCTAATGAGGAAACAGCTGTTGATCTTATGAGTCTCCTTATACATGATGAGCTGTTTTTCTCCTACTCCTTTTAAGATTTTCTACATATTGTAAGCTTTTAACACTGACTTCATTTCCCATAGTAGAGCTCCTAGAGAACAGAGTTTCCATTTAAGATGGGGACAGAGGCAGAGGAACACACTGTAGCTTAAATGCCAAAGATGTTCACTGTCCTTACAGTGATTTTGTATATTTTCTTGAATGACTGTTTTTTCCATTTGCTGGATGTCCTCAGGATACTTCCCAGAGGCTTTAAATGACTGTTGTAATAATTGTATCTAGTTAAGTGGTTGCCTTTATGGGGGTGACGGGGAGTCTGCCAAACTCTTCACCCTACCATTCTGGAAGTCCTGCCTTCCATGATGTGGCTAACCATAAAAACCAACCATAAACTCTAACATATCACATCACTGAATTTGCATTGAGTTGTTTTTGTTTGTTTGTTTGTTTGTTTTCCATGCAATGATGCATTATCTCATTAGGCCTTGCTTCGTTTTAGTTAATGTTAGTAGTTTTCATTCTTAGAACTTTTTTTTTCTATGAGGTACATCCAGAATCTATTACTGGCATAAATAAATTATCTTTTCCTTTTATCAGCTTTGTAACCAATATGCCTCCCTAGGTGACTGCTAACCTGTTTCTGATGTAGTAGTTAGGCCTACATCAGAGAGTATACTGTGATGCTTAGTGACACTTTGGGTCTTCACGGCAGAAAAACTGTATGGCCTTTGCAAGTCTGTTAGCCTCTCTAAAAATAAATTTCTTCATGTGTAAAATGGGGTTGATATTGGTAACTATATACAAGGATTATTGTAAAAATTAAATGAGGTAAAGAAAGTGTTTAAACCAATGTCTTGCAGATAGAAAGTGTCAATAATTGTAAGCCATTGGTAGATTAGGCTTGATTACTGAGGTAGGCAAGAATACGACACAACATTCATTTTGGGGGGTTTAATTTCACATAAAAATAAATAATCACAGAAACACATAGGCATAAAATATACCAATTTCTATTCATGATTATATATGATGAGAAAAAAGGTAAAACCAAAAAATAATTACTTAAATCATCAAGATAGTAAATTGAATTATTTTTAGGCTTTAGTACATAGAATGTTGCTATTTTGGGGGCACCCGGGTGGCTCACTGGGTTAAAGCCCCTGCCTTCCACTCAGGTCATGATCTCAGGGTCATGGGCTCAAGCCCCACATTGGGCTCTCTGCTCAGCAGGGAGTCTGTTCCCTCCTCTCTCTTTGCCTGCCTCTCTGCCTACATGTGTTATCTGTCTGTCAGATATATAAATAAAAGTTTAAAAAAAAAAAGAAGAATGTTGCTATTTTTAAGTCTTCTCTCACCTTGAAATGTCTCAAGTTTATGTACAAGTTTGTCCTTCATTTGTTAGCCGCCTGTTCTCAACTGGTGTTAAGTCACCTTATCTATTCTCTCAGCATATATCAGAAGAAAGTACTGATTTCTTCAAGGGCACCTGGGTGGCTCAGTGGGTTGGGCCACTGCCTTCGGCTCGGGTCATGATCTCGGGGTCCTGGGATCGAGTCCCGCGTCGGGCTCTCTGTTCAGCCGTGAGCCCGCTTCCCTTCCTTTCTCTCTGCCTGCCTCTCTGCCTACTTGTGATCTCTCTCTGTCAAATAAATAAATAAAATCTTAAAAAAAAAAAAAAGAAAAGAAAAGTTACATCTACTCTTTCCATGTCTGAGCCCCTAGAATGTTCTCTTTACTGTCATCTCCTTGATGTATGGGCAAAATTTCTTTGTTGGCTTCACCAAGCATTAAGTTCT
Organism: Neogale vison; assembly: GCF_020171115.1. Taxonomy (NCBI): domain Eukaryota; kingdom Metazoa; phylum Chordata; class Mammalia; order Carnivora; family Mustelidae; genus Neogale; species Neogale vison. Next base: position 161,398,880 of record NC_058093.1, on the reverse strand, counting down.
TGTTCAATCTGGGCAGATGTTAGGTTCATATTTCCCTTTATATACTTGAAGTTCTAACTTTTAAAAATAATGGCATACATCTGTCACGTGGGGAGCCATTAGGGTTGATAAAGTGTGACTTTTGTCTGTTCTCCTTAGGAACAGTAAAATCTTGGTGCCTTTCTTTACCAAAAAAATGAACAGCATGCAATGTTTGCAAGTTTCTTGTGAAAAACCTCAGTCTAGAAATGATGTTTTCTTGTTCTTTTAATGTTTTCTTTGGACAAAAATAGAAGAATAGACTCGGGGTCTGAGAGGCTCAATGAATTTTCATCTGTTAAGTTATCTTCCAAATGCTGAAGCAACTATCTAAGAAGAAAAAGAAGAAGGCAAGTGGCAAAATAAAGACATTTCCTTTAGTTTTGATGGGACTAAGAGGGAGCACCCACATATAACGACTTATATCTGTGGGTAAGAAATGTAGGACACATTTGAGCCTCCAAATACTAAATCTGGGTACTGGACCAAAGTTGGTGTAGACATGGAAAACTGAAAGCTTCCTCCCAGAGGGACCTACTCAGTGCAACTCACCGAGAGCAGACTAGAAGTAACACCCAGCCTAAAAAACAGAATTATGTCTGATTCTCTCCCAGTTTCCAAAACAAACCCAGATTCCTGTGAGTAAGACATTAATGTCTACATCTGTTGAGTTCGCCCTGGTGATCCACATAGCGACTGACTCCTGAGCCAGCCTGCTTTGTCGTGGCCACCTCTGTCCCTCATAATCAAAGATTTTTTTCCTTACTTGCTTATCTCTCTACCTTTTGCTAGCACTCACTATTTCTCTTTTAGAGAGGCTAGCCTTTAAAATGAAATAAAACAAAAAAGGCATATACCATATTTAAACACAGAGATGACAATAGCAACTACTATAGTAGTGTTTATCGTGTGTCAGACACTTTCCCAAGCATTTTCTATACACAGTTGACCCTTGAACAATGTGGGTGTTAGGGGAACCAACACCCCCTCTCATAGCTGAAAATTCATATATAACTTTTCACTTCCCCCAAATTCAGCTATTAATAGTTAACCAGAAGATTTATTGATAACATAGTCAATTAACCCATATTTTGCATGTTAAATGCATTATGTACTGTAGTCCTACAATAAAGCAAGCTAGAGAAAAGAAGTCATCATTAAGAAAATCATAAGGAGGGTCACCTGGTTGGCTCAGTCAGTTAAGTATCTGCATTCTGCTCAGGTCCTGGTCCTGAGATCTAGCCCCAGGTAAATAAATAAAGAGCCTCATGTAAATAAATAATATTTTTTTAAAAAGAGAAAAGGAAATCATAAGGAAAAGAAAATATATTCACAGTACTGTGATATTAAAAAAAAATCTGCATACAAGAGGAGCCTTGCAGTTCAAACCCTTGTTGTGCAAGGGTCAACTGTATTAATAGAGTTAATGCCCAAGAAAAAACCTAGGCAAAAGGTACAATATTATCACCATTTATACAGTAGGAAACTGAGGTACAAAATGGATAAGGAACTTGTACTAGGTTACACAGCTAGTAAATGTGGGGCTCAGATTCAAACCATAAGCTCAGAATTCGTCTTCTTAACCATTACCCTCCACCACATCTCAAGAGAGAGACCAATAGGAATAAATAGCCAATAGATGCAGATATAAAGATATCAATTTCTTCAGAGCATTAAATCACAGTACATACATTTTTTGACATTTTGATTATTGGAGGTAAATCATTGCATTGATAAAAATTCTGAAATTCGGAGTCATAGCTGATTAAAATTATAGGGAATTGGGTGCTATTACTTGACTGTGTGACAGGAAAGAATCCTTCCAGAAAAAGGCACTCACATCTTTTCTGTGATTTTATTTTTGGACTTAATAGAATATTTCTGATCTTTTACATTTTTATTAAATAAAACCATGATTTATATTTTATCATTTTCATAGCTGTTTTCATGTAGTTTTAACAGTTCTCAAATTTTTTTTTTTATTTATAGCCCATGGGAAGGAAGAATTTGAAAGGCCTCAAGGAAGTTTGTGGTGCTAAGCAACACTTCTGTTCATGTACGCCCTCCCATTCTATGCTTTTGCTCATGAACCCATAATATCTTGGTACTTCTGTATAAATTTTAATAGCATAGTTAGAGAACAGCTTAATCTTATTTACACAGTACTTTTTATTTCACTGCTTCTTTGCTATCTAAAAGTATAATACAATTCAGCAGAAAAATGTGTGCGGTCAGGAATAAATTTCTTGATTACTCAGAGTAATGCAAAAAAATGCAAAAAACGTAACAGTTTTACTCAAATCCTTTATCTTTTAAGTATTTATTCCAATCATCAGTAATCTTCAAAAAGTTATATTTACTTGCCCAACTTCCATATTTTTAAAGAGATTAGGCAGGCTTTTATTTATTCCTTTTAAATGAAACTTGCAGAATGCAATCATAAACATCTCTGAGAAGTTGGTTTAGTTTTAGATCATTAATTAGAAACTAATAATAAACCTAGTTATTGGATTTTTTTAAAGTTACTACAGCTACTAACTCCAATTTGAGTCTTAGGAGTTTTGGAATTGTGTAGTATAAAGAATTGATGAACTTAATTGTCTCCTTGAATCTCGGACAGGCAGTGTATATCTTTTATGAAGAATCAATAAATCACAGAGAACAAATAATTTACCATTTCTCTGTTTAGGAAAACATGAACATGAGAAGTCTTTCCCTCTAGTGTATGAGAATTTTTAACATGAATATTCTGTTACTAGGAAGTGGTTAAACTTTTTTCTTTATTATTATTAGATCACATTAAATTCCATAGTTCAGGTTTTTTTTTTTTAAGATTTTATTTATTTATTTGAGAGAGAGAGACAGTGAGAGAGAGCATGAGCGAGGAGAAGGTCAGAGAGTGAAGCAGACTCCCCATGGAGCTGGGAGCCCGATGTGGGACTCGATCCCGGGACTCCAGGATCACGCCCTGAGCCGAAGGCAGTCGTCCAACCAACTGAGCCACCCAGGCGTCCCTCCATAGTTCAGGTTTTTACCATCAACTGACAATTCCATTTAGGAATTCCATTTAGGAATATCTTTCTTGATATAGGCTGAATTAGTATATTTGTGACTAAATGAAATTAGTCACAAATTAACCATTAAAAATGGTTATACTTTCTCAGGCACTAAACAGAAAATACAATATTTACCTGTCTTCTTGGGGGCTGAGCAGAAATAAAAACTCCAGATCTGCAGAAACTTCAGATAAATGAAGTCAGATGAAAGATGGCAAGTGGCCCTGGTCACTTGTGAAAAAACTGTGCCTACCCAATCCATAAACAAATAGAAATTCATTACTAGATAGCTGGAAAGAGACAAATTACCCAGAATTTATGCGAGAGTAATTTCTTTCCTTTAAGTCATGATAATGAATCTCCATTATCCCACATTTTAGTTTACCCTTGGTCCTCAGAAATTGGAACAATGATTATAGGCTGCAGTGAAAAATAGCTCCCATATTCTTCCTTTGATTCTCTTACATACTAGGAAATGGGCTTTTCTTTGCACTTACCTTCGTAAGTTGCACTTACAGGTTTTTAGAGATGAATGTAACTCATATTAACATTTTGTCCAAAGTTTAGTTTTTGTTATATTATTACTAAGTTCTAGAGCAAGAATTAAAAAGATAAGTAGTTCTCATCTTAAAAGCACATTATCCATTAATTTAGTTTTGTTTAAATTTTCAAATATTCTTTCCCACAGAAATAATATTACAAAGAGCCACCTGGTTCCTGGGAAGGTCAAGTTTCCACTTTTGGACTCACACTGGCAGGATGACACTAATCAGTGACATAAATGGGGGCAACTTGATCTTGGCTAAAGATGACCTACCTCTCTGGTGCCAACATCAAGGCAATCTGTGTAGAAGCTGGTCTGATGGCTGTGAAGGAACACAGAATGATAGGAACAAATGAAGACTTCAAAAAACCCGAAGAAAATGCTCTTTATCAAAAATAAGAAGGCACCTCCAAGAGGCTTATCTCTTAAAAACTACACCTGCCTCCAAGGAAATGATTGGGATTAAGCTGGGGCAGTTGCCCAGAAGAATCCATATGTCAGTTGATCTTTATTAGCAGAATATCTTGGCTACCTTTCTGCACATGAAGTGTAGGATGCCCACTGGGCTGCCTTCATCTGTTAGTCATGTGCAATGCTCTCTTCCCAAAAGGCAAATGTCTAAAATCACGGTAGACTGCTCTGTAAGGTAGCCAAGCAGTAGTAGTATAGATTTATAATATCGAAACTATAGGTTAAGTTCATCATCTTATATTATATTCTCTTTGTAATCTGCCACACAGCCCAACACTTCTCTTTGTAAAACTGTGCAAGAGGAGAAATTTATGTGACTATTAAATCCAGCATTATTCATAATACAAAAAACTTGAGAACCACACAAATATCTACTGATAAGTGAATGGAACCAGATAAATATTATGTATGTATTTATTTATACACAGTTAAAAATTAGAATATTTATATAATGCAATATTGTACAAATTTTTACATTAAGTATATCTACAGATACCAACATCACTAATATGTAACTCAAAAATAATATTGTCATTGGGAAAAAAGTAGCTTCCATAATAATAAATATAATATCATAAATATAATCTGGATAATGTTCAAAACCACTTTAAATTTTTTTTAATTTGTTTATTTGACAGACAGAGATCACAAGTAGGTAGAGAGGCAGGCAGAGAGAGAGGGAAGCAGGCTCCCTGCTGAGCAGAGAGCCCGATGCGGGACTCGATCCCAGGACCCTGAGATCATAACTTGAGCCGAAGGCAGCGGCTTAACCCACTGAGCCACCCAGGCGCCCTCAAAACCACTTTAAATGGTATATAATTGTTGGCCAATATGCATATATGTGGCAAAAATAAATAAGCACAATGGTACGAACATTACACTCAACTTGAGGATGGTAGTCATCTGTAGAAAAGAAAGGTGGCAAGTAAGTTTTAGATCAGAAGAGATACTTTCAAATATATCTGCAATATTTTTTTAAAAAATCTCACCTTTTCAGTTAGTCCATGAAGCCAAAGTTATTTTCCTAATAATTTTTCTTACAATTAAATATTCATAAAAGCAATGAATTTAAAAATGTTGTACCAATGTATATGATCACCAAAAGTCTGAGTCCCTATTCAACTACAGCACCACCAGTGATTGGTGTTATTTTTCTTCATAATCTTTCCTCATTCAATATGTGAAAAATAATATCTGGCATGTAGTTATTTTTATTTGCATATTTTAGTTGGAATTGGGGCTTAATATTTATTTATGTATTATTAGTCATTGGCCTTATTAACCTATGCATAATCTACTTAGGCCATTTGCCCATTTTCTTTGGGAAGTTTCTTGTCAACTTATTTGAATTCTTCGTACATAAAAGAAATTATTCACAGGGTGCTTGCGTGGCTTAGTCAGTTAAATGACTGCCTTTGGCTCAGGTCGTGATCCCAGGGTCCTGGGATCGGGCCCCTCCTTGGGCTTCCTGCTTAGCGGGGAACCTGTTTCTCCATCTACCTGATGCTCCCCCTGCTTGTGTGCACTCTCTATGTCTCTCAAAAAAATAAATAAATAAAATCTTAAAAAAAAAAAAAAAGATATTATTCACCCAAAGAAAATGAAAATACTAAATCAAAAAGATATGTGCACCACTATGTTTACTGCAGTATTATTTGCAATACTCAAGATATGGAGGCACCCTGTGTTCATTGATAGATGAATGGAAAAAAGAAGAGGCAATACTCACACACACACATAATATATAATTATATATATATAATGGAATATGACTCAGCCATTAAAAAAGAATAAGATCTTGACATTTGGGACAACATAGGTGGATCTAGAAGGTATTATGCTAAGTGAAAGAAGTCAAACAGAGAGAGACTAACACCATATGATTTCATTTCCATGTGGAAGCTAAAAAACAAAACAGATGAACAAAGAAAGCAGAAAAAGACCCATAAATACAGAGAACAAACTGATGGTTAACAAAGGAGTGGGGTTGGAGGATGAACCAAATGGGTGACGGGGAGTGGGAGGTACAGACTTCCAGTTATGGAGTGAATAAGTCATGGGAATAAAAGATACAGCATAAGGAACACAGTCTGTGGTGCTGTAATAGCGTTGTATGGTGACAGGTGGGAGCTGCACTGTGGTGAGTGAGCACAGCATTATGCATAGACTTTCCGAATCACCGTGTATGTCTAAAACTAATGCGATATTGTGTGTCAGCTAAATAAAATATTCCCTTTCCTGTTATTCTTACCATAAACATTTTCTCTCGAATCAGTGTATTTCAAAAGCAGTTCTTTAAAGTATCAAACAGCTAACACAGGAGCTAGTTGGGTGTTCCGTGTTTAAATGTTCTAAGATAATAGTGTGCATGATCCATTTTGAAGTTCAGAGCAAGGTCAGTTTAAGAATGATGTGCTTTCAAGCTATTTTTATTTACATCCAAGTTAATTGAATTTTATCTATATGTATTATTCCCATTCACTCAGATTCCAATATACTTTTCTGATGTGAGGAAAAAGAATGAAACTAGTAGCCTTGATGATAACAGAACATAACCTTGACTCTTCCAGTGTTGCCTCACTGGAAATATCATCCTTCAGGGGGTTATGGCAGAAAAACAGTTGAGAACTGATGTTTTAACTAGAACTGGTAGAAAACCTACATGCTACATGGTGAGCCCTTATCATACTTTATGGGAATCCGTTATATAATTGCCTGGCTTCTCTACTAGATTGTAAGCTCTATGAGAACAGATTTGGCTGTCTTCCTTATCCCTGTGTTCTGGTACATAATGTGGAATGCATGGATGAATGAATAGTAAGAATAAAACAATCACATGTTATATTCACTATGTGCTGCCTTAACAGTTAAAATATGAGTAGTAGAAATTGACATTTCTGCTTGCCTGTTAAGTGACTTTGGTCATGAAGTTTTCCCAAGACTGTTTAAATGAATCAAATGTTCAGAAACAATCATCCAAATTCTTAAAAATACTATTACTTATCGTTTGAAGTGGCGGGGGGGTGGGAGGTTGGGGTACCAGGTGGTGGGTATTATAGAGGGCAGGGCTTGCATGGAGCACTGGGTGTGGTGAAAAAATAATGAATACTGTTTTTCTGAAAATAAATAAATTGGAAAAAAAATTTTAAAAAAACCCCATTACTAATAAATTGACCTTCCTATATATGACAATTTGAATATAAATATTTCCTATATTTGCAAATAAAATTGGCCTTCTTATATGTGGAAAAAAATACTATTATTTATTTATTCATTTATTTTTAAAAAAATCTTTTTTATTCTATTTGTTTCTTTCCTCCTAATTTGAAATACACATTGAGTAGAAAGTTTAAAAAAAAAAAACCTGAAAAAACTTGCTACACATGATGAATTATTTTCCTCTTGTCACATAAATACATTTTATTTCTGTCAAATTAACACAAAATCTTGAGTTTAGACTCAAAATTAATTACATATACATCCTGCAGGCAAAAAAATTATGGCAAGTAAAGACCCTGGTCGATGTGTTATAGTAACACTGTTTTATTTTTCTAGTTCCAGGACTAGGGGATTCTGAACACTGTCTAAACTTGTTTATAACATGTTATTTTCTCTTTTGGTTTTCCTTTAAAGTGACAATTGCCTCCCTCCCCCACTATTACTGTTTCTTAAGTTAATGATCCTAGTACATGCAACTAAAGAAGAAGACAGCAAGATACTCAGGCAATTCCTCTCCATGAGCCACATCCTGGAGCAGCCACCATGGTACCATGTTTGGCCCCACCTGGACTCCTCCAGGAATGCAGTTTCATGCGTTCTCCCCAAATAGGTAAGACTCAAATTTGTCAAACTCACAGGGCAGTGTTTAGAAGATCAGAATGCCAGTTTATTAATTTAAATTAGAACACACATCATACTTCTGCCCAATAGGCAAGGCAAATCTCTGATAAATCAGACATTTAGGAAGTTAAGTAGGAAAATCTATCCAGTGAACATAAAATAGCAGATCATCGAATGTTCTAAAAAAATATTTCACTCAAGTTAAAGGGAAGTCTATCAGTGCATCTCAATAGAGAAACCCTCTCTAGAGACAGAATGTTCAAGACTGCCACATAAACTCCTCTCTCCTTCTAGAAAGTGCTGTATATGCATATACATCCAGGCTGTTTATTTCCTTTTAACAGACATGAAAAAAGCAGTTATATATAATAAAGTATAAATCAATGCCCTTTTTTTGTATATTACAGCATCCTGCATCCCTGATACCAAAGCCATGTTTTTTTGTATTTATATTTTGTATATATGTGTGAGTAGTCAATTAAAGATGGTGTCATTATACTTTTGCATGTCGATGATGTAAAGCATCAAGAAAACAGTCTTCTTTAATCTTAATATACACCAAAAATTTCCAAGGTTCAGATCGGGGTCAAATGAATTTCTTACTAATATTTTATTATTATGTAGTGCGTAGTCATGTATATATAGAAAATGTAGACAATGTTTTACTTCTCATTTTTATCAAATTTTTTACATCACCTTAAGGTCAGTTATTTTTTTAAGTTTAATATTAGTGACAAAATTATGTTTATGAATGATTTGAAGAATGCATATTAAAATTTGAGACTGAATTCTATGATGACAGTGACTATAATCACTAATAGTTTATCTCCTGCTAGGTTCATGAGTTTATGTTAAGTAGGTTAAGAGAGGCATATAAATATTAGAGATAAAAATCATGTCATTGTACTCTTCATATCCTCTGTGAAATATAATAGTAACAAGACAGTTAATTGAGTAGGCATTCTAAAACCAAGTCTAGAACACTGACTTCACATTCACGTGTTGAAATACTTCCATTCATTTTAAAGCCAACTCTAATAATCACCTAGTTCTGTGACACAAAATTTCTCATCATTAAAGCTAAATATTTTCAACCTTAGGGGATCGCATTGTGGTCATTGTCACAACAAACTGTTAGAAATAAATTGGTTGCCACGTGGCATCTATACCTTCTATTCTCCATCAATAATACTCTGCTTTTCCTTAGAAAGTTATTCCTCCCAAATCCTTAGCCATGTGACTGGGACAGGAATGACCCCTAGACCCCTATGTCCAGTCTTTGAATGAAGCTCTGCAATTGGCTCAAGAATGGAAATACAGAGAACAAGTCTCATGACATGCGCACAAGCTACAATGATTGATCTCTTTCTAGGTGGTAGGCTTTAACAGTATGAGGCTTGCCATAGGTCCTCTGTAATCAGAGGGGGACCCACCATACAGAGCCTGGGAATAAAGCTGACCCAAGTGGAAGCAGAGCAGAGAGACAAAGAGAAGACAGACCTTGGTGATACTGTTTGAACAGGTGGCTGGATCAGTCCTCACCCAGAACTAGCTGTACTGCTGGCCTTTGAAGATAAAGCCAGTGTATAACTCTTTTGTTCATTTGTTTGTTTTAGCTGTTTAAATTTTGTTTTCCATTGCATGTCACTAACAGAGTTTTAACTGACATAGAAACCAACAGACCTGACTTCGGTATTATATAGAGTTATGACATGCATGCGTCTAAGAGCTAACACAGCAGATTGGTTTATTTCTGCATTTCAAAAAATATGTATCGATGGCTCAGTCAGTGAAACATCTGCTTTCAGCTCAGGTCATGAGCCCAGGGTCCTGGGATGGAGCCCCACATCAGGCTCCTTGCTCAGCGGGATCTGCTTCTCCCTCTCCCTCTTCCTCCATCCGTCTCTCCCTTGTGCTCTCTCTCTCACATAAATAAATAAAATCTTTTTAAAAATCTTTGAATACCTATTTGTTCCAGGCAATATAGCAGTGCAGAGGTTATGGGGATAAACAAAATATTCATGGTCCCTTCCCTCAAAATTGCCTGCTTTTTAAAAAAAAAAAAAAAAGGAAAAGAAATGTTCCCTTTAATTTTGAAAGGGCTTTGAGGAAGAGACAGCTTTGAGCTTTGAGGAAGCTCAAAGAGGCTTATTACAGGGGAATAGACCTGCTCTGGGGTGTATTAGTTCCCTAAAGCTGCCCTGAGAACCACAAATCGGTTGGCTTGAAACAACAGAAATCTATTCTTTCACAGTTCTAGAGGCCAGAATTCTGAAACCCAGGTGTTTGTGGCGACCTTTGAAGGCTCTAAGGAGGACTCTTTCACTGCCTCTTCCTGACTGCTGGTAGCTGCCAGAAATCCCTGGTATTCCTGGACTGGCAGCTCTGTCACTCCAATCCTTGCCTCTGACGTCATATGTGATTCTTCCCCGTGTCTCTGTGTCCCCGTGTCTCTGTGGGGAATCAGGACTCCCAATATATCTTTTTGGCGGACATGATTATCCACCACAGGGGGTTAGGTAAGACTCCCTTCTCTGAGCTGGTCATCCTGAGCAGACATCCAAGAATGAGAAAAGAACAAAAGGGCCATGGATTCTGCTATAGGTTGCATCTGCTGCTATTCTATTATTTCTGCCACAACGCAACATTGCTCCTGTATTGCCTTCCATTCATTCGTCTCAAACCTAATATTTTAAGAAAGAGAAATTGTGAAAAGGCAACTCCTAATGAGGAAAACAGAATCTCTAGGGCAGTCACTGAGCCACGTGATAAATGAAGACTGCTTGTGCATTTATTCCTTGAAACATACTTTTTCCAAAGCTTTTGTTTAAAATAGGTGGTAGAGCAATTGGGAATTTCTCTCCTCCCCCCCCCAAACATAAGACTGTATTTAATAGTTGTTTGTATCCTGGAAGAAGTAAGCATGTAATCTGTTTTCTAACTTTAATTTTCATTGCTAATGTTAAACCAGTAGCACATAAATTTTGTTAATTGCAGAAATTGCTTTAAAATTTTCTCAACTAAATGTTCTCAAAACAAAATTGAGACACATTGCCTTGAACATTTCCAAAGAAACCCTAGGTTTAGTCATCTCAAATCAGTGAGTTCCCTCAATGACTAAGAGCTGTTCTTTGGAGCACAAACAGCCGTGTCCTGTATAACCTTCCTGCCTCACCAGTCCCCTTGGTGGTGAACTTCATTCTATTTTCTTCCATAGATGACTGGCACAAGACCTTTATTCAATACTTTTTACTTACTGACCATGGGTAACATAAACTAAAATTAAATTTTGGAAAAAAAAATTATACTTTGAGTTGTATTACTTTAAAATCAGTCAAAAAATTTTTTTTCTATTAGTTGAGCAAATGTCACCATGAACATAAAACATTTTATTAAGGTTGTGAGGCCAAAATATTTAAAATATTATGTATATATAGAATCTCACTATTATTTCTTGAATCAGGTACTGTACTATACACATATACACTATACACATTTTGTCATCTGACATTCCTGACCATTTTATGAATTAAGTATTGAATAAAGTATTGTGAATTAAGTATTAATGCCTTTGCTTCATGGACAAAGATGGATGAGATCCAAAGTCACATAGCAAGAAGAATTAAAAACTTAGGTCTGGCTAGTATTAAAGTGTTTCTTTTAATGCCATCCTTATTTTTTCCCAAGGTCTCAAAGAGAAAATGACACACATTTTTTTTTTTAAGTATGTACTACATTCTCTTTTAACTTAAAATCCAGTAGCTTATAGGAACAACTTTTAGTTATGTGCAGTCATAAAACTAATTTTCTAGAAGTAAGTCTTCCTCATCATCATTCGTGAGAATATTTTCTAGCCCCTACTTTGCGCACAATTCTAGATAAATTGTGATATCATTGAAAGCATGGGAAAAGTGAGCCCTGCCACTGAGGGATTTACAATCTATAAAGGAAGTCAAGACACATCAGGTTATTATATAACCTAGACTTCTTACCTGACTGTCTGTCATTCCTCAGAGAACATCTAAACTCATTAAGAAGACTGTACGATCTCACCTCCACTCTTTACCTTTAATCTTTTCCACAGATGATACTCCTCCTCCCACCCCAAATTCTAATAGGTAGTCATACTGAAATTTAAGCTCCTAAATCCCTATTCCTACCCTTGCCAGTATCTCTGCCACCTCTGGCAGTCATTTGGACAGGTTCATTCTTATTATCCTTGACTAACCCATAAACTCTACCATGGTAGTGCTTAGAACATGACATATGCTCAACTGTTAGACTTGCGAAAATGCTAATGCCTTTCCTCATCCAAGTATTAGCTGGTTGGTTGACTGGTTGTTTTTTTAAAGGAATTAATTCACTGGGGAACACATTTTCTTTTTCTTTCTTTTTTTTTTTTTTTTTTAAGATTTTATTTGTTTATTTGACATACAGGGACCACAAGTAGGCAGAGAGGCAGGCAGAGAGTGAGGAAGGGAGGCAGGCTCCCTGCTGAGCAGAGAGCCTGATGCGGGGCTCGATCCCAAGACCCTGGGATCATGACCTGAGCCGAAGTCCCACCCTGGGATCATGACCTGAGCCAAAGGCACAGGCTTTAACCTACTGAGCCACCCAGGCACCCCTGGAGAACACATTTTCTATAATCAAGTACAATGACTCTCTCACCATGTGTATGTCAAGGAGAAGTTCACAATGTTTCTTCATGGCATAGCCTATCACAGAAAACAAATCTTTTGAAGGTTTACTTAGAGAATTGGTTTTAAAATAATCTTTTTTAATCAAAGAGAAACACCTCTATGCCATTAAAAAAAATCTATGGACTGATCATACAACTTTAAACTACGCTGATTGAAGAAAATCGTTTATTCATCCCATCTAATTCTGTCTCCCATGCAAATAGTCTTTCATAAAAGCTAAGAAAGTCCACTGATCAACTAATCCTATTTTCTCATAACTGCTACCAATGATAGTAATAATGTGGTAGCATAATTAATGCAATGTAATTCCAAGTTTGAAGTTTTTAAGTGAGACCAAAGCTATACAGTTTTAAATTACAGTTTAATGCTGTTTTTCTCTTTTCCAGGTGCTGGTGTTGCATTTCTTCTAAGTAAGAATGGTGCTCATAATATTTAACTTGAAATAGATTAAAGTCTTACATGTAATACCTGAAGCCATGAAACACCTTGAAGAAAACATAGGAAAAAAGCTCCTTGACGTGGGTCTTGGTAATGATTTTTTGGAAATCTCATCTAATACACAAATTAAAAAAAATGTAAAACAAGTGGGACTACATCAAGCTAAAGAGCTTCCTCACAGCAAAATAAACCATCAATAAGTGAAAGAAACTACGGAATGAGAAAAAATATTTGTAAGCCATGTATCTGACAAGGGATTAATATGCAAAATATATAAAGAACTCTTAAAATTCAAAGCAAAAAACCAAATAACCGAATTTAAAAATGGGCAAAATACCTGAATAGACATTTTTCCAAAGAAGATATATAAATGGCCAACAGATACATGAAAAGATGCACCATATCACTAGTCATTCATAAAATGCAAATTAAAACCTCAATGAAATATCACCTCATCTATCTGTTAAAATAGCCATCATCAAAAAGACAAGAGATGACAAGTGACACCTGGGTGGTTCAGTTAGTTAAGCCTCAGACTCTTGATTTCAGGTCAGGTCATGATCTCAGAATCATGGGATCAAGCCCTGCCTCAGTCTCCTCACAGGGAGTCTGCTTGAAATTCCTTTTCCCTCTTTCTCTACTCCCCTCCAGTCCCCCTGCCCCGCTCTGCTCATACACAGTCTCTCTCTAAAATAAATAAGTAAAATCTTAAAAAAAAAAAAAGTCTTCTATCCTTCTCCTTCTGTCCCTTCCTGCCCATGCTCACACGCTCTCTCTCTTAAAAAAAAAAAAAAAAAAAGAGGGAGAGAGAGAGAGAGAGAGAGAGAGAGATGACAAATGCTGACGTGGATGTGAAGAAAAGGGAGGTTTGTGCCCTGTTGGTGGGAATGCAAACTGGTGTAGCCACTGTGGAAAACAGTAGGGAGGTTCCTCAAAAAATTAAAAATAGAACTACCATATGATCCAGTAATTCCACTTCTGGGAATATATCCAAAGGAAAAAAAAAAAAGCAGTAATGTAGAAAGGTAACTACCACCCCCATATTCACAGCAGCATTATTTACAATAGCCAAGACATAGAAATATCTAAGTGTGCCTCAGTAGATGAAATGATAAAGAAGTTGTGATATATGTACACACACACACACAAACACACACAAATCTTAATCGACTATTGGGGAGAAAAAGGAAATCCTCCCATTTGAGATAACATGGATGGACTTTAAAGACATTTTGTTAAATGAAATAAGTCAGACAGAAAATGACAAATAATCATATGATCTCACTTACATGTGGAATCTTGATAACAACAACAAAATAAAAACCAAAGCCCCTGGGGCACCTGGGTGGCTCAGTAGGTTAAGCAACTGTCTTTGGCTCAGGTCATGATCGTGGAGTCCCAGAATTGAGTCCCACATCGGGCTCCCAGGTCCATGGGGAGTCTGTTTCTCCCTCTGACCTTCTCCCCTCTCATACTCTTTCTCAAATAAATAAATAAAACCTTAAAAAAAAAAGCCCCAAACACCAAACTCAGAAAATAAGATCAGATTGGGGGTGAGGACAATACTGTGGGAGGAGAAATTGGAGGAAAGTGTTCAGTGGGTCCAGTTATAACAAGTATTAGGGATGTGATGTACAACATGATGCCTGTAGCTAACACTGCTTTGCGGTATACCCAGTACACAGGGGTCCTGAGAGAGTAGATCCCAAGAATTCTCATCACAAGAACTTTTTTTCTTTCTATTGTACCTACATGAGATGATGGATGTTAACTAAGCCTAGTGTATAGTCACTTCACACTATATGTAAATCAAACCATCATGCTGGACACCTTAAACTTATACAGTGATGTATGTTAGTTGTTTTTTGGTAAATCTGGAAAAAAATGGACAGTATTTGACTAGGAACCCAATCGTTAATTTTTTTTTAATTTTCTTAATAAAATTAATCTAATTGTTCTTGCAGCAGGAAAAAAAAGACAAAAAGAAGAATGGTACTATGTCTGGGCATGAGGCAACCGATTTTAATTTGAGTTGCAATATTCAATATTTCTAACAAAATTCTAAAATGGGAATTACTCCGCCTTAGGCTGAGAATAATACAACAGGCCTGAAATACTTTTCAGATTGTATAGTAACAGACTATATGCAAAACATGCTTCTGCTTTGTGAAACTGGCTCTACCAACTTGACAGACCCTCCTTCCAATCTTGTATGAGAGGGGGGAAAAGAGGACTTTGGAGATGTCTTTTAAGTGTCAAAGGCTCCCTCTCAAGGAAGTGAAGAACTGAAGAATTTGCAAATGAAGCCAAGAGGAAATGAGTTTGGGGGTAGTTGGTGGTGGGCTGTGGCTATCTTCTACCCCACCCATCCGTTGCAGGAGAGGATGAGGTTAGCTGACAGACAGGTGCCAATGGGGTCACTCTGAGAGTCTGATAAGCACCCCATGGAATTTTAACCTGAAACAGAAGAGAAAGAGAGAGAGAGAGAGAGAGAGAGAAAAGTAGTATTGGGAATGCACTGTGTTTCAACAAAATGTGGGGCAAGGAAGCATGGATTTTACCTTGGGCCAAACTAATCTTTGCTAATCTGTGAGAAAACACAAAACTGAGGTTATTTTAGAATTAATTCCCCTCAAGGGAATTACTTCTCTGGAGAACAGAGGAATCCCAAAGGAGATAATGTACGAAGCTAGGTAGAAGCCAGAACACCAGCAGGTAAAGGAGAGTGGAAAATAGCTTTAGCCATAAGAGAGGCATTTATGTGAACAAGGGATGCCCTGGCAGGATCTCTAAAACACACAAAAAGTACATTCATGAGAGAAAGAATTAACGGCTGTGCATCAGCCCCTAAAGAAACAGTCATGCAATGCAGGTATTGTCCCTAATGTCTTCCCCAGGGCTCAGTAACCCTGGGCTACCAGATAGAGGACAGCTAGGACTTGAGGAGGAGGTAGGGAAAGAGAGGAAGCAAGAAGGGCAGTCCTGCTCCCATTCTCCCCTCTAGGCTTCCCATCTGAGCTGGGAAAAGGGAAGAAACTACATTGAGTGATTTTAAAATGTTGTTTATTATACTAGAGAGGTGTGTTTACATTACTCAGATGAAATTTATTCTTCTGAGAAAAGCTATGGGGCATGTCTGAGATCTAATGCAGGGAAGAGAAAGAATAAATTCACTGATGGGCGGTGGTAGAAACTTTAGAAATATAATGTTCTCTTTCTTTATTAAGTTCAGTCAAGCAATTACATGTTTATCAATCATTAACTATATACCAGACAGAGGAATATATATTCCTTTTGACCCCCTGGGAAGATGGTATTATTACCCACTTGTACAGGGGAGGAGGTACTGGAGGTCCTAGCATTATGTTACAGGTCACTATGCTGCTCTGCAAGGTGATATTCCTACAGATGCTGCCTCCATGTTCCACGTTAAGCTCAGAGTACATGAATTGATGAAACATATAGTCCTCATTCTGTTTCTAGCTCTGAAATGTTCTCTGAAGCATAGAGGAAAGACAATTACGCACCTCAAATTAAGTGCACCTCTACTAAGCATAAATACTGTGTACCAGGTACATTACATATTAACATTAATACCCCAAGCTCCAAAAGAAGTTACTGACCTTGTTTAACAGATTAACTCAAAAGGTCTGAGTCAACTGCCAGAGATTTCACAGTTAGTAAATGATGGAACCCGGATTCCAACATAGGCCTGCCTGATTCTAAGAAAGATGCTCTTCCACTCTTCCATAATCTCTCATGTCAAGATACAAATTCATGGCAGGATGTGGAGGCTCAAGATTTCATCAAATTTAGATGACCCATTTAGTGAGATCTTTACACAGATCAAATAATTTTCACATGTTTAATATCTGAGATATTTGGGAGAATTATTATTATTTACATTTTACTGATAAAATAAATAAGACCCCCCCAAAGTTACAATGTCCGTGAATAAAAAATAAGTGTATGACACAGGCAAACTAGTTTGTATGACCTGATTTGCATGTCTTCTCTGCTTCACAATGTGACCCAAAACAATAGAGGTTATTGGTCACAATGTAGACACATACCCAGACTAAAACAGTGAAAGAGAAAACATTCTTCACATTTACTTTCCTAAAACAATAGGAAACACAGCAGAGATGCATTTAACTTACTCCTTAGAAAACGGACAGTCAATCTCTGAATATGAAAAATTATTTGAAGACATCGCGGTCTATTTATTAGTTGTAAATTAGGAATTAGGACAAAATTTCTTTGTGGTGTTTAAGGTATAAAGTATTTGAAACAATTTTACTTACCATTTTGTCAAGCCAACATTTTCTGACTGTTCAAAATATAATTCCAAAAATAGAAAGGGCTTGTTGTCAAAATATGTAATGTTATAGCCAAGATCATAAGAATTACATTATTTCCATTAGAACATTTTATTTTATTTTATTTTATTTAAGATTTTTATTTATTTATTTGATAGACAGAGAGAGATCACAAGTAGGCAGAGAGGCAGGCAGAGAGAGAGGGGGAAGCAGGCTCCCTACTAAGCAGAGAGCCCGATGTGGGGCTCGATCCCAGGACCCTGAGATCATGACCTGAGCTGAAGGCAGAGGCTTAAACCACTGAGCCACCCAGGTGCCCACATTAGAACATTTTAGAACAGAATTTATGAGCCACGATGATCATGAAGCCAATCTGATAATTCAGGTTGAAAAGCCAGAAATCACCTTGGTGAGTGGTCATTATCTGTATTTACTCATTGTTTCACCATAATTTCATAAAATCTGTGTTTAAAAGCTAAATTATGAACCCCACAGCCATGACTGTGTTTCCTCTCCTTCTTTATAAAATAAATACAATATAAAGAATATGGAAGTTATATTCTACCCTCTGGATTTTTAAATCACTACCTACTAAAACTAATGTTTAAATTATATAGGTAACTCTGAGGGAAGAAAGTAAATACCACACTTGCTCATGCTGTATGCCATTTTCCCCATATTTCATTGATCAAGTTGTTTTCAAAGATTAGTTGTTGCACTTCCATAACTGACTTCGTGGGATAGTGTTTTATGTCCATTGATATTTTGATGCTATTTGGTTTCTGAAGAATATGGTTCAAGCATTCGTGTTATTCTCTCCAATGAAATCGGTTCTTTCGACACTTCAGTTTGTTTTGATAAAACAAAGCAAAACAAACAAACAAACAAACAAACAAACACTGTAGGGAGCAGCTGGGAGGCTCAGTAGGTTAAGTGTCTGACTCTTGGTTTCTGCTCCGATCATGATCTCAGGGTCCTGAGACTGAGCCCTGCATTGGGCTCAATGCTTGGCATGGATCTTGCTTAGGTTTCTCTCTCCCCCTTTTTTCTGCCCCTTCCCACCCCACTCTCTCACATAGTGTAGCTCCAACCCCCTAATTAATAGCAAACTAGATAGAAGTGGTAAATATATGATATAGTTCATTTTTACCTACTACTCCTAAATTTTAGTGTGTGTGTGTGTGTTTATAAACATAACACCATTACTGAAAATAAAGAGAGCTTTACTTTTTCCTTGAAAATTCATTTTCCTTTTATGTATTTTTCTGCATGTATTTCATTGGCTAGGATCTCCAGTACACCATCCAATGGAAGTGATGAGAACAGATAACCACAGCTTGTTCATGGACCATCAACAATAGTTTTAGAAACAGGTTTTTCACAGATGCCCTTTATCAGTTTGAGGAGGTTCCCTTCTAAGTTTTCTAAGAGCTTCTATCAGGAATGGATGTTGAAGTTTGACAAATATTTTTTCTCTATTGAGATAATCATACAATCTGTTAATATGGTGAATTGCATTGATTAATTTTTAATTGTTGAACCAATCTTACATTATCATGGGATAAACATCATTCGGTCATGATATTTATTGTTGTATTCAATTAACTAAACTCATATTAAGGATTTTTGCATTTATTCTCATGAGGAGTATTGGTCTGGAGGCCTCTTCTCCAGGATAATGCTGGCCTCACAAAATTAGTTGAAAAGAATGCCCATGTATTCTACATCCTAAATAGAGATTGTCAGCTTGTATTGTTTTTTCCCAAAAGTTTGGTAGAATTCACAAGCAAAGCCATCTGGGTTTGGAGCTTCTCTGTGAGAAGGTTTGGGTAAGTAATTAAATTTATTTAATAGGTATGTACTTATTATTCAGGCTAAATATTTCTTTATGAGTGAGCTTTGGTAGGATGTGTGTTTCAATAACTGTTCCATGATATCATCTTTTTGATTTTGCTGGCATGCATCATTCAGATAAATTTCTTCTTATCCTTTGAATGTTTGTGAGATTTGCAGTGATGTTTCCTGCTTTATTCACATACTGGTAATTATGTCCTCTTTTTATTTTCTTGACTAGTTTGACTAGAAGTTTATCAAATTTATTGATCATTTCAAAGTTTTTAAAATTTGCTTCTATTGTGTTTTACATTGTCTATTTCATTAAATTTTGCTACCTTTTAATTATTTCTTTCCTCTGTATACTTTGGGTTTGTTTTTTTCCTATTTTAAGTAGAAGATTATATCATTGACTTCAGACCTTTCTTCATCTATAAGTATGTAATGTGAAGATTTTCCCCAAAGCATGGCTTTATCTGCATGCTACAAATCTTGTTAAGTTGTTGTATCACCTTAGGGTCCCCAAAAGCGTATTTTAATTTTATTTTTTTATTATGTTAGTTTCTGAGGTAGTGTTCCATGATTCATTGTTTGTGCCCTAATGCATATTTTTAAATAAAATTACATGTGCAAGAAATTTATTAAGTGAAGAGGAAAGTTGAGAGAAAACCAAAAGAGCTCAAGAACTTTCAGACTGAAATTCTGTGATAACTCCTGTGAAAAGAAAGAAGGAAAAAATAAATATTGGGTAGAAACAGAAGACTGAGGTAGACTCTGAAAATCTTGGCAAGTCTGAAGGGAGCCTCAGAAAATAATCTCCTATTAGAGAAGACTTTCATTGATCTAGATGGCTTGGCTCTGTATCCTTACCATGTTCAGTTGTTCCCTAGGACCAGCCCAAGAAGAGAAAGGCCAAGGCAAGAATTCTGCACCAGATTCTGAATTTGTCAGCTAACTGTACTCCTCATGAGGTATTTTCTCTTTTAGAAGGATCTGACTGGTGAATTCCCATCAATGCCAGAGCCCACCCTATCTGCCACAAAGATTCATTTCTTCATTTATTTTCAGAGAGCAGTTTCTCCACAATGTCTGTGAGTCTCTCCTTCTAAGAGGGACAAACTGCAATCTCCATCTCCATATTTGGTTTCTAGGCCACAAGAAGTCCACTATATTTCCCTGCTATTCATTTAAAGCTCCCATCACCCTTGGTTATCACTCCACAAGTCTTGGTAGCTTACCCAACCCAACTTCTAAAGGTAGCTTACCAAACAAGAGGACCTGAAATGCCTGAGAGTAGCTTATCCCAAACTTCATTCCTGAGGGATGTAACTCATTAGGTAGATATATCCTTCTTTGGGTGGAGTAATTGCAGTTTCCACTCACACTTAGAACTGGGCAGGAAGTACCAAGAGATTTCCAAAGGGATCACCTTGGTTCCACATGTATTTATCCCTGCCCCCACTGTAAAAGCAGGCTTACTTCATCCTGCTGATCAGGTCAATTACCTGTTTATTGACTCCTTGCTTTTTCGTTCCTAGGAACAAGGAGTCAAAAATGCCAAGGCAGTATCTGTAGCTTATAGTTCAGATATGATCATGCATGTCTCCTATCAAGAATACAACCCTTCGAAAACCAGGACCTTCAAACATGCAGCTCCAAGAGTTAGAAGGATGGAAGGGACAATACCTTCTAGTAGATCCTTGGGGTTGATAACTGGGACTAACCTTGCCTTAACCCACTGGCTTTCAAACTCATGAACTATTCCTATTGGAAATACAGAGCTATATAGAGGTCTCTGATTAGTATATATACTGTGACTTGAAGAATGGCACCCCATCATTTCAGAGTGTTCCCTTGGGACTGGTGCCTCAGTTGTACAACCAATAGGCCAATCCAGTATTATATCAGACCTCTTTTAGATATCAGACCTCTTCCAACTCCTGCTAATATTCCCCTCAACCCTACCAATTTCTGCAGCTTCTTTGGAGTGGATCACTTTTCTGTCTTACAATTCCAGCTTTTCCCCAGCCAGGTTATGTTGGGATTTCACCTAGTAACCATGAAAGTAGTTAGGAGCAACTCCTGAAGGAGTCACCTGTTGACTTAAAAGAAAGTGTCTTCCTCTTGGAAGAAGTTTGAACTCTTAATAGGGTGTACAGTGGGTCTCTAGGAGTTTGAAGTCATCTTCAGAGCCATAAGCCTTGAAAACATCCATTCCATACTTTAGGGTACAAATTCCCAAACTAGAGCATAGACCTCACCTCAGCATTTCAATGTCTCTGGAGCTACGTGACTGTAATATTTAAATCCTGTGTTGTTTTTCTTTGTATTGGTGCCTCTACTGCAAGAAGTGAGGGTCTGTTCAGTTGCTTACAAAAGAGTTCACTGTCTCTAACACTTTACTTTTAATTATTGTTTAACTGTCTTCAATTTCTCATTATAACTCAGCAGGTCATCAATACAACTTTTTAATAAGCAGTCATCTGCACTGTCTTTGGAGGAATTATTCCCTCAATGTCTCTCAGATACCTTCATTATCACACTGGGCAAGGAGTTCCCCTCTGCTGGAGTATTTTCCAAGATCACCAGCAGAGAATTTTCTTTCTTTTATGGTTTATAACTTTCACTTCAATTTTTAATTTTTTCCTTTTCTTAAATTTATTTTTTATTTATTTAAATTCAAGTTAGTTAATATATAGTGTAGTATTGGTTTCAGAAAAAGAATTTAGTGATTTATCATCACTGCTGAATTTTTAAGCAAATAATTCATCATCTTTTTTCATCTTTCACCAGGGATTATTTATGTGTCACATTCCAGCTAGAGATTGAGGGATCCAGTCCCAAACCCTGGTCTTATTGCCTATTTTCTCAGGCCATTCTTAGCATTTACTGTGTCAGTTCAGGTTCTCTAAGAAGCAAATGTCAATACAGAATTAGATACATAAGCATTTTCTTGGGGAAAACACCTGTGAAGAGAAAGAAGGAGAGGGAGCAGGAGTAGGTGTGGAGAGTCTTCAGATTATGATGGGGACATGACAACCGTGAAAGAAGTGAGGGAAGGAAGGAGGATAGGGTAGGAAAAGGCTCAGACTGAATTGCAGTTTTGAGAAAATCAGAGCAAAGCTGATGGGGAGCCCCAAAGTAAATATTACTCAGTAGAGTAATTGAAAGAGTTGCATCTTGAGCAGGAAAGGTCTGGTTCTCTCCCTGCTATGCTTGATAATTGGTAGGGAGCAGTCCAGGAAACTCAGGAGGAGCACAGCCTTGGTATGAATGGTACAGTTAATCTCAAAGGTGGGGCAAATAAAGGATTTCATCTAATTACTCTCCTTATGGTAGGTTCTTATTTGGAGATGATTCCCCATGAGTCTCTCACATTTCTTACTTCTTGTGAAGTAGGGCACTGATGGCTCATTTTCTGAACTATTCTAGAAGAATAGCAAACAACCTTGGAAACAAAGACAATGTCTTCATCTAAAGCAGAGAAGTCATACCTATTGTCCTCCATAAAAGATTCAGGTTTCCTAAACTCAGGGTTTTTCTCCATGCCGCCTCTGGCATTCGTTTGTTTGGGCTTATCTGTTTTGACCCCCTGGTAGTTGGAGTCAAGAAGAACTGATGCAAATATGCTGTTGCTCATGCTGCTTGTCATGTCATGGGTAACAGAGTCCTCTGTCTTTAACCCAGCATTTTGGAAACTATGTCAAGCTAATTTGTTAACTTGCAAGCAGGATAGAAACTCAGATCCTTCACAGTTCTTGATAGCTGTCTTGAAGGCAGTTCCTTTTTTGTTTTTGTTTTTGTTTTTTTCTGTGACCTGTTGATTATTAAGAAGTATGTTGCTGGAAACAACCTAAGTTTCCATCAATGGATAATGGACTTTAACAATGTGATACAACTGCATAAAAAATGAAAGATTATTCAGCCATTTAAAAAAGAAGGAAATCCTGCTGTGTGTGACAACATGGATAAAACTTGAGGACATTGTACATAGTCATCTAATCATAACTAATATAACACACACCAGTTTGTATATATTTATATGGAACCACTGATTCAACAGGGCCCACTTTAAAAAAGTCACTCCATGTGTGCTATCCAAAACAACAAATCAAAATAATTGTGAGTAGAAAAATGTAAGCATGTGATAAAGGAGAAATTGATTCACATTCTTGAAAATCTTGTTTTTATAATGATATGTAACTGCTTCATATTTAGGTATGTGTTTCTTAAGACAAGCATCTCCTTTTGTAGAATGTGTTATTTTACCAGAACAGCACACCTTAATATATTCCTTTCATTTAATAGTACTTGTGCTATATCTTCACTTTTTATTTTCTCTTGGAGTGTTATATATAAACCTGATTTCCCACCCTACATGCATAACTAATTCCTTCATTAGGCCAACTGGTGTTGAAGGCTTGAAGACTGAGATGAATTAAAGCCATGCTAAATCAATTCTTACTAGTGTCCTAGTAGTATGTAGAGAGAGAGAGAGAGAGAGAGAGAGAGAATGTATGCCAACTTCTTCTGGCTTTTCAAGAAAAGAAGAGAGATTAAAAGAAGAAGAGAGATTAAAGAAGATAAAACATGAATGGCACTGGTGTTTTGTGAAAGTTACTATGAAATATCTCATCAGCTAGGGTAGCTCTGCTTTATTTCTAGGTAACAAAAGGGGAGCCTACATAGAAAACTACCACCAATTATCTCTTTTGACATAAATAATTATGAAGTAGTTGTTAAAAATATATAAGTTGAACTAATATCCATTCAAATACTGGAACTTCATTTCTGCACATCAAACATTTTTTAAAATACCTTCAAAATTTAAAAAGAGAATTAATATTTGCACAAATGACATATTTATTCACTCACGATGTATTTATTGAGCATCTGTGACAGGATCTAGACAGTATCCCAACCACCAATGGGATACAACAGTCAACAAAACATACAGAAATCCTGGCCCTCATTCAGCTTTCCCTCTAATGGAGGGAGACTGACACCAAAATAATACTAGTAATTGTTACTATTATTATAGTTATATTATTTATAATATATTATATAGCTATGTTATAATAGTAAACAAGGATATTGTATGGTGTTTGTGGTAGACAGAACTGTAAAATATCCTCCAATGACTCCTGCTCTTATGCTGCTCCTGCTCTTATAAGCTCCAGTGCCCTGGACTTGAATTGAGGTAGAAATGCCAATAAAACAGAAATCACTCCTGTGACTATGTTACCTTATGTGGCAAAGGTGATTTATAGATGTAGTTAAGGTCCCAAATCAGTTGAATTTAAGATAGGGAGATTATCTGAATGGGCCTGACTTAATAACATAAACCTTTTATCTGCATGTGGAGGTCAAACACAGGAAAGTCAGAGATTTGAAGTGTGGCAGGATTCAATGTGAGGAACATTCTCTGATGCTGCTGCTGAGGGAGGCCATACGGCAAGGACGTGGGAACACCCTCCGGGAGCGGAGAGATGCCAGCGAGAAAACTGAGACCCACTTCTACAACTGTAATGAACTAACTTCTACCAACAGCCTGAATGAGCCCCAAAGCAGATTTTCCTGAGTCTCCAGAGAAAATTCAGCCCTGCTTACACCTTGATTCCAGACCTAAGCAGACAGGAAGCAGAGGATTCAACCACACCATGACAAATTGGGGACCTACAAAATGTTGGCTAATAAATGTGTACTGATTTAAGTTGCTAAGTTTCTGGTAAATTGTTATGCAGCAATAGTAAACTAATGCAGTAGTTTAGGAGCCTGTATAAGAAACAAGAGAACGATGTGACAGTGTGTGCTGGAAATGGGAATGGAATGGGTGGAAGAAAAAGTCCAAGAATGGCCATATTTGAGCAAAATGTAGAATAAAGTGAAGGTGACTGATGTGTGAATACCTAGGGGAAAAGGTTTCCAGCAGTGAGAATATCTATAAAGACTCTAAGTATGTCTTGGCTCTTATTAATCAATTAACAGAGTGTGTACTCAAATGAAGTATAAGATACAGATCCTGCCTGCTTTAAAGAGCTCAAAATTTAGAAGAGAGAGCAATCTTTCCCTCTCTCTCTCTCTTGTTTTTCTTTCACCCATTTCTCCAATCTTCCTCCCCTTCTTTCCAGTCATTTCCTTGGATAATTATTTACTGTATGTCTATTCTGTGCAGGGAACTGTGATGGACAATGAGAATAAAATACTGGATAAGACAGAGCCATTGTCTTTAGGAAGCTTACTGTCTGGGGGCAGTAAAGGGGCAGTCACAAGCAGTAGGCTAAATTGCATGAAAAGAACCATAAGCTCTGGTACAGAAGAAAAAAATCAGGATGACCCTCCTTGATTTGGTGACTCAGAGAAGCTTTCTGGCTGAAGCCAGAAAGAAAAGCCATTAACCAGGAGAAGGGAGTCAGATGGGAAGCCATGTTCCCTAGCAGAGGGAGACTAACAGGTCCAAAGGCCCTGAGGAAGGACAGAGCATGCTCACAGAGGAACTGTGAGGAGTTCAGAGTGCCTGGAGCATGCTGTACAAAGGACACAGGATGGGGAGAGATAGGGAAATGTTACAAGTAAACTTGGGGAAGTAGGCTGGGACCAGAGTATACAGGTTTTTTGAGCTATGTGAATGACTTTGGATTTTGCTCTAAGAGCACTCGAAAGCCAATGAATGTTTTAAATGAGGAACTTTCCTTTTAGAAACATTGCTCTGGTTGTTACATGGAGTACAGATATGTGTGAGTCAAGACTGAAGAGAACGAAGCCAGTTAGCCCGGAGGTTCACCTAACCAGGAGAGAAATGAGGAGTGCTCTGGCAGGGGAAGAACACATAGCAAGAGATGAATTCAGGACAGATTTAGGGGGAAACTTATAAGAATACAATATGAAAGGATTGGAGAAAGTTCCAGAATGACTGCCAGGTTTCTGATTTGGTCCACACTGTGGACATCATTAACTGAGCTGTGTCTAATATATTTTAATTAGCTGCATAATTAAGTACACTCTCAAGGTAAATGGTATTGTATAAAGACTGTAGGAGTTGAGAAGAAAAGACGACTATGAGCAGGGGCAATGTTAGAGAACCTTCTGAGAAAGATGAAGCTTGACCAGGACTCAAGAAAAGGTGGTATTTCATTGTAGGAGGGGAGAATGGAAGATGCTTCTTCTTGGAACAGCCCAAGCCATGGCAGAATGATAAGAAAGATTATAACTGGCTAAAGGCCAGTGTAGACAGGCCTGAGGGAGTGAAGGGTACCTCTAAGAGTAAGATCAATTTTCTCAAAAGAGTCAGTTTACAGAGGAACTTCAAAGACAGGCTTTGACACTGGACACAATCTAACAGAGAAGCATGGTCAGTCAGTGAGTAAGGAGTAAAAAAGCAAGAGCTATGTGCTTTGAATGTTAGTCTGGCTTCAGTCAACTGGATACTTTGAGCACAGAAAAGGATATGTGGGTACAGGGAGAACAGAAAAGTTGTTTCAAAACTCCAAGGTCAAGCTAATGATGTTACATAGTAGGCCATATCCTGTTAATTAGGGAGAATGAGAACAGACAAAGACAGTCATATTTTTGAATCAGGGCTACAACTTTGGAAGGACCAGACACTGAGCTGATAAACCCAGTAGCATATTTGGGGTGGATTCTTGATGTGGCAAGCAGAAGTTTTCATAAGGGAGTCCACATCAAGGCAATCCAACTCGGACAAAATAGGATTTGCAAGCAAGTCAGTGAGAAATCCGGGATTATGTGATCCTTAAAGATCCCAGTACACAGATAAGCAGCACTGGTGGTTCATATCAGGAAATCCTGCCGATGGTTGGCAAAGCTCCAATGAACAAGCAAGGACTGAGAACACCCGGCCCTTAGGAGGATACTGTTGAAAGCGAAGCAGGTACCTTGGTCTAGGAAGGACTGGATCATGAAGCAGATTATTAAGGCAGGGACAGGAGGACACAGAATCAATCCAAGATCCACTCATTTGAATGAGGGACAATGTGAAAATCAGGGTTGGGGAAAGATAAAAGGTCAGTTTGGATTTGGGGCATGAAATCAAGGGAGAGAAAAGAGAGAGAGGAATAGACTATTTGGTGGCTAAATTTCTTTATATTCACCATGGATAAAGGAAAAAGGACCCTGAGAGCTCTTACAGCCACGTCATGCTTATCAGTGAAGTGCTGCAAGTTGTTAAAAGAGGAAGACAACAGAATATGTAGCTCCACATCCACTTTATGTCAGGCACAGGGCTTTGGTCAGAACCATTATTTACCTTTGTATTCATATCAGCCTCATAAGGAATTCATGTTACCTAGATATTCTGATGAAGAAACTCAATAACAGGGGCACCTGGGTGGTTCAGTGGGTTAAAGCCTCTGCCTTCAGCTCAGGTCATGATCCCAGCATCCTGGGATCGAGCCCTTCATCAGGCTCTCTGCTCTGTGGGGAGCCTGCTTCTTCCTCTCTCTCTGCCTGCCTCTCTGCCTACGGGTGATCTCTGTCTGTCAAATAAGTAAAATCTTAAAACAAACAAACAAACAAAAAACTCAACAACAGAAAGATTAAGTCATGAATAAAATATAAATTATAAGTGGGAGAGCCAGAATTTGAACCAAGGGCTCTGTGGTTGCAAAACCCAATCTCATTCCAATGAGAAATAAACATGGCTTTGGTGTTAAAATTGCTGCATACTCAAGAGTATACAGGGGAACTGGAGATAAAGAAGGGAATCCAAGGAGTCTTCCCAAGGGAGATATGACAGATTGAATATGGAAGATGCAAGAGAGGAGAGAAAAGAACCCCAGATGAAGCTCAAGTTGTGAGCCTGGTGGATTACAAGAATGGACCAGACAGAAATGAGAAATGTGGAAGGGAACTGTTTTTGGAGATATTTTGGTATATGTGTGCATTGCTGATGAGAGAAGGAGGTGGTTAAGAAGAAAGCTGGACTTAACTTGAGGTATAATTCATTTAAGTGAAAATATTTTAGAGTCACTTGGAAATAACTAACAACTTTAAGAGGAGATACATATTTGGAAGCATATTTTAATTAGATTCTATTTATTAACACAGTATCTTGACTCAAAGAAATAAAAAATACCAGTCTCTGTGGAGCCTGTGACATTTTTATGGTTCAGTCTGTGAGAAAGCTTCTATAGATACGTTTGTATGTGTGTGTTGCCTTTAGGTGAAATCCCTTTAGGAAAGTACACATGATACACAAAAACATGTATGTACTACATATGTGTCTATGCGTGTTTATACATTTATAAATTACCTATAAAGTATTTTCCCTTACATTTATTATACCCAAAATGGAGTCTGTCTTCCCTCCTCACCTCTTCTCTCTCCTGTGAGCAACCCCTCACAACAGATATATATGGTATATACTGTTATACACACACACACACACACACACACATAAATTCCTAACAATATGTAATGTATACTCTCTATATTACATGCTTTGCATAAATAATAATTTGTTCCTTTAAAATGTGCTCTTAAAAAAATATCAAGTTGGTGGTGCCTGGGTGGCTCGGTCAGTTAAGTGTCCAACTTGATTTCGGCTCATTATAATCTCAGGGTTGTGAGACTGAGCCCCAAGGCAGGCTTGGTGCTAGGTATGAAGCCTGCTTAAGATTCTCTCTTTCCTTGTCCCTTTGCCCCTCCCTCTCCCAAATAAAAGAAAATATCAAGTGATTGTAAAAATTCACTAGGTTTTAATATTTTTGAGGACATGTGCAAAATTAAGGACATATATATTGAGGTTCAATGAGAATTAAAGAAGAAAGATGTAAGAATTTGAAAGAACTGCTAAAACCAGAGAAGTTCCTGATTAGAAAGTGCATCAGGGATGTGCCATTTGTATACCAAAAGAGGCCATTTTCAGGGTTATCTTCTCTAAGGGGTACTGTGCAGTACTAAGTATTAGGATAGAATACATCACTTTTTACTATAAAAGCCATGAAGTTTTATAAACATCCAGGAATTTAAGAAATGAGGACCTATCCTGAGAAACCTATTGGAAAGTCAGCTTCAGGTGACCAAAAGCACAGAAGAGATAGAAACACAACTGCTAATTGTATTCTGGAATTGTTAAATATGCATTTTTGGACAAAAAAAAACAGACAATGCTGTAATTCTTATTTACAATGAATTTCAGATCTACATTCTATGCAGTAGAAAAGTGACTCAAATGTAGATCTAAATTTGAATTGTAGGTAAGAGAACTCAAAATACATTGTTTTTTTCTCCCTTGATTTCTGCCAATAGAAAGAAACAAAGAAAAATCAATGGCAATAAATACCCCTAATGCTCAGATTCTCATCTTGAAAAACCATTTTCCAATTAAAAAAAAAAAAAAGGAAAAACAGAAAACAGGAATCCTGGGAGAATGCGCTGATTCCAAATCTAGGGCCATATATGTATAAGATGAGTTTGGAATACCAGATAGCGAGAAAACTATCAGACTGTTAGGGTTATGTCAACAAGACTTACAGCTAAACTAAAGAAGCCAAAGATGGGACAATTTGATTCCCATTAAAGATAATAACTGAAACATAGTAATGTGTCTAATTTCATGAATTCATAATTATATTAAAATAAACTAGTCACCATTGAAGGATATACCAACTCAAGGTTTTGGTGGCTCAGTGGGTTAAGCCGCTGCCTTCGGCTCAGGTCATGATCTCAGGGTCCTGGGATCGAGTCCCACATCGGGCTCTCTGCTCAGCAGGGAGCCTGCTTCCTCCTCTCTCTCTGCCTGCCTCTCTGCCTACTTGTGATCTCTCTCTGTCAAATAAATAAATAAAATCTTTAAAAATAAATAAATAAATAAATAAAATAAAAATAGTAAAAATTTTTTAAAAATTGATCATTTCTCCTGCCTTCCCGGTATAAACTATACCACCAAATAAACAAATAGTAGTCAAAGGAAAATTTTGCTTTTAGATTTTTCTTAACAGAAATATTCCAGACAATAAATGAAGAAATAATAGAATGCAGTCACTACCATTTTGCAAGTCCAAGCAGACCTAGGATTTCAGAATCAAACGTCCATAAAATAAGGGTAACTAGAGATTAAAAGTTTCTTGATTAAAGAATACACACCACTTTTTTTTAAAGATTATTTATTTATTTATTTGACAGAGAGAGATCACAAGTAGGCAGAGAGGCAGGCAGAGAGAGAAGGAAGCAGGCTCCCTGCCTAGCAGAGAGCCCGATGTGGGACTCGATCCCAGGACCCTGAGATCATGGCCTGAGCTGAAGGCAAAGACTTAACACACTGAACCACCCAGGCACCCCCACAACACCACTTTTTTTTTTTTATTTTAAAGATTTTATTTATTTATTTGACTGATCACAAGTAGGCAGAGAGGCAGGCAGAGAGAGGAAGGGAAGCAGGCTCCCTGCTGAGCAGAAAACCCGATGCAGGGCTCGATCCCAGGACCCTGGAACCATGACCTGAGCTGAAAGCAGAGGCTTTAACCCACTGAGCCACCCAGGTGCCCTCACAACACCACTTTTTAAATGGCCTTAAAAAGGCATTCGCGACTAATGTGAATCTGATAGAACCCTTACCGCTTTTCAACTACTGACTTACAGGAAATATGGATTTTAGAGAGATATGCTACAAAACAATACGGACATGCAAAGAGCAAATTTCAAATTATGGGAAATTCTTCAAACAACTGACTCTGTGTCTTCAACCAACAAATCGTAAGGGAAAAAAGGAAATGGGTGAGAAACCAGTGGATCAAAGGAAAATTACAAACATGATAATCAACTGAAATGAGGAGTCTTAATTCAAACTATTAAACATGTAATACAAGACAAGAGGACTTTGGAGCACTACATATTTGACGATATCAAGGACATCTACCAAAATATTTATGGAGGAAGTGCTACAATCTCTGAGATTTCTTCAAAATAACACGAGAAGAGAGCGAATGGATTCAGGTATAGATGAAATGAGATTGGCTATGTGTTGATAATTATTGAAACTGAGTTTGGGGTAGGTATGGGTTCGCTACATTATTCTATCTACTTTTATATGTGTTTGAAATTCTCCAAAGTAAAAAATATATGTGCCCTTTGGGGCACAAGTTTAGCCTGCACAAAACAATTGGTGACACTGTGTAAACATCAGTTGGGACTTTCCATTTCACTCCTGCTGGAAAGAATCACAGCTCTGAGAAGAGCAAATAGTCAGTACAGCACGGATTGGCATGGGTCTACTGGATGTGGAATAATAAGTGGATTATGCAGAATCTGATTTTCTGTAAGAAGAGGATTTGGACCAAAATCAGGAAAGAGATTTTCCTAGCTACTCTTAGATTAAAATGTCATTTGTACTCCAATTAGAAGTTGTGTCCAGCAATGTCGCAGCAAAAACTTGAGGAGCTACTCCAGATCTCATAGCCAAGGAGATTTTCATAGAAGGACTACAAGTGGGCAGAGTGACAGGGACCAGTAAAGGGTGGGAAACCCCCAGGAGGTAGAACAGGGGGAAGCTCTGACAAGCCCTGGGCCTCAAAAGGCAAGGGGAGAAAACTGTATAACTTGAATCCCGCCAGAGCTGGAGCCCTGCCCAGCAAGAGCTGTGGCCACAGTGGAGGCAAGTCCTGCCACATCTACAGCGAGACAGCCGTGGAGACACAAAGAGCTAACTATGGAGGCTGTTTCTGCTGCTGCCCTCTGATCTGCTTACAGGCCCCGACATTGGCTGAACATAGCAAGAAGCCAAAGGGCATACAGGAGCCCATGAGAGGCAGTCCTGTCCTGGCCATCCTCCAGCCTGGGGCATAGAGAAACAGCCAATGAAGCTAGATGGGGACCAGCTGACGATGACCTGCACAGAAGGTGTCCTTCATCAACACCCAGGCCACATAGTATGTCTGTAAACCATTTGTATGGTACATGTGCACATACTGATTATACAGTTTAATATGCTACAGGTAGTTATCTGGAAACATACAGAAACACTTACCAACTCTTTGGTGTGTGAGTGTATGCGTGTGTGGAGAGAGAGAAGAGACATCCAGCCTATGGATTCATTTCATCTTTACATCTAATCCTTCAGTTTTCAGATCATTGTTTTATACTTTTCTACCCTACATTCTCCTACAATGGACCTTGAGAGTTTGTTGGGAGAGTCTAGCAGAGTAGCGCAGCTACCCAGATACTCTTGATGTAAGATCGGGGGTATCCCTTACCGGGGATGGTCGTCTTCTCTGAGCTCATGCAGTAGCTTGGGGAGAGACGCACATAGAGTGGTGAAGGCAGAAGGGGACCCCAGGCTAGCCAACAGAGCAGGCAAATCAACCTTGGCGATCAGTGAGATGACAGATGTTGCAATAAGATAGCCCTCACATCCCAGATCTATTTAAAATAAATCTCAGAAAAGGGACTACAAATGTATAATAAACTGTAAGAAGATGTTCAACATCACCAGAAATCTGGGAAATGCAAATTAAAATAACGAGGTACTATTTTTTGCCTGTCTGATTGGCAAGTATTTAACCATTTAATGATATCAGGTATTGGTGAAGCTGAGGGCTAATGGGTGCTCACCCATGACCAGAGGGAGAGTGCAAGTCTGTCTGTTCTGTTATGTGTTCAGTGTGGGGGGATCCACTCCAGAGACAGCACAGCAACACGGTAAAGAGCTCAGAAGGCTCCAGGGGCAGATCCCTGCTCTGTCACTTAATCTCTATATAATCTGTGGTGAGTTACTTAATCTCTCACAATTTAGTTTCTATCTTCTTTTTTTTTTTAAAGATTTTATTTATTTATTTGACAGAGAGAGATCACAGTAGACAGAGAGGCAGGCAGAGAGAGAGGAAGGGAAGCAGGCCCCCCGCTGAGCAGAGAGCCTGATGCAGGACTCGATCCCAGGACCCTGAGATCATGACCTGAGCCGAAGGCAGCGGCTTAACCCACTGAGCCACCCAGGCGCCCCTAATTTCTATCTTCTTATTAAAAAAACTTACTCTCAGGACACCTGGGTGGCTCAGTCAGTAAAGCATCCAACTCTTGATTTTGGCTCAGGTCATGATCTCAGGGTTGTGAGATGGAGCCCTGCTTTAGGCTCTGGGCTGGGCGGAGAGACTGGTTAAGACTCTTTCTCGCCCTCTGCTCCTCCTCCACCCTTCCCTCTCTAAAAATAAATAAGTTAGTAAGTAAGTAAGTAAATACTTACTCGCCCTATGCCTCAGTTCTTTGATTCAGAAACTGGGGAAAGTGTGCCAGACATATTAGTGCTCAGTGAACCCAAATAATGCCCATATACCATAAAACAGCAGTATTACTCCTCCCCTATTTGCATGAAGAAGCTGACACAAGGGTATTTCACTACTATGTGTACTGTGTTTCATAACAAATAAAGAGAAACAATTATTTGTATTCATGGCTGGCTATGGACAAATTCCTGACATATAATTTTGATTGAATAAAATATTAATGGTTTTCTATGGAGGTCTTTTTATATCTGCTAAGACCTATAACATATATATATTTATAGGAATATCTCTATGTTTTAGAAAATTTCTGGGGGAATATGTCCAAACAGATAGCAATCATTATTCATGCAAAGGGACTAGGATCAGGGGTGAGGAAAGACAGTCAAGGGTGCTTTATGTTTATCTGTTGTGTTTGAATTCTTATCAGGAAAATTTATTCATGAGGCACCGTGTGATTAAAAATTAATACAGTTTTGAAAAATAATTCAGGTCCACCTGAATCCAAAACCAATGCATGTAGTCACTACACATCAGAAAAACTTTTTCGTGTACCAGGAAAGCCTTTTCTTTGTGGCTATTTCTTCATTCAAACCATAAAAATTATAGTCATGTCAAAAATTGTTTCCACTCACTGTCTTGCTGCAGCTTTTATGTTAATCATTTATTTCCCACTAAATGTGAGTCATATCAAGATGCATGAATGGTAGCAATGATCTGTATCCCTTCTGATGATATAGTACATCCATCTGCTACTTTCAAATATCATTTTTTTCTTTGAAGAAAGAAAAAAATGGCAATAACTAACACTAATATCCAGTTTATAGTCACCTAACATTTTCACATAAATAATAGGAGCTTTGGAAAGGCAACTTAATAATTTTTCCCTGAAGAGTTATAAATAAGATTTAAAATGTGAAATATGGAGTTAAAAATCAGAGCTAGAGACAGAATAATTTTGACTAATCAAAGTTCAGAGTGAGTGATTATCCAAACTTCCAGATGAAACCTGGGGGGAAAAAAATAAAAAAGGAACAAGATGGGGAGCAGATGAAGTTTGGTGAGGAAAATATAGAGCTGTAGTTAGATGTTTGAATTTGTTTAACAAGTTTTCTGAATCATATAATTGTTAAAATCTGTATACAAATGTTAGAAAGTAGATAGTTGTTAATAATTACTATTGGTTATTTTAATAATGATATTTTACACTATAGAAAAAAACAAAAATAATGCAATTGTTATGTTTATCATCTGTTTCCCTTTGGAGGTTGCCAAATTAGGGAAAGCATAATTTTTGTAAACAAGCATAAGCTTAAATTTCAACTACCCAAATTGGGGTCTAGGAGTTTCCAGGGAAATTGCCTCAGACACAATCAAGGAAGTCAAGCAATAAACCCAGAAATCAGATCAAAATGTTCAGTCAGCTCAGTTAATCTCTTAGATGTCAATGTCCTTAATAATCTACTATCAACATAACCATTTGAAAAATATTAATAATATTATTTACTACTCATTGAACTTAGCATCACTTTTATTATATTATTAAATTTATTATTTTTGTACAACACAGTAATACTAATACAATATTACCATTATTTTGTAGAATTAATAATGATGTGGAGTGAATATTCAAGCTCTGTATAATTTCTTGATTCTATGTTTTATTCATTCATTATAGTTCTTTGCTATTTGTCAACAATAATACCATAAAAATTGCAGGTCTCCTATGGATTATTCCCCCAGCCCCAGAGAGTTTATCCCTAAAAAAAAATGTAGTGCTCAGACTAATACTTTCAAACTGATTTTACTTTAAAAATATGGTGTCATTATTTAATTATATTTTTAAAACATAATTAGTGAATTTGAGTAGTTCAAAATCACCATATTCTGCAAAACAACTGATTTCATGAAGGATGGAATATATTAAAAATAGATATTTGACTTCGTTTAACATGTGTTTAATCTGCTGAAAGACACTGAATAAATTTCAAGTAGCTAATACAAGCAAATTTCAAAATAATTGATTCCACGTTGCTCTAGAACTTAAAAACCAGATAAGCAGGTGTTGTGGTACTTTCCTTGATAGAAGTCAAGGAGCACTGTCCTAGACTGACCATCTTCTTCTCTTCCTTTCTTCTACTCTACCACTGAATTAGAGCACTTTCTTATTGTTGCCACAATCTTGGGGATCCTACATCCTTCAGGCAATGTTGTTGAAGAGAAATGTTTAAGAAGGAAAGAAAGCCTTCTTTGGGAACCTATGACTTGCAAATATTTCTGGAAGAATTTTGTTCTTAGCCAACCCGTTCTCATTTTTTGTTTGTTTGTTTCCTTTTTTCCATCCTTCTTTCTTATCTATGCGCCAGATACTATCATCACTCTCTCCTGGCTAAGCCCCAGAGACCATTTAGTGCCACTGATTATTAACAACAGGTAACACTGAACACATACCACAAATTGAGACTAACTGTACTGTTCTGTTTTTTAAACTTCAAAGATTATTTCCTTTTTAAATATGCAGATACTGGGGCGCCTGGCTGGCTCAGTGGGTTAAGCCTCTGCCTTCAGCTCAGGTCATGATCCCAAGGTCCTGGGGTCAAGCCCCGCATCAAGTTCTCTGCTCAGCGGGGAGCCTGCCTCCTCCTTTCTCTCTGCCTGCCTCTCTGCCTACTTGTGATCTCTGTCTATCCAATAAATAAATAAAATCTTTTTAAAAATGCAGATACTAAAATAATTCAAAGAAGAAAGCAAAAATCACCTTTAATCTCATTGCCTAGAGGCACCCACAGTTAACATTCTGGTACACATCTTCCAGAGAGTTTCCTATACATGCTTATTTTTTAAACAAGGGGCACATGGGTGACTCAGTTGGTTAAGCATCTACCTTAGGCTCGGGTCATGATCTCAGGGTCCTGGGATCGAGCCCCTGTGCTGTGCAGCAGGGAGCCTGCTTATCCTTCTCCCTTGCTCTTCTCCCCAGTTCATATGCTCTTTCTCTCAAATAAATAAAAAATCTTTAAAAAATAAACACAGAAGCATATTTTGTACAACTTAGTCATTGGCTTGATATAGTGCGATTTTCTTTACACATGAGTAAATATTGATTTGCACGTATCATTTTAATGGCATCATTGTATTACTTATATAATATGGAATGTGTATAATATATAATATGTGATGTGTAATATATAAATAAATATATAATTCTGATATAGTATAGGTTTTAAAATTTGTAAATATAACTTTATTTTTTTACAATGTTTCCCAACCTTAATGTTAGCTATTAGAGAACTGGGTAAGTTTTACTCAGGTTCCCCCAGCTGCTCAGATCTGCACACAGGCCTTCATAGAATTACATAGTTTCTGGTAAGAGCTACCCTCTCCTGCTTCAGTTAGAGTTGAGGAACAGAATTTACTTTGGATTCTATCCCTGAAAATGTGCCCTCATCATTGGGAAAGTTAACTCTTCTCCCTTTGTTTATTCATTAAGCAAATATGTATTAATCTCCTAAAACACAAAAGCATCAACATCACATTGCTTCTTGAAAGTTGGCACAACATTTACTTACTCTCTCCAGTCTCTCTGGGAACACCTTAGTAAGCCCAGAAGTCTATAAATTGACGGTGGTTCACCCAGGGGGATAAAAAGCCATAATGATAATGACGAACAGGCTAAGCAAGGGTGAAAAAACTCACCACTGCAGAACAGAAAGCAATTGAGAGGAGGTAGAATACACATCTATGTTGTGTACCATTTCTTCACCCAACCAACTTTCCTTGATTATCTAGTATGCACCTTGGCTCTGTGCTAATTCTGTGCTAATTATAGACAGATGATAAGTAGTTAACAGAGGTAAGCTTAGGGTGCTATGACACTCTTAAGAAAGGCAACTTCTAATAATGGAGGTAAAAAGTGGTCAGAGAAGAGGTCCAACCAAGAACTAAGATTAGGCAACTGGAGCATTAAATTAACTAAACAAAGAGGCCACTAGACTGCCAGGGAGTCTAACCCAGCCAACCAAAATTTAAGCCTGTAAATGCCTCAAGGTTATGAAGTTGAAATCTAAGGACAGCTGATCACAAATAGCCAAGGAGGCTTTAAGCTGTAGCAGATCAATAATTTCCTTATTTTGCTTCTGCCTTTTCTCTATAAAAGTCTCCAGCCAAGCTTCTGTCAGGGGAGCGCTCCAAACCACTCCTACTTTGGCACTGCCCCATCCTAATCGATTTTTGCTCAAATAAATTCTTAAAAATTTTAATATGCCTCAGTTCATTTTTTAACAGGACTAAGAGACTTGGGTATCCTTTATTGTCTTACCAGACCCGCAGGTTTTAAACTCCAAATGCAGTCATGATAGAGATAATCCAGCAGCCAAGGAAGGGAGTCCTTCTACAGGGTAGTACAAGTTATTAATAATGTACACGGTCTGGGAGATTATTGAATGAAGTAAGCACCAGGAATGGGTGAGGATTTGAATCTAGGCTCTGCCCTTTACCATCTCTGCTGGGTGGACCCTTGGTTTTGCCTACTTTAAAGGAGAGAAAAGAAATTAAAAACCATCATGTATGTGCCAGCATTTCATAAACGATTAAGGTTACTGATGTAAAATCTGCAATGTAAACACTGTAGGAGCAGCTTGAACGCTAACACCATCTAAGCAGTGGCAATATTAAAAACTATGTTTAACACTCTTTATTTTGTTCTGACAAAATAATGAGAAAGATATGATGTGCTAATCTATTAATCCAATGTTTTATAGCCCTTATCATTAATTAAAAATTCTCTGCTTCCTCATATTCTTCTGCTCTCCTTCGAGACTTGTTCCTAGACATGTTAATATAAGCCTAGTCTTCTTCCCAACTTATTTCCTTTCTAGTTAAAAAAAAAGAAAATATGGTTGAATAACATAAATTAGACAGCAATAAACACAAATAATACTTTATTATTTGTGTATATACATACATATATATGTATATATATTCAGCACCCATATAATCTAAATTCTGATTATCAGTGGTTTCAACAGAAATTAATGTCACTAGAAGGTCAGAGAATTTCTATCTACCTAAACACAGATTCCCCATGGAAGACAACACAGATTCCCCATGGAAGA
Organism: Neogale vison; assembly: GCF_020171115.1. Classification (NCBI taxonomy): domain Eukaryota; kingdom Metazoa; phylum Chordata; class Mammalia; order Carnivora; family Mustelidae; genus Neogale; species Neogale vison. Next base: position 161,360,313 of record NC_058093.1, on the reverse strand, counting down.
CTCTGTCAAGTCCCTGTTGAATACGGTTGAGAGGCGGGGTTCCCTTCTTCTCCATTCCTTTAGCCCCCACTAGGGGAACAGAAGTTTTGTCTTGAAAGTAGCATGCTGGGAACACTGGAACAACAATTGCCCTTCCATTGCCAGGAGAGGCAATTGCAGAAGTACCCCCCCAGACCCCCAGTCTTCTGATCCCCACCCACTGAGCGCTCAGCCTCTGGAGTGGGTGTGTCAGTCAGTTCCAAGCTTGTTGTCATTTCTGTCCTCAGCTCTGGACCCCTGGCTCAAACATTTTGCCTCTGGGGAGAAACAGGCCAAAAACAAAGTCATCCCCCCAAAATCAACTTCATTTGCAAGAGGGCGAAGAAGTTCAAGTCTAAAAGTGCTCTGAAGAACTGCAAAGGATGTGGCAAAAGGATATGGGGAGGATATTCAAGATAGAGGCTAAATTACAGACTAGCTGGTTTGTGGGAAAGAACCAGGAAATCAGGCAGCTGGGAAGAGCTCTTCCGATCTCAGAATGAAAATCAAACAATGACCTCAGAAACGATTTCTTCAAAAGAGCCAGAATTTGACAGGGTATCCTTTCTTCTTTAAATGTCCAGTAGAATTCACTAGTGAAACCATCTGAGCCTGGCACTTTCTTTTTCTGAAAATTATTAATTCTTGATTCAGTTTCTTCAGTAGATATAGGCCTATTCAATTTTCAAATTTTCCCTGTGTAAGTTTTGGTAATTTTGTGCCTTCCAAGGAACTGGTCTATTTTATCTAAGTTATTGAATTTCTGGGCATACATCTCTGAGCTGTGACCTTTGCACATACATCTCCACAGTGAGATCATTCTCGGATCTTCAGCATGATATTCCTGAAAGTAATACCTCCAAAAGTGTGGGATTTCTGTCAAAATATAACTCCCAAGAATTTCTCACTCTCACACCAGTCTACATTCAGTCTCTAACAATTCATCAAACCTATCAGTTAAATCTTCCTACCAGTTTATGGCTCCAGTGGCTTTGGTTCTTATAAGTAGATCTTGTCTGCCATTATATTTATCTGTCCCTTCAGATTTCAGGGTGATAGTTTGCCCTGAAACTTCAGCTGTCTGATGGGGTCCAAGAAAAGTAATTGATTTTCAATTTTCAGATTTTTTTGATGTAAGAACAGAAATGGTGGATTCCAAACTCTTCGTATGTTAGTTCTGAAACAGGAAATGGTCAGCTTATTATTTTTTTACTGCTGAGTAGTATTCCATTGTATAAATAGACAACAATTTGTTTATTCATTCTCCTGTTGATGGATTTTTGTGTTGTTTTGAATTTCTGTCCATTAATAAAGCTGCTATGGACATTCTTTTAACTGTTTTTGGTGGTCATAGTATCATTAATGCCATCATTCCAGATACAAACTAACCAATAGATCAGAACAATGTACCTATCCAGTAAATGAATCACCCGCAGTATAACTGACTTTATAACTTATTCAGCACTGGCTGGCTAGACTTTCTCTGTAGAAAATAGACTTGATTGGAACAGCTAACTTACTGTTGGTAGACTTCAGCCTGAGGAGAATCACTTCTTGTAGCACAAGTCGTGAATTCAAGTCTGCATAAAGGTATCATTCTTTATTTTACCAGAACTACATTTCTGTTGAGCCACCATTTGACTTGGTAACAGCATACGCACTCTTAGTCATTTAAGATGACATTTATTGACTGTGTGAGTTTACTTTAGTAAACAGTCAGTATAGACTTTATATCCTTACTGGTTCCTTCTTGCTCATTTCCTCCCTGATTCTAAGCTCTGGGGTACATATACTGCCATTCAATTGGAGAGAAGTTGACATCTTTGTATAGTCTCTGCTGACACTTGTTGAGATAGTTTCCTAAAGATGTCTTTACATCATCTGTGCTCTTCCTTTATGAAAATGTACAAACTGTTTTATTATACTTTGTCAACTAAAAATATTAACTGCATAAACTATAACAGGTTATTATCAAATATCTATAATTATTTTGTATTTAAAATTCAAATTATAGTATACTGGTTATCTGGAAAATCATATCCCTTCTAACCTCAGAGCAAATCATCATGAACACCTGCAACTGATTCACTTTATAGTAGTGCCACGTGCCTAACAAGACATTGTACGACCAATAAAATCATCTGGGACAAATTATTTCAAGGCCACTACAGAATGTGTTTTAATTCTTAATCGGAAGAATGTTAACTTGTATGTGGCAGATTCCACTTATCCTCAGTATAAAGGAGGATAATTCTCCTCTCTCACTATCATCCCTTATTAAGGGCTATTCTCACTAAATATTAGTTGATTTACTTTTTATAATAAGCTAATCTCCCTCTACTCCACACACATACATACTAATAAAATTTGAGAGATTTTAAAATGCTGCTTAATGCCCAGCCTGGGAATTTTTATTGGATTCATCATGATATTAGCAAGGGATAAAGTGTGAGCACTTCATTACTAGGGCTAGAAAAATCTTAGATTCAATGAAATGTCAGTTTAGAATTTGTTATTAGCCAATCCATAGAACATGTAGGACATTTGGCTTCATTTGAACTTCCTTGATACTGTTTATGATGGCCAACTTTCATAGATTTTTATCTTTACAAAAATTTAATTTATCATAAACTTGGGTAATGTGGTACATAGGAAATGACAGGCTTTATGCTATGATTGGTACACTGTTCATTGATATTAAGAAATATGAACCTACACTTTTATCATTCTTAATCTCCTAAAATGGTGGAAGAGGAAGGAGATTGAACTCCATTAACTTTAACACTTCTTATCAATCAAGAAGTTGTAGTCTCTACTTAAGTTAATCTCCATGGAAACAGAGGAGAGGGAATGCCTACATGTCTAGGGAAATGGCCAAAGACATAGAGTCACCAAGTACATGGCATGTTAGGGAGGCAGAAAGTCAAGCAATGTTACTACAATAGAGGGTTTATGTTAGGATTAGTATAAAGGAAAGCCTGAAAGGTAGGTCGGCAGTGGACACTAAAGAGCCGTGAATATTGGGATAAAGGGTTTATATTTTATCCTACAGATAAGGGAGAGCAATTGCAAGGATTCCGGTCAGGTGAGCATAATAATGGTTTCAAAGGAATGATCTGGTGTTAACAGGTGTGGATTCAGCTGGAGTGAGGGTGGAAGAAGAAAAATGATAGAGGGGATGTTTTCTAAAATAGGTGTGAGTTAAGGATGGCTTGAGCAAGGGTGATGTCGGTAAGATTCAGAGCGTTAACCAAAGCAGTTGGAAAAAAGAACTGGTGAAACTGGCTGATATGATATAGGTAGCTAATGAGAAGAAAGACTCAAAGACAATTCCAATTTAATGTTGGGAGAATTATATTCCCACTTAGCTCAACATGGAAAGCATTTAGAGAAAATAGAAAATGTAAGTTCAGTTTTAGAGAAGCATAAGTAGATATATAAGAAGAACAGTGCTGTGCAGTGGAATCTGGAGGGCTGGCTGAGACAGCAGGGATGTATCCATTTTAATTTTAAATAAAACTTCACTGAAAAAAAATAGATAAAATTAAGTTTCCACTTGAACTTTACATTTGAAAACTGAAAGGACCTAGTCATTCATATTACTATCATGTTTTAAATTTATATTCAAACATATGGGTTAGCTTCTATATTTAATCATGTCTCTTGTGTGTGTATGCTTTGCTAGACTATTATGGGCAATGCCTTTCGATTTGGCAGAAATTAGCTTAATAAACTAAATGTCTTTTTTCAAAGGGTAATTTTTACCAAGTAAGTGAATATTCCCATTAAATACCTCCAATAAAATGTGAGATATTCATTTTCCTGGTAAAGAGATCTCTGGATATACTATGTCTGCATAACATCAAAGTGGTTCAAGGTAGTGAAAAAAAAAAACTCTGTATTATGGAATTTATTGGTTAAATTGTAATCAATGCAGTCATTTAATAATCTTTGGTAAGCAAAACCACAATATGATCTGTTTCCAAATCAAAATGCTCATTATTTTGCATGTTAAAGAGGTTCAAAAATATAAGTAGTGAAGTCACATAATTAATCTAGCCTCAGTTTGCTCATCTGTGAAGCAAGAAACTGAAATGGTAGTGAAGTTCCCTTTTAGTTAGTACATTTTATTGTATGTAAACAACAAGTCTCAAGACAACAAACAAAAAAATCCTATTATGGAACATGTCAGGTATACTAAGAAATACACCAAAAAGAACAATTGCCAAGAAAATCTAAAATCATGGGACGTTGTGTCTGACATTGAGAGAAATACACTTTATCCCAAGTCTCTTTACCCGAGAAGCTTTAAAGAATTTTGTGGTTGCAGTAATCACAATCTTAAAAGGGAGAGAATAAAAGCAAATATTCTAAACACAATTTCAGTTGACATAGCACATCAGGGGTATAATCTCACAGGTCAAAGTGTGGTCCACAGATGAACAGTGTAGGCATCAACTGGGATCTTGTTAGAAACGCAGAATCTCAGACTCCACTCCAAACCTATGTAATCAGAATCCATGTTTTAACAAGATCCCCAGGTGATTCCTATGCACATTCAAGTGCGAGAAGCACTGATAGATGACCCTACTGGATCCACACCCAGAGAGCGAGCGGATTCATACCATCCATCTGTGGAGATCCCACCCCTGTCTTACTTGTCTACAGTTAATCAAATTTTATGATGTCACTTGCCCTAATGGCAGGCACTTAGCAAAAGATATGTGACCCTGAAGAGATTCTCCATGAAGGAAATAGCCTGAATGAGACTTCATATTAAGAGTAGCATAGACCATTTATGGGAACTTGCTCCACTCTAGCCAATGAGACCCCAGAGACTTTTAGTTTAAAATCTGAATGGAGGTCCTTCCTTATCTGCTGCTTCATTCACCAGGGCAAAAACAAAGTGAATCTAGAGAGCTGTACAGAAGATACACATGTTCTTATTCATTTTGCAAGAAGTGTTCCGTTCTTTTACAGTTTTGCTGTAGAAATTGCTTTAAGTCATACACAAATGACTACATCTTGCCTAAGCTTCATTAAGTTTTGTGGGGTTTTTTTGTTTTTGTTTTTGTTTTAATATAGGCTTGCAGCAGTGTTTGGAAACTAGTAAACTGAACGGATTGAAAAGGGTACTTTTCTTTTTATTTGCTCTGTGGAAGAAAAGAGTGAGGCAAAAGATAAGCAAATAAATATACATTTCTTATGCATCTACTACATGCTAACTACTACACTGGATATTTTATATGAAGAACCAGGGTCTCTAAAATGTTAAACTTGAGATCAGCTCCCTAATCATGTCAATTTGGTGTTATTGTCATCCATCACAACTCTAAAAACACAGATTTTGAAGTAACTTATTAAAACTTACATATCTAAAAGTTTGCTTTATTATAAATGATTAATACATCCTGGCCTTTCTCATCTCTCCAGTTATACACTTTTTTAAAAAGATTTTATTTACTTGACACAGAGAGAGAGATCACAAGTAGGCAGAGAGGCTGGCATAGAGAGAGGGGGGAAGCAGGTTCCCTGCTAAGTAGAGAGCCCAATGCAGGGCTCGATCCCAGGACCCTGAGATATGACCTGAGCTGAAGGCAGAGGCTTAACCCACTGAGCCACCCAGGCACCCCTTCAGTTATACATTAATAAGAAAATACTCTGTAATAGTAGAAATAAGATGATCTTGTTATTTCAATAACCAGAGTGCCTATCTTAGATCTTAAACACACATCAAGACCTTATCTGATGATACAGTTTATCCGATTGTGCTCCCTGAGAAGTCTCTTGGGACTATAATTGAAAGCATTTTGTATCTGGTTTCAGGTCTCATGTTACTGTACATACAAGGACTGTCTGTATTAAGAAACAACTTAGCTGGAGGTACCATGAGGTACGAAAAAGCAGGTGGATATTAGAGGCACTCAATACCTGTATAGAGGCATAACACAAGAGACTAACGTTTTTGTACAGCTTACCCTGAAAGAATGCTTCAGGAGGCGCTACACAGAGTAAAGAAAATTCTCATAGAAAATCAGCAGACTTTCTGACTCAAAGAAAGAGATAACCAACTTCAAGGAAGCCATGCCTTCTGGAAAATGAGCAAATAAGCCCCAGAAAGGAGGGAGGCAGAGAAAAAGACCCCCAAATCTGCAGTCAACTATGTAGCAGAACCCTGAACCACACATCCGTGTGAGGCAGACTACAGAAGTTAGCTAAGCATGGATGATATGAGCCGACATTTGTGCTGCTGCAAAGAGAGACGAAGTTTGCCGTTTGGGTCCCAAGTTTATTGCCAACTCAAACAAATGAAAAAAATCAACATTCTTTGGAAGGATTTAAAAGAAAATATGTTCTTCACCAACACATTCACAGTGTCTAGATATACTCTAGAATTTTTTCAGACTCAGAGGACAAAGAATATAATGACTCATTCTCAAGAGAAAAGACACAGACACCAACCCCAAAATGACCCAGGCACTGGGATTAGTGGACAATTGTGAAGCAGCTATTCCAACCATGCTCAATGACGTAAGGAAAATATTCTCACAGTGAACAAAAGGTAGGTTTTTTTCAGCAAAGTAGTAAGAAACAAAAAGAACTGGAGTTAAATCCTCAAACTTAAAGAAATACAATATGTGAAATAAAAACGCCGAGGATAGGTTTAACAGCAGAATGGAGATGACAGAGGAATGAGAAAGTGAACTGAAATGTATATGAATATAAATGATCCAATCTGAGGAAAAGGTTGCAAAAGTGACAAAGTCTCAGGGTCCTGTGGGACAATATCAAAAGGTGTAATGTTGCATGTAATTTAAGTTAAGAAGGAGAAGAGTACAAGAATGGGGAAGAAATAATATGAATACATTATGGTTGACTATTCCCCAAATTTCATATCATATACATATATTTATGTATATATATATGTTTACAGTCTCCAAATTCTCAGAAAACAAAAAACAGGAAAGACATGAAGAAAAACACCCATCAGTGTATCCTAGGCAAACTGTTGAAAACCAAAGATTCAGAGAAAATCCTGAAGGCAACCAGAAACTCAGTAAGTATGTGTTGTCATTTTAAGCCACTAAATGGGGTAATTTGCCATGCAACAATAGATAACTAACACCACTATTATAGCTGGAGGTATCAGTACCCCCTCTCTTAAGAATTAACAGAATGAGGTGCCTGGGTGACTCAGTCGGTTAAGCATCTGCCTTTGGCTCAAGTCATGATCCCAGGGTCCTGGGCCTGAGCCCCACATCAGGATCCCTGCTCAGTGGAGAGCCTGCTTTTCCCTCTTCCTCTGCCTGCCGCTCTACCTACTTGTGCTCTCCTATCTCTCTGTCAAATAAATGAATAAAATCTAAAAAAAAAAAAAAATTTTTTTTTGATGGAACAGATAGAAAATCAGGATAGAGACGACTCAAAATATTATCAACACATTTGCCTTACATGCAATTTAAAGACCACATTGGTCAATAACATAAGAAAATAAATTATTTTCAAGGGAACACAGATTATTTATTAGGGTAGATCATATTCTTTTTTTTTTTTTAAGATTTTATTTATTTATTTGACAGACAGAGATCACAAGTAGGCAGGGGTAGATCATATTCTGTACCATAAAATAAATCTCAATAAATTTAATAGGATCAAAATCATTCCAAGTATGTTTTCTGCCCACAATGGGATTAAATGAGAAACCGACAATAGTACAGTGTCTAGAAACACCCATTACAGACACTAAAATCATACTTCTAAATAAAATGGATCAAAAAAGACAACACTGGGAATATTAAGGAAAAAAATTAGCTGACTATAAATGAAAAGCTGGACATCAAACTACATGAGATGCTGCTAAAGCAGGGGCTCAAAGAGAATACTATCACATTAAAATCTAATATAAGGAAAGAAGAAGGGTCTCAAATCAATAATCTCAAATTCCATCTCAAGAAACTAGAAGAAGAGTAAACTAAACCTTGAATAAGCACAAAGAAGGAATAAAGAGTGAAATCAATAAAAAAAAGAAAACAAAATAACCCCAAAAGGGACAGTGAATAAAACCAAAAGCCAATTTTTTGAATGAGTAAATAAAGTGGATAACCTCTATAAGACGTACCAAGTATTCACCAGAAAGAAATGAAAATATAGATCCCCAAAATAAAACCAATCAGGCGTATTTACTCAAAAGATAAAAACAAACACTCCTGAAAAAGCTCGTGCAAAACTATTCATGGTAGCTTTATTCATAAGTATCAAACACTGTAAACAACTCGGATGTCAATTAGCAGGGGAATGGATAAACAAATTGTGATATATTTACACAATGAACTAGAACCCACTCTTAATACACACAAATGACACTGGTTCTAATGAATCTCATGGACATGATGCTGAGCTAAAAGAGAAACACAAAAACGTATATAATCTGTGATTCATTCATATCAAGTTCTAGAACAGACAAATTGAAAATAAAGTGATAGATATCAAAAGAATGATTGTGTCCGGGTGGAAGAGGCAGGAGATTATCTACTAGAGAGGAGCAAGGGGACTATCTTTGTTGCCGTGTCTGGATCCTCATGGGTGGGTTACAGGGTGTATGCATCTATCTACATCATCAGAGAGAGAGAGACTAATGATTGAGCGAGGGACTGAAAGAGAATATGAAAGGATAAAACAAAAAGAAAGAAAGAAAGAAAGAAAGAAAGAAAGAAAGAAAGAAAGAAAGAAAGAAAAGGAAGGAAGGAAGGAAGAAAAAGCCGGCCAGGATCTGGGGGGAAGAAATTAATCTGGATCACACAGAGAAGCATAGAAGGCTTGCAAAGGCAAGACTGATTTGGAAAACACAGAAGCAAACACTGAGGTAAGAAGGAGAGCAGTCTCTTGAGAATGGACAAGGAGCCTCCAGGGATAGACAGTTTTCAAGTTACTCACTCTGTGTATGAACACTTGATCTTGTAATTGTGCGTGTAGGTATGTGTGTGTGTAATGTCTATTTTAATAATAGTCACACTGACTTTATGTACATGTGCAATGACCGCCAAGTTAAGATTTATAAAGCCCCTCGACACAGAAAGTATCATGGTATTCAGCTTTATCTTACCTCTATCATGTAATTCCAAATTAAAATCACATAATCATGGACTGAAATAATATATGGATGAATATATATGATATCTAGAATGTGCTTCAAAATAATCTGGGTGGGGAGATGAATGCCTTTGTGGAACAGTTTGGTTATGGGTTAATAGTTACTACAGCTGGGTAATGGGTACTATTATGTATGTTGGAAAGACAGTTATAGAACCCTGTAGTAACCATAAAATAAGAGTTCTAAAGCCAGCAAAGTTTTAATTTGTTTTTCATGATTACTACTTTGAAGCTTGAAAATAAATGTCCAACTCTTTTAGTGCTCCTGTTGCTGATATTAAAAGCCTACACATAGTTTGCCCACTGGGGATCCTGTGCTGGCTGGACTGAGGATTGCTGCCCCTAATTGTCTTGTCTCAGGATGCCTTCCCAGGTTAAGGGGGCTTCAGGAGCAGCGCAAATAAAAGCTAAGAGAAGAAGCTAGTCCTTTGTCACTGCCTGGTAAGAAGCATCCTGGCTGACCTGAGAAAGGACCAGCAGTGACTTCAGCATCAGATGAGGGGGATATAGCATTGGGTAGCGGCTATTGTATTTAGTTTACTGGTCAGGATCTGAATAAAATTATAATTGAGGTGGGTTTTTTTTTTTAAACTTTAGAAATAAAAACTGAGGTAATAAATTTGAATTTCCTAAAAACTACTGATTATAGGTTATAGCCCTTTGATCTAATCTATCATTAAATGTGTTTAATATATACTAGGCTATTAATATTTCTAGCTGTTGAAATACTTGTTTTCTTTGAACAGATATAAGTCATTCTGCAGCATGATGAACATTAATTTTTTTTTAAAGATTTTATTTATTTGGTAGAGACACACAGCAAGAGAGGGAACACAAGCAGAGGGAATGGGAGAGAGAAGCAGGCTTCTCACCTAGTAGGGAGCCCAATGCAGGGCTCGATCCCAGGACGCTGGGATCATGACCTGAGCCAAAGGTAGATGCTTAACGGCTGAGCCACCCATGCCCCAAACATTCATTTTTAAGAAATGAATTCACTTTAATTATTAAGTTATCAAAAATTTACAACACTGAAAAAAATACCAAAGAAAGAAAATCTTCTATACTTAAATATCTCCATATTCATTTCTTATAGTTTCTTAGAGTAAGAAATAAAATTATATGACCTTAAATAAATAATACTACAGTAATCCTACTTGGTTAAGGTAGAAACTTAAGATACCATATAGGTAGAGATTACTCTTTGCAACTAAACAACAAACTGATTTTGATTTGTTATTTATTTATTTATAAATAAAGGAGAAAGACTTCTATTATCAAACTGAATAATTATTATAAAAAATTAATGCTGTACTGGGAACATATATTTAAAGATTTGGAAATGCACAAAGATTAATAATAAATAGAGAAGACATTACTCTTTCATATTTGGAACAACTCGTCAAAACAGTAACCTATTTTCAGTTAATCAACAAAGCAATCAGCCAGTACTTTCTGAATAAGTATAAGAAGCTGCGATGTGTATAAGAGATGCACATGATAAGGAGTTCACAATCCTGATGAAGAAGTGGGCAATCCTAATGTGTAATATACCGGAAATGACTAGTAAAAACACAACATATTATGTGAATAGGCTTTAGGATAGTTTCCAAGATGAAGTCTTTTATACGATGTCAGGAAGGATGGGTAACACTGAGCAGGGGAATGCACCTTGATGACAGTAACAAAAGGACAAAGAGCCCGTGGAAGAGAACACTTCACTTATGCACTACGTACAATCCTGAATATATTTACTTTTATAAAATAAGTTGTTCCTATTTTCTTTGAAACCAAAACCAGAAGATCTTAAAATATCCACTTTTTCCTATAATGTAAACTACAAAGTATGGGCTTTTTTCAAGATTTTTAGTTATTTGAGAGCAAGTGAGTGTGAGAGAGAGTGAATGATTGAGAGAGAGAGAGAGAGAGAGAGAAGGAGCAGGGGGAGGGGCAGAAGGAGAGTGAGAGGCAGATGCCCTGCTGAGCAAGGAGCATGACACAGGGGGCTCCATCCTGGAATTCCAGGATCATGACCTGAGCCAAAGGCAGATGCCTAACCGACCAAATGAGCTGCCCGGGCGCCCCCAAAATAGGTTTTAAATGTTGTCTCTTCTAAATATTTATGACACAGATATAGACAAATCGAGTTAAATTGAAGAAATATTGTAACAAAGAGAAATATACTGTACTGGTATTGATTAAGATTTAAATGAGTGTCTTTTTTTTTTTTTAAAGATGTTATTTATTTATTTGACAGACAGAGATCACAAGTAGGCAGAGAAGCTGGCAGAGAGAGAGGAGGAAGCAGGCTCCCTGCCTGATGCAAGGCTCGATACCAGGATCCTGAGACCATGACCTGAGCTGAAGGCAGAGGCTTTAACCCACTGAGCAACCCAGGTGCCCCTAAATGAGTGTCTTTACATGTATATAATTCTGTCATTCTCAATTTTTTTTTGGTTTGTTTTAAACACACAAAGAAAAAGTTGTATCAATCCCAATAGCAGAAGCAAGCCACACAGAGGAGCCACTAGAGCTTATTCATATAAAATGTACCAAAAAAATGCTCTGTCAGGAGTGTTTACAAGTCTACAAGAATTATTTCTACATGCAGCATAATGCCAGAAATAAACTAGAATTTTCCTCACCATCATCCTCGTCTTATTTTCCAGGTACCTCCTATATGAAATAAACATGCTTGGATTCTCTAGAGAGGGGGAGAAAAGGATGTTTTTATCATGGCCATTGCCCTTGAGAATCTTAGAATGCTTTATGAGATACGTGCAAATAAAAAATTCAAAATTTTTAAATTTCACAATTTCAAAATCAGGAAATTTTCATGTATGTCCACTGGACAGCAGAGACAATGCTGAAGATAGATCAGGAACTGGGTACAAAATAAGGCTCCTGGTTACGATAAAACATGTAAAATGCCCTCCATTCCTGTTCCTTTCAGTCTAGCTGATTGACATGAAAAAGAGGAAAGTAAGGCCAATATGTAAATGAAAAAAGCATCGAAACCATGTAGGATGTTCAGACTGATCTGGTGATGCAGTTCAGGGACAAAGAAGGAGAAAGAACAGGAGAATCAGCCGTGGTATTTGTGACACAAATAAAAGATAAGATAATTAACAAAGAAAATTTCCATATTGTAGTATATATCATCACCTCCTGGAATGCACTTTGAACGATCTCAAAACATACACCCTAAAAAGTAAAATACCCTTATTTCCAATAATAAATCTTAATTATGGATCCACCCAAATATTTGTGATACATTTTTAAGGGTTACAGCTGGGTTAGTTTACTTTCATCCCCCAACCCCCCCCCTTTTTTTTCATTTAGTTTTTCATAGAAGACAAGGCTTTGCAGCAGCTAAAAAAACTGTATGGTATTTACTGTAGGGATTAACTTTTAAATTAAAACGTGTGCTTGTTAACATGGTTCCTGATGGCCTATAGGAGATTTGGGCTGTGTTTAAATGATATATGTAAAGAGTCGTTTTAGTGGGAAATAATTAAGTTAGGCAAACTGATTTCACATAAAATTGTTTTGACTAAGCTTTTCACTCTCTAACAGGTTTTTTGGGTGTTATTAAAAACCTGGTTTTATTTAGAAATCACCCAGGAAAAATGTAACATTTCCCTAAGATAATGTAGATAGCTATTCATACAAGTCATCTTCAGTAAATGGCAGTTTTTGGTCCTTAATTATTTGGATTGATCATCCACATTGACAAAATTTATTTGCTATTGATGTTCTGATGTATTCAATATTATTCTTGGTGACATGTATCAAGATATTTTGTATTCTTGGGCAAAACAAAAAGATTCAGCTTCAAAGAGTAAAAACAATTGTAGCAGCAAAGTGAGTAGACCAGAAGCACCTTCTGAAAGCTATGCTCGCCAGCTGGCTTTTTTCCACTGCCTCCATTGGGATAGTACACTTAAGTTCCATCTAAAACATCTGTGTTTTGTTTATGGTCCACTGAGAAAAGAAACTCCCCCAAGAGTAAAGGGCACACTGGGGTGGTGCCGTTGAGAGACGTGAACCTCCATAATACGTGTTTAATGAATTGCCATTACAAAGTGGAATCACAGCTGTTTCAAATGGCAACAGATTTGTTCATTGTAAAGGGAAGAAAAAAAATACATTTGACCACTTACACCTGTTCTTTAGGCTGTGGTCTTCCCTTCAGTCTGAGGAGCACATGGAGACTGCAAACAGCATTTCCCCTGAGGACATTAGATCAAGAGAGGACACCCTGTGGTTGAGCACTACCGTGGGCATTGCTCGTGGGCAGAAGGCTTTAGTATAGCCAAGGGAGGTAAGGGGGGAGGGAGCAGAGGCGGGATGAAATGAAGAAGACCTCTGCTTTCCCAGATTTGCAATCACTCCCTGACAGCTGACAGGACCGTGCCTCAATGCAGGATTTCTTCTCGGGCAGATGGATACTAACTTTAACTATATAAATATGCATCTTGAAGTGACGCATAAGGAGACTGAATGAACATCCTTGGAGTGTATTAATATACATACTTCCACCCCCTCAATTTTCATGAATGCTTAGGACACAATATACGTGTTTCAGTGGAGGTCAGAGGATGATATTCTGTTGGAGGCTGGTGAGCTGCATAATGGGAGGATCTTGCAAAGTCAGAGAACAGCAAAGGCTTCTGACTATCTTTGTGAACCAGAGAAAAGGCAGAGCTTCTATAAGAAGAGGGAGGACATTGAATAAAAGGATGGACAGGAACGCAATTCGCCTACTTCATAATTCTGCCCAGGGTCCACCTTTGCCTCAGAATTTGGTAGCTCTCACACCAAAAAAACAAAAAACAATAAACAGAAAAAACCCTAACCATCAATAGTCGTTGCTCACTTGATCCATCTTCTTGATCTGTATTATACTGCTAATGTACTTTCCATCTTTGAAAGCTAATCAGTTTCTTAGAGGAAGCATCATTTACGGATATTCTGTGTTCTTCAAACCCCCAACTCATCCTATAGTCTACATCCGTATCAGCCCACACCCAGAGGTATAAGAGTTCCTAATTGGTAAAACCACAGTGTCTTTGTTTCAATTATTTTGAACCCAACTTCTTTTATACTCTTGTCATTCAAGTCCTTTAAATACTCCAAAACTATTAATTCATCATGCCCCCAAACTATTACCAGCTAATCATTCTGATTTGACCTATAACACAAGCACATGCTATATATTAGTATGCCTATAACACACATACACACACACACCGTTTTACCAAAACGTAGCAAACTCTGTGATTTTACCTATAGCCATTCTCATTTTAACTACAATCTATTTAAAAAATCAAGACATCTTAAGGGCAAAATAGTAAATACCAGATAACTGTTTCCCTTGGTCAAGAGCCTAAATTAGCGTGAAGCACAAATCCATGTGCACAGCCATATTAAAACTATTGTTCCCTAAATGAGGTTCTCTGGCACAAACTGCTAGTGATTGTGGAGCCACTGAAGTTGTAATGCATTTCTGAAACACATGTTATAATCATCAAACCTAAATATATCTCTAATTAAAACAAATCCTGCCATGAGTATGAAGATCAAAGGGAAAGTGCTCTTGATATATTGCTGTTCAATTTAAGCCTCCACCTCTTGGGCAGAAATCTCCCAGAGATACTGCAAATCCATTAGAGTCTGTTACATGCTAAAGCTTCTAGTTTAACTCCAAGCACCTGTGTAAAATCCTGGATTATACATCACTGCTGCGATCTATGCCCAGGAACCATCTGGTGGGATTGTTTATGGGAAGGGTTGGAGGGGGGTACACGGAGCAACATCTTGAGAGCTGACTGATCAGAAAATATAAATGATATTGGGGCACCTGGGTGGCTCAGTAGGTTAAGCAACTGCCTTTGGCTCAGGTCATGATCCCGGAGTCCCAGGATCGAGTCCCGCATTGGGCTCCAGCTATATGGGGAGCCTGCTTCTCCCTCTGACCTTCTCCCCTCTCATACTCTCTCTCTCTCTGTCTCTCTCAAATAAATAAATAAAATATTTAATGAAAAAAAAAAAAGAAAATATAAATGATACTTCCAAAACAATGAGTGAAAATTTCTAGCACGCCTCCATTCTATGGGCAGAAGAGGGGGAGTCCTTATATCCCTTTAAAATAAAGCCTACAAACGTGCTCCCTCAAATTAATGTTTTGGTCAATAAAGACTGTATGAAAAGCTTTTTGAAAAATCTGAAGGACTTTAAAAATAGGAGGTATTGTTACTACTATTATTGTGCTTTAAATATTGTAAGTATAGTTAATTGCCCACTTTAATATACCTGTGCCTTTGGTTTTCCATTTAGCTCACTTAACTGCAGTGTTAATTTCTTCCTAAAGATGTTATATATACTATGCTATTTGATCCCATTGTCATTTTTCTTATCATATTATATTGATCAGTCTGTTTATTTCTTCTAGTGGATCTTATCCTTGAATCCACTTTTTTAAATAATCCACTTTAAAAATCCACTCAATTTTTAAAATTGAGAACACTCAGGGCAGTCTCTAGAGGACTGACACCTGGTGTCTCTGCCATTAAATTCCTATAAGCTTATCAAAAGATAACATCTGATAACAATAAGAAAGTCTATCAGTTCCTAAATTTGATATCCATGCAGCAAAATTTGGAAAATTTTGGCATTCATTTGAAAGTTGATCCTCTTTTCCTTTTTCCCCCCTCCTCTTCTCTCCTTCTTGTAATGTCTTAATTTTCTTTATTCTCTCCTCCCCACCCACCTCCACTGCTTAGTCTTCTGCCTCTCCTTGTCCCTTCCTCCCTCCCCGCCTCTCTCTCTTTCTCTCTCTCTCTCTCTCTCTCTCTCACATCATTTCTCTTGGGAGTATTAGAAGGCTGGTTAAATGCTGCATTTTCTTATAGAGACTTGAACAAAAGCTACCCAAGAGTGTCCTCTGTGAGAACTCTTACAATATTAAAAAAAAAAAAAAATCCCCGTTTAGTGTTTATGTAGGGTACGCACGTAGGAGAAGGGCAAAGTTATCGCATCACCTTGGCCATTTAGATACCGTGGGCGTGGGTGTCAAAGGCTGACTGAGATGCGGGCACAGAGACAAACGAAATCGTTTAAATGTGGGGCAGAAATTAAGTAGGCAAAAGGAAAAGGCCTGTCTCTTGTACTTTCTTTGTGATAATTCACCAAATAACACCAAAAATAATAAAGTGTTGTATCTGTAAATAATTAAGTATATATATCTTGTCTAAACAACTAGATGTAAATTAATGGGTGGCAGCTTCCATATCTCGAACTTCTCTATAGCCTTGCAAACAGCACAACTCTTCACATACACCAGGCACTTAAAAAGAGTTTGAGTGAAGTATAACAAATCACTATGAAACTGGTGACTTAACCCTCAAAAATTGCCTACAGTTGATTCATACTATCTAAGGGTTTTAAACCAGGCAAATGAATAGGATCTCACACAGATACACACACATATAACCAAATACACATACCCCCCATCATTCAAATACACAAGATAAATACAAATAATGAGAAGAAAATTATATAAAGACATATCCACGTAGAAAAATCAATTAATCGATTTGCTAGATAGTTGGTAACTTAAAAATAATCAAGGATATCTTGATTATGTTCAGTAATCTAAGTTTCCAAGAATTGGTAAGAGTGAATAAGGAACCAGTTAGTAGCTGTGCAATTAACATTTATAGTGAGATACTGACTTACGTGTACTTGGGTAAGTCATATTATCTGACTTAGGCTTCATGCTTCTGTATCTGAGGTGACAATACTATTTCCCTTCTCATCCACCTCCTCTGCAAAGATGCTCTGCAAATAAATGAGGTAATGTTTGGGAAATGTTTGCAGCTTGAGAAGGAAACCCACTGCATACCTCTCAGGTGTTATTACTATTCCATAGTCAAGTCTGGCATATTATTTTTATTTTAAATTGAAATTGTACTGCCTGAGTTCTTGGGTTCTGACCAAAATCTGGGTCAACATAAGAAGATGATTATCTTTAATTTTAATTCTGAGGCTCTGTTCGGATCCCTTGCACGTGTGAGGGAAAACTGTAGCAATAAACAAAGCACATAAATCAAGCTTTGAAAGAGAAAAATCTCTATCCAAGGAGGATTTTTTTTTTTTTTTCAATGAAGAGCACGAACACTGTATTTCCCCGGAGGAATATTTCGGTCCAGGAAGGAGGATAGTGCATGCCGTGTGTGTATGCGTGTGTGTGCATGTGTGTGTATGTGTGTGTGCTGTGCGTGCGCGCCCGCGGAGAGAGGGGCGGGGGAGGCGGATGAGGAGGATGAGATCATAGTTTCAGGATCCTCAGGAAACCCTGGTACTGGCAGCAGCCAGCCTCTGCTGTGCCCACATGACCCACAACTCTGGCAGCGGACCCGGCACTTCCAACATTATTAAATAATAAGAAAGCGGCTCCTACTTCATGCCCAAACCTCCCTACAGACCAATGGACACCTTCTAAGAGTTTGGCGAGTCGGTGACTGAGGCGCCCGTCCATTCTAAGGTGTGTGCAAGGCGTTTTCCTCCTTGACAGCTCCGGGATGGGGGAGGGCGCGGGAGTGGAGGGGGTCCGGGCGCCGGGCGGGGAGTGGGCGCGGGCCGGGCCGCCGCGCGGTGCCCCCCGGGCCGCCGGGTGCCGCGGAGCGAGCAGCGAGGCGGGAGATGCACATGACGCGCCGCCCCAGCTGCGCAGGGACCGCAGCCGCCCACGGCGCCGGGGCGCGGGCACAGGCGGCTCCGCTGCCGGAGCAAGGGCAGGCGCCGCGCACCGGCAAAGTCAAGAGTGGAAGCGGGCGGCGAGCGCCGGCTGGGGAAGGGAATCGCCCCAACGCCCACTCGCGGGGTTCCCACCTGTGCGCGGGCGCCGGCCGCCGCCAGCGCCAAGCATGTGCCGGGCGCCGCAGCCAGGACTGCGGCGCGGCGCCCCCCCCGGCGGCGGGCGGCGCCTCGGGCCCGCGGGGCGGCGGTAGCGGCTGCTGCAGGATGGCCGGCCCGGGGGCGCGGGGCCGCGCAGGTAAATCTCGGCCTCCCGCGGCGGCCCGGCGGTGCCGCAGCCCCCGCTGTCGCCGCCGCGCCGCTCCCGGGCTCGGCGATGGCAGCCGGCTCCGTGGCGGCGCGGGTCGAGTTGTTTTTGTTGTCAGTGCTGCGCTCCCGGGCGTCCCCGCGGGCTGAGCCGTTGGGAGGTGGCGTGGCCACCTCCATTAGGGATGGCGCTCACGTGGGGGAGCAGGCTGGGGGCTACTGACCGGCAAGGCGGCGACGGGTCCCTTCCAGCCCGCGGCGTCTGCGCGCGTTGGAATGCACTGCGGTGCCGGGGCGGGTGCTGAGGGGAGTGGGCGGCGGACGTGGGCGCGCGGGGGGCGGGGGGCGGCGAGGGGCCGCAGCCTTTATAGCCTGTTGCCCATTTCGGAGTTCTCGGCTGGACAGAGGGCGGACGGGAGGTTCGTTGTGGTGCCCGGAGTGGGAGGTAGAGTGGCGTCTGTCAAAAGACCAGAGCCAAGGAGAGAGGAGGGATGGCCGGACGGCGGTGCTGGGCTCGGTGGGACCTTTCCCGGGACTCGGTAGGTGGTAAAACTTTACTTGTTGGCAGGCTTGGGGTACGACTTTGAGAAGACAAGTGTGGAACTTGGGGGAGAAATGCCGGAGGTACGCTTGCAGAGAAGCTTACCGCCCTGAGGGTCATTCTTGCTCTAAAAAATGGTCTTTGGAGTTAATATGGACATTCAAGTTTTCCTGTTTTCTGTTAGGATCACTGGGTATTAATGTGTTTGTGTTTCCTTTTCCACCTAACAGTAACCCATATTGTTGAAGTATGAATAGTTACGTTTCATTTACCAAAAATATACGTATTTTGTTTATTCCAAAGGTAGAAACTTTAGAAGAAAACAGCTCTCCGTATGTACCAGGCACAGTGTTGTGTGCCTTCATTCACTCACTTCTTACCGCAACCTGAGGGGTAGTTCTTATTGTCCACCTTTTACAGGTGAGGAAATCCAGACCCAGAGAGCTGAAATAACTTAACTCGAAGTCATACAATTATTAAATGTTAGAGTCCAGTTGGGCTCTCGGCTCGCGTTTTAGCAACTCATGTGTTTATTTATCTATATGACACCCCACTGTGCCTACAGTCTTCTATATTTCATATGTTGGCCACATTTCTCTACCAACATGAACGTCTTAACTATGTGCTAAGGACTGGACATTAAGGTTTTCTAATATTTAATACCCTTTGAGTACTTCTGTTAGAATTAACCAAGTTTCCTACAAACTGAAAAACTGAAGTATTATTTATCAGTGAAGTTAAGATTTTCAGCAGTTAAAATTACCAGCCAAGTAAATTACCACAAAGCAGGTGGCTAAATTGATCTACAGTTTGCTCTTAATTTTAAACTTCCTAAGGTATTAGGCTGGTCTTTCCTCAAAACATGGCCATCATTTTCCTCAGAACACTAGAATCTTTGAGCAAGTTTAATCATCCTTAATCCAGTCATTCTGACTAGAGGTTAAGCAGTTTTAAAAGAATTTTGCAATTCTCTTTAAACTGTCAGTCGTTAAAAGCAGGTTATATTTTGAGGGTGTTTATGTGTCTGTGCCTTTTAGCCAGTTGTAGATGCTTTGTACAAAGTTGTATAGCAATGAAGACTGAAATCAAAATTTCTCATTAGTGCTAAATTGAAATACTTTTAAAATCTCTGCTTGCTTTAAATGAACCACAATGCAAAGAAGGGTCTCAGTGGGGTGAACTCCCAACTTCACAAATTTAGAGAATTACTCTTCATTTGAGCTTATCATAGAACTCTCAGAATATTCATTTAATTGGATGGATGTCTCTCTTAGGTCTTCATCTATTATTTCTTCAAGTAAATTTAATTGCTCCTTCACATAACCAGTTTCACATTATTTTGACATTCATAGATTTCCTTAATTCTTGTCTCTCAGTTTAATTAAATTCTGTATACATATTTCAAACCCACAATTATTCAACACTATCAGTGAGAAGACTAGAATCCAACTGAACTACATGGACACATGTTCTTTGGCTATGACAAAAAAAAGTATCCCATTCTTCAGTGGTTAACCTCTTCTGTACCCCCAAATTATGGCTTCAACTTTATTTTGGGATTCCAGAGAAGTGCTGTGGTCAAAATAGTTACATGTCATCAGACACAGTGTTTTTGTTACTGAAATTGAATTTGAATTTTCCAAGTCTATTTTTAGGAAATGTTGATTGTTTATTGAAAGGCCTATGTTTTATAATACATGGATATGTCCTTTCTATAATACATAGATATGTCAGAACGGTTCCAGTTTTCAGCTTCTGTTGCTTATTTGAGAGAAAGCATTCCCTTGTTACTTTTACTCACCTGGTAGATATGACATGACTTTTTCCTTTCAAGACCCACATCTCTAGTTTTGGGAGAATTGTAATGTCTCTGCTTCTTGAGAGCCCTCTCCGTTTCAGGTGCTGGATGGGGAACTAGGGATCAGTAATGAGCAGAAAGATGAGTGATCCCTGCCAACACAGGGGGTCAGACTTTAATAAAACAATTATGCAAGTAAATGTTTATTTGCAAATTGAGATAAGTTTTCTGAAAGAAAGAATTCTATAAAAATGCATAATAAAGGATTATGTACTAGGTACAGAGGTCAGAACCCTATGCCCAAGCAGTCACATATTTGTGGAGGAATGACATCTGAGAAGGTGTTTACTAAGTCAATTGTCTTCTTAAATGCATTCATACATCTTTTCTGAATTATTTTCTGAGTCAGAGACCTTGGTCTCACTCTGGTTATCGCTACATGTCTCTGTTCATCAGGAGCCATACTGTGTACCTTCATTATTCCCCTAGAGGCACGGGGAGATTTACAAAACTATCAATACCTCTTAAAAAATGTAGAGCATATACTACCCTTATCTAGTTATTAACTTACTTGCAGGAAGTTATTTAAGTTTAGTGAAATATAATCATTGTCTTTCTTTGCCTTAACAACTTCTTTTGAATTTTAAAAAAGTAGTTGTGTGTGTGTGTGTGTGTGTTGTTAAAGTGGCAGTATGTCTCAAAATAGAAATGCAATTGATTTATCATGCAGTCCCTCAGATTCTCTAAAGTGTCCAAGGGAAGAGAAGAGGCCCCAGAGTAAGGGAGGTCATATTAAGTGATGGATATGCTGGGAACATATGTATTAATGATTTAAAGCAAGCACAGTAACTAAATTTATTGAATAGTTACTGTGTGCTGGGTATTCTGTGGGCTATAGATAAATTAACTTATGTATTCTTCATGATAGCCTAGAGGTCTGCATGCATTACCCATGTCCCCATTCTATAGGACAGGAACTGAAGCATGAAGAGAGCAATAATCATGACCACTGACACATAGGTAGAGATAAACCCTAAATTCAAGTATTCTGATATTGTAGTCCACACTGTTAACTGTGGATGTGTGTAGTACCTAGTTCATAATTTTACTAATGCATTAAATTCCCCTCATCATTGAAAATAGAAACACTCCTAATTTGATCCTTTGGTTACTTTTCTCTTAATAAAAGTCAGTGGAAAAAAAAATAGAACTTCCTTTGGCAATGCTTTTTGTCCCATATTTTACAGGCAAAATACACATAAAGCAAGAAGAAATACATAAATTCCTAGACAGACTGGAGACCACTAAATTATAAGAAATTTCTCATGATATGTTATATATTTTTAAATTAAAATAGTCATTTGAGCAGCATTTGAAACTATTGAAATTTTTAGCATCAAGGAAATGTACTTCAGCATTCCAAATAGGGAAATACCTTTAACAGCTTGAAATTCTGTGACCATTAATAAACTTAAGAATTTTATATTTTTATTTTTTTTAATTTTATTTGATAGAGATCACAAGTAGGCAGAGAGGCAGGCAGGGGCGGGGCAGAGAGCCTGACTAGGTGGGTTCAAACCCTGAGATCATGACCCGAGCCAAAGGCAGAGGCTTAACCCACTGAGCATCCCAGGCATCCCAAACTTAAGCATTTTAAGTCACCTGTTTCACCTAGTGCCAATGTCCAGAGTACGTACTGCAAAGAGGATATAAAGTATGACATAAAAACACCTGTTGAATTGTCTTGGTAAAATTTAAGACCCAGTTAAGATTTACATTAGGATCTTCTGACATGGCTCATAGTAAATGTTATGATTAAAAACTTAATAGTTTTGAATACTATCCAAATAATGCTAATCTAAGACACATGGGGTATATTATTAGCAAAGTGAAGTACTAACTGGTTAAGCGTACTAATGCACATAAAGATCTTTGCACAGTGTCTGAAAATGTTAGCCAGTGTTATTTCTCCCTGAAAATGATGGGTAATATGCAGCTGATATGATTAATGTTAGTAGCAACCATGAATCACAATTCATACGTAGAGTACACATACAAGTACGTGACTCGTTTCTTTGAAATTGTCCAAAATGCTTAAGGCAGTGCATACATTTCTCTGTTTGCTCAGTTTCATCCAAAAGCTTGATTTCATGGAATAATTAGTAAACTGTTGCTCTAATTTATATCAAAAGGAAGAGCTGCAAGACTTGATCTGACTTTGTGTGTGTGTGTGTGTGTGTGTGTGTGTGTGTTTGGTGTTATCAGAGTGGAGGATGACATCATCTATACCAATGAACAATTCATTAACTGGAGTTTACAATTGGACATCATAGTATAGTGTCCTATGGCAGAGAGTTTTGTATGCTTGATGTAAATATAAAATATATTAACTAGTTATGATTGCTTAGGTTATGCAGTCATAACAAACAACTTTAAAATCTCAGAGACTGAAAAGAACAAAGGTTTATTTCTTGCTAATGCTGTGTGCCCATGTTCATCAATAAAAGACTCTTTCTACATTCCTCTCTTAGAGTTCCTGCTAATAAAGCCCCTGTCATCCAAACATCCCCATCTCTCATCAGGCACATGGGAACATGGGTGAATCACCCACAAGTTTTTAAAGGCTTCTACCAGGAAGCAACACTTACCATTTTTGCTCATATTTCATTGACCAAAGCAAATTATATAGCCATTCCTAACCGGAAGATGGACGAGCAGAGTAATCCGATCTTATGCCCGGATGGAAGAACAGTGCGATAGTAGGGAACACATTAATGATTACCATATAAAATTAGCCAGTTTCCTTCAATAGTTTTATCACTTAAAATGACTTATGATATAATGTAAAGTAGAATCAACAATGACTATGCTTTAGAACTTCAGCACAGGAAGGTAATTCCTACATAAAATCACCAGCAAAGAAAGTAGAGACCAAACTTGTGAAATGGAAAGGGGTATCCCCCTTTTTCATTACAGGTTCATTTAGTCAAGGAGTAATCCTAAAGTTATGGTTTATTTTAGATGAATGTATGATATAGTGTCTTTGACAGTAAGCACAAGCCGAGGACAGTGCCAATGCCTGCAAACAGCCCCCAAGCTGTGTTTTCAGAGCACATTTGACAGTATAAACATGGTAGGGAAAGGAAAGCAGCTGTGTATCGTCTTCATCACCTGCATCAACACGAACTAAAGTAATGTATATACTATTCTGTATTATTGTAAAAAGCCATACATATAAATATATAAATAACATTGTATGTTTATTTAAATTGCCAAACATAATTTGAAAAGTTAGAATATATCCAATCCCTATTTTTTAATTAAACCTTGTATTTTGAAATAATTGGAGATTCACATGCCATTGTAAGAAATAATACAGAGAGATCCCATGGTCACTTTTATCCAGTTTCCCCCAACACAAACAAGTGTTAAAAAATGGCCAAAAGACCTAAAAAGACATTTCACCAGGAAAGATACATAAATGGCAGATATGTACGTGAAGGGATGTTCACATCATTAGCCCTTAAGGAATGCAAATTAAAATCATGGTGAGATATTATACACATCTATCAGACTATTCACTGCAAGTATATAGGAATTTACTGATTTTTGTATTTTTTATTGTATCCTGAGAACTTGCTGAACTTATTAGCTCTAAATGTGTTTTATAATTTCTTCAAATGGTCTATGTAGACCATCACATCATCTAAAAGTAAGGACATTTTCTTTCTTTCTATATGATTAACCTGTATGCCTTTTCTTTTCTTGCCTTATTGCACTGTTAGAAGTTCCAATATCATGTTAAGTAGAGGGCTGAGAATGAACGTTCTTACATTGTTGCTGATCTTCCAGGGAAAGCATTTAGTCTTTCATCATATGTATACATCATATCAGCAGTAATTTTTTTTGTAACTGTTCTTTTTGGAATTGAAAAATTTCACCTCCATTTCAGTTTTTTTCTGACTGTGTTTATCATGAATAGGTATTAATTTTTGTCAAATGCTCTTTTCCCCACCAAATGATATGATCATTTGATTTTCCTTTAGTGTGTTGCAATAGTATAGTATGTTGATTTTTGACTATTGAACCAGCTTTGCATCCCTGCAGTAAATCCCATTTAGCCATTGTGTAAAATTTTTTGTATAATCTATTTGCCAATATTTTGTTAAAGATTTTTACATCTATATCCATAAGAGATATTGGTCTATAGTTTTTTTTTTGGTGCTGTCTTCATTATTAATATTAGAGTAATACTAGCTTCATAAAATGAGTTACAATGTCTTCCCTCTTCTGTTGTCTGAAAGAGATAGTGTAGAATTGGTATTAATTCTTCCTTAAATATTTGGAGAATTTGTCAGTGAAACCATTTGGTCTGGGATATTCTTTATATATATACACACACATATATGTGTGTGTATAAATATATGCACATATATACACATAAATAATATATATACACATATATATTAATTATGAACTCAATTTCTTTAATACTTACATTGGTTTGCTTGGGCTGCCATAACAGAATACCACAGACTGGGGGCTTAAACAACAGAAATGTATATTTTCATGGTTCCAGGGGCTGGTAGTCCAAGATCCAGGTATCAGCAGTTTTGTTTTCTTCTCAGGCCTCTTCCTTGTCTTGCAGATGGCTGCCCTCTTGCTGTGTCCTGACATGGTCTGTCCTCTGTGTGTGCTTTCATGGTGTCTCCCTGTGTGTCTGAATTTACCCATTTTATAAAGACACTGGTCAGGCTTGATTAGGACCTGTCCTAATTGTCACACTTTAACTTAATCATCATTTTAAAGGCCCTATCTCTAAACATGATCATATTGGGTATTGTGGTTAAGGCTTCAACATATAAATTCTGGGAAGACACCATGCAGCCCACAACAATATTTTATATGCTATTCAAATGATCTGTTTCATATTATGTGAGTTGTGATAATTTATTTAAGTTTATTGAGGAATTGGTTCATTTCCTCCAAGTTGTCCAATCCATTTGTGGAGCATTGCTCATATTTATTTTTGTTCTTTTGATGTCTGCAGTATCTCTAGTGATATCCTGTGCTTCATTCTTGATGTTGGTAATTTGTGTCTTCTCTCTTCTGTCAGTTTGATGAAGGTTTATCAATTTTATTGATCATTAAAAGACTATATTGTTTCACTTATTTTTCTTTATTGTTTTTCTGTTCTCCATTTCATTGATTTCTGCTTTTATAATTATTATTTTCTCCATTCTGTTGGCTTTTGGATTATTTTTCTCATCTTTTTCTATATTATTGAGTAGGTATTTAGATTACTGGTTTTAGGTTTTTCTTCTTTCCTAATGTATGCATTTAGTGCTATGCATTTCCCTTTTGGCACTGCCATAGTTCTGTTGCACATTTTGGTAAGTTGTATTTGCATCCAGTCCAAGTACTTTTCAAAATTTCTCTTGAGATTTCCTCTTTGACCCCTGGGTTACTTAGAGTGTGGTGTTTAGTTTCAGATATTTGGAGATTTTTGTTGTTGTTCTTGTTGTTGTTGTATCTCTGTGTTTTTGGTCAGAGAAACTTATTTCCTGTACTGTCTTTCTTTATTTTGGTCTGAGAATACACTCTGTGTCATTCTGATTCATTTAAATATGTTGAAGTTGATATTATGGCCTGAAATGATGTTTATCTTGGTATATTTTCCATGAGCACATGAAAAGCCTGTGTATTTAGCTGTTTTGGGGTAGAATGTTCTGTATATGCCTACTTAGATCCTGGTGGTTGATACTGCTGACAAGTTTTTATATATCTTTGCTAATTTTCTGCATAGCTGTCCTGTTGATTGTTGAAAGAATGTGTGAGGTCTCCAACTGTTATTGTGGATTAGTCCACTTCTTTCATTTCTATCAATTTGACTTTACATATTTTGCAGCTCTGTTGTTTGGTATATTTATATTTAAGACTGATTTGTCTTCTTGGTGTATTGATTCTTTTATCATTACATAATATCCCTCTCTATATCTGGTAATTTTATTTGCTTATAGTCTATTGTATTTGATATTAAAAGATACTCCTTTGTTTCTTTGATTGATGTTTGCATATCTTTTTTCCTATCTTTTTACTTTCAATCTGCCTATATCATCATTTTTGATTTGAATTCCTTGTACATATAATGTAGTTGGGTCATATATTTTAATACACCCTGCCAATATCTTTTAATTGATGTATTCAGACCATTTACATTTACTATAATTATTGATATGTTAGGCTTATTTTTGTCATTATATTTTTTGGTTTCTCTCTCTCTCTCTCTCTTTTTTTTTAAAGGTTTTTTTTATTTATTTGACAGACAGAGATCACAAGCAGGCAGAGAGGCAGACAGAGAGAGAGGGAGAAGCAGGCTCCCCACTGAGCAGAGAGCCTGATGCGGGGCTTGATCCCAGGATCCTGGGATCATGACCTGAGCCGAAGGCAGAGGCTTTAACCCACTGAGCCACCCAGGCACCCTTCTCTCTCTCTTTTTAACTTCCTCTGAGGTTTTTTTCCTTGCCTTTCTGTCAGTTACCTGAGCTTTTATAGAATTCCATTTTTTATTTGTATATAGGGTTTTTAAGTGTATCTCTTTATAGATCTTTTAATGATTGCTACAATTAATCATTTAAATCAATCTATTACATCATGCACACACACACAGAATTTTTCACTGTCTACTGCTATTGTCATTTTATCAATTCTAGTGAGCCATAGAAACTACTTCTTGTTACATCCTTTCTTTCTCTGCCATTTATAGTTGTCAAATAGTCCACACAGTGTTAACATTTTTGCTTCAACGGTCAAATATAATTTAGAAAGCTCAAGAGGAACAAAAAAGTCCATATTTATCCATATTTTTTCTCTCTTGATGTTCTAACATACCTTCTTTTCTTCCTTCCTTTTTGTTTTGAAAAGTTCCTTAACCATTCTTTTAGAGCAGACCAGTCTCCTGGTGACAGAATATTTTTGTTTTTCTTCACCTAAGAATGTCTTTATTTCCCCTTCATTCTTGAAGGATATTTTAACTCAATATGGGATGCTAGGTTGATAATTCTTTTCTTTCAGCATTTGAAAAATGTACCACTTTCTATGGCCTTCATGGTTTCTGTTGAGACATCTGTGATTCATCTTGGTTTTCTCTTATATGAAGTGTTCATTTCTCACTTTTTCTTTTCAAGACCCTTTTTTATCTTTAGTTTTCATAAATTTGATCATGTTGTGTATTGGCACAGATTTCTTTGGGTTTATTCTGTTTGACTTTTCAGATTTATTTAGCTTCTTGAATCTGTAGATTTATGTCTTTTGTCAAACTTGGGAAGCTTTCAGGCATTATTTCTTTGAGTACTTTTTCAGCTCTGTCAATTTTCTCCTCTCCTTCCAGGTACCCAAGACACGAATGTTAGATCTTTTGTTATAGTACTATACTGTATTTGTATCCTATGGCTGCTATAACAAATTTCCATAAACTTGTTTTAAAACACACATTTATTCTTTTACAATTTTGGAGGCCAAAAGCCAGATACCAGTTCCATTGGGTTAGTCAAGGTGTGGCAGGGCTGGTTTCTTCTGAAGGTTCCATGGGACAATTCATTTCCTTGCCTTTTCTAACTACTGGAGGCTATGTATTCTTTGACTCACAATTTCTCCAATCTAATCTCTTGCTTCTATAATCAAATCTCCTACTTTCTTTGCTGTAGTCAAATCTCCCTTGACTCTCTCTTTTAAGAACACTGTGATTACATTTAGGGTCCATCTGGAAAGTCCATTATATTCTCCACATCTCAAGCTCTTTAATTTAATCCCACCTACAAAATCCTTTTTGCTTCACAAGCTTCCAGGAATTAGGATCAGACTGAATATCTTTCAGAGCCATTATTCAACCTACTTTACACACAGAGTCTCCCCTTGGTGTGATGAATGATTTTCAGTTGAAATCTGTTCATATTCTTATTATGTTAAGAGACTCTGGACTTATTTAAACATCCTGTTTTAGTTGTCTTCCACAAATATCACCCCAGTGGGCAAAATGGGGATGGTGCCACCCCATCCTTGCCAGGTGGGGGAAGAAGTGCAGGTTCCTCACTTGGTCTCCCTTGTCACCTAAGGGGGCTCCACATTACTGTGGGGATTGTGAATTCAAGTTACCCAGTAGATCTTTACTGATACCTCTCTGGTTGGGAATGGTAGAAGTGCCTCTTTTATGTTCCCTATGTGGAATCCATAGACAACATGGGGACAAGAAGGTGGTCTGATTACTCCTGGGCCATGATGACAGTCCTGACTCTCCACTAGGCCTCCCATAACATCACTCAATGGAGATGGGGAGGAGAGACTTGGTATTGCTAGGTGAAGGTAAAAGTTCAGCTTTCCCACAGTCTCCACTGACAACCCGGTAAGGGTGGAAGGTGGGGAGTCTCCTTACCACCTGCTGGGAATGAAAGTCCCAGGTCCCTACTTAACCTTCTGTCTATTCCATTGGTGGGGATGAGGAAATATGGGGCTTCTTTACAGCCTGGTGAATGTGGAGGTCTATGCTCCCCACTTAGCCTCTGTTGGCATGGTTGTGGTAGGGGTACATTAGTTTCTCTTAAGTAGTTGGAATAAAGCCATTATTGTCTAAAGATTTTTTCATTTATTGTGTTGTTCCTTTCCTAGTCCTTTAGCTAAGTAAAGCATGATTTTGTGCCCCCCCCTTTTTTTAAAATCTAAGTCTGTCGGGATTTTAGTTTCTTTAGTTACATATTTGGGATACATGAACCAATACAGAAGCCCAAGGAAGTCATCATTGGGGTGACTGAGGGCCCTGAGGCTCCCAGATGGTTTACCTTTTCTCCAACTTTCAGAGTCTTGGCATACTTATTTTATTTATAATGTTAAGAGTTTAATTTTACTTAGTGAAAGGGATAGGGAAAACTACTTCTACTCCATCTTCACAAAAATCTAATTTACATTTTTTATGCAGGTGTAAAATGAAAAATATCACTCAACATTTATTTTCAGAGGATGATGGGGATTAACTGCTGCTCTGTGTCTGAATAATAAGTGCTTGATGAAGGATACTTGGACAATGATGCAGACAGGAACACATTCCGTCAGTGCTAAGGTTCAGGGACCATGTGAAGGTACTTTTACTCCTTCAAATCAGTGCTTTTTCCTCTCCTAAGAGACCATTGCTGCAGGCTATAGCAAAGTTGGAAACTTCTACCATTTTCATTCACAGTCTTCTGTGGCAGATTTCTGAAACATCAACATCCCAGCCCCTACTGTATTCTCTCTAAATGTTCTTTATTTCCAGGAACATTATCCATCTGAAACAGTTCTGAACCAAAAAGTGTGTGGGAAAATGTTGCTAAGCTAAGAAGGAAATAGTGAACACAAAATCTGTGTTTAAATTCTGGGGAGCACCTACCAGCAAGCATTCATGTTAATTTATTTTGGTGTAAAATTATACATTAAAAACAAATGTATTGGCTTTGTCAAGTTGTTTGATCGCTGCTCAGTAGATTAAGTACAAGAGATGGGGATTAGAATTTTCTTCTTGAAACCAATGTTCTGAGGAATAACAGTTGACAGGGAGGCAATCACAAAGAACAATAGTCCAGGGAGACTCTTCCAAAAGACCAATCAAGTTATTAAGGCTGTAGTTAACCCTGAAGTTCTCACTGTACTACAGTGATGTTCCTTCAGGTGTAGGCTTCAGACGGGTAGCGTCAGCACAGTCTTGGAAGTGTCTGTGAATACAAATTTCTAAGAAACTCTGGGGATGGAGCCCACCAATCTCTTGTAACAAATGCTGCAGGTTCTTCTGATGCACGGGAAGCTAGAAGCCACTAACTAAGGTAACCACTGACAGTACACTAAATTTCTGCTTTTCATGATTCTCAACTCACCCGTTTAGGTTTTGGAAAATTTATTTATCATGTTTAACATTTTGTGTGTTTTAATCATAAGTATTTTAAAAATAAATACAGCAAAGAAATTTAAAATGCATTACCCAAAGTAGTCTCTTTAGTTACCTGTGCCTTAATGATTCCCACAGTTGTTTTGTATCCTTGACCCAAATCGTCATAACTGCTCCAAGTCTCATCTTTTTGGTCAAAACCATAAATTAAGCCATGCCTACACTTCCTTGCCTTTGTTCCTCATTGCTGCCAAGTCATACATTAATGGATTTTCTTGGCAGTTTTTATGATCTTTTCTAGAGCTGACACAAATCATGAAGATATTTGGAGGCAAGGGTGGGGGCTGCATCATTTGAAGAAGATGCATTTTAGGAGATCTTGTCACACATTATTGTTAGAGACAGATGCATATGCAGATGTCCAGACTCATCATTGTCATTACCACATCAGCTCTACCATGGGGGATTCACTGTCTACTGCAGCCTGGCATTTTTCTCTGGGGTCACATGAGATTACAGAAAATTTTGGCTCCGGGGCCATCCTGAGGAAAGAGAAGCTGCGTTTTGATTAGAGAGTCTATAATTGGGGCACAGTTACAAACCACAAGATGGGGTAAGACAAAGTCAGTAAGAAGCAAAAGGTTAGAAGTTAAAAAAAAAAAAATCTCGTGATGTAATACACTCTAGATAGATGCAGATTGGAGAGATAATCTGTGACTTCTAGTCTTAACGATGGTGCCGTTTTATTTTAAGGACAGTATTAGATCATTCTGTTCTTTCAATCAGCAATTCACCAAACACAGAGCATAAATTAGAACATAGATTATATGACCATAGATAAAGAACATAGATTTGAGTTCACAGATTTGAGTTTACTTAGTATCCACTACTTTGGGTTGCCAATCTTTTTGGGTTTTGATCAGTTACTACGTTTTATTATGTGTCATTTTTAAGGTGAATTTTTTAACTTCTAGAAATAATAAAGTTCAATTCTATAATACCTTTACTCTGTATCTCTTTTTAAAGGTGTCCTTGTTCTTGAGGAAACTAGGGGAAATGGCTCACAAACAATTCTGTTTTTGTTTTAAAATGAGACACGTTCTTGGTTCAGAAAATATTATTCTCTTGTCCTTTTAGAAGCCCGACTCCCAGTTGTATTGTGTTTTCCATCCCTTCTGTTCCCCTTGTGCATTCAATCTGATTATATTTCTCATTTATTCACGTAACTTGGGTGTTTAAATGGTTGCATCTCTGCAATGTTTTAGGGATAAGACTTTTCCAAACCTTCATTATGTGGAAGTGTTTGTTAAATAACACCATGTGGACAGGTTGGAGGAACCATTCCTTTATTTTTAAATGATGAGGCAGATGTTTGCTCTCATACACTTCTCTCATACAATAATGGCCCCCCGCCCTGGTGATACCAGTCAAATGCCTTCTTTCTGGAAGGAACCACTTGGCTGGCTTTTTTAAAAATGTGGTAATTAAATCATCACCAAAATTCTTAGGCAAGGCTTAAATATGGAGAAAAACAGTTCTTGCAGAATAAACGGGGGCAAGGAAGGGGGGATTCAGAAAGGTAAGAAGTATGCATCCTGTCCTGTGTGGGCGGGCATCCAGATTTTCCCCTACAGTGTTAGCTTCTATTTATAAACACAAAATGTGTCAGGTGATTTTTTTTTTTCTATATGCAGATAAATTCTGCCTCTTCCTTTTAACCTAGACACCGTAAAAGTCATATTTACCATTAAAATATATATAAAATACTTCCTGTATTATAATGCTTAAACCCCCTTTTTCATGGGCACCTGAGTGGCTCAGGCAGCTAACCCCCCTTTTTTATTAGTTTGTGGGTTTTTTCTCTATGTTCTTTATTGGTTCAAGAATGTTTTTTCTCTTGTGCCTTATTTTCTGGGAGCATGTGACATAACAGCTGTAAATTAAAAGTTCTTTAAATATCTCTCATACTTTAGATATGAAGTTGAAGAGTTGCTCCATATTCATACAGTTTGAATCTTTGTATTAGACAAGGAAGAAAAAACAACAAAGTGAACCCAAAGCAAGTTGATATTCTATATCAGCAATCTACAGTGGGCTGGTTCTCAAGGCAAATAATCCGACTTCACCGCCACAGTAGTTGAAGGGAAAGCAATAGCCCTGTGATTTCATGTGAGTGAGCCCTTGGGAGGGTGCTTGCTCTGGGTTTTAGGGTTGAGGTTGGTGGTTATTGTGGGGAGAGAGTGACAGATTCTAGGACTTCACCTCTTTGTTAGCCATAATCCTGCCTGGCTGTGAACAGAGGGTGACCTATGCCAGCTGTCTTTGTTTCTCCCATCACTTTATTCTCTTCATCTCCTTTGTTCTGTGTTTGTTTGTTTGTGTTTTTTAAAGATTTATTTATTTAATAGACTTAGGGTGCCTGGGTGGCTCAGTCATTAAGCATCTGCCCTGGGCTCAGGTCATGATCCCAGAGTCCTGGAATCAAGCCCTGCCTTGGGTTCCCTGCTCAGTGGGAAGTCTTCTTCTCCCCTGCTTCTCCTTCTCCCACTCCCCCTGCTTGTATTCCCTTTCTTGCTGTCTCTCTGTCAAAGAAATAAATCAAATCTAAAAAAAAGAAAAAAAGAAAAAAACAATTTGGGCGCCTGGGTGGCTCAGTGGGTTAAAGCCTCTGCCTTCGGCTCAGGTCATGATTCCAGGGTCCTGGAATCGGGCTCTCTGCTCAGTGGTGAGCCTACTTCCCTTCCTCTCTCTCTGCCTGCCTCTCTGCCTACTTGTCATCTCTGTCTGTCAAATAAATAAATAAAATCTTTTTATAAAATGCTTTTAAAAAAATACCAATTTATTTATTTATTTGAGAGAGACAGCGCATGCAGAAAAGTGGGAGGGACAGAGGGAGAGGGAGAGAGAATTTCAAGCTGACTCTGTGCTGAGAGCTGAGACAGACATAAGGCTCGATCTCACGACCCTGAGATCAGTACCTGAGCTGAAACCAAGAGTCGGAAGCTCAACTGACTGTGCTACCCAGGTGCCCCTGTTTGTGTTGTTTTGTTGTTTTTCTCTTGCCTCTCTCCTTTCCATATCCCCAGCCAGCATCAAGCGGAGTCCAATGGTCACACAAGGAGAATCATTGCTGGAACTATAAACTTAAAGACATGCTAGTCCTTGACCTTCGCTTCTCCAGACTCTCACCAAGCCTATGACAAGACTACATCTTCTAGTTTTCCCTCTCTGTTCCACCAGTCATTCCACATTATTCATCACTTCCTTGGATTCAGTATTTTATGTTAGTTTGTAGGAGAACCAGCCCTGGTCATAGTTGGTACTAACTATAACTTCTATTTGTCCCTTTGTGTCAATGTGTTATGAAACTGGCTGTTCATTTTTTTTTTTGAAGTGTTTCTCTAAATCTGTTTCAAGGCCACCTGCATTAGAATCTTCCAGGGTGTTTGTTAAAAGAATATGTATCAGAACTGCATCATAGACCCACAGTTCTTGCAGAATAAACGAGAGGGACAGAGGGAGATGCAGAGAGAAAAGCAGACTCCTCACTGAGCGGGGAGCCCAGTGCATCATGGGACTCAATCCCAGGACCCCGAGATCACGACCTGAGCAGAAGGCAGACACTTAACCCACTGAGCCACCCAAGCACCCATAGGGTAGCTTTTAAAAAATCAGAATGCATGGATACCAGGTGCAGTTTCGTAATTTGAACAGTCTGTTGTGATTCTAGCATGTAGCCCATGTGAACAACTGGAAAATGAGCTGTAGAAATCGGATGGGTGGGAAGGAGGTTGGTTTGACAAAGAAGCCTTACTTTAATGCATTCATCAAAGTCTAGGGTTTGCACCTCATTTGTAAATTCAGAAAGTGGATCTTTCTCTCAAGGGCATAGTCACATTAACCAAGCTTATAGAGACCGAGCTATAAATAGGGGTGCCATTTTTAGAATTATCACTGTCACTAGGACCTGCATGACCAGGGAAATCTTGTACTCCAGACAAGAAAGAGGGAAGAGGGCACCTGGGTGGCTCAGTGGGTAAAGCCGCTGCCTTCGGCTCAGGTCATGATCTCAGGGTCCTGGGATCGAGTCCCACATCGGGCTCTGTGCTCAGCAGGGAGCCTGCTTCCCTTCCTCTCTCTCTGCCTGCCTCTCTGCCTACTTGTGATCTCTCTCTCTCTCAATCTGTCAAATAAATAAATAAATAAATCTTTAAGAAAGAGGGAAGAAAAATTATCATCAGAAGTTTACTCCTTGGTAAGGAGGTCCTGTCAGACCAAGGAAAATTAGTTGAATAAAAGTGGTGAAAATACTAAAAAAAATGTTATGTGTCAGAAAACCTCCTAAATAGTTCACATTTGTGATTTCATGTGAATGCTCTCAATAGCCCTTTCGGTGGTATTATTAGATCTCTGTTCTAGATGAGAAAGACTGGGGGAAAGACACTATGCAACTTGTTCAATAGCGCAGAGCTACCAAGTGTGAGAGCTAAAATTCCTAGGCTCTGTGACTAAGTTATGTGAAAAAGAAGGAAAAGGCCAGATACCTCTCGAGTTGCTTAGCCTTTGCCATCTCTGTAGGTGATCAAGTGGGGTAGAATGGCTTCCAGTTGGTGGAGAAGAAAGGGACCTGCGAACCACTTTTGTACAGATAGAATGCTTTCAAGTCATGAATAATTAGACAAGCAGCGCCTAGGAGTAATGTCTTTGTCAGACCTTGTGGTTTCCTTTAACTGACCTCTCTATAGTTGTGATTAAGTGACAGATCTGCATAATCAGGTTCTACTCTCAAATTGCCTTTTTAAAAAGATGCATCACAGCCATATAGAAATAGCTAGCCATAAATATTAATAAGTAGTAATATAGGTGTGTTTAAATATAGTAGAGAAGTTTGCATATATCAGCCTCGTGGGTGTCCCCAAGTCCTGAGGTAACCTTGTCTCAGAAAATATGAGTGAAATTGGCTAGAACTTCCACCAGCTCCAACTCAAGCATACTTCCTCTTCTTCTGGGAGATTTTCATGGAGCTTACAGTTCCCCTGTGTCTCTATTCTGAGTATCTGCATCTGTTGAATTCCCAGCCACCACTCGGGCTTGTCTCCTAAAACAATGCCAGTTTGCACAGGGGGTTGCCCTGCAATATGCCGCCCTTGATCCTTTACTCCCCAGAATATCCCTGGCTCTAGGCTATGTGTTTAGCAGATTTTGTTGTAGGACTCAGACAATAGAGTTGAGTAGTGGGACAGAAATAGTGGATACCCCTTGAGTTAGAACTTCCCCAACCACTTCTGGGGGGAAAAATTCATAGTTTGTGTTTTTAACTTACGCTCTGGCACCTCACCAGGTGAGAAATGGGATCATTTCTAAGTGCACATACTCATTTCAAAGTGGCAGGTGCACACTAGTAAATCATATTTCTGTCTCTCTATTTTCCCCAGTTTATCTGCTAGGAGCTATCCATCAGATTCTTGGCTATTGAAATGTATTGTATTGAAATGTATTGAAAGATTCTTGGCTATTGAAATGGAACCGTTACTCCTGACAGGAAAAGCGAATGTCCCTCTCATCTATGAAACAAATGTCTGCCACCAGCGGTCCCTGAAAACACCTCAGCACGTACAAATATTGGTGAATCCTGCAGACAGATAGCACTGCCATGTATGGTCTTGTGACTAATACTTTGAGACCATTTTAAGTCAGAGTACAAGCCTAACTCCAAGCTGGGGGTGGTATGACTGTAAACTACAGGCTACTGTTGAGAAGCATATAATCTGTCAAGGGGGAAAACTTTAGGGCTATAGGTAAGGAAAACATGGTATATCCTTGAGTGGACATCTTTCAAAAGCAAAACTAAACTATAACACTTCTTTCCAATCGTGGAGATGACTAGTATCCATGCTTAAATAAACATGTTTTGCATCTTAAGGTTATGCTTAAATAAACATGCTTTGCATATATGTTGAAATTTTCCACTGTGATGAAAAGTAACCATGGCATTAACGGATACAAGCTAGCAAGCCAGCATAGAAAAAGAATACTTGTTTCACTTAAGATGAGACTACTGCTCTACAGTGAATGACATTTACTTTTGTAATTTAATGATTCATGGAAAACTCCAGAAGTTGCTTAAGATTGGTGGCAAAAGTAACAACCAGATAGTTTTGGATTGTCTATGCCTTTACACAGACATAGCACTTAGAGCTCAGCTTATGCTGCAACACGAGTCTATTCTATTATTGTGGGCTAGAGACCTGTTACACTAATCTCCATGTCTGTAATTCCAGAAAACACTGGATGAGACAGATGCAAACTCAGAAGGTAAACACAAAGCTTAACAACAAATATATTCTAATAGTGAATGTGACATCAAATTGTTGCAAAACTTAAGACTTTATATGATCAAAGCCTGTGTCAGTCTTTACCTAGTGATAGACTGGGAGGAAAATACCACAGATCTCAGATGCAAAAGTTGTATCTTCCTGCTCACATCATTTTCTTTAGCAATACCTGACATATTACTGTGGGTCTGCCAGGGGCTAAGCTGACAACTGGAAGATTTGCTCTAAGTTCTCTTTAGAGAATCTATCAGTCTGTTACAAAGTGACATGTGAGCTGCTTAGGTAACTTGGGATGGGACTGGAGGAGAGTGAAGCCGGACCACACGGAGCATGGGCAGAGTCACCCCCCTTCCCGCCCTTGTCCTCAGGGAGCTTACATTCTATCTGGGAGATGCAATTAAGAAGAGAATCAGTGAAACAACATGATATAAGGAAAGGTAAATTTGTTGTGTGAAATGAGAAATCGGAGAAAGCATATAGAAATTCTGAGACGCGGGAAAGTTATCGGGAAGTATGTGACAGTGTCTCCGTACCTTCTGCAGTTAGAGATCCACAAGGGCAAAAACTCTGCAAGAGTTCATGCATTGTGCTTATCTTTGTCTCTGTAAAAGAACTAGGAAAGAGGAAAGAATAATATCTTTTATTATTATTATTATTATTATTATTATGTTCAGCTAGCCATTATATTAGTTTTTGACGTAGTTTTTGATGTAATTATTTTTGATGTAGTGTTCAGTGATTCATTAGTTGTCTACAACACCCAGTGCTCATCACTGCACGTCCCCTCCTCAATACCCATCACCCTGTTACACTCTTCCCCCTCCCACTCCCTTCTGAGACCCCCATATTGTTTCTCAGGGTCCATAGTCCCTCATGGTTCATCTCCCTCTTGGATTTCTCCCCCTTTGGGTTTCTCTCCCTTCCCCTATGGTCCTCTGTATTATTGCTTATGTTCCACATATGAGTGAGACCTTATGAGAATTGTCTTTCTTTGCCTGACTTATCTCACTCTGTAATCCCCTCTAGTTCCATCCATGTCGATGCAAATGGTAGGTACTCATCCCTTCCGATGGCTGAAGAATATTCCATCATGTATAAGTACCACATCTTCTTTATCCAAAGAATTACATTCTTAACTTAAGGTGTGCATGGTGAAATCCATCTCGCAAAGCAATTTTCCCACAGTGTTTCTCATTTTTTCATCCTGCAAATCCTGTGAATTAGTGATTCTTTCACTCCCAATAGGCTCAGAATTATGATTTGCCAAAGATCCTGCAGCTAGTAAATGGCCAAGCAGGAACTCGAATCCTACCTGGATGCTTCCAAATTTTGAGTTCCTTGTCCACACCACGGTGTTTGAATGATAACTGCTGATAGGAGAGAGTCTCCTGCGTGTCGTGGACTGGGGAAATAGAGCAAGAACATAAAACCTGTCCCATAGTCTGCTCAGAGATTCTAATTAGTAGGAACTCCCTTCACAGTGGGTATTTAAGGACCTTAAAAGGTTGTTCTGAGCTCTTGTAGGAGTTTAAGATAAAGGATTAATTTCCACTTTCAAGGAAATCTGTGAGCCTATGACCTTTGTTCTATACCCACATCAAGTCAGAGAGGAGTTTGGGGACCAGGATCTCTATGTATCATATTAAGTAACATATAGAGTATATGTATATGACAGTGGTTCAAGGTTTTAGCCTGCATCAGAACCACCTAAAGGGTTTTTGAAAACAGATTGCTGAAACAGTTTCTGATTAGTAGAGCTGGGGTAAGGGCTGATAATTTGCATTTTTAACAAGTTCCCAGGTGATTCAGGGTGCTGCTGATCTAGGGACCACACTTTTGAGAGCCATCAATATAACAAGTGAGGCACACGTGAACTACATCGATTTTATTAAAAAGCAACTTTTTAAACATAAAATCTAAGATGGACTTAAAAAGGAAATGGGGTACAAAGTGTGGCCAAAGAGGCTATGTTTTGAAAAGTCCATGAAATCATCCTGTGCTGTGCATTGATAATGTGAAGTGTGGGACTTAGGAGGGTGGTAGTGGTGATCATGGGGCATTTTAACTTTGGAGTGTTTGTTCAATAATTCTGCCATTAGAGTAGACTCCCTCCCCTTTGCTTGGTGCCTTTTTCAATTCTTGCTCAAAATACCCCAAAACAGCTGGGTCAACTGACTCCATCTACCTGCCTCTACCCTGAGTTCAGCTCTAACCAATTCATTCCAAATGGGATTTTTTTCCACTTATGTTGCCAGTGGGTTCACTGGCTTGGTTCACCTAGTTAGACAGCAAATTCCATGAAGAAAAGACTCAGTCTCTGTTTGAATTACTGGTTGGCTAATTCTGATGGTTTCTGATTGTTGTTCAGGAAATCTGGGTTATTGTGCTCCTCCCACTTCAATCTCCTATACAGATCTTTCCTTGAAAACAAAACAAAACAACCCCAGTATAATATGTTAGGATGTTAATTCCTCGGCCAGCTATTTTAAACTTACTTGCACACACGTGCACATAGACACAATAGAAAGTGTCTTACTATTCCATAACCATAGTTCTATTTGTGAAATTTGTCTTCAATCACATTGCATATTGTCCCTTTTACTATAATGGACTAAATGTGTGTCACCTTTGTTCTCTATTACGTGTGTGTGTGTGTGTAGGGCTATGTAATTTTACTACATGTGTAGATTTGTGTTACTACCACTACAGTCAAAATAGAGAACATTTCCATCACCACAAGGATCCCTAGTGCTGCTCCACACACATTCCCCTTTCTCTCTCTTTCTCTCTCTCACTCTCTCTTTTTTTTTTTAATATTTCATTTATTTATTGGACAGAGAAAGACACAGTGAGAGAGGGAACATAAGCAGGGTGAGTGGGAGAGGAAGAAGAAGGCTTCCTACTGGCCAGGGATCTCGATGTGGGGCTCAATTTCAGGCCCTGGGATCATGACCTAAGCTGAAGGCAAATGCTTAACAACTGAGTCCCCCAGATGCCCCATATTCCCGTTTCCAAGGCCGACTCCTGCCCTCCTTCCCCAACCTGCAAATATGTTCTTCCTCTCTTTAATTTTGTCATTGCAAAAATGTTATGTAAGTGAAAGTGTATTTTATGCAAACTTTTGAAGTTTTTTTTAAAAGAAACTTGGCATAATTTCTTTGAGATTGGATTTGAGATCCAAATTGTTGCACGTATCTGTAATTTGCTCTTTGTTATGGCTGGGTACTATTCCTTGGGATGGGTATACCACTGTCTGTTTAACCATTCATCTGTCAAAAGACATCTGATTTTTCCCCCCAGTTTTGGACTGTTACAAATAAATATGCTATTAATGTCCATGTTTAGATGTGTATGTAGATGTAACTTTTCATTTCTCTAGAATAAATGTCCAAGAATGCAATTGCTAGATGTTTAGTTTTGTAAGAAACTGCCCTACTGTTTTCTAGAATGGATTTTATGTTCTCACCTTCTCACCAACATTTCAAGAGAAGTTTTCCATCTCCACACCAGCACTTGGCATTATCCTTATGCTTTATTTTAGCCTTTCTGATAGACTTGTAATGTTTTTATCTCACGTGGTTTTAAACTGCATTTCCTGGATGACCAGTGATGCTGAACATCTTTCCATGTGCCTATTTGCCATCTGTATACCCTCTTTGGTGAAATGTCTCTCCATGTCTTTTGCCCATTTTCTAATTGTATTGTTTTTTTAATTTACTGTTAAGCTTTGAGAGTTCTATCTGTGTGTTGCTGTCTGTGTTGGATATGTGGCTTTTTCGTTCATCTGAAGCTTAGATTTTCATCTTCTTAACTGGCTCTTTCATGAAGCACATAGTTTTAATTTTGATAGGGTCCAATTTATCAATATTTCTTTTTATGGATTGTCCTTTTGGTATAAAGTTTAAGAACTTTTTGCCTAGTCCAAGATCCTGAAGATTTTTTTTTCCTAAAAGTTTTGAATTTTACTTTGTACTTTTAATTCCATGATGCATTTTGAGTTCATTTTTGTGTAACATGGTTTAGATGAGGTGACTGTTTTGCCTATGAATGTCCAATTACTTCAGCAAATATGCCTTCAATTTTGACATATCTTTTTTTTTTTAACTTAACAAGCATTATTGTGAAAGACTTCCATATGTGAGACACCATTAGGCAGAAACGATAGAGAAATTCACAGACTATGGTTCCTGAATGATCTTGAAGTTGGGGATATACATACATAAATACTTTCAAAATTTTAGATCCAATTATAAGACAAAGGAAAAGGACTTGGGGGATACAGGAGGATGTAGGTAGGAGTAAGTATAAGCTATTGGTGTTGCTTAAATGAGAGAATTAAAGCAGGGATATAGAGACAGAATGGAGGGAAGGTGGAGGAGAAATATTTATGAGGACTATTTATCAGAGTCTAGCAGAAGGTAGTTTAAGGAGAAGAGGATGTCAAAGTTTGCCTATGTGGATGGGGGTTTGTACAAAAAAAGGGAAAAAGGAGCAGGTTCCGGTGGAAGAAATGAATTGGTTTTAAAATTCTTGAGTTTGAGGTGGTCATTAAACATTTAAGTGAAACTGGCCTAGTTTTTCACATATGAAACTAAGTTTGCAGATTAATTTCATGGTAAGCAATTTTTGAAAATTGCCAAAAATTATATAGAGCTCAGATGCCATAAATTCAGGTTATGCTGTTTTAAGTCAAACACAGAAATCAGAATTATGAAAAGGAAACATTATGTTTAATGGAAAGACTGAGGGCCTTGGTACATTTTAGGCTAGAATCAGAAATAGAGTGGCTCTGACTAAAAATTGTTTAGCTCATGAAGTTTTGTGTTTTGTAAACTGAGTCTGAGCCTCAGTTTTCTAATCTAGGAAATGGGTGTTTTCAGACTCCTGGAGCTTACAGGATTACCGTGAAGACCAAACAAGATGGCAAGCCCAAAGTGCTTTATCCATAATGAAGATCTGACATGTGTTCCTTTTTGTCTACCAGGTATATTTGAGATCATTTAGAATGTTTTCCAAAATATTTTTATGAAGAGGAACTCTTTTCTGAAACAAAGTCTTGTATAGACCTAGAAAATGGATCAAAGCAAAGCTGTCTCTTTTTTATCCAAGTTCTCCATTGCAACAACCACGTGGGAATGGCAGGCTCTTTGAAAATCACGGATATAGTAAGATCCTAAACTTAAAGATAAGAAAATGGGTCTGAAGAGGAAAAGAAAGTTTCTGCAAGTTATGTGATGAAAGCAGACCCTGGTGTAGTCTCCACTTACCAGCTTCCTAATCCAGACACTTCCCAAAATACTGTAGTAACTGACTCAAATAGCACTTACTTGCATGGCTGGCTATGGTTATGGTTCAAAAAAAAAATTGGTGTCTTAAATGTTCCGTGAAGTGTGGTGGCATTCCTGTCCCTTGTGGCCTCCACAGCACCCTTCTGCAAAGTGAGCCTCTTTTTCAGAGGCATGCTTGGATGTGTTTAAAGAAGCGGCCTTTATGTACCCACTTTATATGAAACATGACCATGATGTTCTTCTATCCTTCTCTCTTAATAGCTAGTGTTGGCAAACATGTCATATCTTAGAGGGCTTAGAAAGTGTGTCCTAGGGCAGTAGTTTCAGACGTGGAGTAATTTAGGGAACATTTTTAAATTGTGTACTCTGGGACTCAATCCTGGAAGATTCTGAGTCAGATTGTCTAAAGTGGATCTTTAGAATCTCATTTTTTTTTTTAGATTTTTATTTATTTATTTGACAGAGAGAGAGATCACAAGTAGGCAGAGAAGCAGGGGGAGGAGGGAAGCAGGCCCTCTGCTGAGCAGAGAGCCCCACGTGGGGCTCGATCCCAGGACCCTGAGACCATGACCTGAGCCGAAGGCAGAGGCTTAAACCACTGAGCCACCCAGGCGCCCCTAGAATCTCATTTTTTTGAAGCTTCCCATGTGAGGCTGGAATTTGGGGACTGCTGCTCTGTGGACCCCTGAAATGGCCAGTGCTGTTCCCTTGACATTTCCTTTCTAGATGACTTTTGCTTTCGAGCACTTAATGACATTGCTCAGATCTTCTCTCCAGTTCAGAACCCAAACATGGTCTACCTGCCCTGCCTGAGTCCGCCTATTCCCATTCGTCAAACCTTTTCCTGGAACAGCAGCTCACACGCAAAAAATGGTGTCAGGTTGGCAGCAATAAAGCGACAATCCAAAAGCCATCATTTTTTGTGCCTTTGCTATGTGACAGATGAGTTTTTAGTGTTTTTTCTGTATTTTCTGATGACAGAAGTCTGACCTTGAGACTTTGGTTTACAACTGCCTACTCAGTATTTCCAACAGAACTTTTCATGACTCCCTTCCCTGATCAATGCTCCTATCCCAGTCTTCTCTCAGTGCCTTCCCAGCAGTCAGCC
The DNA here is from genome assembly GCF_020171115.1 of Neogale vison. Taxonomy (NCBI): domain Eukaryota; kingdom Metazoa; phylum Chordata; class Mammalia; order Carnivora; family Mustelidae; genus Neogale; species Neogale vison. The sequence goes on along the minus strand of NC_058093.1, from coordinate 161,317,102 downwards.
AGTTACTCATGCCCAGATCTACTCTTGCCTCCCATTTCCCCTCACAGACCATATACAGCAGTAAATTCTGTCGGCGGTGCTCTCCAAATCTACCCCAATCGAACCCCTTCCACCCTGCCCCACCAGAGCCATTCAGTCCAAATCTCTATTGTTTCTTGTTTCTGCTATGATGGTAGCTGGGTGACTGGGTTACTTTTGCTTCCTATGGCTAGTTTTCAGAGATGAAGCAAGAATAATCATATAAAAGTAAAAATCAGAGATGTCATTCATTCGTGGGCCTAAAATCTTCAGTTACTTCTTATCACACTTGGTTAAACATTGGTGTCCTTACCAAACATTACCTGTAAATTCTAGATTATCTAGCTTAGTCTCTCTCCCCCATATTCTTCTTAATCACTCTATTGCTTGTCCCCCCTTATCTTCACTTCACTATCGTTCCCTATATAAGCACAGTGTTTGCCCACCTCATGGCCTTGCTAGTCCCCCTACCTGGACCTACTTGCCCCAGAGCTTCCCATGGCCCCCTCTCTCATCTCACAGAGATCTCTGTTTGAATAACATTCTTGATAAGTCTTCCCTGCACGGTCTTCCTGAAATAGCACTCCTGCCTCTCTATTTCCTTTCCCACTTCACTTTTCTTTGTAGCTTTTACTACAGCCCAACATTTTGTCATACATTTCTTTGGTTGGTTGTTTTTCTGTCTCTCGTACTGGAGTGTCAGCTCCATGAGGGAAGGGATTTCTGTCTGTGTCTTGTTCATCTTCGTATCCCTGGCACTTGGCACATAGTCAGTGCTTATAAAGTATTTGCTGAATGAATGAATGAATGAATGAACAAATGAATAAATGCATCTGTTGTTACCATCTGGGTTCTCCTGCAGCAATGCCTTTGAGTCTTAGTCCTCAGATGCACAAGGAATTCCTGTAAACTTTGATGACGTATGTCCTGATCTCTCAATCATTGGACTTGTGATCTTGTTTGCCATTTGTTACTGCTCTTTAATATTTATTAAGAACTGAGTCATTCCTAGAACAGTCCTCAGAATACTTCACTATTTTCCCTGAAACTAAGGCTGTTAGGCTTTGCCTCCTCCCCTTTTCTTCAGCACTTTCAGATTTAGGTTGAAAGAGAGCTATAAAGAGGGCAAGCTACGTTGGGTCCTCAGTGCCCCCATAGACAGGAAAATACTCCATACTCATTTACTGCCTCTCCTGACCTTTATAGAGCCATGTGAGTGAGTGAGGTGGACAATAAAAACCCTCTGGGACCCTCCTGCTAATATTCCTCCTTTTCACACTGTAAATGTATAGATGGGTGATTTTCCTCCCCTTTTGTGCATGGCTCCCTTGTCCACTAAGAGCCATTTGCTACAGAAGTCTTGCATGTGTTCTATGTTCACTGATGCCTGAAATACTAGTATAGCTCTGTCTTCTTTTTATTCACACTCGGAGCATTTGTTTTATGACACATGAGAGCCAACAAGTGTGGTCAAGTGCAAACAGACCCATATGCAGGTTGGGTGGGGAGGGTTCCTTGCGGAAAGCTAGCTCTCCCCACAGTGCACCCACACACAGACCCATGGAAGGCTGGCAGCCTTGTTGAACTAGAGTGGGCCAGCTTGCCAGTGGGCACCTTGCACTCAGAGCAGATGGACCCGAGCAGGGGAAGGCAGCAGAGCATGCGTGTCCGTTCTGGCCACATGCATATTTACCGGGTGTGTCTTTTATTTACAGGAGACAAATTCTTGAACCAAAAGGCCAAGCTTACAAAATAAGAGTCAGGAAGGATGAGCTTTCAGCCTTAATTAAAACGTGCCAGAAAAGAAATCAACATTCTGACCTCCTTTACTAAAGCTTATACATTAACTTGTTACAGACCCTCCTCCATCCCAAATCACTCATCACTGAAGGGGACACCCTGTCTTGCTCCAGTAGATTTTCACTTGCAAAACTCACTGGGTAGCTTAATCTTTTCTTTAAAAAAAAAAAAAAAAAAAAAAAAAGACCAAAGATGTAAGGAGAATCACTGCATGCAAGGAATTAATTTTTACGACATACATTATCTGAAAATACTATTAGAATTATTTTCCAAAACTATTTTTCTCTTTTTAGTCGTCCCAGGTTAATAAAATATTCCTTTTCCGGCTCACTTCAGAGGATGCCTAGGAGGTATTAGGACTTAAATTGCAGCTTAAGCAAAATATTTAATGTTGAAAGTCTTCTTTAAGAAGACTCTGGAAGGTCCCATTTGCCCCAGTGGTAAACTGGAAAGAGAGAAAAATAATTGTGATGACTTAAAATATGCGACTCACCTTAGATCATCTATAGACATTGGATTCATTCAAATAGAAGACAAAAGCAAAATGAAAAACAAAAGGGTCTCTCACAGACCTTACATATAATTCACGGGCATATTAGAATATTATTTCACGTTTACTTAGCACCATACACCTCCCACATGTTTTCACACGTTACTTTGCTCAAGCCTCACAATTGCCTTGTGAAGTAAGGAAAGCCTATTGGTCTCTCTCTGCATTTGAGAGCACGGAGGACTGTGGAAGTACAGTCAAGCAAGTTCAGACTTCAAGGTCATTTGTCCTCCGTGATTTTTAGCTTTAGTTTGGGGGCTGTTACATAATGAGAAGTTGTCTAGTGATGGCTTCTAAATGATCATAGTCTTTGCAATCTCGCTTTCTACTTTTGATTTTATTAATGAAATTGGGCAGTGGAGACTTAAGAACTCCTATGTTTCAAGTGTTTTGGCCCCTGACTGCAAAACTGCTTTTGACAGCTGCTGGTTGACTTCTACTAATGTTTTTGACAACAGTCAAGTCTTCCAGAGCATTGAGTAGGTTCCTGAGTTGCCTAGGATGTGTTGAATTTTTGAATAATCATGTTGATGGTTGTGATCTTTGCTCTGCTCTATATCTGTTTCTCTTGCAGATATTAAAACAATGTCACTGCTCTAGGGAAGTGTGGGTTGAGCCATATGGTGATTTTGTTGTTTTATAAACTCACATGGTGGCCTTTATCCAAAATAATAGCAATAAGTAGAACTCTGTAGTAAAGTGCCGTGCTGTGTGGATTCATTGTATGAGCATATGCTTGAAAAAGAATAATAAAAAAAAAAAATTTTAATTTTATGCTACTGTGCCTACTTTGAGATATCCATCTCCCCACAACTGGAAATTCTATGTTTATTTTGACATGCTACAAACAACATGTCATGATTATTGTTTACATAAAGCTTATGGACTTTTTGCTTTTAGACCTGAAGTTGATAATGCCATTTTCCAGTCTTGAGAACCAATCAAAAATCTTTTGAAAGTCAGCTCACTTAAAGAAACCCAGAAAACCACTCTCCGCATGAAAGTTGGAATATCATGTGACTCTTATTATAAATAGGTTGTTTGAAGAGATAGCAGTAAGTTAAATTACAAACTGTTTTCCAAGTAATTGATATCCATTACTGGATTTGGACAGAGCAGAATTATTATTATTATTATTTTTATGGTGGCTGGTACCCTGGTATGCAAGATAGAATGCCCTTCCTCTTGTCAGTAGCTTGCAGAAAAATTATAGTTTTTAAGATGTTGCAGAGACACGAAACAATTTTTTCAAAGGTTTATACGTTCTCAGAATGTAAAAGAAAAAACATTCCAGGAAGCTGTGATGGCCGGGTCATTTCTGCCCAATAGAAGACTCCATGTAATTACTTGTGCCGAGAGCCTAGAACTCAAGAACAAGTGAGTCTGGGGCACACGGGAGCTGGACATATTAGATGAATTATAGATTGGAGTGGGTGACAGCTACATTTCTGAAACCCACTAATTCCCTAATTCAGCCTTGAGGTCATACAAAGAGGGGATAATTAAATTCAACACATACCCAAGGTGACAAATTTTTAAAAGAAATCAGATTGGATGCCAGCTTTGTGGTACCTGTGGAAGCAAACATTCTTAGGAGTGCAGAGATGGAGTTTCTTGTTGCTGGACCCTCAAAGTCTGTGTGAATCTCCCGGGAGCAATGAGCAAAGTGGGGATGCATAACTACTCTGCTCTCTCAGGCTTCAGGCATCCATCCTACCTACAGCACTGGCTCCCCGCCTCCCACTCCAGACACCACATCTGATGAACCACCTGGCAGGGATTTATCCTATATCCACCGTCATGCCTTTCTCCCCCGTTTGCCCTTCCTCTCTCACCCACGACTCGACCTCCTCTGGCTTTCAGTTATCTCTCCAGCTTCAGTTCTGCCTTTTGCCCTCTGCTGCTCTTGCAAGCAACTCCCGTCTGACTCCCAGAGGTCATCAGTATCTACCGGAGGCTTTTCTGAGCATTACTCCCTTATCCCTATGGGAGGGAATGTTTAGACTTTGGGCTCCTAAGTCTTGAAAAAGCATTTTAAGACCGGTGGTTCTTCTTTGTCCTTCAGACCTTTTGTTAGAGGAAAACATAGTTAGCAATCATATTGTTCCATACTGTTTTGTTCCACTATTCAGAGAAAAGCACTCCTCTGACACGCAGCAGTAGAACCAGAAATAATCCATCAACAGACCTAGAAAGAGCCAGTAGGTATTAGCAGAAACCAAAGAGAATGAGATACATAATCATTCTTATGAAGTTATATTTGGACATATGGAAGGCAAATAGGCAACAGACTGACAGTCAAGGTACTTCCAGGAATTTTAAAGGATCCATGCATCTGTCTTATTCATGCATTGACCCTTCCTGTGAATAAGTTAATATCATTTCCACGTCACAGTACCGAAGCTGGCCTCTAGTACTCTTTGGGGTAGGTTTCTGAATGTTGTGGGATTATAATGGTTGGCACTTCCTTGAATTCAGCACACCTTTGGAACACTGAGCCATGCTTTTTAGAGGAATGCTTGCTAATACAAAAATAAAGTTGGTGATAACATGATTAAAGAACATGGCCACACATGTTCCTGTTAGAACCAAAGATCCATTATTACCTGGGTTTTTGCTGTTAGGATCTTGAGAGATTAGCAGTTTTTCATAAAATTGTTTTTTCTGCAAAAGAAGCTAGGGACTTAAACAGAAATAGTTAGGATTTAATGGCTTTGGTCTTCTTGAATATGCTATCTATCCTTCCACTCTTTAGGCTAAAAGTGATTCATTAAAAAATACAATGAATATGGGGCGCCTGGGTGGCTCAGTGGGTTAAGCCACTGCCTTCGGCTCAGGTCATGATCTCGGGGTCCTGAGATCGAGTCCCGCATCGGGCTCTCTGCTCAGCGGGGAGCCTGCTTCCCTCTCTCTCTGCCTGCCTCTCCATCTACTTGTGATTTCTCTCTGTCAAATGAATACATAAAATCTTTAAAAAAGAAAAAAATACAATGAATATAAAACACTCTTAGATGGTAGTACATTGTCAAGGTTAGGAGCGGGGACTATAGACCCATACAGACTGAGCTCAGTCCTAACGGTCTAACTCTTAACTGTTTGTGTGCTCTTGGGAAATTTGCTTTAAAATTCTCACTTGTGAAAATGAGGACCTCGTAAAATTGTGGTCAGTACATGTACACTGAGTGCAAAACACTTGGAATAGCACCTGGCACATTCTCTAGGTATTAACTATTATTATTACAATTAACCAATAAAAGAAGACTGTTATATTCCTATATTTAAATCATCACCAAAAAAGTCATCACAGAGGGGCTCAGTCAATTAGGTGTCCAACTCTTATTTCGGCTCAGGTCATGATCTCAGGGTTGTGAAATCCAGTCCTTTGTTGGGCTTGTCACTGGGCATGGAGCATGTTGAGATTCTGTCTCTCCCTCTCTGTCTGCCCCTTCCCCTACTCAAGTGCCCACATATGCGTGCACGCTCTCTCTCTCTTAAAAAAAAATCACAGAAATATTTAATATAGAAGTAAGTAAAATTATAATTTTGTGGAACTATATTTCAGAGTTGACTCAGTCCTACGCAAACAATGTTTGACTATCCCCAGCATGTGAAGTTGACCCTTCTTTTTATTTCAGGATGCACAGTTTGTATTTTTCCCCATTCTTGGAATTTTGCTGTTTTTCTCAATGAATAAGAGAAGAGAAACTATTTCTAGAGAGGTTGTTTCTTTTCTTCACGCTTTTTTGTTTAAGGTTAAAATATGTTATCTTATAAGCGTATGTGGCTTTCATGTGCATTGCGCACCAGGATGATCTGTTGGCCCCACCAAAAAGGAACAGACACTGAAATTTTGGCAGAATTTCATGGAAGACACTGCATACTTCTCCTGCTGTTTTTCTCAGGCTTACTGTTTTTAAAGGATTTGGCCACAATTTTTTTTTTTTTTTCATTCCCTTCTCTCTCGACACCGGTCCTTTCTGTAACCCTTCCCCTAATTGTGAACACAAAGATACCTGCATACAGAGAAACATGGTGGGGATGTGTTTGCCTATTGGCATACTCAGATATAGTAGGTAAGTTTTTTCTGCTAAGGCTGATTACACAGAGCTCAAAAGGTCATTTAGTCAGATTCTTTTTGTCAAATAGTACTTCCCACAAACCAAGGAGAATTGTCTACTCATCAAGAAGGAGATTTCTTATCTTTCTTTTTTCTTATACAAAAGAGTTTTTTAAGGGGTTCACCCAATGCTGCCAATAGTTAATAAAAAATGGCATTTTAATAGTAGACATTCTAGACGCAGACAGAAACCTCAGTGAAAAAAGACAGTGTTTCATTTTGTTTTCATCCAAGGCCCTGTGCTTCCTACAAAAAAAGGTGAAATCATTTAAGTGGCAAAACAAGTCTATATTTAGAATGAAGACACATTGTTACTAGTTTCATTTCTCCCCTTTCATGACTTGTATATTTGATCTACCATTTTTTAAAGCTATTTTTACTCTACAAAACAAAAATAAGAGCCCGGGAAAGTAATTCTGTAGAATCAAATGCCTCATATGAGATTAGAGAAAAAACACGGGTAAAACAGATTGGAACCCCCGAGTTTTAGTTATTAAACTGTTCCTTAAACCACCAAGCCATAATAAATAACTTCACATACTGCAGTTAAACAAAATTCCAAGCTTTGCTTGAGTCTGTGTCAAGCTCAACAAAGTCATGAATTTGGGGAATTTCTCTGGGAATTCCTCCTTGAAGTTAGTTTGGACAGCTGTTATCCAGTCAAAGTGCTTTTCTATGCACTTTAGCAGAGGATTTGTAAGACGAGTGTTTTCTCTTTTTAGAGTACCCAAGAATGTTAATATACTAGCTATTGTGATTGATTCATTATTTAATTCTATTTTTGATTTCCTCTTTTAAAGAATCTCTATGCCTATGTCTTAAAGACCCATATGTTTCTAATACATGGTTGCTGTGAAAACATGCCCTTGACACCTGGATTTCCTGTACAACTATTATGTGTTGAACAAAACCTTGGAATTAGAAAAATCAACTGAGTTTGGAGAACCTCTGCCAAATCCATTGGAATTGATGGTCAGAGTTACTTGGAACTGAGGAAGAACATTAGATTCATAGCTTGGAGTTGGTCCCATTTAAAATTTAAAATTTTTAAAAAAGATTTTATTTATTTATATGAGAGAGAGAGAGAGGAAGGAAACACAAGTTGGGGGAGGGGCCAAGGGAGAGGGAGAAGCAGACTACCCACTGAGCAGGGAGCCCGATGCAAGGCTTTGTCCCAGGACCCTGAGATCATGGCCTGAGCCAAAGGCAGATGTTTAACTGACAGAGCCACCCAGGCGCCCCTCCACTTAAAATATTAGAATAGCCAAGCCAGCTGGTAGTGCCTACTCCGTACAGATGAACAGTCATGGGTTTTTCATAGCAACTCCTACAACACCAAGGTGTGGCTACAGAATAGAACGTGAGAGTTGGACTAAAAACAAAAGGAACACCAAATATATTCATATATTCTTCCTGACTTAAACACAACTAAGTACATGATTATTTATACTCCGGGTCACTGAAAGAGTTTTAGGTTGAATGCTTTTCTGAGAGAAAAGCAGAACCCGAACTAATGCATTGGTGCCATGTTCCATAATGAGATCAGTTTCACAGGGCACAGGACCAGCTAAGTTGTCTAGAAAAAATATCTCTCCATCATCAGGCTGTATTGTATCCCTTAAACAACCACCTGTTATGTAAGTGCTTAAACATGAGCTTACATTGTCTTTGAAAAAGTAGAAAATAGGGAGATATTGGGACCCAAACTGATGGTTGAAAGTTTAGAGTCATTTTAATAAATTGCTATAGCTCCATGCTTGTTGTCTGTGACACAATTTATGTTGACACACCAGTACCTAATCCCAACCCTACTCACTTGCCTTCTCCTGCTTTATAAATTGGAAATGTTATAGAGTGTGTTTTCTAGTCTCCCTTGTGGATGCCAGTGTGACACAGCGTTGCCCACTGAAATGCAGGTGGTTGTCCACTGGCTCTGCGTGCTCCCATTCCTTTCATTCTGCTTGATTGACAGTTCATGGAGCTGCAGCAGCCATCATGTCACCACGAGGAAAAGGCCTAAAGAATGCAACACATTTGAACAGTTGAACCTATACTAAGGACTGTCTCCTTCTAGAATCTTTGTCACATGAATTTTTAGAACTCTACATTTTTGCTTACATTGATAGGCCCTCTGCTCTTTATCCTATTAAGTATCATGGTATAACTTCATCATCAGAAGTACTGATCCACTCATTCATTCATTCATGATTTATGAAGTTAGAGTATGACTGAAGTCAACATACAGTACAGCAATGTAAAATAAAATTTTAATGGTGAGGAAAAAAAGTCAAAAACAATATAATGGCAGAAAAGTGAAAGAACTCCAAAAGAACATAAAAATATATCTAATAATTTTAGGGTTTTTTTATTAGATATATTTTTAGAGATTAAACAAAAAATTGGCTCAAATTTCTCAGCATCCAGTGCAAAGGAGTACACATAATGAATTGAGTGTCCATAAGGGAAAAACAAACCGGTTGCTTAGCAGAAGGCCAACTGCTACTGACTAGGAAATGATAGACATTTCCCCTGTGGATAGTCACAAAGTGGTCATTGTGTACTGTAAAGAATAAAATCTGCAACTATTTTCATACAGTTACATGTTTTATATGTTTTTTCCCTTGGGCTGTCTCTTAATATATGCTGATGTTATCATGCCAGATCGCACTTTAACAAGAACAACTTTATAAGTCACAAACAACTTTATAAGTCACCATAGTGCAGTATAAATTCATGATTCTCTCGGAGTTGGGTTTCATCCAGGGGAGAGCTAAGAGTATTTAGAAAAATGGGATGTGAGACTGTGTGTGCTTCAGAAAGTCCTTCTTTGCTAGTTTCTCTCAACCAAGGTTTTGGTAGCACTTAAGAAACACCGCGTCACACAAATATTGTTAATAAACATCATTATGAGGGCTTTCCTTATTTCAATGAGTAGATAGAATGCTAGCATGTCCTTTTCATTCTTTGAGATTATGAATGGCGGCAGGAGCTGTGGAGATCCTTCTAAGCCACGTTGCCCTTGGGAAAATACTTGATGGTGCTGACTGGTCCTCTCTTTCAAGGTGGGTGTAGAGTAAACTAGTCTGGGAGCCCACAGTCTCCTGGGGCAGAGCATACTCCCACAGTGGTCATTTCCCAGCCTGATGCTCAGAGGGAGAGAGAGGAGCATTTTTATCAGAGCTAATCTCTCTTTATTCAAGGTTGAAAGAATGATGACATTTGAATGAAAATGCTAAGTCAGTGAGATGAACAATTTCCTCCTCATCTTCTTGTATTCTTGCTCCAGCAATATGGGAACCCCTGACTTTCACTCCAGTTCTTTTCCTTTCTCCTTCAAGAAAAAGGAAATCATTCTGAGATCAGGATGAAACTGTGCAATATTTCTCACTTGGGAATCTGTCTCCAAAATCACTTCCAGTTTCTTCTCCTGAATACCCTTCCTTTCTTCGGTCACCCTGCCTCCATTCCCACCCCAACCCCCATCTCTGCTTCCTGTTATCACAAGTGGAAAAGCAAAATTAGTAATTCTAGGCTACCACAAATAATAATGATCACTAAATTTGGGGGGATTTTTGATGTGCCAAAAATCTTTGCTAACCACTTTGGCACACATCGTATCATTTAAGCCATGTAACGACATGAGGAAGAAGATGACTATTTTTAACCCAATTTTACTGATAGAGATTGAAGTCGCACTAAAGAGTAGAGTCAGAGTTCAAACTCAAGCTATCTGATCCAGCGCACTGCTCTTAACTACTCTGCTTGTCCTCCTTCTAGAAGCCCAGCTGACAGTGAAAGTATAGAACAAAGGATCTTTGTCCTGGTTACCCAGGAATCAGGGAATGCCTTCTCCTAATCTATCAGCAGCCCCTGGAGGCCTCCACTCCACCCCGACCTACACTTCCAGAACACAATCCACAGCTTATATTCAATGTCCAACTGGACATTTCTGTGCAATCATTCAGTAGCTGGAACGGGGGGGGGGATTGATTTTTCTAATGCTTTAAAATTATAGTGGCTTCTGGAAAACCATTGATGTGAGGTAGAGGTGATTACACAGTCACTTAGATCAACAGATTAGTCTGAATGGGAAAATGGTATTAAAAGTGAAGCACACATAAGAAACATGGTTTTGCTGGAATCTCTTGCTCAGCTTATAAGTGGTGTGTTTCACTCTTGAGTGTAATTTATGATGCTTTATTGGAGGTATCAAGACCTAACACCAGTGAGACAAGCAGAGGACTGATGGCCAAGGATGAAAGACTCTAGTCTTGCTTTCATTAGCTGTGTGAGTTTAAGCCAAGCTTTGTTTCCTCATCTCTCCCAAGCATTGAAGACTGGTTAGGACTTTCTATTGCACTAACATTATAAAGATGTAATTAAATAAGCTATTTTTCTTTCCTTGGAAAATTTAAAACTATGCTATAAGTAAATGATAACAAAAGTATTTTGCACTCCTTTTGCCTCTTATTTGCACTTATATCCAGCTTATAACTTTCTGCCCTTTTTTTCACTGTTACTTCATTCATTAGACTATATTTTATGTAAATTATTTAACTCTGCATACGCAAACACAAAATGTTTAATAATTAAGACTTCGTAGTCAGAAAATACAAAGCCGTGGAATACCTCAGCTTCAGTGCAGTTTTTTGAATTAATCTAAAATTCATTCATTGTTCTCTGTCCAACCAAGTAAGATGTCTAAACCATTTCCGGCTTCAGGTATATAGAATTTTTTCTGAAGCATTCTGTAAAGCCCTGAAACATAGAAGGGTAATACTTTGTTTCCACATGATTTTAAAATAGCTAAGTGGAAGTTTTTCCTCTTACTGTTGAAAATCCTCTTCCTCAGAGTTGGGAAAAAAAAAAAAAAGAAAAGAAAAAGAAAATCTTCAGACAAAAGGTTAACTCCTTTGAATAGAAAGGGCCTTTCAGGGAAGTGCCCAAAGATCACAAAGAGTAAAAATGCCTTCTCAACCGTTTAATTCAATTTAATTCAGCAAGCATTTACTGAGCAACTCCTAGGTGTCGGTTATTGTAAAAGCCCCTCTGGGGAGCGGAAAGATGAATGAGACATGGCACCAGCTTTCTTTAGTGCACAGTCCAGGGGAAGAAAAAGACACGTGCATACTTTTACTGGAAAACAGGGCAGACTGGGAGAAGCGCTAATGGAAGCGTGAAGTGATGTGAGGGAGGAGAGGGAAAATAGGTTTTTTCTGACGAGGGCATTTTAACAGGCTTCACTGAGGAGGAGGGATCATGTAAGCTGTTCTTTGAAAATTGATCCGGGAATAGAAGGCCATTCTAGGCTGAAAGAACTAAATGAGCAAAGACATGAAAACAAAAGTGCTGGTACTTGGGCTCCTTTGAGGAACTGGAAAAAAAAAAAAAAATGTTGCCTGGATTGTAGAGGGTGGGAAGCTGCTGGAAGGTTCACCTGAGGCTACTTTACGGAGGACATGAACGCCAGACTGTTTGGAATCCACCATCTGCCATAGGAAGCAATTGAGGAGGAGGAGGATGGTGATGATGAAGATGATTTCAGCAATTAACACCTTAAAGGGAAGCCTTTTTTTGTACCCCTCTCCCTAGTCCATGCTACTACCTCTTCCCTAATGTCTTAGAACCTTATGCAAACCACAAAAAAATAGTAGGATCACACTGTGTTAAAATTCCCTATTCACTCATCTGTTGCGCTGCTAGGTTGTAAGCCCTTTGAGAGCAGGAGCCATTGGTTTCTGTATCATCAGCACCTAGCTAGTACAATAGGAAGCGATTTTTACTTTATATATATTTACAGAATGAACACATGAAAAAAGTAGAAGCCACGTGGTCAGGGTTATGTTTTAGAAAGAGAAATTTGGTGATCGTGCATAGGATGGATTGGAAAAGGGAGAGTAGTTAGACATAGGGAGAGCTTTAGTAGTTTCCGTGGGAGGATGAAGGAAAATCCTGAAGCAGGATCTTGAGGACGCAATTTGGACGAGATTTGGTGACTTCTTGAGTTTGAGATTCAAGGAGAGGGAATAAAGGGAATGAAGAGGTCTTTGAGTTTTCTAGCTTGTATAACAGGGAATTGACTACACCCTTAGCCAGAGAGGAGGAGTAGGTTTGGGGAAATAGAATAGAATAGAAGGAGCAGGTTTGGGGGACACACACGGGAGAGGGAGATGATGAATTCTATTTTGGATATGGTGAATCCAAGGCTTATCACATCAATGGCAACTGCAGTGTTAAGTCTCTGCCCCTTATAGAAAGTGAAATCAAAGATAAGCAATGGAATTTAAACATTAAAAATAATTATTTGCCTGTAACATGCCAGATGCTTTTCTAAACACTTTATGCATGTGTTAACCCATTTTAAGCCTTAAATAACCCAATAAATTTGATATCATTATCAACTGCCTGTTACTGATGAGGAAATAGAGGCTCAAGTTTATGTAGTAGCTAAGTGTTAGAGCCAAGATTAAAATCCACACAGACTAACCCAAGATGTTGAGCTCTCATCACTCTACAATACTATCATGCAGGAATATAGGACATTCTTGGTCATTAAATAATGTAGAAGACTTTGGGGGGGGGTGAGGAAAATGATAGGTTTTTGTTCTCCCCATATCTGGCTATTGAAAATAGACTCACAGTCTCATTGATCAAAATGCACAGCGCAGAACATGACGATGCCGGCCAAGTGTAGGGGCCTCTGCACCTGCCATCTTCCACACTGATGAAGTATCAGCAATTAACCTCTGCTGAGTCTGGAGTGTAGCTCTTGAATGTGTGTAACTGGGACCAGAGGACAAGCATCCACCAGTAAGAATGGCTAAAAGAACCTTTTAGTATGCCCCTCCATGGAAAGGCCTTCAAAGTCTCGAGTTGCGGTGTTGAAATGTAATGACTCATCGGCAGTCCCTATATTCTGAAAACTCAGTCCTTTACTCAAGGAAGAAGCATACACACACAGAAATCATTATGGTGAGAGAGAAAGAAAAATCTGAAAAATGTATGTGGTAAATGCCCAAACCACACAAGAAATAAAATATATGTTCACTATGTAAATACCTGACAATGCTTCTGGATATTCTATTAAAAGATCTTGATGGAGGCACTTTATGATACAGATAAAAATCTGCTGACAGTTGTTCTAAAAATAAGCCTGGGCTTTAACTGTTCTGTGTTCCTTAAATTTGGTGAGACGTTTTTGCTCAGATTCTGCAGGAGCAATTTAAATGGCTTTGAGAAATGAATGAATTTTAAAGAGACTATAGATTTGCTTCGTTATCAGTCTTCTAAGACCTTAACCATTTGAAACTCTGTTTCCTTAGCTTAGAGTGGGAACAGAAGGGACTTCAAAAGCACATCCTTAGAAGAGAATTAATTAAATATCCTTGAAGAGAATATTTTTCTTCTGGAGAAAAGCTTCAGCTATAAGGCCTTGTTGAATCACAACAGTGTATGCCCTAGGTAAGCAAGCAAACAAGATGAAGGCCACACCAGATCGACACTTACCTTGCTGTTACAGCCGGAACAGTAAGATCTGTTAAATACAGTCACACAAAAGTCCTGGGGGAAAAAACAATACATTATGCCTTCTAGAAGGGCATTTCAATATTAGAAGAAGTTCCAAGAATGGATTCATTCCTAACTTCTTCCCACCTCCCTTCCCTTGTTGCCCTTTGTGAACATTTGATTGCCTCTCAGATTGAGATACTGGCTTCGGCCCTAAGGATACCATTATGAACTGATCAGTGTTGTTTCAACCCCTTTCTTTCTTCTCCCATTCCACCAAAATTTGCTTTCTTGCTGGCATGCTCAGGAAGGGGAATTTCGGCCATCTCCAAAGAGAAGTACTTTGTTTAAGGTTTTCCACAACAGACTTTGCATTTTAACCAATTATAAGCACCAAATGTTTCCTGTGAGACATTGTGCAGAAAGCTGGCCTTCACTGTAATCCCAAGTATCCAGTAGGTGAAGACCCTCAGAACAAATCCATATTAACCATCTATAATTAAAAGAGAAGGTGAAAATAATGGTAGCTGATTCTCATATCAGTCATGGAAAAATAATACAAATTATATGTGTCAGTGTTTCCAGAACTTAACTTTTCCATTTTTCCCCCATGTCCTTTTATTCTTACACATCCTTCATCACTTACCTCTTGGCTACAAGCAAACCTTCACGGCTAAGAAGTAATATTACTGGTTAACAGATGAGTCACCAAAAGAACTGCCGGAGTTGGAATTGCTGGCTTGCCCCTTCTGTTTTTATCTTCTCCATTTTTATCAACCCTGATTCCCTCTCTCTTTTAGAGGGCAGTGTGGTGTTCTAAAAGGATTATCCGAAGAATTGTCACTGGTTTTTTTGTTTTGTTTTAAAGATTTTATTTTATTTATTTGACAGAGAGAGATCACAAGCAGGCAAAGAGAGAGAGAGGAGGAAGCAGGCTCCCTGCGGAGCAGAGAGCCTGATGCGGGACTTGATCCCAGGACCCTGAGATCATGACCTGAGCCAAAGGCAGCGGCCCAACCCACTGAGCCACCCAGGCGCTGGTTTTGAGGTTTGATCCAAGGTCCACCCACTAAATAGCATTTGATATTTATCCTATCCCTTGGTTCTGCTTCTTCATGTGTCAGAGGAAGAGGTTGCATTGGGTCACTCTGATTTCACTTCCACCTTTAAATTCTTCATTCTTTGTTTCTCTGGTGTAAGGCAAAAATGAACCTCCCTGAACCCTAGCTCTTGTCTTTCCAGTTAAGTGGCCGGTCTGACCTCCAATTTGAGTAACCTCAAATTTTAGTCTGTCAAACCCAAAACCTCTCTTTAAAACAAACGTCTTGTCATGCCTTACACTCTCCTGAGATAAAACTCAATAGATAATACAACCGTATTTACATACAACTAAAACAAAATATCCATGTACTCCTCTAAGTAAAACATAAAGGAGAAATTAAGGGAAAATAATTTAGAATAAAATGATATGTATTTCATTACCCTCTTGAAGTGTGTCTTGCTAGGTAATGAATCAAAGGCAATGCTAAGAAAGTGATACATCTATCAAAAGTCTTTAATGGGGGCACCT
The DNA here is from genome assembly GCF_020171115.1 of Neogale vison. Taxonomy (NCBI): domain Eukaryota; kingdom Metazoa; phylum Chordata; class Mammalia; order Carnivora; family Mustelidae; genus Neogale; species Neogale vison. The sequence continues at coordinate 161,301,541 of NC_058093.1, read as the reverse complement.
GGGTGGCTCAGTGGGTTAAGCCACTGCCTTCGGCTCAGGTCATGATCTCAGGATCCTGGGATCGAGTCCCGCGTCGGGCTCTCTGCTCAGCGGGGAGCCTGCTTCCTCCTCTCTCTCTCTCTGCCTGCCTCTCTGCCTACTTGTGATCTCTCTCTGTCAAATAAATAATAAAATCTTTAAAAAAAAAGTCTTTAATGGAACAGACATGCAAGGGGTACTTCTGGAAAAATAATTGAATAAATGAATGGATTCCTGTGGGGGGAAAAATGATATGTATTTCAACATGTGAGTACTCAGACCTCACCACAGAAGAAGTGTAATAAACTATAAAGAGACTTGCACCAGCTCATAGATCACCATGGAAGCAATAGTGACACACACAGATTGTGATATATTGGTGTTAACGCAGACATATTTGATTGATGACTCAAAGAGTGCTAGCGGCACGGTTGTTGGTAGGGTGATATGATTTTCAAGAACAGTGAAGAAGACTTGGTAAATTTCTCTAAAGAGTACTAGGATCCCTCAAGTCCTATGGTAACTGTATAAAAACTACTTTGTGGGTTTTTTTTAGGTTATAGGTGCAGAATATGGTAAACAGGTTTTTCACATAGATGGATATCCCAGGGAACATTTAACGGTCTTGCAAGACTTGAGGCAACTCATGTGAAGTGAGCCAAGTGTATTGTAGAATATCAAGCATCAGAGACCTCTGTTTACCACATAGTAAAAGGACCCACTGCCTGCTTTGGAGTAGATGAATAGACTCGGTATTTTCTTCAGATTACAGCAAAATTTCATTGGTTTAAAGTACTTTTCAAGTTACTGAGCTGCATATTTACTTTACTGGAATTTTGACAGTAGTATGCTTTGAACCATCTAAACTGACAGGAATTTGACCTATCTTTTGAGCTCTTATTGTCCTCAATATCCAACATGTTAGAAAATCGAAAACACTTGAGGATTAAAAAAAAAGAAGGAAAGGAGGAAATATATCTTCCAACCTTTGTATATGTTGTCTAAGACAGAGGTCAACAATGACGACAACAACAAAGAAAGTTTTGAGTTATAATTGGATGGACTGAAACACTATCGTAAACAAAGGAGAATATGGGAAAGGAAATACAGAGTAATACAGAATTGAGAAAGACATATAGAGAATCGTTGGGCCAAGATACACAGTTTGTGGAAAAGAGAAACTAATTTTTTTCTTGACAGAAGAGTAAAGTAGAAGATTTTGCAGATATATGCCTTCAGCATTAACAAGAACTACTAACATTTGCATAGTGCTTACTGTGTGCCGGACACTGTTGTAAGTGCTTTACACATGTTAAATCATTTCATTTTCAGAACAGTTCCTGTTTTACAGGAGAGGTCATAGGTCATACAAGTAGAATGGAAGACTTGGGATTTGAACCTAGGTATTCTGGTACCATATCTGTGTTTTCAACCCTGTTCTGTGGTATTGAGGCCTACATGCCGATCAGTTAAATTAGTATTTTAAATAACATTTTTGTAGAGGAAATTATTCTTACTATGGTAATCCTATGAAAGACTAAAAATAATGTGGTAAAGAGCATGAAAGGTCAGAACAATTCTTAGTTGTGAGACACTGTCCCACACACATGGGCAAAAAACCAAGCATCTTTAACTCCTGCCTACGAAATACCAGAATTTTGTATTCTAATTATGCAAACAGCACATGAATGCATTCTCATGTTAAAAATTTTAAATACAGAAGTTACAGCTTCAAATTATCTTCACTCTTCTAACAGTTCCTCTGTCTTCCTCTTCCTCAAAATCACTCACACACACACACACACACACACACGTCTAACATAAAATGTACTGTGAAGTAATCCTTTTTTTTTTTTGCTTCATTTATTCTGGCAATACTTTTATTCCTGAATATATGGCCCTTTCTAGTTTTTAATGGTTGCCTAAATAAGCCACAAATACATGCCAACAGTTTGTAAAATCATTCCCTTACTGATTGGTGTATTACTTGATTTTAAACTTTTTAAACAAACAAACATGAATTTGCCTTCCTTGGACAACCTTCTTCACATTTATGGCCAACTTTTTTTTTTTGGAATGGATTCCTAGAAGTGGAATTTCACTGACACTACTAACCTTTCCTCTAAAACGGTTTACCCAAGTGAAATTACATTCAGAGCTAGAATGTGCTATGTTCTTCCTCCCCTGGCCACCAGTGCATGTGACTGATTTTTTTTTTTTAATGTTTTGCCAGTTTGATTGGTAAAAAGTGATAACTCATTGTTTACATTGCATTTATTAGTGACATAATATCATTTCTTTTTAGTATTTATATTTCCTTTTTACAAGTATTCCTTTTGTTCAATTGAACTATTTTTCTCTCACTGTGGTATTATTTATTTTCTTTAGTCTCTCTTATGATAGAGAAATTTAAATTTATAAATAAATTTGTCGACATTTTCCTTTATGAATTCTTGTTGTTTGTTTTTTTAAGGAAGGACTTCCCTATCCAAGACTGTAATAATACAAGTTATGTATTATCCTTTGATGCTTATATTCTTAAGAAACAATTTAGTTGTCTAAACACAGCTCTTGGAATAGTCAATGGTTTCTTAATCGATCTGAAATGCCACCACTTTTCATGAACTGGAGTTCATCCATATACATATATGGATCTCTTTTTCAACTTTCTTCTTTTTCATTAGCACTTTAGCTATTTTTAAACTAGTACTACACTATCCAAATTACTGTGTCTTTGTAGTACAACAGTACTGATATCTGATGGGCCAACTCTTCTTTATAAACGAAGGTTATTCTAGTCTATTTTATCCTTCAGATAATCTAGAGAATTATCTTCTTGAATTCCATGATGGGAATTTAATTGGGATTACATCAGATTTTCAAATAAATATGGATGTACTAACATCTTTTCAATATAGTATTCAGAAAAATTGTATGTCTCTTTCCATATATCCTGGTCTTCTTTTATTTCAGTTGGATAAACTTGAGGATCTACTTCAGAAGTTTTTTGGGTTTTTAAAAAAATATTTTTCAGGGGCACCTGGGTGGCTCAGTGGGCTAAAGCCTCTGCCTTCAGCTCGGGTCATGATCCCGGGGTCCTGGGATCGAGCCCCACATTGGGCTCTCTGCTCAGCAGAGAGCCTGCTTCCCTCTCTCTCTCTCTCTGCCTGCCTCTCTGCCTACTTGTGATCTCTGTCTGTCAAATAAATAAATAAAATCTTTAAAATATATATATTTTTTTCAATAGAAGTTTTTGACATGTCATGTATGGTTTGTTTATAGGCATTTACATATTTCTTGAACTACTGAAGGGATTTATTTTACCTTTACACTTTAGTTCATTATTTCAGATATAAAGCTATTGAGTTTTTAAATACCGATTTTACTCTCTTATTAGTTCTAATTGTTTCATAGTTGATTATCTTAGATTTCTTTTTTACCAACCATATATATACTCTGGTTTCTCTTCAGATCGTATAAATCTTTCGCCTTTTTTTACCAACCATATTACCTGCAATCATTTTTAAAAAATGTTTTCTACCCTTTTCTAATAGTCTTGAATAGAATTTCCACTTTAATTTTTAGTAGTAGTAATAATAATGAGCATTTTTTACATTTTCTTGATTACATTGGGAATTTTTCTCATGTTTCATCAGTAAATATGTTTACTATTGATTTTTTATACATAGACCTTTTCATAGGAGGTTTCTCCTATTCAGAGAGAGGTTATGTCAGGAATTGGTGTTATATTTTATCAAGAAGTTTTTCAAGAGTTGAAAAATCATTACCATTATTACCATTGAAAGTCTTCTTCTTTTAATTTATTAATACTATTTCAATCTACCCATGTATATACTGTTTTTTTTTAAGATTTTATTTATTCATCTGACACAGAGAGAGAGAGAGAGAGAGGACAAGTAGGCAGAGAGAGGGGGAAGCAGGCTCCCCGCTGAGCAGAGAACCCAATGCGAGGCTTGATCCCAGGACCCTGAGATCATGACCTAAGCCAAACGCAGAGGCTCAACCCACTGAGCCACCCTGGCGCCCCTATATATACTGTTGTTAACTGTTCTCTTAACTATACTGGTATGGTATTCTTGGAAAAAAAACCTGCTTCACCACTATGTTTGCTCTCCTAATGTATAACTGAACTTCATATACCAATATGGTACTAAGATTCTTAAAATTATTTACATAATTTATATCATGCTATTGTTCTCACTACTCTTCGCCTGTTTTTAAAACTGCTGTCATGCTAAGACACTACCTTTTTTCGTGATTTGGAGCAGTTTGTTTTAAATAGGGAGTATTTGTTTCTATATGAACCTCACCTTGAAAACTGTCTGAATTTAGACATCTTCAGGTGTCAATTTTTGTCTGGTTTCTAGCTTCTTCTGTAGGTATTGGTCTATTAAAGGTTTCCCCTTAAACACTGCTTTAATCCCATTCTATAAATTTGAATACACATTCTTCCCATGATGATTAATCTCAGCAGCAAAAATATGTACATCTTTACAACTGAGCACCTTTGGGTAGCAGACACTTAAAATACAGCAGAGAGAAGAGGCACCAAGATCCCCTGAGCTGCTGGAGCTGACGTTCTAGGAGGACGAGGGAAGGCTAAAGAGGTACAAACCTACATCAATAGGATGGTATCCGGTGATGATAAATGCTCCGAGAGAAATGTAACAGGGAGATGTGATGGGGGCAAGTAACGGCAGGGGCTCCTTTAGATTAATTTAGATTACTTCAGATCAATTCCAGAGCATTGATCTCTGAGGAGAGGATAATGAGACTATAAACTCAGTGAGGAGAAGGAGCCTTTTTACGAGTTTATAATAGAACAGGGCTGCAGATAGACGGACCAACATGGCGGTTGTTGATGGTGATATTATCAAGGAAGAGAGAGAGAGAGGAAGACAGGAATAAATTTATTGATTGTATTACTGAAGCCCACTCTGTCCTTAATTAGTAATAATTTATGTCCAACTTGGAACATTTTAGTAGGAAAGGGGATGCTATTGATAACTACTTAGGAAGCATAGTCATCAACTGGGACCATCAATCAAACTGGAACATATGAGCATTCTCTTGATTATTTTTCTCTCAATTTGGTCTGTCCGTTGTTGATAGGAGAGTATAAGATCAACCATCCCATTTCACTTTGCTTTTTATAAAACAATTTGTTTACTCTAATGGTCTTTCTCTTTCATTTGATTTGATTTGATATTTAGAATGCCAAAACTGCTTTCTTTTTATTAGCACTTACCTGGTAAACTCTTATCTGTCCCTTTGTTTTCAACTTGTATTTGCCATTTTGCTGAGCATTACTCTAACAGACAGTGTAGGGATATTTACCCAGACTGAGAAATTCACGAAACTTATTTTATTTATTCACCTTTATTGTGATTGCGAACACTTTGTATGCATTCCTTGCATTTGTTTTTTATATTCATTATCCTTTTATGTTGCTTCTTTTTGCCTCCTTTTTGCCTTTTAAAAAATTGAACAATTTATTCTGGTTTTTCCCTCTAAAGATTCTGAAGTTATGTATCTTATTTACAGTTTTCTAATAATTGCTCATAAATTTACAACACATTTTTTGATATTTATAGTCTTTCATCAAAGTTGAGAGTTAATCTACCTGGCCCTCCCCTTCCTCCTAAAAGTCAGAGCACAGTTTTTCTTCATTTTCCTAGATCTCAACAGTGTGCTGGAGGCATTTGCATTACTGGTAAGTTTATGGCAGGCCTCCCCTCCGTGTGCTGTACTATTGCCATTCTTATTTTAATGTATTCATCGTATATGAAGTGCCTAAAATTTCAGAACTATAGAATTCAAATTCAAAACTTCAGAATTTGAGAACTGTAACTTGCTTTGTAGGCAGTATGATATTGAAACATGCTTCTTAGGGGTTTTTTTTTACATGATGTTTCACATTTTTAATAAGCACTGCATTCTAATATATTAATAAAATAGAACTCTCTTAGATTTCTTCTTTTAAAAAAATACTTTCAAGTGGTGTTTATATGACTCTATTGTGATATTCAGGTTCTTCAGCATGACAAGCTCTCTCTCTCTGTCGATTGTCAGGCCTGCCATGTTAGCAAGAAAGGATAAGATAGTTAACAGAAAATTACAAATAGATCTCATTACCTTAAGAATACATCAGGTACTCATATTTTGAGTTAATAGTAACATTAGCATATTATAAAAATTTGTCTAAGCCCCTTACCTGAAGGAGTTTAAAAACCAACATTTCAAAAATGTAAAAGGGCATGTTTTTGCCCTAATAGTTTTATGGATTTAAGTAGGTGTAGCTAGTAATTAGCAAGGTGTTCTGATAGTTCATAGAACAGTTTGACTTAAGGGAGCAAAGGAGAGAATATCTTTTATTATCCCTGCATTTTCCCCCCATTTATCCATGTCACTCTGCTATTATAAAAGCAGCTGGCTGACTTACATTATCTCTCCACCTGAGACTCAACAAAGGTCCTATACCCTCTTTCTTCGTTCCCCTCCCATATCATTTGCTGTTCAACAAAAGAGAACATTTTAGCTCTGACATATTTACTGCTTTTATACAAGCATTAGAGATACCATTGTTATAGCACAGAGAAGAGCGTAAATTGGTATATGGGTTTTTATTTAATTTGGTAAATGGGTAGTACATATTTCTCATATACAATTGAAAAAGAACCACAAAATAGATAATAGCCATACTTTATTATATGATAGAAATCTGAATTGTTTCCTGGATATAAGCTAAAAATACATACAGAGGATGTGTTACAGTAAGACTTGGATTTGAGAGAAAATTGTTTATTTTCACATTATGAAAAAAAATGAAATGAAAATGAAAAAAATTGTACATGAAAGTCTTTGTTCCTTAGGAATATTTTATTTGCTAATATTTATAACCATGATAAAAGTTTTGTCTGGATCAGTAATGGAAGCCATTTCACCAACATTCTTACCTAATATTATGACAGATTTCTCTGGTACCATTTTATAACCCTCTTGTGCCAAGGGTGAAATTCTGATATTTCAGAATCATTCTCAACATGCTATAAGCACTATTGATGATCACATGCTATATAGGATAAAAAGCCTTTCACTGTGAATTTATGTTGATTGATATAATTAATCAGGACATCAGGAAAAGAGAATTTGATGGGGCTAAGATTGAATGATGGAGCTATTCAGTACCTGAGATTGAATGAGGTAAAACATGAAACTCATTAGCAGTACCAGGGCCTGAAAATAATTTTCTATCATGGCAAACTGTTTCTTGGGATTTCGTGTTGTAGAAACAAAGGAAAGAGATGAAAAAGATAGGACTTATGATGAAAAGATGAACGATTTTCGTCAGAAATATCCAGTTTTCACTTAAGACTAAGAACACAAATGGAAAGAAAGAGGTAAGTGAGAGAGGAGAGCTGTGGGTTTGGTTTTTCAAGGAATGCTCTGACGGGATGGAGAGAGAGTGAGGCTGTCCAGAGGATTTGGGAAAGTAACTGCCCTCCATGTAAAAAATATTGCAAATGGCAGGTATACTGTTTTATTTGTACTTTTTTTTTTTTAAAAGATTTTATTTATTTATTTGACAGAGAGAGATTACAAGTAGGCAGAGAGGCAGGCAGAGAGAGAGGAGGAAGCAGGCTCCCTGCTGAGCAGAGAGCCCGATGCGGGACTCGATCCCAGGACCCTGAGATCATGACCTGAGCCGAAGGCAGCGGCTTAACCCACTGAGCCACCCAGGCGCCCCTTATTTGTACTTTTAAACTGGTAAAACATAATGCTATAAAGCATTCTGTCCATAAGAGATTAATAGGAATTATTCCTAATTATTTCCTTAACTTCCAGACATTATTTATTTAGATGGCACATTATCTGAACTATAGGAAACCATAGGTATGTGTAGGTTATCCTATGGGATTATTCCTGACCCCAGTAGATCTTTTCATGTACTTTTACATCCTTGGAGATTCAGAAGTTAAAAAAAAAAAAAAAATAGAAGTAGATACATTGGTTGGGTTAAGTTAGGAGGTTAGCAGTGTATATGCCACTAAAAGGTGTGGATAGAAACTTCATTGCAGAGGCCATCTCTTCTATTCATGGATAGTTGGTACAAAAAAACACTAGTGCAGGGACAGTTATGCATATTACTGTTTGGTATAATTTCTTGGAGGTTATAAAAATAATAACTAATATCACTTCTGCCCATATCATCTTAGTAGAACTTAGTTGGCCATGCTTGACTCTAAGAAAAACTGAATTTGTGCTAAATTGTTAATTGGGAAGCACAGGAAAAGTTTTAAAGACATAGAGGTAAAAAGAACCCATAATACTAATTTCAGAGATAAACTCAGGTATTCTTTTAGCATATTTCCTTCCAGACACTTTTCAAAGCACTTTTATGTACTTGAGATCATTCTTCCTAAATATTTCTATGTCCTAAATAGTTTCACTAACCTGTTACACGATTATTTTTTCACTCTACTAAACTACATATAAATGTAATTTTAAATTAACATCTGATATTACTTTATATGAATATAGTGTATTCTCACAATTTATTTTATTGTTCTGTATTCTTTCTGTGTTAAGTATTTATATCAAACTATCCAAATTAGAGAACAGACTTAGCTTCTATAACAACAGAACCCCAAAGTTCAGTGAACTAAATAAGATGTTTGTTTTTCTGCCTCGGGTCACAGTCCAGTGGGAGCTAAGCTGTCTTGGGCTGGTAGGCAGTTCCATCATCCTCCACATGAAGTGTCTACTTGTGGGTTGAAGATGTTCTGACAGTCTCTCCGCTTGGAGGAGGGAGAAGGGGATTAGAGAAGGACTCACAATTATTTTAAGGGCAAGATTCAGGATGGCACACATCACTTCTGCCCACATCACATTAGTAGAACTTAGTTGGTCATGCTTGGCTCTAAGAAAAGATGAAGTTGTGCTGAGCACCCATATGTCCACATAAGTTCTCTCAGTGTGAAAGAAGGGAAAAGGATATTGAAAGACAATTAGCTGTTAACTGCATTTTCAAGTAGGCTGTTGTGGGAATATCAATACAGTCAGGAAATAGAAGGCAAATATAAATTGATGTTGGGTTATTTTGAATGTTCTCCTACAAGGAAATCCCTAAAATTCCTGTAAGAAAATTTCTAAAATGGATTCCATTCTATGCCTTGGTAAATTACTTAAAACTGTATTGAATTTTGCCTTAATTACAGGATCATTGCCTCTTACTTTGGATTGACTTCTAAACTTGATTCTAGCTTTCTAAAGTTAACTTGGAAAAAAAAAAAAAAAACCAACGACTACTCTTAGATGCCCATTGGAAATTGTATGAGCTATGAAGGCAATGGCAGTTCACTGATTTGTTTATTTAGAAAAATTGGAGATAATCTACATTTATAAGTTCTTTTCAAGTAATTTTTTTTTAAGATTTTATTTATTTTATTTGACAGATAGAGATCACAAGTAGGCAGAGAGGCAGGCAGAGAGAGAGGGAGGAGGAAGCAGGCTCCTGCTGAGCAGAGAGCCCGATGTGGGGCTCGATCCCAGGACCCTGGGATCATGACCTGAGCTGAAGGCAGAGGCTTTAACCCACTGAGCCACCCAGGCACCCCTCTTTTCAAGTAATTTAGTGAAAGGTCAGGAATAAGAGGTTCCAGACAGCCCAGTTAAGTGTGGTTACTGCTATCTTCATTCTTGTGATTTCACGTCTGTTAACATAGCTACTGTTGCTTTTGGCCTAGGGAAAGCATCCTACAGCAATCTTGACTCATTAGCTTCTAGCAATAGTTGTATCATTGTCCATAAGCACATATCTTTTTCTTTTAGGACAGGGCTTTTAAAGATATAAACCTCTGACTAAAGAGATTTAAGAATGGGAGAAGTTGGAATGTGCTGTCAACACTAAGTTATAGTATATAAACCACAAAAAAAAATTGCACCTACTTTATGTCATCTTCAAATTTTTTTTTTCCTATTTGAATTCCTTTTTTGACTAGTAAAATTAATTGTTGCTACATGCTTTCAGAACTTCTTGCCAAAAAGTCAATAAAACTGCTGGAAAAGTTGGGTGACTGGAGAGTGGGGTGAGGGGGAGTTCCATGCTGAACGTTTCAAATTAGAAGGACCTATTAGTCATCCAAAGATGATATTGTCTGGTAGTTGCATATATAAAGCTGGATTTCTTGGGAGGTGTATTAGGCTAGTTATAAATTTGATGAATAGCTGCCTCTAGATGCTATTTAAGGGTTGGACAGTGGATGTCCACTGTCTACTGAGTGAGTGTGCTTAGAGAAGAGGAGGAGTTGATCACGGGGTTCCTAGACACTCCACACATATATCTCATGACCAGGAGCCCCACCCACTGGAGTCTGAGAAGCCAGGAAAAGTAAGGTAGGAGGATAGTGAACTAAGGCATGCATTTCAGCATGGAGGGTGTGTGTGTCCCCATGGAGTTGACTGACAGGAGTTGTTTCAGTAGAACGGTGGAGGTGGAAATACGATTACAGTGACTTAGTATATGTGCTGCCGAAGTGAGCACAGAATTACAGTGACTTAAATGGCAAAGGAAAAGGAAAGAGCAAATTTGGAGTTCTGCTACTAAAGTGGAACTAGAAAATGTCCAAGTACTGGACAGGGATATACAGTTAAGGATATTTGTTTTTTTTTTTTTTAATCTTTTGAGGTAGAGATATTATAGTATGTTTCTTTGTAAGCTGACAGGAATGATCTCATAGGGACGAGGAAAATTTTTTTAAAAGATTTATTCATTCACTTAGAGAGAGAGGGAGAGAGAGAGTAAGAAAGCACCCGAGGGGGCAGAGGGGGAGGGAGAGAGAAAATCTCAAGCAGACTCTCCACTGAGTGCAAGCTCGCAGGACACTGACCATGACCTGAGCAGAAACCAAGAGTCAGACACTTAACTGCCACTCAGGGGGCACCCAGGTGCCACTCAGGTGCCCCAAGAGGAGGAAATCAATGGAAAATGGAATAACTGCAAGAACAAAATCCTGGAGGCGAGCAGGGGTGGGAACCTGAGGCTGTGTGATGACTGCAGCCTGAGGTAGTGATTCTGACAATTTACCCACCATCCTGGGAAAGAGAACAAACTACATAGCTATAGATGCTGCTGGTTTGGTAGACGTGGTGATGGGAAAATGAGAATGTTCTTTTATTCTGATTTGAATTATTTCAGTCACATAAAAAGCAAATCAGTAACTGTGAGAGAGGACTGGGGAGAAGGTGTGGATGGTTGGAGGAGAAAGGAGATGGCATTAAATAGCCTTCATATGTGGAGGTGGCAACTGGCCAGGGAAAAGGAGCAACATTTCCAGGCAATGTGGAAAGTCCACTCATAGTTATAACTATAGAGAATAAGCCAAGGCTAAAATCTTTATCAAAGGAAGGAAGCAGAGCAGTAGATACATATACCAGGAAAGGTGTTAGGTGCTGTAATTTAAGGGAAGGTACCCGAAAGGAGCTGGATTTGTTTGCTTGTTTGGTTTTAAGGAGGAAAGTTAAAGGGCTCAGAAGAAAGACTGGATTGAATATTTGGTGAAGTAGGGGTCCAAAATGGAAAGATATGTTCTCACAGGATAAGCATCTTAGTTAAAGAAGTGAACTAACCTTTAAGAAGGTATTCAGAAAATTCACATATAATGTGATATAAAAGATTTTACTGAATATGGACGCAAAGGAAGAGTTTAGGGCTCATTGAGTAGCAAGAGGTCAGACTAGAAGATGTCCAGGAAAACGTGGAGAAATTTGTCCTGGAGAAGAGGGATGTCAGGAGCCATGGACTTCTGGTCATGATGGAAGTAAAGAGCTGCAGGGTGTGGGGGAGATAGTCCTGGCAGTCAATTAGGGAAAGAGGATAAGCAATCCTAATTAATGCCTCCTCCTTGGGAATAAACAAATCATAGGAAGCTTGTGGCATGGAGGAGGGAGAATCCAGGGACGGTGGGGAAGGGGCAGAGAGTAGTGGTCTCATGGGAGCCCCACAGAAATCTGAAATCTGTGGGCCTCCCATTCAGTCTAGCTGTGAACAGTGTCTTGTTTAGGTTGGAGGACATAGAGGGGAAGAGAACTTGCCAGGAACATAGAGTAAATTGTTCTAATTTTTGCTTCCATTGATTTCTACTCATCCCTTTGCCTTATATTTTAGAAAATGTCTTTTGATCATACAAATCTAAAAAGCTACAGATTCACTTTTATCATTGTAATTTACCACTGAGAACCCACCATCGAACCCAGACAGTCCAATTTCAAATTGCTTCAATGATTTGTTGTTTAAGATTCTCAGCTCCCTGAATTGAATCTCATGGAATTCATGAAAATCAGGGAGACATGCATCTCTACAATAGTGATATATTCCTTCTCATGGACTATTTTTCTTCTTTCTGACCTGAATGCTGCTTTGGTTTTATGCCTAGTCATTAATGTCTCCGTAGTAAATCACTTCTGATAAAGGCCAATCTACATTGCAAAGTGTTCTGCTTAACATACCTGCCAATTGAGGCAGAGGTGGAATCTGAGGTGTTCCTAATGTGAATCATTATTTGATTCAAGTTATTGATTCATCAGGTTGCTTAAGAAATGTCCACAGACTCTGGAAATTCTGTTTTTCTTTTATTAAAAAAAGTGTAAAATTAAGATTCAAGTTGGGAAGATATTGCCACTTAAATGAGTATTAAACTTGGTTTAATGATATGGGTTCACATACCCATATAATTCTTTAAATTAAAAAATGGGGGTGCTTGAGAGACTCACTGAAGTGTTCAACTCTTGATTTCATCTCAGGTCATGATCTCAGGGTTATGGGATTGATCCCTATATCATGCTCCATACTCAGCATGGGTCTCTTTGAGATTCTCTCCCTCTCCTTCTGTCCCCACTTTGTGGACATTCTCTCTCAATCAATCAATCAAGCCTTTTAAAAAATTAAAAATGGAAAAGTGGACACAGAGTCACCTACTGATAAAAAGAAAAAAAAAACAAATAGTGCCTATCTTGATTAACATTTCATTAAAGAATTGGTAGTTTCACACTTTAAAAAGTGACTACATTTCACGTTATGAGAAATGCATCACATTGCCCTCATTTCTTTTCTTCTTTCCATAATGTACTAATAACAACCTCAGCATGAATCTACAACAAGCCGCAGACCGGAGTTAAGAAAACTGAATTATCTGACCTCTGAGTCCTTATAAACATGATATGCCATGGTAATATTATTTAGTGCTATGCAAAATTATGCATTGGTTCTCTATCACTCATTCCACTTCATTAAATCCACTTAGAGCTTCAATAAAATGTCCAAAAATGATATTAGGATTGCTATTTTCATGTCTCTGTCTATACTTTCTTTGCTGTAATGTCTTAAAAGTATTGCTACCAGATCTGATATATCAGTTTAGACTCTTCAATATAAATATAGATTTTTAAAAATATAATAATTTGGCAAAAACATTACAGTAATAGTATTGAAAGAAACTGACCGGGGTCCCTAGGTGGCTCAGTTGCTTAAACCTCTGCCTTCAGCTCGGGTCATGATCCCAGCAGCCTGGGATCCAGTCCCACGATAAAATCTTAAAATAAATAAATAAATAAATAAATAAATAAAATGAAAACAAAAAAATCATGCATAATTTCTTATCTTAGGTTCAGTATTTCCTCTTTAGTGTATTTCCTAGTATTTTTGTTTAATACGTTTACATTTTAGCGTGTTGTAACCATAATGCATGTGAGTACATTTTAGCACAAAGTATACAATGAAATAGGAAATCCACTAAGTCATAGAGACTCAGGTCTATACAATACATAAAAAGGTCATCAGTTTCAACCCCATCAGATGGACACTTGGGTTTTCTTTAGAGTCTTCTCTCAGCAATGCCTAGTATTGAAAAATTCACTCTATCTCCATGAAACCCATTATATTATCTGTCACCTCTAAAATTAATTTAACTTTTCATAAATATCGCTTCCACACCTTTATCCTTTTTCTGGACTTGCATCACAAAGATAAACTCGTTGCTTTTGTCACATGATGGCTTTTCAGCCTCATTTATCATTCCTTCTCCCAGCTTGTCTCCGGGCTCAATATCTTCAGGTTTTGTGCTTTTCATTCCCACAGGTTTTCAAGCCCACTCAGTCTGTATTCTTTCCATGCAATGCCTTCCAACTGGTTGGTTTGACACTGACTGACTCAACGCAGGATGGCTTAACCAGCACCAAATACAATAGAATTAACACTTTACAATTCCGTATGTTATAATGCAGCATAAAATCTACTTTTCTTTCCTTTTTTCCCAAGCACATCACAATGTGGATTATGTTGATATTATAGTCAGCTAATAATCTTCATATATTTTCACCATTTTTCTACTTCTGTATTATTCTAAATGGCATATTTAAGTAAAATGTCACTCTTCAATCTCTTATTTTCCAACCTGTAAATACTGTAGATCTCCCTTCTGTGAGTCTATAGCTCTCCCAGGTTTGTTCCTTCTACTAGTTGGGGTAGTTGTCTTTCATGTCCTGCTCACCCATGGATGAACTGGCAGTGACAGGGTTGGGAGGGAAGGAATGTGGCATGCCACAAATAGTAGTTCAGTTTCCTCCACATTGCTAGAAGAGACATTCATCAGTGCCATATAGATAAAATCTTCCAAACTCTTTCTCTTCTTTTCTTCCTTTCCACATTATTCTTGTTATTTTAAGATTTTCTATGATTACTTATGTATGCAAAGAATTGTGCTAGATGCTATGGGCTAGTAAAGTAATTTGTGAATAGACTTAATCAATCTCACTAAACACTACTATAAACCCACCTTTCTACCGATAGCATAATATATGCCTTAATTACACAAAATGATGGATTTTAATTTTCAATTATTTAATATATAAAGACTTAAAATTCTAAATCCACTTTGCCTTTATTGACTATGTTCATATTTTAAATAGTTCCCATCTAGATTTTGCATATGTATACACATATAAGGTTGAAGAAAGTTCTATTTCTGCCCTTAGAGCTTCTTAAAGAGGCTCTGTCAGGCCTTGGGAAATTCAGATAAATTGAATCCCCTGTGTTTTCCCACCTAGTGACATTAAGAAATGAAGCCAGTTTGCATTGATTTTTTTTTTCCCTTAGTAAGCCCTTCCTGCTCCTCATCACCATCTCTTCCTTGAAGAAGTTTCATAAAATATCAATTTGATTATGGGATTGTAGTAGAGTCAAGAGTGATCTATTGACCACTTATGTCTGACATAACAAAAATAATAATGTGTTACTGATTACATGGACCACATTATTGACAGCTTATGTTGGAAGTAGTTTTCATACATTATCTCACGATATGATACCATATCATGATATGATACCACTTTATCATGATATGATACCACTTTATCATTACTCCCATGTTATACATTAAAAAAAAAAAATGAAACTCAGAGTGGTCAAGCATGCCTAAGGCCATAGAACCACCACTTGGAATTCAAAATCAGGTTGAGTCCAAATTCTAAATTTTTGTAAGTATGTCTTCCTGCCATTACAAGGTCCTGTATATGGCCCAGGAATACCTCAAGACATACAGAGCCATGAACTATTCCATGGGCAATACGTAAGTCCTTTGCAAAATTATAATGATAATAGCGGTCTCCCTGAGGAAATTGTCTTTAGCAAACAGTAGACCCAATATGTGTAAAATAGCATGAAGTTCTAAAGGCAGCCAGAATTCCATAGACCATTGTTAGCACCTCACATTTGTTCTTGGTTAGGGAAGCTATCCAGACTGAAGTACTCTATCCACTTTGTAGAGTAATGATCCTTGCACCTGTACCTAATTCTTAAGGAAGTTAAATAGCATGACAAAATTATCCTAAAGAACCAGAATACTGCTTCTAGCCCTGTGCTCTGCTACTGCTGGCCACAGTGAAATCCAGCCTATGAAAGCACCTGGCACAATGTCTGGAACTTAACAAGCCCTGAAGGAACGTTCACTAATAGAGTCATAATATTGGTGCATTGGACTTAGAAAGTATGGGCATTAGACGACAACAGAATATCCCACAAATGAAAACATCACATAAATACTGTGCATGCACACGTATGTACACACCCCCAGAAACTTGGAAAGTAATACTTGATTCACCGAAAGTGTTCTTCAACATTGTGGCAGACCCAGTAGACATCTGGGAAACCATAAAGATTAGAAAGAGTAGCCTGAGTGAGCTACAGTAATCAAGATGGAAGGATATGAGGGAAGGGGGGCTTTTTTTGGACAAAATTTCAGAACCAGCTGTTAACTTCAAGAGGTGGTTGCAGAGAGTGAAAGTGATAGATTCTCTGACATAAAAAGTCAGCTGGTTTTGTGAGTGCAGGAACGTATTAACTGTCCCGATTAGAAATGAGAATACTTCCTTAAAGAGGTTGGATAGCTTGATATTTTCTAGCCACGAATCACATGGAAATCATCATCAGGGACATCATTTATAGGTACAAGGAATAGCAGAAATGGGACAAGACTGGGAGTTTTTCATGTAAATCATGCTACACTCCAGTTCACATTAATTTAAAAATGCATAGCATACTTACAATGTTATCATATATTTCCTGTCCCAACTCTATGGTTAAATAGAATAGGTTTTTTTCTTATAACTATAGAAACTCTTGCTACAGCCAAAGTCTGTTGACGTAATTGAGCAGCAGTAAGTGTGTTTCAGCAGGCACTATCCCTTAAAAGGAGATTATACAATGTTCAACTTAAGTAAACAAAATCGTATGTGGGAACTTCCTTTGGTCTTAGAACAGAACTAGAGAGGAAAGTCAAAGAATACAGTCTCAATGAAATTTTCCATGTAATTGTGCACCTTTTAAGGAGAGTTTAATAGCTTAGTTGCTATATCAGAATTTTAAATTAGAAGATGTATATATTTATAATTATATCAACAGTCATGTTTTTATTTGGAAAATTAACAGCCATTTTTCATAGCGCCTTTGAAATGTAGTCTGGTGAAATTGTAGGTATCTACATGTGCATTTGTGAGGAAAGATCTGTAGTTGAGTGACTGATCACAGTCATTACTCTAACTCCACCAGGCAGTGTTGAGAAGGATGCCTGGAGACTTGCAGTGGGTAAAACTTACTGGCAATAAATGCCTGGTGTCTTAAAGTACCTTTAGGACAGTATCAGAAGCACTGGGTACAGACTGGGTTCTCCAGACTTGCAGATGCAGCCTCAGGAACGTGGACTGTGGTTAAGTACTATGATTCTGGCAGGTGGCAGGTATAGTTCAAGGGGAGCCAACCTTCTCCAGGAGGATTCCCTACAGAGTACATGAGAGGGCATCGGTGCAGAGCTCTGCCACAGGAAGGGAACAGGTGAGACTTGGCAGGATACTAAATTTCATGATAGAGCTTGTTAAGGGCCAATGGAAAGGGAACATAATTTAGGGGACAGAGCAGTCAGTTAGGACAGGGTATCTGACTGGCAGTAGAGGTGATGGAAATGGCATAAGAAGGCCTGCAGTCTGGCTTTCCAGACTGGAAGTCCTGATGAATCTGGAATTCATGTGGGGTAGAAGGGAAGAACCAGTAGACAGTGCTGCAGTGGAGAACATGGATAGCTACGAATCAAATATGTATTCCTGCTAGGACATCCACTCCGTAGAAACTGTTTTAAATGTCTTTTTCTTATATTTTTCTTTATGTTTTTCTTATGTATTTCCTAGCATGTTATTAAACTCAACCAAGTACTACAATATTTTTCTTTTTTTTTTTAAAGATTTTATTTATTTATTTCACAGAGAACACAAGTAGACAGAGAGGCAGGCGGGGGGGGGGGAAGGAGGCTCCCCGCTGAGCAGAGACCCCCCCCCACCCCCGATGTGGGCTCAATCCCAGGACCCTGAGACCATGACTTGAGCCGAAGGCAGAGGCTTTAACCCACTGAACCACCCAGGCGCCCCTACAATATCTTTCTTATATACTTCCTAATATGAGATAAACTCAACCAGGTACCATAATAGTCAACAGCCAAAAAAACCCACCATGTATTAGTTGATAAGATTTTAAAAATGTTTTTGTTGTAAGTGGCAATAAGTAGTGTTTAGTTTATTCCATTCCATATCTGTTGTTTTCTTTTGTATAGTAAGAAAGAAGAAATAATTCTATTGGTTTCTCATACCAGATTGTAGAATAAGGTTACTAGTTCATGGGGTTAGTTTCTTCTGTGTCAACACTATCAGCAAGACTTTAGGCCCCAAGTGTGCACAGCTTTCTCGAAGCACTATGTGCAATACAATTTATTCAGAGATCCTTAATTAAGAATTTACAGACGCTCAGCTCTGTGCTACAAATTATAGGAAGGATTTTTAAAATACAGCATTCTTGTAAATTGGCCACAGGAGCATAAGAAATGCCAAAATGCTTTCAAAAATGATTGTGAGGGACCGATAAGCAAAACGTGGCTCTCCCCTGGCCCCAGCAATGGGAATATATTTCTTCTCAGGTTCTCATATTCCCTTCTTCTGGTCTCTGTCTAACCAAAGGCATGAATTTCAGCTTTTCCTAAGTGAGGATTTGGGTTTCCTCTGTGACCGTGTATCAGTGATACTAGCTAATTCTCATGGAGATCTGTCCTATATTTGATTTATACGGAGTTCTGTCCTATAAACTGAGCCCAGTTAACCTAACACTCTAACTATATTCACTCTAAACCCTTCACGGGTTATCCTATCCAGCATTCCGCTTCAGTCACTGATACCACCTGCAATGTCCAAACACATACTATTTCAGTGAACTAGGGAATAGCCACCTTTCTTCACATTCTGAGACATTCGGAGCAAGCCCTTATTTACCCATCTCACATCCTACTAGACAAGAATCAACCCAACCAAGCTTCAGATTTCAGTAAACATTGTTAGTTAACTGGGTTTTGTAATTCTGAATTAATCATGCCCCCTTAATAGGTTGGGGGAAGAGCTTCAAAGATTCCCATTGGATTCAGATGCTCCAAAGGAGTTAGGATGGTGCATGACTTCTAGGCTAAAAAATAGGCCAGTGACACATTAGTCACATAGGTTCCATTTTCCAAGAAACCTCAAAACCCAAGACATAATTGACACACTGAAAATTCCCTCACAAACATTAAGGCAGCACAAAACCTTTAAAGAAAGTTAAAGTGACTTTTTGTGGGTAGATTTTATCATCTAGGAAGGGACAATGGGGAAGGGGAAGCTCAGTCATTTTTCAGTAATCACCCACCCTTATTTCATTGTAATTTTCATATGATTATAAATTGGTTATTATGATATTATCAAAATGATCTAGAAGAAATGATTATAACACAAATTACCGTATATTAGTCATTTACTACAAATACAGACTATTTTACAGAGATCATATTTTTTATAGTAATATTTTACAAGAAATTGTTTTCTGCCTTTTGTATATTTGATCATCAGGCCTTGTCACTCATCAGCAAAAGAAAAAATACATATTTCAAAAATGCAGAGGACCTATTTTTATCTTATAATGACAATTTTTAAATTATTAAATTTTGAAGCATGCCAGGGAGCCTCGGTCAACCTGTCATCATCTTGCCTTTACTTTCCCTCTGATCGCATCAAAAAGGGAGTTATAAGCAGCAAAAATTGATCTTGCTATGGATTTGCTCTGAGCTGCAACCAGCCAAGCAATTAGTCTATTGTATATGTCACTGGAGTTGTCCTCAGGGGAAGTCTTACACGAGGCAAGAATTACTCTGTGCTCTGAGCTGTATGTATAAGGCCTGACTCCATGAAAATTACAGGGTGCCTTGATGCAGACAAGTTCATGAAAGACATCATTATTATTTTTCAAACTACATTGGGTTCTTAGAAATGTACCTTTTTGTTCCCTTAAATTACTTGTTTTCACTTTTTCTTTATCAGAAAACAAAACATTCCTGCTTACGTAAATCGTGTCCTTCGTTTATAGATACAGGACAAGCTCAACATTTGAAAATCACTTCTAAAAAGACATGGGACTGAGCTCAAATGACAAAAGTTAGATTACATTGTTTAGAAAAACATCATTGGATACAATACCTTGGCTTTAAGAATATGAGTTTTAATATATCCCAGGTACAAGATGTGTCTCCATGTATCAGCTGAATTTTGATCACAGCCACCAAACTGTTAATCCAGGCAGAACCTTTCTTGGATGGTTTTGAGATAAATCTAAAAGAAATTAAACTAAATACGATTTAATGGAAGATTAAAGAACTATCACATAAAAATAGTTGAATGTTAGGGAGGGGAGAGTGAGTGTTTTTGGACATCAGGGCAGCCTTTAGCCTCCCATTTTTTTGAGGCTCAAGGGATGCATCCTTGGGTCACAATTCAGTGGAGACTTTGATAGTTTTCTTTTAAAAAATGACCTCCATGTTTTCCGCCCTGCCTCAAATGTATTTCTCTGCTATGAATTTATCGATTGGACATTGAATTGAGAAGGGATGGCCTACTTTGCTTGAACAAACAGGGCTGTGACCTCTCTACCTGCAGCCTTGCCTGAGTTCATGGGCTTTAGTTATTCACACAGGTTAGAGGAATTACCCAGACAGGGAACCAGCGAGAGGTATGAAGGGAAAGCATCTCCATGTCATCAACTTGGGTCCATGGGCTCTCCAAGCAATAGAAACTGACTGGGACCAAGAGGGAATTTCAGGCCAGACTTTTCAGGGGGGCTTATGCTCCAGCACAGGGGGACAGCCCAAAGAAAGGGTTCTTCATGCTGGTGTCCCCAAAAAAGGACAGAGAACGTTTTTAAAAAGTCTAAGGTGGGAAAGGAGTGACATCTAAGTCTGCAGAGGTACAGAGAGACACGGAAAATTGGGTGTGCAAGGACAGAAGACAGAACATGCTTTTTCATGCATCACATGTCTCATTAACATGTTAAATCACCACCACTGGGCCTGATTTTTTTAGTATTATAATGAGGGAGAATGTCAGAGAATTGTCAGCCCTGGGGTCGACCTTGGTGAGGGTGGTTTGATCTGGTCTCCTCCAGTCTTGTAGTCTAATCCCCCTTGGGTAAACATGCTCCTTTCACATTCCGGTAAGATATGCTACTCAAGGTATAGAGGGTTTCAGCCAGGAAGGAAAGCTGGGTTTTATGTTCAGGATTAAAAGGACCTGAGTCTAGTCCCTGCCATGTCTCAACCAGGCCATCCAAAGAGGGAGGATGTGTCTCTCTTGGGCTGAATTATTTTCACTTTTTTTTTCCCCTCCCAGTAGAAATAATCTAACTTCAAGTAGACTTGATGATAATTAACAATACACAGAGCATTTTATAATTGGAGCATTTCTTTCAGTGTTTAAAAAACACAGAATTAAAAGGAAGGTACCAAGTGATTTAAAAAGATATCAAACCCTGTGCTTTGATTTCAAAGAATTTAAGCAAATATTTATTATCTGATGGTGCGCATGGCATATCCCTTCCCTGACACCAGGCTCCTGACTAGGTTAATTTCCTGAACTCCCCAGCCTAGAGTCAATACTGATCTTTGGCTCTACCTCCTGCTTCCTGGAGGGCTTTTACTGACCCCTGAGCAAAAATACCTTCAGACTTTAGCAGAGGCATTCCCCTGCTATTAATAGAGGGAGCTGCCTGAGGATTGTTAATTCTCCCTCTGTTCTTTTGAATGACAGGCCAATTAAAACCATTTTGCCTTGGAGGAGATATTGCTAGATTGGAAACAGGGAGCAAGTTCTGGTCCACTTAGATTTTTGTATTTGAACTCTTGATTCCTATCAAGTCTCTGCAGTGATCAGGAGGTCATGCTAATGACAGTTTTTTACAACCTTATCACACTGTGGTGTTTCTTTGAGCCCTTGTCCACACCTAAGTGAGTCGTACCACAGATCCCTTCAGACCCCTTTCACGTGAGGAGAAACGTGATCTAAGAGTCCCTCCTTGCAGACTTGCCTTCTGATAATTTCTTCAGACTGTTGCTCTCTCTGGTCCCCCTCCCAGAATAGTCACGAGAGCCTGATCCTTCTTTCTTAGAAGTGCTGGTCTTTACCTGACCATCTGCCCCTCCATGATCTGTCCACACTGGACCCAAAGGGATCTCTCCAGAAAGTCAGTCTCACACCAGTATCTTCTCTAAGTCCAACCATAGAAGGATTCCCTGTGATTAAAGGAGAACGTGAAAAAGATTCAGGGTAACTCAAAGCCCTTTAGGACCTGGACCCATTCCTAAGCCTTGACCTTCTGTAGCTTTCGCTGCCCTAGCCTCACAGGTCTTGGAATCACACTCCTTATGCTGCTCTGCCCCCACAATTACAGCCCACTTATAATTCAGACCCTACTCAGCCACCTTTTCCTTTGCAAAATTTTTCTGCCCCTAAAGTGAGTAAGGTGCCCCTTCTTTGGGCTCTCTAGTACTCAGCACACACCTCTGACCTCGAACCTGGCACAATGTACCTTACTTTTTACTACAAGTGACTTACACATTCATTAACATTAGACATCTTTAGGCTGTCATCCAACAAGTATTCATCAGTTTTTAATAATGTACAGGTTACTCTCTGTGGTGTCTCTCTCGATCAGATGGGGGCCCCCAAATGTGAGCTGATGGTCAGTGTTGGAAGTCAGTGGTGTGGGCTGTAAAAGAATTCACCCTCGGCAAAACAAAGGAGATAGAAGTTTATTGACTCCATTGCAAGGGAACAGTGGACAGGACAGCAAAGGAGAAGCTCTCTGCGAGGAGGCAGACAGTGGTGTGGGGGCTGTTTTTAAAAGGGGGAAGGTGAGGAGGTATGGGGACATTAGGAAGTCGTCTTTTTTTTGTAACTGTGCCTGGTTGTAAGTAGCCCATTGTTAGTTAGGGCCTATGGATATTTTGAAGTGGGTCCCCGATGGGCCTGTCTGTATCCAGCTAGGGGGTCCCTGTGGGCCTTTCCTTCATTCCCCTGCTCAAGGCTGTTTGCCTAAAAGTGTCCTCTACAATTTTATTTCCAGATTTTTTTTTTGTTTGTTTCTTTTCCTATTAGCTTTCATTATAGTTTTTTCCTTGCCTTTTGGTGATTTTTCTTTACTTGCTTCTGTGAGCATTAATCTAGAGCCAGATTAGATAAAATCCTTTATTGTCTGCAGCAACTACTGACTTATTACCAATAATAATGACTGTGGTTATTTTGAAAGTTGATTCTTAAAGGGGTCCCCCAAAGGGTAGTGTTGAAACTGATCTGGTGTTTGATTTATTTGACAGATGAATCATAATTTGAAATTGAATGAATGAATTGGTCTTGATGAACTTCGGCCATTAAAAAAAAAAAATCAGTAACTGTTATACGATGTCAAATGTTGCCTTAGGTATGTTAACAAAAAAAAAAAGAGCCAACCCCAATTTGGAGTCATTTGCCCCCTCAGGACAGCAGACTAAGACTTAGTTACAATTTTAACCTGACCAAGGAATGTGACCTTAGAAAAGTCAATCTGAAATTTCCAGAGCAGTACCAGCGAGGTAATCTGAATGATAAAAACGCTGCATCCCGAAGCCACCCCCGCCACCACCAAAAGAGCAGTCCTAGCCTGAAACAATCCTTTCCTTTCTTTTGCTAATAACTTCTTTGCCCCAAGCTCCTTTCTCTAAAATAATCGCTTCCATTTTGTGCAACTCCTCAGAGCTGTACTGTACTTGATAGATGGGGTGCTCTCAGATCTGTGAATCACTTAATAAAGCCAGTTAGAAAAAATAAATAAAGCCAATTAAATCTTCAAATTTAGTCAGTTAAATTTTTTTTTAACAGGCATGTTATTAAAGGAGGTTCCCCATCACCCTCTCTGCCTTAAAATCCAAGTGTTCTCCAGGAAGATGGGTAAACAACCAGAAACCTTTTCATAGTGTACTTTTCCCTTTTTCTACTATCCTAGAGTGCCACCTTAGTTGACTTAGGCTTCTGTCTAAAATTGAGGGGGGGAAAAAAAAGGAACTTGCTGCCATTGCTATCATAACTAAAAGGTTCTCTGAATAGGTAGAGTGAACGTGGTTTCCCCAGAAATTCTGCAACTAGAATTTCCCAGATACTATTCTCCAAGAGTTTAATAAGCAGAGTGTCGCGGTAGCTGCTAGAAGGTGTGAGCTTGGTTGGTTGCTGTAGTGTGTTCTGGTGCGTAGATCTAAAGGCATTGCGAACCTGGATCTTTCTGGCTCTCCCACATAAAGTAACGAGGAGATGCTGGATTACCAGAAAAGAGTCCAGATGTCGAGCTAGTATTTATATCACATCAGGGTGGAGAGCAGATGGATGAGCACATTTCTCAACAGATTTATCAAAATTATCTAAATTCTTCGGTGCCCTTTAAGTCTAAGAAATGACATTTGGTATCTATATATGTTTTAATATTTAACCCGAATTGATTGCATTGCTAAAAAGAACAAGAAAATTAGCTAGTTTTGTTTTGTTCTAGTTGTGTTTACCTAAAATGCATTAAGATATCAAGTTATCTCAATTCTTTGGGCTCACTGCATTGTCCTCCAGGGAGCTTTATTTAGCTTGCTTTCTTTACTTTCAAGGTGAAGCAGAAACCAATATAGCTCTGAATGTATGCTCCCAATCAAACATAGATGCAACCTTCTAAAATAAAGTGTTTCCATTTTGCTACAATGTTTTGTTTTAAACTCATTCCTCCTGGTCACCATATTTATTTTTATGACTTTCAGTTAACGGCACAGCTTTCTTTGCTGACTTTGCTCGTATTCTATATTGTTCAATAGAGTGTCTCCTTGGGCACTGCTTTGAGTCCCATATTAACTCAATTTTTTTAAATCCATGCTGCAATGGATCTTTTATTTCCTTTGCTGTGAAATATAAAGCCATCTGTTGAGGCTGGGCTGTTAGTATTTTTATCAACCCTGAGACTAGACTGGACTCCATTCATACTCTCTTGATGGATCTAGCCTGTCAGCCCTCAGAACAAAAGAGTTTTGTTTTAGCTCTCCTATCTTATTGCACAGTGATTGATCATTTCTCACTCACACTCTTAGAGTTGTGAGTCACTCAGATGAGGGCCTTCCCCTGCCTGCCCCCCCACCCTGCCCACATGTGGGCCAAGTCAAGTAGTTCCATCCCCAAATTGTATCTCATAGGTGTTCATCTCTGCACAGCCATGTCCAAAGCCTTCACTCAAATACCAGTCACCAACATCTCTTACTGAACTAGTGTAGCATCCAGTGGTCGTACTGCTGGACTAACACACTCTTTGTATAACATCCAGAATACCTTCTTGTGTTTTCTTTCATTGGAGCTTTTTTTGGTCTGTGCTTGCTGGCCATTTCCAGGCTGACTTTTCCAGTGGCCAATCTGGGATGTCTCAGGCAGAAAGAAAACCTAAGGAACCCTCTGCCATATTGTTTCTCAGGCTCCAAGATCCCTAGCCACTCTGTCATCTTCTCTCCTGCATTCTTATGTTTGTTTTTGTATGTAATGGCTAGGGTTTTAAGCCGAACTCAGCAGGAAGAAGAGGGAAACGTGTATCTACTACATCTAGTCTAGAACCGAAAAGTCCAGAATGTCATTTAGAAACATAAATCACAGTGTGTCACTGTCCCAAGTTTAAGGCTTTCATTGGCTTTCCTTGCTCTTAGTATGCAGCACAAAAATATGTCCATCTACAAGACCCAAAATACTGTGATCTCAGCCTGTCTCTTCAACAGGTACATTGTGGCAGCTGGCTCTCATTCCATTCAGTTGGACTTTTGTGTCCTCAAATGCACAGAAGTTCTTTCCTCACTCAGAATGTTTCCAGTTGTTCTCTTTGTCTCAGCAATTTGTTGTCAGTGCTACTCTGCTTGGCTCTGTCTCAGCCTTCAGCTTACATACCTTTCTTTATAACGTCTTTTCCTAGCCCTCCTACCTAATATTCTCTTACCTTCCTTATGTTTACATTTTCTTCAGGAATGAATATAAATCAGATTTTTCAGTTATTACTTTTTTTTTAAAGATTTTATTTATTTACTTGACAGAGATCACAAGCAGGCAGAGAGGCAGGCAGAGAGAGAGGAGGAAGCAGGTTCCCTGCGGAGCAGAGAGCCTAATGTGGCGCTTGATCCCAGGACCCTGGGATCATGACCTGAGCCGAAGGCAGAGGCTTTAACCCACTGAGCCACCCACGTGCCCCTCAGTTATTACTTTTCATAGTGGAGGCGAACAGGTTTCCAACATGGCTATTGACCTTTTGAAGATGGGTTTAACAAAAAGCTCATTTGGTGGATAGTAGTGTATCAGCATTAGCCATTTTTTATAAGCAAACACAAAACAAGTCCTTAAGTTATAGATCAGTATGGCATCATAGACGTGGTTGCTAATTTGACTTTGCTTATTTTCGATTCATTGATTAACATAACTAATATTTACTAAGTGTCTATTATGTATCAGGCACTATTCTAGTTCCAGCTCTTACGGAACATGCATTCTAATAGAGGGAGAAAAACAATAAATAAATATGAGAGAAATATGTAATAGGCCATGGGATGAGCACAAGAAGTAAAATAGAGTAAGGGAAGAGAAAGTGACAGGAGCATGCAAGGAGTGGGAGAAGTACTTTACCCAGAGTGGTCAGGAGAAGTCTTTTTGTAATAAGGTGGCATTTAAGCAGAGACCTGAATGAAATTGGGAACCAAGCCATACAGGAGATAGTTAAGGACAAATGTTCTGAAACTGGAATTAACATGCCCTCAATTGAGAGGTAACAAGAGACAGGTATAATAGCTGAGCAAGGGAGGAAGCAGCACTAGGAGATAAGTTCCGACGAGTAGCCAGTGTAAAACCACTGATGGAGGTCATTGACAGAGTTTGACCAGGATCGACTGCGTGTGCTTCTCACCCATGGCTACCACGAGTCCTTGCTAATTGGAACATGAGACATGGAAACAGTGTCAATGATAGAAGCAAGAAGATGGTGAGATTTAATTCAAAGCCTTATTTGACAGCTTTAAGTTCTAGCAAGAATAATACATGACATGACACCTGTAAAGTCAGAGTTACCCAGCTGATTCCACAAAGGCAGAGAGAATGAAAAGAAAGTAAAGATAATTAGGGCAAATTATAAAAAAGTAATTAGATATAGTTCTGAAAGGAAATGAGCTGATTGTTTTAAAGTTATTTAAAATTCCAAACTCACAGTTGTTTAATTGCTTTCCCTATATTGCAGTATAACTAGTATAAGCAACTGAATCAAGTTCTGTGGATAAATGGGGGGAGAAAAAAAAAAATAGAAAATTGAAGTATTCCAGAAATACCAAATGGAAATTAAATGTGTATAGTCTTCTATTTTTTTTTTTAATCGAAACTTAAAAACTACAGTTAGTGCATATATATTTGTGTTTTAGAGTTATGGGATAAGAACCAAATGTCATGTCTAATACCACGAAGAGAGTAAGTTGGTGTCCCATATAGGAGATGCAGAAGGAAACAAGGGGCCACTTCCCTCTGTGGTAGCTGGATCAATTTCATTCCTCCATCCAGGCTCAAATAATGAAGACCTTTAAGTCTGATGTTGACTATATCTAATTGAAACCGAAAATAAAGGTTTCATCTTCACTTTTCCTTCCTGCACAAGATGAGCTACGTTCTAGAGGTCTTCATTCTATGTAGATCTGAAATGCTTCCTTTTTTTTTCTTTGCCATCCATTTCTTCCCTAATAACCTGGGATTAATGCTGCATCATTACAAGCTCTGAGCCCAAAAATATGTATAAAAAAAAAACAAGTATATAGTACTTGAAAAATAATACTTCCCATTTTATAATTATTATAATCGTGTACCAGACCACACCCACCTTAATAAACCACAGGAGAGCCCTTCATTTACCCTTGCTCTTCTTCACTCTTAACCCTTTACAGGGGTGGCTCCCTTTATCTGAATGCCTTCATTCCCTGCCCAGATCTCACTTTGCCTGAATGACTCTGATTTATCTTTCTGGACTGAGGTTTTTTAAGTGACCTCTTCCCATAAACCTTCCTTACTCATCTCTTCTTGGTTAGCATATTTGTGCTCCATATAACTATATTACGGAATTTAACACACTGTAATGATTTTGTGTCTTCTTTAGGAGACAACAGACTCTTTGAGAGCAGGGATTACATCTTAATTTTTCTTACATCCACAGTACATCACACAATGCCAGGAACGCGGCAAGGCACTCTGAATATTTGTTGAATGACTAAATGAACACAATACCAAAAGAAACATTATGCTATTTAACTAAACATAATAATGAGAAAGTTATAGTGAATTCTAAAGTCACGAGGATATTTAATGTTTAGAATTCCTTTTAAATGCATGATAAATGCATAAATGCATGCTAGTGTTACTGTAAATGCTTGAAATAAAGCCCACATTTGTATTTTATTTATTTTCATGGTCATTTAGATGAGTCTTGATAACACTAAATATCCTGAATATATAAATCATATTACTTTTTCATGGTAGCCCTTGAGAATCTACAACAATTTAAAATTTGAGTAAAACTTCTTGACAATATTTTTTTTTCATTAAACATTGACAGCGATTGAAAATAATCAAAAATTTATTTGGTTTAACATATTAAGTTCTGCATTTTCATTTCTGATATATTTGAATTGAATGCTGGTTGTAAGCTGCACAATAAATTTGATAGTTATAAAATATATCATTTGATAGTGTAGAGGGTGGTCATATCAGAAAAGAGAAAAAAATTGTATTTTTCTTCCTCTTCAATATGTAGCAACACTTTTGTCAGTGTATACCACAGCAAATATGACAATGACAATAACAGATTTCAGCAGCACTTTCAAAGGTGAAATACATGTCCCTAAAAATACTGTTTTCCTAACATCCTTAAGAAGAAATTGAGATGAAATTTGAAATCCTATCATTGGGATCTTTAGGAATATTACACAAGTACTCAGTACTGAAAGCACGGCCCTCCAGGGATATATTTGCACGTTTTCTAAAACATATACCTTACTAAAAGATTGTATTATTTAGTGTTTTGAAATATTGACAAACGAACTTGCTTTTTCTTCTAAATTTTGTATTTGCTACCTTCCCACTATTATAGCTGAGTCTACCAGACTAATGGCTTTTTTACAATGCTACAGAAATCTGGAAATGCTTTGATTTCCTCACAAATTAATGATTAAACCATACAGAAAAGGATGCATTCTTGGTGTACCTTATAACTGATAGAAAAATGTTAAAATTTTGCCACAGATAGTTATTATATTGGAGGAAAAGCTTACAAATGGATGCTTATAACAACATCATGACTATAATCCTTATATTGGCAAATTTGTACATAATGTGATATTTATTTAGCAATAAATTTCATTTTTGCAACTACTTTTATCTACTTGTAGTTCTGCAGGAGAAAATTTAGAATGCTATATCAGGACAACTATTCAATTACAGGCAACTTAAGTTATAAATTAATGAATTGCATGTGTTTTTTCTTTCTATTCTCCAAATTATCATTATTTGTATTTTAAGGTATTACTATCACTTCCTTTTTTCTTCCCATATACTAGGGCTTCTGGTGAAGATATATGGCTATATTTGTGGTATTTTCTGCAAAACCAGTTTGAAACCATTAACTGTTGGGCCAGAGGCATAGGACACTGATTTATTCAACAACTGTTTCTTAAAATAAAAACTATTACAACAACAGTTTTACTAAAAACTTCTTTAAATGTATATATGCAAGCACACACACACACACACACAAGCACACACACACACACCAAACATCTCTAATTGAACAAAAGAAAGTAAACCATGTTCATAATTTAATATTTATTACTTTGCACTGAAGTTGTCTTAAATCTACCAAAATTTAGAGATGCTAAGCTACATTCAGAAGATATTAAGGGGAAAAAAAAGGCCTTCCCTGTTCTTCAAATATGGGTTATAGTTCTTCAGGAACCCCAAACTAGCCAAAGGTTGGTATAATCATTCTACCACATGGTATTCTTAGACTTCACCATCAGAAGTTAATAATAGATATATTATGCCAGCATCTTCCTCCTCGTCTTTCTTCACCATTGTCTTCTATTTCTCTTCACCTTACTAATAATAATAGTAGAAGGAGGAAACTGGATAATAAGGGAAAAGACTCCCTTCCTGAGAATAACAGGGATTCTGACCTGAGGATCAGTTAGGGCAGTGAAACCTCCAAGTCTGGTCAAGATTCTGGTGTGCTGGCACCAGGATCATCAGGGGCTTGTTCAAAATACAAATGTCCCACCAGAGGGTGGGGCCCAGCAAATCTTTATTTAACAAGCCTCAAAGCGATTATGAGGCACTCCAACCTTCAAGACCACTGATTTAGAAAAGAGTTCCCATGACAATTGCCCATTTGAGAGTGCATGGAAAATTCTGTAGTATCTTTAAAGATCTTCCCCAAATTTATTGCTTAAGTGCAGGAAAAGTTGATATAGTGAGGTACTGTGCCCTTGAACATATTGCAAACTAAGAAACTTTGTCACACACATACGCGCACACACACACACACACACAAGAAACTATGTCATCAAACAATTGTGACTATGGGGCATTTACCTCATGAGTTACAACATGAAGTATGAGACCTCCGAAGACTGAGGGGTTGCAGTGGATTGAATAGTACCCCCCCCCAAATTCTTGTGCACCTGGAACTCAGAATGTGACCTGCTTTGGACATAGGGTCTTTGCAGATGTAATAGTTAAGATGAGGTCCTAGTGGATTAGGGTGGGCTGCCGTCTAGTTTCTGGTATCACAATACTGAGGACATGTCAAGAGACATCATAGAAGAAGTTGTGTGAAGATGAAGGCAGACTGGAGTTTTGCTACTTCAAACCAGGGAAGACCAAGGATTGGTGGTAGACACCTTTGCTGGGAAAGACTTGGGCAGAACTTACAGTAGGAGCCAACCCTGCTGACCTTGACCAAGGACTTTAGGCCTCCTGAGCTATGCTGTAATAAATGTCTGCCATTTCAAGCCAACAAGCTTTAGCTCAATTGTCATTGCAGCTGTGAAAAACTAATGCAGGGGACTTATATTTTATAGGTTTATATTTTATACATATTCTTTGACTTACTCTTGGTCCATAAACAGCTTCTTATGAATATGCTCTGTAAAGAAGGCTGCCCTGCCCCCTTCCACCTCCCCCTCTGCCCACCTCCCCATCCTTTCAAAGGATCTTTGAAAAGTCTAGCTTTGTTGTGAAAGTCATGTTCTTATTTATCATTGAAGGGGGGGGGAGAAAAAACCTCTCCTAGAAGAATATTAAATGTAAAGCCCTTTCATTTGTGTATTTTTAGTTGGAAATTATGCTTATTATCTCCCATCCATCTGTCTTTCAGTAAAATTTTCGATTGACGTGGATTAAGCTTTTAAGCTGCTTTATACTCATTTGTTCAAATACATACCAAGCCTTTTAATTGGAGCATTTTATATGCAAATAATGAATACTATTAAGTGTATCTGTGTCTCCTTCTGTTGCTGGGTAGTTGTGTCATAAATGCAGTGACCCTCCACAAACAGGGTTAATCAGAGTAGTGTGTGAGTGCAGGGCTGGGGCCGGTGGTGGCTGCCAGCTGTAGATCTGAGATAAAGAAAGAAGAGACGTTTACCAAGCAGAGCTCTTTGTGTCTTAAAAACAAAACACACATAATTATGAATGATATATTTAGGGAAGCCTGCTTTAAGGAAATGGATTTGCATTTGCTGTACCTTATGTGAATAGCTCCATTTGAGCTCCTCTGCTGTGTTTTTTCCTCAAATAACTTAGCAAAGCATCTATATTTTAAATATACAAATATATATATTAAAAAGTCATAAAAATTGAAAGGAATCATGAACAATAAGACGACTTCAATAAGGGAATTCTTATCGAATTAAAAGATTTAAAAGATTCATCTTTTAGAAATATTTGTTCAATGTAATATTTTTAAAAGCACAAAATGCTTAAGATCATGATTTTTCCTGGGCTCTTCCATGTTTTGTTTCTACAGCTCTCATTTCTGAACCTGTTAATTTTTGAGTTTCCCCCAAAACTTTTAATATTCTCGGTTTATGAACACATCTTTCTAGTATTCTCAGTTATATTTTTGAACTAACATAGAGATCTCAGAGATATATGTGAGATGATTCCCTCCTCACAAGAAGATCAGTTTCATGTTTTAACACCATGTAATACGGCAATTTGAATTCCATGCTAAGGAAGCTGGAGTTTACTTTTTTTAAAAATTACCATATAATGTATTATTTGTTTCAGGGGTACAGGTCTGTGAATCATCAGGCTTACACACTTCACAGCACTTACCACAGCACATACCCTCCCCAATGTCCATCACCCAACCACCCCATCCCTCCTATCCCCCTCCCCTCCCCCTCCTCTCCCCCTCCCCTCCAGCAACCCTCAGTTTGGGAGTTTACTTTTAAAAATCAGTGTAGGTGATAAATATTTTTGTGTAAAGGAATAGCTTACAAAATTATGCTGAATCCAAGGTATTCAGCAAGACTATTTAGAGAAGAAGAGCATCAATCTTTATTACATGCAGATTGATGCTATTTCTATATTACCAGTCAGACAAGCAAAAAAAAATCCTTTGCTTCATTCTTGCAATATATCCGCTGTGTACAAAGTATTAGATCTTAGCTATAGAGAAGGAATTCAGTCCTACTTTCAAGGAGTAGTAGTCTAATGGAAGAAGAACAACAGCTAGACAATTATAAATTAGGGCACTATATTCATTTCCTAGAGCTACTGTTACAAATTACCACAAACTCAGTGGCTCAAGACAAGAGAGAAATGTACTCTCTCCTCCTTCTGGAGGCAAGAAGTCTAAAATCAAATCCTTGCAGGGCCACCTCACTCTGAAGGAGGCTCTAGGGGTGGATCCTTCCTTGCCTCTTCCAGCTTCTGGTGGCTCCAGGCATTCCTTGGCTGGTGACTGCATTGCTCCCGTCTGCCTCTCATCTTCATTATGTGTCTGTCTTCTCCTCTCTCATCATTTAGCAGGATGTATGTCCTTGGACTTCAGACCCATCCTAATCCAAGATGATCTCATCTCAAAATCTTTAACTTCATTACATCTGCAAAGACCCTTTTTCTAAATAACATTATATTCACAGGTTCTCAGTAGCCATCTTTGGGAGGCCACCATTCAACTCCTTACAATACTGAGAGGAAGTGACTCTGTTGCAGAACAGATTTGAAGACAGAGGGAGACACATGTGGGTTCTCTCTTAGGCACGGATGGTCTGTCTTTTGCCCTTTTAGCACAATGCCTGGCATTTGGCAAGACTGTGAAATTATTAATGAAATATACTCATGGAAGTGGTCAGTAGGCAAGTAGACAAGTTTAGAGATGAGGCAAAAGATCTGAGTTAGACAGAGGAATGGATAGGAGTACTAAGAGAAGCCATATGAGAACAGAGAAAAGTAAAGCAAGGACCAAGAGATAGAGAGCCCATCACTGAGGAACCGGTTTTGGAAAAGAGTGAGAAGGAATTGCTGGAAAAACGGGAGGAAAACCAGGAGAGGGGTGGTGTAGGAGACAACAAAAGAAAGAATCTAAAAAGAAGAAGAAGAAAAAAGCATCAGGTTACATTAAGCTGATTAAGTAGTATAAAGTGTGGATTTGAGAACTTTGATTTAAGCAATTTTGGAAGTTGGGAACACAGTTTTCAGTGGATTAAAAATGGCAGAAGCTTTGTCATTTTTCAAAACGCCCTAAAGGACAATGAAACTAACAAGTACATAGGCTTCGCTCCATAACCTGCTCTATACATGTTTCAGAAAAAGAGCTGTGAAAAAATTCTATGCATGGATACATGCCCATGACCTCTCTCCTTTGATCCCAGAGACAGACCGTGCGAGTTGTTATGGATCATTAGAGCCGCTGTGCTGGTGGCTTCCGTCCGTAACCTCTTTGCGCATTGCTGGACATCTTATCACATTCACAGTGGGAGCATGCAGTTTCCAAACTGTGATTCTGACTCTGATCTTCCATGTAAAAGAATGTTCTTCGGGCATCCCACTGAATGCACTATAAAACATCAGTCGGGCATACATAACATGGACTCAGAGACCTTCCTGATGAGCAGTGAGAAACACATTCACAATAGAAGGACCCTGCAGTTTTATATGCTAGAGATTTAAAACCACCTTATACTTTGATGGCATCATCAAGCTCTTTCCTTTACAGTGGCATCTGCTGGTAAATGAATTTAGTTTTTTTAAGTTAGTAACTGAAATACCCTGATGGCTGTAATCTGATCTGTTGGAAGGACGCTGAGCAAACTCTGGCGTGGCATATGGTCAACATTCCACAAATTTGGCCTTTTCAGTTCCATTGAAAATTAAAATTATTCTGTTGAAATTAAGGAATGATTGAACATTATGGTTTCTCTGTGTAACTTAGTATCCCCCACATGTTCTTTTTTTTTTTTAATATTTTCATTTATTTATTTGAGAGAAAGAGAGGGCATGCACATGAGTGGGATGGGGCAGAGGGAGAAGCAGTCTCTCCACTGAGCAGGGAGTCTGACATGGGTCTCAATCCCAGGACCCTGAGATCCTGACCCAAAGGCATAAGCGTAACCCATTGGGCCACCCAAGTGCCCCTCCTCCACACCATTCTTGAAGTAATAACAATAGAAACCATATTATAGTTCATTTGTGTCAACTAATTAAAAACAATTTTTTTAAGGAGAGTAAGTTGGGACATTTTGGATCTTCTTATTTTATTTTATTTTATTTTTTAATTAATATATAATGTATTATTTGCTTCAGGGGTACAGGGCTGTGAATCATTAGTTTTACACAATTCACAGCACTCACCATAGCACATACCCTCCTCAATGTCCATAACCCAGCCAGCCTATCCCTCCCCCAACCCCCCAGCAGCACTGTTTGTTTCCTGAGATGAAGCGTCTCTTATGGTTTATCTTGTTTTAAATGGTAACTATCATTTTGAATCATTTTCTCTACTTTATGAACTGAGATTATGGCAGGTGTGTTCACTTCAGAAACTAAAAATGGACTTGCCATTACTTTGCTTGACAAACAGAGCCTTAAAAATCAAACAAAACAAAAGAACTTATTTAAAATGATCCCTGTTAACGTATTTTTAGATGGAATATGTACGGATTTGGATGTGATCCTTATGGGAATTATTTGCAATTTTGTTTTAAAAAGATTTCATGCTAGACTTTGTAAAACAGAATTAGAAATTACATAGGTCAATAAGAAATTATTAAGTTGAAAACATGTAAAGTCTATTTATGCTATTTTATTATGAAATCCTATAGTAACGTATACGCTAAAACCTATAAATTTGGGATTTGTATCAATAGGTCAATAGGAAAAAATAGCCTTTATCTTAACTTTTATTATTCTATCTGGTATTTTAATATAAAATTCAATTAAGACATGATTCTAAGGATTCTTCAGCAGAGCATAGAAAAATCCAGCAGTATATTTCGTATTCTTTCAGAATTTATATTCACAAACTACATACATGTGTCTAATTAGAATTTAATAAGCTTTTCACCCTGGAGAGAATTCTGATCTCTGTAAAGCTTTTATCCTTGCCCTACTTATAATGTCACTATTAAGTTCTTTATTCTGCAGGTTTATTTTTTTTGAAAAGATACAATTATATGTTATTTTCCTGCATGTTATAATTATGCAGTTTTCTTTACATGAATGTTGCTTTCTGGAGAAAATGCTCTTTGAAATGTTAGGAAAGTAAAAACTATTGTTTCTATAGAAATAAGAATATTCTATACGAGCAATAGATTGCAAAATGAGGCACCTTCAACATGAATCTGTCTTTGTTGTTCACACAAAATGAAGGGTAATTTTACCAAAATAAGGCCAAGAAAAATGAAATATGGGATTTCATAGTTTATCAGAAGTCAAACGTTTTTACTGCCAATAATTCAGCACAATGTAGCCTCAAGCCATACTCTACACTGTTGGGTGTGTGTGTGTGTGTGTGCATGTGCATACAGTGTTATGTTTTGTCAAGGCAATCTGTCATGAGAAATTTGAAAGACACAGAAAATTCCTCTGGAATTTGGCTATAAATGATGTTATTTTATAAAGAAAAGGACATTCAAGGTTTTAGGTTAAGTAACCTCTTAGTGCTTCTGTGTAGGGCTCATCTCACTCCCCTCAAACTTCCCACATGCCACTCATCTTCCCTTCATCTCCAGATTTCTTTTCCTCCTCCTCTTTTATCCTTTTATTTTCCCTACTTCTTTCTACAATTTTAAATTTCTCCATGCATAATCATAAAGCATTCCATTTATTCTTCCTTTTCAAAGTTTATCTCTGAAAAAATAATCCTTGATCAAGTGCTAATTCATTTCTCAAAGATGTTCATAACTTTCAATCAAACCTTCTGACTGGCCTGAGAAAACTCATGTTACTCTCCTGAGTCCATGTCCTCTCCAGTACAGAACTTTGACCCTTCACATTAATTCCAGCCATGAAAAGCCACGTAGCATGCACCACTTTCCCATGAAATAGCCTGACAGGATCAGACCTCATTGAATCTAGCCACTGGGAGATTATGTGACATTCATGAGTGCACCTACACACACAGTCATGTGTCTACACGTCTGTTAGTTTGTGAGGACGTGAGCACAATTTAAGGGGAAGCAGAGAAGAAGCTCCACCTGTGAGAGAGATGATTACTGGACTACACTCCCAAAGGAATGATCTGGAGAACAAGTGAAAGATTGGTCATAGGAAAGAAAGGGACTACTTGTCCTTGGAAACAGGAAAGGAGTGGCCCAATAAAGAAATGGGGAATGTTTCAGGTAAATGGAAAAGCAGTTAGAAGAAATCATGTTGGATGGCATCTCTTTGAAGTCAAGGATGGGACTTCAGTTTTGAAAATAGGAAAAGATACATCTGATTCAAGTGCATACCTTTTTTTCAGAGTCCTCCAGAGAAACCAAACCAAGATAGGGTGTGTATGCATACGTAGAGAGATTTTTTTTAAGGAATCAGCTCAGAGGATTATGGAGACTGGCAGGGGCAAAATTTGCCAGGTGGGTTAGCAGGCTGGAGACTCAGGAAGAGTGGATATTGCAGTTCAAGTCCAAAGCTTATCTCCTGTTCATGGAAGGTCAATCTTTATTCTATGAAGGCCTTCAACTGATTGGAGGAAGCTCACCCACATCCTCAAGGACAATCTGCTTTATTCAAATCTGCCGATTTATTTATTTTGTTAAAAGATTTTATTATTCTTTCACAGAGAGAGACACAGCGAGAGAGGGAACACAAACAGGGGAAGTGGGAGAGGGAGAAGCAGGCTTCCTGCTGAGCAGGGAGCCTGATGCAGGGCTCAATCCCAGGATACCGGTCATGACCGGAGTCAAAGGCAGACACCTAAGGACTGAGCCACCCAGGCCACCAGGCGGCCCCAAAGTCTGCCCATTTAAATGTAAATCTACTCACAGAAATATCTAAAATAATATTTGGCCAAAGATCTGGGCACCGTGGCTCAGTCAAGTTGACATATAAAATTAACCATCACACATCTATTTCCTTCGTTGCCTAACTCCAAGTACTTCAAGAATCTGTTCTACTATCTCCTCAGAAAGCCTTCCCATATGTCCATCCTCAGGTGGGAGTTTATATCCCCAAACTAAAGTCCCGGGCCACATTTCTTTAACTCCCACTGGAAATCTAGTCCCTGAGCATGGGGATTTTTTTCCACTTTTGTATCTTCAGCACCTCAGATGTCACCAGCAATATCCTAAGCACTGAATAAAAAGTTGACAAATATCTTTCAGCTTTACTACATTGTGAAGTCATTGAAAATAAGGACAGTCTTAAAACATGTTTTATGCCCAATACCTAGCACAAATTAAGAGCTCAACCAATGCTCACTGAAGGAATCAATGGGTAAGTCACTTACCAAAGGCCTACTCTGTATTTTTCCTTATCTCTGATTACTTGGATTTTATTCCAATATCAAAGAATTTTTTTTTGAAGAGTTTACACAGACTTGCATTGCTATACATGCGGAGAAATTATACCAGGAGCTAGGATTCCAGATCAGAAACTGCTGGTGTAGGAATCAGATATTAGCAGTTTTTCAAGTCCTGCAGGTGATCCCAGGGGTTGGGAATCCCTATACTAGATAGGTAAAGGAGGAAAGATGTTCAGGAAGGTTAAGAATAGACAGAGCCTCTGTGGCAGGCAAGGTTATATGGGGACACTAGGAAAGAGACTTTGAGCAGGCTCCAGAGGGAGAGTGAAGGACACCCACAGAGAAGAGAGGGAGTACTGAAGAGAAAGATATTGGGGTGTTTCATAAACACTCTGAATTTTTACCACGTAACAGGTACCATGCTAAGTGCTTTCCATGGATTTCCCCTTGCCTTCATAACCGTGCTGCAAGGTATACTATGTTATGTTGTTTTTCCAGATGAGGAAATTGAGGTTATATAATTTAATTAAGCTTTCTGATACCCTCCATCCAGTGACCAGAACAGCAACATTTCAAGCCTCTGGTTATCAAACTGCAACTTTTATATTCTCTCCACCATACCGGTGGTCCTCAACCCTAACTGCACAGCAGAAGCACTCAAATGCATGCCCCACTTAAGATCTGTTATAGGAGGATCTCTGGGTAGGAGGTCTGAGCACCTATACTTTATTTTAAATCCCACTATGTTTCTGAAGTACTGCCACAGTAGAAAACCACTACCACAAACACCATAGATTCTCCTTTGTTTGGCCAACCTTCACACTGTGGGCTCAAAGGTACTTTCATCCAGAAACAGACTTGACTCCATCAGTTTATAAATGGCCTGCCCCCAATTCAGATAAGGGAGCCTGAATGGTTACACATTTGCCAGGTAATTCGAGATGCTCTTAATAGGTGTCCACTTTGATGTTAGCAAGAGTTTTATCCCGTTGTTACTTTGAGTTAATAAAAGGATTACACCATGCCGAGTCTCTGACTTTCCACAAAGGGTCCTGCTCAGTGCCACTCTGCCTTTGTGGGTTTTATAACACAGCTGATGCTTTATACATCCTACCTCATTCCAAAAATAGTTAGGTAATGCTGGGCGACACACACATGCGTGCGTGCGTGGGCGCGCACACACACACACAGACACACACACACACCCCACAAATGAATCAGGCCATGGTGGATGTCACGAAGCAATTGTTAAGTTTAATATCAGATTTTCTTTTATTAATTTTGGGAACACCCAACTCATCTTTTTTTTTTTTTTTGTATAATAAAAGCTTACAGCTAATGTCCATGATCACTAACTTCATGTGAAATAAAATGCATTTGTGCAAGCTCCTGAAATCGTATCAAGATTAAGTCAGGTATGTAGGCAGAACAGTATCCTGATGAATTTAATATCAATCCCAAAAAGAAAGAATAGGGAGCAAAAACTGTTTTTGATAATATAGAGCAGATATTTGTTATGATACCTATTCTTGATAATACAGAGCAGAAGTTCTCTACCCTGGCTTCATATTAGAATCTAGGGGATATTTTAAACAAATAAATGCTCAGAACCCACCCCCAGAGATTGATTAGACTGATAGAATTGGTCCACTTTGGCCTTGACCTTGTTACTATGAAAGCTCACGTTTCTCTTACCTTCCCCAGGCCTTCCACTGTTGTAAAAGATGGGCATTAAATGAGAGTATTATGATTCACATAATTACTCTGGATGATGGTGGTGATGATGATGATAGGAGCTTTAATTGAATTTGCTATGTGTTAAGCAATGTTTCCCAGTGAGTACTTACAATAGCTATTTTATGGGAGAAATATTGTTACCATCTTTTTGCAGATGAAAACCAGGTGTAGAGAGATTAAGTCAGTCAGTGTGGGATTTGGCAGAGGTAGAATGTGAATTCAGAGTCTGCTCTAGTACCCCATATTCTTACAACCTCAAGGGAGATTATGAAATAACTAGATTATGTCATCCTCTCTCTCCCTCCCATCATGTTCTCTTTCCTCCTTTTTGATTTTTTTCAGGGTCTAACCTGGTGCAGGTTCACCCATTATTAGGTGACAAGGAAAGGGAGATTTCTCCCCACTGCAATCTAACTCCCCAGTCTTCAAGATCCAAGGAAATACTGCTAGGTGGTTAATCTGTTTTGAAAAAGGAAACCTCTTTACTTCTCAATACAAGGGAAAAATTTAGAGCTTTAGAATCAGACAGATATATGATCAGATGCATGTACCTTTATTTATTAATCCTAATAACCTGGGTAATTTAACCTGATACTCAGTTTCTTCATCTGTTAAATAGAAATAATAACACCTAAATGATAGCTTGACAAGGATTAGGCAGAATAATGTGCATAAAGATCCTCTACACATAGTAGGCACTCCCCATACACAGGTTGCCGTCCTTTTGACCCTGTTCTCGGTCCACATATACAACTAGCACCTTTTGCTCAACTTCTGTATTTCTGCTTTCCTTTACTCCTTTAACCTCTGTGTTGAGAAGGCTGTATGGGGCTGAAAAAGCTGTGCTTGAATAAGGCCTGCCAGGTAGAGTAGTAGCTACCTATGGAAGTTTAGGGCTCTGAGAAAACATACTGGGGAAAAAAAATGTCTCTTAAAACCTTATAACCACCACTCCTGCATTACCAATCCACCCAAATGCCTAAATTTCCCACTTCCGATATTACTGAGAAACTGCTAGAAGAGACTACATTTGTCTAAAGAAGGCATAGGTCACCTGATTTTGTTTACACATGACTGCCTCTTGGCACTTGCGTGTGCCATCCCATGCATATGTGTAATGAGAGCAGGCAAAGGACTGGGAGAAGGCAGGTTCATTTTTTTAAACAAACAAAATCTTACTCGAGCACACGTCCACTATAGTCTTAAACCATAGAAAAGAAATTTCAAACAACCTTTGAAGTTCCAGGTGTGCCTAGTTGCTGTGCTGTACAAGGAATACATTCTCATCTTTCTTCATACTTCTACTACTTAAAGGTACAATAAAATGGAAGTCATTCTTGTCCGTAAGATTCTAACTCTTCAGAGGGCATGGCTGTTATTTCAGTGCGCCATAGAGTACTTCTCCTCTTTCTCAACTCTTTCTTCCCTGTCCAGTTAATTTCCTGTGAGGTTTATTTCATTTTCTTGATACAGTTGAGTTGTTGGTTTCTTGTCAAGCATTTGGCTTGTGTTTTCAATCTTTGCATTTTTCTGATTCTAAAGATGCACAGTGGCTTTGAAAAGGATTAACATATGTAAGCTTTTATCTTCTCTGGATAATTTGCTACATATATGATTAATTTTTTTCAAAAGTTTTAAGGAAGCGTTTTCTTAAGGGCATACATGTATCTCCAAAGCTTCCCATCTAAGTGGCCTCTAAGATCTTATTTTTATTATATCCAGCTCCTAGTGGGCCACTATCGGTGCCATCTCCAAGGGTATCAAACAAATGTCTCATCATCAACAAGCATTCAGACTCTGGATCTGACAATCCTTCTTATGTAGAGATTTTTCCAAACGTATCTTTGTGTTTCAACCTTTTTCCCCCTCCTGCCTACTGAGTTCACTCACGCTTTCCATCCCTTACTTTCATATGAAAGTAGTTGCAAATGTTCCTAAAGACTGCAAATTTTATCAAAACTTTTCTTCAGTAATATCTATAGTTGTGTTTTACTCTTCTGACATAAATTTTAAGATTATTTTGGTTTAAGTCACTGGGATT
Source organism: Neogale vison (assembly GCF_020171115.1). Classification (NCBI taxonomy): domain Eukaryota; kingdom Metazoa; phylum Chordata; class Mammalia; order Carnivora; family Mustelidae; genus Neogale; species Neogale vison. The sequence goes on along the minus strand of NC_058093.1, from coordinate 161,259,758 downwards.
AAATGGATTCCAATATCCTTCAATGACTGTACTGTATTCTTCTTATAATATCAACTATCACCTGATCTAGTTCCAGACAGATTTCTTTCCTTCACTTTTTCTCTAAAAAGTCTATTTTTATCTCAAAAAGTGAGACCTAGTCCATTTTTAAATATCTACCTTCATACTCAGCGTTTCAAGTAGCTTTATTTCAAGTCTGACCTCCAACAAAGAGGTGTCTAGTGCTTCATACTCATTCTTAAAATGCCAGATCCTGTCATAAATTTTAACTTTGTCTTTCCTCTAGGACAGATAATATTCCATCCAGCTCTTTATCTCTTTGCTTATAAAGCAAGATTTTAGCTATAGAAAATTCAGTGGTAGCTGCCTATGCCACCATCTTCTGGGAAAATCTCAGAGTCCTGAACCTGGGCTCACACCTGCAGGTGTAGTGCTCACAGCCTTGCACATGCCCTCCACGATAAGCCTGTGGTAAAGCGTGCCTTTGTGTGCCTTTGTGGCCTTGGTGGCACCTTCAGAGCTTCAGGTTGCTAGAGCCCTCTTGGTCACATGGGACTACTGGGAAGCCACATTCTACTCAGAACCAAGTCAGCCACTGACAGTCAAGATGAACCAGTGGGGAGGGGAGGGGAGGGGGTCAAGATGTGGGCACATTTCCTCTCATTTTTGTCTCATCATGGAACACAAATAAAGTAGTGATATTTGTGTGACCTCTAGGGAAGATGAGTAAGGATGTTTATGAACTCAGCCCACCTGAAAACCATAAGTAAACAATCCAGGAGTTGTCATACCTGTGAACCTTCCAAGATTTCTGGCTGTCAGTGAACTCCCTGTCCATGTCATATGCTAAGGCTTCTTCTCTGTATCAGGCTTCCAGGCTAGAGTCCCAGAGATGCATTCTGCCCTGAGAAGTCTCCCCAAAACACAGCCTACACCAGTTTATTGTTGGTCATTAATAGTATGTGTGCATGTTGGGATAAAGAAGCTTAAATGCATTTTTGCTTGCCTTTAAATTATGATTGTAGATTTTTCTTTTATCCCTTTAATTCTGTCAATTTTTCCTTCATGTATTTTAAAGCTGTTTTTGGTTGTATGTCATCTAGATGAGTTGCTCCTTTTATTACTATGAAATGCCTCTCCTGGTATCTGATAATAGAGGTATTAGAGTCTGATGGTTTCAGTGTGTTTTCATACAGACACACTCACATTTTTATGATATATCTTTTTGTACTCTTACTTTCAACAAGTCTATGTTTTTATATTTAAAGTATATTTCTTTTAAAAAGAGCATATAGTTTGGTAGTGTTTTTCTGTTCAGTTTGACAACAGAGTAGTTATTATATTACATTTAATGTAATGTTAGCTTTAAGTCTATAATCTTGGTATTTGTTTTCAGTTTTGTTTACCTGTTCCTTCTTCTTGTGTTCCTCATTTTTTGCCCATTTTTGAGTTAATTAAATATCTCACTATTCTATTTTATCCCCTGTATTGATTGTTTTCACTATACCTTAGTGGAATGTTTTCCCCCTCAGTGGTTGTATCTTGAGATTACACAATATGCATCTTTAACTTATCATTGTGTCTTTCAAATAATATTACTAAAAGAACAATATTAAGAATTTTACAAGATTATAATTCCATTTATTCATTTGCTATTCTTTGTTTCCTTTTCATCTTGTGTTGTATTTACTCATAGGTAAATATATTATTATTTTGCATTAAATAGTCATTAGCTTTTATAGATAGAGAGATAGATAGATAATTTTTTAAAAGGCGTTTAATACTTATCCAGATGTTTATCCATTTATCCAGTCTACTACTTTTCATTCCTGTGTGTGGATCCAGGCTTCCATCAGGAATAATTTCCTTTCAACTTGAAAAATTTCCTTTCTCATCTCTTGTAGTACATATCTGCTGAAAATGAATGCTTTCAACTTTTGCCTGTTTTATTTTACTCTCACACTGAAAGATATTTTTTGCTGAACAGTGACAGCCATCTTAACAGTTACTTTACTTCAGGACTTTGCAGTTACCATATTGTCTTAAGGCAAACCAATGTTTTAGATGAAAAGCTGGACATTCTCAAAGTTGTTCCCTGTATATGATGCTGTTTTCCCTTGTTGCCTTTAAGATTTACTCTTTCTCTTTACTTTTAAGGAGTTTAGTTATAAAATGTTGTTATTATTGGTTTTATGTCTCTTTCTTTCTTTGTTGTTACATTTTTCCCATTTGGGTTTCAGTTAGCTTTTCTCACACATGGGTTGAAATCCTTCAATTTTGGAGAATACTCACTTCTTCAAATATTTCTTCTGCCCCATTCTCTCTTTCATAGTCTTCTGAGGCTTTATTTATACTTATGTTAGACCATCAATATTGTGTTGCAATCACAAATTTTCTGTTCTATTTTCTTTACTCTTTTTTTCCTCTTATGTTTCAATTTGGATGATTTTATTGACTTGTCTTACATTTTACTGATTCTCTCTTCTGCTGGGTTCAGTCTACTATTTAACCCACTAAATGAGTCTTATATTTATGGTATCATAATTTTTCATTTTTATCATTTCCATTTGGTTCTTGCTTTTTAAAAAAAAAAAGATTTATTTATTTATTTGTGAAAGAGTGAGATCAGGGGAAGGGACAGAAAAAGAGGGAGACAAGCAGACTTCCCACTGAGTGGGGAGCTTGACTCGGAGCTTAATGCAAGGAGCCTGAGACCATGAACTGAGTTGAAGTCAAGAGCCAGATGCTCAACTGACTGAGCCACCCAGACACCTCTCCATTTAGTTCTTTCTTACTGTACCTATATCACTGCTGAAATTCCTCAACCGTTAATACATGCTCCCTACTTTTTCCATTATATATTTTAACATATTTATCATAGATTTCTTTTTAGTCTTTGTCTGCTGCAACATCTGAGCCATCTGTAGGTCTGCTTCTGTTGCTTATTTTTTAATTTTTATTAGGGAGACACATTTTTCTACTTCTTCACATGTTTTGTAATTTTTTATTGTATATCAGCCATCATGGTTTCCATAGCAATAAATATTTATTCCCAGATACTCTAAAAGAAATAGGGTACAATAATGTTCTAGAACGCTAATGTCTCTAGATGGCCATATTATAAGGAATAAAACTAGTACATAGAATAATTCAAGAAAGAGCTTGCCTCAAAAAATAAAATACACAAATTTGACCCATATGAGAATGACTATGACAACTTAACAGAGAAATGACATCCATGTTAGATATTACATTACCTTCCAACCAAAAGCAAACATAAAATGACTGCTGATAATCATTTTAAGTAATTTTCTTGTCTTGGCTGTGTTATGATTTAATTAACAGTTTAAGCAGAACTTCAGTTACAAACAAAATTTATTTTCACTTTTTAAGACACATAGTTTTTGCATATGAAGGAATTATCTATAATTACGTACATTCCTATATTTAATTCCACAGATATATGATGAAAGTGTTAATGGAAGGGACCACAACCTACTTTAGAATAAAATGATGATTTATTTTAATTGAATGTTATACTTCACCATGTCTCATGTAGATAATTGTATACTTTGATGGAATTTAGTTTTCATTTTAGCAATATATATTTCATTTAACAGTGTTGCCTCCCTGCCACATACATGCACCCAGTGTGAATTTTTTGGAATCATTTCATAGAGGTTGGAGAATTTGTTCCCTTTTTAAAGCAGTGCTGAAGAATGAATACAGAAAATTGCAGTAAAAATGGTGGATGAAATAAATACTTAATTTCACCCTCTCCCTCCCAAAGCCACCCTATGCTGACAGTAAACAAAAAGTGCTAACTGGAATAAAGAAAATGGGAGAACATAGAACAGTAGAGAGCTGTTGACATATATTTTGGAAAATGGCAAGGGAATGGATTAAGCTGACTTAATCCATTGACTTAGCTGAGCAGAGATGTGGAAACCCGGGTGCCTGCAGAGGAGAGGCCAACAAGGTGCAAATAAGGAATACTCTAGAGAACCTGGGAAAGCACAAGGAGTGAAGGCAAATGGGGTTGCTGAAGCTAGAGGTGAGATATGGAGCTGAAAATAGGACTTGGCTGAGATTCTTAACAGGCAGACTCCCAAATCTTCTCTGCAACCTGTGCAGCCTGGCAACTACCCCCCACTCCCACCGCAGGAGACAGGAGGTAGGGTACCTTATTCTCTGGAGTGTCTTAACTAGGAAGGCTATAAACACAGCAGTCTTGGAAAAAATAGCAGGTGTGGGTCAGGTGTAATACTAAAATCTTAGATCAAGTGGAAATCTGCATGGTCAATAGTAATAAACTCACCTCCCTTTCAAATCTTCTTACCTAGCTTTGCTCCCAGGATGCTGACAACTGGGCTTGACCCTCCTAAATAGCACATTGGAGGAGGGGCTTCTCTGGAAGATCTGACTACCCCAGGGGGTAGAAATCTAGGGTGTTTCAGTAAAGGCTCAGCTTTGTCTAATCTCCTTAGAGTAATGTCCTAATGCCCATAATACATTGGTAAGCCAATAACTAGGGAATACCAGATATGGTGGAATGTCTCTAACATAAAAGAGACCAAAGCAAACAAACAAAAAATTGAAGGAAACTAAGACTGCAGGGAAGAAATGAAAGCTTAAAAAATATATATTCTCATAGATATTAGAAAAGAAATTGGGTCCATGAACTAAAATATGGTGTTTTTTAAAAGGAGTGATTAGAGACAAATAGAACTCTCAGAAATTAATCGTATGTTAACAGAAATAGAATATTCAACAAAAGAGAGATGAGGAATTATTCCAGAGAGGAGGGGACAATAGCATTAATGGAAGAGAAAAAATAATAAAATGAAGAGACTCTGTTTAAGGGGTCCAACATCCCACTAAAAGGAGTTTCATTTCAGAATAAAATAACAGAGGAAATAGAGTTCAGAAATTGCTTAAGAAATATAATAAAATTTCCCCAGAGTTGGAAGATGTGGCTAAAAATCCTTCAAGTTGCAAATACAATCAGTTGTGGGAGGAAAGGGGCCAACACTGATCGTATTGGCCTATCACAATACATGATAGTGTATGATCATGAGATATTAGAACACTGGGGATAAAGAAGAAACAATAGGGGTCCAGGGTGCCACAGCTGGGTAAGTGAATGACTCTCAGTTTCAGCTAAGGTCGTGATCTCAGGATGGTGAAATCGAGTCCCCTGTGCTGGGCTCCATTCTCAGCTCGGAGTCGGCTTGAGATTCTCTCTCTCCCTCTCCCTCTGCCCCTCTGTTCATGCTTTCTCTCTCTCAAATAAATCTTTCAATAAATCTTTAAATCTCTCTCAAATAAAATCTTTAAAAAAAGAAGAAATAATAAATGGATCAGGAACAGAATGACCCCTTGAAAACAATACTAGAAAGTAAAAGACAGTGAAGAAATTACTTGACATTTCTGGAAGAAATGTATTTCCGAACAATGAATTCTGTATCTAGTCAACTTAGCAATTAGTGGAAGGAAAGAATAAAGATATTTTCAAGCATTCAAATTCTCCAAAAATGTATTTGCCCCAAGTGTGTTTCTCAGGAAGCTACGAGGGGCAGTCCCAACATGACAGCTCAGGAGCTCTGTTGCCACAGTAAGGACCCGGGGGGTGGCGCTTAGGGGCTGAAAAAAATAGTTGACATAATTGTCTATATTAAGAAGAATATTATATATTTAATGAAGAGTTTGAAAAAAATGTAATGATGGGCAAATAAAAGTTAAACACACAAAAATATGACTCAACTGCCGGTGTCAGAGAGAAAAAAAATAAACAACTGTGTAAATGAAAGGAAGTGGAGTCATAAATCCCATGTGGTTTACATGTGAACAATATATGCATAGCAAAGGTAATGTAAACACTGATTAGTGCTTCACCTAGTATTGTGTATCTAAATTGGGAGGATTAAGGAAAGGAAAGTATGTATGTGTATTTGTATATGTGCATGTGTAAATGAGAAAGAGGGAGGCAAGAAGGGAGAGATATATTGAAAGCACACCTGCTGGAGGAAGTGTCCTTAAGAACTAAAGATAAGGATTTAGTAGGAGACCAATAGATAATATCAACATTGGAAAAATAAAAAAATAATAATAAGCGTGTGAGAGAGCTGAGTATCCTTTAGGAATATGGAGTGATTATCATAATTAATGGTTAAGAGTTGAAAGTGGTTGACTCTGGGATTTAAGGAGGGGAGGGGTAGGGATGGGCTGGGACATTCTTTTAAGCTCTATCCTATGTGGCTTTTAAAAATAGGTGCATGAATTTTTTTTTAAATATATGAAAGTGACATTTAAAGAAACTGAATGCAATAAGTACTAGAGCTCAGTGGCTTTCAAGCTGAGCTTCCCAAGTTCATGGACGCTTCTGCAGGGACTGCTTTATAGAAGAGGGTCCTGGGTCAGCCTCCCACATGAGTCTCTGCTAAAGGAGTTCTGCCTTGTCATTGTTAAGTTTCCATGATCTAATTCCTTTGAACAAAGGGTTCCATAGAAAAACCACCACCAACAACAAACAAGTTTGAAAAGCCATGTGCATATCTGGAGAAAAAGCTGCTCCCAGACAAACAAGCTGAATATAATAACTATCAGACTTGATTCAGTCTGGTTATCCCTTGTCATTTTCTTAAACTGCACAGATTGTCCCATTTCTAACTCTTGAGAGTAGAACCAGTTTTTGGGGGGGGGGTTCAAATATGGGCTGGACTTATGATTATGAAATTTTGCACAGGTTTGAAATGATGATATTAAGGACATGCTTGCTTTGCTCCCAAACCAAATGATACCCTCACTTCTTTAGAGGCATCAAGTATGGCATATGTTGCTAGAGTTCAAATTAGTGGTACAGTAAGGCTATCATTCTATTCTGAGGATGACTTTGGACATTCTAGTTTTGTCTAGGGATAGATATTTTATGATTGCTCTGTAAGGGCACCTGGGTGGCTCAGCTGGTTAAGTATCTGCCTTGGGCTTACTTAGGTCATGATCTCAGGGTCCTGGGATTGAGTCCCGTGTCAGGCTCTCTGCACAGTGAGGAATCTGCTTCTTACTCTCACTCTTCCTCTGTGCTCTCCCTCTCTCTCTCTCTCAAATAAATAAATAAAATCTTTTTTAAAAAATAGATCAAAGTTGTGATTTTTTAAAAATGATTGTACTCTAATTAGGGTTAATTTTGGTCCCCCCCACACACACACACGCACACACACAAAATACCCTTACCCCAGCTTAAAGGAAAAGATACAAATAAAACCTTTATTTTTAACACAAAAGATAATCTTTTGTAAACATGGAGTATTGGTTGTTTCCTGGGGTATCTCGCCTCTCAAAAACAAACGTCCTTATCTTGGTGAATTTAATTTAATGCAAATCATATGCTGAAACAGATGCTACTAAGAAAACTATTCCCTTAGTCAACCAATATCTATCTCTCCCCATCCCTACCCCATATACATGGTGTGAAGTGTTGTACTTCTTCTGTGAACTTCCATTATTTCTCAATCTAACATAACTAAAAGTACCTTTGAAAAATAACTACATATAATTTTATATAAAGGAAAGCATATAATATAGATTTATTCATATTTATATATCATATCTATTTATTTATATATCTAATATAGATATCTTTTACATATCTTATATAGTCTACATATTTTACATGCATATCTCATATGAGGTTGATAACAACTCTGAAATATGTATTCTCATTGTAAAGATGAGGACATAGTAAACCCTTGGAGTTTGACCTGTCCTGGGTTGCATAGCTGTCGGGCGTAAAGGCAAAAGTTATCTGTATTTTTAGAGTATCTGTCTACTTGGGCCAAATAACTCTTAATGAATAAAAAGTCTAATCTTTGTCAAAAGCATATATATATATATATATATATGACATAAACAATTCCGAATTACATATATAGAATGATCGACTCATTCTGGCTTGCTGGAGATTTTCTTGGTTTTAGCACTGAAAATCTAGGATTTTCCTCAGTTTCCATAAAATTGGGGTGGTTGGTCACTTTATATATAGAGCTCATCCCAGGAGACTGTCATAGATACCCATCCTGGGAACAGAGAGAGATACAGGAAACAAAATGCAAGTAAAGGAAACTGATCAAGAAGGTTTATTTAGACAAGGGTGAAGATGATTTCTTACCCATACCAAAGAAAACCAATTTTAGCAACCACAATAACACAACAAAACAATTAGCACCGACTTTTCAAAAAGGTTTATGTAACCAAATATATCTGTAGATTTAAGATCCATGTCCATGTCATGAAGTGTCCAAAAGGACATAAACTTCACACTACCAGATCTTGAAAAGTAAAGACCTAAGTTAGGTGTTTCATGAGAAGAGATCACAAAATACATAGCCAGATGTCCTACGGCCAGACATCCCAAACCACCCCTCTAACACTTCTCTCCTCCAAGTCCACCTCATCAAAGTAGCTGCTGCCTAGTCTGGCTTACAGCCTGGCACCTGCTTCTAGTGCACCAGATTCATTCCCTGTTCCCTTCCTTTCTTCTCACTTGCCCCTTTAAGTTCACTCTTTTCTTTGGATATTTTCCCCCATACACTTCTTAAAATTAACTTAAGCCCCCTTCAGCTTCAGCTATGTCTCTTTCCATATTGAAGAGTCTCCTCATTCCCCTTCCCCTTTCCCTCCCAACATCCACCTGCCATTCAACAGACCCAGAGGAGAAATAGAGATGCCTCTTCCAAAGCCAGAAGGAGAATGAGATGAGAAAAAGCTGCAGTAACTTTAGTTTGAATATTTTGGGTATGTGCGCGTGTGTATGTGTCTATACCTAGAAATCATTTTTATAGGACTCCTGCTAGTCTTAACCTTTCCTTCTAATGCCTAAAGAAGTTATAACATAGTAGAAAATCATGGTGCGTGTACATTTATATGACATGATTTTTAATCTAAGCATTAACCCATGTCTTTCTGTTGTCATAAAAAGTATCATTGTTCCCACTCTATTAAACATGATGCTATCGTTAGTATATTCATACATACAGACCTTTCCATAATTAGGGCTATTTTCATGCCATATATATTCAAAATGAGTGCCCATTTCATCCAATTTTTAAATTGATTGGCATTTAATAGTATTATACATAACATGCTGCTGTTTTGAATCTCTTCCATATCTGTTGTTTTAGCCTCCATTTTTAAATGTTTTTTAATGTATAGTTTTCTATTTTTTCTTGGGAAGTGTCTATTTTAATTGCTTTCAAAGAACTATAGTTTGGATTTATTAATTGTTCCTTAGAGGACAAAAAAAAACTACTCACCACTCCCCTCACACACACACACAAAAATGTATTTTTGTATAGTGTCTTAGTCCATTCAGGCTGCTATAACAATACACTCCTGACTGGGTGACTTATAAACAGTAAGAATTTATTTCTCATAGTCTGAAAGCTGGAAGTCCAGGATCAAGACACTAACAAGTTCATTGTCTAGTGAGGGCCTGTTTCCTGGTTCACAGAGGGTCATCTTTTGCTGTATTCTCACATGGTATAAGAGACAAAGGCGCTCTCTGGAGGTCTCACTTGAAGGACACTGATCCCATTAATGAGGGCTCCACCCTCAGGACCTAATCAACTTCCAAAGGCCCCACTTCCTAATGCCATCATATTTCAAATTATGTTTCAATATATGGATTGGGGGGTGCAAAATATTCAACATATAACAAGTTTTATATATATATATATTTATTTATTTATTTATTTTTTTTTTTAAGTTATATGCGTGGGTGCCTGGGTGGCTCAGTGGGTTAAAGCCTCTGCCTTCGGCTCAGGTCATGATCCCAGGGTCCTGGGATCGAGCCCCACATCGGGCTCTCCACTCAGCAGGGAGCCTGCTTCCTCCTCTCTCTCTGCCTGCCTCTCTGCCTACTTGTGATCTCTGTCTGTCAAATAAATAAATAAAATCTTTAAAAAAAAAAAAAAGAAAGTTATATGTGAAAGACCAAAATAATCATCTGAAAAACCATCCTTCTGGGAATATTACCTATGCTAGTTTCTAAAGATCCCAACAAGGATAAAAATAACAGGGACCACTTGCTTTTCTTTTCTTTTCTTTTTTTTTTTTTTTTTTTCTTCTTTTTAAGATTTTATTTATTTATTTGACAGATGGAGATCACAAGCAGGCAGAGAGGCAGGCAGAGAGAGAGGAGGAAGCAGGCTCCCCGCCGAGCAGAGAGCCCGATGCGGGGCTCGATCCCAGGACCCCGAGATCATGACCCGAGCCGAAGGCAGCAGCCCAACCCACCGAGCCACCCAGGCGCCCCCGGACCACTTGCTTTTCAATGACCCGATTCTTTATCCACATAGGTCCCTTACAGACCATCTGTAAGATCTGAGTTTGAGCACCTTACTTACCCCATAAGGAGCCTCCTACTAGCACTTGCCATCCACAGAACTGTGCTAATATAGTCTATTTCTGGAGAATGGAGCACAGATTAACTGCTTGTTCATGATAAATCAAGGGTATTTGATTTGCCTGTTACATGCCCAGATTTCTTTGGAAGCAAGCCCTGGAAGCTATTTTTCTGATCAAATCCTAACTCTTGTGTTAGTGCTTATGATAGAAAAAAATAACATTTACTCATGATAAAGACTGAATTCTAGCAATTATAAATCTTATCAATTACCTTGTGAAGGTTCAGGGGGAAAGAAAACAGGAAAAAGAATTCCCATTATGCTCACTCAACCTTGAGGTTGGACTAATGCGGACTGTTCTAGAATTTCCATGACAGGCACAGATGCAAACATAAGGGGAGATAAAGTTGGTAACCCAAGAACATATCTGATTGATAAATGTTATACTATAAGGAGTGGCTAGTAACAGTTCAAAAAGAAAGTGATTACAGCTCAGTAGCTAATACAAAATATTAGAAGGACCTAATATTTCCTTATTTTTTTTTCTATTTTTCTTAGAAGTCAGCAGTCTCAACAAGAATGATCTTAGCAATATTTTCCATGTTGGTTTTTAGAGCTAATCACTCACACAGACACAAGAGTTATGATTTTTTTTTTTTCTTCAGCAAAGGGACTCAGTACCTAATATAACTTCTATATAACCTTTCGGTTAGTGGCTTGAAAAAGGATAATTTTCCCCCAAACCATTAAGATAGATATATAGCGAGCCAATATATAACCATTTTCCATAAATTAAAATATGTGCTTTTACATAAACAGTTCTTTAGTTTCAAAAAACATTTCTTGACTGTTAGTTACATGCTAGTGTTCACTAGATACAACATAAGTGAATCGTGTGGCTAAACGTGAACCAGACAGCGTACTGTCAACCCCATCCTTCTCGTCCCAGTTCATGTGAGTTTTGACACCATCCATTAGCCTTGGGGAGGAGTGTTGTGAGGGAAGAAGACACACAAGGACAGAGACATGTGCTTCTGCTTTTGGGTGAGTGATTATTATTTTCTATTTATTTATGAAGTAATCTGGATACGCCCATCTATCAGCATTGCACATAGCTTGAAATGTCCCTAAGACAATCAACTTTGAGAATAAGAATAAGGAAAGTTTCTTCCTCCTCTACCAACTTCTTTTAATTTTTTTTTAAAAAACATCTAGTAACAGGTTTATGGAGTGGGCAAGCTGGCAGGATGCCAATCTATACTAGGCATCAAAATATCACCAAAATACAGTAGTCACGTGATGCCCGTTCAGGTGTTCACTCATGGTTCCCTAACACAGTCTTGTTCAGATGTAACACCAGACCACCTAGAACAGAAAATGTAAACCCAGCCACAAACAAACAGAGTGAAGGCTGTCTTTTTGGAGCCAACCTTTTGCCGCTGCATATTTTTGAGATGTATGTACAAGTTGCAAGGAGCAGCTGAGGCCACACCACTACCCTGAGCCTAGCCAGCTGACAGTTGCCCAGAATTGGCAGCTACAGTCAGATGAAATTTGGAAAGCCAAAATGCGTGGGGTTGTGGTTTGCCCGATTGCTGAAATGATAAATGCTTTATTGGGCCTTTCAAGAAGTTGTCTGGTCCATAAAATGTCATACAGTACATTCACTCTTATAAACATGGAGAGGTAAGTTACTTGCAGCAGCAGCAAAACTTTTGGCCCCAGTGCCCACTAAATAAATATTAAACACAAGTTTATTAGGAGTGATTTGAAGGGACTGTACATTAGTCATCCTTGTCCAGCCCTATTTGAGGAAACATATCTTTTTCTCATTTCCATGCACTCAGTTTTTGTTTGTTCACATGTGTGTGTGTGTGTTTGTGTGTGTGTAGTTAGTCCTCACCAGTTTGCAAGACAGTCCTGGAAAAGAAGACTTGACAGGGAGATAGAAGTGGTTTTTTTCTATAGAAAAAACTGCTGTCTGCAATATAAAATAGAGGATAATTGAAATCAGTTTTTCCACAATTCTTATGAACAAGGTTTTCTCTCACAGAAAAGCCACAGAATTGAACAGCTGCACTCCAGAATACTGTCAAGCAGGCAGCGTGACTGTTTCTTCCCCCACTGGGTCCCAGCACTTTGACTAATAAGGAAATTCAACTTTTAACACAAGATTTGCCATTTCACTTTTTTACTGCGTGCATAGCCATTTGGGGTAAAATTACATGTGACTATGAAAACTTAAATGCTGTGCGACATCAAAGATACCTGTAATGCCCCCCAAATATTGTCTCCATTCTCCTCAAAGTTAAGGGAAAAAAAAAATCCAGGAAACTTATTTGTTCGTATTATGTGTACCTGGGGAAGTTTTTCATGCAGAGCAACAGAACAAAACTTGAGCTGCCTTGCTTTCTGCTTCCAGGAATGCCAATCAGAGAACATTCTTTTTCAGACAGCCAAGTTTGGAAGTCAGTTGGTTTCTGGCAGTAAGAAGGGGGAGGGGACGGCGGGAGGGAAAGCACAGTGAGTCCTCAGGCTGATCTGAAGTTTCCAAGTGTTTCCGTAATAGCCGTCAATGAAAGCATCTCCTTTCACCCACGCAGAGACAGGTAAAAAGACAGCTGAGTAAATGGGCATTAGGTGGAGAGGCAGCGGAAGCTCAGTTAGAGGAAGGAGGGGGGAGGCCGGAGGGCGTTTGAAAGCCTGCCATTGGTGAGCTTACCAAAGGCATCTGCCAGTGGAACTTCAATGGAATGTGAAACCAAATCATTTTCAAGTTAAAGATAGACACAGTATACACCAGGATCTAGAAGCTGGATTTTAAATGCCTATCGCTCCCTAGAATTTCAGAGAGTTCTGTTATGACCTCTGTCGTAATTAACAATTTGGATAAAGCTGGTTTTTCAAGTGACTGTGCTAAGAATTCATGGATGGTCTGGATGTCCTGGAATGAAAATGATTTAGGAGCTTCTGGTGTACATACCCTAGGGTAAGTGAAAAGATTGGCTTTAAGGCGCATCGCTTCTCTGGGAAGGTGAACGTTGAATTTTTCTTTGTATTTGGGTAAATGAAAATGCGATCGTGAAGATTTTCCAGTACTGTAACTTTCTTACCTTTCTTGAGATATCTGGCATTTTACAAGTTATGCAGCAGAAAGAAATAGAGTATTTCAGCTTAGTTTTTGAGATTTACCTTGCATGTCTGTCACTTCAGTTTTGCTTCAGTTTATTAGCCTTACTTCCATTTTCCTCCCTTAACTCCTTAAACACCCGGCCATTATTGAATTACAATGTCCGTGGCTCTGTGTCACAACAGCCATTAAATGTTACTGTGCTTGTGATGCCTTTGGTTGCAACTGTTTTATGGTGAGGCGGAGGGATTTCCTTGCCTGGCACAATGACACTTCCTAATTTAGAAAATGAAAAAGGAAATTAAATAAAAGAAGGGAAAAAGAGATGGCCCAAAGGTGGGACGAAAAGCACAAGGAGCCTTTAGAAGATAATCTGTGTTTTTAAAAAGAATGAGAAAAAAATAGGCAGTTTTCCATTGAAGAGAACAATTTATTAATAGAAGTTATTTTTTGGTGTTGCCTCATTAATTCCAAGCAGGTTCTCTTCCTCCAAAAGGCTGATATTTGCTAAGTGAATGGAGGCGTTCTGATCATATGAAACTTGAGAGTGGAGGAGGGACAGTTGTCTTCTTTGCTGTGACCACGCTGCGTTTTAAGGATTTCAAACTTTTTTCTTCAAAAGAAAGAAGGACAAACTTCGGTTCTCTTCATGTTTTGACCATGTATAGGTTTTGTTTCTTATTTTGTCGAATGACCTCTCCGCTCTGCTCTTAGAGACAGATTTCCCAAACTTGCACGGCATTCCTTCTGAATAAATACTGTCCATAATAGTCACAGAGGACATGGTGTGAATTGGAAATTCTCCTTTATATGGGGAAAATAAATCTCCTGACGTTCTCAGTACCGCGTGGGGTGAACAGTTGTTAAATGTAACTGGCTGGGTTTTGCCCTGTCAAATAGACCAGATTCTAATGGACTGAGTCAGCTACATGAAGTACAAACAATGAATGACTTAACATGGATCTTTCAGTTTTTATAAGAATAAATAATATGCAGTGTTACCCTTCTAAAGTGAAAAAAATGAGCATTGTCTTGATAGTCACTTGATTCGACAACTACCGAATGATCTAGCAAGACCAAAACAAAATGTGAAGTTGGCAAGGCTCAGTTTTGATGTCCTCACCCTCCTTTCTCTGCCTACTTTCCCCTCTTCCCTTCCAGTCCTCCTTCTCCTTCCGGTTGATGAATATCACTGCTCAGTACCCTTCCCTTCTTGCAGTCAAGACCTATCTTCCAGAAAAGTGCAGTGAATTTTCACTTCATTTCTCCACAAGCGGATGGTACCTTGTATATTTTCCCTGGTGACATTGACTCCTGTTCCCCTTGCTTCGCTCAGCTGAGTCCTGACCTGTTCATAGTAGGAGTGAGCCTGGCAGAAACTGTAGGTGTTTCCGAGAAATTTGTTAGCATAAACATGTGTGTGCTCACCATATACACGTGAACACGCACAAGCACCCTTCCAGGTGACTTGTACTCAACTAATACATTTCTGATTGAATTATACATCTAAATAAAATTATATCAGGCCTTTCAGTGTGGGGTTTTGTTTTTGTTTTCAGTGTATCCAAAGAAAACCAAAAAAGAGCACAAAATTTTAAATTCTAAAATGTAAGTATTTTAAACCATGAGACCAAATAGTGTTGACAAGGAGGACGAGTATTTCTCTGCTACTGTCATGTCACTCATAGTTTCTAGTTCCCTCCTGAAATTTGTCAAGTTTGGGCTTTATTTCATTGAATATAGTACATGTAGTTTTATAATATATGTCTGCTAATTCTAGTATCTCAAGAGTTACTGGATTTGTTTTTATTATTATTGTTCCTGGAGTTCTTACTGATGGTGTCTTATTTTCTTGGCTGCTTAGATATCTGACTGTCTGGTGGAAATGTATTTTAAAAATCACTTGTAAGAAGAAATTGAGACCTAGTGGCGACAGTGTTTTCCTTCAGAGGAGATGTTGGTTTGCTTCTGTTAGGCACCTGAGAGCAATATCAGACCAGAGTTTTCTTTGTCAAAGCACAACATCTAAGTTTCCTGAATGACCTCTGTGTAAGAAACAAGGTTGCAGAACTGGTGAGGAATCATTTGGGGGTGGGGGTGGGGTTCACTCCTATCCTGAAGGAAGGTATGCCTTTTGATATCCCAAGTTAAAGTTGTATTAGTTTATTCATGCCCTTACTTGAGGACCATGGGCTTTGACATTCCCACAAAACCTATAAGGCTACCCAAAGTGCAGCTGGTTTCACAGATTTTTGTTCCCAATACTCACATGCCAAGAGCCAAAGCTTTCAAAGATAAATTACCTCTCTTGAGTTCTGGTCTTCCAAATTTCTGTATGTGAAAACGTCTCCATCTTATTAGCTCTTTGCTGTTTCAATATTTTATTTTATTTTTAAAGGTTTTATTTTTATATTTGATGGACAGAGATCACAAGAAGGCAGAGAGGCAGGCAGAGAGAGAGGAGGAAGCAGGCTCCCTGCTGAGCAGAGAGCCTGATTCAGGACTCGATTCCAGGACCCTGGGATCATGACCTGAGCCAAAGGCAGAGGCTTTAACCCACTGAACCACACAGGTGCCCCCGTTTCAATATTTTAAATATCTTTAGTGAGTGAGAGTGTCAGTTCAATTTCATTACTGTTACCAGAAAAGTAAATTCACTCCACTACTTCTATAGTCACTTCTTTTTTTTTTAATATACTCATCTAGAGAAGGTGTTACGCAGTCTGCTAACATCATTGATGATTTTCGTTAGTTTTTCTGACTTTTAGTTTTAGTTGTGACCTTTTGGGGGAATTTGCAAATGCATAGAGGATTCATGTTTCCCAGCCCTATTTGAGCTGTCAACAATACTTAACAGTCCTTTCATTTGTCCCTAGCTGGCCCCTTTCCTTAGTCATCTCTTCAGTCTCTCTAATCCACCCCACCACCATCACTGACAGCTGTTGACCTTGACTCCTCTCACTTTCTGTTGGCCTTTATCCAAGTATCTCCACATTTTAAAAATTATCTTCAATACATTCCTTCCTTTCCATTCCCCTTGCAACTGCTCTATTTCAGTTCTTCATCCTCTCTCTAGGGTATTACTGTGGTCTTCCAGTTGTTCCCCTGCCTCTTGGGTCTACCTCCCCACACATCTCCCACCCTGGGACCAACACACCTATCTTCTCAAAATCATAGACATGAATGAATTGCCCCCTTACTTAAAAATCCCTAATAGCTCACCATTCCCTTCAAAATAAATTCCTTAGTATGTCTTAAAGGTCTTATCACAAAGCCTCAACTTATTTGTCTAACACCATCTCCAGTACTTCCCTGATTATCACCAACGCTTTAATCACACATAATTCTTGCCTCTAGAATATTCCATACACTGTTGTATCTCTATGCTAGTCTACCTTCCTGCCCTATCCCCACCAGAGTACCCATTGTTTATCTCCTTTGTGGATAAATCCTACTTCTTCAAAGTTGACCTTGTAAGTCACCTTCCCTGAATTTTCTTTACTTATATAGTTTACCTGCTATTCTGGGAACCTCTGATGGCAGGGACTTCGTCTGGATCATTTTTGTATTCTCAGTAACTGACACAGAGAAACCAGTCAATTTAAATTTAAGGAAATGGACAACTATTATGAGGAAGTTTTTTTCTCAATAATTTTTTACTCACTTTATTCTTTTTCATCCTAAACATCATTATTCTTCTGACCTTAGACCTTTTTCTGGAATTGTGATCATTAATGATCCTCTGCATCAAGAAGTGTCAGTTAAAAAGACATGTGTTTGTTTGGTTATTGCCATTTTGTGGGGAGGAGTCCATCTATTTCCATTTTTGCCAAATGAAACTCATTGTGATGATGAGAGAGATCTTGGAAGTTTAAGTATAAATTACCTGAATATTGTCAGATTCACGATAAAAAGAAAAGTCACAGAGTTGGAAAACTGACATGTTTCAACAAATCTAGCCCACGCTGCTGGGTAACACCAATGGAAAAGTCAACCTGAGACAACTAGATCAAAATAATCTCACTGCACGTAGCCTGAATCTGAACAATCAGATAACACTGGATTGTTGTTCAGATCACAATGTGGTGCCAGAAGGAAGCAGTTGATTGCTATGAGATATGACATTGTGACCCTAAATCTTAAAAGTGGCTGAAATTTTCATTTGAAAACTTTAGGGACTTAAATGTTAATCTCATTTTGATATGCTGAATTTAAACAACAACAACAACATCACTGCATTTAATTATTAAAAGCTGAACAGTTGTTGAGAACCAGAGAGAGAGGAAATACAGCTTATTAATCTTAGGATGTTTAACTAATTTCATATTCTTCAGATCATTTATAAATTTGTCACACAATTATTACATGCCTTTGATATACCAACACCTGAGATTCAGAAAAATAAGAAACTTAATTGATATCTTTTTCTTATACAGGTTTTTCCTCCCTCCACAAAGGAAAAAAGCCTTAATATGGATGGGGTAAAAAAATATTTTAAAGATAAATAATAGATAAATAAATAAATATTACTTTAAATAAGAATCTTTTAATCTAATTAAATACTCAAAGTCAATATCTAGATGAGAACCCAGATTTATCTGTAACAAAATATGAAAATATAATATTATAGACCTTTTCTTTTTTCCCTCATCAGTAAAAAACAATTTAAGATTAGCTCTTGAAAATTGGTTGATTTTAAATCACAGCTTTCAAGTAGCTGAGCTAATTTGTTTTATTAATTCAATAAATCTCTATCAAGCTCCTAATTTGTGGCTTAACTGTGCTGGATTAAGAAATTATTTATCTAGTCCTCTTTACTGGGCACTTACCCTGGAGTCTGTCATGTTAAAACAATGGATGTAATTAACAAATTCCTTTGTATTTTTCTCTAATTTCTATTCTTAATATAGTCATGCTAATCTCCATACTTGTTAAAAAGTCACTTTGCCTTTCTTCAACAATTAGTATTTTCCTCTCAGGATGCTAAATTTTAGGAGTCTTGGGGTTATTTTAATTTTTTTTAATCTATATTTACCAGATGTTCTCTTACAGAATCATCTAAAGAGACCTAAACAAATTATTAAAAAAAAAAGAAGTAGAACATGTCTTCTTATTGCAAAGGAGACTTGTTGTATCTTAATATAAAATATAAGTATATTTATTTGCATAAATTAAGTTGGATTTTGCATTCTTGCAAGATAAATATGGCATGAAGATGACTCAGGGACAGCCTGAGTCACGAAAGTTTTATAAAGCTTCGTGTATTCTAAAGAGGGCAATAGTTATTTTTACTATTTTTCTTTTTTAGTCTCACTTTACTTTTTGTGCCTCATTCCTGTGTAATGTAGTAGCACATAGATTTATGAGAATTCACTGAGTTAATCATAGTTCAAGAACACAGTTGCCTTTACTAATTGTATTAAGAGATGTAGATTAATTTTGAATGAAATCTATCTTCTAATGAATATGAACTTCCTACTCCTAGACCGTTCATTGCCACCCATTTGTAGCAACATATTTACTCATCAAAAGATGTTGTTTTTAACACTTCAGATAAGTGTTAACAATTCTTCTCTAAACCGCATCCAATGTTTTATACTCTTTGGTAGGTAAGAGACATATGGTATTCTCTTTTATACACGATAAAACGAAGATGCAGACATAGGAAGGGCTCCAGATATACTACGTGTGGTTTCCTGAGGTAACAAACAACCCCTCAATCTCAGTGGCTTATAAAATCCAAGGTTTCCTTCTCACTGATGCAAATTATCTACTGAAGGTTAGCTGCAGGCCCTTCTCCACATTGTTGCTTTCACCTGGAAGGGTCCTGTGTTCCTTGGCCAAAGCAAACCATGTGGTCACACCTAACTTCATTTGGCTGAGGAATACAATCCTACCACATGCCTGAAAAGAGAAAGAGCTGGAATTTCTATAAAGACCTCTAATAAATTCCATACTAATGGTTGTTAGGCGGTCCCAACCCCCCAGTAGAACAAAGATGTAGACTCAAGTCTTAGGCAGTCAGGAGTAGCCTCTCCTTATCCATGGTTTAGCTTTCCTCGATTTTAATTACCCTGTGGTCAACTGGGTCATCCTCCTTCCGACCAGTGGTCAGAAGGTCAGTCAGTCACAGCCTATCCCTGTGTTTCAAAGCCGTATCACTCAGCTCACTTCATCTCCTCATGCAGGCGTTTTATTGTCTCAAATCATCACAGGTAGAACCATGAGTACAATACAATAAGAGAGATACTTTGAGAGAGAGAGAGACCAAATTTACATAACTTATTACAGTACATTGTTGTAGTTGTTCCATTTTATTATTTTTTAAAGATTTATTTATTTTATTTTAGAGAGAGAAAATGAGTGGGAGGGGCAGAGGGAGAAGGAGAGAATCACAAACAAACTCCCCACTGAGCACAGAGCCCACCACGGGGCTCAGTCCCCGGACCCTGAGATCAGCACCTGAGCCAAAACCAAGAGTCAGATGCTTAACTGACTACAACACCCAGGCATCCCTGTTCTATTTCATTATTAGTTATTGCTGTTAATCTCTTACTGTGGCTACTTTATAAACTAAATTTAATCCTTGGTGTATATGTTTAGGGAAAAAACATGGTAGATTGAGGGTTCGGTACTGTCTGCAGTTTCAGCCATCCAGTAAGGATATTAGACTGTATTCCCATCAGTAATGAGGGACTACTGTATACCTGTGAACAGGTGCCTTGGCAATTTGTAGATAGTTACCTGCTGTCCGATGCTGTCGTTTCTTCTCTTTTTTCATCCCCTGATGATTATCCCCACTAAGGCTTTTGACTCCCTAAATCTTTGCTCTTTCCTCAGTCCCTGTGACCTTTCCTGCCCCTGCATTTCTGATTCTTGGGAATCCTAACACTTACCCGTCTTGACACTTACCCATCAGGAAGTCCTGCCCATGAACACCCCATGAAGAGAAAAGAGCCTCTGATAGGGCAATTCCTATAGATTGTAGAGAGCAAAAGTGTAACATTACTTCTATGCTTTCCCATCTCTAAGAACTGATTGTGTATAGCAAAAAAGAGAGAGTGAGAGAGAGAGAGAGAGAGAGAGAAAGACAATGGAGTATAATTCATTACATCCCCAACACCCAGTATTTCCAAGAGGCAAAATAAAAAGATTAGGGCTAGGGAAAATGCCCCCAGAAGAATGTTGATCTATATTCTGTATTAAAAATGCATTGTTTTGAGTAGGATTTACATCACTTTACATCACTTTGATGTACACTTTGATTACACTTTGATTTTTGTTTTGTGTCTGGTTTTAAACACTAACAAGGCAAAACTGAAGAATTCAAAGATTAATGAGATACTTAAAAATTGGAAAATTATTAAGCCAATGTTTTAAGGCCTTTGGATTTTAATATAAATCAGCAAATCCAATTTATGTTCTTGGAAGCAGCAAAACTAGGAAATGCTATGTGAAAAAAGAAAAAAAATGAGCATCCTGGGTCAAGTGAATTTGGAAAATTCTGTATACCATATCTTTCTCTTGGAGATATAGGTGACCTTTAGTGTTAAGGGGTCTTAAAGTCTGATTTTTTTCAACTCAGTGTTTCTCAAGCTAACTTGAACACACACACACACACAATTTGATTATCTATAAACACAATGTGCTTCAACATATATCAATACTTATAAATACACCTCATATTTTAACATACTTTTTAATACACATTTTAACCCACTTGGTAAATTCTTGTTTAAATCACCCCTTGTTCATTGTATTAATAACCAAAAGTAATAACGTGGCAGCTGATGTGAATATTTTGAGAACATAAAGCTGGAAATTATAAAGGACTTTAAAATATCTTTACTATTGGGTACTTTTTATTCTCCTGATAAATGGCATTGATTTTAAGCACTAACAGAAATTAAATTTTAGGCTGGTAGGGCATCCTAATATTTGTTTAACTTTAGTGGGGAATATAATTTGTGATGCTGCCACAATTAGATTGGCTGTATTCATCAGAATCCAGAGCTCCACAGGGATTTGTACTATTTTGCCTACTTCATTCAAAAATCTAAAACTGTTATTCCATTTTAGAATATGACTACACATTATTAATTTATAAGACTTAGTTATCCTTTTCTTTATGAAGACCTCGTGAAAAGAAGAGTAATATTCAACATCTGTTTCTTGATTTTTTTTTGTTCACCTTCTTTAAGTTCAAAAACTTCAAAGCTTAAAAAGGAAAAGTAAATTGTTGGGTTTCAAAAGATGCTCTATGAAAGTTACCATCTATGGGAATTTTTCAGGGCAAGAAGGGTCATAGACTAAGACAAAAAAAAGTTCTTTTTTTTTTTTTAGAACATGTGCTATATTCAGTTAAGCTCTGTGGCTACTTAAAATGAACCAATTGCTCCATGAACTTTTATATTATCAGCAACTCTAGTCAAAGAAAATTCTAGATATGAGGTTCACTGATTAGTTTCAGGGTGTGCAGGTGTGACGGGGCACATGTCCTTTTGTGACGTCATCCACTCCTATAATATTATTCTGCTTTTTCTCTATCACCATTCCA
Organism: Neogale vison; assembly: GCF_020171115.1. Taxonomy (NCBI): domain Eukaryota; kingdom Metazoa; phylum Chordata; class Mammalia; order Carnivora; family Mustelidae; genus Neogale; species Neogale vison. The sequence goes on along the minus strand of NC_058093.1, from coordinate 161,237,668 downwards.
GTTCTCCTCCTAACATTTTAAAAGCACGAGATAATTTTCTGTTTGTCAGTACATTTTTTTAAAAAAGAAAATTACCTGGGAAATATACCTTCTTTCTGTACCATACAAAGAGAAAGCTTTCAATCAAAAGTGTGGGTAACATCATTCTTAGCCCCCATTTCTTTCCTGGTATATTTTTTATTTTTTTTTAAGATTTTATTTATTTATTTGACAGAGAGAGATCACAAGAAGGCAGAGAGGCAGGCAGAGAGAGAGGAGGAAGCAGGCTCCCCGCCGAGCAGAGAACCTGATGAGGGGCTTGATCCCAGGACCCTGAGATCATGACCTGAGCCGAAGGCAGCGGCTTAACCCACTGAGCCACCCAGGTGCCCCTTATTTATTTTTTTTTTTTTTTATATTTTCCCCTGGGATTCTAATAAGATTCAGAAATCATAATGATATCAGCAACACCTCTAAAAATCCATTGCAGGGGAATCTGAAGATCTCTTCTCAACTCTGCAGGGCTGTTTCTTTGCAACTCTGAATAGTCACACAGCAGAACACTCTATTGTTTGCCAAATTTCAAAGTCAATTATATCTACATTCTGAAACTGCCTAGTACCTAAAACATTTGGAGTGCTGAAAAATATCCTGTGTAACCATTTTCCAGACACCAGAACATAAATCTAAATTACTTAGATTTACAGTATTATAATCTCCCTTTTAAAATGACGTGAGGGAAGTGTTTAACTTAATGAGGCAAAGGATCCTGGTGTGCAAGTTACATTATATTTTTCATTGCACAAGGGTAAATTATTGCTTCAGTCTCCTAAATGGTACCCCAGTGGCCTCAAAGACACAAAGTAGCTTCCAGAAATGCCCACTTTTGTCTTAGGCAATAACTTACTCCATGAGAATATGCTTTCTGAGAATTGCCCATAACATTTCTTGCAGTAGACTGAATTTTTTGAAGGTCATTCACAGACGCTAGCCTGAACTTGACTTCTTCTTCTTTTTTTTTTTTTAAACTTAGGGACATCGAAGTGCTAAATCTTCAGACATTACCATACAAGAGGGAAACTGATGAACATTTTTGTTCTGTCTAAACCATTTAGAAAACAAGCAAAAAAAAATTTTTTTTTGAGTAAGAAATAAAAGGGCATCATATTTTTTCTTAGCATTTCTCCTCTGATCAGAGTTGCTAACTTTTTGAAATAAATAAGTGCCAGTCTATTAGGGTGGTCTATAAAGATTATTGGAATATAATAATTAAGTATAGTGTTCTATATTTGCAAAAAGAATCTTAATCCTATATTGAACATCATATGTATGAATCTAAATGTGTGTGTTGGGGGGGGTGGTTAAAGCAAGCTTCACTTTCTAATAAGGAGATATAGGAATTTAATTAAAACAAAACAAAACAAAATACCCTCACCATTCAGTGCTACAGCATTTGGGTAAATGTTAGAGCTTGACAATTTTCAAGGCAGAGACGTTACTCCAGGCTTTCTGCCAAACCATCCCTGGTAATCTGATGACAAGAGATGAAGCAAAGGAAAGTGCTGCTGCCTGGCTTCGTTAGATATGCACTTGCTAAAAGAGAAGCCAACACATTTCTTAGGTAAACCATCGAAATTACAATTTCGAAACACACATCCACATGCGCGTGCACACACACATACACACACACACACACTATGCTTTTACAAGTCTAGGAATACACACATTAAAATACAATTCTGTGCTTAAGGGAAACACAGAAGTAGCAAACACAGCTAGGGTTGACTGGCTCCTTTATCTTGAGTGGTTTTAATATACAGCCACATTTCTTTCAATGGCTGCCATGGAAGGAATTAAATTACTCGTATCTGGACAACATTCAGCATTGCCCTTACATGGTTACATTCTAGCAACTACTTGAAATTCTCATTGATAAATGAATGGATTGTGCCGCTGTTTTCTGTGGTTTATCTACGTGGTTTGGATAAACATGTGTTTTCCTAAACTGCTAAAAAGCAATTTAATGTAATAGTGATATCAGGAAATAATCAGAACATGCATTTTTATAACAGAAAGACTGGTTGAAATGTTTTCTTTGGAGGAAGGGACATTGAGTAAATGATTGTATTTGCATATATTTTTTTGACCACTGGAGGGCTCTCAGATGGTTTTTTTGTTTGTTTTTTACTTGAATTCTTTAGAAATCTATTTGATATATGAAATTTCAGTAGAAGAAATTTAAATCTTGGCATTATAAAGTTTATATAGTCTCCCATCCCATGATTTGGTATATATTTTCAAAGTACAAAATGAAAAATCAGATTTAGTTTACTGTGTTCTTTCACTATTTTACAACAACAACAAATCACAAATAAGAGAGAAATGAACCCTGTACTTTTTAAAATAATCATGTCATAATTAAGACTCGCCAAAATTACATGATCTACAACCTGTATATTAGAATAAGACATTCCTAAATCTCAGAGTTAGACCCTGTGTTTGATGTTTTAAATGACCTACACCTTGCCAAGTCCCTGTCTTTGAAGAGTGCCTTAGGAGGACAGGTACATATGGTGATAATTTTCTCATAGTGTAGGAAAGATAGAGTAGTGTTCAGGTGCCCAGAGAGGTCCTGAAGGAGGTGATAGCTATATTGGATCCTGACAGGTGAGTGGGAGTTACCTAGATGAAGAAAGATGGGAAGGCATTCAAGATTGAAAAGCTAGCACGAGCAAAGACAGGAAACAGGTGTGTTGAGGGGCATTCATCTTTTGTTCTAAAGTCTTGAGGGTAGAAAAAGAAGGTGCATTTAGAGAGGTCAGTAGGTACCCAGATGGGGAAGGCCTTTTATGTCATTCCCAGGGTTTTTTCCTCCATTCCTTAGAGCATTTAGTGCTTCTGAAATCCAGACCCCTTCCCCAAAGGAAAAAAAAAAAAGGCAAATTAATTAATTAATAAGAATAAATACATACTCACAGGAGGATATAGAGCTAGAGTTCAAAATGATCTGCCATGTATATCAAGTTCTTTGAATTCTCATGTATTTGCATTTTGCTCCCTAAGAAACCTCTGTTTCGTTTGGCATCAAAGGCTTGTTCTCCAAATTTCCTGAAAAATGCACCATGCCTTTTCAATAGTTTCTTATTCTCCCAACACATTGATAATATGCTTTAGAGCTTCCTTTGACTACACATCGCCTTTGTTGGAAAAGCAGAGCTGTAGGGACATCTGGGTGGCTCAGTCAATTAAGCGGCTGCCTTCAGCTCAGGTCATTGTCCCAGGGTCCTGGGATCAAGTCCTGCATTGGGCTCCTTGCTCAGGGGGGAGCCTGCTTCTCTCTCCCTCTGCCTGCCACTCTGCCTGCTTGTGCGTGCGCTCTCTCTCTGTCAAATAAATAAATAAAATCTTTAAAAAAAAGAGTAGCATAGCAGTAGATACTAAGGGTTACAAGAAATTGATCACCCTAAATAATGATTTTAAATATAGCAAGAATGGAGACAGAGAAGAGAGAGAATATTGCAATAGTCTTCTCATAAAACATAATGCCTATTCAGATGGAATATTATTTTCGAAACTGGGGAGGTGGGGTTTTCCATATTGTTTTTAGTTTAATTCATTATAAGCCAAATATTCTCTAACCTAGTTCCAAAACGGACATTCTAAGCAAAGCTTCTATAAAAAAAGAAACCATACATCATCATCTTCTCACAGTGTCAGCTCTTCTGAAATATCGTGAATGCCTACTAAAAGAGACAGGAGAAATATTTGTCACTGTAAGCGGTACTCTTAGCACAGAGATGTTTGCCCTAAAGGGTCCTTCCTATCTCTTCTCATGGCCTCATTGCATCTTGTGACAATCTTCCATAGGCACTCAAAGTTTGGAGTCTTGCTGGACATTTCTTCACCAATTCACATAATCCACTTAATCCAGCACCAGTAAGTTAGAAGATACGGAATTGCATAGATCACCTAGGAAAAAGGCAAAAGAGGTACTGTTTTGATACTCAATGAAAAAGATTCTTTTCAGGTGACTCTGTTTAATAAACAGTGAAATGTAAGATGGAGGACTACAGCAATGTAAATCTGAAAGTGTCTATGACTTTAAAACCCTATAAAAAAAAAAAAAACCCTATGATTTGAATCATAAGTGGCTATTAGCCAGGTAGGGGGAACACAGAAAGCATCCCCAATCGATGATGAAGCTACCAAGCATGCTCTTGTCACAAACTCAATTAAAATTTAAATCTTGGGACGCCTGGGTAGCTCAGTGGGTTAAAGCCTCTGACTTCGGCTCTGGTCATGATCCCAGGTCCTAGGATGGAGCCCTGCATCAGGCTCTCTGCTCAGCGGGGAGCCTGCTTCCTCCTCTCTCTGTGCCTGCCTCTCTGCCTACTTGCGATCTCTGTCTGTCAAATAAATAAATAAAATCTTTTTTTAAAAATTTAAATCTTATAAAAAGAGCTGTGCCATATTCTCCTCATTGGACAGATCTAAATAACTCAGTTGATATTTAAGTGAATTGGAGACATGCTTTTGTGCCCAACCATACAGAAATATAGGCTGAACTATGTTGATGGTATGATTTTTTTCTCTCATAATCAGGAATGGCCTTAATAACATCTACAGATTACTACCAGGAAGACTTTATATTAGCAATGCTAAAAATAAAATACTTATTCTCTAATATTCAAATGAACAATACTAAGTAACCCTACCAGGTCAGGTGAAGAATTTACACCTGAGAGGGTCCAGGGCCCATCAGTAGGTCTTTCTACTCAAATATTCAGATATTTGACAAAAGTATGTCTTGTATTCTTGATTCAGATAGTATAATGGTAAGAACTACTTGTAAAAATTTGTAGTCCCAAATTGTTTCTTTCATGCTTTATGGGACTTATAAAACCACAAGGTCAGATAAAGAACTTCTTTCTTCTTTTTTGAGAGTTTATCCATCCTTTGTATATCAGAGTGACCCATCTCTGTGTGAGAATATAAGTCAGACTTCCTTAATTTTCCAATAGAATGTCAACTCTGCTGCCTTTTACCTGCTGTTTAAACATATAGATCTTTCCTCAATCAACCATACAGAATATTGGCACTTTTAACAGCTGCCAAAAGATTTAACCTTGAACTGACTGTGCTAAGAACATATGCCAAGACATCTCTAAGAGCTGTAATAAGTTGGGTCGCGTACACCAAAGCTCATTCTCTTTATTCTTTCCTTTCCCCCACCATACACATGTAACATCATTACTGAGTAACTGTTTAATTTTGTGCCTTGACCACTGTTAAAGTTTACCATACCACATGGCGAATAAAGAAATGGAAAGGGAAAATAAAGAAAGAATGACTTTGAACGATAGCAGTAATGTACTAAATATTGCTCCACAACTTCAGAATAAGGAGCTATACCACAAGTGCTCATAAGAATTTGTGCCAGGAAAAAGTTTCTCTCTCAAGATAAACTTGGAAGATTTCTTTACTGTACAAGGAAAACTATAGAAGCTCTCCATTTCCTTTTTTAAAATTTTGTGGCTATCTAGATTCTTACAGCTGAAGTGAATGCTCAGTTGAATTAATCTAATTTTCAGTGCTTGATATAGTTGTCTTGAAGATTTGTTTCTAATTGTACGTTATCAAAGTTCAATTTGCTGCTTCTTTCATAATAACATTTATCTCTGTCATTAGGGTGTAATTTGTGCTTTCCCCACTTGTGATCTCTGAGGTCAGTGACACTGCCTGGTGTTCCACTGTTTCTTATCATTGAGCAGATGATAGTATTTGTTGAGTTAACATTACTTTGACTGTCTTGTATGTTTTTAAAAATGAGATACTCCATTTTGAAAATAGGAAGTAAAATTTTAAACCAGCAGGAATGACTAACAAGACGTTGAGAATAATGAATAAATAAAAATCATAACATTTCTTAGGGGCATTTCAAACCCATTTTCTCCACAAAACTTGGTGACAAACTTAGATTCCCCACTCCGGTTTTGCACAGAGTCTATATTTATTATCAGTCAGGTCACATTGTATTTTATTGAGTTGTATTTTCAGCGAGTTTTAACTTTCTTGGAGTTTTGCATCAGAGGGCTCTTGACAGAAGAGTTAAGCAATAAGGTCATGCTTGATTACAGTGTGTTTATGTCATCAGTTTGTCCTAGTCTAGCAACCAAGGCTATTAGTCAAATATGTGAGGAGACTTTTGTAGGTTAAGAAGAAAGATCACATCTGTGAGGCTATCTTTATGAGAACAAGGATGAGTTGACTAACCTTCATTCCTGCAGGAATGATAATCACACATTCCTTGTGTTTCTCTCATGGATGTCTTTGACATCTAGGAGACTATGGCTGGAGTGAAGAAGTCATTGTCAAAGACCAAAACCAATCCAGTCTAACTGGCAGTCTGAAACCCAGGTCTCCGCATTTATAATACGGATCTCTTTTGGATACTTCTCAGATGTGCCTTATAAGTTCTCTGAAACAATGTGTTGAAGGAAAAAGGGTGACCCGGTATTTCCTCATCGTTGAGATGGCTACATAGCACTACTCAGGGGTGTGGGGTGTAGTCATTTATCTCTCTTGTGCCAGGGGAACAGTTTGCTTTGAGGTACATATAAAAAATGGAGAGATCCAGAGGAATGGAGATGATGGGAAGACATCATGAATAGTAATACACACTCAAAAAGAAATAGTTAAGAAGCTATGGTAGATCTGCTCAATAGAATAATATGTGGTTTCCTATGCATTTAAGCTCGCTGTACATTTCTTTCATGAGCTAAATCAAGTATCTTCCTATAAACTGTCTGATGTTGGTTTATCTTCTTTAACTTTTTTATTCTGCTCTGCTAAATCAGGATAATAATAAGGCTACCTTCTGGGATTTTTGAGAGGATTCCACGAGATAATCCATGTAAAAAAACTAAGGAGCTCGGCATATTGCCCATAGTAAAATTATATCTATGGAACATGTTAATGATCAGGAAAATACAGATGTCCTAATATAACAATAACAACGAGGACAAAATTGTGTAGTCATCATAATTATGTAGATATATCAATTAAAAAAAAGCTTAAAAGGAAACATTAAATGCAGATATCTTTAAATCTTGAGACACAGGGTATTATTTTCTTCTTTGTTATTATTATATTATCCAAATGTTATTATACAAATTTTTGATAAAGCACACACAAAATATGCTTAAGGAAATATAACATTCATAAAAATAAATGTCAACCTGCTTAAGTGCCTTCTTTTGGATCTTAACAGTAAGATTCTTGGAGGGAACTGGCATGTCTTTATTTGCTAACCCACGTTTACTTACTAGTGTACATCTCATTTACACTAAGAAAATATTACCTCTCAATTCTAGTCCAAATCCTTTCCAGCCTTGCAAACAAGTTCATCCACCTGTGATGAAAATTTAGCAGGTAGAGAGTGATATGGTCCTGTTCTGTGAAATTTCCTCCAGCCTCAGGGGCTGAGACCTATAAATCTTGATTCTTAGGTACTCGTTTCTTTCCCCCAGAACCTGCATCATTCTTTTAGCAGAGAAGAAGCTCAAAAGAATAATGTATTCTTGAAGATGTGGAGGTGCAAAACTGTAGTAATGTGGCACTCCAGACGCCCGGCATGTTCTACAGCACCTCATCACTTTAGAAATAAAAAGAATCAGGGAGAACCTTCTTTGCTCCTGTTCTGATTAGCTGTATTGAGGAGCAATAAACAAGGAAAGGTTGTTGTCGTTAATTTGCAGCACTTATACTCATCAGTAAACGTTATTACTCTTTGACATTTTCAGTGCTGCTCAGCTTACCTGTAAACATGTCCCCAGCAGTACTCCTTGCTCTAACCTTATAATTATGAAACACTATGTATATTAATCTAAATGAAGATATTATACCCATGAGAATTAATCATGACTGGGAGAGCTCTCAGTGCATCAATTATAATGAGTCAGGCTTCGTGCTAGATTCTTACTGCTTTTAAAAACAAGTACACGTAATTTTATGAGAATTTGCACCTCTGCACACACACCCCCTATCTTTTTGATAACACAATTTTCTAATATACTGGATTCCTCTCTGGACTGAATCACCACGTTCTAGTGCTGGGAGAGGCTTAGACACCAGCTAGTGACTGGTTCACTCTGTTAGTTTTACAACAGAGGAGACCATAGCCTGGAGAGATGAACTTTGTCCAAGATGCAAGAGTTAAGAAGAGAACCAAGTCCAATTCTGTTCTGTTATGTCTTAGAGCCTTTTAAAAATCTATGACAACCATTCTTTGGCCCTTATAATAATAATTTGTCAGCCTAAGATACTTTCTCCTATGAAGTTCATCCTGCTTTGGAACATTTGTAGGTATGAAATGAAATTGAATTATGAAATCATTTTTTATGAGGAAAGAACTAGAGAAGAAGGATTAAAAACTAGTTCACAAAGCACTTTTAATCAATGGTGACTACAAATCACTGTTTTATTTAAACAGAATCAGATAATTCTCTATACATAGAGCAGACAAATGGAAGTATGTCCTTCAAAGGCTAGAGCAGACAGGTTATAATTCTATGACTAGCATTACAATCCTCTAAGTTTCTCAGTAATTTTTTTTTAATTATTCCTTTCTGCCTGTGTCACTTTGGGAGGCTTAAAACAAGCCATTCGTTGTTATGAAGTAATATTTTGATGTTTTCAAGGGGCTTTGTACTATGGGTAAAGAATTTCAAATGAGTGTCATGTTAAAACATACAAAAATAATTACTTGCAATCTTAGCATTTTTCACTTTCATAAAATCATTGGTAAAACGAGTGACCCTTGATAAGAAAATCTGTTTTTTTCAAATTCCCTTTTGCATTCATTCACCATCCACTTTGGTCACCAGCCATGTACCAATTACTGTGTGAGGTCTGTAGATACAATCTCTGTCCTCGGGGACTCATGAAGTATAGAGGAAAAACATATATACAAGCAAATTGTCATGATTTCATGTGACAGATATCACAACATAAGCCCCAAAAGGCACAACAGAGAGGGCAGAGGATTAATAAAGGGGAAGATAAATGAGCTGAAACTTGAAAGATGACTCCCAAGTTTGATAGGGAGATTTGGGAGGAAAGGGTTCACAATGTGAAAGCAAAATAGTATTCTGGAAGGAGTAAACATCATTTAAAAAGTACTGGAGGAGTAAAAAAGTATGATATTGTAGGTAACTGAAAATGATTTAGTATTGCAAAGGAATGAAATGTATTGCAGTAAGTGGTACACAGACTGAACCGATAGGGAGCTGTATCATAAAAGGTCTTTCAGAATATGTTGAAAGAGTCAAAACTTATACTGAGGCAATGAGAAACCATTCAAGAATTAAGATCAGGCAAATGGCCTAGTCAATCTATTAGGAAAGTCACTATTGCCATAGTCTGTAAGAACAATTGGAGTGCAGGGATTCCCCTAACCAGGAAGAACAGCAAAGAGATAATATACTACCAATCCCAAGCAAGAATCATTAGAGCTGCATGATCTAAGGAAGTCGCAGTGACAGTAGTAGTGAGAAAGAAAAAGGAGGATAAATCTAAGAGATACTTCAGGAATAGAATCAACGTGATTTAGACATTGGGCAGGAGGCCAGGAGGAAAAGCAAGTCATCAAGGGGAGGGTTTGACATATGGAAAGGATAAACACAGTGGCTTTGGACATTTTGATGGGAAGCTTTTGTGGGATATCCATGTAAAGATTCCTGTAGGCAGTTGGATAAATAGGAAATGTCTTGTGTAGAGACATTAATCTAAAAGTCATTTGTATATAGGCAGTTTATTAAATCTATGAAAAGTGTGACTTATCCCAAGGAGATATATACCAAAAGGAAAAAAAAAGGCTGAGGAAGAGCCCAGTGAACATGTTAGTTGGGTTGAGGAAGACGAAGAACATCTTCAAGAGACATTGGGAAACATTAGCCAGAGGGAAATGAACAAAATGGGACCTCCATCCCCCACAAAGAGAAGCCGTTACTCAGCTCTGCATAAAGAAAATCAGCCCTGAAGAGTTCTAGAGTCCACTTAAGAAACTTTAGCAACACAGTGGGACAAAAAAACCTAAGAATAATCGCAAGAAAAGGGAAGGAAGACAGTTTCAGTTTGCTATATCATCCCATCTCTAAGTCAGCTTTGCTCATCACAGAGAGGGAACTCCCCAGCTGGAACGAGGCCCCTCCCTGGGAATGGAAGCTTGGGTAAGTCACCACATTTTAGAGAGGGTGGTCAAATGGGAACCCAAATTAAAGGATTTTTTTTTTTAATATCAGTTTTAAATAGGACAGGCTTGAAAATACTTGAATTGCTTATATAAAATAAATTCATGGAAATGAATAATTAGAAGACTCAAAAAAGAAAGGAGAATTGGTACAGTTCCAGAACAGACCTAAGACGGGAACCCATAGAACAGATATTTGTGGGCAATACAGCTCATATACTATAAACCAAAATGAGTATTGCTGTAGTGTTTGGCGTATGATTTTTCAAAATTTTGATGAAAAAGAAAACTGATATGGACTGATTAAATTGCTTTAAGGACTGTTTTCATGAAAATATCATTAAAAAAAAAAACCTTCAGCTATATATTAAAAATTTCAGCTGCTATTTTTTCTTGATCAAAGAATGACAGGCAGATATAATGCTGGCCTTTGTCCAGAAAAATGTCCTGCTCTTACTTCCACAAATGATCACATTGAGTTTGATATAAGATTTCTTAAAGATCACTGTGTATTATGACAGTATATATTCAGCAGAAAACATTTTCAGAAAGAACTCAGTTACGTGGGAAATGGTCCTGCATCTAACTTTGCAGCTAACTTGGGTTTTCAATGAGAATGTTTTATCATCAAAAGAACAACTTGAATTATTATCAACAAGCCACACTGGTTTAATCCAAAATGCCAGTTTGATATATATGACAAGGGTAAGATCAGATTGTCTTGAAAATATAAAAGATTTTTCTTCTTAAAAAAAAAATACTGCTGGACAAAAAATGTGGCCATGTGTTCAGATTCATGACAGGACCACCACGGGCCCGAACTCCTAGGGGCACCATTTATACAGAATACAATAGAGCCGTGCAGTAGGATAACCATATCAGTACGGGGTCAAGGACCAAAGGATTCAGGCCTCACCCAAATAGGGAACAAAAATCTGATTCAGGAACCAGAATCTGAGCCTCAACTAAGACCAGACGGACAGATTTTGTAGGACTTTCATTCTGGTTTTGTGGGAGCTGCCAGAACACCAGAAGCAAACCAAAGGGAACTCTGTTCATACCATGTACTCCCCAGAGTTGGACTTTTAGAGATTTTTTCTGGCAGGTGGATGTGCCTTTTCTAACAAAATGCATATTGTAACTATTTTGTTCTTGTGTGCAGAGAGGTCTTTATCTTTCTGGATCCTGTGCTTCTCTAGCTTTTACTAATTAGTCTTAGGAGCTCAAGGGTATTGTTTTAGGAGAACATTCTAGTCTACAGCTAGTAAATGCAGTTAGTACAAGTAAAAGAACACAGAGGGACTAAGGCAGGGCTTTTCTATTCCTCGATTAGTTAATTCATTCATTTATTCAACAAACACTTCTGAGCACCTGTTATGTGGCAAGCCTTAGTGTGCTGTGTACTGGCCATGGACCAGGCCAAGAGACTAAGAGAAAGCTAATGGTTCAAGGGATAGAGCACATGCTGAGAGAAGGATTTTACGTGTAGCAAGAGATACAGGTACATCACTGAGTGAGGTATCAATGTGTTTTCTGCAAGTTGCATTTTTAAAGCCATAATTCTTCCAAATGTGTTGAAAATTGTCCTCAGAAGCTATTTTAGCTTTACACGGATGCAGCGCTTTTATAACAGGAAAATGTTCATATTTTCAGCTCAAGTTCTTAAGTGGGGAAAACATGACAGATGCTTTTGCTAAGCCTAGGAGATTGATTTAAACTGAATTTTAATTAAAATTATTCAAAGGACTGGTGAAAAGCTTTCTCATGACTGCCTGAGACCTTCAAAATTTCTGCTCTCTCCAACAAAAGACATAGTGTCATACTTAAATCAAGATAGCAAGAAAAAAAGAGACTAACCAGATATTGATTGGTTATGTCATGAGGTTTTCCTGAATTCTATGAAGGAAAGATAATTTTCATTTTGCTTTGCTAATTACAGAGATATTAACTTATAAAGACATTAAAGTCAAGAAATCAACAATGATGTAAAAAAATCTGAGAACTGCATTAACACATTGATTTATGAACATTCCTATAAAAATTACCTGTGTGTGTAGTATTTTTTTTTGCATTTTTGATATAGAAAATTTCTCTTAAGGAATGATGGTCTGAAAACACACTGATTAATTTATATTTATATTTAGACTTTAACATTTTTTAATAAATGATGTAGGAGACCATCGAACTGTTATTTTTCTCTCACACGTGAAACGTCAACATCATTTCTTCAAGTCTCATTATTTTTAACATTGGAAATGTTTGTTCCTCAAAAAGAGGGCTAAAAGGGAATGGTGCCGTATTAAACAAAGTTGAAATTTAATAGAAACAGTTAGCAGCCCATGTTAAATTCTTTTTATAAACAGTGCTATCTCAGGTATTTTGAGAGATGAATAGATTAATTGGGTTTGCAACTCATCTGTAGCTCATGATATACAGTAGAAAGCAGCTGTGCTCAGTGTTTTAAAAACTGAAGAAACAGCATCCAGGCCGAAATTACTGCAGAGTGGAGAAATTAATCCCAGTTGGGGAAACCTTCTAAGTGACGTACCCCGAGTAGAGTCCTGGGTGCAAAAGGCAGCAACAGTGCAAACACAGGGTATGGCCCTTTCTTTCAATGCATGTATTCTCTTCTTGGGGAGATAAGACTGAGACATAAAATAGAGGACGGTATAAATAGAGAAAATATGATAAAATATGCGATTTTATGTACAAAAGAACAAAATGTCTCTAATCCAAAAGTAAAGGCTCTGAGGATTCCGTTGAGGGAGAAATTGAAAGTGCCTGGAGAGACTGAATTTTTACCTGCAGACAATGGGCCGCGAGATCGGCTGGGAAGTGCTGGAAGTATTTGCACAAGTTGCAGAAGGGAAAACCCGAAATGATGGAAACAATGAACAGACAGGACTGACCAACAGCTTGCTCGGTGCATGCCCTTCAGAGGCTGACCTGGCTGAAGCAGAAGGCGCATTTCTGGGGAGCAGTGGGAAAACAGAACAGATGCCTAAGGAAGGGCTGGATGGGGTTACACCATGAGCTCTGAGAGATGAGGAATCCCAACTTGGTCTGATTGGAACGGGAAGTTTTCGTAATTTGTCCAGCAGCCTGGTGACCGTGGAAAGCAGGTAGAAAGACACACTAGGAAGATTAGTCTGGCAGTTACTGGTTTTCTGAAGAATCGCTTTATGTAAAGTTTCTCTTAACAGTTTGGAATCTGTAAAACATTAGACAGATGTACAATGTTACTATTACTACTATTACCTTAGACACACACAGAAAATTGAGTGTGTATATAATCCTAACACTTGCAGAAAGTGTCCTCTAGAATCCCGCAACCGAGAGACTTAGAAGAAAGCATTTAGTCAGCCTGCTGTACTGTGAGTAGGTGAAAACAGATATAATGGATTAGCATTTGTTAAGACAACGTGAGAGAAAAAGTAGGGAAATGAGAACTGAAAAGGAAGATTTATGTAGAAAAGGACCTATCTCATATATTTTAGGAACCTTCCAAAGGTGTCCTGTGGTTGGAAAAAAACAAACAAAAAACAAAAAACCCAACACCTTCCCTTCATAAAACATTTTTTTAAAAGATTTTATTTATTTATTTGACAGACAGAGATCACAAGTAGGCAGAGAGGCAGGCAGAGAGAGAGGAGGAAGCAGGCTCCCTGCTGAGCGGAGAGCCCTATGTGAGGCTCAATTTTAGGACCCTGAGATTGTGACCCGAGCCGAAGGCAAAGTCTTTAACCCACTGAGCCACCCAGGCGCCCCCATAAAACATTTTTTAAGGAAGAAGTATCTTTAAGAGTTTACAAATGGGTTGTCTCAACACCTAGAGGACACAGGCTCCGAAGGTTCCAGGAACCAGCAGAGAACTTACTGTAGGTAGTCATCAAGCCCTTAAGTAGAGAAAACCAGGGCAGATCAATTCAATTTCCACCCAGGGCACAGAAATAGATCTTAGTGATAAGGAGGTTTTAATGTAGCTGATTTTCCTAACACTCAGGTGTGTACCGTAGTTGGCATCCTTTTGAGAAAGCTGCACAGATCCAGTCCAACAGAAGGGTCTTACATGTGGACATAGCTGGTGAGGGCTTATAGCCAGATACTGATTAAAGTTCTCACCATTAAAATGAAAACATTTTTGTGTAGCAGATAAACTCAGTGGTCAAAAGTTGGTGCTAATGGTGTCAGAGTAATGGACTTGCCCTTCCAAGTGTCCTCTCTTTGCCCTGGAGTAGCTTACCAGCTTGGCTCCCTCCTTCTCACGGAATCACAATGCATGTTCACAAGAGGAACCGGACATGAATGGTGGAACAAAATAAATCCATCGTCCCACTAGAAGAAAAAAATCCCCTTAAATCCTGCTTAGGCACAGGTCTGTAAAGCACAGTTGAGGTTGACGGTCAGAAAGTCTATTAGTTCACTCAAAATGCCTGCTACATCAAAAAAGCAGATAGTTTAACTGACTTCAACTTTTTCCCCCCACCCGATTGGTCAAAACAATTTACCCTAATTTACCCTTGAGACCAGGGATATTTGTTTGAGCACACAGCACAGCTGGGGACCCAACAATCATCCCAGGTAGTATCTGTGCTCGTTGTGTTTGCCTTCTCTTATCCCACTGCTGAAATTCTCACTGCTCTCTTCCACCCCGAGAGCTCACTCTTCCCAGCTCCTGCAACTCCATTCTTAACCCTCTCCTTCCAGGTCCCTGGTTTCTAGAGCGTACTTAAGCCCTGTTGCCTCCTCTTAGCTAGTGCCTACGTAGTATTCAAGAGCCTCAATTTAGGTCTACAAATACCAATAGGTCTGAGAGATTAGGAAGGTGCATGCCATCGGAGCAGGCTTCCTCAGGACCTGCAGATGACTCAGGCCCGTGGGATGCCCTGGCTCGTGTTCTCTGGCCCGTGTGTCTCAGGAGTATCGTGCCTCAACGGGCCTTCCCGTGTCCTAGAAGGAAGGATGCTGAACCTGAACTGTACCAATGCAGCTGTGCTTCTGGAAAATTCCCCCTCCAGTCCCACCTCTCTCTTTCAACTATGTGCTCAGCCTGGGCAAAATGGGAAAGGTTTTCCTTAAATTCTTCTTCATTCTGTTTCTCAATTACTAAAGGCTTTCTAATGCTACTAGTATTTTTTCTAACATTAGCTACTTTTAGGAATTTCTTTCTGCATCTTCTGTCTGGCCATATCTTATTTCTAAAAATATGAATTGTAATATTTAAGAAAAATCAAGTTTTCTGCAATAGCAAGTAAATGCCCGGGTGTTCCTTTAGGTTATTTGTCTAGTTTTTAAAAAGGGCATATAAAATTCTTCTTATATATTCCTTCCTCTGCCGGCCGTAATCTTATCTTTAATAAGATGGTAAGTGAAAAAATAGGAAAGTGTTCTGTGCCAAATGAATTCTGCTGAAGTGTTTTCAAGTGTTTTGGTAAAGGACTCACATATTCGGGTGATACAGTGATTTCTTTTGATTCTCTTTTGCCATAAGGATCTTTAGACATGACATGCAATTTTATAAAGAAAGCTAGCCATCAGGTTAGTGATCCATTTATGAAGAAAGGTTCATTTCCCTTGGCCTCTGCTTATAAAATGTTCAAATTGCATTATGTTCTTTGAGATTTTTTTTTTCCATTGATCCAGATAAATCTTGCTTGATGCCTTTTCAAAGAACTGCTTATCAGAGAACTTCCAGTAACCTTCTGGCATTTCAAAATTGCATATTCCCTGGATAACAGTTTTATTTGTTGTAATGATAAAGCTTCAAAGTTCCTAAAGATAGAGCTAATGCAGAAAGACAGCTGTGTGGACTATTACTGGCTGCCTTGATTTCTTCCAAGCTCTGTACTTTTCCTTTTTTTTTGGGTACATGAACCTGCCTGTCACGCTTGATAAGCTTGTATTTTCAAACTGGTTGAGATACTTTATACCAACTGGATCCCTCATCTATCAATTACTTAAAATGTATGATATTCACAATTTCTTAAGTGTTTCTTCAGTGAAATAATGTTGATGATTTCATCTAGCACTTTTCTTCTTCGTAGTGTAAATAATTTCATGTTTTTATTGCTAATCAGATGTTTTATTAAATTATGAAATGGCATCTCATGAAAATATTTTAACAATAAAACAATTCTGTCCTATGTTTAAGTAAGCTCGTTTGGTTTCTTAATTAATAAGGAACAATTCAGTTCTCGTTATAACTCAATTTCAGTTTCGACCGAAACACAAAAATCTTACCGCATCGTTTATATGAAGAAATAACTCTGATTTTCTCTGGTGCTTGAACAATTTTCTTAATATGAATTGCTTTGGAAGCTCCTTCAGCTAAAGCAATACTTACCAAAGTGTAATCTGTCTGACTGACTCTATGGAGTTTTCCCAAGTATATGAGCTAAGAGTCAGGAAGTAGGTTTGGGACTTAGGTGTTCAGAGCTCGTTTTATTCTTTTTAAAAAAATGTTTTTAATTAATTAATTTTTATAAACATAACTGGTTTTATTCTTATCTCTTTATTCTACCCTTATTTTATCTTAACAATAGTTTATGCAGGCACTTGCATGTGACCCTCCCTGTCAGCCCTAGTGTGGGTCCTAGCAATTCTTTCAATGTGTTAGGTGTCCTCCTGGGCTCAGCTTTCTTGAGAAAAATCGTCAAGTGAGGTCTTTGTGAAATAATTCCAGGAAAACCTAAGATGCCCCACTCACCTGGGCTCCTGAGATCCGTGCCATTGAAAACCTGCAACCTGTGGTGCCTGGGTGGCTCAGCGGGTTAAATCCTCTGCCTTTGGCTCAGGTCATGATCCCAGGGTCCTGGGATCGAGCCCTGCATCTGGCTCTCTGCTCCTTGAGGAGCCTGCTTCCTCCTCTCTCTCTGCCTGCCTGTCTGCCTACTTGTGGTCTCTCTCTGTCAAATAAATAAATAAAATCTTTTAAAAAAGGAAAGAAAGAAAGAAAGAAAGAAAGAAAGGAAGAAAGAAAGAAAAGAAAAGAAAGAAAGAAAAAGAAAACCTGCAACCTCCTTTCAGTCCTCGATGTCACACAGACCTGTTACCTTTGGTCAACACAGTCCAACATATAAACTCTTCTCAGTCCTTTCCGCCCCTGACTTTGGTCACCAGGCACAACCTCCTGAGCTACTTCCTCCTAACTCTTTCCATTTTGAGCTAACTCCTGTTTCCCACAACCCTCGCTGTCTTCACTAAGAATCTCTCCGTCTCCTGGCCTTGAGAGAGAAGCCTGCCAGGCCTGTGATTATGGGGATTCCTCAGCAACCCCCCCCCCCAGGGAAAGCTACTTAGTCTACCTCACCCTCTATGTCACAGGATTACATGTTGCAATTGGCTTTTTTTCTTCCCTCCTCAGTGTGGTTTCTAGATCTTTCTCTACAATTCTGGATAAAAACCTTTGGGTTTTATGAAGTCCACATTTACTGTCTCCACTGTCTCTGTCTCCACTGATCTCTGTCTCCACTGATCGCTCTCATGTCCTTACACGTTGAAGTGTTTAGAAGCTGGTACACAGTGACCTTTACAATCCAGCAACTGCCTCTTCTTAAGTGATTTCATGTCTGGATAGATGATTCATGAAAACTATAGCCTCCTAGGGCCTTGGCCTTCTGAACTCCTGCTGTCTTCTCACCCTACTTCACGCACTCCAATGCCTCATTTGTCCACCATATGCAATTTAGAATCCTACTCTGTGATAATCATATGTTACAGCACTGCTGTGCAGGTTAGTCACTGGTAAGAAGATGAAGAGCTCATTGAAATGGAAATTCACATTAAAGAACTCAAGAGGAGGCAGTGATAGCAAAGAAACAAGTGAAAAGTCCATTTCATTTGCAGCAAAGTTCTCAGAAACCTGGATGGAAGCAGTAGCATTGGAGGCAGACCATGTCAGTTTTCTGAGACATGAGTGAGATAAGAATTTGGTATCGAGATAAGAAGTGGTAGAATTTAGTAATCCCTTGGATTTAGAGAGAATTGGGAGGTGGAAGCTGATTCCAGAGTATCTAGTGTGGGAGACTAATTCGATCATAGCTCTTTTAATGGAGTGGGAGAGTGAAACAGTAGGTGAGTATTTTAGGAATTTCAAAGTCAGTCAGTCCATGCAAAAAGAAAGTACATGTGTGTTTGGAGATCATAAGAGGGGACACAGTAGAAGATAAAGCTTGTGAAATCATCAGCATACCAATGTAATTGAAGTTATAAAAATAGATAAAACTACCCAGGGAGAATGTATGGAGTTATGAAAACAATGCATTCTGAAGAATCCCAACATTGTATGAGTGAATAGGAGACGAAATATCATAGGTCCAGAGAAGGAAGCAATGGTTACAAATTAAAAATGATGAAGACATTAATAATGGCTAACCTGTACTGAGTGCTAATTATTTCCAGGCAATTTTGGCAAATATTTTATATATATTCACACCATGGTGGCTTAGAGCACAGGCACTGCTTGGGCTCAGATCACAGCTCCATCACTTATTAGCTGTGGCCACTGGCATGTTTGTTAAGCTCTCTGTGCCTCTGTAGCTTGAGGTTACTAACAGCACCAACCTTATAGCACTGGTACGAAGGCCAAAAGGGATAATTCACTACCCCATACAGCAGTGCTGACTCCTAGAAAGCCCTATGTAAGGGTTTAACTGTTATTTTTGTTATTATAGTTTTATTTAACCTTCACAATAACTCTATGAGGATGTGTGATTATCCCCATTGTTTCAACTGAGATTACGTTATTTATTACAAGTTAGTATTGGAACTTGTTTTTGAAAAAGGTTTGCTTGACTAGGGAGCCCATCTACTTAACTGGCAGTTAGAGATGTTGCAGAAAACAAAAAAAGGAAGCAATTCTAAGAAGCAGAGAATGAACAGCATTAGAGGGAACAGAGTTGTTATGAAGTTGATCCATAGGCCCCGTTCCTTTGATTCATCTGGAAGAACAGCAACCCCGGAGATTTTAATGGGGTTACCGTAATTTCAAGACTGGACAGCAACATGCAGCTTTTACTGCCTGGGTAATTTATGTTCCTGACCTGAGCTTTGTACTGAAAACTCCCTGTGCAAACTTGGTCATCACCCAAGAGTGACGTGATGCCTGGAAGAGCTCACAGGCATGACTTCCTATGACGTCAATGCTGTGGGCACGGGGGCTAGGCTCACCTTTAGTCAGCTGTGCTCCTACCGGGAGCATCACGGTTTTGCACATGTCATTTGTTTTAAGATCTGATTCATTCGATTTGAATTCCATCCTTTGTGACCGTTGCATTGCAATGTTTTTAAGCACATTTCATGGATCTATTGATTGCTGTTTCTGCTTACTGCTTTGTACCGTCCTAACAAAGTTTATTTAATCAACATCATTTTGTGTGTCTCATAACATTTTCTATCTAGTATGCTTTTAATTAAAGAAAATAGAATTTATGTAAACTTCACAGTAAGGATTTATAAATCTCTTGGCATCAGGAGAGATTACTTGGCACCACGATTTTCATTTTTGCTCATGTTGTGGCACAGACATAAGTGGCTTCTACAGTTGGGACATTTTGTGTCAACTTCTCTTTACCGGTCCGTGAAGCTTACTTTCCCTTTGTTAATGATGATTTAAGGGGAGGATCATTTAGAAAAGCAAGCCAAATGGTTCCTATTGCATCTCAGCTCTTTCTAGCAGGACAGCGACAAACTATAAGGCTTTGCTCTATTGTAGATTTCTACATAACTCTGGGCATGGTGCCTTATTTAACAGTTCCCTAGTGTTATTTTGGAAAAGTCCTCTGCAGAAAATGCCAGAACTCAGCTTGAACTCTTGTCCCCTATCAGGGAGAATCTTTGTATCAGCGGGATTTCTCAGCTGTTTCAAAAATCATTCAGTGCTTTACTCGTAAGTTTTGTTCCTGTGGAATATGCCAACTGTAGCTTACTCTAATGGTGCATCCTAAGAGCTTTAGGAGCAAAGCATGTTATCAGGGAATCTCAGTCTTTGCTACATGTTTACATAGAAATCTTAATTTTAATTTACTGGAGGTTTTCCACTGTTTTCAACTCCTCATTTAGAGTATATGAATGCTTACTTTCAAGAAGAAAAATAGGAAAAAAAAAAAAAAAAGGAAGAAGAAAAAGAAGCAAGAAAAGTCTCAAGTTCGCAACCTAACCTTACACCTAAAGGACCTAAAAAGGAACATCAAATAAAGTTTACTTTCATTTTAATCAATCAAATGAGATTTTCTTCTTCCTTTAAAGAGAGTCTCACTGGCAATTAATAATAATAATCTAAATTAAGAGTCTTTGTATCCTTTGTGATGTTATATACTGGATACTCATTTGTTTTTATTCCAATATTAATATTATCCCCACTTACAGAGTCTCAGTTCAAAAAACTGAGATGAAGTTTAAGCAATTTCCATGCTAGTTATTAGTAAAACCAGTCTTCAGACCCAGGTTGTGGCGCTCCAAGGCTTGGACATGTAAGCTCTGTGCTATATTTGATGAATGAGGAATATCCAGAAAATTAAGTCATGTATCTCATTTATTATAGAGCAATAGTAACTATGCTAATATCTGGATTAAGACAATTCTCTACAAACATGTTGACTTCTAAGTTAATTTCCACCATAAGTTAATTATTTAGAGTTCGGAATATAGTGCTAGAAAGGGATAACTCTGACCAACTACCAAATCTTATTTAAACTCTAAAATAGTTGAAATGCAATGTACTTATAGTAACCAATGTGGAAGATATAATGTTGCAATGCCAGAAATCAAGGAAAATATAAAACAATAAGAAACTTTAAAAAAAAAATCTTGAACACTATTGCTTGGATAGGTGTCAAATTTAATTATAAAATGAAGAAATATAAAGCTCTTTTGTAGAAAGAAAGGGACTAAATCAGGCTCATTGCAAGGCATAGTGTTTGATGAAGTGGAAAAGTTGTAAGCTGGGAAACAGAAAAGAAGGCAGGTGGGATGGGAGAAAGCAGAGCTGGTATGTAGGAAAAATTTTGAATACATGCATTATAAACAGGTCATTAACTTGTAGGGCTCCAGAAATGCTAAACAGAACATGTTTTGTAGAAAACCACACACACCTGCTACATTTCTACTTCCCTACATGAATACCCTTCGTTATATTAATAAAATAACTGGACTGGACCCCAAGAAACTCACACCTGAAAGTCTACAGAGTGGTACTGATTTCCTGAGTTTCCAGCTTAGGAGAAAAAAAAAGAGAATAAATGGGAAACAGACCCTGTCTTTCTTAAAAATCCGATCAAATATTTGATCATCCAAATTGGTTTTGTGGCCTTAAAGACAGAGTCATATCAATTCAATTGGTTGAGATAATTTATACAAATTCCATAATAGATTGTGCAGCACATAGTGGATATCCAACTGGTGATAGTAGTTTTGCTGGAGAAAACTAATGTCCAAACAAAAAGGAAAAGAAGAGAGTGGACTCAGTCGTTAAGCATCGACCTTAGGCTCCGATCATGATCCCAGTGTCCTGGGATTGAGTCCAGCACGAGGCTCCCTGCTCAGTGGGGAGTCTGCTTCTCCCTCTCCCTCTGTTGTTCCACCTGCTTGTGTTCTCTCTCTTCCCCTTTCCCTCAAACAAATAAATAAAATCTTTTTTAAAAGGTGGGGGTGGGGGAGATAGTACTTGTCTATTGGGTGTATTTCAAACCACTTGCCTGATTTGAGGTTGAAATTTGGACATCACCTCCAGAGATTTTACCTTTCATTCTTTGTGGGTGTGTCTTTCATCATCTTTTTCTAAAATATTTACATCCTTTGCCTGTTCATTTCAGTACATTTGCTGTTTTGAACTTTGGAGTCTCAGAGCTTCTTTATCCTCCTAAAAATGGTTGAAAATTCCAAAGAGCTTTTGTTGGTTTAGGTAACATCTAATATTGTGTAAATTAAAAACTTAAACTAAGAAATTTTAAATGTTTTCTTTATGAATTCAATTCAGAATGACAAACTGTTTACATAGTAACATAAATACCTTTTATTTTAAAAATCATTTATCCACAAAAATTAAGAAAAGTGACATTGTTCTACATTTTTGCAAATCTCTTTAATGCCTGCCAATAAAGGACAGTTGAATTCTCATATCTGCTTCTGCATTAAATCTATTATAATATATTGTTTTGGTTGAAGTATATGAAGAAAATCCAGACTCACTGAGGTATGTAGTTGGAAAAAGCAAGAGTATTTTCATAGCTTTTTCTGACAAATGTGGATATTCTTTGATTTGATATTTAACTCAAGTAGTGTTGTTTCTTAAAAGTAAGTTGCATTGTAAAATCTTAAGCCATATCAGTTAACTTTGAACAACCAATTTCATTAAAATCCATTACCTGTATAGACGTTTTACCTTTGTGTGATATTACAGCATCATGCATTCGTCATTTGGGAAATACTGGTTTACTGAGTTGTGCAGATCTCCCAAATATTGACATATGCACTTTACAATAACAAAAAGAAAACCACTTTCCTTAATACCACCATCATTCTCATCAGAAAAGTTTTTTGGGTATTGGAAGCTATCATACTCATGGTGGCAGATGAAAGCTTTCCAAAATTCTAATTCTTGCTTAGAAGTTCCAATTTTATCATTGGCAACAAATGCTGTCATTTGTTTTACTTGAAGTGACAACTCACTTTGTTCATTTTTGAAAAGACATTTGTGAAATACCCAAGCCTGAATAATCATCACTTGCCTGACAGTCTTTCTTTCACTAAAAATTGTGTCCATGATAGGCCAGCTCATAGACATTTGCACAAGTGCTTTACACACACACACACACACACACGTGAAGCAGAAGTACTTTATGTGTATTTCCTAGTTCATCACACAAAATTTAAAAACATGTAATTGAGGATTGAAATTTAATAAAATCAATAATTAATAATTTTGACAATTACATCAAGAACACTCAAAGGAAGCAATTTTTTTTAAGTCTTGATCTTGTGGGTACCCTGAAAGAGTCTTGAGGACCCCCAGGGCCCATGGACCACACTTCAAGGAATGCTAATGAGCAGAATACCTCTTTCTAGGCTTATCTTGTTTTGTCTTATTTTAAAGCATCCCCTGCTTCACCCAGAGCTTTGCAGTCCAAAGAATTACAGAATCCAAAGTCATGACTCTGTCTTAAGACTATGCAATTGTCAGCTAAACTGCAGAAGACTGGTGTTGATCAAATGAGTTGAGTAGTCTGTTTGATGATGGCTTTGCAATGCTGTAGGGGAAATTGGTGCTCAGTGGATACGTAATAGGAAACGTTGTCGCTGATCCCAGCTTCTGGGTCATCTCTTCTGACTTCAGCAAAAAAGAGGGATGGAAATGATTGTCACCTGCTGGCTATTTAGTGGCCTCCAAGGAGGCTGGAGCTTTAAATAAATAAATTCCATATCTACTCATGCCATGCCCTGCATCCTTAATTGTTGATATTTTCCCCCTAAATTATTCTGAGAGGAAGAGAATGGATGGAATTACATCCTAATATTGTGCCATGAGTAAGGAAAGCTGGTATGTCTTCAGCCCAAAGCATACTCCCTCACCATCGCTATCAGTAGCAGATTCTTCTGGTTACTTCTAGCAATCAGGATTTAATTAAGTGCAGTCCAATGCCCGCCTTCAGCAGCTCTTATCAGATCTTTCCTAAAGGCAAAGCCACCACTATTGCATAAAAAAAATGCTGCCCATTCAGGGAGAAATTGCAGGAAAAAAATAATGTATCTTCACCCCAGAATTGGAAGGAAAAGAAAATACCCCAAAAGGAGAACATCTACAAAGAGGTGAACTTCTTACATGTTTAAATATGGTAAATGAGTTCATGAACATGGCATTCCATTTGGCTCTCAGATACCATGAGGCCAAGAATGGGAGTAGAGCTGAGTCTCTACCGTGCAGAGCCCTGTCCAGCCGCTGGCATTATTTCCTCCACACAACATTACAGCTCCGGGGGCTCCGCCACCTGTTGTTTCCGGGTGCAGACAGAGTTCTCTGTCGTAGACTCCTGTGATCCAGAATCACAGAGATGAACTCATAAAACCACAGAGTAGTTTATGAGATTTTATACCGAGAGAAGTAAGTGCTACAAGGATACTTGCAGGGGCTAAATGCCCGTTCTTTGCCTGTCGGCAGATATAGGAAGGAAAATAACATCGATGTGACCTAATGAGATTAAATCAATTTAAGGGAAATTAACTGGGCCATTCAAATATTTGAGAGCATCAAGCTAAGCATACTTCCACAGCAAAGATAAACTTCCCATCAGCATCCTCTCCACCTGGATTGGTCATCGTCAAATCTTTGACAGGGCAGCTCCTTGTGATGTGGTGGAAAGATCAGGGATTACCAGCCATCAGACAGGTCCCAGACATCTCAACAACACTTCTTACAGCTATCTGTCCTTTGATTAGCTACTTAGCCACCATTAGCTAGGGGTGAGCCCTGGCAATGAAATGAGGTAATGGATAGAGAACACAATAAAATGCCTCACGTATGATAGGACAGCAGGAAATAGTATTCATTCCCTCTGTGACTCTCGCCTTGCCACACTTCCATTGCTGACTCCCCCTGCAGGGCTCATGAACACTGGATGCCTTTCCATCCAGTAAGATGCTAAGTGAAGTTCAGACATGTCAGCTGTAGCTAATAATTCCTGAGGACTCACTATGCACCAGACATGACATTTACTAAACCATTTTAATACATTATCTCATTTATTCCTATAGCACCTCTGACAGGTGCTGTCTTTATTCTCATGTTACAGGTGAGGAAACTGAGACACAGGGCTTAGCACATTTTCCTGCCTGAACAGGGTAAAGTGGAGATTGAAATCCAGGCAGTCTGACTCCCCAAGTCATGTTGTTAGATGGCATCCTCCCCGCACACTCCAGGGGGATTTGCCTGGGCACCATTCTTTATCTTCAATAAGACATCACATACCCTGGCTCAGTTCATTATGTGTTGATTTATAGTTTTATTCTCAGAGGACATCTCAGCTCCTACATTTCTATGTTCCTGGTGGGGGCACCCCCCACCATCGTCTTCATTCCTAAGCTTTGATGTTTATTTAATTTTGTAAGTATATGGAGAAGAGATAAAATAATATCATTTCGGGGGATATCAAAGTAAAATGATAGAGAATGATAGAAGAGGGACCTATTTCAGTTAGGTAGACAGGCCTTCACCCCCAAGCTCTCCTCATGCCCCAAACCACTGCGGACAGGGTCCTCCCTCCAGCTGGTACGTGACAGACCAGGGCAAAACCTCCTTCCAGCAGAGACCTTCACGGGCCTGCTTGGGTTGCAGTGATTCATGCTCCAACTATAACCGTGGGTCTCCTTGACCTACTCCAGCTTCAGAATGAAGAAATACAAGTTAAACTGAGGTCAGAATAGGTGGAGGCACCGGAGGTCTCCTTGTTCCCACCCTACTCCCCCGTGGCCTCAACATTGCTCCCCACTGGGGGAAGAAGAGCAGCCTGACAGGTCAGCAAAGCTCAACAGCCCAACTTAGGACACCACCAGCTCCATCCCCCCACCTTGTGGAGACTTGAAAACAAATGACCTTTGAAGGTATATGGAATGGTATTTTAAAAATTCCAAAATAAGCTTTTGGTGCAGATTTCTGCCAGTCTCAGTCTCCAACTCTGTCAGAAACTGGGGGACAGTTTCTGCAGCGGCGGAGGGGGGGCCATCAGGGATAATAATCCTTTTTATATTTTCATATTATCATGAGCAGCTCATATTTCATATTTCCTAGCAGTTCCTTTCTCTGTGTACCTTGAAGACCATTTTCTTACCTCCCAACAGAGACAGCTCCCTGCTCTTGTGTCCTTCAGCTTGGTGGTGACTACTATTGCCGACACTGTCAGGCAAAAATACAAGCATATACAGATTTAGTATGTAGGCAACTGTCCTGGTTTTGTGTTGGTGCCCCAGATCCAGGAGCCGCTCCCACCCTCTCTGTCCGTTCCTTTGAGGACTGTGATCTCACGCAGCCGCAGTACCCGTGATGAGGACCCCCTCTGCCAGGTTCCGGACATTCATTCGTTCATTTGTTTGCTCATTCATCCTATAAACATTTATCAAATGCTGCTATACTTCAGGTCACTTGCTAAGTAAGTACCCATCCCTTCAGACTCCAACCTATCTTTCTAGACCCCTTTCTTCTTGCCAGAGTCCCAGGGCATCATCCTCTGTCCAACTGCTGAGGCTACGTCCCTATGCCCAGCCTGACTGTGAGCTTCATCTATATAAATCAGGCCAGAGTTAACAACTCCTTCCAGCCCTCACCTAGTCTACCCCACAACTGGCTACTATCTATTTTTGTATTAAAATTCCAAAATTTATTCTTAAAACAAGAGTTTATTTTTTCCCCCTATGGACTTCTGGCTGCTTCTTACTATGTACAAAGGACTGGTTTGGTATTTTTAACTGTTTTGTTTTGTTTGGTTTTCGGTTTTGTGTTTTTCTTTTAGGAAGGGATTTAAAAATGTATTAGGCACCGTTATCCTCCCAGCCTAGAGGGTAAAAGGCAATAATCAGATAACTGATGAGGGAATATATAATAAATGTTGCTGCTAGTGTAAGTAAATATTAAAATGAAACCTCCTCAAAGATTTCTAGAACCCAGGGTAGGTAATATGTGAGTCTAAGCCAGTGACAGTAAGACTTGAATTATCAAATCAGAGAGTCTGAGAGACCTACAGAAACTTCTTAGTCATTTATCAATTCCATGCCTAAAAACAATTATAATTATTAATTATGTAATAATTAATGTTTATTGAATAATTTGTGTATCTTGTGGTGAGCAAGACATCTGATTAATACAATTTAATCCTGGAAAATTACCCTCTCTGGCGCTGGGAGCTGACCACTGACCAGAGCAGCCCAGGCTGCTCTACTGGAACTCTGAATGAGTTCTTTAGTTTATTAAGTCGGGACCTTCCACCCTCTGCTGTGCTGCTTGGTCACATATCTGAGTCTTCTCTTCTCCAGGTGGAACAGGATGAATAATTCATTTAACCAGTCCAGCCTCTAATAACATGAGCCTCTTTTCTGGAGAGACTCCCCTAGTCCTTGACTCAGTCCTCTCTGTCCCATTAGATATCAGTGCCTGTAAAAGTGTGGCCCCATAACCAAATACTGTGTTTCAGGCATGAACAGAGCTGAGGAATTCCAGGAAAAGTCTCTCCACATTCTCTCCACATTCTCTCCACAGCCACAGCCTGTGAGGGGCTACTGAGGCATTCTGGGAATCCTCTAGGGTCCTCCTACAGCAAAAACAAAAATGGCATCAGGACAGAAAGGATGAAGGCATCCTTGGGCATAACACTGGGGTCCTTGTCAGTGGTTGCCCACATAGAAGCTGGATGTCTCCAGGCAACTCCCACCCTCCATGCTGATATCCCCTGGGGCTCTGCGAGAGCCTACTGATTTGAGAAGGAGCCCCTTTCTTCACTATTTAAAACTCTTGAATGCCATTCAAGTACACAATCTTGCCACGTTAGTACAGGGAGTGCAGTCTCTGACAGGAAAACAGCTTGCACATTCCACCTTACTTTAGGCTGGCTTTCCGGGGGAATCATGTTACCTTGGCTCCAGTGCTAAGTCTCTCTGCCTCAGACCCTTCCAGAAATGTCTCAACAGTGCTGACCTGTCCCGAGTTTATTGAACACTAATCTGGAATCCATCCCAGCAACTAGCAGGCCACAACTCAGCAACAGGCTGTTACAAACATCTCTAGATATTAGATTGGGCTGGAGCCTGTGACGAGAGGAAAGAAAAAACAAATAAGGAATCTGGTGCCTATTTCTGGTAACGTTCTTTTAGCTTGGAGGCATTGCCAGCCTTCAGTGGGTAGAATGAATATGTAACTTAAAAGCAGAGTGGCGAGATATATCATGATGCTTAGCCTCTCTTGGCTTCTATTATGTTTACCACTGGTGATTTTAACCACAATCAGAACCCATAGTTTCTCCTCAGAGTGGTAAAACATGTACCCCCAAAATATTGAAATATCAATGTTAAAAGAATGCATAATATTAGTTTTAATTTTCAAAATTAACACTCATTAAAAAAGTACGGGGATTAAGAGATACAAAAGGGGGGCACAAAAAAAAGTATGTGATTTCCATTAACACTTTCTTATTTTGTGACAAGGATCATTTCTAAATGACAGGAACCTATCCCCAGCTCCTGAGTTTAAATTGAGTATGACAAAAGACCTATCAATAATGTGCTTATCAGCTCAGTTGTCATTTACCTTCATTTCCATACATTTCATGCCTTTAATGAAACCTCTTTATTCTTTATTATTCTGTGCAGAAGTTTCAAGGATATATTCACTGGGTGATCCAGAAATGTTGGCTATAATATCACCAAGAGCCAGAGTTTCATTAAATAGACTGTTGATCAGAAGTGCCTGACAATTATCCTAAATTTGTCCTTAAACATATTTTAGATTAAATGACAGAAGTTGTCTTTTTTTTTTTAAGATTTTATTTGTTTATTTGACAGACAGAGATCACAAGTAGACAGAGAGGCAGGCAGAGAGAGAGAGAGAGAGGGAAGCAGGCTCCCTGCTGAGCAGAGAGCCCGACACGGGACTCGATCCCAGGACCCTGAGATCATGACCAGAGCCGAAGGCAGCGGCTTAACCCACTGAGCCACCCAGGCGCCCAGAAGTTGTCTTTTTTAAAAACTAGAATTATGTTCTCTGTTCTACATTTTAGGAAAGTTCATTGCCATTATGAAATCTTAACAAAATTATTATTATTACATACTCCACAGCAATCGATTGTGTATTCCCTAATTACAAGATTTGTCAAATCCTCAAACATCGTTAAGTATGATCTTTATACACTATGAACATTATGAACTCCTGTAACCCGAATCTGAATTGTTAGAACAAAACTTTACAACTCACCAAATAGTACATCTTTCTTCAACTGCATATTAGGCTGTTTTCTCTAAATTATCTTCACTCTGGGATGCCTGGGTGGCTCAGTTGGTTAAGCGGCTACCTTCGGCTCATGTCATGATCCCAGTGTCCTGGGATCGAGTCCCACGTCAGGCTCCTTGCTCGGCGGGGAGCCTGCTTCTCCCTCTGCTTCTGCCTGCCACTCTGCCTGCCTGTGCTCGCTCTCTCTCTCTGACAAATAAATAAAATCTTTTTTTTAAAAAATTATCTATCACTCTCATAATGGCCAATGTGATTATGGGGGATAGCAAAAAATAGGAATAACACAGATACTTGAAGTCCACAAATAAACAAAACCCCATTTGAGTAAGTAGTTTCAGCCTTCCCTCCATAGATCTTGGGCCACTTATATGCATTTATTGTCCTATTCACCCTCTAGTGGAGTTCTTAAAAAGCAGTGTTAATACATATAGAGAGTGAAATGACAGAAAACTAAAGGAAACAGAGGGTCCACATAACCGCAAAGCTGAATGATTCCCGGGGAATGTAGCGGCTGACTGTGTTATTATCAAGGATATTTTTGTGGATGTTAACTATTTATGACTATTTATGACCTTTATAGTAATTGATGTGTATACAGAATACAACTACATGACAGCTAATAAAAGAAATTTTGTAAAGATTCCAACTTAAACGCAGTCATCATTTCAAAAGATTTTGTGGAATGACATACTTTGAAATATATCTTAAATTCTCCAGGGGAGCTAAAAATCTCTCCCAAGATGTGTAGCCAAACATCCCTAAGTTTATTTTCAAGTTACAGGGGTTGATTTGCATGCTTGTGATCATCAGGAATATCCTAGAAATACAAAATTTGGCACTTCATTTTTTAATCTGGAGAGGACTTATTGACAAAAATTTTGAGCAAAAGGAAACCCCAATTTGCAGTTCACATCAACCGTCTTTTTGCTCCAGCCTAATATGGATATAAAATGTATCTGGCATTAGTGTTTCCTTGGGTTGCTGCAACTTGCCAGAACGTTCAGACCTTCGTACAATGAATCCTCTATTATAGTAAATATAAAAAGACATAAGATTCTAAACAGCTCATCACATTCCTTCTAATGTTCTTGTACTCGAAAATGTATTTGAATATATATGAAGTATTTGAATTTATTTTCAAAATGGTAAATGCATTCTTTTGATTGTTGCCCTTTAAGAGTTTTGAGTGCCCGTGTGTGAGGTTGTAAACTGGATGCATTCATTATGATCACTTTTACACTGGAAGAAGATTGTCTTTTCCTAAGTTGCTCAGCTGATTTAGCATAGCTTTTTGACATAATGTAGGAGTTGTCATCTTAGAAATAGACATTAACATAAAGCCAGGCTGCAGCCTGTAGATCCTGATTCTGGAAGACCTTTGGAGATTTTTATGTTACGGGCAGGACTTAATTAAATGAATGATGTGATTTTAAACGTGTTTATTACTCTCAATCTTAACCACTTACAGTAAACCCTGCATATACCCACTAAGACATTGCTCTTTGCTGTTAATAAAATTTGCATGTAGTTTTTGAGCCTGTTCGTGAAGCTGGCAAAGGTTCAGAGTTATTAATTCTACCCTGTGGTGTGGGCAGGTAATTGGGAATTACATTGACTGCAAGAAGAAGATGACTTTAGGCTTTCTTAAAGGGATATTAACCTCAGTAATACAGCCAGTCCTCTCCATTCTAGATATTCCCGTCATAGAATAGTCTGCAAACAGATATCTCTATATATAGAAGGTAAAGAACAGACCTCGATAAGAGATCAGAAGTATGCCATGTGTGTGTCTGTGCTAGACTCAGGTGCATGGAGGAATTGTATCAACACTAGCAATGGAGAGGAGTTCCTAGACCAGGACTTTGAGGAAGCATATACAATAAATGTTACTGGAGCAAATTCAGAGTCCCTTTAATCTCCCACAGCATCTTTTCTGGAAGGCTGGAGCAGGGGAAGAAACAAATAATTTGGATGCTTCCTTAGTTGTATTGACTTTAGAGGCTGTCTAACATCATTTTCTATTTGTTAACTCACCTTGTAGTCTAATAACTATTTTGTTATAACTATTATGTTATAGTCTTATAATTATTTTGTTTTGTTTTGTTTTGTAATCTTGCATCTCATTTGTTAATATATCCTCTGCACACATTTTCATCCATTCCCATAATTTAATCCAGAGATCAAAAACAGGTGGAAACATATCTCCCAGAAATCCCACCCCTTCCTACTTGTGTTATTAGCTGGATAAGGTATGACAGTGTTAAATGCTTTGACTGGATATGTGTTTGCTTACTTGGCTTTTGTTGTTGTTGTTAAGTATTTTGAGGAATGTGTGATTGTGCCTCCTGACTTTTCAAGAACCCTCACTCTTTAATACAGTATCTTAAAAGGTCGTTGTATTAGTCTCTTTAGAATGACCCAAAATAACAATAAAACGTTCTTCATGAGATGTTGAAAAATCACAGTGATGGACCAGTCACATTCCTTGAATTCCTATCTTATTTGCCTATTTTAAACTCAAAATGTATTTATGCTTGAGATTACTAATAAACTTCTGTTTTAGAGTTAATAATTTTAGACTCAATATAAAATTAAAAGAATACCACTCATATAAATAACAAAAAAACATATATACCATATTTTGTGCTTTATTGTGAAAAAAAAAAGTGTATTTTATGTCCAAGGTTGATATATTTACATAACACCCAAAAGTCACTTTAAGTCATTAGGCAAATTAATTTGCTAGAGTAATAATCACCAGTTTTAATTTTTAACTACTTGATTCACCACAAGTCAATGTTTTTTATTTTGGGATAAAATAGCAATTTTGGATTACTTTTATTTTATAAGAAATATTACATCAGAAGTGCCAAATTTCATGCTAAATTTTTTAAAGCATAAACCATATATTCAGATTATTGTTCTTTATGTCTGACATTAACTTGACATTGATAATTTTTATGCTCAAGAGGCTCACAGAATTGTGAAAGGTATTAAAATGGACCTTTGATCTTCATTTGACTTGAATGTGAATCTAAGGGGAACTGTCCAGTGATCCTCTTTAGGAAATATGTCAGGATGCAAAATGGGATAAGGTATAGTAGCCACTTTTGTTAACTTTCCTAAATGCTAATGTTTGTAGAAAAGCCAAATGCATAACAAATAATAGGTAATGGTATTTGATATTATTACAAATAAATCCCAAAGTTTCTCTTTCATGTACCAATCTCAGGTAGTCTTTCTTGATCAATAGGTGACTTCCCTCCATGTTGTGATTCAGAGAACCAGGTCTATTATCCTCTTAGAGGACAGAGTCCTCTGTTTTCAGCCAAGAGTAGAGAGAGAATAGATTAGCACTCAAGAAGGTTTTGTAGAAGCAGGCCTGAAAGTGGCTCACATATCATTGGCTAGAACTTAATCCCATGATTAAACTGCAAGGAAATCTGGGAAATGTAGTATAGCTACATATATAGCTGTGTTCCCAGGGTAAACGGAGAACACTATGGTCCTTGCCACACCTACTATTTCATATGTTCCTAAAAATGAGGAAACGCACTAACTCCTAGGGACTGGCTTCTGGGACTACCTTTGTCACTAAGGAATTACAGAAAATTTAACAGGTTCTAGCCTCTTTACTTTTTTATATTATTTGGTCTCACAGAGCTCACAATCTAAAAGAAAAGACAAACAGCAAGTAAACACACCAGTAAATGTACAGTTACACATTAATGTAAGTTCCATGAGAGTATGGACCATAGCTGTCTAGCAGCTAAAACAGTGCTTGGTGCATAGTTGGTGCTCAGTGGTCATTGTTGAATGTGTGTGTCCCTAAAGGCATGAATGAATGAATTAATGAATGAATGAAAATATATGATGGAAAAAGAATAGGTGCTATGAAAAAAAGGCAACAGAGAAATCAAAATTCACTTGGATGATCAGGAAAGGTGTTTTTCTGAGGAAGTAGCGTTGATGTTGAAACCAGAAGGAAGTTAGCAGAGTTTGGGGATAGAACCTTGTAGGCAGAGAAAACATTAGGTTCAAAAGATCTGAGCTGAGAAGAGATGGATACATTTAAGAAGTGCAAGAAGGCTATGACAGGAACCCAGAGGGCCTGGGTGGTCATGGTGGAAGTCAGGCTAGAAAAGTAGGCAAGGACTGTCCCAGGAAAGGATTCTATAGTATGTTCAGCCTTCTGGTTTTTCCTGCAGACACAATGAAAAGCCAGTGAAAAGTATAGAGAAGGATAAGGGATGATGTGATCCTATTTTCATGATGTGATCCTATTTTCATTTTATTTTATTTTTTATTTTATTTATTTATTTATTTGACAGAAATCACAAGTAGGCAGAGAGGCAGGCAGATAGAGAGGGGGGAAGCAGGCTCCCTGCTGAGCAGAGAGCCAGATATGGGGCTCGATCCCAAGACCCCGAGATCATGACCTGAGCCGAAGGCAGAGGCTTTAACCCACTGAGCCATTCAGGTGCACCCCTATTTTCATTTTAAAAGATCATTCCAGCTTTCTGTGAAGGGGCTAAGAGTAGAAGCAGAGAGACTAGTTAGGAGGTTATAGTGAATCATCCAAATAAGATGACTTAACCAAAACAATGGTTTAGAACCAGGTGGAGGCACAGGAGATGGAGGGACTTGAAATGCATGTTGTAGGTACAGGGAAATTGGAGCAGATGGGCAGATTCAGTAACAGAATCCTCTGGGTCTGTATTGTGTTATTCTTTTTCTTTGGAATGTCACACAATGACTATGCGGCCACTAAACACAAGACATTTAGTGTTGCTTCCCTCGAATTTCTACAGAAGCTTTGTCCCAGCTCTGAAGATGTACTCAAAGATCAGTCAACTAACAAGCACTTAAATTTAGGCTAGATTTTTGGAGTTCTCCAAAATTCACTCCAGATGATGTTGTATTCCTGTTTCTCTTTGTCTTCGAGAAATTAATTAGATAAACTGAATAAGTACAGTAGAGGTTTGTATTTTATATGTCAGTGTGTTTATGGGGAAATGTTTGTCTTCAGTGTCTAAATATTTTACCCGTAAAAAAAAAATTTTTTTTTTAAATGGTAAATTTTGGACGATTTTTGCTATATTCTTAATGTGGTACTGTTGCTTCTGGCTTTTCAACTTCATGTTTTAGGACATAATCCAAATACTGTAATAGTATTAAAACTTCATCCTTGAAGCCAGTGTTCTACTATTTCAGAGTTAGTTGTAATGGTTCAGGCCTGTATTAGAATATCTTTAGAGATAAGAACACTGTGTACGGAGGCCTGGAAATTTGATGCTCTTGAATTCCATTCTGCTCACCTCCCTCTCCCCATTCGTGCTTGGGTTGCGAATTTATCTCTGTCTGCATTTCTCATCTTGAAAATGGACATCAAGTGATTTCCCAGAGGTGTTTGGAGGGCTATCCTCATGTTTATCAATCAACTTTTAAGGTGATATGGGTAAAGGGATATTATGATCTTGGGAACTGAGGGGTCTGTAATGGCTGCTACAGACAAGTAAGAATTCTGTGAGGCCTTGGCAGATTTCCTGCAGGGACATTATACCCACAATCAGTGAAATACATCCAGGAGGTTCCCTCCCTCATTTTAAAGATAGAGCCTCATGTCTGGGGCTCTTCTGGCAATGACATTAACATGTGTTGAGTGTGGTTTCCATTTTAAACAGTTTATCTGAATAATTTTCATCCAAAATATGCTATTTTGAGTGGATAAAATTCTTTAGAGGCCTATTGATATCTGGAGAGAAAAATGGAGGTGGGGGAAATGATTTTTACAAAGAAATGTGGGGTTGTTTCTGCCAAGCACATTGATGTTTATGACCTTATTTTTCCATTTCATGTCTAGGGCGCTATTACTCACTTTTTCTTTGACATGGGCCCCATTCTGTTTAAAAACCTTTTTCCAAAAATCTTTAAAGTCATTTCTTTGTTTCACCCTGTTCTTTCCGGTCGTGTCATCACCTCCCTACAAGATGATGCTTATTCGTGATCCAGAACAGCCATAGGAAATTGAGGGGGTCTTGTAAAATCACTTTGTTGTTCTGACTTTAGTTTGTATGTGGAAGTAAGATAGGAATATAAAAATGGCAGAGAGTGTGCTTTCAAGCTCCATGGTGTTACTTGTTATTCTGGGCAGGTATCTGAATACCTCACTTATCTCAAGACTGATACTTCTCCCCATGCAAAAAAAATAAAAAAATAAAAAGAGCACAGGACTCAAAGTTTTAGATAAAGTCAATTACACAGGAGAACTTGAGAGTCAAAGGAGTCTTTTTTTTTTTTTTTTTTTAAGATTCCCTCTTGCACAGATCAGCCGAGCAGATTGCTGGTTCCACGGCTTTCTGGCATCTGGCACAGAAAATGAAAACCCTCATTTTCTAAAAGCAAAGTGTTTAAGGACAAAAAGTTAACCTTCCAAGCATCTGGATTTATTGCCAAAACACTACAAATGGACTATAAAGCAGAAAAACTATGAGTCCGGTGAACTCTCCATTCTACTTCAAGGGCGAAGTTCTAGTTAGTTTGATCAACTGAAGACACTTAAAAAGGGTGTGGGGTGTGTGTGTGTGTTGTTTTCCCCACCTGTACCTACCTGCTTTACTCCTATTCTCCCCTGGGGACACAGTCTTTTTATAGTGCTAGTGGTAATTAGACCCCTTCCTTTTTAGAGGCTCTTAATCATCTTTTGAATTTGAAACCAATGTCTCTATCTCAAAATAGAATAATTCAGCTTCTTAGTTTGTGGCAGTCCTGGTCACTCTTAGTACTCAATGAAGGTTTATTGACCTTAGACACAGTATATGAGGCATGTATGAAAAAGCTGCTATAATTGAATATTTATGAATATCTGTTCTAATGTCAGTAGAGAAGATAACATTAGTACATTGAATTAAACTCTTGGTCCTGTTAAAAATGTGTTTTTCCCTATTATGGTGGCACCAGGAAATGTGTTATGGAAGAATATAGTTATTCTCCTGACCATCAGATTAAGAATGTGCCTCTAAGTTCTAATGTCCATTACTAATTCATTATAGCTCTATGACTCATGAGTCATTTGAAAGTTTAAATATTATTTTCTATTTTCAACCTAGTCTTAGAAATATTCGTAGCACATCCTTTTATGGATCTTGAACTTACCTCTTGGAAGTTCTAGTGAATTTCCTGCGGATAAATCCATTGTCATCTTTTCCAGACCATTCAAAGCTTTGGAGACTTCATATCGTCTTTTTTTTTTTTCTTTTTTTAAAGATTTTATTTATTTATTTGACCGACAGAGATCACAAGTAGGCAGCGGGGCAGGGAGAGAGAGAGGAGGAAGCAGACTCCCCACTGAGCAGAGAGCCCAACACAGGGCTCGATCCCAGGACCCTGAGATCATGACCTGAGCCAAAGGCAGAGGCTTTAACCCACTGCACCACCCAGGCACCCTTCGTATCTTTTTTTTAATATCCTGTATTTTTTTAGTCTGTCTTTATGCAACTACTTCCCTATTCCCTTCTGATATTTCATATATATCTTGTGGGCTGTGATAGCCAAATAAGCTGAGTGTATTTAAGATAGACACACAGTATTTCTGTAAGGAGATAAGATTTTATTTTTATATGTAATTGTATTTATGATTTCATGTTCTTATGAACAATACCTCCCTCATAATATTATGTGAGCATGAAATGACACAATGCCTAGAAAGCAATTAGCACAGTACTCGGCATGACAGGCACTCAGTAAATGTTAACAATTGTTAGTATTTCATTTTTATAACATTTTAATGACCATACACCATACACCATGGCCAGCCACTTTCCTTTTTTATTTTTTTGTTTGGATCCTGAGTTCCTCTTATACTTTAGTAGGGGGTATGATTGATAGTCTTAATACCATCTCTGGTATTTGTTTGTTTCATTCATTCAACAAATCGTTTCCTAAGTATTCTAGGAATTGAGCTAGGTACTGGGGATATGGCCATGAGAAAGGCAAGGTCTCTGCCTTCAGAGAGCCTACCACACGCAGGGATCTTATTAGTTACAGAGAACCCCAGGCATCTGCAATAAGGGGCAGTGAGAAGGGCAGGCTCCGTGGGAGAACATAGAAGGGGGAGCTAACCTAGTCCAGGAAATGGGTAGGCTTCCTGGAGGAAATGATGTGAAAGCTGAGACCTGGAGGTAAGTAGGAGTCAGCCAGACAGAGGAGGCAAGGAAAGGACAAGCATGGGGCGACTGCCAGAAGGACTAGTCTGCCTGACACTTGGAGGGGAGAGAAAGTGCTATTTACTGAGGAACTGAAAGAAATCTAGCATGCAGGGACAGAGGAGGAACAGACAGAGAAGGCTAGAGGTGTTGGCAGGCACCAGATCTCAGAGAGCATTGGGATTCATGTCAAGGAGAGTGGACTCTTTGCCACAGTAGCTGTGAAACCAGCACTGGCTCCTCTGTATCCATCTAATAGGACCCAGCCTGCCTAACCTCCTCCACCATTTCGAGCTCCTTTCTCTTATTCCCCCACATGAGCCCGCTTGCCCATGAGTTGCTTATTTCCTCAACTGGAATGCCCTTCCTTAAAGTCTGCTGTTCAACAGGGGAACAATTGGTTGAGTCACCGATGTGTGCCAGGCCTTGGGAGCCTTCAGCCCTCCAACACCTTTCATTCATCAGGATACAAATATGTTTTTAAGCACCAACCTGTAAAGGCAGCTGTGCTATTTTTTTTTTTAATTTCTTTTTGGTGTTTCAGAATTCATTGTTTATGCACCACACCCAGTGCTCCATGCAATATGTGCCCTCCTTAATACCCACCACCGGGCTCCCCCAACCTCCCACCCTCCTCCCCTCCAAAACCTTCAGATTGTTTCAGAGTCCACAGTTTCTCGTGGTTCATCTCCCCCTTCAGTTTCCCCCAACTCCCTTCTCTCCAGCTCCCCATGTCCTCTGTGTTATTCCTTATGCTCCACAAATAAGTGAAACCATATGATAACTGACTCTCAGTGGCTGTGCTACTTTTAAATGAATTTCTGAGAAGGACCCAGTTTCCCCAACTGGAATAATCTCACCCATTTTTCTTCATCCCTTGAAACCCTAATATTTTAAATAAATCTCTCCTCGGGCTCTTGCCACTTTTGATACTGCATCCCAGCTTGTTACATCACGAGTCTGAAACCTCTCGAAGATCTCAGTGTGATAGGGGACAGAGCCCAGGTCCAATGGATCATTGTATTTTCCACACCTCCCAACCTGGCCTGAGTCCAGGAGCTGCGATGTTCGTAATAAATATATAAGTGAATGAATTTTCTGCAAATAAATAAAATAACCTTATTTTGTTACTTCCTAATGACCCACCTTGCCAAGCACAGCAATTAAATTACTTGTTTTAAGGTGATTTAACCTAAATCTAGTAGGATTTCTCCCCAAAATTGCTGCTTTTTATGGGATTCCAAGATTTACATAAAAACCCCATGAGTGAATAAGATGTTATGAAGGATTACATGTCTAAAGTACTTGAAACTATATCACCTTCTCTACTGTCATCTGTGCACTATGCATTTGCTTATGCTTTCAGTATATCCTTATTATCATGACAAGTCAGGAAAGAAGAATAATGAGGAGACTTCCACCTATTGATTGCTAAAAATAAAATTCTTCCTCACTTTTAGTTTTTCCATTTTACAGCTCTCGGCATGAATTTATAGCTAACGTTTTTAGTGGTCATGTCTGCATTTCCTAGGCACACGGATAGTACTTCCGCTAGGTTCTGTGACTCACAGTGGATACTAGAGTTGAATCCTTTTTGCACAGTGAATACTGGAGTCGAGGCTTAATTCTCTCCAGTGTATTTCATGGCCTATTTGAATAAAAGGACAAGGAAAAAAGCCACTTCATCCTAGAGGATTTTTTTAAATACCTCTGAAATATCTGTGCTGAAATAGCGGACAGTCTTGAACTTGAGACCTACGATACATGTCTTCAGATACACTGCCCACTCTGGCTTGCTGGCACCCACTCACGCTTGCTGATGCTGTTTGAGCTTTATTTGAAACTGCATGAAATGCTTTGAGGACTTTCTTTGTTTGCTGTCAGAAAGCCCTTTCAGATAACCTGCTAAAGCCAACATTAAGAGTTTTCTCCTGGGGTGCCTAGGCAGCTAAGTCGGTCAAGTGTCTGCCTTTGGCTCAGGTCAGGATCCCAGGGTTCTGGGACCGAGACCCTCATCAGGCTCCCTACTCAGCTCCCTACTCAGCTGCTTGTGCTCCCTCTGTCTGTCAAATAAATAAATAAAATCTTCAAAACAAACAAACAAACAAACAAAAAAGAGTAGTCTCTCAAGGAAAAGTGGGGAGGTTAGTGGCTTATCAAAGAACAATGGACATAGTGATAGACTTGGGTGGCCTCAGTCAGTCACCTGGTCACCGTACTCAATTTTCTTCTCTGGGATTGGGCAGCAGTCTTTCAGTTGGATTGGTGACAGTCGCAAATAGCTGATATAAGAGAGCTATTGCTAAGGGACAGGGAGGGGATTTTCACTTAAGAAATGACACTTTAGGAATGTCCCATGCCCCACTTCTATTTAGTCACTTCCCATCCCTTACCCTGTGTCACCATCCTAGAGCAGTTACCGGCCATTGAGTGACAGCTATTGCCAGGTGCCATACAGTCATTATCTAAATCAATCTTCCAGATTATTCTAGGTCAGCACTGTTATTACCCTTACCTTCAAGATGAGGAGCTACCTTTAGAGAAAATAAGTAGCAGCTGGAATTCCATGCTCTCGGGCACTCAGCTGCACTCCTGCGTCTCAGACAGAGTACATGCATTAACTTCCGTCCTGGCTAGAACAAAGCTTAGCTGTGAAAGCTGATCTCTCAGACACATTCCAAAAACAAACCTCATACTCTGAACCAAAACTTCAGGAGATTTTAGAGCTTATCTCCCAAGTAGGATAATTTTCCCTGTACATATTTTAAAAGTTAACTATAAAACTCCAAAAAGAATAGCCAATATCGGGGTGCCTGGGTGGCTCAGTGGGTTAAAGCCTTTGCCTTCTGCTCAGGTCATGATCCCAGGGTCCTGGGATAGAGCCCCTCATCAGGCTCTCTGCTCAGCAGGGAGCCTGCTTCCTCCTCTCTCTCTGCTTGCCTCTCTGCCTACTTGTGATCTCTGTCTGTCAAATAAATAAATACAAAATCTTTTTAAAAAGAAAAAAAGAATAGCCAATATCTAGTAATAACAATATTAAGAAATTCTTTGCCTAATAGCTATACTTCCCCCACCCCACCCCAGAACCTTGTAGCATGCTGACAACCTAAGGTATTCTATTATTCAGCCAGGCAGAATAGAAAAGCCCAGTCTCGGTAGGCAGGCAAGCAAAATTCTGGGCCTAGGGGTGGCCTTCCCACACTACACATACCCACGCAGTTTTTTCTGAGTCAGGTATTGGAAATCATTGCCTCCTTCTCTCTTGTACCATTGGTGGTACTTCGAAGTAAGGGGACGATGAATGACACCCTATCATAATGCAGATTGTTCCTGCCCACCAGCACCTCCTGTCCCCTCCCCACATCAACATTTCCCTGCCGGAAGATGCTCAGAATTTTACTGGCTTAACTTTATCTAGTAAAGGCAAACATGGTTAAAGGCATAGCTATGTTTCTGAGTAGAGCGTTTTTGACTATTACATTCATCTTTATTAACTATTGCTAAATGAGAAGGACGGGCTCTTAGGTATGTTAGCAGACTGTTGTACACTTGATCCATTCATCTGTCAATTCACTTTTTAACACAGAAATTTTATAGGTATTAATTTTTAAATATTCAAAGGATCACTACCTAGTGAAATTATGTTCTATCAGTACCAAGAGGGTGGTTGGATTATGGACATTGGGGAGGTATGTGCTATGGTGAGTGCTGTGTAGTGTGTAAGCCTGACGATTCACAGACCTGTACCCCTGGGGCTAATAATACATTATATGTTAATAAAAAACTAAACTATGTAAGTGCTTAAAAAAAAAAAGAAAAAATAATAATAAATTTTCTAAAATTCTTTTTTTTTTTTTAAGATTTTATTTATTTATTTGACAGACAGAGATTACAAGTAAGCAAGAGAGGCAGGCAGGGAGAGAGAGGAGGAAGCATGCTCTCTGCAGAGCAGAGAGCCCTATGTGGGGCTTGATCCTAGGACCCTGAGATCATTACCTGAGCCGAAAGCAGAGGCTTTAACCCACTGAACTACCCAGGTGCCCCAATAATAGATAAATTTTCTTAGTAGTTAGATTGCTGAGTACTTTTCTAATCAAAGAATTTGTTGCATGTGAGTATAATAAAAGTCATTTTGTTGAAGTGTGAATGGGAGTTGCACAGTTTTGCCATGGGGTGGACAGACTCTTTGAGGAATGAGTCAGTATTTGTATACACAGAGAAATTAAATCATCATTTTAACTCCCTCTCAAACCTATCAGCTTTTGCATTCTACCTTTAAATGAGCAAATGAGAGAGGTTTACACATATACACTACATGTATATTTATACACACACACAGAGTAATATTTAATTGCTAACAATTTCTCTTACTGTAGATAAAAGAATTGAGTTTTAGGAATGGGTTTAAGTTCTTGGCAGTAACTCTGTGGTTTGGGAAATCCCATTATAAGACAGCTTATCTCATTATTGAATTTTAACACAGTTTATAAGTTCCCCTTATGAAGTTTTAGTTACAAGTTCCTCTTCTTTCTTGCATTAGACACACCTCAGGCATAATTCTATTTTCAATTTTAGTGTTGCAAAAACACCAGCAGTAAGAACAGACTGTCAATCCTAGAAAAGGTGAAGTAAACCATTCATTCATTAATGCAATTTACCTTAGTTAAACCAGTAAAGACTGTAGAGCTTGGGTTTTTATCTTCTGCACATTGTCCTGCTGGAAATCATGTTTGGGGGCTCTTCTTCTTTAAACATCTGACAATTGTGTCATTTTTTTTTTCTATTAATGGGATGGGGTGCTAAAAGGGCTTGAGATGAGCTGCCAATCCCCACTAACCCCTTTCTTCCTAAACATCTAGGTCAGGGAGCAATCTGAAGGTGTTTTTTACTCTCAAGTTGAAGTCCCCCAAGCCTGTCCAGTTCCCCCAAATCAGATTTTATAGACATCAGAGCCTTCAGTGGTGTTTGCGGCTTTTCTTTCCCTGGTTTCTCTGAAGGACTTTCATTAACAACCAATAAAATCTTTGAATATATAGGATTCCTCACTTCTGTATTTCTTAGTATAAAATCTAACATAAAGAGATGCGAAAACTCTGACTTCCAGATGTTGAAATGTTTTGTTCAATACTGTAGTGCAGTCATCTAAAACTGAGTGGCGTTAAGTCAGTCTATTTTATATCATCTTTCGTATTTGCATACTCTTACTCAACATATTTTTAATCCCAGCCATTGGAATCAGATAATATAAGGGTGCTATTCTGCAAATGCTATAAGCCTGTCCTACTTACCTATGCTTTTCTTGGTTTTGTATATTTCCCAACTATAGGCACATTTTTTATTGCTCAGAAATGCTTGTCAAGAATTTAGATTAAAAAATAAATAAACTTGTCAAGAGGCAAAATGTGGTATAAATCAATTTCCTGTCATTGTCCAAACTGAAAAGATTTAAAAAACAATTACCTTAAAGGATGGTCAAAGTGTTTTTCTAGTTTTCATCCCTTATGAAAATATTCACATTGTAACACTCAATGTAACACTCACCGTTTTTTATATGAGAAATCATATATATGAAAAATGATTAAAATACAAACCTGTTTTTCTTTAAACTACTTCTGTAACTTGAATACACTCAATTTCACATATATCCATTTAGAAAGGAAGAATACTAGAAAGAGATTTGAAGGGAGTATGCTGAGCCACTTTCCAACTGAAGTCCCTCCAGAGAACTGGGTTTCTGAATTTGAAGGGCAAGACCATGTTATTTATTTGGGAAGGAAGGAAGACATTGCAGAACTCTACTAAGAAATATTTAAGGAACCTCACCTTTTCTTCCAACTAGTTTAGGAGCCAGAAATACCTTCTTTTTGCCAGATACACCATGCATGGGCAATCATTCAGAATGGCCTGGCCACCATTTATGAAATCTCTGCTCAGCTGTTTGTTTTCCACCTGTGTTCATAAAAATTAAAGTTAATAGTTGAAATGGAGTGGGGGGAACTTAATGATAAGACAGTGAGTTTGGAGTCCCCAATTTGCATCTCTTTGACTCCAGGACTCAAAAGTCCTCAGATGAGTTGAGGCTAAGAAGATAATGAATGAAGCCAGGTGATGGAATGGATTCTAAGTTCTGAAGCTAGGAAGGACAGAGCAGCAGGTCAGGGGACAGGCTGCTAGGAAACTCTCAATACTGTCAGAATTCAGGGGATAATCCAGGAGCTGTGACAAACCACACTCAAAACACAAGAAAACCATCCAGACAAATCTAGACAGCATAATTTTTCACTGGCTGGTTTAAATCACCAAATTAAGGTCTAGATTTTGCTTTTATCAAAATTCTTATTAAATAAAAGTCTCAGCTCAGTGTGGTACAGTACAGTTTTGACCATCACATTCAAATCGTTCTTGACAGCATCCAAGTCTAAAACAGATTGAAAGTTCAGGAGGCAACACAGTTCATTTCTACAGAGCTCATTTTGTTCTTCTCTAAACAGTGGTAAAGGAAAGACATTTCTCAGATTTTCAGCCATACCCTTGCATTCTTAGCAAGGAGGCCAGAATTAAATGAACTGTAACTAATGCCCTTTCACCCCTGGACCCAAAGTGCAGGTCGATTGGCAATTCTTCCAGTGCAATGGCCTGCGTTCTTGTACTCATTCTAGAGCACTGGGATCTCCATTACCAGTACCATCAATGCAATTATGAAGACTGTGTTTTTCAAAGGGCTTACTCCTGAGCCCCCTCCCTTTCTTTCCCTATGTGTGTGTTTGTGTGTGAGGGAGAGAGAGAGATACTGGAAGGAGAGGATATCAAATTTCTTCTGAAGCAGCACTAGGCCAGCCACAATACATAATTTGAAATTCTCTAGTAGCCACATGAACGGATAAAAACAGGTGAAATTACTTTAAATCTATCCTACTTAACCCAGTGTATCAAAAATATTATCATTTCAACACGTGATCAATGTAAAAAGTTGTCAGGAAGATATGATTCATCCCTTTTTATACTGTATATTTGAAATCTGTGGTATGTTTTACATCCCACCGCAAAGCCTCAATTTGGATGAGGCACATTTCTGCTGAAAGAGCCCCATTTGGCGAGTAACTGTTAGATCGGACGGCCCTGATCTAGAACACGGCTCCCTCTTAGCCAACGGTATCCCATTTGAAATGCCTCACTTCTGATGTCGCAGCTCTTTATCTGAATATGTTTCTCTTTACAGAAGAAATCCATGTGTGTAAATATTTTCATCCAGATTCTAACACACACACACATACACACACTAACAGCTGAGTCTGAATGGCCTATCCCAATTTCCTTCTACTAAAGTATGAAAAATAAACTAACTCCTCTCTCCAGGGCTGTCTGAGGAAGCATGTGTGCCTATTATCTTGCACATTAAAGGGTTCCCGTAGTGTTGTCAGAGCTGCTGACTCATTGCCTCTGAAAGGCGCTGCTGCCCATGGCGATGGTTGGACAGAATGC
The DNA here is from genome assembly GCF_020171115.1 of Neogale vison. Classification (NCBI taxonomy): domain Eukaryota; kingdom Metazoa; phylum Chordata; class Mammalia; order Carnivora; family Mustelidae; genus Neogale; species Neogale vison. The sequence goes on along the minus strand of NC_058093.1, from coordinate 161,192,772 downwards.
CAATAACGCCTGCCCACAGCTTTTGAAAAGCTGACCTTGGAACAACATCCACATTCTTTGGGTTGGTTTTGCTGACATATTCTCAACTCAAAAACTGTTTTTAAAACAAAAGCATAATGAAGTATTGAGCTTCTAAAGCAATTGTACTTCAGTTCACTAGATTATCTGAGGGTGTCAAGGAGGGCAAAGCAGCAAGGAAATGAGTCTTCAGAGGGAACCATCCTTGAAAGTTGACATTTGAGCTTCAGGCATATAATTCTTGGGGACTATGTTATAAGGCAGCATGGGTATCCAAATAAAACAAGGCTGTCATGGGATATGTTTTTTTACTTTCTCAAGAACCTTTATTAGCTCTGTATTACTGATCTATTTAACATTCTATTTAATTTTGTCTCAAAATTGCCAAATTTATCCCATTCCCCATCCTAAAAATGTTCTCCTCAAATTAAAATTCTAAGCAAAGGGATATAAGTTTTCCTCCATCAATTAATAAAGACTAAGCTACTATTAAATACTTAAAACGGGGATCAAATTAACCAGTAACTACTCGATACAGCTCTGGCTTGTGGGTGAGATGATCCTTCACACTAGACTCATCTATACATGTCTGTACAGTCTAATATGCACTAAACATTAAAATTACCATATGACTCACATCTCACAGGGAATAGCCAGAGTTGGCTTTGCTGATTTTAGTGAGTTTCACATACACGGGAGCTGAACTGTGTTCGGTTTGTTGTTTTGGCACTTTCCTACCACTAGGGGGAGATCGAGGCTCCTCTCTATCCTCTGTTCCCACCCTTGAACCCCCAGTGAGTGGTGATAGAGCACAGCCAAAGGGAGGTGCTGTCCTTACACGGGGCACAAGCTCTTCATTTCAATTCCATCACTACCATCCTTTTATTTTTCCCAACACTGAAATCAAATATCAGATATAAATAAGATTGCATTGTTGTTTTCTTGTTGTAAAAAGCTTTGTTGTCTGGGTTTTTTGTGGTTTTTTTTTTTTTTTTCCACTCAGGTCACTATCAAAAGCGGTAAAAATAAAACATAGGCCAACAGAATCTCTTATAATTTCAAGGAAAGTAAGAGAGAGCATATTTCTTTGACGTAGTAAAAAAATATTCATAGGGGTAAAATATGTAGGCACGTTGTGTCTGGGTTCTCCTGGGCTTCTGCCTACGTATTTACCCATTTCCATCAGTTATATGGGCCTAGGAGCTTAGCATTCTCCAGCACTCAGTCTCTTTGTCAGAGTACAAGATCCAGATGCACGTGTGTGTACACACATGCATGCGTGGGCACACACACACACACACACACACCTTGCCCTTTGTTGAAGCAAATACCCTCTTTTCCCCTTTTCTCCTTAGCGTCCATTTCCTTGAATTCAATTTTCTTCACAAAGTGGTAAAATCTAGAGGACTGAGATCCAGACAAGGGTAAACATTGTTGGAAACACATTTCTCAAGTGTTTGTTCTAGGTCTTAGGCAAAAGGGTCCTTTGACTCCTCGTGATCTAGCTTTCTGATCATACTGTAAACGGTTGGTAATACCTGCCTCCCACACATGATAAGGGATTGGGAGATCATGGGTTCCTGTCAAGATACCATCTCTCATTTGTCACCACTAACTCTAACTACTAGGAAATACCTTTCATAACTGACTACACAAGGATTTGTAAGATCGGCATTTGTAGGGAAAATCTTTGTACTCAACATAGTGGGGGAGGGGCACATCTGTATCCATTCCGTACACACAGAGGAAATGCAGAAATAAAGTTGGATTGGTGTAGCACAAGCAAATTCCCACAAGTGCAGCAGATACTCTGATTTACTCACTTCATTGCTTCTTGGTCTTAAAAACAAGTGGTAACAGGGCCATCTGGGTGGCTCAGTCAGTTAAGCATCCGACTTTGGCTCAGGTTGTGCTCTCAGGGTCCTGGGATAGAGCCCCATGTTTGGCTCCCTGCTCAGCAGGGAGTCTGCTTGTGCCTCTCCCTCTGCCCTTCCCTCCACTTGTGCTCTCTCTCAAATAAGTGAATAAAATATATTTTTTAAAAGGTGGTAATACGGGCGCCTGGGTGGCTCAGTGGGTGAAAGCCTCTGCCTTCGGCTCAGGTCGTGATCCCAGGGTCCTGGGATTGAGCCCCACATCAGGCTCTCTGCTCAGTGGGGAGCCTGCTTCCCCCTCTCTCTCTGCCTGCCTCTCTATCTACTTGTGATCTCTGTCAAATAAATAAATAAAATCTGAAAAAAAAAGGTGGTAATATAAATATTAGCAATCATTGTTGACATCTGTTGCATTTACTGTATGTCAGGGGCTATACTAAGTGATCTTCTTTCATCTTTGGAACAACCCTGTGAGTTAAGATCTGTTATTCCTATTTTTAAAGTGTGGCACATGGGGCTCAGAGTGGCTATGTAATTTGCCCAATATCACAGAGATTCTGTTCAATCTCAGAGCCTTCACTCAACCACCTTACAATACTCCCTCCCTATTAGGGCAGTGATTCTCAAAATGAAGTCCCCAAGACAGTCTTAGGGCATCCTTGAGATTGATCTACTTTAACAATAACTCTAACATGTTATTGGCTATTTTTACCATGTGGACATTTTCAGTGATGATGCAGAAGTAATGGTGGATATAACCGACTGTCACCTTATTACAATCAAGGCAATGGCACCAATGTCTCCTGGTAGAAATTCTTCACTGCTGTGCATTTATAGTAAAAAATAAAGCAAGAAAGGGTCATCAACAACAACAACAACAACAACAATCTAATTAAATCTTGAAACTCAAGTGCACATCCTTTTAATAATCTGTGTGGGGAAATGGGCAGTGAGCATAAAGCTCTTAAAATGTATTAAGGGACAGTGGTTGCCGACAAGTAGAATTGTTTGGTGCGCAAATTGAACTAGCCACTTCTTTTCTAGAACAATACATTTACTTAAGAAAGAACGGCTGGCAGACAAACTATGGTTCTTCAGACCTGGTATTTGGCAACGATTTCCTTGAAAATGAGTGAAGTCAGCCTGTCACTTCAGAGAAAACGAATAGTATTTTCTGACAATGATAAAATTCAAACTCTGAAGTAAAAATTGGAATCTTGGAAAGCTCGCATCTGCCACCATGAACTTGACAGCTTCCCAATACCTAAAAGCCTTTTCTGATGAGATTGATGGTGAGATTAACAAATAGGGCTTTTTGTCATTGACAATGAAAGGCATCAACATTTGGAAGATCTGCATACCTCCGTGAGCCAAAACTTCCCAAAGAGCCAACGTTATGATGAAATCATACAGTAGTAAAAAAATCTAGACAAAGTACAAGACAGATAATGAATTTTAACGCCCTGAACTATGCAGAGTTCACTGATGTGGTTCAGGTCCCACACTGCCACTCACCTTTAAGAAACAACCACTTGCTGAGTTTCAGGGTCATAGCAAGAAAACTATCCACAGTCACCTGAAAGACTCTCATGTACCACCTTTGCAAATTGCATGTCTGTGTAAATGTGGAGTTTCTTCATATTCTTCGACCAAAACAACTTATTGCCATAAATGCAAATGCAGATAGGAAAATCCAGCTACCTTCTTTCTGTTAAGCCAAACATTTTTTTTTAAAGATTGTATTTATTTATTTGACAGAGAGAGATCACAAGTAGGCAGAGAGGCAGACAGACAGAGAGAGAGAGAGAGAGAGGAGGAAGCAGGATTCCTACTGAGCAGAGAGCCCAATGTGGGGCTCCATCCCAGGACTCTGGAATCATGACCTGAGCTATAGGCAGAGGCTTTAACCCACTGAGCCACTCAGGTGCCCCAAGCCACACATTTTTAAAGAGACTTCCCAAAATGTAAAACCATGCCATACGTCTCACTACATATTTTTGTTTTGGGAAAATATTGCTATTTTTATTAAAAATAGATATCGTTTATGTTATATCAAATGGGTTTGTCATTGTTACATAAATAAATATATAAATAAATACTTTAAGTCAATAAATAAATATTTTAAGTCAATTTTTAATAGGAGATATTGATAGATCGAACACACAGAAACAGAAGCTTTTGGGGGTTTTCACTACAAAATGTCTGTGAACCCTATGATGTGGGGAATAGCATCTTTTTTTAACTTCAAAGTGGCATGGCACCTTACTCATATCAAATTAAATGCTATATCTTTTACCTTCATTTTTAAACAAGATACTCCTCCCCTCTGAGTCAGATGAAAATGGTGAGTCAGATTCTCAGTAGCCCTCAGGTGGCTACTAAGCATATGGCATATTCAAGGCCATCAGTCAAGGTAGAAGTACATTACTGAAGGGCAAAGCCTGAGCATTCATTCCCAGAATCAGATCCTTCTTTCCCTTTATGATTTCCAGAAAAAAAGAAAGAAAAAAAAAGATTTCTTTGTCTAGGAAAAGACCCATCCAGATTATTCACATAAATATTTGTTTCTGGGGAAACAAGATGTACAAGAAATAGTGCAAGGAAATAAATAAGTAAGAATCTGGTTTTCATGCCAGAGAATTTGTCACTGAAATTGCATCCCAATAACAGCTGCATTTGCATACATGTTGTTTTATGAGCTTGAGCTTTATGGCTAGGTTTTATGCCTATTAGAGAAGAGTAATGTTTTCAAAAATGTGGAATTCTGTGTCTTAGTACAAAAAATTAACTTAGGGTATTTGTGGGAGGTTTGGTACTCTGCAGACAAACATTTACTCCCCTATCGAGGCACCCGTCCCCACCCCCGCCACCCCCTGGCATTTTTAGTGTCACTAAGATAGCTGGCGAAGGTCCTAGAAAATCTTTTTTGAATTTTGTTTTTTTCGCTCCTATATCCAGTTTCATGACTTCCTTCCTTTCTTCTTTTCTATTTGTTTTGATCTTTACGTCATGGTAAAATCAGACAGACACACTCACATCAAGTCTCATTGTATCATTAGTCTCTTAAAACTGGGCAGCACTTTAACAAATGAATGAACACAAAATCCAAGTGTGATAATGCTGGTCACGTCTTCCCAGGGAGATTTCAGTAGAATCTATGACATACCTGTGTGTGGCTAATTAAAAAGTTGTCTTCTTAAAAATTAATTGAATTCATGTTTGGCACATTATGATTTAACCTTCCAAGTTCAACTTAATTCTCCCTTTGACCAAATTGGCAGGTGTACTGTATGCAAGAGACAAGACTGATCTTGGGTAAATATATTTTTTTTTTCCTGGGCAACAAAAATATGTTAATCTTTTTGCCCTATTTGGAATTAGATTCAACATGGAGACTTTAAAGGTTTAATGAGGTCATCACTATGGAGTGCATATTGCCTGCAATTTGTTTTAGTTGCATGTTCTTAATTCATGAGATGAGATTTTCATCTAAGAAAACAGGAGATACTTAAGTTTACTGATTGTTTGTGTGAGTAAAGGAGACACTCATTGGTTTGCAGTTGTATTTTTTAAAAAGATACTGTAGGAGATAATCACTCTCTTTTTAAATGTGTAATCTGGGAAAATGACTCCTCTTTATCTTATATTTTGGGATACGTGGATTTTGTGCAACAGAGGTTTCTATAACGAAATAAGCACTACTAAAGATGATCTCCTGCCTTACCCTGAAAGGGAGCAGAAATGTGGTTTGTGTGAAAGTGAGTGTGTTAAAGTACTAAAAGAAAATGAAGAGTCATTTCGTGACTACAGATGTCCCATAACTTCATATATGTCGTATCCTTTCATTAAGAAGTTTGATTAAATAGTAAACCTGGCGATTCACAGACCTGTACCCCTGGGGCTAATAATACATTATATGTTAATAAAAAAATTAAAATTAAAAAAAAAGAAGTTTGATTAAATAATCTCATAGCCAAATAAAGTGGAGGTACTGGGATGCCTGCGTGGCTGAGTCAGTTAAGCATCCAACTCTTGATTTTGGCTAAGTCATCATCTCCGGGTCATGAGATCCAGCCATGAATTGGGCTCTGCGCTCAGAGGGGAGTATGCTTGAGATTTTCTCTCTCCCTTTGCCTCTGCCCCTCCACCACCAGGTGCATGTGCTCTCTCTCGCTCTCTCTCAAATAAATAAATAAATCTTGAGCTAGGGTGGTCATGAGCAGGGAGTAGAACAAAGAGAGAGGGGGAAGCAGACTCCCTGTTGAGCAGGGAACACATTGTGCAGCCAGATCCCAGGACCCTGGGATCATGACCCGAGCCAAAGGCAGACACTTAACCAACTGAGCCACCCAGGTGCCCCTAAATAAATAAATATTTTAAAATAAGGAGGGGAGTACTTATGCTGAATATGTATAGATCACTAAAAATAGAATACAAAAAGCAAAACAAACAAAAAGCTTCCAACAAATTTATATATAGTTTACAATCCCTCAATTTCACTAAAAATTATGTGTGTGTACATATGTGTGTGCAAATACATATATGCATATATTAATTGGAAGTAAATGTAAAGGAGTGCCTGGGTGGTTCAGTGGGTTAAACCCTCTACCTTCAGCTCAGGTCATGATCTCAGAGTTCTGGGATTGAGCCCCACATCGGGCTCTCTGCTCAGTGGGGAGCCTGCTTCCCCCTCTCTCTCTCTGTCTGCCTCTCTGCCTACTTATGATCTCTCTCTGTCAAAAAAATAAATAAAATCTTAAAAAATAAAAAAAGGAAGTAAATGTATAAAATCTTCACAGGGATTGCCTCTGGGTAGCATAATGTGGGTGACATTTAACTTTATTTTTTTATTTTTTTAATTAATTTTCTTTATAATGTATTATATTTTCCACATTTCTTAAAAAGAAAGTTATTACTTTGATTACCAAATAACTTTGTATTCCAAAGTGGATCTCTTGATCCATTTTTATTAAACTGGTTTATTCATAAATACTAGCATATAACTAATTATTTTTTACACTGGTTATTTTCAGAGAGGAAAAAAAGCTATGGCCCTTAAGTGAGTTCATAGTGGCTGAACCCCTCTTTGAGGAGCACTGGCCAGGTGCAGTGCACGTCATTAAACACACAGGGTGAGGGATGTCTTTTTAAAATGCAAATATCATCTGGGTACGCAACTGCCTTATCTTTACAGGATACAACAGAAAGAAACACAAAGGCAGTGCCTATGAAAAAAACGCCGCACACAAAACAGATCTGAGACTTTCTGTATAAACCCCCTTCTTCCTTCTTGGCACTTTAAGACAGTTGACTGCGTACCCGGTTGAACTGATGTTGACAGGCAAGTCGCCATAGTCTTTCCTTCAGAGCTCCTGAATGTCAGCAGGCCTCTGGCTTTATGCTGTAAAAAATTCTCCATTCATTGCTGAACGTGTACGTCCATTCCCTCTGACAGCTGTTTTGTCCAAATGTTGTTGTTCTTTCTGCTTTATCTTATTCTAGCCTAAGTGAGGAAGAATGATGTTTTAGCCTTGTCTGTTGGTGAAATATCAGGAGGGAAACTGAGCAGCCCGCTGCTGTCTCACACTGACTCAAATATTCTCTCGTGGTCTTCCGATGTGTTACAGGGAGTAGGAAAGGAGGTAACGGAGAGGGGCAGTCTGGCAAGGACTCTACTTTCCTTGTATAGGCACCTATGTTTTTTATTTTATTTATTTTATTTTATTTTAGATTTTATTTATTTATTTGACAGAGAGAGAGATCACAAGTAGGTGGAGAGGTGGATAGGAGAGGGGGGGAAGCAGGCTCCCCGCCGAGCAGAGAGCCCGATGTGGGGCTCCATCCCACGATGCTGAGATCATGACCTGAGCCAAAGGCAGAGGCTTAACCCTGAGCCACCCAGGTGCCCCCCTATGTTTTGTAAATTGTGAGGTATATCCCATGTTTCTGAAACGTTAGACTATAATTTGACAGACAGAAATGACAGGTGTACAACTCCCACTGAAATTAGATTAATGTCCTTATTTGGACAGATATAAGAACTTCATAGAGACAGATGCAGCCAGACTCGCTAGGGCTTCCCTTGGGACCTAGAATCCCAGGAGGGAGGAGTCTACCAGGCTCTATGATCTTGCCTTTCTGTGATGGGACCACACTGGATCTGAACAGCTCAATTGTCCCAGAGCCACAGCCTTCTCGTCGTAAGAGCTTGAAGCAATAGTCTGTTATGATGCCCTTAATAGGAAGTATGTAGAAAGAGCCAAGACCTGCCTGGTTCTCAGGCTGAACTCTGTGTCAACAAGGACAAATCCTTAGAATAGAGAGGGTGCCCAAGTGTCCCTGAGCACTAGTCTGTCCCTGGCTTTAAAGCCATCCAGAAAGTCCTCCTTTCCAGCAGTCTTCTCCCTGACTCTGCCCTACTATCATTGTGTCTGGGGTGATTCTCAATTTTGTCCAATTTAGTCCCATTTGTGTCTGTGTCTACCCCACAGCCATCTTACTATAGCTTCCTAAGGCACTTTGACATTCCTAAGCCAATAAATAATAATCTGGTGAGATGATCTGCATAGGTTTATATCACAAGCCTGTGTAGGTACCAGGTGAGAAAATGATGAGCTTCATGTTCGCTGATTGTTCCACTGATCAGTGATTTACTCAGACATGTAGTGAGGATGATTATCCCTCATGAAAGATGACGTGCTCAAGATGAGGAGGAAATGAACAAGACAGTCCTTGCCCTCCCGTTGCACATGTTCTTATGGAGACATAAGAAAATCGCTGGCAGTTTGACACGGACACATGTGCTATAAGGAAGGACCTCAGAGGCTGTTGTGGAACCATCAAGGTCTGGGGGTGGAGGGCATCTAAGAACAGAGCTGGGAGGTAGAGGAAGGAGCTCGGTGTGGTATGTAGAGTTGGAGGAAGCTTCAGAAGGGGAATTAAGCTTATCTTGTGCAACTTCAGAGGTCTAGATGGGACCAGTGGTAAAATTATAGAACGATATTGGTAATAGGGAGGGACTGGAAGTGTCTACACCAGGCTTAGATGGTTCTGAATGGCATGACTGTCATTTATTTTCTGTTGGGGGCTGTGCTGTACACAGTAGGATATTCAGTAGCATCCCTGCTAGAGGCTGGTTGCACCTCTCTTCCCTCCACAGCTAAAAATACCTCTGACATCACCAAATGTCCCTGAGGTGGTTCAAAACCACCTCAGGGTTGAGAACCATCGGTCTAGACCAACACTCTCAGTTTACTCTGAAAAAACAGAAACCCAGTTAACAGTAAATGACTTGTCCAATACTTAGTAGAGAGACAAAAATAAACCCCCAACTTCTGATGACAGTTCTGTCCCCTTTCCATAGCGCCAGAATATGCTGCGGGGACCTTTCAGAATTGTTTCTCCTCCCCTTCCAGCTTCTTTGTCATTGAGGATCTGGCTGATGTTGTATCTGCTGAAGAGAGGTGGCCAGGACCCTGAGCTCGGCCTCAGCTCTGGCATGAGTCCGTAGCATGCCAATTGTGAATATGACAACAAAAAGTCACTCATAAACAAACACAACCTATGTCAGTTGTTGAGAAATTATTTAGATAAGTAGATACTGTTTCTCAAGTGACTTTCATCATTCTTAGCCAAAATCCTTTAATAGCCCCTACAATTTATTGCCAAAGGAAAATGTCAAACACCAGAAAAGACAGAGTTTCATATGTTTCTGAATGCCGTGTGGCTCTCCGTCTTTGCATTTCTCTGGAACACCCCTTGCAAGTCTATGGTCATCATCACCTGTAGCTGCTTCTCATAACATGGAACAGGCCCCCTATGATCTGGATGGGATCTGAAAGCGAGCTCCCTTCCAACTTCTGAAATCTAGTAGATTAGAATCGTGGCACAGTAGTCTCCCAAGCATAGCTAAAAAAGAAGACGAGGGCATAAACACTGGAGAGCACCATCTCCCATCCGCCTTTTAATCCGTTGACGATCTTTCTCCTACATAACAGTGAAAATAGACAAAGTGCCTACTTGTTTTCTTTATTTTTCTCAATGTGAGTAAAGGCCTTTGAATTCCTCCAACTGTGATGAAACTATTTTCAGCATGGTGCAAACTGATAGGGGTAAGAAAGAGGAAACTGGGCCAATTATTTATGAGAAAAGAGAATTGTAAAAAAGAGAGAGAGAGAAATTCAAATCTTTATGTATTATTCATGCCATAAATAGTACTACGGGCCTGCTCTGTGTCAGGCAGTGTTCAAAGCATCAGGGACATAGTAGTGAACAAGATTCCTGCCTTTGTGGAGCTTCTATTCTAATGTGAAGTGACGAACAATGAATAAATAATAATAGTTGACGTGCTATGTGGGAGAATGTATCAGGGTGATCAGTAGATCATGAGGAGGGAGTACTATTTTAGGTGGGAAGATCAGCAAGAACATAAATATAGACAAAAATGTGATTATTAACTCCACTCCAGTCTAATAGCTCGTTGGCTCCCACGTGATCTCAGGTGGGCGGGACCACTTCCACCATCCTTGTGTAAGGAATGCACATGCTTGACAGAATCCCACCATCACAGGTGATATTACTGAGCCTTCAGTTGAGCTGATACCATTAGTGTAAAAATTACTATCCTTTTTAGGCAGCCCTTTCTATTTTTGTGTGTTCTGTGTTGAGGGGTTTATTTTATTAAGCAAAAAGCCTCCTGCCACTTCTGCCCAACCCGTATGTCTAAAATAAGGCACCCCAAATTAACAAAATACTTTCTCTTGTGGTAAGATATGGACTCCTACCTTCAATCAGACAGTGACTGACCACTTTTCAGGGAGCAGGAAAAAAGAGACTGTATTTTATCTCATGACACTGAATTTTAATTTCTCGTCACAAGTTATTCAAATGAGAATTTAGTAGCTGATACAGAATTTAAATCAGATTTCGAAGAGAGGAAGGTATTGTTTTTATTCCCACCCAATGTTCACTTGCGACTTTTGCTTTGCAAGTGTGCTGCAGCAAGAGGAGAGAGTGGGATGGATGCCTTTAATTCAATGGCACTTTTGGAGACCATCACCCTGCGGCTCAGAGTAGAAAGAAAGAAAGGATTATAGATATTTGGTTTCTGCGTGATCTAGAGTCATCTCGGGATAAAAGCCAAGAGGGATAGGGTGAGAACTGCCTCCAGATTCAACCTCTGCTTTTGATCACTGTCTGTGCCAGACAAGCTGAAACAGAGCCACTCCTAGGTGGAGAAAGAACAGCAAGCAAGCTAGCTTACAATCAAGGTGTCACTCAAGTTACAACCTTTACTGGAGTTGTAGATCTTGGGTAAGGCGTGCAGCCTGGGCCATCCATGGGCTACTTCAATACAGCATCTCCGTCTGAGCATTGTCTCCTTCCTAGTCTCTTACAGTCTGAGATAACCCAGGGACCTAGACAGAAAACAAAAATGCAAAACATCTTAATCCAAGTAGCCAAGTAGAAGAGCAGAAACCAACAGCACGATCCTAAGAGGTCCCCAGGCCAGTACCAAAGGCTATCTTGAGTGACTCTCAATTGTAGATACAGCTAGATGTCAGTTTCTCTGTGTGTGATATACATTCTATAGTCTTATACAAAAGCATATAAGATTGTTTAAGAATTCCACTTTATTTCCTGATGTTGGAACTCACAGAGCTGCCTTCATGAAGGAGAGAGAATATTTTTAATACATAACTTATTCCTATATGCATAGCTCTAATTTACCTGAATCCCCAATTTAAAAAAAAAAAAAAAAAAAGCTAACATGTACTTTGAGAAAGCAAAAAATGTTGAAAGCACTACTGTTGTAATATACATTTAACTCAAAAAATGCCAAATCCATGTATATATCTAGAATCTAAGTACAGAGAAAGATGGCTGGGTTCTAATGTGACATAGAACAAGGCTTCATTATGTTGTGAAAATGTCTTGATCTCTTGTGAGACAAATCTCCTCCAATAATGAATATATCTGAAAACTTGGATTAGAGCAAGGGGGTGTTATTATATAGAATTTTCTCTAGGAACCTAGAATCACAGGATGCCAGAAGCCATGAGAGCTAAAATAATTACCATAATCCTTGTGGAGAACTGGGGTTGAAGAAGTCAGTGGGGAGGGAATGTGGAGGTGTGGGGCTGGAGACAGAGGGCATCTTTCTCCCATCCGGGGTACAGAACTAGGCTCCTGCCCCTTCCTTTTCCACCCCCACTGTCATCAGACGCCTTCTCCCCTTCAACATCTGTGATCCCTTCCCACTCTTTTCCTTCATGTTAGCATGGGATTTCCTGAGCTTCAACTCCCTGCAGCTTCAAGCTCGCCAGCCCCTGGGATAGTAATATCCAGCCTGTGCAGTTGGTAAGGGGAAGAAGGGACAAGGGAAGGATGAGAGAGATTGTTGGGAAAGATAAGCTGGTGGCAGATGGTGAGCGGGTGCCTGGGTCACCACGGGGGAATCTTCTGGGAACTACCATCTCAAACCTCTCTCTTCCACTTTTACTCTGTGAATTTTCCCAGAAGGCAAAAGATGAGAAAATCGTTCAGCTTTGTTAAAAAACATTAATGGGCAATTTGAGGAACTATTTATTATTTGTTATTATTACATAACGTAATAAATCATATGCATCATTAAGTAATGTCAGGTTGCCTGTGTGGTAGTCGACTCTTGTAGGATACCCACTTAGGATTGCTCAGGCCTAAGTCGTTAAAGGAAATGCTGGTCTGAGGACTCTGACCTCAGCTGTAATTTCCTTAACTTTGGTAGAAATCATGGTGACACAACATTCTAGAAAATTACTTACTTGGGAAAGACAGGAGATTCCATGTTTTTCCCTTTCTGGGTTTTTAATCAACTAAAACTAAAGAGGTATATCAGATGCCCAAGGTTCAAGGCCACTGTCTGTTACTAACCAGCTGCTTAATCTTAGACAGTCACCACTGTCACACACACACACACTGGCCTCACTATCCTCATCTGTAAAGTGACTTCTAGCATGAATATCCATTTTCCTAAATATTTCTTATGGTAAATGAAAACTAAGTTATGAGTTGAGTACTACAGACCATTACTAGTGTGGGGGGATTTGTTAAATACTGTATGTTCTAGATCTGTAATAAAGATGTAAGTATAAGTTGCTTAGCTAAATAAAAGTGTATTTTCCCGTTGCAGATAAATAAGATTTGCCAATCCCTGGATGAAGTTCTTGGGAAGTCTTTAGATGCCATAGTCAACTGCCATTTCAAAGAAGAGAAAATAGATGGTTTTGGAAAGTTCATGCTGTTTCTTCATTGAATTTTAGGTGAGTGTGTCCAAAGCAAAGAATTTAAGGTGGACATTGCACTATTTTCCCTTAAAAGTGCTTCTCTCCTTTGCATGAAACGAAAATGGGATTGAATGATATCAGTGTTCTGTACTTCTGGTGAGGGGCCACATGGTAAAAGACTTCGTTTCTGTGCCTTTCATGGTTTTGTTGTTGTTGTCAGGAATCTCCTGAAGTATGAGGTATGAGATACAGATACCCTGACATTCTTCCAGGCTCCCATTAAGCAAATGCTGGACTACTTCATTCTATTCTAAAGGTCATCTCATTTTTTAAATATGTAGAAGGATTTAGTATCAGAGTAATAAGTCAGAATGAGGCAAAACTGCTAGAGGAAAATTTGATGGCGGTAGTGACCATTGAATCAGTACCAAGTCTGTGTGTGCAATAGAAGGGTAACTTTCCAGAGGCTGCCCATGGGGTGATTTTTTCCTGCTTAAATTCAAGTAGGACATGGTTTAGGTTAGGTGTGGTTTTTAAACTACTCTGCATGATTAAGCACACACATGTGCTCACACACATTAAGCTTGGTTTTGCTTGGCCATAAAAAGGGTGGGTAAATATTTTTTACATCATCATCCATAATTGCCTTGCCATGCTACAAAAGACAAAAGCCTGCAAATTGGTGCTTTACTATTAATCAGCAATCTACCATTATCATTTCTCAGCAGAATGGAAAGGAATGGAGCAACTGAGTGGTGGTCTTCTTTAGGAAATTGCGTGGTTTTCCACCTTTTCCAGAGTCCAGTTTTCAAAGTGTGGTTTTATGATCTACTTTGAAGAATGGTGATTTCCAGAATGTCAGAATAAATCTCTGTTCACAATTCCGAATAGAACAATGCAACTGATAGAGCATTGACCACTTTTCTCAATCTAAACCAGAAGATACTGATGTTTCCTTTATACTTTTTATTAACTTCAAAGTAAAGGTGCTCATTCTCTCATAATCTTTGAGATGTGTAAATTTGTTTTATTGAGATTATATGTGGAACTAAAATGGTGATTTCATTGATCTACAAGATATTTTTGGAACATACTTACCAGGCGCCAAGTGTAGAGTGCTTTAAAACTATCAGTAAATCAGTTCACCTAGCATAACACTCTGGAGGAGAAAATGAAAATGAGAAACATGCTTACTGAACACTGTTTTCCAGTTCTGCTGGTCTGTAGCAGCTTTTACCTTCTCGTCCATTCCTTGCTCTGCTCCTACTCTACTGGTTCCATGGGGACTGACCCCTATGGGCAGTATTTCCTCCCACCAAGACTCACCCCATAGTCTCCAGCTTCCCCCCGTGACCTTGAACTCTGAGCTCCACTAATATCACCTCTTCCCTTTCTCCCTTGGGACCTGTGGGTGGTAATGCCTTTGGCCTCCTGCCTCTGCTGATCTCCCAATTGATCCCCTGTTTAGCTCAAAATTCTTCCATCATCCATGTAACCATTTCTCTAGATTAAATTCCATCTGTTTAAAATATTTAGAGTGTTTTCCCTTTTCTTGGTTAGATTCTAATTGACCAACCAGGCCCTCATTAATTTCTCCCACAAGTATTAGAGGAAAAAATGAACAAGGATTACTTGCTTCTGCCAAGAAAAATGATTCTCAGGAGGTATACTTCAAGTTAAACATAGAGTTGGATTTTTCTACACTGAAAAAAATTTAACTTAATATATCAAAAGCCGTATTCTAAGCCATACAATGTTGTAGCATTAATTTGTTGCTGCTAACAAAATCGCCATATTCTTATTTTGCATATTAAATTAATAGGAAAATTTTTAAATTCTCAGAAATGGGGAAGAAATGGGGATACCTAGGTGGCTTAGTCAGATAAGCGGCTGCCTTTGGCTCAGGTTGTGATCCCAGGACGCTGAGATGGAGTTGGGCCTCCTGCTCAGCAGGGAGTCTGCTCCTCTCTCGTCCTCTGCGCCTCCCTTGCTTGTGTGCTTTCTCTCTCTCTCTCTCTCAAATAAATAGATAAAATCTTCTAAAAAAATTCCCAGATATGTACCAAATATGATTTTTAGTTTTTAAATTCATTTCACAAAGTACAGATAAGAGCTGCTTCTTCAGGCCTCAGTCCCATTTCTGCATTCACATTTAAGTCCAGAGCTTCAGATCTCTTTGACTATGGATCTGACCTCTCTCTTTTGGTAATTGTTATCTGCTACTTGAAGATGCCTTATGATCTGATAAGTTCCCATTTCCTATAATAGATACTGACTCTGTTAGAAAGTTAAGTGATCGGATGCCACTTTGTATCTGTCTTTTTGGGCAGGTAAACAATACCCCCCTATAAAGGGCTTCCTTAATATTAAAGTAGCTTTTCATGAAATCACTTCCCTGAGTTATTTGAATGCTTAAACATTGCTTTTTTTATTTCCTT
Source organism: Neogale vison (assembly GCF_020171115.1). Taxonomy (NCBI): domain Eukaryota; kingdom Metazoa; phylum Chordata; class Mammalia; order Carnivora; family Mustelidae; genus Neogale; species Neogale vison. The sequence goes on along the minus strand of NC_058093.1, from coordinate 161,177,178 downwards.
CTCATTTATTTATGTAGACATTTTCCTTTTCAATCTTTTCTCAGAGGTTATCATGTCTATTCATCTGTCCATTTTAATATATTGTGGGTACCTTCAAAAGGGCAGGGTGTCCCTCCTACCAACAATTTTCATTTGTTCAAACAATGTCAATGTTAAACCTGCAATGCCTAATTGAGAATCCTTTCAGACAATGTGAAAATGCCATCACAAGCAGAATTACTTGGATCCCTTGATAACCCGAAATTGAGAGACACGGGAATGAATAGCTTTATGGTGCGGTTTAAGATGCACTGCATAACTGATATTCTCCAAACAAAGCTTCCTTAGGTTTGGTACAGCACTGAAGATTCTAATCATTAACATTTCTCTCCATCTTATGGAAATGAGGCTTTATAAAGTCATATTTAGAAAAAAAAATACTCTTGGGGAAAGAAATGCATCCATTAATAATACATAGTACATCACACATAAGTCTAATAAATTAGCAGGCCAGAGACTCCTGAGGGAGTAAACACTCAGCTTCTCAGGATTTGGTACACATAAGTAGGAGGGGGCTATGGAACTAATCTCACTAACTTCATGATGTTGCCTAGTTGGTCAGGGGAAACACGTCATAAAGGAAAGCTCAGGCTGAACAGCTCTTAATGTCATATTGGGGGAAGGGTGGAGGAGAGGAGGTATTATTCCTTACTCTCCATTGTAAATGGAAATTTTAAATCACTGGTGCTGAAATAGTGCAGGAAAGTGCTTTGAACAAGAGGTAATCAGGAGTATCTCTGCTGAGCCACAAAGTATGATAATGGAAAGAATCAGATGTGTTTAAAGGCAGAAATCATCTGTAATCCATGCTTGGTATTCCTGGAAACTGACCTAATCCTTGGTTCACTGTAGATAATTTCTAAATAAATGGCTGGGGAATGAAGACTAAGGCCCAAAGCAAGGATAGCTAATGCTTACTGAGTTCTTACTTTATGCCAAACACTATTCTATATAGACATATACTTCATTTCATGCTTAAACAATCCTATGTAATATAATAGGTAATATTATATCTCCTTATTTAAAGAAAAGGAAACTAGGGCCAAGGAAGTTAAATCATCTGCTGAGGTTAAGTTAGGGGTAAAAATTCAAATCTAGGCAGTCTGGCTTCAGACCCTGCACTCTTTTTTTTTTTTTAAAGATTTTATTTATTTATTTGACAGAGAGAGATTACAAGCAGGCAGAGAGGCAGGCAGAGAGAGAGAGAGAGGAGGAAGCAGGCTCCCTGCAGAGCAGAGAGCCCGATGCGGGACTCGATCCCAGGACCCTGAGATCATGACCTGAGCCGAAGGCAGCGGCTGAGGCCACTGAGCCACCCAGGCGCCCCAGACCCTGCACTCTTAATTATTACGCTCACTCTCTCTCATGTAATATAATCATGAAGTATCTTTCAAACACAGAAGCAATATGTTTTATTATTACACTCACTCTCTCTCATGTAATATAATCATGAAGTATCTTTCAAACACAGAAGCAATATTTTTTTATTATTAAAAATCTTACATCATTTCAGAACATGCGTATATATTAAGAGATCTCACCCGAATCTTGAATGGCCTCACTTTGAACCACAAATTCCCTCTTTCAGTGTTCCTATTCTCCTTTTAAAACATGGCCGTCTAAATCAACTTCCTAATTTACATTCAAATTTCATTAGTCCCATGCTTTAATGGTTTAACCTGAAATTCATATTTTAAAAATCCTATTCCTCCTTTTATTTCATTTGCTCCATTGAAGAATGTATAATCTTGAGCAGTGAGTTGCTTGACCTCTCAGAGTCTTAGATCCTTACCTGAAAAGTTATGTATAATTTGTCATGAAGACTAGAAAAGGAGATCCATAAAACAACAAAACACAGTTTCTGGTACATCACAGGTGCCCAATGAACAGGAGCCAGCAAGATCTAATCACCCTAAGCCACTTCAGTCTCGAAGCCAGTGCTGGCTGCCCCATCGACTGCAGAACAAAATCCATCCCATGTACTCCCTAGTGTGTCACAATACAGGCACAACAGACCTCTTGAGCTTCAAGGTCCACTTTGCTCCTCATCAGTTGATCTTGGCTAGCTCAGGAACCATCTGATCCACCTTCTCTAAGCCGTGCTGTTTGTGCTTTGACTTTTGCTCACGCTGGTTCCTCTGCCTAGACACTCCTGGCATTCGTGCTCCTCTGCAAACCCGTCACCCATGTACACACAGGCACTCTCCGGGGACTTGCGATATCCCAGTCCTTGTGCAAGATCCATCAGAGCCGTTTCTGCTACCATCTCACTGAAGTCATTGATGACCTCCTCCCGGGTCAGCAGTTGTCATCTGTCTTTCTCTGAATTCACATGGCCCTTTAGGCCATTACCAGATCAGCTCCAGTTGTAGATAAGAGAAAGAAAAGGGATCTCATTCAATCACTCACAGCCTCATGCCATTTCTCCTGTTATCTGTCTATCTTCCCTCTAAAATTTTCACCAAGGACAAATGCCAAGTATTTTCTTTCTCTTTGAATCACCTATACCAAGCTCACAGCAGCCTCCTTTTTTGGTTTTGAATGAAATCTGGGGACTTTTATTTGGAGATGTGCTTACGTGCTTCGAGTGTGGTAAATGAAGATCATAGCACTTTGTCCAGCATTACTAGCAATGGAAGAGCTCCCTTAGATCACCTTACAGAGGGGATCTGGTGGCACTGAGCCAAGCACCCAAGCATGTGCTCCCTGAACATCATCTAATTTAATTTTCATAATATCCTCTCAAATTAGCTATTGTTTCCCTCCTTATTCAGATAGGAAAGCTAGGGTTCCAAGAGAGTAGATAACTTGCCAATGTCACATATCTGCTAAGTGGCAGAATGAGAGTGTGAAGTCCTATCTTTCCTCTGCAGCAAACTGCCTCACTAAAAGAGCTTTCCAGTTTAATCCTAGAAGAAGAATATGTATGTAATATAATGCTAGAATTTTCCATTTAAAATACTTCCTGAGAAGCAAGCTATTTATAAGTCTATAGATCTGTTTCTCATTGGCAAATAAGTTTATGCTTAGGCTGATGCTAAAATTAGGACTATTTCTGTGGAACAAGATTGTCAAAGGTACAGCACCTTGTGGTTCTGAGATTATGCAAAAACCTCATGTATTGATGAAGCTCGGAAATGATGTCTTAACACTATTGACTGATAGAATTTTAGGGCTATATGTTATATAGAATCACCACCAGTGCTTGGGCCTTTTGAAGGCAAGGATTTCTGCCCCCTTTTCTTTTTTCTCCTTAAAAATATTTACAAAATGAATATTTATAATTAATTATAAAAATTTGTATGAAAATAAAAATTCCGTAGGCATAACACTGTTGGCCCTTCTTAACAGAGTACATAACTGTGTTCTGAATTTTTCTAAAAATCACACTATTCAAATACCATGTATAAGAATAATAACTGGTATGAATAAAACTAAAAATTTGTCCAAACCACTCTCTGACTTAATTTTAATTGCAAAAGTCAGTATCCATAAAGAAGGGATTCTTCCACTGGTGAAAAATCCTGATGATGCTTAGGCCACATTTATACCTATAATGATTATTTACTCATTTTTTCTTTAAATATATATTATACATCTCTGAGGTTCCCAGGCTCTGAGCTAGGCCCCTGGGGGCCTGAGATAAATAAGTCATAATTATTTCAGGTAACATCCTACTTTGATTTGCCACAGATTATGTCTTAGAATCACAGGATTTAAGTATCAGAAAGGATATTTCAGATTATTTAACCTGGACCCCTGTCTTATTCCATTCAAGCCTCTATAACAAAATCCCAGAGACTGGGCAACTTATAAAAGATGGAGATTTATCTCTCATTGTTCCACAGGCTGGGAAGTACAAGATCAAGACACCAACCAGCAGGGTCACATTCTAGTGAGGGCCCATTTCCTGGTTCAAAGCAGCCCCTTGCTCTCTGTGTCCTCACATGCAGAAGGGGCTAGGGAGTCCTGCTAGGCCTCCTTTATAAAAGCACTCATCCCACCCATGAGGGCTCCACCCCCATGACCTAATCAACCCCAGATCCCCACATTGTAATACCATCACATCCGGCATTAGGATTTCAAGGTATGAATTTCAGGACAACACAAACATGGAGACCATAGCAACTCTTAATTTTACATTTGCAAAAGTTGAGGCCAAGAGGTTAAGTACAATCCCCCAAATTAGCGGCAAAGTCACGTCTAGGACCTGGGTGAGTCTCCTACCACCTACCTCCTGTCCATCATACAACTAGCCAGTATTAGTATATTCTTGATCTTATTATCCTCTGAGAGGAGTTCCAACATGCAAAAAAAGACTAAGAAAACAAGGTCGATTTGGGGTTTATTTACAATACAAAGAAGTAGATTTACTGTTCATCAAGTACTTATCAGGAGCTTTGCTAGGTGTTGGACATACCGCTGAGCAACAGCAGAGATGCCTTCCCGGATCACATCCTGCTTATTGTCTGGTGTGCACGTGTATGAGACCCCAGCACAAAAGCTGTAAACTGCCCTTGAATGGGAAGACCAAAAGAGTCCAGGTGCCGACAGTCGGAATGTGACCCTAAAAATGGCAGCTAAAGGGATTGTAGCATATTCGTTTCTTTTAAAAATGTAAAATAGTAAAATCTATAAATACCCCATCTATTAAAAAACAGAAAGATAGAGGCCTGTGTCTCTGGTCTCCTGCTGTTGTATGGATAACTTTTTCATATTACAGAGTGAAAAAGAATTTAAAAAAAAAAAAACCAAGTATCATAGGTATACTGCAGTGTCTATCTTTGAGTAAAATAAATTTATAGTATCTTTGAAAAAATAGTTCTATTCACAGCCCCAGGTTATGTCCCTGCTTGTTGAGTTATCTTTTGTGTGCCGATTTCCCCTTTAATTTCCTAGAAGAGTTTGCAGGATGCTATTTACCTTTATGTAAGTATGATTTTTAAAACTGTGATCGTCAGAAGAATGGATGGAACAATGCTTTCCTATCGAAAACTAAGGATTATTATGTGTTTACAAAAGTTAATCATAACGTGCTTTGATGTTAGTGCATTCATATGAGTGACGGTTTATCGTTTTAGCCTATATTTCAACCATAAGTTGATTTTTAGAACTTTCAAAACCTGTCTTTTAAATCTGTACACTTTATTTCAGCAAAATCTTCCACTGTGAATCAGATAGTTTCAAATAATCAAAATAGATGAATACCTTAGCTCTCTTTTCTGTCACTCTTTACAATTCCGTAACAGTGGGCTGGAAGTTTTTCTGTGTTTATGTGTGTGTAGAATACACGTTCAGACTCAAATAAATATTTGCCATAATTTTTCTTCCAGTTCTAGTTGCATAGAAAGATAAATGAGGTGGCTGTCTTTTTCTAAGAGCATGTTCTTATTATGACATTGTCCCTTTCTGACGTGTACGAATAGCTCTGAAGTTGAATTTCTTCCCAGACTAGTAGCATCCACGGAAGGCACATTTGGAGATTTAAAAAAAAAAAAAAAAAAAAAAAAGCTCATCGTGTTCCAGAGAAGGCTCCCTTCTTCCCATTCAGTGACTGCAAATGAGCCTCTCATGACCTCAATTTGGGAGACTTCCGTTTGATACCTGCACAGACAGAGCCCTGCTCGGCTCAGGAACCTCCTGCGTGGTCAACAGTGCCACCACGAGTAACACGAAGCATGCCACCTCCTGAATCCCTGGCAATTTCCCCAGCGCTTCATAAGTCTCTTTGGCAAGAAACATTTGCAGACATTGAGTACAGTGCTAAAATTACCCGGATATAAACACCCTCCCATCCCCCACCCCAGCCCACACCCCCACCATCCCCACTCCCCACCGTCTATAGAGCAAAAAAGGGGCCTGAGAAGCAGGGCTTGTGAATCCCTGTCCCAGACGCAGTTCTTAAAGGGAATTCCTCCATCTGATAAAAAGGATTCCTCTGAGGTTTCCCACAGCCTCCCGCTCTGAGGCTCTTGTGTCGGTTGTACCTGCAAACATGAAGGTTGTCAGTCAAGTGTTATTAATCCGCGTTCTGAAAAATAGAGAAGTCCCCTGCGTTGTGTCCTACTTCATAACAAAGATAACAATCTGGTTCGGCTCACGATTGCTTTCTCATTAAAATAGATGTTTCCAAATTCACACAGAAGAGTTCCTGCTTAATGTGGACTAAGTGCAGAAAGCTGTGGTTGCCTAGGAACCAGGGGAGGTGTGTCCGAGAGGCTGGAGGACAGAAATGAGTAACTGAAACGTTGACATTAGTTTCAGCTGGGTGACCTAAGCCTCGATTCAGCCCTAGCCATTCCAGACCTTTCTCATGGGTTGGTGAAACCGCTTCCTCAGAAGTAGCTCATTAAGTCATAACAATGAGAATTCGCATTTAATACAATATTCTTCTCGATGGTGTGATAGGGGACAAGAGAATGACTGAAAAGGCAACAAGACGAGCCTAACATCTTTGATATACTGTGCCCAGAATAGAGAATGAAATGTCTGCTGGGACTCATGTTCTCAAACAGCTTTTTCCAAATGTGTATGGTTCTCTTCGATCGGTTTGGGAGGGGAAAATATTTCAGTCTTCTTTTTTTTTTAAGATTTTATTTATTTATTTGACAGACAGAGATCACAAGTAGGCAGAGAGGCAGGCAAGAGAGGAGGAAGCAGGCTACCTGCTGAGCAGAAACCCCAATGCGGGGCTTGATCCCAGGACACTGGGATCATGACCTGAGCTGAAGGCAGAGGCTATAACCCACTGAGCCACCCAGGTGCCCCTCAGTCTTCTTTTTTAAAGATGTGTTTCTTTATTTGAGAGAGAGAGAAAGGGAGAGAGAGCATGTTATTTCAGAAAATGGTTTCACTTTTTCACTCCTAATTCCCTTGACATGGTCCTTCACGTCTGCTTCTCAGTGCTTCCAGGGATGGAGACCTGAACCCTACTACCTCTTGAGGCTCTTCTTGGACCTTGAGTCACCACCCAGCCTGTGCCTCAGCCACATGGAATCTTTTGCCATGTCCTCGTCCACCAACATTTTCTTTTCTCCCTGTCAGCCTCTTATTTGGGTGAAGGACCTTTCCCAGAAACCCCCTGTATTCCTTCTCTAGGGACATTATAACAGATGATCGCAAACTTGGTGCTTAAAAATAACAGCTATCTGTTCTCTCGTGGTTCTGGAGGAGAGAATTCTGAAATCCAGATGTGGGCAGGGGCATGCTCCCTCTAAAGACTCTGAGGAAGACTCCTTCCTTGACTCTTCCTAACTTCTGGTAGCTCCAGTGATCGTTGGCTTCCTTGGCTTATATCAGAATCACTCAGATCTCTGCCCCCATCTTCCCATGGCCTTCTTTTGAGTATTTTTTCTCATTGTCCTCTCCTCTTAGGATATAGTCATGGCACTTAAGGCCCACTTTAGCTCAGTATGAGCTCCTCTTGATTCTTAATTAAATACATCTGCAAAGACTATTTCCAAATGATGCTACATTCCAAGTTTCTTGGCGACTATGAGTTTTTGAGGACCATCACTTATAGTAGAATTCTCCAGAGAAACAGAACTAATAGGACATGTAGAGAAGGAGGGTTGTTTTTTTTTTTTTTTTTTTTAATCAGGGATTGACTCTCACGATTATGGAAGCTGAGAAGCCCCCATCTCTGCAAGGCCAGAGAACCAGGAAAGCCAATGAAGTATCTAGTATGACCAAAGGCAAGAAAAGACCAATGTCCCAACTCAAAGACCATCAAGCAGAACGAAAAAAATTCTTTCTTGTTCAGCATTTCCTTCTATTCAAGCATTCAGCAGATTGTATGACTCAACCATATTGGGGAGGGCAATCTGCTTTACTAAATCTATCCATTCAAATGTTAATCTCATCCAGAAACACCCACAGAGACACAACCAGAATATTATTTAACAAAATATATGGGCACCCCATGGCCTAGTCAAGCTGGCACATAAAATTAACCATCGCACTGCTCAATGCACTACACTCCGCCTAGCAGATTTCCCTTTATATTTTACTGGCACCACCTGTGAGGGGATTACAAGAGCAGTGATTGACTTTGACCCTTTCCTTGAGGCCTATGATGGAAGTATGGAAGAATGAAACGAGATGGGATTGGGAGGGAGACAAAGCCTAAGAGACTCTTAATCTCACAAAACAAACTGAGGGTTGCTGGGGGTAGGGGGGTTAGGGAGAGGGTGGTTGGGTTATGGACATTGGGGAGGGTATGTGATATGGTGAGTGGTGTGAAATGTGTAACCCTGATGATTCACAGACCTGTACCCCTGGGGCAAATAATACATTATATGTTAATAAAAATAATTAATAAAAAAAAATTCTGCAAGCAAAGAAAAATGGATATTAGATAAGCAACAAATCCATTATATTTCCAAATATTTCTTTTTTATGAAATAGACCCATCTATATTAGTTTATGCCTTGTGTTGGCAAGTGACAAAAAAAAAATTTTTTTTTTTTTAAGTCACTCAGGCTAGGGGTGCCTGGGTGGCTCAGTGGGTGAAGCATCTGCCTTGGGCTCAGGTCATGATCCCAAGATCCTGGGATCAAGCCTGCACTGGGCTACCTGCTCAGCAGAGAGCCTGCTTCTCCCTCTGTACTACCCACCCTGTCCTGCTTGTGTTCTCTCTTTCTCCCCCAAATAAAAGCTTAAAAAAAAAAAAAATCACTTAGGCTAACAACAAAATAGGAATGGTTAGGCTTCAAATAAGGGCAGATTCAAAAGTTCAGAGGTTATGCTCAGGACCTTGTTTCTTACCCCTTTCTCAGCCCTGCTTTCCTCTGGTGTTGAATTAATACTTAAGGAGCCTCTAACAATGCAATGATAAAGAAAGCTACCAGCACCTCCCATCATACAAAATCCACCCAGCCGTAGACCACAGGGCAAGAGCTTAACTCTGCTTTCTACAGAACTTTGATTTGTGCTGCTTAAGTGCTTTATTCTTGATAAGTTCAGTGTACCCATGGATGATCCAATCAATACCTTCCTCATACCCAGAAATAAATCCCTCCACGTGACCTCAGCCATCACTTCTTTGAACCAGTCCACCATCAGAAAAGCAAGCAAGATATCACCCTCTCCAAACACCACATTCTACCCTTCCAGCTCTTTTGTTCTGATCTCCAACACTTGCTATTCTTTGCGTTTGTTACAGAATCTTTTTGTCTTGGTTCTTTCTCACTGTCCAATACCCATCTCCTGTCTTTACTTCCCTCTTTGCCTGGTTAGATTTTATGGTCCATCTCCTTTAATGTACCTTCAGCTCCCTTGCATATCTTTCCTCCCGTCATATTCACCAGGCATAAGCCAAGCAGGGTTGATGAACTCCCTCACCTGACTTACCCATAGGTTTTTGGTTGAGCTTTGTTAAAGCCACACATCTGAGCATCCTAGACTCATGATCACTGCATCAGATGTGCCTGCAACACTGTGGCTCTCCTACTCTCCCCGTAGCCACTCTCTAAGTCTCCATAATGATTAGCTCATTATTTCTCCCCTTGCACAAAAATTCTTCTCCCCATTCCTCATTCTGAGCTAGCAACCTTGCTTCTTACTTCACTGAAATGATAGTAGTCACTAGATAGGAACCCCCTCTTTCCTTGCCTAATTGTACACATACACCCCCATTTTCATCCTCCTCTCATGTCACAGGTGAGGCAGTTTCTCTGCATATACTCTGTATCTTGTCCCCATTTACCTTCTTAGGACTACACACATGCAGTCAGCTATTTTCTCTCCCATACCATCAGTCTTTCTGCCTTTATTGGGCCACTCTTCTCAGCATATAAATGTTTTCTAGAATCTACTGTATTTGAAATATTCTCTTGATTTTATGTTTCCTTTCACTTGCTCCCCTACATCTGCTCCCCTACAAATCCAGCTTTCTCTCCCCCCCCACCAAAAAGATCATTTACCTAATCTGACTCCACTTCCTTACTCCTCATTTTTCTGTCCCTCACCATTTCATGAAAAAGGTTTTCATTAAGGTGGTCATTATTGCCATATTCTAAAGCTAATGAATACTTTTCCTGTTCTCATCTTACTCAACATCTCAGTAGATTTCAACCCAAAGACCACCCCTTCCTTCTTGAAGAACTCCCATGAGGCTTCCATAGAAACACACTCACAAGGATTTCCTCTTACCTCCCTGGCCCTTTTTCTTAGAGAGGAGTCTTGAGTACGCTTCTCCATGTACGTTCTCCTTTTACCAGGGCTTTAAAAAACATACCTACAGGGCGCCTGGGTGGCTCAGTGGGTTAAGCCGCTGCCTTCGGCTCAGGTCATGATCTCAGGGTCCTGGGATCGAGTCCCGCATCAGGCTCTCTGCTCAGCAAGGAGCCTGCTTCCTCCTCTCTCTCTGTCTGCCTGCCTCTCTGCCTACTTGTGATCTCTCTCTGTCAAATAAATAAAATCTTAAAAAAAACAAACAAACATACCTACAGCTCTTGCCTGTATATCTCCATTCAAGCCCTATATTCAGGGCTTCAGGTAAATATAGACATAGCCTATGTGACATTACTGCTTAACTGACTCAGAGACATTTCGGATTCAACATTTTGCCTTATCCCACATTGCATTTCCTCGGCGTGCTCCTGGAGCCAGCTTCCGGTCTGTAGTAGATGGCACCTCCATTTATTTCAGAATGCTGGGAGTTTTTCTTTACATTCTATTCTCACTCATCCTCCTTCATTCAATGTGTGACCCAGTGGTATCAATTCAGTCTCCAAAATATATTTTAAAATGCATGGACTTCTCACTGTCTCCACTGTCAGCATTTTAGTTCAGAGTCAACCGTTGACCCTCAGACTGGTGGCACGTTAAACACTCTTGCCCCTTTCCTGTCCATTCTTGAAGCCATAGCCAGGATTCTCTTTTAAAAACAGAAGTTGGAGTATGTTACCCTATGTTTTAAATCCTTCAAAACCTTCCTGTGGTACTTAGAATAAAGTTTAGAGTCCCTCCAAAGCCCTAGCTACCAAATTTTCCATGCCATGACCCTCTGCCCTTTTTGCATAGTGCTCCAACCACACTGTTCTTCTGGTGTTTCTTGGAAACATCAGGCTCTTTCCCCTCAGGGACCTCAGGGACCTCACGCATGCTCCTCCCTTTGCCTAAAAGACTCTTCCCCATTCTTCACAGGTGTCATCTCAAATATCACCTTCTTAGAGAGCATATTCTATCTTCATGCCCCATTCCAAGCCTGGACACAGACTGACTTACTGTGAAGCTAAGAGCAATTCTTAAAGCTTTCCTAAAATCTTGCTGGTAACAGAGATGTTGTAAGTCAGAATATGAAAATTAGTCATCAGCATCATTATTCCTTAGACCATTGTCATACCCTTCAGAGGGATCCTTATTGTCCATTTCCTCCTGGGCCGCGATGTTTTAGAAACTGCTTCCCCTACCGATAAGAATTCCCTATGACCTAGACCTTGTTACCTGTGTCCAGAAGTTACACCCATTCTCCCTGGCTGTAGTCACCAGACCCTTCCTCTTTCCAGTTAATAACTCACAGTTTTCCAGCTATACCACCCATAATGAAGGGAGTGTTTTTTTTTTTTTCCTCTGTTACACAGGGTGGCTTAATGTCTCTTCCTTCATCGCTTTCTTGTGGAATAGTTTATAATATAAACAGTAGCCCCATTAAAGTTTATTCCCAAAAAAAGCATTCTTCCTCAAAGATAGTCATGAAGACTGTAGTTTCCTTTAGACTATGGAAAATACTACAGTTTTTAAAGTAACAATTCATTTTATTTTATTTCTCTTTTTTGCATTTTTACTTATTTTTATCATTCTTGAAGTATGTCTCCATGTGTGTTTTTAGTTAATTAAATTTTTAATTTTAATTCTAGTATAGTTAACATACGGTTTTTATATTCATTTCAGGTGTTCAGTACACTGATTGAATAATTCTATACTTGGTTCAGTGCTCACAGTGATAAGTGGACTCTTTATCCCCATTGCCATTTCAACCATTCAACCATCCATTTGAAAATCAAGCTACATAATTACTTAGAGACAGTTATGGATAAGTAAATAACAAAAATATTAATTATGGCTAGTGACAGTGTAAGTGAACAGAAAATATTTTGCATTACTTTCATTTTTTCATTGGTCTACAATGTTTATCAAAGATACCGGAAAGCCGAAATAGATAACACAAATAGTGTTTAACACTTTGCATATTATTGCTAAAAGTAGGATAGTATGGGCGGGAGATCCAAGCCACAGGATCTGATGTATGACTTAAGGTTTCTGTCTTCTGGATGTGTGTATATAGGAACATATGAACACATAACTGTGTTTCCACTGGGATGTAAAGTGCCTTTATGTGTATGATGAATGCAAGTGGCTAACATCCTCCAAAAAGACTATTCATCTGCGATGAACAAAGTAGAAACTAATGTCTCTCTGCCTTGTATTATTTACATGCCATAAGTTTGATACTATGTCAGGAGTCCTTTCCGGTGTCTCACCTGGCAAACACAAATTGTGGTCCCTTCAGTAAAACATGAAGAACACCTGCTCACCATTATTTATGTGCAGTAGCCCTTCAAACGCTTAAGTGCCTCCCTCCCAGGCTTCTAGGTTACTTCCCTTCCGGTTCATTGTTCACCATTGTACAGTGCTTTCTCCAGTTTCTCCATTGCACATTCACTGTGAGTGAGGCTCTAAACAGAACGCAGTGGCCTGATGGGGAATTAACCAATGTGAAATATGGAGCAAGGATAACCGTGAACTCCCTCGTGTCGTATATGGGAACGTCTGACACATCAGATGAATGATCTCTACTGATGCAGTGTTTCCCACCAGAGACATCCAGAAGGGTCTAAAGTGCCTGGTATCTTCATATCATGGGTCAATTTATATAAATGTGTTCAACTATCAAATGGACCCTTCTTCATTCATTCCAATAATGGAATTCATTTAGGTATAAGGAATGACATTTCAGACATTGGTTTGTCACTCGTCTTAGTTTATTCAAAGAACTTTCTCCATTGTTTTTCTTCAGTGTTCTCTCTCTCTTATACCTCCTGGATGATTTTGCTATGTGTTTTCTTTAACCACATATGCTTCTTTCTTTTTTTAATCTTTTCCCTTAAATTACCTTATATCCTTTTCCAATTTTTCAGTCTGTGTTTTCCTTAATAATTTGTTCTCCTACAGTCTTGCCTTTAATCATTCTCCTGACTTGCTTCATTTTATAATACCCTTTATTTTTATCAAAGTCAGCATCAATAATTAACTTTTTATTGAGTGCCTGCAGGGTACATAACATTGAACTTGCTTCCTAATCTCTCTATCTCATTACCTATGGTATATACACACATATTACTGGAGAAGCAGCTACTACCCATTGTCCCCCCTCACATTGCCACCAACTACCTAATTACTTATCCTTTCTCAGGAGTACATTACAGGGGAAGAGAAAACTCAGTAGCTTTTATCGCTCCTACATCTAATCTTGGTCACCGCATATGCTTTTAGGGTACATCAGGCATCCCTCCATCGAGCTGTAGCATGTATACTATGTGAATGTAGTTCAAGTGCCCAAATACAAAGTAAAAGAATCTGGGAAAATACGCCTAATATCCCAGTAGCCAACTGCTTTCCAAGCTTGGGGCACCCTGAATGAGTGACTTCCTCCTCCTTTGTGTTCTGCTTAAACTGACCTAATTATCTATCTACTCCCAAAACATTTTTTTTCCATATATTATATCTACAGCTATATTTTCTTTATCCATATTCTATCTCCCCATCTAGGTTGTAGGCTATTTATATTCTTTGCCTACACCTATACAATATGTGGTTTGAGAAGGTACTTAATTAAAATTGGTTGAATTAGAATAAATCATCTTATTTTAGAGTAAGTCACACAGAAGGGATCAAGAAATAATAATCTCTGTGTACTGCATATTCAGACTAAGAAAATGAATAATTTCAAGAGTAAATTCTCAGGAATAAGGCTGTTTCCTAGACTCGATTTTCAGGAGTGTTCTTCCCTGTTCCCTCTGAGAAAGAATATATTCTGTCAAACGAAGACATCATCATGACTGTGCAAACACACCTGGGTTTCCAGGATATAGAATTGTCACAGGGGATGACCAGACAAGTACTTCTTCCCCTGCCCCTACAAGTGACCTAACAAACTGCCACTCAAATCCCACAGATCTGTTTTTCTAACAGAACACAAGGCCATAAAAGACCTCAGGGTCTATCAAGGAGCTCTGCCTAATTTTATGTCAATTTAAACTCACCAACTTCTTGAGCATCCTGACCTCTCAACTCTCTGGGAATCTTTTTCCATTGTGTTCTCCTCAGAACAGATTTTTGACCTGAGGGAATATTTGCTGCTTCTCAGGATCCTCTCTGCTTTACTATCAAGTGAAAGGTGACTGTAGCAATGCTGCCATGTGGATTCTCTCTGACAGAAAAATAAAAAATAAAACTGTGTTATCCACCTCCCTGGAACTCCCACTCCTGCCTCAGACTCTGGAGCACATTGGTGGAGTTTCACAGAGGACACCAAACCAGCACTGGGAAGGAGCACCTCAGAGTTGAATTGCCTTTGAGAGTCAGCAGGGTGAAATGAGAGAAAGCTGAGCGGACTCACAAAGATCTTCTGTCTGGTTCTTGCACGGGAAGAATTCGTAGCAGGACTTTGAGCCAGTCATCTCACCTCAGTTTCCTCGTCAATAAAATGAAATATTCCACTGAATTATAAGGATGGGTCTTCCAATTCCAAAATGCTATGCTTAAATAAGAAAAAAATAAAATTCTATACTTAAATTTTCTAACTTAAACTCAGTAATTCCCCCTCCTGCACAGGAATCTATTCTAAGGGAATAACCCAAGATATAACCCAAAGTGTCCATACAAAGATATATCGTTTATATAAAGAAACCTGGAAAAGACTAAATATATGTTTGACAATGAGGGATGGCTAAGTGAATTCTGATACCTCCAAATAGTGAAATTTTATGCAACTATTAAAAAATATTTTCCACGAATCTGTAATATCATACTGTGTTTATTTTGCATGTCTTTCTTTAAGCAGAAGAAAACTGTAGTCAAAATTATCCAGGATTTTTAGTACATAAAATTAAAAAATACATCACAATGTCAATACTGGTAATCTCCGATAGTTAAATTATATGTGTTTTTAATGTTATTTCATAAATCTTACTATATTTTTCAACTTTCCTGCATTGGATTTGTGATACTACCTTTCAGTGAGAAAAAGGGCAAGTGGGGCACCTGGGTGGCTCAATGGGTTAAAGCCTCTGCCTTCGGCTCGGGTCATGATCCTGTGATCCTGAAATCGAGCCCCGCGTCGGGCTCTCTGCTTGGCGGGGAGCCTGCTTCCCCCCATCTCTCTGTCTGCCTCTCTGTCCACTTGTGATCTCTATCTGTCAAATAAATAAATTAAATCTTTAAAAAAAAAGAAAGAAAGAAAGAAAGAAAATGGGCAAGTGATGTCACTTTTATTGTTAAGTTTCAAAACCAAGTGTGTTTTTCACTAAGGAAGAATCCAGACTATAACTGTATAATTGTGAATTTTGAAGAGATGACGAACCCAAACGCAGAAATTTGGGAATAAATTTCCATATGTGAACAAAACAAAATGATCCGGGGATCCCAATAAGTTATCTGTAGAATATGTAGCCGTCAATTTCACAGTGCTATTTAAACACAGATATTTATAGCCCCGTTAATACAATTCAAAAGAGAAGTGCGTGTTTTGAAAACATCTTAAGGGGAAAATAGAACATCTTGATATTGAGTTATATAAACCAAGATGCCTTGCAATAGCCTTGTTCTTTCATAAGAAATTTTCATGAGTAGAACAGATACTAATCCGATTAATATTTTTTAGGTCAGCCGCTCAAAGCAGCCCAAGAAACTATGTGCCTGCAAAAAATATTCAATAGATCACAATCTTTTTTGTTGTTGCTGTGAACAAGCTCTCCTATTTGATTTAAACTAGTGCCCTGACTGTAAAGCTCTTTGTGGTATTATAAAATAACAATTTTAAGATGTGACCTGAAAAAAATAGATTTTGCAGAGGTTCAAATCGTCTTTGTCTTGTTTTTAATTTAACTGACATTAGCAGCCAGTTTGTTTTGGTTTGGTTTATTTTGTTTGTTTGTTTGTTTGTTTGGGTTTTTTGTTTTTGTTTTTGGTAGCCTTGCTACTTAACTCAAGGGTGTGACCTCTGAGCCCACGTTGTTACCTTGAGTTTGTGGGATTTTAGGTGCCCTTGTGTCTGAAGAGAGAGCGGTGAAGCTAACAATCTTATAAGCTCTCTCCCAGGTCTATGCGTCCCCCTGGGCTTGGCACATCTTCCCAGGGTGCATTCTGAAGCATTATGTCTCAAAGACTATTTTCCCCTCAGTGATTGGATTCTTCATATGAAATTAAGTGGGTCACACCAGCATGGATCATGTTACAAATTTTGTTCCCACTGAGCAAGAAGTTAATCTTAACATTTGCAAAAGGGGGATTTGAGAACTTGTGAAACCAAACATATTGACATCATATTTCCCTAATGCTTAAGAGAGAGAATCAAACAAGTTGCTTAACATCTAACAAAAGCAGTATGCTAATCGTAGTTATGCTCTAGGAATAGTTTCCATTAACTAGATAAATCAGTTTACAAAATGAGGAACCGTGAGATGCCTAACCAATCTGTAGGAGGGAAAAGACACGAAGTAAAGACTCCCGAAGAAGTGAAGACAAGCAGTGAGTTTCTTTTCAGCTAAGCCACACATGAGAGTAATTATGAATTATTGAAATCATGGTTCCATTCGTCTTTCCTTCATCAACTGTCCTGAAAAGGATTAAGGGGTTCTGACTTTCCAGAGTACATGCTTCTTGCCTTTTTTTTTTTTTTTTTTTTTGCCTGTTCTGCCTCACTTACATGCTTTATAGGACTGTGTCATCATGAGTCACAACGTTGAAGGATTTTTCAGAGTTGTACCAAGTACCAAAGCTATTTTAATAATCTCTACTGGTTTGTTGTAGGGCTTTTTTTTAAATGATAGAGAAATCTCGCAAAGCACAACATTTATTTTATTCTTTATAGCAACTTTCTGCCATTAAAGTTCTTTTTCTCCACCATAGGTTTTTGTTTTGTTGTTGTTGTTGTTGTTGTTTCTTGGTTTGGGGTTTTATTGTTTTTGTTTTGTTTTTTTAACCCTGGCTGCTGCTTTGCACTACAAGGCTTCAAAGGGATTTTCATGCTAATTTTTCCATGTGGCTGGCTTTGGTGTCTGGTCATTTCCTGAGTTAGATGACTGGAGAAAAGCAACTAAGAAGTCTGTAGTGGTGAGCCCTTTATAGGCCCTGTTAAGGATCAAGATCAAGGTGACCTTTCAAAGGCTGCTGTTAAGCTAACACCTGTAAACTGTTAAAAATGTAATCTCTGTACATAATTTCTATTCTGAGGCTCTTTATGATGGCAATTCTTTATACCTCATTTTGATTTGAAAAAAACCTGCTAGTAACATATAAGCCACTTACTGAAAATTCGATATAAATATCAAAATGAACTGCTTTATTTCATGTTTTTCATATTAAAAAGATTTTTTTAATTGACCAACTTTAATACTCTTTTTACAGTCCATTTCACACTGGGAATATGTTAAAACCTTTTGACTGGTCAGCTCCTCTAGATGCTTTTTAAGTAGGAGCAGGCAATCCAGGCTGGTTGTCTAAAATGGTCACTGTATTATGCTCATATTATGAAGCATATAATTGAAAATGTGTATGTGGTTGAAAATGACAGTTTTATCAGCAAGGGAAAGT
Source organism: Neogale vison (assembly GCF_020171115.1). Taxonomy (NCBI): domain Eukaryota; kingdom Metazoa; phylum Chordata; class Mammalia; order Carnivora; family Mustelidae; genus Neogale; species Neogale vison. Next base: position 161,159,322 of record NC_058093.1, on the reverse strand, counting down.
CAGGAGTCAATGAGCTTTCTTGTTGTCCTTCTTGTTCAAAACTCATAAACAATTTGGCTAAACAACACTAGCGGTAATTTATTGAGCGCTTACTATGTTTCAAGCACAGTGCTTAGTATTTTCCTTGGGTTATCTCATTTAATTCCTTGTCATAACTCTTTAAAGTAGAAATTTTACAAAATTTTAACGGGGTTTAGAGAGTTTAAATGGTCTATCCAAGATCACAAAGCTAGCCTGGGTAGAACTTCAAACCCACATCCGAGTAATTTCCTGGCTGCTCTTCCTAAGAGCTACTGTTGCCTGCCTCCCTTTGCAGGGTGGAATAATAAGGAAGAGCCTGTGCAAACCCCTCAGGGGTTGAACCACCGCACAATGATGGAGGAGCTGAGCTTTCCTCCACTGTGCTGAAACAAAGCATTCATTCCTTGCTTCATCCATTCAAGCAATAGCCAGTGAGCCCTACGTTATTCCAAACTCTTTGCTAGTGTTACATGATAGGCAAAGATGAGTAAGACCCCATTCCCCTTCCTGGGAGGGTCCATGTCGAAAGAGAGAGAACAGATATGTCAACGAATTATTCTGAAATATGAGCTAAATTTGGAAAGTAAGCAAATCTGGGGAAGCAGGGGAGTGGCAGTGAGAACCCCAGGGATAAGGTAGCTGCTGGCTGGAGGGTAGAAAGTGGTAGCTATGAAGGATGTCCATGGTGGGAAGGAGAGACTGCAGCTGACAAGAGGTCAAGCCTGTTGCCCAGGCCTCCCGTCAGGCTTCCTTAAGTACTGGGAATAAACCAAAGGTGGTTCCTTAAATCATAATTACATAGCCATGGGTTTAGGGGGATGGGGCAGGACTCTTCAGAGTTGCTGTTGTCCTAACTCCAAAATTCCTACCCTTAAGATAGAGCCCCCAAGTATGGTTTGGTTCATTCTACCATCTGTGTCACCGCAGATCCAAATCTTTGATCACTTGAAATAGGACTGAGACTTAATCTGTTTAAGTAATGGTTAAACACAGGGTTAGATGAAAAGAAGAGGGAGAATTTTACCTCCCGTCTCTGAGCTGTGATTAGAAGTTTGCTCTAGGAAAACACTTTAAGACTAGCCCTTCCTACCCTGATGTCGTGTTTTCAGCATCCATGTTGGCTGTACTATTTAACTTTTATATATATATTTAAAGGGGCTGTGAGATCATTGCTGCATTTCTCTATTGAGTTAGTAACTGGCAAAAATACTTGGTTGGAAGAAGTAGCAGCTAATGACCAGTATCTTGGATTAGTGGCAACTGAAAAATGCATATAGTTATTTTGCTTGTTTAAAGGCTTCGGGGGACCTCTTATTCTTACACCTCTGCTGTTCGTTTATCTTTTTTTTTTTTCTTCCTTGCTCACGAAGTTGAGTCAGCACCAGAAACATATTCAAATTAGACTTGTCATACAGAAAAAAAAAAAAAAAAACCAACACAAAACTCTGACTTTGTCAGGGTGGGTGGAGGGGGAAAAAGGCAACTTTTTGTCAGTCTTTTGTATTTCAGCAGCTGGATTCATTGCTACCATGGCAACGGACCACATGATGAGGTGTATTAGATTGCTGTGTGTTGAGCACAAGGGGAAGAATGAACACAGCGTTTTATTGAAGTTAAAGGTTGCTTTGGAGTTTCTTCTGTGGAAATGTGTAAGGTCAAATACTATGGCTCTCAGCATATGTAGGACTTTAGGGGAAGAATTAGGGGCAAGTTCGTGCAGTTCCCTACAAAACCAGGTAAGGCACCACCGAATCTATGAAACTGAACTCTTCTGTTGCAGGAGCGTAACTTGCTGCATGGAATTTCACCGGCGCCCCCACCCCCTGCAGCCCTCCATGGGCACAGGACAAATTTCTCCTGTCCCCCTCCTACCCCCAGCTCCCTCCCCTCCGATTTCACCCTTTATTAATTTGAAAGTCTGAAACGTTGTGAATTTCTCTAGTTCTTTGGAAGTGTGTGTGAGGGTGCGTGTGCAAGTAAAAGAAGGAAAGCTGGAAAGAAGTAGGAAGAATGCCGTAATTCGAGTCTTCGGGTCAATGTAAAACTTGGGCAAAGTGCTTCCTTGCTTTGATCTTTGAAAATGGTCCCCTTTTCCGAGAGGACACCTGATGAGCGGCATCAGGGTCCCAGGCTGTTTTGTCTGGTATACTATATTAAGCCAGAGGACCAAGTCCTCCCACATGTTACTTTGTGTATTTCTCCTATCTGCGCATTTGTTCCTCTTGCATCTTATTCCTGCCAGCCTCAACTCGCAGGAGCGGTTCGGTGTTATCTATAGTTTTTACAGCATATTTTATTTCCATTAGTATTCTGTCCTTCCAGACACTGTGGTTCTGTGTGCCTCGGAGGATTTAAAAATAGAAGCAAATACAATACGGGTTAGCATCAAGTGAACTCTAGCTTGGAGGCTGGGGAGAGCCGAATGTAAACAATGCAGGGTGGCATGGGGAAGCAGCCATTCCCAGAGCTCAGAAGCCTCCTCCTGCGTTGTTTACTTGGCCCCCTAGCAGCTCGCTTCAAAAGAAGTGGCTTTGATATCCCCAGAGCAATTTAGAGGACCAGAAAGTGTCTTGACTAGTAACTTACTCCTGCCTTCTCCACGGTTTCTACTTGATGTTTGATGTCTGGTCTTTCTCATAAGACGTTAGGATTTACTTCAGTTTTTTTTAGCCAAGGGCTAACCCAGCCAACTTTTCTGGACTCAGAACAAATAGAACAAAGTTGTCCTGGCAGCTTTAGGGACAAAGCCTGACCAAAACAGGAGCAGACACCCCCCCCCAACCCCCCTCCCCCACCTCCCCCACCCATACCCTCCCCCATTTCTTATGCGGATTCACTCTCTACCTGGAGTGTTTTCATCAGAGAAAGTAGTATTTTCCTGGCTAAAATCAGTTATTTGCCACTAGACTGATTTGGATACAAGCCAAGCAAATGATCCCAAGTTTGGCCATATATCATTCTTTCTTCAAAAGGGGAAAACCCATTCGGCCTCTGTGGTTTTCATTGTTATTTCCTTCGTCTCTCCGGTTTTTATACATCTGGGTCATCTTCTAAATTAGAGCAAGGAGTTATAATTACTTTTCAAAACAATTATTTTGGCCATAATTGCGAATAGAGGGCACTATTTCTATGATAACAAATATCAAAAGTGTTATACTAACAGTGAACACGCGTAAAATGCCTGTATTGTGTCTGAAATTATTCTTTCATTTTACCCTGTGTTGTTTGGAATATAGAACAAGCTATGAGCATCAACTCTGAAACATCAAATATTTTCACAAGCAAAAGTTGTTATTAGCTAAGAATAAGTTCCCAAGAAGGAGTGAAAGATGGTTCCTGGCAAAATATTTTAAAGTGTGAAGTTCTCAATACTGACAATATCTGAGGTAGAAAAGTGATATATTAAAGGAAAAATAAGAGGGAGGGGGGCAAAGAATAAGGGAGAGAAAGTCAGAGACACAAAGAGAAGACACAAGAGAGACAGATGAGAAGTAAAGATAAACATGTAAATAATCTCTTAACCAAGCTATCTTCTTTCCCAGCTGTGCTGGAATGGGTTAAATCTCTCTTCATAAAAGAAGCGAGATGGAGTAGGTGGATGAGGTGGAATTACTGAAAAGTACTAGCATTCTACTATCCCGTATTTGAAATACTTGATCAGGCCTAGATCCGTTCTATAACTGGAATGACAGATAACTATTTTTCCGTTCTGGTAGTTCCTATTGTCTCTGTCCTTGCTGCTGTGGGCTAAGATATCATCCAGCTGAGACATTAGAGTGAGATGTATGTAAAAATGAATATATACCCAGATTTCTGTGATCTTTATACACCTGACACCAGGCCATATGTACATGTCCATTTCTCAGGTCAACATAACTGAGAGGTCCATATAATGCAAGATCCTTTTAAGTTTTGTTTTTTAAATAATAACTATATATTTAAGTTGTACAACATAATTCGGTACACACATATACATAATGAAATGATTACCACAGTCAAGCTAATTAATGTGTCTTTTCCTCACCTAGGTACTGCTTTTTGGTATGTGGTAAGAGCACTTAAGATCTACTCTATTAGCAAATTTCCGGTGTGCAGTAATACAGTATTATTACCTACAGTCATTATGCTATACATTAGCTTTCTAGACTTATTTATCCCACATAACTGCAAAGTTGTACCTGCTGACCAACATTTCCTCATTCCCCCCACCTCCCCATCTCTGGTAACCACCATTCTACCCTCTGCTTCAATGTATTTGGCTTTTTTAGATTCCACATGTAAGTAAGAACATGCGGTATTTTTCTTTCTGTGTCTGGCTTATTTCACTTAGTATAACATCTTTAAGGTTCATTCATGTTGTTGCACATGGCAAGATCTCCTTTACAAATACTCCATTGTATGAGTATACCACCGTGTCTTTATCCATTCATATGTCGATAACACATCATTTCCATATCTTGGTTATTGTGAATAATGCTGCAGTGAGCGTTGGAGCACAGATATCTCTTCCATGGACTTATTTAACTTCCTTTGAGGATACACTCAGAAAAGATATTGCTGGATCATACGGTAGTTCTATTTTTAGCTTTTCGAGAAACCTCTACACTATGTTCCATAATGGCTTTAAGGAATTTTCTTTTCTAGATGTTTTGATACTTACATTCTTAGGATGTGAAATGATTTTTGATATGCTCATTTTTAAATTAGAAATGTTGCCAAGGTGTTTTAATTAAATCGTATTTTTGTCAACATCTCTTTAAATCATGCTTTATTGTTCATTTTGAATGATTGGATGTGTTTCTGAACATTTTAGCTTTAATTTCTAGAACTCCCTAACCTCTCAGGCAAACAGCTAATTATCTACATCTACCTCTATTAAGGAGATAGATGTTCAACAGAGGTATGTTGAAGAAGAATTGTAGTGACTATTATAGCTTCTTCAATAAAATTAATGGTAACTGTTAAACCCCAAGACAATATTTCTAAAGAAAAGTTTCATTTTTAGGTATTGCTATTTTTAAACCTATAACTTCACTAAAGTGTATTTTATTATTGACAACCATGTAATTTTTGCATAAAAAGAATTGGACTTTTAAAAAATATTCTTTAATGTTTCATATAAAAAAAAAGTAATGACACCATGATGATGATCATGATGACAGTGGCCATAATGATTAATTCAGGGAATAAAATGGACTTTATTATAAAGCGCTAAGCCCTGTATAGTATAAAAGGCCAATGTTTCTAAAAAGAAAACAAATTTCTGAGGTGTTTGGGTTACTCAGTTGTTTAAGCGTCTGCCTTCAGCTCAAGTCATGATCCCAGGGTCCTGGGATCAAGTCCCATGTTGGCCTCTCTGCTCACTGGGGAGTCTGCTTCTCCCTGTCCCTTCCGCCGGCTTGTGCTCTCTCTCATGCACACACTCTCTCTCTCTCTCTCTCTCAAATAAATGAATAAAATCTTCACAAAAAAAAAAAAAGTAGAAATTTCTAATGGGGGGTATGATTTTCAGGTATTTACTTTCTAATTTAATTAATTCCATTAATAACATTTGAAAAGCTCTAACAATAGGTGAGTCTGCTATAGTTTCATCAGAGCTTATTATAAAGGATGTTGACTTTGTTCAATAATAGAGGCTTTCATCAATAACAATTAAATTTACCAATAATTGTGCAGTGTGATAGAGTAAGCTCATTGCTGGTAGTGAATAATTTGTCTTAGTGTACAAAAAGGGAACAATCAGCTGGTTCCATTCTCATAGTATTAGCCTGATAAATTTTAAAGTAATGTTATTATAGTAATTCCCCACTACCTGGCATACATATTATCAAATATTCACTGTTGACACTACATTAATATTTTAATCATCTTTTAAAATTATTTATTTATTTATTTGTTTATTTATAGAAAGAGAGATAAAGAGAGGGCATGCACACAACCGGGGGAGTAACAGAGGGAGAAGGAGAGAGAGCATCTCAAGCAGACTACCACTGCATATGAAGCTTGACACGGGGCTCAGTCTCACAACCCTGAGATTATAAGCTGGTTTAAAATCAAGAGTTGGACATTTAACTGACTGAGCCACCCAGGAGCCCCCTTAAATGATTTGTTCTAAATAAATAACAATGTTTTATGTCTGAAATCTATTTGGCTTCTTTGGGAGAAAATTATACTCTTTTTTTTTTTTTTTTTTTTTTTGCCTCTACCTACCTTCATATGAAAGAAAATGCCATATGGATTGACAATTCCAACATGTAATGTGGTATATATAAAGTAGTAGAAGAAAATATGGAACTTGAGATGGAAAAGCATGTTTGCAAAGGCAGAAATCACAAAGGAATGGTTACATGAAAAGTTATTACACATCTGGATAGCTTCTACTATTATCAACATGACTTACCAGAATTGTACATTTTTTACCAAGTATGAACCTACACTGATACATCATAATCATGAAAAGATCACAGTTTACCTCAGGGTTCACTCATGACATTGTCCATTCTGTGGGTCTGGACAAATGTATAATGATATCTATCCATTATTATAACATCACACAGTATTTTCAGTGTCCTAAAAATCCTCTGTGCTCTGCCTTTTTATCTCTCCCTACTTCACCCTCTTTCCAGGAAACCACTGATCTTTTTATTGTCTCTATAGCTTTGCCTTTTGCCAGAATGTCATATAATTGGAATCATATATCATGTAGCCTTCTCAGATTGGCTTCCTCTACTTAGTAATACACATTTAAGGTTCCTTTGTGTCATGTCATGTCTTGATAGCTCATTTCTTTTTAGCACTGAATAATACTACATTGTCTGCATGTATCACAGTTTATTTATTCATTCACCTACTGAAGGACATCTTGGTTGCTTCCAAGTTTAAGCGGTTATGATTAAGCTGCTAATCCATGTTCAGGGTTTAGTTTAGGCATAAGTTTTCAACTCCTTTGGGAAATAACGAGGAGTATGATTGCTGAGTCATATGGTAAGAGATGTTTAGTTTTGTAAGAAACTTCCACACTGTCTTCTTAAGTGGTGGTACCATTTTGAATTCCCACCAGCTATGAACGAGTATTCCTATTAGTTCACACGTCACCATTTGATGGTGTTGGTGTTCTGGACTTGGAGCATTCTAGTAGTTGTACAGTGATATCTCATTGTTGTTTTAATTTGCCTCTTCCTAGGAACATATTATGTGAACAGCTTTTCATATGCCTATTTGCCATCTGTATATCTTCTTTGGTAAAGTGTTTGTTTTGAGTCATTGGCCCATATTTTAATTGAGTTGTTTGCTTTTTTATTGTTGATTTTAAGAGTTCTTTGTATATCTTTGATAACAGTCCTTTATCTGATGTGTCTTTTGCAAATTTATTCTCCCAGTCTGTGGCTTGTCTTCTCATTCTCTTGAGATTGTCTTTCACAGAGCAGAAGTTTTTAATTTTAATGAAGCCTAGCTCATCAATTATTTCTTTCATGGATTGTGCCTTTCACGTTATATAAAACTAGTTATTTTAAAAATACCTACAAATTAAACAACTATCATTTCATAACTATCCTTAGCAAATCTTTTTAAAAGAGAGAAGCAGGAGGAGGAGAGGGAGATAATATCCAGTGTTAGGGAGGGTGTGGAAAATGGAAGCTTGCATACAATCCTATTGAAAGTATAAATTGATACTTTTGGAAGAGGGTAGGGCCAACATGGCAATGTGTATTAAAGGCTTTAATTACATACCTTTGGACCCAACAGTTCTACTACAAGGAAAATATCCTAACAAAATAAATAGTCAAACATATATTTACAGGTTTCTTTATTGTTGTGCTGTTTATGTGTAAACAAGGGCAGCCATTCTGAAGAAGGAAAAAAAAAAAAAACCTGAGAAATTAACAAACACACCAGCTTGTATTTCTGCTCTGATAGCTATAAAGCCAAAAGAAGTCAGAGACATGGCTATATGCTTATCGAACTGTTCCACTTCTCTACTCTTTAGTATAAAACATGAATAGGCAGCATAGTATAGAGAAAAGGGCCTTGGCTGGTTTAAGACTCAGAATGCCTGAGTGCTGCTATGGACCCGTTGAAATAATGTAAATATAAAAATATAAGGAATTATTAAAATATTAATGTTAGGAAGTAGAAAATAAAAACATCTGTGGGCCCCTTTATCCATTTATTTGCATTTGTCTTCACAACTGATCTTGCAAATAAAAAGTCCAATATCAAGTGGAAGAGAGAGGGTATATTGTTACAATTGCACCAGAAGGAAATGCCAAATGGTAAAATCTGGAATGCCTTGACTTTGATAGAAAAGCAGTAAAATATTTTGGATAGAATATACTTCCCAATTATTATTGTTCAAAAATTAGTCAAAAGAAATTTCTGCTTACATAAGGATGAGCAGAGGATAATTGGCATCAAATGTAAAACAGCCTTTAGGTGTAGTGCAGTGGGCAGAGATCTAGTGCAGTGTTGGTCAGTAGAACCTTCCATGGTGGGGTGCTTGGGTGGATGAGTCCATTAAGCATCTGACTCTTGATTTCAGCTCAGATCATGATCTCAGTGTCATGGGATTGAGCCCCTTGTCAAGCCCAGTTTGGGTTCCACGCTCAACAAGTAGTCTGCTTGAGGATTCGCTCTCCCTTTGCCCCTCCCCACCCGGCACACACACATTTTTGCAATCTTTCTCTAAAATAAATAAGTAAGTATGAAAAAAAGAACCTTCCATGGTCTATGTCTGCATTGTCCAATGGTAACTACTAATCACCTGTAGCTGAGCCCTCAAAATATGGCCAGTGTCATTGAGGAACTGTATATTTAATTTTATTTAATACTAAGTAATTTAAATTCAAATAGCCATCTGTGATTAGCAGTCTCTTACTGGAGAGTGTGGCTCTAGAATTAAGGACAACAAATTGGGTCTTTTTTTAAATGTCGGGGTTCGTTTCAGACATCTCTGATGAATAAGGGTGATAAAGGGGCAAGAAGGTAAATATCTTTGTGAAATTTTCCTTTCATTCAAAGAAATACTTAACAGGGAGATCCTTTAATTCTGTGACTGCAAGTTCAAGATTGCTCAGAGAAGTCTTGGTCTCAAATATTCTTTAGCCTTGCTCACTTAAGAATTCTAATGTTCACTCATTGTTTCACTTGCCAAAAGGAAAACACAAGTTGAATTTATGTATCATGTGTAAAAAAAAAAAATACTTTGTTTTTCTTTATTCTCACACTACTACCACTCTTACCACACTTCTGACACCAGATGTGTATATTTCCAAACAATTCTAACTGCCTGGAGTTACTGACAGATCCCACAGGTACAGGTCTCAGTCTCACAAGACTGCCTTTCCCACCTCGCTCATATGTCAGTGATAAGTCCAGGTCATCACCTGTGTTTCTGACCAATTGGCTATAAATCAAAAGTTTCCATGACCCCCTCCTCAGATTTAATCATTTGCTAGAACAGCTCACAGAACTCAAGGAAACACTTACTTAATGTTTGCTGTTTTATTGCATAACAGAGACTGCAAGAAACAATACCAATGAACAACCAGATGAAGAGATACACAGGCTGAGTTCCAGAAGAGTTCTGAGGGCAGGCACTTCTGTCCCTGTGGAGTTGGGGTGCACCACTTGCCCATCACAGGGGTGCATTCACCAACCCAGAAGCTCCCCAAACCCCACACTTTGGGGATTTTTTATGGAGGCTTCATCAGTTTGGACACAATCAGTCATGAATCATTGTCCCTAGAGAATGGGGATGGAGTTGAAAGTTCCAAGCTCCTAGTCATGACTTGGTCTTTCTGGTGACCAGCCCCATCCCAAAGCTATCCAAGATTCACCCTTAGAACAAAGACACTTACTCCTATCACCTGGAAAATTCCAAAGTATTTAGGAGCTTTGTATCAGGTGCCAGGGACAAGGACCAAAATTAGAACGAAAGATGCTCCTGATGTTCTTATCACTTAGGAAATTACAAGGGTTTTAGGAGCTCTGTGCCAGGGCCTAGGGACGGAGACCAATATCTCTTTTCTATTATTTCACATTCAGACACTGGACTTGACATTGAAAACATAACAACCAACAGTCTAGAGTCCCTAGATTCAAAGTTTCCTTGGAATATGATTAGGAATCATATGACACAGACCAGATGTTACCGAGAAGGGGTGAAAAAGTGGTTTGTGTAGAAGGAAGCATTGGGAAAAACTTTAAAAATAGTGAGCATTAAATAGGAGACTAGGGAAAAAAAGATCTATAGAGAGGGAACAGTTGGGAAAAATCAGGGAAAGGTGAGAATCGGAAATCTCCGAAAATGTAAGCTAGTCGTGAAGTTGTAACAAGAATAGAACTCAGAAAGTGTTCAGGGACCAGATCACCATCACCACCACTGTCACCACTGCTGTCACCACCACCTTCGTCACCGTCATCATCACTTCATCCTTACATCATTGTCACCATCATTATCACTGCAATCGCAGTAACCATATACGGGCCACTAGGCATTAGATTAAGCATTTTTCATGCATTATTTAATTCTTGCCACGACCCTACGAAGCAAATAGTGCCCTAATTTATTGATGAGAAAATTGCACTGCCAATGATTGCCAAACGAGGATGTCAGGCCAGGGGCAGCCCTGTTAAACCACACTGAGTTTCGACTTTTGCTGAGTAGTCTCATCTCTCTTCTATGGAATTTAAACTGCTTTATCCTGAATACTCTGGGAAGCCTTCTGAGAAAAGTCATACCAGGAGCAAGGTAGAAAATAGACTAGGAGGAAGACAGACTAGCTGTCTTCAGAAATAAGGGAAGAAGTTAATGGCACAGTTTAGAACAAGGGTGAGGGAGGGCCATTCTGACCTCAGGGCGGGAAAGTAGAATTTGAAAAGGAGTTGATTTGAGAGGGGTTTTGGCAATTGTGGCCAAGGAAACAGAGCTTATCTCGTAATATGCAAGTTTTCCTAACGAGACCAACTTGCACAAATCACCCTTGTTGGAAATAAGTGCCACTTCCTGTCATCGGTATTCTTGAAGCATGTGGCACATCACAATATTGTTTGGAGATGTGATATAATGGAAATATAACTTTATATTTATGAACTAATCCCTTTATGAAAGTATACCTTTCATTAAAACCTTAGTGTTCTTTAATAAGGGCATATAGTGATTTTTTTTTCTTTCCAATACATAGGATTTTTAGAATATATAATTAGAGCTCATTTAGAAAGGTCAAAATACCGTTCCCTTTATCATTGTGGAAGCAGGTCTTCTAAATGAATTTCTGACTTGGGAACATTATTATTCTCCTGCCTTTACCCATTGAGGTGGATTTTTTTTTTTTTTCCTCTTGGCTGTATATCCCGGTTCACTTATGGATTGGAAAGATAATAGAAGCTGTTACTTCCAGCGTCAGGGCCTCCACTGTTTTCCAAGAAATTACTTTTGATTTCTTCCAAAGTCTTATGATCACTGTGGTTGGAAAAGAGTGTTGAGAAATGCAGAGTAAAGTGGAGGAGGTGAATGTGGTCTTGACAATAAAGAGAGCTGAAAGAAGGACAGGGGTATGGCCTGAGAGGATGCGCAGCAGCCTGGCTGTAAGAAGGATCAACCAAAGAGGATAAGGAGGGAATAGCAGAGAATAGCAATGTACTGACCATGTAGTTCTTTCCAGGATTTTGGACAGCAGTGGAAAACCCAAACATGCAGGAAGACACACAGAGCACGTCATGTGAGTGTTCTGCGCATTCTCTGATGTAATAAAGGAGCACACGTTCTAAATGCCAGATACTATTTGCAGTGTGTTTAGTTTACTCATTTTTTTAAAGATTTTTTTTTTAAATTCATTTGACAGAGAGAGAGAGAAAACACGGGAGCTCAAGCAGAGGGAGGGACAGCAGGAGAGAGAAGCAGACTGCCCACTGAGCAGGGAGCCCTCCTCAGGGCTCAATCCCAGGACCCAGGGTCATAACCTGAGCTGAAAGCAGTCACCTAACCAATGAGTCACCCAGGCACCCCAAGTTTACTTATCTAATTTCAAGTTAATGAATCCTCATTTAGAGAACAATACCTAGCACAAAGAAGTCACTGCATATATACCGTTCTTATCTCTGTTAATCATTACAACAACCCCATGAGCCTTTTGTTATATATCACCTTTAAGATTATGCATGAAAAATCAAGGGCAGAGAGGTTAACCAATCTCCCCAAGGGTTTACAGTTAATAAGAGAGCTGTAGTTAGTGGGGTCAACCACTATGCCATCTTGTCTACCCTTAATCTATGTAAAGTCCCTATATGAAAAGGGATAATACCTACAAAGTACTTACAGAGCACTTGACATACAGTAAATTCCTAAAGCTGCTAGCAATTATTATTATGTAATAAGATTTAGAAGATGTTCTGATATTTATATCATTCTACACCACACTGCTCAGAAATAGTAAGATTGTTAGGGCTTCGGTTTTATTCTCATGTAAGTTTGAGTAAAGCTTTGTTGACAAGCATGCCCATTATAAATTGGAGGAACCCTCTTTTTACTCAATCATTATCAGTCTGACAGGCACTTGAAGTTTTCACCTCAAAAAATGTGCCTCATAGAAGTGTTCCATATATACATCTACGCGGCTCTGCCCTTTTGGTAGAGAATGACTGCAGCTAACGGTCTTAATTCTTAATGCCAGCAAGGGAAATTCCCTTCCTTGCTTGGTATTTGCATAATATGTCAATTTGTTCATTGTGGTCTGACATTTGTATAACCTAAGGGAGTTAGTCGGTTGGGGGGGGCGGGGAGGCAGGAAAAGGAATCAGGCCAGAGGCTGGAAAGGCGTGGTCATAACGGAATGGATTAGTAATAGAGTTCTCAAGGTCATGCAGGTGGTCCTGGGCAGAACTCAATCCAACCAGACCTTAGAACAAAGTCAAACAGAAACCTGAGTTCTGATCTGTTTTCCCTATAACATGGGTTAGTTGGGGGTAGTGGACTGTCCTCCTCTGTACAGAATAATTTAATGGAAAATGACTCTAACTCAAGTTAGAATGTCAACAGATGCAAAATTAAAGATTACCATTAATTGTAGACAGAGACAGTGAAAGGACAGCTCTGTTTGTGGAATTCCTGGAGAGAATGGTAGTGCTGTGGACTGTGCATGAAAAATGAGCAGTGAAGGTTTGAGGACGCCATAGCTCAGGGTGGCAGAAATGTGAGAACTCTAGAAGGAGTCAGGGGATTGCAGAAGAGAGCGAGCAAGGGAAGGCCTCAGGATGGGTGACCGGGAGTTCCCTTGTCTTCTGCATCTGTCACTCCCATAGCCCCCTTTGTCTATCTATGACTAGTGTTTTAGCCAATGATGTCACTGGGCAAGTGTGCTAGGTACCACCCCCATAAAAGGATGACGCAGGAGACCAGCAGATCTCCCTCCACTCTGCTACTTAGGGAAGGGCAGGCTGGGGGACAAGGTGGGAAAATCTGTCTTTAGATATTATCCTCCTCTATGGAACCTTCATCTCAGATGACTACATCTCCATGACCTTAGATGGCCATAGTTTCTTTGAACATTTAGGGACTATGTGAATAATGTTATGATTCACAGTATTTCCAAAGTAATATCTGCAAATGTTATGTGTCATTTATTATCTGGAGAAGTAATAAGCTTTTATTAACCATAATGACTAACATGTATATGTGATCTACTGTTTGTAACAGTATTTCGGTGGCATTACATTTGAATCTCCTAATAATCTTGCAAGGGAGATGACACCATTATCCTCCTCTTAAAAATGAATGAATGAATTTCTTGGAGGCACTGAATTAGCCAGCAAAGCATAGATTTTGATTTACTGACTTACTATTACATGCTGTTCACTGGAAGTCCCTCTTAACTTTAGATGCAAAAATCACCTCAGTGATAGCAATTTGCTTTTTAAAAGACTTCTATTACAAATGAAGAGCTCTTGCATTTATTCAGATAATTCAGATTGCATCCTCTTTCTTCTTCATACCTCAAGGTAGTTTATGTACACAGTAGGCATTTACTAAGTGTTAACCGCCTTGTTATTGTCTCTTTGTACTCTCACAAGTAATCACTTTGATTTGTAAACATCTGATGAAAAAATCACTATGGAATAAAGAGAATACTCAGAAATTGTAATTCCCAATGTGGGAAGCTAAAGTGAAAAAAAATGAGATGCAATTATTTTTAGTTTAAGGAAAGGCTGTCCCCTCCAACATCTACATGAGTGGATTTTAAATAATTCAAATGGCCAAAACCGGAAGACAACAAGGCAGATGCTTTATGCCTGTGTAAAACTCATAAAAGGCAATTATTGGGAGCCTCCAAACCAGTCTCTCCGGTAGTCACCCAACAACAAAACAATATATTATTTTATCCTACCAACATAATGTCCTGTTCTGTTCTTAGGTGTGTGTTTGTCCTTCGTACTACACAGTCTTCTTTACCATGGCTCATGAGTATAGCCGTCTTTCTTCTCTCCCAGAAATATCAAAAATACTCTTGCCCCTGGCTGATTCCCCAACAGAACTTATGTTAAAGTCTCAGCAGGAGAAACAAAGCCCTCGAGGGGCTGCCCCTCAGCAATAGGTGTTTCCAACTTGCCAACACTGAGGGTCCCTACTTCCGTGAGCGTTGCTTCCATTCGGCCTTCCTCCTGCTTATCCTTTTCCTTAAAACATACAAGAAACCGTTCTGAATTTCAACGTTTATTACCTTTGGTAATAAACAAATAATACCATTTGAAAATGGTCTTAAAGGAATCCTTTGGGTTTGAATGTTCTCTTCTGACAGAAATGCTGAGGTCTGAGACTTTCGTTGAGGATTAGGGTTAGGCAAGAAGAGAACGAAGATGAGGGGCAGCTTTTCTTAGCAGCTAGTAAATATATTACAAGGCTATCATTATAATTAAGCTGAACTATAATTAAAGACGGTATTGATATAGAGAAAACCCTGGGGTGTAAACAAATAGTGGCGTACGTGTTAATATATGCTAGACAAGGCAGTACGTATCAATAGGGATGATGATTATTATTAGTTTAAGTCTTATGGGGAAGAAGAAGGTCTTCATTCATACTAAAATATAAATTCCAACTCGAGGGGCGCCTGGGTAGCTCAGTGGGTTCAAGCCTCTGCCTTCAGCTCAGGTCATGATCTCAGGGTCCTGGGATCGAGTCCTGTATCGGGCTCTCTGCTCAGCAGGGAGCCTGCTTCCTCCTCTCTCTCTGCCTGCCTCACTGTCTACTTGTGATCTCTGTCTGTCAAATAAATAAAATTTAAAATAAATAAATAAATAAATAAATCCCAACTAGATTAGACTTAAATACTGATAATAAATCAAACTATGGGAATTAGAAAAAAGTATAGAGGAATTTTTAAAACAGCTCTATCAAGATATAATTGACAATGACCCCTTATTGACAGTGTATGAATCAGTATGTTTTGACCTAATGTGTACACCCTTTAAACCACCTCTAGAATCCAGATAGTGAGCATCTCCATCATCCCCAAATTTTCTGTGTCCCTTGGTAATGCTGCCCTCTCACCCCCTCCTCATTCCCAAGCAAGCACCCCTTTTGGTCATCATAAAATAGTTTGCATTTTCTAGTGTTTCCTATATGGAATCATACAGAGCATACTCATTTTGTCTAATTTCTTTCATTCAGCATAATTTTTTTCAGATTCAACCTTGTCATTGCATGAATCACGAATACGCTCATTTTTATTGCTGTGTTTGGTTATTGTTTGTCCATTAATCCATTGATGGACATTAGGGTGGTTTCCAGGTTTTTACTATTAGAAATAAAGCCACTATGAACATTCATGTTAAAATCTTTAAATATATACATATATATACATACACACACACACACGCATATATTTCCTTTTGAGTAAATACCTGGAGATATTTAAATGATCTATGAAAATGCCTTATAAGTATAAAAATGGAGATTCATAATGGAAAAAAAAAGTTGTATTTGACAACATTAACCCTTGTAATTTCTTCACATCAAAAAATATCATTAATAAAATTCTAGGTTAGGGACATCTGGGTGGCTCAGTGGGTTAAAAGCCTCTGCCTTCAGCTCGGGTCGTGATCCCAGGGTCCTGGGATCGAGCCCCACATCGGACTCTCTGTTAGCAGGGAGCCCACTTCCTCCTCTCGCTCTCTCTCTGCCTGCCTCTCTGCCTACTTGTGATGTCTATCTGTCAAATAAATAAATAAAATCTTTTAAAGAAATAAAATAAAGTTCTAGGTTAAATGATAGTCAAGGAAAATAAATAAATAATAGCTAACAGTGGTGAGAACTCACTATGGGCAAGGCATAAGAAACTGTATGATGTCCGTGGTATCAGTCACTCTTCACAATAGTCCTGAAAGGTAGACACTGTTATCCCAGGAGAAGGCACTCTGGATCTTAACCCACGTTCTGTGCTGCCTCCCCGCGTGGAGACAGGGCACAGGTTAATGCAGATGGCCATACTTGGCAGGGGAAGTCCAGCGTCCTAATGCATAAAAGCATATGTGAAACAGAATAGAAACAACATAAAATGAGTATCTGACCCATGTAAAGAACTTGCACAGACCCTGCAGGAAAACACAAAGAGGTAAAAAGAGAAAGGGATGTAAATAGATAGTTCACACCCAAGTAAAAGTAAGACTATATGAAAAAATATAGTCTTCACTTATAATCAAAGAAATTAAAACATTGCTGTAACACCTTTCAAAGGAGTAAATATTTTTAGATATTTTGCTGTTGGGTTGTTTTGCTTTGATGGCGGCAACATGTCATGTTAGTGGGGTTGGAAGCCATTTCTCACACTTTATGGGTGGAAGTATAAATTAATACACTGATTCTGGAAAACAATTTGACAACATCAGTAAGGATCAACGACTTTGAAAATATTTGTACCCTTTGGTTAAAATTTGCTTTTTGGAATCACCTAGAGAAGTGTGAAGTGGATACAAAGATTTTACGTACAAACATCTTTCTTTTTTAGTTTTATTTATAGTAGTGAAAAATTGGAACTATCTTGTCACATGAAAATGAGCATCTGAAGTCATTCTATAGATAAGAAATCCTATGCAGC
Source organism: Neogale vison (assembly GCF_020171115.1). Taxonomy (NCBI): domain Eukaryota; kingdom Metazoa; phylum Chordata; class Mammalia; order Carnivora; family Mustelidae; genus Neogale; species Neogale vison. The sequence goes on along the minus strand of NC_058093.1, from coordinate 161,142,211 downwards.
TACCAAAGGGGTGTTTATCAAGCTACTTCATAAATTATTGGTAGGAGTGGAACTTACTACAAATTTTTTGGAGAGCAGTTCGATAATACTTTTAATTGACTTAAAATACTTCTGAGCATTGACTTAGTGATTCTGCTTTTCAGACTGTAAAATGGAAATACTTTTGCACAAAATTAAAATAATATTTTTAAAACAAATGCCCAACAATGGATAAATTAAATAATTTAATAAATTCAATAGGTTATTTAATAAATTAAATTATGGCACATTCATTTGATGAAACCATTTAAAATGTCTTTTTTTTTTTTAAGGACTATTTATTTATTTATTTATTTGACACACACACAGAGAGAGAGAGAGAGCACAAGTAGGCAGAGTGGCAGGCAGAGGGAGAGGGAGAAGCAGGTTCTCTGCTGGGCAAGGAGCCTGATCCGAGGACCCTGGGATCATGACCTGAGCCAAAGGCAGCCGCTTAACCGACTGAGCCACCCAGGCGCCCCAAAAGCCATTTTAAAATGTCTTATAAGTAGTGAGAGAGAATATACCTTTTAATAAAATATCATCTACTACTGAGTCCTGATATTGAAATTGAAAAGTAAAGAAAGATAGAAGAAAACAAAATGTCAGTAATGATTAATCTGTGGGTAATATTTAACTTCTGTCCTTACTTCCCTGTGTTTTCTGAGCTTTCTCCAGTGGATATATACTACTTTTGCAATGCTATGATGCATATTAGGTTATAGAGGCAGAATTTGAAATTGAATACTCAATATGAATGCAGCTTCGTACAGAAAAGAGGCAAGAAGGGAATCAACCAAAACATCAGTAGTATGGGTTTTTGTTTTTTTCTGTATAATTTTTGGAAATTTTTCTAAGTAGTAAAGAATCAAGGCAAAAACTATTTTGAGAAAGAGAGGGGGGAAAAAACCAAGTCCCTCTCTTTTATTTTTCTTCTGAAGATTTTATTTATTTATTTGAGGGAGAGAGAGCATGGGCAGAGGGAGAGGACAGAGGGAAAGCAGACTCCCTTTTGGGCAGGAAGCCCGCCCGCTGGTCTGGATCCCAGGACCCTAAGATCATGACCTGAGCTGAACACAGATGCTTGACTGACTGAGCCACCCAGGCACCCCCAAGGCCCTCCCTTTAATCTGAGAAAAATAATGCATGAGAACAGAAGGGAATTATAATAGGCTCCTCCTGCTACAACAAAACATACCTCTCTAGCCAGTTTAAAAAGATGAACTGGTTGATGTAAACAAAAAGAGCCCAGGTGCACTTGGCTTCAGACTTGTTTAAACTCTGGAGACCCAGAGGACAACCCCCAAGTGCTAACTTTTCCTGTTTCTAGGCCCTGCTAGTTTCTGCTTAACTGTATTCCTGTTGAGTACTATCCAAATTACATAACCAGTTCTTGTGTCTCTCACTTGCCCATGGACAGGGGCTTTCCAAGTGGTAGGTAGAATGGCCACCAGCAGACCAAATCATGTACTGTCCCCCTTCACATCCCCAGCAGGGAATTGCTCTTGGTACCTCAAACAAGACCCCAGCAAGTAAGTGGCAAAAGGCTGCCTTGGGTTGTGTGCACAACCCTGCACAATCACCATGGCTGGGTGGGATGGGGTCATGGGCTATTCTACTTCTCTGTCTGAAGGGAAACAAAGTCATCCCCACAGCAAACACATGGAAAAGATGACAAGAGAGATTACAGGAGAAAAGGAGGAAAGGGAATGTTGCAAGGGCAATGTGACAGATGTCAGTGACAGAAACTAGAAGGTACAGTGCCAGGCATTTGACAAAATTACCTCATTCAGTCCTCACAGAATTACAGAAAAGTGAAGGTCAGAGAAGGAAATAGAGGGTAAGAGAAACTTAAGTTAGTTGCCCCAAAACCTGCAGGTAGAACATGGCAGCGAGGAGACTGGAGCTAAGGTCTGTCTAAAGCCATAGCCAAACCATCCCCCCGTCCCCAGTGTTTGTCTTTCTTCAGCTTTATGGTGGCTTCATCTGCAGTCAAGGAACAGAGAGACATTCTGTGTTGTCGCGTGTATGGAATGGCGAGGGGGTGAGCAAAAGCTCTAACCTTCCAAAGGAAACATCCAGGCGACCACCTCTCTCTGCTCCAAGAACACTGCTGAGAAGAGAGCTAACATGGAATAATATATGAGAGCGGGTGCCGTAGGTAAAATGATGGGTATTTTCCCGACACTAAAATCAGCTATGAGTTTCATATACGTTAAAAGAATTTCACACTTCAATTTTTAAACTTTTTCCAAGAAAGTTGGGCTTATTCCATGTTGGCATTCAAAGAGTATTTTCAACAGCATACCAGGCACTCTCAGAGATCTAAAAGTAAACATCATCTAAATGAGGACACAGAGATAAGCAATGGGAAATTCAAGGTAGAAAGACATAAATGGCAACTTGGGATAAATGGCCCTTGTTGGTCTGGCGGTTCCCCAGACAAAGCAGCCAATCTAAGAGGAACCTAAGTTTATTTATACATGCTGAGGATTTACTCTACCTAGTGATTAAACCTTTAGGACACCCTTCTTAAGTTTAGTAGAGCTTTAAGAACTCAAGCTTTGCATTTCCTTAACCTTCTTGCTTCCTGTCCTTGGTTCTGCATGAAAAAACTCATCTCCTCACAGTTCCAAGAAATAATTCCAAAAATAAATGTAGGCATTTGCTTTAACCAGGACATTATGTCCCCAGTTTTCTTTCCAAATCCTACAGGATGTACACGTTGCACTTGATGTCTGTCTACAAGCACAGCAAAATCCAAGTTCTACATTTGCTCCCCAGATGAGTAACTCTGCTTGGCAAGGCTGCATCTAGCAGATAATACCCATGAAGGAACAGCTGGATGAGTGATTTGTAGTAAAAAAGCACCAACAATCCCTTGGGATTTATTTAGCACAATTTATTTAATTCTTTATTCAGAAGTAAAATTCCATACATTAAGTAACATATGTAGAAGTACTTCAGCTGTTTATCATTAAAGGGGTGCACAATTATTGGGGATTCTGACGTGAGAATCATCAGCCATTTTGTCAGTCTGGCACTGATTCCCTCCAGAGTCATAGGGGGTGGGAGGAATGTTGCCTTATGACCCCCTGTGCCCTTCTTGACAAAACTGAGGAAGCATGACAAAGTAGAAAGAGTACAGATCTTGAAGTCAGATTTAGGTTCAAATATAAATTTTTTTTAAGATTTTATTTATTTATTTATTTATTTGACAGATCACAAGTAGTCAGAGAGGCAGGCAGAGAGAGGGGAAGGGAAGCAGGCTCCCTGCTGAGCAGAGAACCTGATGCGGGGCTTGAACCCAGCACTCTGGGATCATGACCTGAGCCGAAGGCAGAGACTTTAACCCACTGAGCCCCCCAGGCACCCTGAGGTTCAAATATAATTTTTATATAATAACTGGTTTTGGGATCTCTCTGAGTTCCTGTGTCCTCATTTGGATAATCCAATTATCAGACAGAACTTCCTACCCCCTTGGGGAGTCAGATAAAGTTGGTGTGAACCAATCTGAAAGTGTAAACCCTTCCCACAACCTTTGGGAATTCTTGGGGGTTACTGTCCCTTAACCTGTTATTTGTCTGGCTCCAACAGTATGCAAGCTATGTTCTCTTTTCCCCCTTCATCGGATTGGAAGTGAAACTTGACCCCCTTGCCAGCATCCACGAATACATACGTCCACTCAATACCGACATGTCTAGTAACTTCACTGAAGATATGGGCTTGGCAAGGCTTGGTAGAGCTGGGGGAGGTGGGGGACTGAGGGCACACAGCTTTTTTCATCTCTCTACCAATGTCATTCTTCCTTTTCCTCTTCTTTTTTGCTCCGGATTGTTTCTTAGGAACTGCAGATATTTTTCCTCTTGCTATGCAGAGAAGTTGAGCTCTCTTCTGTTCTTGTTCCAAACTTATGTATTCAAAATACATCAATATGCTAGCAGAACAAAGGGGTTTCCTATGGCATCTTCGGAAGGTAGTCAAGGTTATAAATAGAAAAAAGGAAATTTTCCATAATCTTTTTTTTTTCTTTCTTTCTTTCTTTCTTTTTTTTTTTTTTAAAGAACAGTGGTGCCTGGGCAGCTCAGTGGGTTAAAGCCTCTGCCTTTGGCTCAGGTCATGATCCCAGGGTCCTGGGATTGAGCCCCACATCGGGCTCTCTGCTCAGCAAGGAGCCTGCTTCCTCCTCTCTCTCTGCCTGCCTCTCTGCCTGCTTGTGATCTTTGTCTGTCAAATAAATAAATAAAATCTTAAAAAAAGAAAAGGAACAATAATAATACCTACCTCGATAGATTTGTGTGAATTTAGGTACAAGGGATGTAAAATTTCCAGCACATAGTAAGTGCATAATAAATCCTGCTGTCAATAATGACGATTCTGTGTTAGGTAGCTATTGTCTGCAGTAATTGTACTTCTCTTGGTATCACTATCACAACTATAGGTAACTGTTTTTTCAGTCATATTTTCATGTCTGTCTCCCCCATAAGCTGTAAGTTTCCTGAGGGCTGAAACTATTTCTGTCTTGTTTACCACTATGTCACCAATGACTCATACTGTGCCTGGCCCACGTATTTAACTCTTCACTGCATTAATAAATAGATGAACGAATAAATGGAGAGATATCAGGATTGGGGGATTTTCCTCTCTCTTTAGAGGTAGTGATTTTATAGGAAGAAGTGATAGGGCAGGTGAGGAATGGGGAAGTTACAGAAGATGTTCTCTAAATAGTATAAGCTCTTGAAGACTTTGGGAAAGATTAGCAGAGCCTCCACCTTCTTCGTTCACCCCTTGTTTCTCTGCATTTTCTGCTCCCCTATATCAGATTAGCCTCCTACCAATTCCAGTGGGTTTATCAGTCTCCCTAAAGCTTAAAAAAAGACTAGTTTGTCTATCTCTACCCTGTTTCACTAATACAAACCATGATCATTAGGCTTTTAGACTAGTCCAGGAAAACCTGTCTTATCCATAATTTATGTGTAGTAGCTACATTTTTCCCTAGCATTTTCCCATGGTAGATATTTCACTTTTTAGTTACCTGTTTGGATCACCTAACTTTACCTGGTTGGATCATCTAACTTTAACGTTACAGCATTTCCTGAACAGGAATATGTGCTGTAATGAAACTTATAAGTTAAAACTTATAAATTAACTTTAGATAGGGAGGGAGACAAACCATCAGAGAGTCTTAATCTCACAAAACAAACTGAGGGCTGTGGAGGGCCGGGGGTGGGGGGAGGGGGTTGGGTTATGACCCTGGGGAAGGTATGTGCTATGGTGAGTGCTGTGAAGTGTGTAAGCCTGATGATTCACAGACCTATACCCCTAGGGCTAATAATACATTATATGGTAATAAAAAATTAAAAATAAAAAAATAAATTAACTTTAGGATTATAACTCCTTTCTGGACTGCAGAGTTGCCTTTACGTGCAGGAACTGCTTATTGATTGCAAAGCAAAGACACTGGATTTATGGTCACCCTCTTCCGTGGGCCTCCTCTTCTCAACTGACAGTGAGGAGTCTGGGCCAAACAAATGGATTTTCAACAGTAGTGAAGGATGGGAGCCTGGGTGGGCTAGGTTCAGCCCTCCTTCCCCTCTTTTGCCTGCCAGAGCAACTGTTATTATTTTTTTTAGATGCTTGGCTCCAGTGAAGGAATTAATTTGAAGAAAAGATTCCATGGTAAAAATTAAAATCAGCAAACTGGAAGAGACTTTTTTATAATCCAAAGTAAAGAAAATTAAATCACCCAAAAAATATTTTCTGAGTCTAGGGGGCTATTTCAGTAGGACTGTCAGATAAAATACAGGATGTAAAGTTAAATTTCAATTTCAGGAACAATGAATAATTGTATAGTAGAAGTATGTCCGGGCGCCTGGGTGGCTCAGTGGGTTAAGCCGCTGCCTTCAGCTCAGGTCATGATCTCAGGGTCCTGGGATCGAGTCCCGCATCGGGCTCTCTGCTCAGCAGGGAGCCTGCTTCCTCCTCTCTCTCTCTGCCTGCCTCTCTGCCTACTTGTGATCTCTCTCTGTCAAATAAATAAAATAAAATCTTTAAAAAAAAAAAAGAAGTATGTCCTATATTCAAGTCATACTTCCATGAAATCTGGCAACCTTAGAATATGCTAGGCACTTTAAGAATGAGGGACAAGCAGCATACACCAAGAAGAGCACAAAGACATGATAAAAGAAATTAAATTTTTTGCTGTAAATATTATTATTATTATTATATTATACAGAGTCCTCATCCCAACCCATCCCCAGTGACTACTTCCTATGTCTTTACTACTTCTAGAATTTATTGCTCATTTGAAATTTTTGAAATCAGTGGAAAATTGGTGTTTAATATATAGAATCTAACTCTACAGCAAATACACACAAAAGACATCTATGCCATGGAATTGGAAATTCTGCTTCAAAACCCTGCATTAAAAATAACCTATCTGGGGGTGCCTGGGTGACGTCTGCCTTTGGCTCAGGTCCTGGGATCGATCTCCACATTGGGGTCCCCAGTCAGTGGGGAGTCTGCAACTCCCTCTCCCTCTTCCTCTCCCCCCAGCTTTTACTCTCTCAAGCTCACTCTCTCTCTCAAATAAATAAATAAAATTTTTTGGAAAAATGACCTATCTGGTTCTAGAAATGAAAGAATTTGGGGAATGATTCTCTACCTGTTACTCATATGATGTGTTCTTCCTATTGGACCTCATGTCCTCAGTTTTGTCCAGAGGGCATGAGAGGCCTTAGGGCAACACTTGTCATTTTCTTTGACGCAGGGCACAGTTTGCTCTGTTCAAATGGGGGAGTAGTAAAAATGAATTTGTATTCATTTTTAAACTCCTGTATAGTGAAAGTATCAGTATTTGGAGGATAATTGGTATCTTTGGAAATATTCAGAGTTATCCCAAATTGACCATTTAGGGCTTATGTGAAACAAGACTGTTTTGGATGTACATAAAGACTATCTTAATCATCAAAGAAAGAGCTAGCTTATACTAAGGAGGAAGGGTGAGTCAAATGGTACCTATGAACGTTACTATTATCTAAGTTCTTATACACGGATAGCCTATAGTTTAACAGTTAAAATCATATATAAACATGCAAAATTATTTTGTGGAATAATCACAAAACTTCACTTATTGAGGTAAAACCTTCATTATTCTTCCTCATATAGTCTTTTCTTCTATACCACATCTTCCCATCTCTTAAAAATATATCTGAAGCCATAAGAGGAAAAGCAAATGATTTCTCTCATTTTTTTAATTTTAAATTTTTTAATTTAAAAATTTTTTAATTTTAAAATTATCATGTAATGTATTATTTGCCCCAGAGGTATAGGTCTGTGAATTATCAGGCTTACACACTTCACAGCACTCACCATAGCACATACCATCCCCAATGTCCATAAACTAACCACCCTCTCCATATACCCCTCCCCCTGGCAACTCTCTGTTTTGTGAGATTAAGAGTCTTTTATGGTTTGTCTCCCTCCCAATCACATCTTGTTTCATTTTTTACACCCCTACCCCCCAAACTCCCCACTATGCCTCTCAAATTCCTCATATCAGGGAGATCAAATGATAATTGTCTTTCTCTGATTGACTTATTTCACTCAGCGTAATACCCTCTAGTTCCATCCACATTGTCCCAAATGGCAAGATTTCATTTCTTTTGATGGCTGCATAGTATTCCATTGTATATATACACCACCTCTTCTTTATCCATTCATCTGTTGATGGACATCTAAGTTCTTTACATAGTTTGGCTATTGTGGACATTGCTGCTATAAACATTTGGGTGCACGTGCCCCTTCGGATCACTGCATTTGTATCTTTAGGATAAATACCTACTTAGTGTGATTGCTGGGTCATAGGGTAGCTCTATTTTCAACTTTTTGAGGAACCTCCATGCTGTTTTCCAGAGTGGTTGCACCAGCTTACATTCCCACCAACAGTGTAGGAGGGTTCCCTTTTCTCCACATCCTTGCCAGTATCTGTTGTTTCCTGACTTGTTAATTTTAGCCATTCTGACTGGTGTGAGATGGTACCTCATTGTGGTTTTGATTTGTATTTCCCTAATGCCGAGTGATGTGGAGCACTTTTTCATGTGTCTATTGGCCATCTGGATGTCTTCTTTGCAGAAATGTCTGTTCATGTCCTCTGCCTATTTCCTGATTGGATTATTTGTTCTTTGGGTGTTGAGTTTGATAAGTTCTTTATAGATTTTGGATACTAGCCTTTTATCTGATATGTCGTTTTCAAATATCTTCTCCCATTCTATCAGTTGTATTTTGGTTTTGTTGACTATTTCCGTTGCTATGCAAAAGATTTTGATCTTGATGAAGTCCCAATAGTTCATTTATGCCCTTGCTTCCCTTGCCTTTGGTGATGTTTCTAGGAAGAAACTGCTGCAGCTGAGGTCAAAGAGGTTGCTGTCTGGGTTCCCCTCAAGGATTTTGATGGATTCCTTTCTCACATTGAGGTCTTTCATCCATTTTGAGTCTATTTTTGTGTGTGGTGTAAGGAAATGGTCCAGTTTCATTTTTCTGCATGTGACTGTCCAATTTTCCCAACACCATTTGTTGAAGACTCTCTTTTATCCATTGGACATTCTTTCCATTTGTCAAAGATTAGTTGACCATAGAGTTGAGTGTCTGTTTCTCTATTCTGTTCCATTGATCTATGTGTCTATTTTTGTGCCAGTACCATACTGTCTTGATGATGGCAGCTTTATAATAGAGCTTGAAGTCTGGAATTGTGATGCCACGAACTTTGGCTTTCTTTTTCAACATTCCTGTGGCTAGTCAAGGTCTTTTCTGGTTCCATATAAATTTTAGGAGTATTTGTTCCATTTCTTTGAAAAAAATTAATGGTATTTTAATAAGGATTGCATTAAATGTGTAGATTGCTTTGGTTAGCATAGACATTTTCACAATATTTGTTCTTCCAATTCATGAGCATGGAACGTTCTTACATTTCTTTGTGTCTTCCTCAATTTCTTTCATGAGTACTTTGTAGTTTTCTGAGTACAGATTCTTTGCCTCTTTGGTTAGGTTTATTCCTAGGTATCTTATTGTTTTGGATGCAGTTCTAAATGAGATCAACTCCTTAATTTCTCTTTCTTCTGTCTTGTTATTTGTGTATAAAAATGCAACTGATTTCTGTGTGTTGATTTTATATCCTGATATTTTACTGAATTCCTGTATAAGTTCTAGAAGTTTTAGAGTGGAGTTTTTTGGGGTTTCCACATAAAGTATCATATCATCTGCAAAGAGTGAGAGTTTGACTTCTTCTTTGCCAATTTGGATGCCTTTAATTTCCTTTTGTTGTCTGATTGCTGAGGCTAGGACTTCTAGTACTGTGTTGAATAGCAGTGGTGATAATGGACATCCCTGCCGTATTCCTGACCTTAATAGCTCTCAGTTTTTCCTCCCTTGAGAACGATATTTGCTGTGGGTTTTTCATAGATGGCTTTGATGATATTGAGGTATGTACCCTCCATCCCTACACTTTGAAGAGTTTTGATCAAGAAAGGATGCTATACTTTGTCAGTTGCTTTTTCAGCATCTATTGAGGGTATCATGTGGTTCTTGTTCTTTCTTTTATTAATGTATTGTATCACACTGGTTGATTTGCAGATGTTGAACCAATCTTGCAGCCCTGGAATAAATCCCATTTGGTTGTGGTGAATAATCCTTTTAACGTACTGTTCGCGCCTATTGGCTCTTATTTTTGGTGAGAATTTTCATATCCGTGTTCATCAAGGATATTGGTCTGTAATCTTCTTTTTTGATGTGGTCTGTGTCTGGTTGGGGATTAAGGTAATACTGGCCTCATACAATGAGTTTGGAAGTTATCCTTCCATTTCTATTTTTTGGAACAGTTTCAGGAAAATAGGTATTAATTCTTTAAATGTTTGGTAGAATTCCCCTGGGAAGCCATCTGGCCCTGGGCTCTTGTTTGTTGGGAGATTTTTGATGACTGTTTCAATCTCCTTACTGGTTATGGGTCTATTCAGGTTTTCTATTTCTTCCTGGTTCAGTTTTGGTAGCTTATATGTCTCCAGGAATGCATCCATTTCTTCCAGATTGTCAAATTTGCTGGCATAGAGTTGCTCATATAATTGTTTGTATTTCTTTGGTGTTGGTTGTGATCTCTTCTCTTTCATTTGTGATTTTATTTGGGTCCTTTCTCTTTTCTTTTTGATAAGTCTGGCCAGGGGTTTATCAATCTTATTAATTCTTTCAAAGAATCGGCTCCTAGTTTCATTGATTTGTTCTACTGTTATTTGTATTTTGTTGTTGTTGTTACTTGTTTCTATTTCATTGATTTATGCTCTGATCTTTATTATTTCTCTTCTTCTGCTGGGTTTATTCTTTCTTTGTTGTTCTTTCTCCAGCTCCTTTAGGTGCAGGGTTAGGTTGTGTACTTGAGATCTTTCTTGTTTCTTGAAAAAGGCTTGTATTGCTATATACTTTGCTCTCAGGTCTGCCTTTGCTGTGTCCCACAGATTTTGAACAGTTGTGTTTTCATTATCATTTGTTTCCACGAATTTTTTTCAATTCTTCTTTAATTTCCTGGTTGACCCATTCATTCTTTAGTAGGATGCTCTTTAGCCTCCATGTATTTGAGTTCTTTCCAACTTTCCTCTTGTGATTGAGTTCTAGCTTCAGAGCATTGTGGTCTGAAAATATGCCGGAATGATCCCAGTTTTTTGGTACTGTATGAGACCTGATTTGTGACCTGGAATGTGATCTATTCTGGAGAATGTTCCATGTGCACTGGAGAAGAATGTGTATTCTGTTGCTTTGGGATGGAATGTTCTTAATATATCTGTGATGTCCATCTGGTCCAGTGTGTCATTAAAGGCTTTTATTTCCTTGTTGATCTTTTGCATGGGTGATCTGTCCCATGCAGGGGGGTGTTAAAGTCCCTACTATTATTGTATTACTGTTGATGTGTTTCTTTGATTTTGTTATTAATTGGTTTATATAGTTGGCTGCTCCAATGTTAGAGGGATAGATACTTAAAATTGTTAGATCTTCTTGTTGGACAGACCCTTTGAGTATGATATAGTGTCCTTCCCCATCTCTTATTATAGTCTTTGGCTTAAAATCCAATTTATCTGATATAAGGATGGCCACCCCCGCTTTCTTTTGATGTCCATTAGCATGGTAAATTGTTTTCCACCCCCTCACTTTAAATCTAGAGATGTCTTTGGGTCCCAAATGCGTTTCTTGTAGACAGCATATTGATGGGTTTTGTTTTTTATCCATGCTGATACTCTGTGTCTTTTGATTGGGGTATTTAGCCCATTTACATTCAGGGCAACTATTAAAAGATATGAATTTAGTGCCATTGTATTGCCTGTAAGGTGACTATTACTGTATATTGTCTCTGTTCCTTTCTGGTCTACTACTTTTAGGCTCTCTCTTTGCTTAGAAGACCCCTATCAGTATTTCCTGTAGGGCTAGTTTGGTGTTTACAAATTCATTTAGTTTTTGTTTGTCCTGGAACTTTTTATCTCTCCTTCTATTTTCAGTGATAGCCTAGCTGGATATAGTATTCTTGGCTGCATGTTTTTGTCATTTAGTGCTCTGAATATATCATGCCAGTTCTTTCAGGTCTCTGTGGATAAGTCTCCTGCCAATCTAATATTTTTACCATTGTACATTACAGACTTCTTGTACCAGGCTGCTTTCAGGATTTTCTCTTTGTTACTAAGACTTTTAAGTTTTACTATTATATGACGGGGTATGGACCTATTTTTATTGATTTTGAGGGGGATTCTCTGTGCCTCCTGGATTTTGATGCTTCTTCCCTTTGCTGTATTAGGGAAATTCTCTACTATAATTTGTTTCAATATACCTTCTGCCCCCCATCTCTTTCTTCTTCTTCTGGAATTTCAACTTATGGTATCACTTATCTCTCAGATTCTCCCTTGTGGTCAAGTAGTTGTTTGTCTTTCTTCTCAGCTGCTTTATTCTCCATCATTTGGTCTTCCATATCACTAGTTCTCTCTTCTGCCTCATTTATCCTAACAGTAAGAGCCTCCATTTTTTATTGCACCTCATTAATAACTTTTTTTTTCAGCTTGTTTAGATTTTAGTTATTTTATTTCTCCAGAAATGGCTTTTATTTATCTGGATCCTGTTTCTCTAATATCTTCCATGCCTTTTTTGAGCCCAGCTAGCACCTTGATAATTGTCATTCTGAACTCTAGTTGTGACATCTTACTAATGTCTGTATTGATTAGGTCCCTAGCCTTCAGTACTGCTTCTTGTTCTTTTTTTTGTGGTGAGTTTTTCTGCCTTGTCATTTTATCCAGATAAGAATATATGAACGAGGGGCGCCTGGGTGGCTCCGTAGGTTAAAGCCTCTGCCTTCGGCTCAGGTCATGATCCCAGGGTCCTGGGATCAAGCCCCACATTGGGCTCTCTGCTCAGCAGGGAGCCTGCTTCCTCCTCTCTCTCTCTCTGCCTACCTCTCTGCCTACTTGTGATCTCTGTCTGTCAAATAAATAAATAAAATCTTAAAAAAAAATAGATGAACGAGAGAATAAAATACTGAAAGGGTGGCAAAGACCACAGAAAAATGTATTTTTCTAATTTTGAATTTGAATTGTCTAATTCACCAGTCTAATATGTTAGACTGGTGAATAGAACAGAGCCACCCACTTTATTTTGGTCTCTTAGAAGAAACTACCTCCCAAAATTTTAAAGAAAGAAAAACATACACACATACACACACACACACACAAGGGTAAACATGATGAAGGGATGATGGACTATGACTATAAAGATTAAAAAATTTTTTTAAATTTTATTTATTTATTTGACAGACAGAAATCACAAGGATGCAGAGAGAGAGGAAGGGAAGCAGACTCCCCACTGAGCAGAGAGCCTGATGGGGGGCCCGATCCCAGGACCCTGGGATCATGACCTGAGCAGAAGGCAGAGGCTTTAACCCACTGAGCCACCCAGGTGCCCCATAAAGATGAAAAATTTTTAAAAATTTCTAAAAAAGGAATTGATAAGATAAGTTGGTTGGAAAAAGAAAGTGGAGATAATGTGCTTAGGCTGGAGACTAGAACAAAGCCCTGTGCTAGATTTAGGGTATATTTTGATCTATTAGAAGAAATTGTATCCTAAAATTTTTTAGAAGAAAAAACCCTATATGTATACAAAAAATAAAGTTAGATATAATGAAGGATAAAATATGACTATAATAATGAAGGTTTAAAAAGATTTTTTTAGAGAGGTACTGTTAAGATAAACTAGTTAAAAAAAATAAAAGATGAAAAGTTTTAAAAATTAGAATAAGAAAGAAATAAAATTTTAAAAATTTAATTAACCTTGCAAGACTAAAAAATCATGGGGAGAAAACCATGAATTCCATACTTTGCTTTCCCCTCCTCTGGAATTCCACTGCTCTCCTTGATCAGTGAGCTTGGTCTTGGCTGGATGTTCTTGCTGATCTTCTGGGGGAGGGGCCCGTTGCAGTGATTCTCAAATGTCTTTGCCTGAGGCGGAATTGCACCACCCTTGCCAGGGGCCGGGCTAAGTAATCTGCTCGGGTTCGCTCTTGGGAGCTTTTGATCCCTGAATGCTTTCCATACCGGTTTGGAGGACGGGAATGAAAATGGCATCTTCCCAGTCTCTGGCCTGGAGGAGCCAAGAGCTCCGGGCCCCTCTCCTCGGTGCACACTCGGAGAAAAGTGCTCAATCACTCCCGTCTCCCTGGTCTCTGGCCATCCTCCGAGCCCAGCCTGCGACCGAGCATTTCTGTCTCTGATGCATGGCCCTGTTTGGAGTCTCCAAACCCAGCAGATTGTTGCTGCTCTGCTCCTCCAGAGGACAAAGGTGACTCTCCCTGGATCTGCCACATGTGGGGTCCCTGCTCAAAGAGCAGTGATCCAACTGTGCTGTGGATCACAGTTTAAGGTAACCCCAAATTCAGAGCTCACTCCTCGGCTCCTTCTCTGTAGTCGGCTTCCCCATGCTGATACCTGTGAGCTCTGTGACACTCAGACACCCCTGATCCTTCTGTGAACCCACAGGACCTGAGACCACACTGTCCCTGTGAGGGCTCCACCCTTGCTTAGCCTCTGGAGCAATGTCTCTCAGTGCTCTGAGAAGTGCTCTGTTGCTCCACCGCTTGCCGGGAGATGGTCCCTCCCCCAATAGTCTATCTTCCCATCGCTTTAGATTCACTTCTCCACACGTCCTACCTTTCATAAAGTGGTCAATTTTCTTTTCTAAAATTGCTGCTCTTCTTCTCTTTGATCTCCTGTTGGGTTTGTAGGTGTTTGGAATGGTTTGATAACTATCTAGCTGATCTCCTGCTACCTGATGTCGTCTCAGTCTGCTACTTCTCTGCCATCTTGACTCTCCCTCCCGGAATGTGACATTGGGACCAGGTCCTCACATGCCAAGTCTCCTTTGAGTCTGGGTGGGATTCTCATTTTATTTATAAGTAGTTTCTCTTAGCCACAACTGAGCTATCTGTGGTGTGGTCCACCCTCTGAACAGTGTATACAGCAAATGGCTGCTCTGAGAGAGGAGAAGCCATGTTTTACCACCCAACCTTCCAAGTCTGATCTTCCTAGGCTTTTTGTCTCCCCCTTCTCCAATTCACCCTATACATACACTGTCAGATTAATATTCTGTCATTACTGCTTGCATTTTTTAACTCCTGGACACAGAAATCTTCCAGTGACTCCTTTTTTCCGCCTCTGTACAGTGGAAGCCACCCAAATGGCCTGTGGCCAGTGAAATCATCCTCCTTTGCTTCACTCATTCCTTTTAGGCACGAGTGGTACTAATGAACATCCCTGAGATGCTGCACGCCCTTCATGAAACTGACAGTCTTATGAGTCATACAGACCCCAAAAAACCAATTTCATAAAGTATTCTATGACTATAATTGTGATAAAAGTTATAAAAGTAAATTATGAGAGCATTATGAAAGCAGACAGCTAGAATGTATTAGTGAAATTAGGAAAGGTTGCCCTAGGGTAGTGATGCTAATGGGAGCTGGCCAGGTCTGGGGCTGAGAGAGGTTGGGATTTGTATAGGGAAAAGAAAAGAGAATATTCCAGGCAGAGGAGTGGAGGACCCCCCAGCCATTTGTGACTGCAAGGCAATGAGTGAACAGAGTGACATGGACCAGTGATGAACGTCAGAGCCAGATAGCTCAGATCCCACAGAGATATTTTAAGGATTTGGACTTTATAAATCAAAGGTGGTGGGAAGTCCATCCTGCACTTACTTGCTGCTCATCAGAAGGTATCTTAGTTTACTATGGAGGCCGTTAGCTACAAAAGGCATGGCTCCTGAATGAGCTCATATAATCACAAGCTGCCTTAATAAGGCATGACATCTAAACCAAGAAAGACAGCCACATCATAGCTTCTGCCAGTGAGAACACCCCAGGGACTCCAGAAATTAAGTAGTGTAGTATGTCTACTTGTTTCAAAACAAAGATGTCCGTATTTGTGGTTCTACCCTCCCGTGGTTTACTGACAATCCCAATTGCTGAGTAAACCAAGG
The DNA here is from genome assembly GCF_020171115.1 of Neogale vison. Classification (NCBI taxonomy): domain Eukaryota; kingdom Metazoa; phylum Chordata; class Mammalia; order Carnivora; family Mustelidae; genus Neogale; species Neogale vison. Next base: position 161,126,650 of record NC_058093.1, on the reverse strand, counting down.
AAACCCTGGACACCTTTTTTGAGGTTGAGTGGTCACCCTCCTTCAGCATCTCTGTCTCCTGCTTCTTCTGCACCTTGACCCTTTTATTCTCTCCTTCTATCTGCTGTCCCTTGCCTCTATTCTTGGAGTCTACTATGTCTGTAAGAGGACATTTGACAAGAAAGGCTGATCTCATAATAATGTCTCTTTCCCACATTTCTTCCATCTAGAGTCTCACGCAGAGTTCACAGTCCTGGGACGGTCCTGGTTCTGAGAGCCCAGGTCCGTGAGCATCACATTAATGGAGGAATAGCATGGAATGCTATGCTAGAAAAAGTTGCCAAGAGAATGTTGCAAATAACTCTTGACAACTTTTGCAGAGAAAAACTGTAATTAGCTTGAACTTTTTAAACTAAAAAAGGCTCTGATTGTGATTTGGATATAAGCAGACTCTGTGTTAAAAATGAGCATGGGGTGCCTGGGTGGCTCAGTCAGTTAAGCAGCTGCCTTTGACTCGGGTCATGATCTCAGGGTTCTGAGATCGAGCCCCACATTAGGCTCGCCGCTCAGCGGGAAGCCAGCCTCTCCCTCTCCCTTTCCCCTTGCTTATGTTCCCTCTCTCACTGTGCCTCTCTCCGTCAAATAAATAAATAATCTTTTAAAAAATAAGCACACTGCTCATATTTAAAAACTAAAAGATGACCTCTTTTTTTTTTCTTTTTGCTTAGAGGTGAGAGGCTTAGTCTCTTTTTATTCTTCACCATCACAACTAGTCGGCCCCCTACACACCTCCAGAAATTATTGGTCTAATCCTAAAGTTGGGATGAACAAAGGCAAACTAGACTTCAAAAAACTGTCATTTCAAGAACTCATTAGCTTGGCTGCTTTGCAGACTATTAATGGAGTTTAGAGAACAAGAACTCAAATTTAAAACATTTTCAGGCATATGGTTCCATAGGGTGCCGCCTTGCCTTCTAGAGAAGACAGGCTCTTGAGATCATGACAATCATTTGTGAGTGCCAAGGTTCTAATTCTTTACTCCCCCGACCCCCATCCCTAACACCCCATATTAATTTTTTGATAAAAGTTCCCTAAAACATTTGACACTAGGAGCACTGCCTCGAAGAAATAGATCAGCACATCAGAAAAGAGGAGTGTCATGGATTTGTGAAGGCAGTGTTATCCAATATTGTGGACTGAAAAGCATCTCTAACCAGGACCCAAGAACTTCAATTTTTGATTTTGCTACTTGACTGTGCAGCCTTAACCTATCGCTTGATTTCTGAGTGTCATTGTTCTCACCAAGTGACCCCACAGAGTTGGGAAACTGTATTTTACTGACATATTACAAATGGGGAAATAACGATGAGGAGCTTCTTGGTCTGACTCCTTTATTTACAAAGTTTTTTGTTTTTTGGGTTGTTTGGAGGGTTTGTTTTTTGGTTGTTTTTTTGTTTGTTTGTTTTGTTTTTGCCCCTGAAATGTTATGCAGGCTTTATCTTTTATTTGAAATGCCTTGACTTAATGTAACTGTGTAAGAGATGGAACTGATTTATATTTCAAGCCCAAAAAGATAACAGCTCCCAGCTGGAAGGGAGCCTCTGAGACGGATTTCTACACTACGTGAGCTCAAAGGATGCTGTTAGTCACATGGAGCAACTACCGATGTCCCAGAATCCCTTTCGACAGTTTTTTGGAGCTTTTAAAGAACAGTTTTTCGGTAGTGATTTCCCGCAGTACCTAATCATTTCAGGTAGTAGTTTAGACTCATTACGTCTTTGAAGTCACCAACGTGCTATTAAATGGCTCACTACTCTGGGGCATTAAATGACAGTGAAATGGTGGGCCCTAGTCTGTGTGGCCAGACCGGCAGGAAACGGCTCGAGTACCCCTCCGCAAATCCTTTATTTAAAAAGGAACGGCTTGTTCGGGCTTGGATGCTGCGCCTGCCGCTTATGACTCTTTGGTATGTTCTCACGGGGTCCAGGGACACTTGTTTTCATAAATGCAGACACTGGAGCATGAATCTGGAACACTTGCTTTCCGTATTCACAGATTTACAGAACAGACATATAATTATGCATCACAAGATTGGATTTTTACAATCTCAGAAGCATACCCACAGTGGCATTGATGTTATTTGGCTACAGATGTTTTGTTTGAGGGCTACAGTTCTTACTTTGCCTCTCTGTGACTGTTTCTAGGGGCATGTATGTGGTACTGGGGAGTAGGGGTGCCATGGAATCAGGGAAACGGGGTGTTTGTGCATGTGTGTGTTTTATTTGTTCCATCACCAGTTAAGGTGGGGGATTATGATTCAGTTAGCTTTGTTTTCTGGTCCTCTAGGCAGGTCCGTTTTCTACATAATTGTATTGTATATCACTTTGTGCTTTATATTATGGTAAAAATAACATAACATAATAAAAAAGATGTGATCTTTTAATTGGGTAAATGCAATTCGTTGTAGTATAGGCTTTGGGGGGATCATAAAGTTCCCAGTAGCAGGCACCTCATTTCTAGACCCTTTGGTTAGCTAGCACCTCCTATGTTGCAGAATATTGTATCTATTAGAAGCAGGATAATCTCCCATCCAGATGATTCTTGATATGTGGTAGATTGGGGTTCTAATGATTCTTCTATTGTGATAGTCAGATATGTGATCTCATATCTTAATAATCTGAGAATATTCTTTACTAGACTTACCTCTATTAAATTTGACCATATGAATTAAGCAACCAGAGCTAATTAAATGTGTTGATATACATGGCATCAGAGTGTAGCCTAATTAATTCTAATCATTAAGTCGCTGAGATTGAAAGAGCATGTGTCAATAGCAACTGTGTCCAGAGATTCCACCACTAACCATCCAGAGTAGAAGATTCCTAGAGCATGGTTGATATAGTGACTCCTATAGATCTAGATTTGTTCAAGACTTACTGAGGGACAAAGCACTCAAATTTGAGTTTAGATTTTGTGATGTGTTTAGCATATGCTAAATAAATGTTGGTCAGAAATATATGGCAGAAGGATAGGAAGCTAAAAACTCAGAAGGTGGGGCACGTGGGTGGCTCAGTGGGTTAAGCCTATGCCTTCAGCTCAGGTGATGATCTCAGGGTCCTAGGATTGAGCCCTGCATTGGGCTCTCTGCTCAGCAGGGAGCCTGCTTCTCCCTCCCCCTCTGGCTGCCTCTCGGCCTACTTGTGATCTCTCTGTCAAATAAATAAATAAAATCTTTAAAAAAAATTGGAATGACAGTCAGAGAGACTGACCTGGGTATAAATTTTAGCTTTTAAAAATCTCTTAGCCTCACTTTTCTCATCTGTAAAATAGGAACAATAACAACTCCAGATCTAAGGATTAAATAGGACTGTAAACATTATAGTAGGTCTCAGTAAATGAATGAATGGTCTTTGCAAGCCAGCAGAGTCTAAGGAGACACGGGATGGTTGTGTAGCAAATAGACTCTCTGGAGAGATTTGTGAATCCAGTCCTGGTTCTGTGGCTACCAGCAATGTGATCACATGGAAGTTTCCTAACCTTTCAAGCTGGATTAGGGTCCTCTTGCTGCTGTAATGAATTATCACGAATTTGTGGCTTAAAACAATACAAATATATTACCTTACAGTTCTGGAGGTCCAGAAGTCCAAAAAGGGTCTGGCTGTGCTAAAATCAGGGTGTTGGCAGGGTTGCTTTCCTTCTGGAAGTAGTAGAGGAGAATTCATTTCCTCGCCTTTCCCAGCTTCCAGGAGGCCACCTGTGTCCCTCGGTTTGTGGGCCTTACCCCCATCTTCCGTGTGTCTCTTTCCTTTATAAGGACTCATAATTACATTGGACCCACCCACATAATCCAGGATAATCTCCTCATCACAAAATCCTTAATTTAATCACATCTGCAAAGTCCCTTTTGCTAAATAAGGTGACATATTCACAAATGCTGGAGACTAGGACCTGAACCTCCTTGGGAGGTCATTATTCTGTCTACCTTTTCGGACTTGGTTTTCTTCTGTATAAAACAGGGTAGTGTCATATGACCTATCTTAGAACTAGGTTAAGAAATTCAGAGCCTACCCACACAAGGTAAACACTGAATGCATGTTAACTAATAATTGTTATTATTCTCTGCAAATGAATCTCAAAGTCCCTTCCTGTTACATAACCCAGGCATTCATGCTTCTGCCTCCACAGAATGATCCAGAGGGCCTGTGAGATTCAAGGCTGAGAAAGAAGGCGCCTTCCCACCCGCTATTCTTCCCCACTAAAATTCTTGGCAGCCACCACCTTAGAGCCATGGTTCTCTCAAGAAACAGAGATTTCTTCCAGTCATTCCTTAGTTTCAGACAAATTCTCTTCAAAGGAAGGACATAACGAAGAGGCTTCTAATTCATAGAAACAGATCCAGAGGCAAGAAATAAGGGCTGCCTCTGTTTCTTCTCTTTCCATTCTCTACCCCTGTCAGGCCAGTCAGCCCTCGTCTCAGGGAAAGGACCATAGTGTGCAGAATGCCATTGTTTACTGCTGGGGATCTTGCAGCCATAACTTCTGGCAGCTCATACACTCTGCCTGCTTCTTTTCCATGTGGCCTATTTAATTTTGGCGTGTGCATATATTAACCCCATAGACTTGGCTGTGACTCTACTGGATAGGAATCATCAGAGTCCCTACAATGTCAATGCCATTTTCTGGGTTGTTTTATATCGTATCAGCCTGAGATATTTTCTTCTGAGAGAATTTGAGTAGAGAAAGGAAAAAAATACCATGATATTAAGTAATTTACTATTTAACTATGGATTAGCCTTCATTCCACTTTTTACCGACAGATCACGCTAGAGTGAAAAGTTGTTAAATGTAGATTCCCTTATTCCTCACTGGAAGTGAGAACAAAATAACTTCTTTTACCATCTAGGATTCTTGAGATTTGCCCTTTGAAAATATTTGTTCTGGCACAAATATATTTTGAGAGACATACAGAAGAATTAGTAAGGAGGAAGGGGGCTTAAAAATAGTTTAGTAGACACTCTCTTTCATCTTTTCATATCCTTCATGAACTGTGTTTGGAACCCTGTGTTCTTTTCATGCTTTGTATTGGTTCTGAATCTGTAAAAAGATAGTGGTGGTCCTATTGACGTCTTCCTGCCTATCTTAGCCCCCTTTCCCCATTTGCCCTCTTGTCATCTTTATCTCAAAGGACAATTGGGGTGCCTGGGTGGCTCAGTCTGTTAAGTGTCTGGCCCTTGTTTTTGGCAAAGGTCATGGTCTCAGGGTCATGAGATTGAGCCCCACATTAAGCCCCACTTCAGGGTCCACACTGGGCATGGAACCTGCTTAAGAGTCTCTCTCTCTCCCTCACCCTTTACCCCTCCCCATGTTCTCTTGCCTCTCTCTAAAAAAAAAAAGAAGAAGAAGAATTTATACCAAATTAATTATACCAAAGTGAGCTTTCTGATTCTCCCAGGGAAATTTGCATTTTAAAGGCATAAACTTAATTTTCCCGGCCTTATTGAGGCATGATTGACAAATAAAACTATAATATAGGTACAATGTACAACATGATTTGATATATCTGTACATTTTGAAATGATTCCCGCAAGCAAGTTACTTAACACACTCCTCACCTCAAGTAGTTACCTTCTTTTGTTTTTATGAGAAAGCTAAAGATGTACTCCCTTAGCAAAGTTCAAGTCTAAAATTCATTATTATTAACTACAATCATCATGCTGTACATTAGATCCACAGAACTTACTCACCATATAACCTTCTGTTTTCTTTTCCTGCTATCCTTGCTTGATCTTTCTTTCTCAAGCTTAAGAACTGTCTATTCTGTTGGTTTGAGTCATAGTCCCTTATACACGTAGAAAGGCAGAAAGTGAAGAAAGGAGAAGAGTTAAGGAAAGGAAAAGAAAGAGCAAGAAGAAGAGTCTGGAGACAGGAAGAGAGAATAAAATGGAAAGAGTAGAGGTGGGAAAACTTGAAGTAGGGAGTGCAGAGGACCTATGAGCTTAATGACCTGTAGGTTTCTTTCCTTAATGAAATCATGCCAGCGCTCAACCCCTTACCACCATCCCACCCAGCTCCCCTTGGCATCCACTCACGCACATCTTCAAGGATGTTTCAGCCTCATTCATTGTGTGTGGGGGGGGGGGACTGTCCCACCACCACCATCCTCAGAGGAAAACGAGACGTTCCCTTGAGTCTTACTTCACACAATGCCATTTTGGTCTTAAAAAGCCCGGTGGGGGGGCACCTGGGTGGCTCAGTGGATTAGGCCGCTGCCTTCAGCTCAGGTCATGATCTCAGTGTCCTGGGATCGAGCCCCGCATCGGGCTCTCTGCTCAGCAGGGAGCCTGCTTCCCTCTCTCTCTCTCTGCCTGCCTCTCTGCCTACTTGTGATCTCTCTCTCTGTCAAATAAAATAAATAAAATCTTAAAAAAAAAAAAAAAAAAAAGCCCGGTGGGCTCCATAGTCAGATATGTCTTGTTTGAAACTCTAAACTGGTCACTTAGGTGATTACTTAATTTCTCAGAAGTTCAGTGTCCACATTGGTAAAATGGGAACACCAATATCAACATACAGTGTTCTTCTAAGAACACAATGAGAAAACTCCTGCATAATGCTTGGTACAGGACAAGATTTTTTTGTAACATGGTAATTGTTTTAAATAGTGTTGTGGTGGTTATTCTTTTAATCCTATTATTATTATTTCTACCCAGAAAGAGTCTGATTTTCTCGTCCTACTGCAGAAAACAATTTTCTTACCTGACTCTGCCTTTTCAATGTCCCCACACATAACATACCTTAACCCTAAAAAAAAAAATTTTAAAAAAACATTTTAAAGCATACAAGCCTCCCTGGTCTGTATCTTGATTGCTCAATGTCATGTCCTACACTTAATCTCACTTTGTTTTTCCCAGTTCTTCTCCTAGAAGTCACACTTCCAGAAGTCTAGATAACAACTGGACCATGCATCAGTAACTGCCCCCATTTTTTCCCTTTAATGCACTGGAATCAGACAAGGGAGGTACCTTTCTCTTTCTACTACTCGTCTTATGATCTTTCAAAACAAAGATGCATTAGAATCCTTTCAAACAGCAGGAGTCACACCATAATGTCCTAAAGTACTTGGGATTAATCAGATGTGAGTTTCTGCCCAACACATGAATATTAAGTGTGCAGACAGAGGCACACTGGTTTCTACCATATGAGGAGCCCATCACAGCCTTCTCCTCAACATCCTTCCTGTTTGCCTGGCCTCAAAAGGCCCCCACAAGCCTTCTTGTACTTTCTCGCAGATTCTTTGCAGATACCCCCATTGTGTTTGGCTGCTCCCTTTCACCAACAGTTGGTTCTCCCTATAAAACAAACCTACCTTTGATCCCCACCAATTCCCAGCCTTCTTCTCCTAAACCAGCCCACGTAAGCAATTATACTTCCTTTATTTGTATATCCATGTATGTAAATAAACATTTTAGTGGGGTGAGGGTCCTTACCTTTTATCAAATCATTAGAAGGATCTATAATTTAAATGATGGCCTGGACAACATTGCACTGCTTAATGAGCTAATGTATCCTGTCATTTTGAAGCCTCATTATTGAGAAGATAAATTTAACTCAGTCACTTGAACAGAATTTGGAATTACAATCTTTAACATTTTTCAAAATGTTTCACTCTTATAAACATCTATGTATATATACAGTATAATCTCACTATTCTAAGTGGGGCTCAAAAATGTAGTTACAAAGTGGGGGTTGTCCCATTGCAAGATTAATGAAAAATAATCAGTTTTCTACTTATGGAGGGAGAGAACTTTTCACTTCATTTGTTTTCAAGTATTAGACGTGTAGGAAAAAGAAACAGACCTCTGTTTATGAGCCGTGACATCTTACACTGAACTGAGAAAGTCCCAAATGATCAGAAAGCAGTCATTTCCTAGCACCCATCCCCCAGAAGCTAAGAATTAAGCAATCCCAGTAGGAGAGGAAAGAAACCTCTCTCTCTCTGGTGTTGGGGACAGCCATAGTTCCACCATGACCGAGTGGCCTATACTCTTAACATTATTCCTCTTGGGAAATATAGATATACAAACACACACACACGTGCACACACACACACAATACCATTGTCCCAAAGGCACATGATATTGAATAAAAGGTGATGTTTTGAAAAATCTTGAAAAATCTTTTCATCATCTTCCTTCCAAAAGTTTCCTTTTTACCCACACCAAGTTGCTCCCATCCATGCTCCTGCAATCTTTAAGCCATTACGGCTAATAAGGGGGTGATGGCAGGTGCTAATGAGCCAAAGTCCCAGCCTCTTACCAAGCCTAAAGAAAGCAAACAAAACCAAACAAAAGCAAATGTCCTTAAACAGCAGGTACACTCTTACCCCAGAACAGCAGGTTCCTTCCTGACTTGACAGTACTGCTCAGAGTCATTCTTCCTGGAATAATAATGGTTTTCTCAACTTTCTTTTTTTTTTTTTAAGATTTTATTTCTTTATTTGACAGAGAGAGAGAGAGAGATCACAAGTAGAGACAGGCGGCGGAAGGGGGCGGGGAAGCAAGCTCCCCGCTGAGCAGAGAGCCCGATGCAGGGCTCCATCCCAGGACCCTGAGATCATGACCTGAGCCAAAGGCAGAGGCTTAACCCACTAAGCCACCCAGGTGCCCCGGTTTTCTCAATTTTTTAATGGCACTTTTTATTTCTTAAATTTTGCCTCCTTAGGTGCCCATATCATTGTATGTAAATGTTTCTGTATATTTACATCCCCCAAAGAATTAATTGTCTTCTTCCTGGGCTCAAGGTACATTTTTAAAGTGGGTCTTACGAATAAGAGAAAGCAACATAAGAATTCCACCCTAAAGTTCCGCCAGTAGGTTCCGAGGTCAAAGTCAACTACTGTTCTATTTCTAACTCCGGAGCGAGTCAGGAGCACCTGTGGTGCTCTGAAAAACACCAGTGCTGGGGCACCTGGGTGGCTCAGCTGGTTAAGCGTCTGCCTTCAGCTCAGGTCTTGATCCCAATCCTGGGATCAAGCCCCATGCTGGGCTCCCTGCCCCGCAGGGAAACTGATTCTCCCTCTCTGCCACTCCCCCTGCTTGTGCTCTCTCATTCTCTCTCTCTTTCAAATAAATAAAATCTTTAAAACAAAACAAAACACAAGTGCTCCATTCCAACCCCAGGTTCAGTAGATCCAGATACCTGCATTTTCACAAAGCCTCCAGGCTAGAGTGATGGGCAGTCACTGCCGAGTACTACTCCTACGGTGGGTTCTTTTGCAGGGGAGATCAAATCCCAAATAATGCATCCAGCCGGTCATTATACTAAAATAGTGACCTCATACCTCTCCCCACCCCCACCATCATAGGACCCAAGTTCCAAGAGCAGAAGATGACATTCAAAGTAAAAGAAATCCAAAACCCATTTTAGCCATTTATTTTAGTCACGGCATTTTCCTACTTACAGGGGCTCATCTTGATAAAGGACTGGGAAGTAAAAAGCAAGTGCAATTATACTTTGCCTTGGGAAAGAGCTCTGAATACTTTTTTATTATATTGCCAAAGATGAGGACGAGAATGTAAATCTGAGAAAGTCCTATCAGAGGCTTCTTTCATTAGCAGAAATGGAAACAGGCATTTATATGCCAACCAATAAATCAATTAAAGGAGGAAAGGAGCTTGAAATGGCCTTGACTGCAGTTATTAACTTGCGGGATCATAGGGCCTGGTGATTGGTGAACCCAGCACCCTCGTGTCATCCCCCTGGAGCAGAGCTGAGGGAAATAAAGCCTGGAAACAGGCTTGTCATACTAAGCGCCCAGTCTGCACATTTTAAGTGTTTGCCTAAGTGGAGCAGAGGCAAAGCAGAGCCAGACTTTCTAAAAACATTGTCGGCTTGTGTGGATTTAAAACATTGAGAGTGTGAACCAGTGTGTGCATTGGTGTGTTTCTACGTGGCTGGGTTTACAATAATCTGGACGCGGGCAATCATTTTCATCTCCGTGATTAGTTCCAGTATAACACTGGTTTAGAGGAGGAGAATTCCGTTAGGGAGTAGCACACAAAGAAATCTCTCCTGCATTTTGAGAGACCTGTGGACCCATCCTCTCCATTTCCTTTTGGCCTGTCAATCATCCAGTTCTATCAACTTCTTTTCACTTACTAGTTTCAGGAAATCTTAATTTGTATTGAACAGTAGCTGCTGGAGTAAGGCTACTGGCGATTAGAATTCATAGCAGCCTGGAATTTTAAAAATAAATAAATAAAAAGCCAAAAAAAAAAAAAAAAGGATTAAATGTCTTCCTCTGCTAGAAAATGAGTTTCGGGGGAACATTTTTTACCTGCTTGGGTGTCAAGTTTTTCAGGTATCCCTGGGCAATAATAATAATATCTCCCCAAATTCTTCACAAGGTTATAGGGTAGAAGCATTTTATAATCTTCAGAAAGTTATACAAATGTGAGACACCATCAGTTTAAGATCTTACGTTTAAAACTTCTTATGTCAAGTGGCGTAGAAATGTGTGTTTAGGAGGGGTGATGCTGGATTAAAGAACTGTCATGAAGGAAGTAACTCAAGAATGTGATATTTCAATGTGAACTTATTCTCACTATGCCAAAATACAATTCACATTTCTTCTAACACGCTGTGCCCTGTATTTTGATTTATTCTCTATTTCTTGCTAGTTCCCTCACTGTTCTACTCTGTTATTTCATCCGTCCCCCATAAATAGTGGCAGAGAACACGAGCCCTCCCCGTCCAGTTTTGTGGCCCCCTTTTGACGATGGTGTTGGAAGAAAGTGACTTGATGAACGCACTTTCTGTGAAGCCATTACTGCAACAGAGTGCTTTCTCCAGTGTGTGAAGTGGTATGGGAGAGCAAAGGCTGATTTGCCTCCGCCACCGTTCTTTCACGGGGACCGCAAGTCACCAAGTCCCACTGCATATGCCCTGAATGTCAAATCAATCTTTACCATAACACATATATTCTTGTTCCTGAATTACAGAGGTTTCCAGCCAACTGGACTCTTCCCTTAATCATGTGCTCCCATCCCTACCCTCCTTCCTACCTGATCTTTCCTTCACTCAGTATGCTGAAGTTGTCTTGCCAAAACCTAAATCTGTACACATCAGTTTCCTACTTAACCATGGGTGGCATCCGGTCTGGAAAACCTTACACAGTCTAGACCTTCTAGATCTGATGCCTGTTCTGGCATCACTATTCACACTTGGACTCAGCAATACTGAACTATTCCCTATTCCCATATATTCTTGTTAAAGCTCCATGTTTTTTCCATGATTACCTCTAACTCTGCACTCATTTCTATCTAGAAAATCCTTGTTTATCCTTTAAAACTCTGTTCCAGAGTCACCCTTTGATGCCTCCTTCAGATCTCCCAGTAGTAAACTACTATATTTAGAAATACATATTTATATTATTGTACATATTATACCAAATACATTTATCATCTGGAATAATTTGTTTCTCCTCCTAACTGTGAACTTCTTAAAAGCAAGATCATGTCATATTCATCCTTGAATCTTGAGCAACTAGCAGAGTATGGGACAAGTTATAGCTACCTTATAAATATTTCTTAAATAAATGAAATGGATAGATTCTTATAAGTGAAAACAAAGCACACCCTGTATAATTCATGGGACTGAACCCTAGTAAAGGAAATGACTTAATGGGGCTCATCACTTATTCATCACCTGTTAGTTCCTTTTGCTATTTTGACATTTATGCAATCTGGTAAATTCTAAGGTTGCCAGCATCTTGTCTACATGAAGGAGTAACAGAAACACCAAATTAGGCCTGTTGGTGAGCCACACACCTTGTGACATTACTACTGTCACAGATGGGTTCTTTCCCCCTGCATCTCCTCCAGATGACTTTGGGCAGCTGTTGTAATACTGAAATTCATGAAGAGCAGAGCTTCGTGACAATTTCAGAAGCAAAATTGCTCTCTGCAAAAACCTCCCACCTTCCTCTACTGAAAGTTTTGCTCTTCAGTCTTGCTAAGAAGACAGTCAAGCATTATGTGTCTCAAGTCCCACTGATCAGAGTTAAACTGGAAACTAAGGAGCCCACGGTGGTGTTCCTTGGCTGTTCAATTCATGGACTGACTCTGTCCATCGGTCCCTCTGTTGAATCCATGTAAGCAATAAACTAGCATGCCTTCCCTTTTTCCTAGTATGGCTGTGACCAATGGGTAATAAATATATTTTCTCAATTTTATCTAATAGTGCAGCTTCCCAGGAAACCTTAGTGGTAAAATGAGAAATGTGTTCTTTTCCTTTTATATTTATAATTATGTTCCACGTGTTCTATTATTTCACACTACTGGGTTTTTCCTTCTTGTCCTTATAAGGTACACATTTTACTCAGAAGTGAGAATTAGTTCCTGTTATATAACTCATTATGGTTCTTTTATGAGTTAATTAATCACAAAATGATGATGAATAGACCAAATGGTGACATCAATGCAGTTTGCATCTATTTTAACTTCTGTCTTGCAAGACAAGATTTTGCTTTAAAATGTATGGTCCTAGATGATAATAGATATAAATTAGACTCCCTCATTTCAAATAACTAATTTCTGAAATGGGTGTAATCTAAAATGAGCTCTTCTGTGAGTCAGTTTTGGGAAATATCATTAAAAGTCCTTTTCCTGGGGAACAAACTTAGCTCTTACTATGCTTTCCTCTTCATTGTCCCTCTTCTTTCCTCTATTTTTTTCATTCCTTTTTTTTTCAATAAATACTAACTAGTCATATCATTTACTGATTGGATTTTACTGGCACTGTGAAGAATTTAAAACGTTTGAAGTCATCATCCTCACAAATCTTCCAGAGAGACACACAAAAAGTTAACTAGAAAAGAGATGTCACAAACGGTACCAGTTGAGGGGTACAGAGAGTAAGCCTGGGTTTGGAGGCCAGTCTTTCCTTCCCTGACATTTTCAGTCAGAGCTTTCTAGCTGGCCATCCATTGTCATTTATTTTTAACAGTTCTTTTCATCTCATTCCAACATACAGACAGATGCAAGAACATATCACTGGTGCTATCCCCTATCTCTATTGCTTCAACACAACTTCTAAGCTCTTGAAATAATAATTGGAAGCTGTATCCAGACTATTTTGTGAATGTCAGATTATTATCAACTCACTTCCTCTGGAGTAAAGGGGATGGGGTTCTGTGAATCAGGAAGGGTGTGTTTTTCTCCAGATCTCTATATACCAACCATACCTGCGTACTTAAAATCATAAAAAGAAAGTACTTAACTGTGTTCAGCACTGAATTGTTACCAAACCGAAGACAGTTCATTAATAACCCTACTCTTTCCAGTTATTGTTTAGGCCAGACCCTTATGTACATCACCAGCCATCATAAACAGGACACTCTTCCCTAAACTCTGTAAACCAAGGCTATTCCATGCCCTTCTTTCCCTTCCTGGCAGTAGGCATATAATTCTTCACTCATAGAAACCACCGGTGGGGCTCTTTGACTGGAATAATTGGCATCGCATTGGCTTTCACAACCAATATTTTCTTTTGCCCTTCTGTGAATTATTTTGTACACAACTCCATTATCTTTTGAGCTGTCTTCTACAACCTAGTTCTGTTAAATTTACTCCTAGGTAGTCCGTGTGTCTCACACTCACTTATCTTTCAACTTCTATCTTTGTGATTTCTTTGCTTCTATGATTTTGTATCTCCATGACAAGAATGTCAGCACCTTAGGGGTAAGAACTGTGACTTGATCTTTGTTGTATACCTAGAACTTGATTTGGTTCCTGGAGTATAGAAGGCACTCAGTAAAGATTTTCTAAGTGAATTGTCAGCGTTGAGAGAAAGGGATAGTGAGCTCTGGAGACCCAGAGGAAAGAGAGTGAACCCAGCCGATCATAGAGTTAGGGAGGATTTCAGAGGAAGATCCACCTAAGCTAACAGCTGAAGGGTTATTGCAAGTTAGCCAGATATAGGGAGAGGGGAATCTGGACCCAAAAATAGCATAGAGAGAGAACCATATTTGAGAAAGAGCAGAGTCCATTGGAAGACCCGCAAAAAAGATCAGCCTTCTGTTTACCATGCCTGAGAATCAGAACACAGTGGTATATATGTTTATGTATATGCATGAATGAGAGAGGAAACTTGGGTTTTTCCAAAGTTTAATTAGCTTTATTAAAAAAATCAACTCCATCAACCTCCAAAGCCTTTAGTATTTAGCCCAAAGTCCTCTATTGGGCTAAACAGCATTTCCATTAACTTTCTCATTATCTTCTTTCTCCTCATGTCAAATTTTTTTTTGAAAAATTTTTTTATTCTGTTTTATCTGTTGGCATTTTCATAGTACTTCTTAAGTGATTACTACAGACAGTAATATGGTTAAGTAGAGAGATGTGAACCTAACCACCTTGCCTGAAATGATCATGCATAGAAAAACTGTTTCAGGTTCCAAACACTCAATTTAGAGATCAATATTTAGAAAATAACCTGCATCCAAACTAGGGTTTGGGGTGCACTGAGACAACCTGCAGCAGAATATGGTGTGAAAGCAAACCGGTCTTGGAGTCCAAATGTTTTCATCATTCCCTTTAGTTAGTCTCACGAGATTCTCAATCTCATCATCTGTTGAATGGAATCTGTAATATCTGCTCTATGTTCTTCGTAGGTATTCCCCAGATTGAAAGAGAAACTATATGTGAAATGAGCCACCTAACAGATGGTGGATGGTTATATTCAGTTTGGCACAAGGTCACCTGCTATTGTAGTTATTTTTATGTTAGAAAATAAAAACTTTATACTCCCTCTAACAATTATAGCAACGTTGTGTATGGAAAAATATGTATGGTGATTTAAATTAGTGAAAGTAAAGCTACACTTTGTAAATACACAGTTTTGAATAGTTTGTCTCTGTGGCACAACTATAGCAAGTATGTTTACATAGAAGTAGCTGTTTGCCTCATTAGCATGAGGGTAATACACTGTAACCATTTTGTCTCCTAGAATGATTGAAGATAGTGGGAAAAGAGGAAATACCATGGCAGAAAGAAGACAGCTGTTTGCAGAGATGAGTAAGTATAGAACTTTAAAGGAATGCCCTATAGTTTCTATTTAATACTCGGGGAAAGACTGCAAATAACCACTTAATCCTTATGACATTTGTACCTTTCCTTAAAATCCTAAATTCCTTGTATGAAATGTACATATGAGCAGTTGGGCTTCCTGTTAGGTAAGAGTGAAATTAGCAAACCCTTAAAATTTGTTACTAGACTGTATATTTTCTATGAAAGAAAAAGTTTCACAGAGCCAAATGTATACATGGACACTTGATAAACAAGATATAGTGTTAGCACAAATACAGTCCACTGAATTTTAAAATCTGTGTTCATACCCCCAACAATATCGCGGTGTCTGGCATACTGTAGGCATTAGATATAGTTTGTGAAATGAATTATTGCATGTTTTAACTGCAAAATGACATCATATGTCCCTATGGGAGAGAAGAATCAGGCGTGATCACCAGAGCAATCTATATGCTGTCATTTGGACTTTATGGAGAGGAGAAGACTCTGTCCCACAAACCAGTTCCTAAAAAGTGAAAAGGAAAATAAAGTTTAAAAGAGTTTGGAAATGGGATGCCTGTGTGGCTCAGTCAGTTAAGCTTCAGAATCTTGGTTTCAGCTCAGGTCATGATCTTAGGCTCCTAAGACTGAGCCCTGAGTCAGGCTCCACACTGTATGGGGAGTGTGCTCGAAATTCTCTTTCCCTTTCCCTCTACCTCCTCCCACTACTCACACACATGCTCTCTCTTTAAAATAAATAAGTAAATCTTAAGAAAGAAAAAGAAAATCAAAAAGAGGGTGCCTGGGTGGTTCAGTGGGTTAGGCCGCTGCCTTCGGCTCAGGTCATGATCTCAGGGTCCGTTCTGCATCGGGCTCTCAGCTCAGCAGGGGACCTGCTTCCCTTCCTCTCTCTCTGCCTGCCTCTCTGCCTACTTGTGATCTCTCTCTCTCTCTCTGTCAAATAAATAAATAAATAAATCTTTAAAAAAAAAAAGCAGAAAGAGCTTGGAGGTAACCTGCTGCATGAGGGAAACCAAACTATATTTACTTACTTGAGTGAAGAATCCATTAAATTAAGGTTATTGATTTATGTAAATGTCTGGTTGCCATATAAGTAATTGGTTGGTAATGTCTCCATTCCAGACCATTGGCTTTGTTTGTTTGTTTGTTGCTTTTTAAGAGAGAAATAGAATATGCACAAGCAGGGGTGATGGGGCAGAGAGAGGGAGAAACCTAAGCAGGATTCATGCTCAGCATACAGTCCAACTTGGGGCTCAATCTCAGAGTCCAATTTAGGGCTCAGTCTCACAATCCTGAGGTCATGACCTGAGCTGAAATCAGGAGTCTGACATTTAACCAACTGAGCCACCCAGGTGCCCCCACAGACCATTGTTTCTTATTCATAAAGAATTTGTCGTGGTAGGGGGCACACCTCTCAAATTCAATGTTGTAAAGAAAAAAGTACAATTCTTTTATTGTCTTTTTATCTCTCCTTCCCTGCATAAGACATAAGGATGAACAGAAGTGAGTTGTAAGCCTTTCTCTCTGAGAAAGCAGTAGACAAAATTAGGTTTCTACTGAAGACTAGAACTGATTTGGCAAGAATGAGGGTCAGGAGCAGATAAAGGAAAGTCCCAGATAATAACATTCATATTTTTCTTTATCATTTCCCAATCATCTGGAGGCACCAAGACAACGTTAGAACTAACAAAAAGGAAAGAAAATTAAAATTGATGTGAGGAATCTCAATCATGCTCCTTGCTTTTTCCACTTTCAGAGACATGTCTAAAGTACCTGAGAGAGTTGCAGCCATGACCTTCCAATTTCCTCAGCTATGTCTGGCCCTGTATCTTCACTTCCAGCATGGCTACCCCCCTGGAATTGTGCCCTTTGTTGATACAAATCTAACCGAGGAAGGAACTTAATTACCTCTGCCCATCTCCACAAAATGCAAGACAGCACAGATGTCCTCCCAAACCATAGATGCTTAGACTGAAAGTCAGGCACCCCATATATCATGGGCCAGTGTTTTGTCAGAAAAAGAAAAATTAATGAATATTTAACATGACAAAGCACTGAAGTCTTGGGGGGAAATCTCTGAATTTATCATTGTTACATTAAAGATGTGTCAGCCAACACACTGTAAGAATGATTTTTTTAAAAGGACTTATTTCATGATTTTATAAACACTTACCCAAATTTAAGTACTGTCCCAGTTCCTTCTACACCTGTGGTAGTCCTTGGCACAGACAAACATGTATGTCACAAATGTCTTCTGAGTTAAAGTTGTCCAAATCAAAGGATGAGTGATTTAAGTGTTAGAGCCACAGAACCAGAAAACCTCTAAATTTTTCAAATCAGAGAAACGTAAGAAAATTTTGCATTCATTTCCCAAATTGTAATTTTATCTTTTCATAGACACTTCTTTGGGGTGTCATGCACTTTACTGAAACATTTTATGAGTTCTTCTGTGTCTTTCTCCCTTGCATATGCTAAGTAATAGACCCAGATATTGGCCCCAAAACGGGAATACACATCTGACCTTAACAAGGCTTTCGTGAGCATCCTGTTTAGACACAAAGTAGGACATGTCCATAGTATGTAGGATTCTGATGGTTAAGACAACTGGCTGATTTCAGAGGAAGAATTGATGGTGATAGGTAGGCTGTCATACAAAAGAGAGAGATGATCTCCTTGAGAATGTGTTAAATAGTCGAAAAATATATGGGTTATTCCAGCAGCTCAATCTGCAGGACACCAAAAAAAAAAAAAAAAAGACAAGACAAGGAAACTATTATCAGGGAACACTGACATCAGGCCTTGGAAAGTTAAGTTCCCCCAGGTATCTGTGAAGGACCTAAAAAGGGAGGAAATTGTAAATCCAGTCAGCTGAGTATTTTCTAGAAATAATTTTTTAAGTAATTTTTTAAAAGATTTTATTTATTTATTTGACAGAGGGAGAAAGGGTACAAGTAGGCAGAGAGGCAGGCGGCGGAGGGCGGGGGGTTGCGGGTGGTGCCGGGAGCAGGCTCCCCACTGAGCAGGGAGCCCGATGCGGGACTAGATCCCAGGATCCTGGGATCGTGACCCGAGCCGAAGGCAGTCGCTTAACCAACTGAGCCACCCAGGTGCCCCTAGGAAAAAAAATTTTTTTAAACAGCAAAAGAAAGTGCCAAAGAGAGTCTTTGTTTTGGGAATTACAAATGCCAAAGAAAGATTGCATGTAAAGGAGTTAAGGCAGGGAGGACTTTATTCAAGATTATTGCAAAGCAGTCAGGACCTACTGCAAGAGAAAAGAGAGATTGAACTCAATCTGGAAGGCAAGAGGGTTTTTAAGTACTGGCTGAACTAGTGCAGAAGTCCTGGAGATTATTAGTGGGGAGGGTGGTCAGTTGTGTTTGTTAATTGTCCCAGTTAGAAAGTTAGGCTTCTATGACAACAGACAATTGGAGATCTCCTTCAATGATTGCATTTCAAAGGTTTGGCTCCCCTGTCCTTAAGAAAGGTATTCCTGGGCTGTAAAACGGGCAAGAGGCTGGGAGATTACTTCTGCAATGGAGCAGACAAAGAATTTACAATGAAAAGT
Organism: Neogale vison; assembly: GCF_020171115.1. Lineage (NCBI taxonomy): Eukaryota > Metazoa > Chordata > Mammalia > Carnivora > Mustelidae > Neogale > Neogale vison. The sequence goes on along the minus strand of NC_058093.1, from coordinate 161,108,026 downwards.
TCTCTAAAGTAAATGCTCTAAGGAAAGGAGGTCAGAGGTGTTGGGTCAGGAAGAAGCCTGTCTGAAGGTTGGTCAGCACTGGGAGTGGGGGGGGGTGGGCAATGTTAATGCCTTTCAAAGGCCAAAAAACAGAGGACACGAAGAATAGAGCATTGTAATTGATGAGAACAACAATGGGTAAGAAATTTAGGCAAATTCACGTGATAACATTAAACATCTCATTAAACATCTACTCTGAGCTCAGAAACATCTGCTCTGAGCTCAGAAACATCTACTCTGAGCTCAGAAACACAAGCAGCAGAAGCAAGAAGAAATGGTAAAGAAATTAAGGGTAGCGTGGACTCAAATAAGCCAAAAAAAGACTAGCCTTATGTTAAAACCAAAATGAAACAGTAACCCTGTGGCCAACAACTTTGATTAAAGAAATTCTAGACAAGTTGCCTTTAACCAAAACTCTCTTGAGGATAATGCCCTAATTATCAGTTTGTTTAGTACCTTAGATTAAAACTGAAAAGACTTAGTTAAAGTTAAATGTCATCCTCACTTTGGCTTTTCAGCCATCAAATGAGTTTACCAGCTCATATCAGCTTATCAGATTGGCTTTTAGCAGAATAAATTGTTTGTTCTTGGAATTAAATCACCTCTGTTTTCTTGCTGTCAGAGAACATCACTCTGCTTTATATGACCCTCACTTATGAACACGTCACTCACTGTTGTGAATGTCTCTTAAGGATAAGCCATAGGCCTTTACCTTCAAAACCATTCACCTCAGATGCTGAGTAAATGTTGGTTTACAAGCCTACAGGGCACAGGACAGGTAGGTTTTAATCAGAGGAGAGTGATTGGAAAACGTTCTTTTAGAACTCGGAAGACTACCTACCGAGGTAAAGAAGGTCCTGAGGAGAAATCAGAGTGCTACCACTGCCTTTAAGCACAGGAGGGATAGAAAATCAGAGAGAGGCAAATATTCGCACTCAACCAACACTTGAATTGTTCAAACGCAGATAGTTCTTCAGAAAGTTGACTACAGTCAGCACATGGGTATCTGGAATGAAACCTAGAGTATGATTTTGTAACACTATGACTTTTAGGAAAATTGATTTCAAAAACTCAGAAAAATGCCATGAATGAGACTGCTCCCATGAGCCCACCGCACCCCTGGTAGGCCATGGTGGATACAGGGACTTTTTTCACTTGCTTCTTCATTTCTCTTGCTTCTCAGCTTCTTTAAAATGTTAATACCATGGGTCACTGCTCTGGAAATACTCTCTTATGGCACCACTCTAGTCCACTCTTCTGCTTTTTTTTTTTTTTTGACCACTTGACTTCTCTTTTTATGTCTCTTGGCACCTTCCAGATACCCTAAAGCCAGATTTTACCAAAGTTTTGTTTGATTGCCTCCATTTACAATTTCACTTTCTGTCAAGGCTTCACCATTATTGTTATGGCTCACAAGATTCAAGGAGTCCTTCAAAGCCATTCTCATAAACCAGCTTATCTAGAATAGTCAGGATATAAACTCAGTGTCCTTTCTAGCCTGTTCCCTCACTGTCAAGGTTTCTACTAATGAAGCAGCTTGAGGTGGGCTCACATTAATTCCACTAAGGACCCCTGATTATATGCAAAGTCACCTCTTGGAAAAATATTCCCAGTCTTGGCGCAATGAAGACAAATTGCTGCATTTTATATGTTTGTTAATAATTCTGGAAATGTACTCCATAGTCAGGAGTTCTATATCTTTATATCCAACTGCCACTGATTATCTCCATTTGGACATCCCACGAGCACCTCAGTCTCGGTGAGCCCAAAACTGAACTCTTCATTCACCCACCTACAAACCTATTCTTCTGTATTTTACCATAGCCCGGTGAGGGCCTCCCCATCCCACTGAGTGTCCTAACATAGAAATTTGAGCATTATCCTTGAACCCCAAATTCCTTTCTCTCTTCCCTTCTCTATCTCTCTCACATACACACACACGCATACACACACACACACACACACACACACACACACATCCGGTCAATCAGCAAGCATGGAAGACTTCAGATACATTGTTCATAGGCTTCTTTTTTATTCAGTAGATATTTATTGAGTGAATTTGGAAAAATTAATGAGATATTTAATTATCTGAATGACTATACCAATGGCTTTATGATGAGCTATCAAAACATGAAAGGCAAAATACATATGAATTGTGTGAAATTATTCAGAATATAGTAAAAAAAATGAAAGCCAAAAATTAGGTAAGGTTGGTTGGTTGGATCAAAAGATAGATGGATAAATGGAGAAAAAGAAAGAAAGAAGGCGGGGGGAGGGAGTAAGAGAGGAAAGGAAGGACAGGAAGAGAGGAGAAAAATCTTGGAAGGAAGAATAAAAGAGGAAAAATGGGATTTGTAGAATATAGCACTGTGATCCATCAGAATTTCTTTTTTTTTTTCTTTTTCAGAGAAAGGAAGACAGAAGGGAGAGGGGCAGTGTGGGGCCAGACAGAGGGCTTGAACTCACAATCCTGAAATCATGGTCTGAGCCAAAATTAAGAGTGGGATACTTAACTGATTGAGCTACTTGGGTGCCCCTGTGATCTATCGAAATTTCTTAATGCCATCTTTGCTTTTGTCTTTATCACCTTCTTCCAAGTATGACATGGGTATGAGAGATTTAAGGAGATGGTACGAGAGAGCAAGTTACCTTAAGTGAATTAGCTTTACATTTTTATTATGAAAATTTCAAATATATACAAAAGTCTAGAAAATATTATTCATCTCCACCCTTATTTGCTCCCAGCCCCTCTCTATCATTATGAAGAAAATCTAATATATTATTTAAATGAGTTGACGCTAATGTTTTAAAGAATTATATCCCAATGATACAATACTAAAAGAAAAAAATACCATCCACTTTTCTCAGAAATAATGAAGAGGACATTGTAAAAAAAGAAAAAAATAGGGAAATACTATACTCATTTTTTTGCTGTACTTCTTTTTTATTAAAAAGGAAAACTATAGAGTCTTGAGAGTCTAGGGTATGAACTTGCAGGTTTTATGTGACGGATTTTTTTTTTTTCCAGATGACGGAATAAAAATAGTGCTAATCCTAGATATTTCAAGATGCTTAAGAACAAGGATTGCTCTACTGACTTTTTCATTCACTTATTCAAATTCTGTCTTTTTTATAAAGGAATTAAGTCAGCTAATTTCCCTTTTTAATAAGGCTACTAAACCGCTAGCTCAGGAAAATACTATAGCATAAAAACGAACCTTAATTTCAGCAAGATACTGGCAAAGTCTCTTACGTTGTGGGTGTGTTAGAGCAATGTGAGCTGAATCGCTGTAATTACGTAGATTTAGAGGTGGTGATGGGACCATGTCTGCAGGAATAAGCAATGGGTCAGTCAGCTTGCAGGACAGCCTCTAGTAGATACTAGAAGAATCTATTTGGGACCTGTTCATGTCCTCGGTTTTAACCAATGCCTTGGACACAGAAGACATGCGACTACTGCCACAGCAGACTAGGAGCTTATAGACTTTTGAGAAGAGACCACACATGTAAAACTGAATTAAGTTTATGGTTTACTGGGGCAGAGACAAATAAATTTGTTTTAAATAAGTTGGATAAACAGAGCAAGCGCCTGGTGCAGCATATCTCAGCTCAGCTTTTTTGGGTCCCAGAACCATATGGATCCTGTTGCCGCTTACATTGTCTGTGCAAAGTGGTGTGAAAAGCTAATGTCTGCAAAGCTCAGTTTCATTGCTCACCACATCCTGTCTGATACTTAGGGCTTACATCCTCAGCCAGGAGGAACTTATGTAAATAGGAAACAGCGAGAGACCCTCAGACCCCTTCCTGACTCCTGAACAAAACAGAGGGTCCATTAAGTCCACATCGTGATAGGGCAGGGAACCGTCTCATTCTCCTGTCCCTAAGCATCATCTCTGTGCCCCTCTTGACTACCTGCAGGAGAGTCACACCTTTGCTGAATTGCCCCTAGGGCCTCTATGAGAAGGAGGTGCCGAGGAGCCATGGTTTCTGTCCTCGGAGGATACGGCCTTGCTGGAACTAAGATATTTAATTGTGTGGGATATTGAAGCCCTTTCACACCTGGGGCTTATCGTTATCCTTCCAGAATTTACACAAATAATCTGTGTCCCTAATGTCTTCTTTTAAAGACTTATTTTCAGCTAGTGATTGTTGACCCAAGCTCAGCATCAGTAAAAAGACATATTCCTCCAGGGGAAAAGGCAGACTGAGCGTTCAGGCATTTCAGATAGTCTCTCGTCTCTGGTTATTCAATACCCCAGAGAGTTCCTGTTCCACAGGAGCCTCTCAGGTTTACAGAGGACACGAAACTGGGAAGTCCCTTGGAGATGCCAGTGGCAAAATAAAAAATTTTAGAATGGTTACAAGCACGAGCTAAAAATTAAAAGAAACTAACCAGGTAAATACAAAGTCCTATCTTTAGCCTCCAAATAAGCATTTAAATAGAAAACAGAAAAGATCTGATAAGATGTAAGTACATATGATTTTTAAACCCACTTTTTAATGAAAAGACACAGAATGAGCCATTTAATTTTTTTAATTGTATTAGTAAGTGTCTTATCAAAAGTGGCAATGATTGCTTTCTATATATTCTGCACAGACAAAGCAATAACTGTGGCATTTTGGTTAATTTTGTATATCTCATTTCAAGGAGCTACGAGCCACCCATAGAGCCAGAAGACTAGAATGGATATAGGTCTCAAAGCCATGCCTGATGATAATGAGAATAATAATAGCAACAGGCATGTATTGAAGCCCTATTGTGTACCTCCATCTGTGGTAGACAATGGCCTTGAAATGGCTGTGGAATTGAACCTGTCCAATCTAAAAGGTCAAGAAGTTATGATCCCAGCTAAACTTTAAACTCCATGATGAGAGGGGTGTTTTTACATAATCTTCAGATGGTAATGAAGATGCTAGTCATGGTCGTGATAGCTGCTTCCCAATGTGTGAGAAATAAATTATCAAGTGACAGGGAGGAAAAATGATGTGTCTCCAGAGAGGAAATTAGATCAAATAAATTGAACTTATCAGGACACAAATTAAAGCTCAAATATAAAAAAGAAATCTCTATCACTTAGCGCTATCAGTATCACTTATTGTTACTCAGAAGTGGTATAAAAAGCCTTTTAAGGAGTCCCACCTGCTATTAAGTGCTCACTAGGTACAAGCATCAGACCTTACCAGCTTCTAAAGCTGATACTGTAATCACCATATTCATGGAGAAATCAGGTAGTGAGTAAAAACTTGTCAAAGGTTGGGGCACCTGGGTGGCTCAGTGGGTTAAAGCCTCTGCCTTCAACTCAGGTCATGATCCCAGGGTCCTGGGATCGAGCCCCATCCTGGGATCGAGCCCCATCCTGGGATCGAGCCCCGTCCTGGGATCGAGCCCCGCATCGGGCTCTCTGCTCAGCAGGGAGCCTGCTTCCTCTTCTCTCTCTCTGCCTGCCTCTCCGCCTCCTTGTGATCTCTGTCAAATAAATGAATAAAATCTTTAAAAAAAAAAAAGAATTTAAAAAACTTGTCAAAGGTCACACAACTAGGAAATGAAAGATTAAGGCTTACTGACTTTAAAGCTCATTTATTTTTACTAAGTTATAACCATCCTTATCACTGAAAATAATCCATATGGCCATTGTCCACATGTCCATCTCTTAAGGGCATGGTTAGGAGAATTCCTGCACTGGGGGAGGATGGGCCCTACCTAGCTCTTTGATCCTTCAGGCACCCAGTGTCAATGAGCCTGTTTGTCAAGTAACACATTCTCACAAGAATGAATGTTTAATGGTCTGCTTCATAAAACTGGGAAGTAATAGGAATATTGATATCATTTTTAAACGAATCTAAAGAGATCAGTTGATTCAAGGGAATGCTAAATGCTCTCAATGCAGGACATTTGCTAATTCCCCCTGAATTTCATTAGGAAAGCACTTAATTGGCCTCCTAATATAATTATTTCTAGGCCAGTTCATTTACTTGCTACCCTAACTATTCTATTTTGAATCATTTATGTAGCACTTTTACTGGTAAAGTTCAACACATGTCAAATATAGCTCTGTGCCTTTATATCTGTTACAAACCATAAACATGGGCTTAAAGAAAGCCAAATATTTGGAAGCAGAGAAGAACAGACATTTGTTGAAAGTCTGCTATGTTCTATACACAGTCTAGAGATCAGCTCATTCGGAAAAGGGTAGGAGGATCACCAGGAACTCTGGTGTGGATGTAGCAAGCAGCCCGTCCACAGGGCACTGTGAGGACACCAGCCCCAGCCTGGCAGAGGTTCTGGGTGGAGAGTCGTAGGAAATATTGCTGGGTTGGTGGCATGGGAAGTACACACAGAGGGGCTTGGATTCGCAGCAGAACATTCAGATTTGGTGAGCAGCAGAAGCCATGCTGGGTTCTTGAGTAGAAGTATAGAATGAGCAAATTTTTTCAAGAATATGGGGAAGGTGTTCCTCTCTTTAGAGAGAGGAGTGGGAAGCCACAGTATAAGAAAGAGTAGTGCTTGTTCTTAAAAAGGAGTCTCTTCTGAGATTGACAGGAAAGTTTGCAGGATACGCACTAGCAATACTGATGAAAACTCGACGCCAGCTCTGTGCCAAGCCCTGGTCTCTGTGCTTAGGCGTAGTGACGCATTTACTCCTAATTCTGTGAAGTAAGAAGCGGTGGTATCATCATCCCCAACTTCCAGATGAGAAAACTGAGGGTTCTAAGAGCAGCTGATGTGGGCACCAGGGTTGCTCAGTCAGTTAAGCATCTGCCTCCAGTCATGATCTTGGGATCCTGGGATCGAGCACACACCCCCCACCCCCCTCCCGAGACTGCGCTCAGCCCAGACTCTGCTTCTTCCTCTTCCTCTGCCTCTCCCCCCACTTGTGCTCTCTCTCCCCCTCTTTCTCTCTTTCGCTTTCTCTCTCTCAGATAAATAAATAAATAATCCTATAAATACAAATAAATAAATAAAAGCAGTGGACCTAAGATCACATAGAAAAGATACCCCACATTCAGTGAGCGCTCCCCTCACAGCCAGAGTCTTTTTTTTTTTTTAAGATTTTATTTATTCATTTGACACAGAGGAGAGAAATCACAAGTAGGCAGAGAGGCAGGTAGAGAGAGAGAGAAGGAAGCAGGCTCCCTGCTGAGCAGAGAGCCCGATGCGGGGCTCGATCCCATGACCCTGAGATCATGACCGGAGCCAAAGGCAGAGGCTTAACCATCTGAGCCACCCAGGCGCCCCTCACAGCCAGATTCTGATGACCCATCACAGTGCATTTAAAATGCTTGTTTGACGACACTGCTATCGTCTTGCTGTTTAAAGTCACAGCTTGAGCAGATTGTTCTCGGAAGTGGCAGACACCACAGGGCTGAGGCCGTGTTTTTCCGCCCACGAACACGGTGGACAACCAGCGTGCTGGCTCCGCGCGCTCTCCTCCTCCAGAACCTGAGGGATGTGAGGCAGACCTTTTCTAGTCTGAAAGTTATATTTGTAGTCTAATAAAGATAAAAATCAAGTTAAGTGAATGGGCTATACTATCTATGGCCGTTTTCTTTATAAATATTATAAATCGCTTTCCACACACATGGCAGACCATATGTGTACGTTTCTCCCCCCCATCAGGGGCTCAAGATCTGGATCGCATCCGACTCTCCACCTACAGAACAGCATGCAAGCTTCGGTTTGTTCAGAAGAAATGCAACTGTGAGTATGCCAGTTGTTTGGACTAATTACCCTCCTGAATCCTATAGTTTATGTTTGTTACTTTGTTTATTAAAACTGGTGTCTTGTAAGTGTTGATAAAAATATGTTTACAGGGCGCCTGGGTGGCTCAGTGGGTTAAGCCGCTGCCTTCCGCTGGGGTCATGATCTCAGGGTCCTGGGATCGAGTCCCGCATCGGGCTCTCTGCTCAGCAGGGAGCCTGCTTCCCTCTCTCTCTCTCTCTCTGCCTGCCTCTCTGCCTACTTGTGATTTCTCTCTGTCAAATAAATAAATAAAATCTTAAAAAAAAAAAAATGTTTACACAACAGTAGAGTATCAGGATGCACAAATGGTTAGAGAGATTCTCCGTAAGTGATTCTGAAGGTTTCATTGCTCTTAACTGCTCAAGTGATGAGCCTTTGGATGTGTGTGGAATCCTGTCCTTGGGATGGTTTAAATCTGGATGGATATTGCTCTTCTCTTCTCTAGCTTTGGTATTGTCCATGCAGTGCCATCAAAGTGGTTTCCACGAACGTTAGAAAACATCAGATATTAAGTCCCTTTTTTTATACATGTGTTTGCCTTACAAGTATAAGAAAATGTTGATAAGCCCCTCGAAAGCACAGAAGTTTCTTTCTGAGGCTACGAAATTACCCTTTATATCAGAGTTTTAACTACATTGGCCTGCATCAGACCAAAGCAAGAAAAGAGGCAATAATACTCGAAGAAACAAAGAGACTTGCTTCAACATGTTCCCAAATTTTAAAATGTCAGCAGCCACTAGATCACTAATACCAGCGAACCGTTTGCGTCGTCTGCTGCTTCACTGGTCTCATCATTTTCTGGAGAGAAAAATTGCCTCATAGTTCGTGTCTATGAACTTACTCTTTTCTTTTTGAAAACTGACTGCTGTAAAAATGAATAAGTATTCTCATTTTCTAATTAGTATCGGATGGATTAGAAAAATGAGAACCGGAATGTTCTCCTGAGGACGTACACGTAGTTTTTGCATGAGTGGCAGAGGGCTTAGACACAGTCAGTGTGGAAACCAGGCATGTCCACACCTCTACCTCCCAGAGTCTCCAGCAGATGTTTCCTGGGGCCCTGCCCCAGGCTCCCCAAATCCTGACTGGAGGGGATGGGCAGGCAGCTCGCCTTCACTTGCTCTTATAGAGCTTCTTCCCCAACTTCAGTGGTTGGAAATGGGGCTGAAGTTTGGGGCAGGAGAAGGGGGTAAACACAGGTTGGTCAGATAATCAAAGACATGTTTGACTCCTTACCGAAAACTAAATCCATCCAAAAAAAAGGTGGGGAGGAGACAATGAGAAGTGCACTACAGATGCGGGAAGGAATCTGTGAATGTACTTGCAGCCCTGGGCGCTGAGGAGTCTATAAAATGACTTTCGAGCACTGGTATTAAAGGACAAGGAAGAGGCTCCCACCAAAGAAAGGCTTTTCTACCCTCCTCAACTCTACCACCTGTATTTAAACAAAAGGAAAGGTCTCCATGTCTTCAGCGATGAAAAAGTGACAGGATCCTCCTGTGTCTTTGCTCATCACCACTCAGTGGCACTGAGAATGAAGGGGGAAGAGAAAGAGCAGGGACGGGGGTTCTCATCCCATAGAGCTTGGCCAAGCAGAGCTTCCTCCGGGCCTTTCAGCAGAGAGAGGGAATTGTTAAAAAAAAAAAAAAAAAAAAGTGCTACAAAACAGTAGGGATGAACCAAAAAGTAAATAAATAATAAAGAAAGGGAAGACTGGGAGGGAAGAGGAAAGCATTTCAAAGGCCCTATCTCCAGCAACCCTGGGCCACCTCGCATTCCTCCTGCTCCCAGGGAATGGCCCCTTCTCATTCTTGGGGGTCTCCTTTTCCTCTTCCTGTTCTTTTCTGCTCTTGATCCTTATCCTACATCCAGAATCATGTGATGGTCACCCTGACTATGCAAGGAGTCACGCTGACCTCCTTGGAAAACAGTGCGAGTCCATCCCTGGGGAAACTAGAACTTTCATACTCATCTAGTTATCCCTCAGTGCATCCATTCACTCACCTTTTAATTTAGAAAGCTTATCACGAGCTCCTACTGTGTGTTCGGCACTGTGCTTAGGTGCCTGGGGTAGAGCGAGGTGGATAAGATATGATCTCTGCCTTAAAGTTGCACAAAGTCTAACTGGGTTAGACTGAATGGAATTTTAAACAGGCTCCTAACACAGTATGGAAGTGTAAGGGTAGGAATGGGGGCATGGTGCTGTGGGAGAACAAGGAGGCTGGGCCCCATGTGGGCATGAGGGCCAGTAAGAGGAGTTTCCTAGAGAAGAAGGCATCTAGCATGATTCTTAGAGAATTAGTGGACATTACACAGAGAAGTGTTACACCCGACAAACTTCATCTATTTGAGGATGAGGAAAATCCCTTCTTAGCCTGTTGGCTAAGATCAAGTGTAGGATGAGGAAAATATTACATTCTCTACAAACTATACAAAAGTAAAGCTTAAGGAAGAGAAACAAGCGGGTGCCTGCCTTCTGCTCAGGTCATGATCCCAGGGTCCTGGGATCAAGCCCCGCATTGGGCTCTCTGCTCAGCAGGGAGCCTGCTTCCTCCTCTCTCTCTGCCTGCCTCTCTGCCTACTTGTGATCTCTATCTGTCAAATAAATTAAAAAAAAAAAATCTTAAAAAAAAAAAAAGGAAGAGAAACAAGCAGGTTTTCAATGCTCTGCTAAAATAAAGTTGCTTTTTAAAATTGTTTCTACCTTGAGCAAAAGTGTTAAATGCAAGTATGATATGTGTTTGCTGAGTTTTCCTCCCTGACAACAAATCTAACAGTTGTGATGTCAGGGAGCTTGCAAAATGCTAACACAGCTGAGTCTGTTTTATCTTAAAGGCAGAGCCTACTTTTTCAGATAACTAGGACACTGGTGTTTATGGTACATAATATTAGTCAATGTTGAACATACACCCCTGTATTAGGGGAAGATATTTTTGTCTACAGTGAAACCTAATACACCATAAATATGGTGTACTCCAGTACTCCAGGTACTCCAGTACCTTATACTGGAGTTTTACTCTACAATAAGAGAAATTAAAAAAAAAAAAAATCCAGGTAGTGTATTTGTAAGTGCATTGCTTTATTGAAATTCTTACATAGTGTTTACTTCATAGAAATCGATGGACCTTAATGGAGAACAGGTTATTTTTAGGTCCAGACCTTATTTACAGGTAAGATTGATGTTGGGTATTAACAAAACTAAGCTTAAAAACTATATAGTAAAGGGGAGAGAAAACATTAAAAATGGACACTTGTCAAGTCATCACCTAGAAAAAAAAATATCTGGATATAGCATGGAGTATATAGACTTTTAAGAGATTTTTTTTTTTTATCTGAGTTCAGACATCAGAAGGGTTAGTTAATTCCCTGTATTTCTGTCCCCACATCCCTTGCCTACTGTCTTTATGGTTTCCTGTACAGAGTACTGATTCCTATCACCGACATTCATGTTCGTTCCCTCTAATGCAATTCCCGATGAATGCTGAGAGTAACTGCTTCTCAGGGTCAAAAACAATCAACAGAAGAGGCCAGAAAACTTGTGGCCTGTGCACTAAATGCAGCTCAGCACTTACTTTTGTATAGACTGTAAAATAGAAGTTTTTACAGATGAATATTTGCAACGATTTTAAAATAGGGAACATTACTTACAGCCCCAGTTAAGCAAAATGCTGTCCTTCCCCCGCAAATTCTAATCTTCTCATTGGTAAACAGGTATTGAAAAAAAAATCCTTCCATTATTATATTTTAATTTCATCAGAAAAGTGTATAAATTTGTTTTCTCTCTCATTATATATATGCCAGCGTAATATCTACATAATATTACTATGTAATCTGGTAGTGCCCCACTCTCCAAACACGAAAAAGACATTCACCAACCTCGGTTATAAAAGAAAAACTGTGAGACACTATCTTTTCTTTTTTTCAGACAAAAGACACTTTATTCCTTCAACTTTTCTCCATGGGATTCATTTGTCAAGTCAGCTTCTTCCCCTTACCGTTCATTTTTGTACCCTGGCCTAACCTCCCTCCCCGTGCCATGACTAGCACATTCCCTAATGGAACAAAAGGATGGATGACCCTAAAAATTAGGGGACACCAAGTTGTCAATTTTATTTTCTAGGAGGAATAGGACAGAAAGGGGATAATACACACAATATTCCTAACTCTGCTTTCTAATCGATAGCATTTTCTTTAGCTTCGAGGTTTCCTGAGAACTTTACACAAAAATAAGCTATACACCCTCTATAAGGATGTGTGCAATGACAACATCTCAGCCTTTGTTTTAAACAAATAACTATTTTCTGCCAGAACATTATCTCCTCGGTCAGCACTGACATGGTTAATGATCCAGATACCCTGTAATGTCAGCAGATCTTTTCCCAGAAATTACTTTGGAGTCAATGGAATGCAGCCTTAAGTTCATGAACAATAAAAGGGAACAAGAGAAATAAATCAGAAATCTCAAATCCCTCCTGTTTAATAAAGGGAGCAAAAGTAAGGAGGCACCTTCTTTTAGTTCTTCTGCTCACAGCCTGAATTTTCTGTCAGTCGTATCAACTAAAATTTAGTTAAAATTTTGCTTAAAAGGAAAAGAGGAGGAAAGGTATATATTTATATCTGAAATTTCAGTTTCTCAAACATTTCCCTCTAATAAAAGAAATACAAGTATTCCTCATCCACTTATAAAGTTAGAACACATGCATTGACCTAATAACTCTAAACTTCATTCAGGGTTTCTAGAAGAAAAGAAAATGCAGAACCTCTTCATCTAATGGCTTCTCTGTCACTGTGAAATTAGCTCATGTGAATGTTAGGTATGTGGTGGGTCCAGAAGGAATATTCTTTTATGAGTGAATGAATAGGATCCACTAGATTCATTTTTCACCAGCCAAGTGATTAGTATTATACCTTCAGGAGTAGCCTTTAAATATGAGGAGTTTTTTTGTTTTTGTTTTTGTGTTCTTTTTGAGATTTTATTTCTTTATCTTGAGAGAAAGAGAGAATGAACATGAGCAGGGAGGAGGGGTAGAGAGAGGGAGAAGCAGACTCCCCACTGAGCAGGGAGCCCAACTCGGGGTTTGATCCCAGGACTCCAGGATCATGACCTGAGCAGAAGGCAGATGCTTAACTAAGTGAGCCATCCAGGGGCTCCAGGTATGCTTTTTCTGAAATAAATACTAATATCCCATTCAATTTTATTCAAGTTGATTGTCAGCATATTCCCCCTCTTTGCCATATTTTTAAGTATGTGGATTTTGGGCTGCCTGTATCCATTTCTATCATTACATAACACACTTAGCCACTTAAAACAACACACATTTACTCTCTTGTAGTTTCTGTAGGTCAGAAGCCAAACACAGCATGACTGGATTCTCAGCCTAGGGTCTCCCAGTGTCTGTGGTTCTCATCTGGGGTTCACGGTTCTCTTCTGAGTAAACTGGCTATTGGCAGAACTCATTTCCTTATGGTTGAAGGGTTAAGGTCTCCATTCCTTGCTGACAGTCAGCTGGGGACTACTCCTAGTTCCTACAAGCTACCTGCATTCCTTGCCACATGGCCCTCTAGATGTTTGCTTCTCCTTCCATACCAGGCACACTGGGTCTCTCTGACTTCCTCCTCCTCTGTGATCAGCCAGAGAAAACTCTCTACTTTTAAAAGAGTTATGCAGGGGCACTTGGGTGGCTCAGTCAGTTAAGCATCTACCTTAAGCTAAGGTCATGATCCGAGAGTCCTGGGATCGAGTGACTGGATAAAGCCCCGAGTCGGGCTCCCTGCTCAGCAGGGAGTCTGCTTCTCTCTCTGCCTCTCACCTCACTTGTGTGCTTGCTCTCTCCCTCTCTTTCTCAAATAAAGTCTTTAAAAAAAAAAAATGAAAGGACTTATGTGAGGTCAGGTTCACCCAGAATATTTCCTTATCTTAAGGTCAACTGACTTGATACCTTAATTACATCTGTAAAATCCCTTTACTGAAGTACCTAAATTAGGGTTTGATTCAGCAGTGGAGAAGGCATATCAACACTGAAGACCAGAAATCTTGAGGGTTGGGCAGGTGTGAAGGGCATCTTAGAACTCTGCCTACTGCATTACTCAGCATCATTGACTTTTCTGTTTTCCAGATAATGACATAGAGAGCCTTGGGTGAAAAAATGAAGTTTAAAGGAAATACTCAGGTGATAGAAACAGATCCCCCCAAAAGAGATGTGTCTGAAGGAAAGAGATAGGACTCTTTCCTGTCAAAGAGTCAAAAGGAAGAGCAGGAATGTTCAGTTAGGGAGATAAGTGGCAGATGGCAAAGGCTTGGAGCATAATTATCTGTGCTCCAAGTGATTTTGATACATATTTTCACTCCTGATGTTGGATCATGCTAGACACTCGTTTAGAATAAAGAGAAAGGCATTGTGCTAGAATCCAACATTCCTTAAAAACTCCCTGTGGGGAAGTTGGTGGTAGCAGCAGAACATAAACCCATTCAAGATGCCTTATAATGTGGCAGCAGAAAACCTCCTCCTGGACCAGCAGAAAACTCTGTCTGGACCTATGGCAAAACTGCTTCCCCTTCATCAGAGCAAACTTCTGGTAGAACAAATCTATACTGTTAAGGTTCTGGTGCTTATGATACAGGCTTAATTAGAGCTGCTTCTTCCCTTTCATTGCTTCTATTTTTAAGATCTTAAAGATTCAGAGCTTTGTTTTCTTGTGAGAGCTTTTATTTTTAGAGACGGCTAGGAGCTCCGTCTTCCCAGTCTTCAGCCACTGCGCAACCTATGAACTGAACCAGTGCCTGTAGTCGTTTCTGGGTGTCTGGAGGGAGCAGCCATCAGCTTCCTTCCCTTCCTCCTGCTTCTGCATTAGAGCACGGAGCTAGGACCACTGAATACTTTTACGCTCACAGTTTAGGAAAGAACCTCATATTTAAAAGCCCCAGCCCACTAGTTAAGAGTGACATGTACAGAGGCATCCTTTCAAGCTTCCCTGCACCATCTAGCAAGTCAGATTCAGTGGCCTTCCCTTAGTGGTCTGCCAAGCTGTGTTCCTGGGAACCTGCTGGACAGAGCCACTGAGCTGAGCAGTGAAGGGACACCCAGAGGGTGCTGTCCTACAGCCTGGCTCCTGGGGTCATGGGGCTCTGGCAAACACTAAGAGGAAATGGAAGACAGTCAGGAGGAAGGGGAAGGAAAGATGGCTGCTCCCATAGAAACACCCCTGTGACCCATGAGGACTAAATCAAGGAGACTTTCTTGACTTTTCTTGTTCACGTTACCAGCAGCCATCTGGTAAAAGCCACTCATTTATTTTTTTATTCAACGAACATGGACCAAGGTTTGCTGCACGCCAAGCATTACTCTGGACCATGCGGGGGTGGCAGGGAAGTGATAATATTACATAGTGTTCAAATTTAGTATTAGATAACCTCAAGCTTACAATCTAGTTGTATGTTCTATTTATTATAAAGCTTCTGGTTTTGTGACTATCAAATAGTAGAAAACACTCTAAAACTTTGCTATATCAGCTTATATCTAGCCTGTCAAGTCCCCTGAGCAAACTGCCACTTTCTGAAGAAAAAAAAGTACTTATAAGTATGGCAGTTAAAGACATCAAATCTATCTGTAGCTATTGAAACAAATTATTTAGCTGTTTTTAATCATTTGTGATGTTCAGCTAGGACTTCTGTTTTACCTCCTTTTTTTTTTATCAGGAATTGTAAAATTCTGTTCATTCTAGATGAGGAGAACATAGCACAAGAGATATTAAATGGCTTCTCCTGAATAAACACCAGATCAAATCATATAATTGAGAGCTCAACTTCTAACCTCTAAATATTAGCCAAATGCTATGGTAAAAAGAGAGCCTGTCCGGCGATGTCTGTCAAACACATGGACCACGAGCCTGCTACAAAGCTAATAATGCTTCAGCCTTGAGAAACTTAGTTTCTCAAAGATAATAAACTCTAATGTAAGATCAAGTATACATTTTAATTTCCAAATTCAATATTGCTGATATAGGACTGTGATACTATTATATTGTGGAGAAGGATATGTCGAGGAAGAGTTAATTTGACCACACAGAATTAGAATCTGTTTTGAACATGGTCATAATCATTGTTTTCTCTTCATTTGTTACTCTGAATGGGCTCAAACCAGTGATAGATGGGAACTTGGTTAGAATCCATGCTTGAGCCCATGTTTCCCAGGAAGCAGACTCCACACAAGGCTTCTGTGGAACTCCCTCGTTTGCCATTCCAGAGCGGAAGTGGAACAAGGGAGGAAAGCCAACAGATAGTGCAGGAACTTCTAAGGAACCTCCCAAAAGGCTCCAGAACTTTCCACCCAGGGGCCACAAGGAGGAAGTCCTAATCTAGCTGCTCCTCTCTCCTTACCACCCCCGTATGTCTGGGTTGCATTTGTGTAGGTGTGAGGTGGGTCCCTGGCCTTAGTGCTGGGGCATCAGAGGTTTGGAGCAAGAGTCTGAGGCAAGTGCTCTCTGGTGGCAGCTGTGTGGAGCAGATCAGTCGAAGCCTACTCCTTGCCCATCGTTCCCGCAGGGGCTAGAGCAAGGGGCAGAGCCAAGATTTTGAAAAGGTACCAAACAGGGGTCTGAAACATTGCCTCCTGTACACCTTGGCTTTCTGTGTTAGACATTTCCTCATCGGTGTTTTCTACTGCCTTTTAATTTTTTTTTTCTTACAGAAGATACACTTCTCATATTCTTAACCTCACTTAAGATACTGCACATAATCTGCCGATTAACCCTCTAGAAACTGCTTCACCCAAACACTAACCTATCTCCCAAAAAATTTTCCTACGTACTAGGAAACTGAGTCATAACTATTTTCTGAATGGGTGAATGAAATGCATTTTCATGTCTACCCCGTTTTTTTACTCTTATTGCAGAAAGACAATTAATTATACATAAATGGTACAGAGTGAGTGCAGGAAAAAGGGACACTTTCCCACGACTGCTGCTTATCTGTTCTTCAGGGACCCCATGTACTTTGTCCGTCAGTGTTGATGGGGGCCAGATTGGCATGTGGTGCAGCGTCCCTGAGAGCAACAGCTGTAAAGGAAAAGTGGAAAGCAGTTTCTCAACAGTTGCCAGCCCCGTGGTTGCTCTTTTTCTTGAAATGCTGCCTCTGGCATCTAGGGTTCTGGCCATCTGCTCAAGTCATAGTGTTTAAGGAATAATGAAAGTACTGCGGGAAGCCATGCTCCACGAGTCTCATTGAGCTCTCCGAATCTTCTAGAGATCATATGTCATGACTGGCAAACAGTAGGCCCTCTACCCTACTCCATTCACCAAGCACTGGTGAGCACCCAGTTTGAATAAGGCATATGCAAGCAGCTATGAGAAGTACAGAGATGAACAGGACATAGTACACATCTTCAAGTTAGTTATAATTTCATGCTGTGGTTCTTTCTCTCATGAATCTTTGAGAGAATCTTTTTTTTTTTTTAAGATTTATTTATTTATTTATTTGACAGAGAGAGAAGCAGGCTCGTGCCGAGCAGAGATCTTTGAGAGAATCTTGATGAATGTCACAGATCTTTCCCTCCAAACACACATGATCGCAACTATAAAATTTAGTTCCTCATTTCAGAGACCCTCCTGTCCTCTGAAGTTCAGTCAAGAGCTTATCAAAAACAGGTGGAGGGAACAATTCAACCCTTAGTAACTCTGAGAAATGCAGAGTGTCATAAATGATCTAATACATGAAGTCTGGGAGCAACAAACAGGAGAGCGTAATTCCACGTGAAGGTATCAGAGCTTCCTCAGGTATACATGAGTGTAATACCCTTGAAAGACAGTTAACTGAAGAGTGTACTTGCTAAAGAGTATAATAAATCGTGAAAGAAAGCCAAATGTGTATTCTGGAATAAGAAGCCCAATGTGGCTGGGGCATAAGATTCTTGGAAAAAGCTGGAGGTGAGTAGGAGATGAGGTTAGAGATTGGGGGACTGGACTGGTGCCTGGTGGCTCCGTAGGTTTCCGACTCTTGGTTTTGCCCTCGTCATGATCTCATGGGTTGTGAATTCCAGCACCGACTCCACCCCCAGGTACATCCTGCACTCAGCAGGGAGTCTGCTTGAAGATTCTCTCCCTCTATCCCTCCCCCAACTCACTCTCGTGATCTCGTGATCTCTCTCTCTCTCTCAAATAAATAAATATTTAAAAACAAACAAACAAATAAATAAATAAGATAAGGAGACTAGAGTCCAAACATTGGTTTTCAAGCTTAGAAAATTGGGTTTTACTCAGTAGGTGATGGAGAATGGTATGGCCACAGCTGGGACTTACACCACTTAGGACAGATGGAAGAGAGCAGGAACTAGAGATGAGTAAGAAAGGTTACTATAAAAATCAATGTAGAATAGGTTTGGCAGGTAGCATGGCCGACTAGTCTAAGGCACTGGATTAAGGCTGCAGTCTCTACGGGGTGTGGGTTTGAATCCCACCACTACCATCCATTGGGCGCCTGGGTGGCTCAGTCAGTTAAGCGTCTGCCTTTAGCTCAGGTCATGATCCCAGGGTGCTGGCATCTCTGCTCCACAGGGAGTCTGCTTCTCCCTCGACTCTCTACCTTTTCTCTCTCTGTTTCTCATGAATAAATCTTAAAAACAAACAAAAAAATACTATGTAGAAGGCAGTAAAAGCCCAAACTAGAGCACTAGAATGTAGGGAATGCTAAAGGCATATTGAAGAAACCTATACAAACTGTCTAGTGAAGACTAAAATAACTACCCAGAAGGGAGGTAAGATACACGATCCTCTTGCTTCTGAAGCTATTAAATACATTCCGAGCAAAGTTAAACACTGGCAGTGAGAAATTAGTTATTGTTCAGATCTTTCTTTTCATTTACCTTCTCTTATTATTTTTATAATCATTGGTACAAAACCTTGGAAAATAATAGACTTAATAAATGCTTGTTCAATTGAATTCAGCTCAATTTAATTTACGGTATGACAGCTATTGAGCCAACAATTACTATACCTCATTTTGAATAATGATGCCAGTCTACAAACACAATTTAAGGAAAACTGAATACTTTTTTCCTAATGGACAATAGATGTACTGTCAGGGCCTCTGAGGACTGGCCTGATATCCTACTTGATTTTATGCCAAAAATATGTTGTAGACCTTTTCCTGAAGCTCCTTCCATCATGCATCTTACCCAGGAAATTAAAGTGAAACTAAAATATCATCTTTGTAAGCTATGATGCTTCTCTCCAAAGATCCTTAGCACAGAGAGCGGTCTTGGTGATAAAGGGAGGTGCAAGGGAGTGTTGAATTTGGAAGCATAAAATAATTTGGTGAGTTATTTGGATGTTGTTTCGATTCATATATTGAAAGATATATCTCATGGCTCATGAATGGAAATCAAATACAAAAATTGTATTTTCTTAACATTTTCTTTCCCAATTCAGTTTTCAGTCCATGTGGCTAATCTCTTCAGTGTAATCACATCAAAATGCATTTCTTGACCCTGGCAAAGCATACCACTTAACTGAATTTCTCTTCCCTAAGAGCTTTTTAAACACTGTGTTGTCATGCTTAAAAGCCTGCATGAGGGCATAAAAATAAATTATTTATTTGAGAAAATCTTAACAACTAGACAATTTGCACATGGCTTTCTTGACCACAATCCTTGTTCCCAGGATTCTTGTGATATCTTTTAAATAAATTCCTCCAGCTCAAATGAGCATCAATTTCCTGTTCTCGTTTTCTCTCATCTCTTTAAGTCATGCTCCACAGCCGTGGTTCTCAAACATCCTTGCTTTTCAAAATCACCCAAGGAGCAGGGGACACCGGGGATCCCCTGACCAAACTCCAGATCTATGGAATCAGAGGCCACAGTTTGAGACCTGCTCATTGCTCCAAAGACCACTTTTGATTCTCACCACTGGACTGGTTGGCTGTAGAGCAAGATGGAATTAACTCTCACAGTATTTTGAAAATGAAATTTAGTGTTAAACTTGATGGGAAGCAAATTCTCCATCTCTCTATTTGATTACTGAAAAATTAGAGAATTGTCAAATAATGGCCAATAAGGAAAGGTTACAAAGTTACAGACCCCGCTTTCTGGTACACCCAGCAAGCAAACTCTGCTAGCCCCAACAAGTTAGTAGAAGATGTGGTTGCCCCTTCTTCATTAGTTGCTCTCTGCTATCAGTCACTAGATCATCTTCTTCCTGGAGTATCCACCCCCACCATCTTTATGTAGTAAGATCCTGCTGTGATTCAGGAACCAGCTTGAGCCCTACCACCTCCTCCTTTGAACCTTCCCAAAGTTTCCAGCCTGCAATAGCATCTCTGTATTTTCAGCTCCAGTAGTTTTGGGGTTTTGAGGGGTTTTTTTGTTTTGTTTTGTTTTGTTTTTTAATCTGCTTAAAGGATATGGGCTTTCGATGACATAGTGTCTCATCTTGATCTTTAGCTAGGCCATCTGAACAGGTCTTTCCCCATGGGAATTACAACCTCTTTCCTGGCCAGGTTCTCATCTTTGGTCTAGTCCCCTCTAACATGAAGCACCATATATTGTAGAATCTTTAAAATTATTGGCTGGATTTCATTTCTTTTGAAAATATGCTTCCATTCCCAGTTCTGTACGTACACGGCAGTTTTCTTCTGTAGGTTAATGCTTGTACATACAATACGTGTAGGGTAAGTTAGTGACACGCTGAAATATTCTTTTCTTCTCATGAGCTGACGTTCTCTGAATTTCGAGATAAGTGTTTGATCTGAACGTGAGCTAAACCCGTTGCTGTGATGCAGTCTCGCTGGATTTATAACATCGTCACACCTGGTAAGAGGAAAACCAACCTGAAATTGTAGAAGAAAGCTTGTATGAAGGGACAGAAATCTTTATCACTGACAGAGTAGAACAAAAAATTGGGAGATTATAGTCTTATCTGAATATGACAGTAAATGTTAATGCCTGTTTTCTCTCAAAAATAAGAACAATGCCTAAAATGCATATGGTGCTTTAGAGTTTACTAAGTGTTCTCCATGTGATTTTTGTTGTTCCCCAGAACACCTGTAAGATAAGAAAGTTGGATGTTATTATTCCTGTTGTACAAATGAAGAAACACCTGAATCCAAGTCTATGATCTCTGAGCCCATTTTTCTCTGGAAGAGAAACTAAACTTGTTGCGTACTTTACGCCTTTGTTCACTAGTTCCCACCGTCCTCTTCCACCTGCGAGTCTGTGTCTTCAGCGACCTGTCTTGTTTGCACTAATTCTAGAAGCCAGCAGAGGGCTGTGACATAATAAGGGCTGATAAGTACTGCTTCAGTGAATAAAATGAAGTTGTTAGCCTCTGGTATGGAAGGTTAAGAAAAGCAAGTTAGTGCGCTGGCAAGGTAATGAGCTTAAAGAGGAACCTGGAGTTGTTCCCAAAACGCACAAGGAGGTAGGTTCTTCTCCCCACCTCCTCACACCCGACGCACGTGGCAGTCTGACCCACACAGGAAACTCCCTGAAAGCATTCTTACCTAAAGTCTTCTTGATACTTAGAATAATGAGTGAAACTTCGCATTTGAGAGCTGGCATAGGAAAAAGACAATGCTTTTACGTGTGCTCATCTTTTAGTGCTAAGGGCACCAGAACTTTATTGGAAAACTGAAAGAATGACTCTCCATTAAAAACTTTCCTATAAGCCTGCAAACAAAGTTTAATAATCCACTGTGTGAAGGAACACAATTTGGTGCATCAGACCTGCAGTATAAAGGAATCAGAAATACCACCTGCACGTGGTTCTCATGCTCTACCGAATTGCTCTACAGTGGGCAATTCATGCTAGGAATTTTCCTGAAATCAGGGAACCTGGATCTAGGGAGGGAAGATAATGGACAAATTTTCTGGAGAAACAACCTAGCTCCTTTGTAGTGGGATTGGATGAGTAAGTCAGCATCAGAATTCTCCCTACTTTTACCTGTGTATATCAGAGACTGGAAAACTTGTCCTAAGCAAGCCGCGAACAACAGTCACCATCACTTTAAGCCTGGGTGGCCAGAGTAGATGGGGGTTGACAGGGTGTATGCATGAGTGTGCACACACATCCACGCCCCATCTGCATGCTAAAGGATATTCCCAGTGGCATACCAACAGTTTATGTTCAATTCCCAACCTAATGCAAATTACTTTTCTCCCAGTCATGATCCCTAGGGAGTCTGCTTCTCCCTCTCTTTCTGTCCCTACTCACCCCACCCCTCTCGCTTTTGCTCTCATTCTCGTGCACGCATGTGTGCACATGCTCTCTCAAATAAATGAAAATTTTTTTTAGGTTTTATTTATTTATTTGTCAGAGAGAGAGAAAGAACGCACAAGCAGGGAAAGCAGCAGGCAGAGGGAGAAAAAGACTCCCTACTGAGCAAGGAGCCCCACACAGGACTCAATCCCAAGACCCTGGGATGCTGACCGGAGCTGAAGGCAGATGCTTAACCAATTGAGCCACCCAGGTGTCCCAAATAAATGAAATCTTAATAAAAAAAAAAAAAAAGAAAATAGCAGCCTCTCTTGTTGCCAAGGACAGAGAACCACTGACTTCCAGCCTGTTTGTCATTCTTAAACTACCTGGGAATGTTGTTAAAATGCAGATTCTGATTCTTCTGATGGGTTGGGGACCTATGATTGTGCATTTCTAACAAGCCTAGTGCCTTGCAGCTCTAAGTGCAGTGCAAGAGCAGCAGCCCCAGGGAGCTGTTCTAGAACCTGTCGGGCTTTCCAGCCTGCGGCCACGGTGAAAAACCACCACTCCAAAATGACCGGAGTTAAAGTCACTATAATTGTTTACTGACCTTCCCCAGCTGCAAGCCCTCTGAAATCCTTCTAAAGTTTTATACGGTTGTCAGAATCACCTGGAGAGCTTTGTGAAAAGCCTTTCCCACTTCCTAAATTTTGGAATTTGGAGGTAGTAGAAAGTAGGCTTGGGAATTTTGAGATCTCCAAGTGCTTAAGCTTTTTTTGTTTTTTCTTTCTTTCTTTTTTTCCTTTAAAAAAAAAAAAAATTCCCTTAGATTCACTGACCTGGACCCAATCTCTATGACAATGTGGTCCAGGAAATCCTGGTCCCGGACTAAATAATGACATAGACTAACTCCTGAGGTTGTCTTTTGATATTCCTGTCCTTTCTCTGCCCTCTTCCATATTTACCCTATTTATATACTTCTCCTATTTCCGATCAAGTTTATGACCTCAGTTCATTCCTTTCTAGGTATAAATGAGTTTGGTATTTTTGCACTTTTCCCAGAGATATTTGAATTTAAGTCAGTGCTGTGACCTAACGAGTTCATTTCCTATTAAAATAAGGTAACATCAGCAAACATATAAGAAACATCACTTGAGAACAGCAAATTCTTCTCTACCCTCATGCAAATATACCACACCTCAGCCTCTGACTTAGCCCTTTCCTACCTGAGATTGCCTGGACTGAAGACAAACTATTAAAGCTGTGTCTATTTTCATTTATTCATGAATACAAGCTGTTAGGCATTACTAATGTCCAAAATTAACACTAATGCTATTTTTAAGATTCTGTGAAGTACTAAATACCACTATTAAGAATACATGTTTATATTTGATATGGCTAATGTTAGCCAAATAATTTTATTATAAAAACTGTTGCTTTATCTAGTATATTAATATAAAATGTATGCAGTAATATAGATGAGGAAACCCCACTTCCTAGGCCTGTGCCTAATAGGTGCTTACGATGGACAGTTAAAGCTTGATGGATACTTAGTAAAGTGTGCACGGTGCCATCTAGTGGTGCACAGTCATCACTGCACAACGTAAATGTCTTCATTTTCTAAAATGACTTGATGGCTCAAGAGTAAACAACATGTTTATATGACTGTCAGACTTTCCAAACAGACTTCCTAATAGCTTCCTTATGACTCTCAACTTAACACATTTCTTAGTGTTCCTATTTCATTAAGCAAAAAGCTTGTGATACTCTTTCAAAAATAATGAATGGTTGTTAAGTAATTATTTAATAACTTATTCACTAAGCGCCATGTGAAATGCTTTATATGGATTATCTCATTTGATCCCCTCAATAACCCTGCAGCGGAGCAGCTGTTTTTTGTTGTTTTTCTGGAGCAACTCTTATTGTCCCCACTCTACAGATGTGGAAACTGAAGCTTAAGGATGTTAAGTAACTTGCCCAAGGTCAGTAGAAGTTGGTCGAACGTACTGTCCAGGAACCTGCACAGTTCTGCACTGTAATCTGAAGCTCCCATAGTGGTTAGCAGTGAAAGTTTCCAAGAAGTCTCTGTGGAAGAGGGCCTTCCTCACCCCCTCTACTGATCAACTGTGTCCAAATCAGTTCAAACTACCAACTCAGAATTCATGACAGACTGAATAGGATCCACTTTTATGGCTGGGATGTAGTTTTAGCTTCTTTTAGAGCGCCTATATAATACATGTGCAAAGTTGCATGTGAATTGGGTTATTAAATTTGAGGGGACTGTGCTGAAGCTTAGGTTTGGAGTCACAGATCTTGTAAATTAGTAAGAAGAAAGTATGGCTGTAAATCGAAGGTGTTTAATTATTTTAACACTAACAGCTATCATTCGTTGAGCACCTATGTGCCAACTCTGTGGTTAGCACTTGTCTATACTTTTTCTTTCTCCTCACTACAACTCTCTCTGGTTGGGATTCCTCTCCTTATTTCTAAAAAGGAAAGAATAACATGTATAGGGAAGAAATAACTTGCCCACAGTTATCAGGGGTGCCAGGAGTGAAACCAATCTTTGTGATTACAAAATCTGCCTTCTGCCACTCTTGGAAGATAAGTATGTGTAATGTGCATGATCACGGCTTTTTTGTGCACTGCCATGCCTCTGCAAAAATGCCAGCATCCCCCCCACCCCGGGTGGCTCAGTCTTTCATTCGACTCTTGGTCTTGGCTCGGGTCATAATCCCAGGGTCAGGGAATCCAGCCCTGGGTTGGGCTCCATGCTCAGTGGGGAGTCTGCTAGAGAGTCTCTCCATCCCTCTCCCTCCACCCCTCCACTTCCCTTCTAAAATAAATAAATGAATATTTTAAGAAATAATACCACCATCTTTATAGGATGCCTGGGTGGCTCAGTCAGTTAAGTGGCTGCCTTCGGTTCGGGTCATGATCCCAGTATCCTGGGATCGAGTCCCACATCGGGCTCCTTTCTCAGCAGGGAGCCTGCTTCACCCTCTGCCTCTACCTCTGTCTGCCTGTGCACTCTCTCTCTCTCTCTCTCTCTCTGACAAATAAATAAATAAAATATTAAAAAAAAAAAAAGAAAAAGAAATAATACCACCATCTTTCCTGCGACCATAGCAGCAGGCTCCCGCCACTTCTGCCCTGCACGCCTGTCCATGTCAATTACTCTCTTCCCTTACAGTCTGAAATGACATCTTTAAGCTGCATTTCTGAGCATGTCACTCTATTTAAAACCCGTGTCTTCATACTTTCAGCATAAAGATCCGAATACCTGCCAGAGCTACAGGGCTCCTCCAGCCTTATCTTGTTCCTCTGGCCTCTTCACAAACCATCTCCTAATCCCATTTTGTACCTAGCACTCTGTCTGTCATGCGAGGTCATCATTTCTGATTATCTGTGTAATTGTGAATCATGTCTCTATCCCCACCTGACTGTTAGTGCTCTGAGGCAGGAACAACATCTTTGCATTCTGAACCCAGACAGATCCCCAAGGAGTAGATCCAGAGAATCTCTAGATGAAGCATAAAGGGATAAATATAGGAATCCCAGTTCCCACAGAAATTAATTTAATTCCTCAAGAAATTAAATAAATAAACAACTTATAGATGCCATCTCCTTGGAAGTACTTTGGTTGCCAAATTGAAAAACTGGATGAAAAGCATTAAGAAACAAATAATTTCTGGGGCGCCTGGGTGGCTCAGTTGTTAAGTGTCTGCCTTCGGCTCAGGTCATGATCGCAGGGTCTCAGGATCGAGCTCCACATTGGGCTCCCTGCTCAGTGGGAAGCCTGCTTCTCCCTCTTCCACTCCCCCTGCTTGTGTTCCCTCTCTTGCTGTGTCTCTCTGTCAAATAAATAAGTAAAACTTTTGGGGAAAAAAAAGAAACAAATAAATTTCCTTGTGTGATATACAGAAAAGATAACAAATTTGCCATCACGTAAATCTGAATTGCTCCAAATCTAATAAACATTTAAGTATTTCAGTTAGAAAGTGATCTGCATTCTTCTGTCCTAAATCAGAGATATGCTACAAAGTTGTGTTTGTTTGGTTTTTGGGTTTTTTTTTTTATATGATTTAAATTGTCCATTTGTTCAAGTGTAATGTACTGTCTCGGTGTATCAGACACTCCCACAACTGACTTCGTGATTTTTTCCCATTTAAGGAATACCGTCCCTGCTTTGTAGATGAGGAAAATAAAGCTCCAAGTCTTTGAGGTTAAGAGGGCATGCACTTGTAGGAGGAGAGCCATGTTTGGACGGAGGTCTTCAGACTTCAAGTCCAGTGTTTATTGGAAGATTCCCAAGCCCAGAATTCAATATATGTTAGTGTTGTTTTTTAAATATAGTGTTACACATGAGCAAAGAGGTAGGAAACTAAAACTTGGGAGTTGGTAGGAAAGCATATATGGAGTGCTCATTTCTCAGGAACTGAAACGTAAGTACATAATTCACTGAGAAAGACAACAGATCTGTTTTCAAATGCAAAGGTGTCATGAAAAGCGAACCTTAAATTTGGTGTCACTGTAGTGAAACTGGAATTCTCATACCTTGTTGTTGTGGATGGAAAATAGTACAACTATGTTGGAAAACACTTGGGAAGTTTCTCAGAAATTAAACGTACACTGACCATACCACCTCGGCACTTCATTTCCAAGTATTTAACAACAGAAATGGAAGCATATGTCAATACAAACATTTGTGCAAGACTGTTCATAGCAACTTCATTCATGATCACCCAAAACAGAAACAACCCAAGTGTCCATCAGCAGGTGAGTTGATAACCAAATTGTGACCTATCCATACGAAAGAGTACTGCTCAACGGTGTAAAGGAAGAAACTATTGTTACATGCAACAGCATGGATGAGTTTCAAGATAATTATACCAAGTAAAAGAATCCAGATTCCCCCCTCCCCCGCAATAAAAGAGTACATACTGTATAATTCCAGCTATATAAAATTCTAGAAAAGCATCTTGGAAGCTCTATCTGTGGTTGCCTGGGATGGGAAGTGGGGTGAAGTAAAAGGAACAGGAGGAAACTTCTAGGGCTGATGGAGATGTTCACTGTCTTGATTGTGGCGATGGTTTCTGGAATGTTATAACAAGACCTCAGCCCAAACAGGGAAGAAAGAGAAATGAAATTCTCGATATCCTAGTGAAACTAACCATGACTTCAGCTTGGTGAGCTACTCAGTAATATAAGCCAAAGAACTGTTTGTTCTTGACCAGGTTAGTCAAGGGATCTGTGATTAAGTTCTGCTGCTGCCTTCTAGAGATTACTTTTCCTTTTTCCCCTGCCTCTCTTCCTGCCTTCCTTAACTTTCCCCCCTTTATTTCAAACCTTATACTATGAAAAGTATATAAATAAATGAAAATATTTTAAATAAATGCAGGTTCGATATCTTTTCAAACACTAGAATTTGAGTGTGGTTTGCTCTTTCTTTTAAGGGGTCAGTGTGTGCCTTGGAAAAATGCTTTCAAGCCAGATAGACTTGTTAATTTTAATCACAAGTGCTGTATACTTCAAAGTTGCTAAGAAACTAGATCGTAAATGTTCTCACCACAGAAAAAGAAATGGTAATTATGGGACATGACGTGTTCACTAATGCTACAGTGGTGATCACACGGCAATACAGAAATGCATCAAAATCAACATGTCGTACACCTTACACTTAAACTTATACGATGTATGTCAGGTACATCTCAATATTTTTTTCAAATTTTTTATTTAATTTTTAAATTTTTTAATAAACATATAATGTATTTTTATCCCCGGGGTACAGGTCTGTGAATCGTCAGGTTTACGCATGTCACAGCACTCATCATAGCACACAGATCTCAATATTTTTAAAAAGTCAGAAAGACATGGATTTGAATGCCAGTTTTGCCGTCCACTGGCCTTGGACCTTGGCACTTGTCAATTAGCTTCCCTCACTTTCTCTCACGTAACATAAAGATAGCAGTTGTATTTCAAGGGTCATTTTGAAGATGGGCAATCACCGTCTACTGTGGTTTTCAGGAAATGATTTTCTTCCTATTATACACATCAAGTCTTTGAGCTCTTCTTTGTCTCTGTACATTTACTGTGTCGACCCCTACAGAAGTCGATCCCATATTGAAGGCTGTGAGGGTCCTCGACAAAACCAGACCGACAGTACATGTAAAATAATGAACTTAACCTTTCCCCGCATTTCGGGCTGATGTGTTCCCTCTGCTTTAATTGTGTGTAGTGCACCTGGTGGACATTTGGAACGTCATAGAAGCATTGCGGGAAAATGCTCTGAACAACCTGGACCCGAACATAGAACTCAGTGTGGCCCGCTTGGAGGCCGTGCTGTCCACCATTTTCTACCAGCTCAACAAACGGATGCCAACCACTCACCAAATCCAGGTGGAGCAGTCCATCAGCCTCCTGCTTAACTTCCTGCTGGCGGCCTTTGACCCGTAAGCTCCCTCTTCAGATATCTGTTCCTCTCCACATGTTTGGTCTCTCCTTCCTCTTGTCCTTCTTGGTCTTTCTTCCAAATGATTTTCTGCAAGTAACCAACCACCTCTTTTTTTCTTGACCAGATACTTACCTCGATAAAGTTGCTCTATGTGTAACATCCATTTCAAATGCTCTGGAGAAGAACTAGGGAGTAAAATAGAACCATAGGAAGTTGAGGACAGTCGTATTTTCTAGGCTGACCTTTATTTAACTCATCCCACGCTTCCTAGAAGCTATGGTTGTCTGAAAGTGTGGTATGATGGCATGACTGTGGAGCAGTTCAATGAAGCATAAAGTGGGAGGATGTTTTTAACTCTCTTCTTTGCAGATTGGCTAAGACAGTGTTTCTGAGGTGTCATAACAAGACCCTAGAGCAAACAGGCAGGAATTGACAAGGGTTTCCTGACCAGCCTGGTGAAAGTAACCATGACTTGCATTATGGGATCCGTCAATAATGTGCCCTCTAAAGCCATGTCATGCCGTCCACACAAGACAGTTGAAACTCAGCCTCATTATCTTATAATTTCCTCTCATACAGAGCTGGCTGAAATATTAAAGATTGTTCTTCCAAATCTCTCATTTTACAGAAGAAAGACCTGAAGCACAAAGAGACTGTGGCTCGTCCAGTGTCTCTCGACTTGTTAGGGGCAGAGTAGGGATTTACATATTCAGCTAAGATTTCCTTTCCAAGGCATATGTGGCAGCCTTGTGAATTGTAAAAACTCCCCTGAATTACTTTGTCAGCCTAAGATTTCAAAAGGTCTTTTGCTGATAGCCTCTAGTCTAGATATAGTATCAACATCTCCACTTTCACTACTGGTTTTGAATATTAAAAAGGAAAATTGCTAACTTGACCTTTCAGCGATCACATTTTAAGACTCTCGAAAGATTTTGCTTGGTCTCATTGTCTGGCCAATGCCTGGGAATATTGAAGCCCAGCACTGGAGATGTTCCAGCCCGGCTAATGTTATTATGCCACTCATAAAAGTCACCAGCTGTCACTTTACAGCCTAGAGTGGTAAAAGAATTATTTCTGCTCAGTTTGACCAGTGTAGATTATTGTCTCGGGATGTTTATATTTTGAGTAATTCTCGAGTTGAAATAAACAGTTCTAAAATAAGCAGTCCAGCTTGATAGATCCCATGCTTAGCCTATGCAGACTTCAGAACTGATGTACTGCTTTGGCCTAATCACTATGGTAACCGAGTGGCAGTCAACTAGGAGAGGCTATGGTTCCACATGACAGGTGACAGAATGGAACCAGGCTATGGAATGACTCTAAGGACATTTCCATCCTGCCCCCTTGACAAGAGCACAGAAGCTTCCAGACTCGCCACTAACATCTTCAGGGCACTTATTTGTTTTAAGTGGAACAATGGAAAATGTAAAAAGAGAACTAAAATTCTTGCCAAATCTTAGAGTATTCCTGAAGGATTCGTAAGGGCTCAAAGGTAAAAAAATAATTTGTATCTACTCCATAAGTACAGAAATGGGGCCAGATTAACAATAAGGAAGGGGTATTTTATTAAATACATGAGAGATGTGATATATACGTATCTTATATTTTATATGATACAATATACTGTACCTCAATACTTCTCGTGTCTTAAGAAATATACAATAGAGTTAGTTTTTCATTTGTGTTTGGAAATATTGGGAAGATCACTTTGAAAAAAATGACCTGCATATATTCTCTAAACAGCTACTGATAATTAGTTCAAGATTGATGAGTGCTAAGCTTATGGACTATCCCAAGGTAAGGAAACATTGACATGAATATTCAAATGGAATTATTTGTTTGGCTCTTCTTCTTCTTACAGATAAAAAGGGCTCTGATGTATACTTCCAATAATCTCATTGTAGTAGATTTTTTTAAACATCCACATAGAGAAATCTCATTTTACAGATCTACAGACACATCCACGTAGAGACCCCCGTCTACAGATACTTCTGCCTTCTCTATCTTGGCATAGCAAATGAGTATAGGCAGTTCTGCTGATACTCACATTTCCATCTGATGGCTTTTGAAATTCTAGACGATGTGAGATGTGCGCCATAAGGAAGCATCACTAACTGGGAAGAGAATATAACCGGAAATATTCACTTAGAAGTGAATGTAAGAAGAGAAACTTAAGAATAAAATGAATGTTCAATTCCATTTCTTAAAATAGTCAACTCCTATTTCTCCAAAGAGATCCAGTGTGGAAATCTGGTGTCACTTCCTACCACCTATCCCACGACAGAACCCAAGTGTTTAAGGGAGCCTTCTGCATGTTGGTAGATGTGAATGAGCCCTAGTACTTCAAAGATAGGTTGTTGCTCTTATAGAATCACTGAAACATTTGGGAGGTTTTCTCTCATTTGTGGTAATTTAAATGAACATATAAAAACCAAGGGGAAAAACTCTAAAATAAAAATTAAATCCTGCATTCTAAAGAGGTGATCTATATACATTTTTTTAAAAAAAGAAAGTATAGCGATTTAAATTCATGAAGAATGAGAATAAGAAATTGCATTCAGAGAAACTTGGTCATTGTTTTAGTAGTGCCTTGAAATTCACCAGACCCAGGGAGGTGGAGTCTGCCATGACAATGGTAACTTGAAACGAGGTTCAAAGCCCACTGCGCTTGGCTGTGGCCTTGAGAGCCAGACTTGCCTTCTCACGCATAGTTCCCCAAAACAGCACTCCTTCCTTCTCTCCCTCCAAAAAACACCTTGCTCTCAGTTTTCACACGGGCATGCTTACTGCAGACCGCGGTCAAGCTTCTGGCTCTAAGTTGTCTCCACCAAGTCAGCCTCTTAGGAGGTAGAGAGTGCATAGCTGCATATGCAGGATGATTTCTAGAATGCTAGGACCTAGCATGTGTGCCCAATGGCTCTACTTATGCTTGTCATTCTGTCTCTGAATAGTCAGGCTCTTGAGTCTAGAAGACTTTTGTTCTTCCTGACTTTCCTTCTCAAAATGGCTGTACCTAGCAGGAGTCAAGCTGTCATCGATTACCAGCCGACTGCTAACAGGTCTTTCCACCCCAGACACTGTCTTCTCGAGAGTCCTTAAGAAAATGGGCAGATACACCTGGGAAGAGTGGGAAAAGAGGTGTCAAAATTAGGGAGCAGGGACCGAAAGGGAAGAAAGATATTGGGAAACAGCCTGAACCTTTATCTCCATCTTGTCTCTTTCTTCTGCACACTTCAGGAATGAGCCTACTGCCTTCCCTTATTTCCTGACCACCTGGCAGCAGATTTTCTTCTCACTGTTTCTGTTATTTTTGAGAAATACAAAGTAACGACAGTAAAACAACATGGCAGCAAGTTACAAGATGACAATTTTTTTTTTCAACAGCTTTATGGAGGGATAATTGTGATCTTGATATTAATTCTTAGAAGCCTCAAGTGGCCTTTGGGGGGGAGGTGGTCACAGAACTGGTCCACTGGGAAGCCCTTCACCTCTCCTGGCTGAGCTGACTCCCACTGGCCCTGACCACACTGTTCCTCACACATGAATCCGCTCTTCCGTTACAGTGCATGTCTTACTGTGTGTATGACCGCCCCCTGCAAACTACTTCCGGGTCGTGTCTCTACATGCACAGCCCTGAGACCGTATCCAGCTCAGAATGAACTTGTGAATGAATGAATGAATGAATGAATGAAGGTCAATGATTGACTTTTCTTAGCTCATCACACTGATTTACTCTCATTCTTTTTCTGAAATCATGTCCTCCTAAATCTCTAGTATCTTACCAAGACTAGTGAGTCCAACTTTGCCTGACACCTAGGTTCATAACCTCTATTTTTACTTCTGTTCCACAAGAGAAGAAAATCAGATGTCTATGGCTACTAATGTGGGGGTATCCTATTTTCACCAAAAAATGTCATCATGGTTCTCTTACTCTCTTCTTACTTCCCTGGGAAACATGAACAACTTCAGTCTGTTGACTTCATCTCTTTTCAGTTCACTAGAATCTTCCTTCTTAGGGAAGGTCCTTCTCAGGTAGATTATGTGATAGTGGCCTTGTTTTTAGCAAATGTTTTCACATATATTCAGTCATACGAATATCACAGTAGGACAATGATAAATATTAAAAGGAACAAGGACATTCCTATGATGTCAAGCTATATTATCAATGCCACTTCTCCAATGATAGTAATAATATACTAATTGTAATAATAGCTAATGTGTTGTCAGCATTTTCTGTGTGCCAACAGTCCTCCCAGTTTGACACAGTGTGATTACAGGTGAGTTGAGTGGGGGGAAAAAGAATCCTATTTTTCAGGCATCAGGATATATTCAGCTCTATTCATGTTTTCTGTTTCTTTTTTCTTAATAAGAATTAATGTACATTTCCCCCCCGCCCAGACCTACCCTACTTTTCAGGATATCTTTAGCAGGCTCACATTCCTCACCTTTCCAGTTTGCTGTTATTTAGACAATCTGACAGAGTGTATGTGAAGGAAATATTTGATTTAACTTTTATTACATTGTAGATTTCGAGTCAGTTTTATGACAGTCATCTAGAACTCCAAATCTATCGTATAATAGTCTTTCACAGGGAATACAAAATCCTGGTATTTTCCTCTCTGCTTGATGTATTGCACCTTGCTGAGCCATTTGAACATCCATTCCCACTGCTGAGCCCCCCTGCCCCACCCCCTGGCGCCATGAAGGGTACCAACGGCACTATTTCAGACACATGGATATAGAATATTCTGGAACTCTGCCAAAACCCTTCTGCCTTTTGAGTTTTAAAGATGATTTTGATGTTTAATGCAGGACGTACTACAAGTACGTGGCCCTTTCTCAGTGCACCAATGAAATGTATCGTTCACATTTGAGGCTGTGAGGATGTGTGAGAGCAAAGAAAGAAGAGGTCTATAAAACCAAATGTTCTCTTTTCTTTTCACTATCTGTATGGCCAAAACCAGATACTTAACATAGTGTTTGCCTGGTGATTCTTTTTTCTTACTACGTCTTAAATTCAAGATTTCCACAGAACATTCTCCTCTAATCACTAAAATTTTGTTCTAGTAGAAAAGAATTTGTTCCAAGATTTTCTACATGTTGCTAAAATAGAACTATAGGACTTCTTTTTCAAAGAAGTTTCACAATTGTAGATAAAATGAACAGCCTTAATGTCACTCACCTTCATGTCAGACTTAGACATAAGTGTGAGTGGCAAATGGAATTTCATAGGTGTAAAGTTCTGGCCCCTTCCATTCTGGAGAAACTCCTGGCAAGCTCACATGGGGAGGTGTTATGAAGAATTCTTTTCCCAAATGTTTTGCTAACATGAAGGGGAGCCCAAAGAGATGCCACAGCCCACTGAGGGATTTCTATCTGTTCACATGTTAACTTCACTTACCCAAAAAACGAGAGTAATCATGGATGTGATCACTTCAAAAATCAAGGTGTCACCCAAGTGCACAATCTAAAATTAAGGACCGTAAGGTCAATTTTTGTAACTTCACCCCAAAACTTAGCACTTCTCAATATAAAACTTAAGGGGTAGATCAAAATTTCCTTTCACATGTACATTTATTTATTTAATTAACATGTATTAAGAGTTTGCTTTGCACCAAGTGCCACACACATTACGCTGGGGATGAAAGACGAGAAAGGTGAGATCGCCACCCTTTTAAAAATGTGTATTAAAATTAACTGGTTTTGACTCTTTTTCTCCAACAAACTATGAGCCAACTTGGGGGGTAGGAGCCATACTTTATTCACCTTTATATCCCCAACCTGTAAGGCATTGTCAATAAATATCTGTTGAGTTACAAAATCAGGGATCCATATGAACAAAACATTCCCAGATACAGACATGAGTTATGATAGAGGCGTGTTGTGAAAGCCAGAGGAGGAAACAATTTTCTCAGTTAATTAAGCCACCAAAATGTGTGAGAAAGAGCAATTTGAGTTCTATGCTCATGAAAATGCTTACCAAATGTTTTTGTGAAATGTGTTGGTATAAGAAGAGTTTCTCATTTTAGTACTCTTAAATAGAAAAATAATTCCTGCAGCCTGTTCCAAAAAGAATCAGTCGGAATTCAAATCCATTTTCAAGGACTTAAAATTTATCATGGGATTCGATCATTTCAAACAGGAACCTAGCTTGGCAACTTGGAGAAAATTTACATTCCCAAACCTATCAATATCGATTTGTTGTTTTCCCTTCTTGTCAAAAGCAGATTTTCTCTCCCAGACAACTGTTCCTTGAAACCAAGACCTTCTTAGTTCAAAGAAATCAGTTTGTCTCTGTGAGGTCATGAAAAAGCCCAGTGTAATGCAGTTTACTCACTTCTTATTATGATGAGTCAAACTTTAAAGTAATTTATGTTTTTAAGACAGAGACTCTACAAATCTTTGCATGTATTTTAACCAAAGGGTAAGTGCTTTCTGGTTTCCATTTTTAATCAGTCACCTCTTAGGAAGATTTGAAAATTTTCAGAGTGAGAAAACAAAGTATAAGGGAAATAAAAGATTTAAGGAAACACTGACTTATGAAGCAATTTCAGTTTATACTTTTGCTAATTTTTTTGATAGTCTTAAATACCCTTTAAGGTATTAATTATATACTGGTGTAGCAATTTAACCTGTGTGGTTTTTTTATCTCAAGCTAGAACTGGAAAGTGAAGTTTGCATTGGCAAGAGCTTCAGAATAACTGGCGTAAAAAACAGAATATATTCCATTTTGCCAAAATCCAAATAGTGGGGAGAAAAGAGGAAAGCGATGGATTATGCACTGTGTTCTTGCTCCACATTGACAGGGAAAATATTAAAATAAGTACAATTTTTACTTTAAAAATAAATAAATAAATAAATAAATAAAATTTTTTAAGGGAAAAAATGATAGGCTAATAGTAAATTTCATTTTAAATCACTCGGTGTGCCTCTTACAGTCCTGAAGAATCAGCTAGCAACTTTTGCTCACAAAGAGCAGCTCACGTGATCCTGTCATTGATTCTAAGGCCCCACCCACCCCGGAAGTGGACGGTCCTGACGGATACTCTTGCCTCCTGCACGCGGTATTCTCAAACCCAGCTGGCTGTGCTCCGTCTTTCTTTAGGTGACGCTCAGAACTGCACGTGAACTTGGAGATGTGCTGCCCTAGCGTTTCGTAAAAACAAGGCAAGAGCATAGACTTTTTCTAGCGCTCTTCCTGGTGTTGCCGTTCCAAGGCTGTTTCGCCTGCAGCATTAGAGACAGTCCGCGTTTTTCATCCTCAGCACTCTTTGGCCGGTCCGCTTCTGGAGTTGTGGCCAGTGGCCAACATTCCATACGTGCCTTTGACTGGTTTACTCCTAGAGGCATTGCGTGTGCAAACTCATTTTGGAACAATATGTTGCTTTCCTGCTCGTTTGCACAAAACTTCTGGGAGCTTCCTGTTATCCATCTTCATGAGCTTGACTTTCCACTTCCTAGACACGTAAGGGATTTCCCAAACTGTTCATGGATCAAATGGCCCTGGTCAGGGATGATTCCCAATGAGCACAACTCTTGTACTGTCCCCCTTGGGATATCCCAGCAATTTCCTACTCCTTGTTTCCTTTGTTAATGCCACTTCTTTTATCACAAAAAAAAATAAAAATTAAAAAAAATAGGGACCCTGATCCCAAGATGACCTTAAGTAATGGCTTTTGTTATGGAATCTTATCGAAGGCCTTTAGAAAATCTTTCTCCCCACCCCTCACCCCCACGTTTTTTCATCCTGTTAGGTCTACTGAAGATGTTCTTTAAAAAGACCCACATGTATTTAAGTCCTGGTTGTCAACCTTTTGCACTGTGGAGTCATTCATCTCCAACTCATTCCCTAAATTCCTTCAAGGTTTATCTGGGGCTGAGCAAGGTCTAAACTCACCCAGCAGTGGTGTGCTTCCCATTCCTGCATACCCCCTGAATCCTTCTTAGTGACAAGGGTCACCTTTGCAATCTGGCACGCTGGCTTGCATAACAATACATTCCAGTGGCCTAATTTCACCCTTGAGTTCCTGCAAAACTCTCATTGAGCTGCCCTCCGCTGGGTGATTTATCTAGATTTATTATGTCAATTTGACAGAATAGCTCTGATACAACCACTCCTGGATGTAATAGCATTAATCTTGCATTTCCAAGAACAATACAGAACTGGCGATCTCCCTGTGATCTTCTTCATTAAAAGCTAAGGTTTAAGAATTCATTTGTGAGCTATCATCATTTCATCCTGTGGAGAACTCTCTGTGCCAGCATTATCTGTGCTCCATCCTCCTTCGTGAGTTAAATTGTTCTCTCCGATTCCTTGAAAGAAACTTGTATTGCTCTTAAAGTCTCACATATAATGTTCTTCAATTTCTCTGAGTCATGAAGACTACTTTATCACTTCATTGCTCCTCTTCTTCCACACTTGGTAGATTTCCCTGTTCTCACAATTTGAACCATGTTTCACCTAAGGAAAGGGAACTATTTATTCCCTAAAATAAAATTTTGATACTTCTGGTTATCCATGCAGTTGGGAATACAGTACACATGGAATAATTTTGAATGAGGCTTTTTTTTTTTTAATTATTGCATTTTTCTTACAGCTACCTGCTCTAAAATTAGCAAACAAGTAAGGGAGTAGTCATTCCAAATTCTAGGGGCACCTGTTCTAATGATTAGTAATCATTAATTAACATAAGAAATATATTGTTCACTAATTCTGGGGAAGACTAAGTGGAAGGCGCTAGGAATTCAACAAATTGAGAAGATACGGTCTCTGTCCCCAAGGATGTCACAGTGTGGGGTCACATTACATGCAGACATGTAAATAAACAAATTAAGTTTACTCAGTGAGATAAGTGCCAAATAGTAGGTGAAAGTGGAGAGCCGAGTATTTGCCTACACATTTCAGAGCCAAGTGAGTGATGATCCTGAGCTGAGTCTTGATGAATAGGTAGGAGAGAGGGTCCTGGGCAGAAGTGGTAGGAAGGGCAGGGGCATTAAATGTGGGACTGGGGAGCGGAGTTTAACAGAAATGGTAGCAGGTGAGACTGGAGAGCACAGGTGAAGTCATAACCATATCCTGTAGGCAAACAGGCAATCAGACATTTAAATAATGAAATAATATGGTTGAATCTGTGATGCGAGTGTGCAAGCAGAGAGGTCATTTAAGAAGTGACGACAGTGTTCACTCAAGAGCTGGTGAAGCAATGGCAGTTCAAATGGAAAGCAGGGAATAGGTCTAACATACAGGTAGGAGGTATAGTTAAGTCCTTCAAACATTTATTCAGGTGGTGAGGAATTAAAGAAGAGAACGAAGTCAAGGGTAACCCCTTCCCGGGGGTTCATTTTTGGGTAACTAGGTACATGGTAAGTCTGATAACCAGAAGCAGGTTAGTAGTGGGTTGGTCTGAGTACGATGGGAACGCTTTGTGAAGAGCATGAGTTCTGCTTTGAACATACTGGTTTGACATGAGGTATCCAAGGGAAGATTATTTCTCATAAGTATATAGATCTGGTGCTTAGGCTTAGAAAGATAAATAGGAGAGGCACTGGCATAGGGCTCAGTCGGTTTTACATTCTGACTGGCTGTATTTGAGGTCCTATGCTGAGTATGACAGCAACAAGGATGAATGACAAATGATCTGTCTCTGGAGTCCAGT
This sequence comes from Neogale vison, assembly GCF_020171115.1. Classification (NCBI taxonomy): domain Eukaryota; kingdom Metazoa; phylum Chordata; class Mammalia; order Carnivora; family Mustelidae; genus Neogale; species Neogale vison. The sequence goes on along the minus strand of NC_058093.1, from coordinate 161,069,949 downwards.
AATGAACAAAGACACAATTATTTATTATATCTTGTTCTCCTAATGTGTCATATATATGGACCTTATTCATATAAAGGATGTATTCTTTATACTAAACCCTTGTCAATACTGACTTTTCTTACCTTTCAGCCCCATTATTATTTTGAATAACTCCTTTGATCATTCTTAAGAATAGCAACTATCAAAGAAATGAATTACTAATGGGATACACTTTCTAATTCCAAGGACACAAGAATAAACAGTTTATCCTAGCTGGAAACTCATTTAGCTGAAATATTACACTCGTTGCAGTGTGCCCTTTATATCCCATTATATCACATTTTGTGAAGGACAAGTTAGTTATACTTCCTGAATCAATAAAGATTTGGCAGATCTGGTGTCATTTAGGTTGAAGGAGCTCTAACAGAGCTCTTCCTTTTTTGCCCCTTTAAAATATCAACTCTCTTTGAAAAATAAATGTATCACATACACACAGTCAGCTTGTGGGTCGGAAATGATGGGTGAAAAAAACTGATGGAAAATTCCCCATAGTTACTCGAACAAAATTCAGGAATTCTCTGACCAAAAAAAATTTCTTTCTGAAACCTTGTTTAAATAAGCTATAGAGACTGTGGAATCATCATGCATAAAATTATTTTATGAAACCCAGGGTAAAAATCATGTTCTGTAATTGTAATCTGTAGCTAAATAGTACATATCCCTCTAGATGCCAGTTTATGCTCTGAGTAAGTGACATATACAAACAATAACTTGAAGGTTCTGCTCTCTTGAAAAAAAGAAATATTGAATAGACAGCTTTTCAGAAATTTGTGTTGAATTGTATTCATGGTCTTTTCTAAAATGGATATGTTCACATAATTGTACACAGTTCCAGTGTCCTATGATTTCTACAGAACAGAAAATGTCAGATCTCATTACTGAAAGTTCTCCAAATGACATCTTTTTTTTCCCCCTCTTATCATTAAACAGGGAAGGCCATGGTAAAATTTCAGTATTTGCTGTCAAAATGGCTTTAGCCACGTTGTGTGGAGGGAAGATCATGGACAAATTAAGATGTAAGTTATTCTTGGTGTCTCTGCTTATCCCTCCCGTGTACTCCCGTGTCCTGCTGCCCATTTTACTTTCCTCATTCTATGAGAGTTGTTTGAAATATAATCTTCATGGATCTTTGGATTTTATCACAGAAATATTTTCATATTAGATAAATGTTAATGATATGAATGTTTTCCTTCTACTTATGGATTATTACTATAGCCTGTTGAGTATCACCAACTAGACTTCTTATAATATTAAAGTAAGATGATATTCTTTCAAGTTCATTGCTCTATACAGCCTTACAGGCATAAGTCCATATTCATAGGGATGTGAAGGCCATGTTGGGCAACCTTCCTTTTTTTTTTTTTTTTTAAATTTTTTATTTATTTATTTGACAGAGAGAGATTACAAGTAGGCAGAGAGGCAGGCAGAGAGAGAGAGAGGAGGAAGCAGGCTCCCCACGGAGCAGAGAGCCCGATGCGGGACTCGATCCCAGGACCCTGAGATCATGACCTGAGCTGAAGGCAGCGGCTCAACCCACTGAGCCACCCAGGCGCCCCAACCTTCCTTTTTTTTAGATGAAGTCAAGTCAAAGCTCCTGGCACATTTCTTCATTTTTCTTAGCCTGTGCTGTTCAAGTCACTGGGAAACCCCAAGATTCCCAAGTAGACATTGCCGGGGTATAGGCATAAGAATTGCACAGAAACACTACAGACTTGAGAATTAACTGGATTCCAATAAAAATGTGATAGCTAAGGTGCATTGGGTGATTGTGGGCCCTTTTATGTACGTTTTGTCACCAAATGTGGTAGTTCTTTAACCAAGAAAACATGAGAGTTTTGTTTGTTTTAAGTAAAGAAGCTGAGACTCAGAGAGGTAGAATAAAGTAAATCATATAGCTAAGGTGGTACTGGAGCCTGACTTTTTTCTCTACACCAGTGGTTCTGAAATTTTGGTGTATATGTATATAGAATCATCCAGAGGACTTTTGAAACCATAGATTTCTGGGTTTTTGTTTTTTGTTTCTGAAGACCTAGCGTGAGAGTAGGGGGGCAAGAATTTTCATTTTCAACTGTTTTTAAATGATGTATATGCTGCTGTTTAAAAGAAAAATTTCCACTTACCCCTTTCTCTTACCTTAAATGTGGTGAGTTCGGGCTATAAGGCTGTGTGGGGAAGAGCACTTGTCGTGAGAATCAGGAACCCAGATTGCAAGCCCAGCTGTGTGACTAATTCGCTGAGTTACCCTATGGAAGTTACTCTACTTCCTTAGTCTTTCCTTGCCATTTTTATCCCAAATTTGGGGATTTTGTTAGATACCCGGAGGGTCCCTCCCAGCCCTACTCATCTGTGACTCACAGGCTCCAGGCACTTCTCTCACCTGCTGCCTGTCAGCTTTGGAGTGTGATCTCTTTCGCAAAGAGGGGGAAAAGGAACAAAGATCCGGGGTTGGGGGGGTGCTCTTTGTTCCTCTGGAATTTCCCCAGACATACTCCAAAACAGAGTTATGTTTCTGGACGGGTAGATGAGTGGAAGGCACACAGAAACCCCACAAGCACACATCCGCCCTCACTTCGGAAACCTCCTTCCACAGACCAGCCAAATGCATTTCAGATTCAGAGAAGCCCAAGCAGGCTTTATAAGGGAGAGTTTAGATTCTCTTTAGTTAGCCTGAAAGCTATTTTTAAAATTAAAAACTATCTGCCCGAGTGCTCGAGTGAGGGTAATAACTAAATGAGAAGGTGGTGGGACCAATGTCCTTCTTTAAAACATAGCTTCGCAGTAATCCATGAGGCATTTCCTCTAGGTTTAGTCTGGGAGGAGAAAGTTGAGCAAAACAAAGCAGGGCAGAGGAGGAAACTCTGCAGGGCCTTGTGTGCTGACCTGGTGTCACAGTTGGCCACTTATGCTGAGGGCATTAGATACATGGCTTGTTTTTAAGTCTTGAGAATCCTTACCAAATACTTACTCAATGTTGCACTAATAGGGACTGGATAAAAGGATTCCATATTAAAATAAGTTTCAGGAAAACCGAGAGAACCAGTTTTCTGACCTTCCCGGGGGTCCTTGAAGCCTTTCATGAACCAAGGACCACAATGCTTTCCATCTTTCAAGGACCACAGTGCTATCCTTCTTTCCATTCAGGCTTCATTGGTATCAGATTTTCTCTCTCTCCTGGGAGAAGGGGTCTGGCAATCTCGGGAGTCACATCTCACTCCAGAGGCCCCCAGCCAGTAAGTGTCATTGCCCAGGACTGCATCAGTCACTGGTAACGAGGAAGGAATGCCCTTGATAGTCATGGAGGAACCCGCTCCCACCTGCTGGGCTGGGAAATGGCACTCTGCTTTCCCTTCTTAGCCCAGGAAGAAATTTGGGGCCCGTAAAGACCAAGGGAATGGTTGTTAGGTCAGCACGGAACCATGTCTGCAGAGTTAGAAAGCTCAAGATAACTAAGGTTCTGAGCAGAACTTTACCAGCAGTCAAAACCGTGACAGATCTCTTGCATGTCCAGGAATTCAGAGCCAACAAGGTCACCCCTAGGGTGTTTTCTCTTCACCCCACCCTTGATGAGCAAAGCATGCTTGCTACCTAGTAACCAAAGTAAACCCTCATCTGTGCGGTAAAAGAAGTTGACCAACACATGAGTCTCACCGGAAGTAGACTGTGTTCTTCAGTCTGCAGAAATCAGTTTCAGTGTCACAAATTCTAAAGAACGCCAAAAACAGATCACGTGATCCTGAGAGCTATGACGTTGCCCTCTCACAGTAGAGTGGTTCCGAATCACAGCTTAATGTAGCCCCAGCTGCCCTGCTGAGGAGTCACTCTTTGTTTACTGAATCCCAAGAAGGTGGTTTTTGTGGTTTCCTGGTAAGTCATTTGAGAGCAATTTGACAAACACAATTTAACTGCAAGCACTTTGGTTGGAAGAACTTCGCCAAAATGTTAGTTAGTCAAAAATAAATATATTCAGTCACCAATATTTCTGGCTTCAGTGATAATTATTAGCTGAATACACAAATAGGGGCCAATCTGCCCACAGACAGCAGAGGCTGACTCTTGAGGAGTGGGATTGTGAGGGTTTTCTCTGGTCTTCTTTTGCTGGCTGCTCTTGCTGATAAAACAGGCAAAGTCATGATTTTCCACATTGCTTTTGTACTAAGAAAAAGTAAAATGAAAGGATATGGAATTTCTCAGTGTTTGAGGGTTTTGTTTTCCCTTCTTTCAAATCTAATTCACTTTAAGCCAATATGCCAGCTGTGCTCCTTTGGCAATTTTTCTGTTTTCATGCATAAGGATGAGAGGTATTTAGTTTGTTCCAAGTACCCCCTTTATGTGAGAGAGGGCAGGGCAAGAGTCATTGCTGAAAATAAATTAAGAACTGTAGAAGGCAAAGAGTGGAAGATAGAAGATATTAAACTAAATTTTTCCAACTGCTTTAAAATCAGTGAAAAGGGAAAACAACTCCATGTCGCACCACAATTTCCAGCTTTCAGGGCCGCCAGGAACCAATATGCAGGCTCTCATGACCGTAACCACAGCAGCCTCAAGTGGGAGGCTGCCCCTGCAGTCAGAGGACACGGTAACCTAAACAGAGACTGACCTAATCAAACACCGTGTTTGTGTCAAACCGTTCTTGGTCCACTTATAAGTTGTTGCTGTAATGAGTTGGGACACCTGTTTATAATTCTTCCCTGGGGCTCCCAGATGGTCCTGAGGATCCTAAAAAATTTTGAAAACAGTGCTGCTGGCATGGAATGTCACATGCTATGCTGAAACGTTTGGGGAAGGCTGGTTGACAAGAATAGCCTTGTGGCCAAAACCAGGGATTTGTTGGGTTTCCATAACTGAACTGGTTGTTCTGTCTCCACACTTACCCCCCACCCCGGGGTAATATTTCTAACTCAAAGGCCTGCCTTAAATCTTTAGCATCTCCCAAAACATCTTCTGGACACCATCTAAGCGCCTTAGTAGAGGCCTAAAGCTCTTCAGATCTCTACCTCGTCTCCCACCATGCCCTCGTGGGCACCTGGGGCCCCTGGAACAATGAACTCCTTGAAGAGCCTTGAGTGCATCATGCCTGAGCGTGCCCATGCACACACCCTGATTCTGTGTCTTAAAGCCTGACTAGGCCCTAACTGTCCTTTACGCTTGGCCTAGAAGCCCCCTCTGTCACCTAGGAAGACCTAGAAGTCACTTCGGTAAGGAAATCTTCCCTCACTCTGGAAGCCCTCTGTTCACGCTCCTGCTACATCCCATGCACGCTCCTGTTCCAGTAGTCACACCACCACGGAGGATTTACAATGTCATAGGACGCAGTCTGTAAGCACGTCTCTGTACCCTCAAGGGACTGGGACCACTCAGAGGTCAAGAACTATGTCTTATTACTGACCAATTCACAAAATTGGAATATGACCAAGAGGTCAGATAATATTAGATAAGATCGATGTATCAATGTTAAATATACCAAAGTGGTTAACTACCCTGAAACCCAGGATAAACAAGCTATGGCCTGTGAGCGGAGACTAACTTTCACATTCTGAAGGTTGTATGAAGTACAAAGATGAGTGTGTGACAGAGACCATATGTGGTCCACAAAACCCAAAATATCATTATCATTATCGGGCCTTTTACAGAAAAAAGTTTGCTGCCCCTTGCTGTAATCTCATCAGAGGATATACCCTTCCTCTTAGGGAAGACACACTGGCTGCATTCAGAGGTAAAGTCTCAATTCAGAAAAAAATTGTATGTTAGTCTCAATTCAGAAAAAAATTGTATGTTTACCCCACATATATACACACAGACAGACATAGACAGATGGTAGATAGACAGATATTTAGATAGATGATAGATAGATAGAATTATAAAGTAAATAGAATAAAGGGTTCATAGATGAATCTGGATAAAGGTTGTGTGTGAGTGTACTCTTATTCCTGCAATTATTTTGTTAAGTTTGATGTTATTTTCAAATAAAATTTTGTTTTAATTCCTTTAAAAAATAAGTAAAAAAGAACTATGTCCTGGATATTCTGTGTAGTCATTGCTTAGCACAGTTTTACACATTTTGTATGTGTTAAGTTAATTTAAAATGAATGAATCAATGAATATAAATTCTTCTAAAGTATCTCTCTTTGTATGGTGCCGTTGGAAATACAGAGGTGATTTAGAGTATGACTGGTAACATTACAGAGCAATCCCATGGGGGAGGCAAAGCCTAAGCATCTAAAGTAAATAACAGAAAAAATGTGACATGAAATTAATAGTAAAAAAGCTCACATTTCTGTACTGTGTACTAAGTGTCAAGCACTAGTCTGTGTCCTTTATATCTGTATGCTTTTTGTCTATTGACTAATTTAATCTTAGAAATACCTCTATTTTATTACATACACATATATTACATATTAGCATATTACATATGTGTATATGTATATTGTCATAGCCATATGTGCATATATATGTTGTTATATAATATAAGAGCCCAGAACTAAGGTGCAAACATCATTTTGATCGCTTCCTCAGAGTCCCTCATTTCTTTTGAAAAACCAGATTGGCCATTAATAGCCCCTTCCCTTTGATCCCAGTGACCTACACCTAGTTTGGCTCTTGCTGCGCAAAGCTTCATCAACACAGACAAGTTTAATATGAGCTTCAAGTTTGTGAAAGGTCAGTGTTGGTACTCGTCAGCTTTTGCTCTAGTTACAGCTGTTGTCTAAATTCTTTCCATGGGAGATCTGAAAGACCTAGGCTACTTTTCAAAATGTGTCCTGGCTTAGAAAATTCCTGGCTTGAAGAGCATCAGGATGACCCAATTATAGTTGACCAGCCTACCTAAAAACACACAAAATGGCAGCTCTGATAAAAAAGTTCATTTCCTTTACCTGGGTTTCCTTTTTCCCGTTTTTATTGGAATTCTTGCATTTCTATATCTGTGGGATTACATAAGAGTTATTTTTGCTGTTGGCAACTTTTTTCATATTTTTTTGACCAGTTATAATGAATTCATAAGAGATAAAGAGATAAACGTAAGAGATAAAATTGTGACGGTGGATGAGAACAACATTAACTTTGTAGCTTAGGTAAAATTTCTTTAGCCTCATAATTGATAAACAACTCAAAACACAGTAGAAATTCTTTATAAATGGAGTATTTGAAGGCAATGAGAGTCAGTTCACATCCTCAAAACATAATCCAGGTAAAGCCTGTAATAGGCTTAACATCTGACTGCAGTGTAAAAACCATGTCCCCAGATTGCATTTTGACCTTGAGACATTAAGCCCAAAATGAACAGAGGCAACACATTGAATTTACAACAGTTTATCCCAACAGCTGTGCTGGCCTATTTACAATCTAGCCTGGTGACAAACTATGATAGCATTTGCTTTCATTTCCGTAGTGACTTCCACAGAGGAATTATAAAGTACCTTGAGAAATTATGCCATTAATATTCACTAAGTGCCCATAGTGGCAGAAACTGAAGGACAGGGGTTCAATGAAGACACAGACTCTGCCCAGGACTCCAACTTTACGTCATTGATCTTCCCCAAGGCCAGGCTCCCCCTCGACTACGTGAGTCAAAAGACTCTTCCCTGTAAATCGAGTGCCTTCCACCTGAAACACCATGATTTATAGAAAGTTTTCTGCTTCTGTGGGAAGTTAATCAGGTGATTTCATTACATCCTTATCCCCATCGTGTCTTTCATTTTTCAATAACTTAAGCCAAAACTCAAAGGTCTTGGTGGTACTATAGATGAGTAAATAGCTAGCTAGCTAGATACATACACACCCTAATGTTATGGTAAGTGTTTTTTGTGTGTTTCAATGAGATCAGCATATCCCTTGCATATTTGAAAATTCCTTCCATTGAGTGGTATCTGAGCTTATAACTGACCTCAAAATAAAAATGGGATGCTGTCTTATCAAAATATGCTAATTTTACCCAAATTAATGCTGTGTTTCAGAATCAGCAACAAAAAGACACCAAAGGCAACACTATGCCAGGAATATTTCAGCATAACAATTCTGTGTTACTCTTTCATAAAAAATTACTTATTCTGCTACAGTTTTTGTTATTTGCTGCAGATACGTTTCACTGAAACGGTGGAGAATATATTCATGGGATGAGTAAATATCTTTCTTTTTCCTTCCATCAGATATTTTCTCCATGATTTCTGACTCCAGCGGGGTGATGGTTTATGGACGATATGATCAATTCCTCCGGGAAGTTCTCAAACTACCCACAGCCGTTTTTGAAGGCCCTTCATTCGGTTACACAGAGCAGTCAGCAAGGTCCTGTTTCTCTCAACAGGTAGGAAAAAAAGGAAATGTCTCTTAGGTTGTCCTTCAGTATGTTACATCAGGTCACCACTTAGACTCCTCTTCGTGATAACCTGTAGTATCTCCCAGCCTCTGACAAATGACCTCTGAGCCAGTAACTCAAGTCAGCTTACCTAGAAAATAATAATTGGTGGTACTTCCTGACCATGAGCCAGGTACCATGCTAAGCTCTTTTCTTGCACTGTCTAATTTAATCCTTACACCGACCTTCCACCCTTGGTATCATTGCGGTCATTATCACTGCTTATAAAAAGAGCTGAACTGTCACTCAGCCTCACATGAAACACAAGTCTGAGCCAGTGCCAGGTTTCACCAATGTGCAGCAAAGGAAGCAAAAAAGGAATCATGTAGCATACGCCAAATGTATGACAAACACAGCTGGCTAAGTTCCCCCTGACGTGATACATTAGGGGTTCGGAGTAACATATTTTAAGTGGGGGTGGTACAAGTTGACCCAGAGAAGCTATTGAGTTTGTGGGGCTTTCCATGTTTGCATCTGCCCAGTCATGTACAAAGTCTTCATGTCCAGCACCATTCTCTAGCACAGCTCAGTAGTAATTTAAAAACCCAGAAATTGAAGGTTTTGCTTGAAATTATTAAAAAATCCATACTAACTAAGAATATCCTCTAAAAGGATCCCTTACTTAAGAAATCAGTGCATAGCAGCCTCTGAAAAGCTGCATTTAACTGCCCACCTAGTAAACTTAATCAGTCTGTTTCCTTGTGACCTATGAGGTCGAAGTGCCTTAGACATCCCTATGGGTCATGGATTGTTGTAGAATCATAATGGTATCCATACAACTAATAAGAGATGGGACAGTTGGAGAAACTCCATGTTGTCTCATCCAGTAGGCCTTTCTGACCCCTCCCACTCCTCCAGCCCCAGGCTGGCTTAGGTTCCTCATCTCTGTCCCCAGCCAAAGCACACTCCTCTTTATACTTGTCCTTCTAGTTGGTCATGTCAGAATGGTTCCATTCACCTTGGCCTCCTTCCAGACAACTTCCTCAACCCGCAGTTCTCATCAGTCCTCAATCCCTGCTGTCTTCCCCTTCTAAATGTCTCTCTGATCTCTTTCCTCATCCTCATCTGTCGCCTGGCCTATTGTGTTAACCTCCATGCTGGTCTCCCTACCTCTGGGTTTGTTGTACATTTGTACATTTGTCGATGGTTTTCTTCGCTGTGCAAAAGCTTTTTATTTTGGTGTAGTCCCAGTAGTTTGTTTTTGCTTTTGACTCTCTTGATGACTATCTTTCTATTTTCCAAGGACCTACATGTTCAATAAGAATTATATATAAGATGTTATCGCCGCTCAAAAGTCCTTTTGAAATATCTTGTAGACTGTTCTATTATATAATTTTTTATATATCCTCAACGATGAGAAACTTATATATGTCAAAATCGTAATAACATTTTTGGGAATTGTCAGAAGTGATTTTTTGTCAGTATGATGAATGATCAAAATGGAGAAGATCATTTGAAGTATAATAAGAGGCAACACAAATAAAAATAATAAGACCAGTTTATTTTTGTCCTTTATAAACTATCACAGCAGTTTGAATGATGACACTTTAAATTTGTTTGCATTGCTTCATTGGAAAAAGTACAAGCCATTCCAAGTGATTCTTTGGAAAGACAGAATTATTTTAGATGCTACAAATTGTGGTGGCTTTTTCAAAAAATGTTGTCTCATTACTTATACTTTAAATAAAATATATTTTAATAATAATGTTGCTATCAATCCTATAAAACTTAAGCTATTTAGTGTTACAAGGAAATGCTAAAATTATAAATATCTGCTGATAAAAAAAGATTAATTGAAGCATACCAAAATATCTTGTGAATGAATGACAAGGATTAGTATTAACATAGGTGCCTTGAAAAGATACTAAAACTCTTCACTACTGATTTCTTGTCTAAAGATATGAAACTATTCTCTGGCTGTCTATTCTGTTCCATTGATCTGTTTTTGTACCAGTACAATACTGTTTTGATTACTACAATTGGTAGTATATCTTGAAATCTAGAATCCAGCTTTGTTTTTTGTTTTTCATTTTTCTTTTTTTTTTTTTTCCAAAATTGCTTTGGTTATTTGGGCTCTTTTGTAGAGAACAAACAGATGGATACTGCGGGGAGTTGGTGAGGGGATGGGGATTAAGAGTGCACCCATCTCGATGAGCACTGAGTAATGTATAGAATTGTTGAATCACTATACTGTACACCTGAAACTAATATATTGCTGTAGGTTAACTAAACAGGAGTTAAAATAGATATTTAAACACAAAAAGAAGAAAAAACTCTCTTATCCACCTGATATTATAATTCAAAATTTCCAAAATAGTGATTTTTGCATATAAACATGTCTTTTGTTATCATTCATCCTATTATACTATCTTGTACTCCTATAACTTATTTTTTGTCATTTTGAAAGAAACTTATAATACATTCCTTTTCTGCCTTGGAAAGGACCAGGATAGTGAGAACAGATGCAGACTGAATTAAGAGGAAAGATCTATAAAGAGAAAAAGGATTTTCCAAAAATATAGATGGTTCTCTCCTCACAGCGAAGGATCGCTCCCTCCTAACAGGACTCCCTGCTGATCTTGTATCACAGAACCATTCATATTAACCATGAAGTATGTAGGACGTAGGGGAGTGGAGGGAGTTTGAAAAAGACATTGTTCTACAGATGGGGAAGACCACCTGCTCTGGGAATTGTGGCACGTGTTATGACCCACAGTTGGGTCACATTTTACAGAGCAAGTCTACCCTTCATCTTTCCTCATCACTTTGATATGTCCCTCATACACAAAAGCACCCCTCCCAGAACTGTTGCTCTCCTTCTGGTAATATGGACTCAGCCTCAACGGAGATAACCCAGTCCTACGTGTGTGGAAGTGTCAAAAGAAACCAAAGGGTTTAAGTTCAGAACTGGTTCTCCAGCTATAAGATATATTCTGTTTCTTGATATGTTAGAGGTTCATTGAATGTCTTGTGTCTTTCGTCTCAAATGGTTCTAAATTTTTGTGGGTTTTTTGATGCAGAAAAAAGTCACCTTAAATGGGTTCTTGGACACTCTCATGTCTGACCCTCCCCCCCAGTGTCTGGTCTGGCTGCCCCTTCTGCATCGTCTGGCAAATGTGGAAAATGGTGAGTAGTTACTCCTGAGCTATGACAGTTTTTGGAATTAGCAGGCTGTGATGTCTACAGTTATTAAACAAAGGTCATTAAGTAATTCTTGAGTTTTGAAAGAAACTTTCTCCCTGATCAGTAAGGCCTTCGAGGTCCACTGCAAAATTAGGACTGTTGATTCCAAACGTTTATTAAATCTCACCGTGTGTCTCTCAGTTACAAGTCACGTGGGGCTATAGTCCTGCTGTAGCAGGAGAAGAATCTCCATAATGAATAAGACATTTTCCAGGTTTATTTTTAGGTCTGAACTTCCAATACTGGTGTACATAGCATCGACCATTCCTAGGCACTCGGCCAAGAATAGGTGGAGGAGATAGAGGGAAAAATTAGATTATGGTACCTTGCTAATCTTCAGTCATATGTTCTGAATGGAGCTTTCAATGATTGTGGTTACATACAGAGTAACCTGACCAAAGGCAAGAATTGTTGTTGTTTAATATATTTAGCTCATAATGTGTAGACAATTACTTGGATTTGGTTATATGTTAGCTTCAAATCTCAAGTATTTTACCTTGCCTGCTTTATAATTCCAATTGTATGTCAGAGAGAGTTCAGTGTCCCTCAAACTATCTGAATTAGAAGTGTAGTCACATCATTTACACGTCTCTTTGGGTTCTGTCCATCTGTCTCTCAGGAAAGAAAGAAAAAATTGTTAAATGGAGGTAATGTCAGTCATGAAAGAAGACCATCAGCCACTCCATTATTTTTTAATGAAATAATTCAATTCTCTTATCCAGTTTTCATACTCTCCCTCATTTCCCTTTCTTTTTTCTCCCTGTTTTCCACTTCTCTCCACCCAGTGGAGAGTCAGTTGTGTTCATCTGTTGTGCCTCTGAGTCTTCTAGGGAGCCGTGCTGGTCTCCTGGAGACAGGGAGCAGTTTGGGGGAAAGACGAGTCAGTTTAGGTAATTTATATTCTCATAGCGTAAGAGCTGGAAGTGGAGAGGGAAATTTGTGGTTAAAAGAAGACCTATCCTCCATCCCCTTTCATTTCCCCCACCTCCACACACATGCGTGAAAAGGGTGGTGAGAGTCCAGGAATAAACATAATTCTCCTCTCAGCCAGAACTGACTAGCCTCTGAAATCACAGCACACAGCAGAAAAACACAGTCCCTGTTTGGCTGCATTTTTCCTTATTCTGGCTCAGAGTTTTATTTCTCATTTTTTTTTCCCTCCATTTCTTTCCCCCGTAGTCTTCCATCCAGTTGAATGTTCCTACTGCCACAGTGAGAGTATGATGGGATTCCGCTACCGATGCCAACAGTGTCACAATTACCAGCTCTGTCAGGACTGCTTCTGGAGGGGACACGCTGGCGGTTCCCATAGCAACCAGCACCAAATGAAAGAGTACACCTCATGGGTAAGCCAAGGTCCAGGCAACACTTACCCTCGAATGTATGAGCGTCACTCAGAATGCAAGGGACCAGTAAAGATGGCGGCGGGACAATCAAGAGGCAAACCTAACTTCTGCTCTAGCACGCCTTCCTTCCCCTCTCCCTCCATCCCGCCCCCACCTTACCGGGACATCTTCATTGCTGCATCTGAAGCCAGTGTCGCATTCTATGACTTACAGTTTAGGAAGACTCACACTCTGTTACTTCTTGGGATGCAGACAGCTCAGTACTGACTTAGATAACAACTGAACTAGCAACTTTGGGACATAATCTCGTTTTCACAGTAAGTTAAGGTTCCTTCCAAGTTTTGTTTTGTTTTGGGAATTTCTTAAAAATTATCATTAGTTCCTTGGCTTTCAGATTCTGGAGCTCCGTTAAGTGCATGGCTAGAGCTTGTAAAAGGAAAGATGCGCGAGCCTGTGGGCTTCGTGGTGCTGTTCCATTTTCCTTTTTTGGAGGCAGGGAGGTAGTCTCTATGAGCAATCATCCTTGCGTAAACTGTGAGTGACCAGCTTGTCAGGGGTGACCTGTGAGAGTCTGTCCACGTGATGCATGTGTGGGAGAAATCCAACTGGGTGAGCTCGGGGTTCAAGCGGTTTAGTTTGCTGATCTAGGTCTCAGTCACTCAAAGATCAGGTCCCCTGAGGTTGTTCCTGTGCTTCTGTGAAAGTACTGCCCTATGTATGGATTGGGGTTTGTGGGCTGTACCATCAAACCTGCCAACCACTCTTGGAATAGTTCTTACACAAGAAAATGCAAACTTTTTATTATGAGTTTTTTCCTAGATTTTATGCATTTCAATTAACCCATACCCTTTACTCAAAGAGTAACTTATTCTTTTTTTTTTAAACTTCTTCAGAAAATCCATTTTATTTTATTTTTTAAAGATTTTATTTATTTATTTGTCAGAGAGAGAGGGAAGGAGAGTGAGAGCACAAGCAGGGGGAGCAGCAAAGGGAGAGGGAGAAGCAGACTCCCCACTGAGCAGAAAGCCTGATGCAGGACTCGATCCTAGGACCCTGGGATCATGACCCGAGCCGAAGGCAGCCGCTTAATGACTGAAACACCCAGGTGTTCCCAGATAGTGCATTTTAAATCAGAACATTCTTTCTAGGAATGATTATTGGGAACCAGCATTCAGTGTAAATATTTTAATTTTTCAGCATCGTTCAGACTCTGAATTTGAGTACCAGTTTTTCACGAAGGGGTCGTATGCTGAGGGCTTTGGGCCAGAGCAGATGCCTCCTGTCACTGGTGGTTATGTCACATGCTAGCATGGATCTTCCAGCACAGATCATGAAACACTGTTTAGTACAGAAGATAGGAGAAAACGTTTTCTATTTTCTTATGGTCGATATACTACCAATTTTCAAACTTGTTCTATCTCACATTCTGGAGGGTGAGTGTTTGAAGACTAAGCATTTTTAATGATCATTTTATGTAAATGCTAAAGTCAATTTAGGCGCTTCTCTTTAGAGATTGTGGACTCAAAATTATATGGTTATATGGCAGGACAACGTCTTTACAAGTAGGATCAGACCGATCAAGGGTATAAAGAGGCTGCAGTGTGTATGGGGGTGAAAAGCTGTTGCAGTGGCTGTGTTTTAGGTATTCTAAGAATTACATGTCCTAACAAAAGCCAAAGAAGAACTTCTTGAACAACACTTCTATCACTTAAGGTTTTAGATCATGAGGACAAAAGTTGCTTCATTGTATTGCCGATTGTGGGCTCTCTGCATAAAACAAGTGACAGATTGGTAAATGACTTCTTGTGGAAAGGAAAAGCTGCTGTAAAGATTTATTACATGAGGGACATTATTTCTGATAGAAGTGGCTGTGAAAAAAAAAGGAAAAAAGAAAGAAAAAATAATTTAAAAAAAAAAAAAGAAAAATAATAATAAAAAAAAGAAGTGGCTGTGAAATTTTAAGATCTACATCCCACTCGTCTAAATGAAAAAGAGATAACATGATGCTCTGGAAAGAACATAAATTTTAAACTCCAAAATCCCTGATTGAAGTTCCCCTTTCAGTTTCAACTGGATGGATCCAGCCATGTCCAATACATCTTGCACCTGGATACCTGTGAAACCTTCTGTTCACCTTCTTACTTCTACTCCTGTCTCCTCCCAGATCGTTTTCTGCTCTTAAGCAGGAGTAATCCTTCTAGAATCACATCTGCTCCTGTCACCTCTATGATATAAAGTCTTCATTGTCTCGCTCTGCGTTTGAGATAAAGACCATGGTCCTTGATGTGGCAGTGCAGGACTTCAAGGGTCTGTCTTCTACTTTCCTCTCCAGAATGGGATTTCTTCTTCCTCCATCTGGAATGACCTTCCCGGTCCCCTGAGTTACTATCAGAAGGACTCCTGCTGGTCCCTTCAGTCCCAGCTCAGATGTCCCATGCACAATGACTGCTTTCCACTCATCACAGCATTTGCTGACACAAAACAGCAGGAGTCAGGCACTCTGGTGGATTGTCCCAGAACTTTAGTTTCAGCACAGAGCAAATTCCCTTAGAGTAGTAGGTAGTTGAAGATTTCATGGATAAATCAATGAAGAAATGAGTGAATGAATGAATATCTATTATGAAAACAAATCATATCTGAGAATGTAACATCAGTGTTAGTTCTTATCACTTCTACCTTTCTTCTTCTTTCCAGAAATCCCCTGCTAAGAAGCTAACTAATGCATTAAGCAAGTCTCTGAGCTGCG
Source organism: Neogale vison (assembly GCF_020171115.1). Classification (NCBI taxonomy): domain Eukaryota; kingdom Metazoa; phylum Chordata; class Mammalia; order Carnivora; family Mustelidae; genus Neogale; species Neogale vison. The sequence goes on along the minus strand of NC_058093.1, from coordinate 161,054,285 downwards.
CTTCGAGCCGTGAGCCCTTACACCCCATGTTCCCTGACCAGCCTGAGAAGCCACTCAACTTGGCCCATATTGTGTGAGTATCTCTGCCTTCCAGAGGAATACATTTTTCTTCATTCATGCATGTTCATGTCCATACAAAGGCAACTTCAATATCAATTGCTAGGGACCAAGTTTTAAATTTTAATTTATAAAAAACAGAGTAATAATAGGATTATAATCTTTTACTGTAGAGGTAAACAGTACTTCTTTCTTGAGGTACAAGAATGCTACGCTAACGTTCTTCACCTACAGGTAGAAAATATTCAAAAAACATCATTATAAAATACAGTTGTTAGTAGAGGTTTTACTGGACAGTAACAATCAATGAAATAAACCATAATGAGAAAATTTTAAAGCACACTGTACCTTAATATCACTTATGCTTTGAGTCCCAAGTATAAAAGCTCCTTGTTTCATTTGTCTGCAAAGCCAGTCATCTTAAAGATATCAACAAATCTAAAAATCATTGTTGTCTTATCTTAAACTTCACAACTTTAGAAGAATCATGGCCCATACATGGGAAGGTGGAAAGGGGAAGTTGGTGGTAAAATTCCTCAGAACATCCAAAAACAGACTATAAAAAATTCTTCTCCAAAGTCTACGTGAGTTTGGTAGACAGAGGGGGATATGTGCAGAAACGGTGCTCCCGCCCATTCCTTCCACCTTCCAGAAGCCTCAGGCCCTGGAGCCTCTCTCAGACCTGGGTGACCAGATAACAGGGGATGCTGAGGGAGAAGAAGTATTTCTTCCTGTATATTATCTTGGCAAGCTCACCGTCTGCTTCCATGCCCAGTTAGGAATTATGTCATTGCAGGTACCATCAGAAAGACTCTAGAAAAGGTGGTTCCCCCGTCAACACAAACCACTTTTTGTGTCGCATAGTTCAGTAGGACCAGCCACACTCAGGGCCTCGGTTTGCATGTTGACATCAAGAGGCGGCTGATCAGACCTATCAGCATTGGAAACCGCCCAGTACAAAGCTCGTGCGTCAGGAAGTTCAGAACGTGATCCGTCAGAGGTGCCATGGTGGCTCAGAGACCTTTATGGAAGCGGTCACTCTTTCCTCTGGTGGACCTAAGCAAATGCCATCAAATGATTTGTGCTGTGTCATGTCTGTGGCTTTGTGTACATACCACGGGGCTCATCTTGGTTTGCTCCCAAGTGTACACGGAGGGTTTACTGCCTTCGGCAATACACACAGCCTGGAGGCTTACATTGCTGGCATGGGCTAAGCATCCAAAAAACGAATGTAAGCCAATTCTGGAGAATGTGACTAACTTATTTTTGGAAGTTTTGATCCTAAAAATAAGCCTTAAAAGAAACCAGGGATAAATAAATCTGGGGAGTATCCCAGAGGGCTAGTAGCTTGCAGAAAACGACCTCATACGAGCTGTTCTTACTAAGGTCTCAACAGTGTTTCTCCCCCCACACACACCCCACCCCGCCAGAGACAATCCCTACGTTGCTAATAAATGAGCAAAGTAACTGAGAGCGTCTCTCTGAGCTCTGCTGTACAGTCACTTCCTACCAGCGCCGCTGGGAGTTTCAGCCCAGAGAGCGACGTTCAGTCAGAGCTGATGGGTGTGAGGAAACTAGAGGGAGAGATGTGAACAGCCTGATTCTGAGAGTTTTGCAGCAGAACAGAATTAGGATGCTTCCTCCCACTTGGAGACAAAATTAGGAAATGAGACAGTGAGATAAAAGTCAAGTTCGTGGTCAGGCACACTGCGGTATTACATAGCCCAGGGCTGGTACCCAGTCGTGCTCTGGCTGGCGGATGTGTGTATTTAACTGGCTAATGAGTAAACAAATTTTTACCTGTCTAGTGGCAATCTGATTTGACATACTATTCACTGGACTCACTGAGGGCACTCTCTACACAATTTGAATTCCACGCAGAGTTTTGGGATTCCCTTAAAATTCTACACAAATAGGCCTTTTCCTGAGAAAAGTTCCATATATTTAACCAGATTCTCCAAAGAGTCCTCGAATCAAAATAGTGGTCTGTACTCATGGATAATATATTTTTCCAGGCTGAATGTCTTAGTTTTAAAATGCAATCTTTGAAAAACATTTAATTGTTGGAATAACATACAGGAAATTCTGCGTGCAGAAGATCCAATCTCTGTTAGACCAGAATTTTTTCCTATTTTTAGTTTTAGACATTTTTCTCTTTCATTTGTTATTAAAATGTTTTTGTTCTGATCAGATAGCCATGTCTTTTTCTTTTGTTTGTTTGTTTGTTTTGATGGGGATAGCTCAGACTTCTAATTTTAAAATATGCCGTTCATGTAGCCATTCTAAATTACTGTAGATATGTAAGGCCACTTAAGTGGTGACATTTTGGTATTTTGGAATTTGTTCTAAGCTGTTGTATTTCTTGTTAATTTTACCATGATTAACAGTCTCTATTGCATTCAATTTCTTGCTGCCAAAAGTGACACTTGGTAAGTAGTTCAGTAGTCCCCTGTGTGCTTATAAAGACGTAACCATAATTATAAGTGGTTAAGAGACACAACACAAGTGAGTAACATCAAACTAGTTTAAAACTAATTCTGTCTTAAGCGGAATACTTTCTAGTCACAAGATGAATGCCAGTTTTATAAAAAAAAAAAAATATCCTCCATGAGGGCAGCTGGGTGTCTCAGTTGTTAAGCATCTGCCTTTGGCTCAGGTCATGTCAAGATCCCGGGGTCCTGGGATCAGGTCCCAAATCGGGCTCCCTGCCTGGTGGGAAGCCTGCTTCTCCATCTCCCACTCTCCCTACTTGTATTCCCTCTGTCATTGTCTCGTTCTCTCTGTCAAATAAATAAATAAAAATCTTTTTTAAAAAGTTCTCTGTGAAGGTCTTGTCCACAAGGAAAAATTTGCAGTCGATCTGTGTGTGACTTTATCTTGTGGAGCTATTTCTTTCTCACAAGAATCAATACATTTAAAATTCCCAGTGTGACCTAGTTATTAGATAAAGTAACTTCCCATTTGATGATGGAGGAAATAAGAACCTCAGTCCCTTTGAAAGTCACCATTTGGTGCCAAGATTAGTCATTCTGTGTCCCAAGTTCAACATCTTCATGATGAACCTTAAACAGGAAGCCATTTACTAAGAAACTGCAATTTCAGCTTGGCAGTGACCAGGTTCTACAGAGTAAATTTACCAGGCTAATTAAAAAGTATTCCAAGTCAACTTGTTTTCTCATTTCCTAGAGCTAGAGCACGGTGGGAAAGTTAAAAAAGACTCAAAAAACCCAGAAATGTTGGTCAAGTTGATGGTTTCAACTTGTTGCAAAGTTAAAAGAAAGCTATTTCATTCTTACTGGTTCTTTTTTAAGATTTTATTTATTTATTTGACAGACAGAGATCATAAGCAGGCAGAGAGGCAGGCAAAGAGAGGAGGAAGCAGGCTCCCTGCTGAGCAGAGAGCCCAATGCAGGGCTCGATCCCAGGACCCTGAGATCATGCCCTGAGCCGAAGGCAGAGGCTTAACCCACTGAGCCACCAGGTGCCCCTCATTCTTACTGTTTTAACATCTGATCTACCTAACTTTTCAAAATTCACAGAGGACGTTTGTATAAAATTCACATCCTGCCTACAAGGTGAAAGTGTTGTGCTCAAGGGAGAATTAGTTTTAAACTAGCCTCACATGTCAAAGACACATCTTACGTAAGTAATGCAAAACACTCAGATAGTTTTCAGAATGTCAGCTGATATGTTTAGACTAGATGAAATAGTGAGGCTGCTGTTTCCACCTCCCCCAGGAAATAATGTCTGTAAAAATCTTCGAACACTGTTTAGCACCAAGTACTGGGAACCAAAAGTTTCAATGAATTTTTGCATATTGTGCTGACCTTTTAAAGCCTGTATAGCTTCGTTTCCAGTCGCATAAACAAGTCTACCTTTTTCTCAGGATCTCTGCATTGTGGAATCCAAAACCAACTTTGTTTCCCTAAGGTAGAAACTAAACCGTTAAAACTTTATCTCTTGATCAAGCCAACACAGATTCTGTAGGCTACCATGATTAATGTCTGGTGTCCACACATTCTGCTTCATCAAACTCCAGTACAGAAGTATAGTGAGAACAAAATTTCCTCTGACTCGGAATGATGCCCTGCCTCATTACCCATATTCTGAACTCTCAATCCCATCTCATGGAACATATTCCAGTGAACCTAATAGAAGACTAAAAACCACTTGGAGATGAGATAGGTGTCATAGCTCTATCATTTTGCCTCAATAAAGACATTAGTGACAGGGACAGGATGACAGGCTAAAATGAAAAATACAACTGGAAATGACAGATCCCATGCAGCTGGGGTTTAAGGCCATTCACAGTTCTGAGAAATACTGAATGCTATTTTCTTTCTCTCGTCATATGAAAGGAAGTTTAGAGGATGCCTTGCATACGTGCCCTATTGTGTAGAACATCCAGATAACAATCCTGGTGTGCTTGACTTCATCTTCACATAGAACAAGAACAATTCAGGCTCAATATGATTTTGCAACTGGCTCCTTCCAGACCAGGTGTCTTGAGAAAGAGCCATTGTTATGTGGAGCACAGGAGAAGTTTCTGGAACTTCTGCTTTCTGAGAGGATATAGATTGTGCTTATCATCAATTTTTTAGAGGTTCTCGTTTGAGAAGACAGTGAACCTGAGGCCACCTCAGAGTCCTTGCTCCATTCAAGTATATGACTCAAGGAAACATGAAGGCTCAAATCTCATGGATAAACATGCCTGTGGTGTCCAGAGATTTTCTCCTAATGTTTATTGGACATTCCACATTTTTAAGGAAATGTAATTTCCCAAAACAGTTAAAGAATTTCATTGCAAGATATAAAATTTTGTGTTGATTCCAGCCACTTTCCTGGAAAGGTGGTGGATAGTTTTTAACTTATGACTTCTATTTGTTTTAACTTTCCCCCCACATTGTCCTTCGTTTTAGGCCGCCCAGACCTGTAACCAGCATGAATGATAGCCTCTTCTCCCACTCGGTCCCCTCCTCAGGAAGTCCTTTTATTACCAGGAGGTAAGTTCCAATCTTATTATGAAATAAGCCCTCTCCTTGATTCTGTGTTAAGAAAAATATTCCAGTGCAAGCCAGGTGTGGAAGATTATTGTTAGGAACTGGTTTGTAAGTATCTGTCACAGGTTTTCACTTTCATTCTTTTGGATGCTTTTGACGATGGCTGGGATGGCTTTTGGGATGAATATCATTTCTGGAAACTTGAATTTACAATCTCCCCACAGTAAGAATATGAGGTGTGTTTAAGTTTTATGATCGATACCATCATAACGATTCTATGTCGTTGAGAAAGTCACCTTCATAGCACTTGGAATGGCCCCTTTAAGAGAGAATTGGAATTTCAAGATGCAATGCGAAATTATTAGGTACATTCTGGAACAGCTTATAAATCTCATCTTATAATTTGGTGAGCTCTGGAGTTCCTGAGGCTAGAGGCTGACGACCAAACTTGGAAGTATAGTTTTTGTTTAAGTAATTTCAGGGATGGTAAGAAGAACTTCTTAAAAAGGAGAAGGTGTCTCCTATTTTTATACAAAAATCCACCGCCACATGAGCAAAGAACAGGTGAAGCAAATACTTCTCTTAGTGCTAGCTTGATAAATATGCAGGGTCAAGAGGCTCTCCAAATTGTTTGCTCAAATCTCGTGAATAAAGTACCAGCGACTTATTTTATAAATACATGGAGAAGGCTCACAGGAAAGCGGAAACAAAGGTAAGGACATTTGGAGTGAGTAATGAACATAAGATTTCAAGTGCCTTTCAGCAGAAAACAAAACAAAATGAAACAAAACAAAAACCAACTTCTTGTTTCATAAAAGGAACATAATCGGTCTGCTCCCCCCAGAGAGGTTTCTGAAATACCATTTCCCTCTAGTAGCCTGGTACGTTCAAGTAAGGATTTGCACACAATGAGACTCAGAAAGCTGCTGATTTTTTTCCCCATAAGTTCCTGTATTTGCCCATCAGCAAGAACATGAGATGAAGATGCTCCCCGTAATTGTAATTAGCATAATAAATAAGATGCGGTGGTTCGTGGTGTTGCCTTCCAGTAGATTATGCAAATCTGTAACAAGTGGAAATGCGGAGGCAAAACTGAACTGCAGAACCTCCAGGTGAAATGACAGGGTCTTGGCCCTCAGTATGTTCTTTTTCGCACTCCTTCGCAGAACCACCAGCGAGTTCAACCATCTTTCCTACCGTAAAGTCTAGAAGGGACGTGGGCCCATTATCTCTCACTAGGGAAGATCTGGCATGACGTTGAGAAAGATGTGCTTTTATTAGGAGAGCCTGCATTCTGCAAATGTCAAAGCAGAGCTAGACCCCATCCTTACTGAAGGTCATTTTATATCATTTCAGCTCGGACGGTGCTTATGGTGGATGCGTCTAGATGGATAACATGGCTTCCTCTCTTCTAAAATATTGCTATTATACTTTGAGCTGTTCTGGTTCCTCCAGGGTGCGTGGTACCCATTAACCCAAACTAGGATCATTTCCCTTTTTTCCCATTTTCAGTCCTTCTGGAATGTTCCCTGTGAACCACAGATATGTTGTTTCAAGTTTGCGGGCCTTGCTATCTCTCACCATGGAGGTTAGCCTCTGATTTCTGTTTCAAGGGTGCTGTTCAATAAAGCTATGTACACTGAACATCTTTCCTCTCTGAGTGGGCCTTGCTCTGTCCATGGAGGGTTTTAACGAGGTCTCATTGTTTGCACCCCTCAGGTTACCTGAGGGGCTAAGTGCATCCAGCCCTGGGGCTGAGGAGCATTCGCTCATAAAGCTGTACATCAGTCAGATTGACCACAGTCCACGGTCAGTATCGCTGCTCTGAAACACTAACTGTAGCTCGTAGTGCCATAGCTAGACTGCTGACCATCCCACTCTGTCACTAAAATCCTCTTCTAGTGTGTCTCCGTAGAGATAGCGACATCTTCTGGGGCTTCATGAGATCCCATTGAGAAGTTCAACCAGAGCTGGCCTTCTTGGCTCTTCCCCTCTCTGTTCTGCTTCTATTAGTGACTTCACAGCCTCGTAGCAGTATCTATGAGATCCATACATATGAAAAGTACCAAGCTGGGTCTTCTTCTTTGGAGGAGTCTCTGCTTTTGTAGAGTCTGCAAGACCCCAGAAGGTGATTTCGTAGATTCTTGAATCAAAGAGCTTCTCGGAGTGATTGATCTGTAGCACTAATAGGGTAAGACCGGGACAAGGTCCCGTGGCTGGACCACATTATTGTGGTAAATTACAGACTTGAGAATTTACACCTTACTGTCTCACTGGGCCTGGGCCACTTTCCCCCTAGGTAAGGCAGTCTGATTCCTATCACAAGAACAATTTCAAAACCAATTCATGCTCTCAGTGCTTAATTTCTGTCACTTGATAATGCTGGTGGTGACCCCCTATTTATTTTTTAACCGTGTCCATACACAAAGGTTGATGGAAACCTATTGTGCCAAAAGCAGGCATAAATTAAAGGTCCTGTTCTTCCTACATTTGGAACTGAACCAAAGAAATATGACCTAGAGCTCTGCCCTCCACTCCTGCCCAAACCCAATGGCCCTTTTTAAAAAATCTGATCAAATCGGGGCTCCTGGGTGGCTTAGTCAGTTAAGAGTCTGCCTTCAGCTCAGGTCATGATCCCAGGGTCCTAAGATCGAGCCCCCCTTGGGCTCTCTGCTCAGCAGAGAGTCTGCTTCTCCCTCTCTCCCCTTCCCCAGCTCATTCTCTCTCAAATAAATAAATAAAATCTTTTTTGAAAATTAAAAATAAAAATCACGTGAAGCCTAAAACCAACAAGCCAAGATCAGTGTTAAGGCAGCATTGAGAAAGTAGGGAGGTTTGGCATACAGATATTTTATTTAGCTTGAGTTTTTGGGTCTTTCGTGTTGTGAGAGATCTTGGAAAGATAAAGCAAAATGAGGATGAATTGAAATCACTGCTCCAGAATCCTCAATACAGACACCGGGCATGACTCACCTAGAGTCCTTTACAAGCATATCACTTTGATCTTCAGAAGGCACTGGGGTATATCTTTGAAGTCCTTTGACATCCTAGCAATCTACCTCACACAGATTCACAAGTGTATAACTCTGGTTACCACCACCATCTGTCGCAGCCCTGATCTTATTTCCATTTCTAGCTATGTGCTTGATTCACCTTTCCCTTACTTGAAAGAAAAGAGGGAATTCTCAAAGGCACCTGCCCTTAAACTTCGGAAGTCTTCGTGCGTGTGGGTGTGCGGGCCTGTGTGTGCTGTTAGGTACAGTGTAGGTCAAAGGACATAATTCGTGGACTAATTCACTTCACTCACTTTTGTGATCATGACTATATCTCTAAACCACATTATTATAAATGCATAAATCTATAGGGAGAAAATGCTGGAGCAATGGAACTCTCTCATTACCACTGGGAAAAGAGCTCCAGGGGCCATGTGTGGTGTGGCAGCAACATTATGTACACCTATGAAAGATTGGCTGTCATCATTGCAAAGAGTACTGCAAGGACCCTTCACCACCCTCAGTGAGGTACCCCTGCCCGTTGGCTATCTTTGCTGGCATCATGCCCCCTTCATAAAATCTTAATTATCTTGATACAATCCTTGCCTCATTTATGTGAGAAAATGAAGCAGTCTTATCCCATGTAAAGTAAGGTTCTTTAATTATGGCCATCGTCTTCACTACCACATTAAGGACATTGCAGAAGTTTGAATGACTACCTTCTTTTACCCCCAAATTTAGAACCATCTCTTGTAGGTTCACAGATACTTTCACAAATGGAACCTCTAGAGTAGTAACTATTCACAAAAGGAATCACTTTGGCTATTATATATAACATCTAGCCAGATCTTATCACTCTCCCAAATGTCAGAAAATTGCATATGATTCATGGAGTATGTCGAACACTGTCTAATGGGTTATTTTCTGGTTTGTCACAGTGCCGTTTGGTTAATAGCTAATACTGTATATGACTCAATAGCACACATTGGGAAGGCACACTACTCATCCCAAATAATCTCCAAATCCTGATTCTTCCCCCTGGAGCAGCATTTATGAGATTTTTATTGGTTGACTGGTTGATTGGTTGGTTGGTTGATTGGTTTGGATTGTTAACCACAAAAAAGCTAATTCATTGTAATCTTTTTCAGTTTTTTCAAACACTTTGCTTACCCAAAGATTCTTTACCTAAGAACCCAGATTTTTAATGAGACTTAAAACATCCAAACTAAATTTTAAGCATTGGTGCTTTGGTAATCAAAAGTAAATAGAAATAAAATTGAGGCACCAAATTCAACCTTGGCTTCTGAAAACCAACATTTTCTCCATGGTTAATTTTTTTCTGAGATTAAAAACCATCCTCTCTTGTCAGGAAAAGAGATAAATTTATAAATAAACATCATAAAATAGATAAACATATAAATCAACCACCCTGAAGATTTCTTCACTGTTTTCACCCTTTCTGGTTACGTTGTCTGAAATTTCATGAAATTTGAAATAAGTACTCTTTACAATTAATTCTTTATTCCATGTAGCCCCAGAGTTCCACTAATAAGCTAGTTTTGTTCAAACCTGAGTTAAACTGGTCTTCACTCTCCATTCTGTTTCTTCTACTGAAATATTAGGACATAATTAAAACCCCAGTCACCTCTCTTCTTCACTCAGTAACCTTTATTCTATTCCTAGAGTTACTTTAGTTCTTCTCTGTGCATGCCCTATAACGAGCAAAGTTTTCTAGACGCTCTCTTGGCAAAAATGTAAGTGACGTGGCTTGATGATATCTGGGGAACAACATAGTAAATGTAGTGAATCAAATGTGACCTAAGAATTCTTATTATTTCCTCCACGGTACCTGCTTAAAAGATGGTTCAGCTTTCATGCCAGCCTGAATTGATGACAACTAATTTTCCCACTGAAACACTGAGCTGTTTCTTATGCCTGTTTGCTGATTTGCATGTGGCAGATAGTCTATGTTTCAGATCTCAGATATTGAAAACTAGAAATAGAAAGGAAAACAGAATTTGTTCATAAATTATTTCAACTTGTGAACATTTTTTATTGCTTTTAAATTAGTTAAATTAGTTTAGTGACCTTGTTACTAGCCTGCGTTAGTTATAGTGAGAAGCAATTTAATAAAAAACAGCTTTATTAAGATATAATTGATATATAATTCAGTGAGTTTATTTAAAATAAGTGTGCAGCTCAAAAATTTTTGACATATATAAATAATATATTGTACATACATATATAGACATATGTGAATGAACATATAATATGTTCATGTGTATTATGAACATATTTTCTTAAGTGTGAATGCATACACACATGTATGGCTATACACACACATATGTGTGTTTTGTGTTTACATACATACATGAGAAGCAAAATTTTATTCACAATTAACAGTTAGTTACTTAAGAAGGAAGCCAAACTTACAAGTCATCCGTTTCCAGTTCAAACACCACACGTTTGTTGATTATTTAAGATTAGTAAAAATGAAAATGTGCTTTTAATTTTCCATTATTCAAACAACATTTTCTGTTTAGCCTCAGTGATAATAATTATTTTACATTGCATAATTTGTTTATATAATACTGTTGCTCTGTGAGACTCCATCCAGAACTTTTATTTAAATCCTTTATTTTCATGTCTAATAAAAGAAAAAAAAATTTGACCAGCGCTAATATAGTAACACAGCCAAGCAAGAATGGCTTTTAAAACTGTATTTCAGGTTTCAGCAAAAACCAGAGAACATTTGTGATTTTGCTACCTTAGAACACCCTAAAAATCTTTACGCTTAAGCCAAAAATATGACATTAGTTTTCACCTTTCAAAACCAACGATGAATTTTAAAATCAATAAATATGAGATATTTTGAAATTGCTCTACCATCCCAGAACCCATTGTATCATTGCATGTCTGTGTATGAAAAAAATCTGGGAAAAGGACGTTTATCTTTATATAAAGTTGCTCTTTTCCAGAGGTTTGGTGAGAACATAGAGAAATTTTTAGGAAAAATAAAATCTAAAGGAATATTTCCCATGTCTTTTCTTTCAGCCAAACACATAAGACTTCAAAATTTACCTTGTCTTCCCCTCCAGGGTATGACGGTCCCCATGCCTATTCATGTTAGTATGTGTGCAGAGGAATGAACTAATACAATGACTAGGACTGGTGGCAGAGGGGGGGAGCAAGTAGAACAGATGTGTACATATAATTTTAGAGATGGTGACCCTGCTTTTTCTTGGGACTCAGATTAGAAAAAATTGATCATAGGTGGTCTAGAGGAACCCCAAATAGTTCCCAGCTTCAGAGGGTAGAAGAAAGAATGCATTTGGATTTTAAAACAGAGCATGTGGAAGAAGGGGAGGATCCTACAGCTGGAGATATGTGTCAACCGTTGTTGCATTCTGGCACACAGACATTCCTGAAGCATCGCTTCTTGGGAAGAATGTAGGTGCCCATATGCCTGATCCCAAAGCCTGCAACTAATTGGAAATACCACCTAACTTCTCCACACAAATGACCAAGCTACCAAGTGAAAATTTGAACATCTATTGTATTCTATAAAGTATTGTGAGTGTATGTTGCTTTGAAGAAATGATAATGAACTACATACATATTGTGACTATCTTCACAAGAACTCAGGAGAAAAGGCTTTCACTTTGCTTTCAGTCTTTGAACTTCTTGGAAGCTGCAGAAGAAAATCTAGTCAAGATACTTCACATGAAAATTCTTTATAGACCCAAGTTTTAATTGAAAACTACCTCCCATGTCAACTCTGCAAGTTCTTGATCTATTTCATTTTGATCCACTCTTGTCTTCATCATGAACTTGGCTTCCTCTACACATGGTCATATTTTTGGCTTCCCAGAAGTAAATGATGAGGAGAAGAATTTGAGACTATTTCTAGGAAGTCCAGAAACTATGTGGACAGTGAGTACTAAAAGTCAGAAATGCTCTTGGCACTAGATACTAAGAGCTGTAACTAAATGAAGTAAATAGTATGGTTCTACAAATTCATAAATGAGAGTGTAAATTCCATACTTTCCAAGAACTGATTTTCCCAAAAATTCATGTGGGAGGCAGACGGAACATAAAAGATCTTAAATGATTTCTTCAGACCAACATTGGCAAGGGCTAATGCAAATGATAACAAAATTAAAAAAGATGTGTACAGAAAGAATGTCTGCTCCTCTTCCCTCTGAAGGAGGAAGGGATTTGGGAAGAAGGAGGAAGAAAAAAGAAGAAAAGAGGGAAGACAGGCAAATAGAGTAGGAAAAGGAAAGAGGAGCCCAAAGAATTGGGAGATAAAGAATAAGGCCACCAAAGGAGAATCTGGGCCTCTGCTCCCTTCCTGAAGCCAGAAGGTCTCCTCCAGTGACCCAGAAGCAAACTTAAGTGACACATCACCTTCCACCTATAAGGCTTCTCTGGCATAACTGGTCATGAACACATCTCCCGGTTGAGGCTCTTGTGTTTCTTTTCTCTGCTAGTCCTTTCTTTCTTCCTGTACATTCAGCACCAGGGGCTGTACCTGCACAACCACTAGGCTTTGGATTTAAGGAATCAAATACCATCACAGTCTCTGGGTTTCAAAGGGTAAAACAAGGCAGGGAAATAGTTAAGTTTGGAGGGAAGAGTTTTTGAAATCTCACACCACTTTTTAAGTGGTTTTGCAGGGATCTGAAATGAATTATATAGTAGGTACATCTATCTTGAGTTAAAAAGAGAGAAGTTGGGAAGGGTGGTAATTGGGCAGCAGAGACTATCGTTACTGGATAATGAATACAGAAGGATGTGCTTCAGAAGGCAAGGTTTGGAATGCTGCTTTGGTGGGATGATAGGAAAATACCAACCATGATGGCTTAAGGTGGCTATTTCATCCTAATGGGCAACTTCATCATCTTCAAAGGTGAAGATCAGTAGGCTGGAAAAAAACCATTATGTTCACCAAGAGCTTGAATTCTCCTTGAACACTAATCATTTCATTTTTAAAGTCAGTTTCATTTAGATGCAGTTGTACTCTTTGAGTAATAGGTGCGTTCCTGCAAAGCTAAGTGAGGTCATACAGTCAACAAACATGAGTGCTACTCTCTACTAGACATTCTCTTTATAAATCAATTTTGATTTTAAGTTTGCCAGAGATCTCACTACTTCCATAACCTCTTAGTATATACAATTATAAAACAAGAATTCTAGTTATGATGTGCATAATTCTAATGTGATACTGGTTTTCACGTTTGTATTTTCTTTGTACTTCATGGTCTAAGCGAGTGATACTTCCTAGTAAATCCTTAAAACTTGTTGAAGTTTTTAAGATTTTAACTACTTTATAAGCCATCTTAATACATACATAACATTTAGAACCTGTTGAAATGTTGGGAAAGTTTGTGGTAACACTTTGTTATTTCAACCCCAGAAATTAAAGATTTGGTCATCAAAGTCAGACAGTTAATTTTTGTATTCTCCATGTGAAGGGTGGGAGGGTAGTTTTCAGTACACCAGCTTTAGGGAAAATTATCAACCTACAAAGGAGCAGGCCTCCCTTTAATCACATTACAAGTCCAATTGTATCACTAAGGATCAATACCATTCTTCCTAAAGAAGCGTGCTCAGTAGATCCTGGATGACTTTCGGTTGGCCGTAATTTATTAATTATTATTTCTATTTCTTTTGGTCACTTAATAAAACCACACTTTAAACTTTTAAAACTATCATTTAAATTACTAAATGAGTGTTCCTCATAATGAACCTAAAATGATAAGAATTTGCTGTATTGATAGGACTCTGTTCACCAGTCATAGACCCAGGGAATATGAATATATATTTATATTTCTCTGAAAGTTTTCTTTGCAGCTTCTCATCAGGGGTCAGGTGACTTGTGCCTGGAGTAGTAAAGCACTTCAAATAGGACCGCAGTCTGTAGGTAATTTTCAAATCTCTCTTCAACTCAGAAAGTTGGAAAATATAGGGAAGACTGGAGAAGTATATTCTTTGAATGGGATCTAAAAGCTGGCAGCACTTAGTGAACTATTGGGCTGATGACATGATAGTCCATAATGAATGTTGAATGAATTTTCATTACATTCAGGTATATGCAGTCTGTTGCTTAAGCAAATAACGAGGTCAAATCAGGGATCATGGACGCTTGTGTAATTTCAGTTATGGTTCTCAGGCCAGATTTCTGCTCCTAGTTCAACTCTGTGGAAATCTGAAAACATCTGGAACCTTTCAGGGTAACAAGACAGCCATCCAAATGGAGCTTGGATCTAGACTCGGGAGTTTCTGTAGCCAGTTCTGTTCTTGAATGCATTGCTGTGTTTATGCTCTTCTTGGCTTTCCCATCTTATTAACTAGCTCTCCTCCCAAGGACAGTGAAGTAGAGCAGAACAAACTGCTGGCTAGGGCTGCTCCGGCTTTTCTGAAGGGCAAAGGGTAAGTTAAAGCCAGAGTGTACTGTAAGCCTGAATTAACTAAACTAAAAATGGAGATTTCTTGTGTCAAAAATGCTTTGCGTTTGAAAGACTACATTTGATTTAGTAAAAGGAGCTCTGTTATAACCCCACTAACAGTACCATGTAGTTCGTTGGTGTAGACACATCTGTGTTACTCACTTTCTCTGACTTCTTTTTTTTTTTTTTAACGACTAAACTTTAGATTTGATTTTCCCAAGGATATTTACTCTCTGCTTGCAACCCAATCGATGTGTTTACTGTACAGATGAATTTCTTGGCTTTAGTGGCTTGAAGAATGCAAATCTGTTTTCTTAAAAGCTACTTTACCTAAATGGAATTTTTTTTTTTTTTTAATTAGTGAAATGGAATTGTGTATTTCGTTGCTTGGATTTTGCTTGGATTTTTTCATGGAACATAACTTAACTTTTCCTCTACCTGCTTGGTTTTCTAAATGCCTTTTCTATCACAACTCACTCCTACCTACTCTGCTTACTTCTGTTCGCCTCTCCTACCAACACCCTTTCTTCCTCCTGCCCTGTTTCAGGATACAGTACAGCCTGAATGTGGCAGACAGGCTAGCTGATGAACATGTTCTCATCGGGTTGTATGTCGACAGGCTCCGGAACAACCCATCATGGTTAGTGCAGGTTGGGCTGCTTCACTGTCATTAGGGAGGGTAACAATCTGATCCCTCGTCAAGAAGTCTCAGCAAAGCGGCAAATGGGTGCCACAGGTGTCACTAAGTCATTGTTGAACTGATCCAGTTAAGACGTCTTTCATGATGTTAGTTTGGATACTTCCCATTCATGTACCATGGAATTCATCAGAGCTAAAGGGAAAACTGGTGTAAGGGGAGGCCATGCTCTATATTAGCCTTCAGTGGACGCAGAGCTCTGGGTTCCACCAGTCAGTTCTGTGTCACACGTGCCATGTCAAATTACCACAACACTGATGCAAGAATTTGTCTTATTCCAAGGTCGTGGATGTCTCTGCTGATTGGGAGGACAATGCTCTGTTCATTTAAGATAGAAGTGAAAAGAGGGAAAGTGATGGGATGAGCTCATACTATGGAAATCATTTCCTTAATGATAACAGTGGGAAAAATTGTCTTTCAGTTCTTCTCCGACTTACCAGTATTTCTGGAGAACCATCCTCATAAAGCCTGCTTTCAAGTGGGAGAATATGCAGAGCTTACGTCCAAATGTGTATCAAATGTGTAAATTCTGATAGCCTTGCATATTTGGATAAAGACATTTGTACAGTTTTTCTCTATTTTAATTGCAACCTAGGAGATTCCTCCCAATGGTTGAAGTTACTTGGTTTTGATAGTAAACGTACACTTGCAAATTGAATGAAAATAAGTGGACAGACTATGTATTTATCATATGTTTCAGTCTAGTTTAGACTCCTGTGTTTAAAAATGTGTTTAGCAAACCAGTTCCTTGGAAATATTTGAATTTTGCTTAATAACTCTAACTTTCTCTGAACTAAGGGCTAATGTTTTGTTTTGTTGTTTTGTTTTGTTTTGTCTGCCATTATAAATATTAAGTGAGGGGCCCCTGGGTGGCTCAGTGGGTTAAGCCGCTGCCTTCGGCTCAGGTCATGATCTCAGAGTCCTGGGATCGAGTCCCACATCGGGCTCTCTGCTCGGCAGGGAGCCTGCTTCCCTCTCTCTCTCTCTGCCTGCCTCTCTGCCTACTTGTGATTTCTCTCTGTCAAATAAATAAATAAAATCTTAAAAAATAATAATAAATAAATAAATAAATAAATATTAAGTGAACCTATGGGTTAAATTGCCTTTAAAATAGCCTCCTCCTTCCCTCTACTATTTCACAAAAAGCATCCCTGAAACATGTGATGGCCACTACCCAGTCCTCATCTCCTTCATCACTTGGTATTGTTAGCCACCTCTTTGTTTCTAGAACTCTCCTCCCTGGACTGTTTCCTGCTCCTGATGAATAGAACTATTCTTAAAAAATTAGTACCAGAGATGATTTTAGGTGATACATCGATGAACATCTTTTAGTAGTTACATATTTATCTTAATTTGTATTTTTAAAAAATATAACTAGCACACTAGTTTCATTGTGTACTTTATGCTACACCTCACGAAGATAAAAATAAAAAGCTCTCTTCAGCTGACTCCACCTCTTTGTTCAAAGTTGCCAGATTTGTAGATCCAAAAGTTCCACTTCTTTGTTACCTCTCAGCCTCTCAAAACTGTAAGAGAGAAGATTGATTGCTTTTAATCTTATTCCCAATGAGTTTGGATCCCCAATATTATATGGCAGCTGAAACAACAGAACTAAATACTAAATTATACCCCCCCCACAAAAAAATGTATTGACATTCCTCAAAGAAGAGTATTATTATTACAGATTCAATCATGTCTGAAGGCAAAGCCATGGTCTTATACTGGGTCCTCTCCCCACTAATTCTGAGCACACTCCAGTTACTTCTCCCACTCTTCTTTGACCTTTTCTTAATTAAATTTGTAACAAAGAAGTCTCCAAAGAGAAAAGCTCCCAGTTCATTGCTACCAGTCGTTTTCCCTACTCAAGTGATTGATCATATTGGCTTGATGGTCACTTAAGACAGTAAAACTGTCTCCACAGAGACTCCTCACATCTACTTGTTAAGAGGTGCTGCCCTCCAAATTTCTGTATGCTTTTTTCTGTCCTTAGAAATTTTGAACTTCTCTTCTGAATTTCTCATTTTTCTTCTCTTTCCTCTGTATTGAATTAGATCCTAACAATTCCCCACACCGGCCATGATTATGGAAGTGAGGTAGTGATCTCTCACCTTCTCTGTCATCTTAATAGCTTATAATGCTTCACTGTCCTTCAACTCTGGTGAGATATGAAAGGGTAATAGTCATAAAAACTACCATTTTTCAAAGCACATGCCTCCTGCGAAGCACTGTGTAAAAACTTTATTTACATAACTTCCCCTAGTCCTTAGAGTAAGCCCATAGAGTAAATGCATTCTTCCCTATTTTATAGATAAATAAAAGTATCAATTTACAGAGTTTACATGACTCTCCCATAGTCACATAGCTATGAAACAGATCACAGACCTCAGCCATTATCTGCTGGATCCCAAGCTCCTAATCATGCTACATTGCCTATTATAAAACCTACATAAACACATGTTCCCCCCCAGAAAGATTTTCTAGAATCTCTGTAGACACTACTCCCCACTGCATCTAGCCCACTGCATACCTGTTTCCTGAAATTGCAAATCCTACTACATTTATTTGATAGACAGAGATCACAAGTAGGCAGAGAGGTAGGCAGAGAGAGGAAGGGAAGCAGGGTCCCCGCTGAGCAGAGAGCCCAATATGGGGCTCAATCCCAGGACCCTGGGATCATGACCTGAGCTGAAGGCAGAGGCTTTAACCCACTGAGCCACCCAGGTGCCACGCAAATTCTACTACATTATTTTTATTTCATTTTAACAGATATTTGAGTGCATACTACTAATAGGAATGGTAGTTGTTAAAGTTATCATTTCTGTATTTAGTCTACGCATTGTGGTTTTCCATTTTAATTACAATCTTCAAAATAGCAAGAATTTTGTCTTCAGTCTCCTGTATTTTATCATGGCAGCCAGAATATGAATAATAAATGTTACATTTATGAAGCTCTTCAAAAACTACAGAGCCCTTTCTTACACATTATTTGCTCACCAAAGCTCTATAAGTTTGGATATTATTAATTCTATTTCACTGATAAGAAAATGTTAGACACGTTAAAAGCTTATACAAGGTCACATGCTATCAAGTGCTTGCACACAGGTCTTCTGTCACCAGGTCCCATCTGTTTTCCACCCCATTCCTCAGGCTCCCTGTCTCTATACCCTCCATGAGATGGTCTACAAACAAGAACCTAATAGCTGTTCTTAATTAAAATATTTGTTTTGTAATTATTCATATATGCTCCTGATTAAGTCTGTGTGGGAGCCTTTTCCCCATATTAACTATTTAATACAATGGGAAACTGACTCATTTGTAAATAGTCTACTGATAAATTAGAGAAACACTTCTGTGTCCTTGCTGGTTCTGATGTCAAGTAAGTGACATCAATTCACTGTAGCTCAAGGGAGAATTCCTGCTGTCTTCCTAATTCAGTGAAGTTTTAAAAGCCTTAATGGTTTTTAACCATCTTCTCCAATGGGGGAGAAGGGTTATTAAAATGTAATATGGTGAGGGCTTTTTCTTCCTGTCCCTAAAGCTCATCAAGTACTGGCCTTATTAGAGGTTTATAGGGACTGATTGGGGCAGGCAAACTAAAAAGATGGGAAACCAGCCTGGAACTTCTAACTGTACCCATAATTATATCCTTGATACTTGCCATATTCATAAGCTTCTGGCATATTGCTCTTAGCTCTGAAAAGACCCCCTGTATAAGGGAGAGAAGGAGTGCAGTTGAAGGCTCCTGTCCATTCTTTGATGTCATGACCAATTCCTGTCACTTAGTTATTAGACCCCTGATTGCATAGAAATAGGTCAAAATTTGTTTTTCTTGTGTTTTCCTCAAGTATAGGAAATTACATATTTGACCCATTTCTAGGTTTCATAATGAGGTCTAAATTTTTATTGGCTTGCCTCCTTAAAACCCTTTAATAGATTCCCGCTTCACTTGGTTTAAAACCCAGACTTCATCAGGCCTACAAGCCTGTGTCCAAACCAGCCCTTGCTCTGTCCTATCTCAGTCCCAGTCCCATGGGTTTCTTTCACTTAATCCCAATACTTAGCAGCATCCACTTTAATCAGTCCTAAACACAGTTCCTAAAACTGCCTCAGGACCATGATGCTAGGTTCTTCCCTGTGCCAAGAACATTCTTCCCACTTTACCCTTGCTCTGTCCAGCCACACATGTGTGCACTGATTCTCTTTACATGTATGTAAAGGCTACTTCTCTGGCTTCCAAACTCAGATTAAAGGCATCTCCTCCAGGAGGCCTCCCATACTAATCTCTATCATGGTGTAATGTTTATTTCATTCTTACTGTGACTGTAACCATTGGTTGGTCAGCTGGTTGGTTGAATGGTTTACCAGCTGCCTTCTCTGTAGAGCAGGGAGCTTCTCTAACTTGTTCATTACCATATCTCTGGCACCTAACACAGTGCCTGCAGGTGCACAAAAAATATCTGTTGACGTCATGGGATGTTGATGGTGCTATGGGTATAAAATTCCCTCTTACCTTAAACAGAATTGTTAGGACATCTCAGAAAATCTTTTTTAATTGTAAAATGAATATTTTTGCTACTTAAAAACATCACCTATTATAAGTTAACCCTTAGGTTGAACATTTAGTGAAGGAGTATAAAATAGGTGAAAAAGTAAAGTATTAAGCTTTACATAGAGAACAGTGGTAAACCTGGATAAAGACAAGCATCAGCAATTCACTGACATGACGAAAGCAGCTAATGGGGGGAGGGGGGCAAAAAAAAACATCTAAACTAAAAGTGATATTGGGAAAAAAAATTTTTTTTTAATTTGAATGTTCTCTGATCTCTTTCACTGTGTATTAGTTTGCTAGGGCCACTATAGCAAAATACCACAGACTGCATCTTAGACAACAGAAATTTATTTTCTCTCCATTCTGGAGGCTAGAAGTCCAAGACTAAGGTGCCAACAGTTCTGATATCTCCTGAGGTCTCTCTCCCATCAGCCCACAGATGGCCACCTTCTTGCCTTGTTCTCACATGGCCTTTTCTCTGTGCATAAACATCCTTAGTTCTCTTCTGCTTCTTATAAGGACACCACTCATGTTGGCTTAGTAAAACCTCGTTTTACTTTACTTACCTCTTCAAAAACCCTAACTCCAAATATGGTCACATTCTGAGGTACTAGGGCTTAGGGCTTCAACACATGAATTTTGGGGAAGACACAGTTCAATCCATGACCCACCTCAACATTAAATCCACCAAATTGGATTTATTTTTTTTAATGTGTAGGCTAAAACTTGGCTCTTTTCAGTAAAGGCTGATTTGAAAAATGTAAATGTATTGCAGCCTGCTGAAAGAAAAAAAGGTATTACCTACACTCACTGAAAGTGTCTCTTATTTGTGAGTTTTTGTTTCCTTATTAACCCTATTCCTTTTCTTCTATAAAATGTTTATGAGTTCAGTTCCAAAAATAGACTTCTGGGGTGCCTGGGTGGCTCAGTCAGTTAAGTATCTGCCATCAGTTCAGGTCATGATCCCGGGGTCCTGGGATTGAGCTCCTTGTCATGCTCCTTGCTCATCAGGGAGTCTGCTTCTCCCTCTTCCTCTGCCCATCCTCCCTATTCTCAAATAAATAAATAAAATCTTTTTTAAAAAAATTTAAAACTAGACTTCTGAGAAAGCTATTCCCTAGGATTCTAGAAATATGAATCTGAAGGGTGCCACGCCACCTGTGCACATAACTGCAGTGGTTGCATTGTTCCCACAGAGGTTTGCTCAGCATACTCAGATGAGAAATTGATTTTAAGATGAGTTCATTTCTCGGTGATAGATTCTAACACATTTTAAGTTTCCGTGGGAAACAAGAGAGACAGTCCCAATCTGAGGAAGTTATTGGTACAAATGAGCTAGTGTAGTACCAGACGCATGGGAATAACACAATATTTGTTCCTCGCCTGATTTTGAATAGGATGAAAGGCATGCAATAAATAGATTTTAAAATCTCATATCGTAAACCTGTCCATTATAATATGGCAGAAAACGAATGATAGCTCATGGGTGTTCACCAATATGGTTAAATGGATCAACTTCAGAGAATGCTTTCTCTAAGTGTGCTGAAATATGTGGGGCCTGTTCTCTTATGCTGGTTGATAAAATGATATATTGTGTGAAAAGGACATTTGGTGACAAATTAACGGCATTATGCAGCCTTGGAGAAAGAAGAGAAGGCTGCCACTGTTAGCTGACTCCTCCCTTTGCTTAGGATTTCAGAGATGTGAAGTTCCCCTAGAGTTTCTGTAAAACCCTTCACTGATTCAACCAACTGTGCTTTCTTCTTCTTGGTAAACCCCAGAATACTAGCCAGTAACTAATCATATGTTCTTGAGCAAAAGCTAATTTGTAGATAAGAAGATGATGGTGCAAAAATGGTTACACCATTTGAGGTAAAGTAGGGGCTTTTGGGTGGCACAGTCAGTTAAGCAACGGACTCTTGATATCTCCTCAGGTCATGATCTCTGGGTGGTGAGATCGAGCCCTGTGTGGGGCTTTGTGCTCAGCACAGTGTCTGCTTCAGATTCTTTCCCACTCTGCTCTTCCCCTCACTCACTTGCTCTCTCTCATTCTCTCTCTCTAAAATAAGTAAAAATCTCTGGGGGGAAAAAAGAAAAGGTAAAAGTAAAAAGAATACTTTCATAGTCTCACCGTGTGCCCTGGCACTGCTCACTGTGTCCCCCATATTATAGATGAGAGAACTGAAGCACAGAGAGGTTAAATGATTTGCCCAAAGTTGCACAGCTAGTACCTAAGAGGGCTAAGCTGTGAATTCAGAAATGATCCAGTCCCACCTCACACACACCCTTAGATAACATTCCTACCTGTATTCATCCGTAAGAGTAAGCATTTCTTCTGAATGGGAGCTTACCTTTTCCAGATACCATCTGCTTTCCCAGTCTTTAAAACAATAATCATAAAATGTGAACCTAAGAGAATTTTCCATGGTTAAGGGTGAGGAAGATCTGATGTGGATAAATATAAAAGAGTATAATGACATTTCTATGAACTTTAGCACCTAGAAAGAGCAGATGGGAATTGCACACAGCAATTGATTGCATCCTGATTTTCGCTCTGCCAAATGTGAATAATTCTGTGTGATTTTAGACAGCATGGCTGATGTTACAGTGCTGTGTTTTATCTGTACCCTTCTGATTTTCTCAGTGCTGAGGATGCATGCAGAGCCAAGAAGGAGATAGAAGACATGGTCCAAAGTCCATGACCCTAGGAGCCAAAGAGAACTAACATGTATTTGTTCTTTTGTCCCCCTAATGCTTAGGCATGTCCTGCTGTGTTCCAAGCTCTGTGCTAAACATTCAAGATCTAACAGTGAAATGATTGAACCATTCTTCTCTCAAAAAAGCTACAGTGTAGTGAAGGAGTAAGACAAGTGAAAAGGCTATTAAATCAGGAAGGGTACCAGGTACAGGAAGGGCAGACAGTGCTGAGTGCCCTTTGCTATGTGAGGAGCAATAACCTGAATTTAGAGGTTGGAGGCGAGGATGGGAAATGGCCAGTAAAGAGCCTGATGAAGAAGAACTAGCCAAGTGGAAGCGAGCAGAGGAGGGAAAGATTGCTCAGAGCTGAGAGAAAATGTGGAACTCCTCCTTGAGGAACTCAACTGGGGAAGGCTGCTAGAGTACTGGGGGCTGTTGGGGTGGGGTGGGGGGTAAAGGATGAAGCTAGATTATGCAGGACCTCCCGAGTCTTAGGGAAGAGTTTGAAAAATGAGAACCCATTGAAGGATTCTATACATGTTACAACCAAATTCATTTTTTTTAAAAAAGATTTTATTTATTTTATTTATTTGGCAGGCAGAAATCACAAGTAGGCAGAGAAGCAGGCAGAGAGAGAGGAGGAAAGGAAACAGGCTCCCTTCTGAGCAGAAAGCCCGATGTGGGCCTCGATCCCAGGACCCTGGGATCACAACCCAAGCCGAAGGCAGAGGCTTTAACCCACTGAGCCACCCAGGTGCCCCCCAAATTCATTTTTAAAAAGCTCATTGACTACAGGATGCAAAATGAATTAGAGGGAAGAAGAAGTCTAAAATGAGAGGAACCTGTTGAGAAGGCTGTATGCTAATTCCAGATGACAGTGGCCTGGAGCACATCAGTGACCCCTGGAATAGAAGCAAATGGAGAAATTTTTTAGTTTGAAGAAAGTAGAATGCATGGCCTTGGGGTTACAACCTAGTGAGCTGGTAAAGTCAGAGTCTTGATAAAGAGATGCCATTATCATGGTAAATTTTATTATTACTACCCAGGAAGATTGCCATTTCATGATTTCCTGTCTTTTCCTTTTAAAATAGTCAAGAGCCAACAGTTGAAGCTCTGAGAATTAGTTCATTTCCTCCCCCATTCTTCAATCCCATAAAATCATGTCCTGGGCCCCAGATTCATTTTGCTCTTTTCCACCCTAACTCCCTTCTGCTCACTGACTGCTGAAGGCCTGAACCGGCTCCACCGCCAGAGCATTTTGCTCTCAAACAACTGGAAAGGTAGGAAATAACCTCATAGAGTAATCCTCCACTTCGGAGCAACTAGGAATGCCTTCTCAGGAAGTACCCTTTCTCTTCCCTGTTTGCATTTTATTTATTTATTTTTTAAGATTTTATTTATTTATTTGACAGACAGAGATCACAAGCAGGCAGGGAGGCAGGCAGAGAGAGAGAGAAGGAAGCAGGCTCCCTGCTGAGCAGAGAGCCCGATGCGGGGCTCCATCCCAGGACCCTGGGACCATGACCCGAGCTGAAGGCAGCGGCTTTAACCCACTGAGCCACCCAGGCGCCCCCCCCCCCGTTTGCATTTTAATAGAAGAATGGTACAGAAGGCCTAATGACCTTAAAAATAAATCTCTACTGATAAAATTCCTCTCACCCATTCAGACAAATGGAAAATATTATGAGGAAACATGAAAGTATTTCTGCTGCCCTTTGGGCCACATTATTCTTTGATCGTCCTACCTGGGTAGTCAGAATAGGCTTTCAGAGAAACCAAAGAAATCTTTGCTAAATCACAAGGTAGTAAGCCTCACCTCCATCGAGGCCACTTGTGTTGCCTAGAATGCCATTTTGAAATCACTAGCAACACACACTGGCCATGCATTTAAGGTAGAAAGTGGAGAGCTTTCAGAATAATAGATTTCCCTGCTCTGAAATGCAGTCGACACAGCAGCCACTTTTTAATTCATCATGGTCTTGTAGCAAGATTATTGATTATAAAGTCTTGAAATGAATAGCCAGAGATGGAGAAAGTGTTAGAATTGGTATTTCTTTAATGATTTAGGGATTATTGGCCATTCATTTTCAACTATTTGTAATTGAAGTCTTGAAATAATGGAATTTATCAGAGGAATGCCTCATTCACCCTTGGATAATTTGAGCATACTGAAATGGCACATGTGGACTCATAAATCGTGTGTGTGCACAAAGGGGTAATGTATCACTCCACCCCTCATTCACTCAGGGCTGGGGGAGGAAAGGCACGGAAGGATGAGTTATAGCTTAAGAGACAGGATCCCATACTTCACATCTTGTGTCTCCAAGAGGCTTTTTTTAATGTAACCTTTACATTATTTATACTTGCTGGTCATTCATGATAAAAGACACTTTTATCATGAGGTTTTTTTTATCACTTTTTTTATTATTTAATTATCAAAACACTCACAAATGTTTTTGACAAAGTCACTTTTTGGCAAACGGATCATTGCCCCGGGCTTAGAACAATGGGCCTTGTTGTCTACACAACTGTGCTGAATTAGGCATATTAGGCATATTATTTCAAATATGAGCCAGAAATGATAAACATATTAAAATCAAATTAAATTATTTCTTTGTGGAGTCGTTTTAGGTTTAAAGTGAAGAGAGTGTAACTTTTTTTTTTTTTTATTAAAGCTATAACAAGAAATTCAGTTACTATTTTTAACCACTGCGGAGGGCAGACGTTGTGTTATAGAGATAAGCATTTGCTTTAAAGCATCAGTTCTCCAGAACTAACTCCTTTGGTATTACAGTTATTTTCTTATTCCAAGTCTTTTGTATGCTGATTGAAATCTTAGTCTATGGGGATTGGTGAGCCTGGAAACCTAGAATTTCCTGTTTTAAGGAATGTTTACAAAATATCATACAAGCTATATGGATATCAGTTAAATACTCATATTATTTCTCATCTGTGGTTTGCATTTGGGGTTTATTTCATGTGATCAATGTATCTTGGAAGTTTCCTTAGGAATGCAGATTCTCAGGTTCTGCCCCCCACAACTATATGATGTGTCACCCCCCCAACTATAGATGAGAAACTACATTTTTTATAAGATCCCTGAGTGATAAGTACATACACTAAAGTGTGAGAAGCCCTACTCTGCATGGTTGTTGGATGGAAAATGACATTTTGAAGGAGACCTGAATCATTAATGAATATGAGGAGGTTACTTAAGAGGCAAAATAACAATAATTGACTTTTGAGCACTTAATGCGTTCTAGGCATCATAGTAACCATTTGTTTTAATCCATTATCTCATGTAGGCAAAAGGGAAGAGAAGACTTTTTCTGAGGATGGAGAAGTGACTTAGTAAATGCAGATATTCAGGAATGTTCTAGATAGTTATTGTAGCCCAGAGAAAAGAGCTAAATCTAGAGGGGAAGTACTCAGGATCAGAATAGGTGTAGCTAGCCTATGTGTAGGGTGTAGACTGGAGCAGAGATGATGGAGACAGGAATGTTTTCTGAATGACCAAAAAAAGAAAGAAAAAAATATTACAGTAATGAATTCAGCCAGCCAGGGAAAGCTATTTGGAAGTGACAAAGTGACATAGCCAATATTCTGGAAACACATAATGATTTTCACTCATCTCACTTTAGAACAAGGTTAAAAACTATGTTGCGTATTTACTTTCTATGTAAATACACATATAAACAATCTAACCATATATTACTCTATATGGATTTAAGTCTTTGCAATGGATAATTCTTACAACCTTAATATTGGCACAGAAGTGTATTACTTTCAGTGTATAATCATGAGTATTGATTTTTTTTCTTTAAGAAACAGGCTTAAGATTAACAGGTAAGAAATATAAATGGAGGAGAAATTATTTAGGGATGAGAGAAATTAGTTTTTAATCTTGATCCTGACCCAATACTTACCATAATAATTGATAAGCCAAATTATAATTAACTAGTCAGTTAACAAGACTGATGTTACTGGTATGTTTCATAGAATTGTTTTAATGGCATGCAAAACTTAGTCTTAAGTGAAGGGACTTCTGAAATTTGGGAGAGTTGATAATGCTTCTATTTGATTTAGTTTCTTAGGGACTCAGATCATTCTTATTTTACTATGAACAATTTCTATAATTATATGAGACAATAAAAAATTCCCATTAATGTCATTAGAAGTCACTGCTATAATTCCATTTTTCTAGAAGTAAATATAAAATGGCAAGCTACCTGAGTACTGATATTATTGATAACTATTTGTATTAGTTATCTGTTGCCATGTGACAAACTATCCAATAACTTAGCAGCTTAAAGGAACAAATGTTTATTATCCCACAGTGGGTCAGGAATCCAGGTAGGTGCCTGTGGCTCAAGGATTTTCATGAGGTTGCCATCAAACTGTTGGCTAGTGCTGTTATTTTATCTAAAGGCTCTACCTATTATAGCCTATAATTTATAAGGTTATTATTGGCTAGCTTCAGTTCCTTATCACATGGGAAGTGGCTAGCTTCCCAAAGAGCAAGGAATCCAAAGGAGCTCAAGAGAGAGAAACCATACTCAAGATGGAAACCATGGTCCTTTTTATAGCCCAATCTTGGAAGTGACATTCCATTACTTCTGCTCTATTCTAGCCATTAAAATCTAGCCAGGAAGCCCAGCCCATACCCAAGGAAGAAGATTGTGAATACCAAGAGGTGGTGATCACTGCAGGCTGAACACAATTGTTGTGTTGTTGTTGTTATTGTGGTTACACAGGCTCCATGCTGGGCATAGAACCCAATGTGGGGCTCTAACTCACAACTCTGAGGTCAAGACCTGAGTGAGATCAAGAGTTGGATGTTTAACAGACTTAGCCATTCAGGCACCCCACAACTGGTGGAGGGATGATTGTGTCTTTCTTCCATATTTTCTGATACATAAATAAAAAATGTTACAGGCAATAAAATTAAAGAGAAAATATTCTTTTATGAGACATGTTGATAAGTAAAGTCACTCTTCTTTGGAGTTTTCTTAGTAAGATGTTGAATCGACTGAAGACAGGATTTATTAATGGAATTTCCTGGCCTCATAGTAGATCATGTCATGAATCCAAGTCTGAGATCATTAACCTAACAGGGTTTTGTAGAGCTTTCAAATTTTTGCACCGAAAAATTGAAATAGCAGACCTCCCTGGCGGTGATAGGAACCCATCAATCTTTCTCATTGCCTAACAGTCTCCTTCTTGCTCTGTTCTCAACAGTATGCTTGAGAGTTCAAACCGGCTTGATGAAGAGCACAGGCTGATCGCCAGGTATGCAGCAAGACTGGCGGCAGAGTCCACTTCCTCGGTAAGTAGTCTGAGTGAGAGGCTGTCATTCATGTTCACTGTCATCCTGATGGTCGGGGCTACCACGGCAGGGCTGAGGAGGTGTTACTGGATGGCCCGAGGACCTACACATGAGTCTTCCACAGCTTCCCTTTGTCCCTCTCCAGCTATGGTTCTGGTACAGCAGAAATCGTAGCTTCCAATATGAGGTTAAGCACCATATTTCTGCACCAGCCCACCCCCTGATTTCTCTGGATCATTCCTGATCAGTTAATAGAAAGAGCAAAACAATGACTCCAATTCACAACTGCCCCAGAGGACTTTCTACTTTTATCAATATGTAACAGGTAAAAGAAACAAAAAATTATGTAATGAAATCAGAGGGAAAATCTGGATCACAGGTCAAAGATGCCACACGCCAGATTTAGCTACCCACAAAGCCATTTAGGACATAAAACCTAGGACCTCAAATGTCTTCATTAGCAACATAGATCATTTCTTTGTTTTAAAATAAATGCTAATTAAAAAATCATAGAAAAGCTTTATAAAAGCTAGACATTTTACCAAGCTTAACCTTTCTTACAGTCATGTATTTGGACATTAAAAAGCAGGCTGAGGTTTTCCTTGTCTTTGCAGGCTTAGTCAGTCAGTGCTGATTTTAAAATCTTGGCATTCTGTGGTGGAAAGATTAATTGTGATCTTTTTAATTTGTTTAAAATCCAATTGAGGAATTTGTGTGTATATGCATGGATATATATGTGTATATATATATGGAAAAATCAATGTCTGTGTATATGCCAGTTGTTAAAGTCTACTGCATGACCAAGAATGATGGAATGGCATGAATGTGGGGGAAGGGTGTAATGTATGAATAATACTTAATAATACTTAATAAATAAATATGAATAAAGAAATGCTAAAAGTGTGTTGACCAAAAGAAGAAGAAAAGAAAAATCCTAGTAACTAGGACTTTAAAACTATGAAATTTTTAACTGTACATTACAGTGACTGAACAGTAATTCTAGAGAAGTGTCTCAATAGCAGAGTATTTTTTACTCCCGCCCATACTGAGAGAACTATCACAATAGGGACAGGAAGGCAAGAGTGAAATAGATCCCAAAGACTTCAAGTCAGAAAGCTATAAAACAGGGGCGCCCGGGTGGCTCTGTCGGTTGGGCATCAGACTCTTGATTTGGGCTCTGGTCATGATCTCAGGGTCATGAGACTGACCCCTGCAACAATCTCCACGCTCAGCAGGGAATCTGCCTAAAGATTCTCTTTCTCCCTCTCCCTCTGCCCCGCCCTGTATTCTCTCTCTCTCTCTCTCTCTCAAATACATAAATAAATCTTTAAAAAGCAAGGGGCGCTTGGGTGGCTCAGTTGGTTAAGCATCCGACTCTTGATTTCAGCTTAGGTCCTGATCTCAGGGTCATGAGATGGAGCCCTGCATCAGGCTCTGTGTTCTGTGCTCAGCACAGAGTCACCTGGACATTCTCTCTCTCCTTCTCCCTCTACCCCTCCCCATCCCTCTCTCTCTCACTCTCTTGCAAATAACAAATAAAACTTTTTTAAAAAAAGTAAAAGTAAAAAAAGAATTTAAAAAAAGAAAGCTACAAAACTATTTATTCTGTGTTCTGTGTATTTGCCGTCCAAAGAATGCTGTTCCGCTTTTCATTGCAGAGGTGTCCTCCAGGTCCGTAGAGAAGCTGGTCCTTTAGGAGATGAATGGCAACTTCATGTATTTGCTTTTCTTTCTTTGATAGAGATCATTTTCTTCTCTCCTGTCTGCCTACCTCATGATGTCTGTCTCCTCGAGCACACACCGTTTCCTTTCCCAACGTTAAATAGTTAACCACGTGTTTTACAGCAGCCGGCCCAACAGCGGGGAGCTCCCGACATCTCCTTCACCATTGATGCAAACAAGCAGCAGAGGCAGCTGATCGCCGAGCTAGAAAATAAGAACAGGTAAGGCTGCTTAGACACGCTGGCTTTTTGGATCAAAGTGTGTGCACACTGATAGCTTGTAGTTGGGACACCTGGGTGGCTCAGTCGGTTAAGCATCTGCCTTTGGCTCAGGTTGGGATCCCAGGGTCCTGGGATCAAGTTCCTCTAGGGCACCTGCCTCTCTCTCTCTCTCTCTCCCGCTCCCCCTGCTTCTGCTCTCTCTGTCAAAGAAATAAATAAAATCTTTTTTAAAAAGTTCTATGGACAAAAATGTAAAGGAAGTTACAAACTTGGTTGGTACATTTCTATGTTCTTAGAAGGAAGGAAAGACTAAACGGAAAACTCCCAAGCCCACAAATAGCTTACCTTGGTTGCCCTGTTCACCTGCTCTCCCACCTCTGCAATGCACTTTCTTTTCCCTTTCAATCCTCTGCTTCCACTCAGCATGAGGAGAAATCAGGACTTCCTTGAAGGAGATACCCCAGGCAGGAATATCTGCCTCCATGTAGATTTCCAGAATCAGCAAGAAACACAATGAATGTCCTAATGGCCCCAGCTGTTGGGGGCTACCACTGTGACTGCTTGTTTCTGGATACTGTATGCTCTGAATGCATGTTGTAGGACCAGAGAGAGAATAAAGAAGGGGAAGTGAGAACAGAAGGCAGAAAGAGAAGCGCGTCCTGTCCCTTAGTGCTTTCATGACCCATAGAGTTCCCCGTCCCATGTCTGAAAAGCAGCTCGTCCATCCTGAATACATTTCACTAAACCAGCAGCCTCATGCCCTCCAAAGAACCCAGAACTATGTCCCAGAAACTTCTCTAGGTTCCACTCCTGCACTGTGGGAATTCACCCCCGGGGATCTTGTGGTCTACAAGGTGACAACCCACTAATCAGAGCTCTGAGCTTTAGGGGAGGGTAGAGTTCCTCACGTCCCTGGATGACTACCCTGGTGGACATTTCAGCAATGACCTTAGAAGCTAATGCTTCCTCCTAGCACATCTGGAGGGGCCAGCTGGGTTCGGTATTAGGAGTGGCAGGACTCTTTCTATTATATTGCGTAAGTCACAGCCTGCATAGGCCAGACCGGTCAGATCAAGTACCAAAGACAGAGGAAGTCAGATATACACAAGCTTTGGAACCAAGCAGCTTGAGTTCACATCACCTCTCCCACCCATTTTTTATTGAACGTGGATGAGTCAGTCAACTGGCCTGTGCTTTGATTTCCTTATTCATGAAACACATAATAGCAGTATCCACATATAAAATAATTTGTTTGAGGATTAAATAAAATAAGATGAAAGAAGAGAGCATCGTTCTTGGGTAGAAACTAAGTACTAATGCTCTTACATATCTTACATAATTTTCCTTATCAGAGCAGCTTCTCTCTCTCTCTTCCTTCAGCTAAATGCTGAGTCATGTTTCTGTCCTTGGAACCACCAAGGAGAACTAGTGAGAGTCTCAGAATATCAGGATGTTAGCCCTGGAGGAGATCCTTGAAATCCCAGCTTACTGATTTTTTCAGCTCTGAGGTACCTGAAGAGGGGGAGGGAAGGGCTTACAGTTCAGGGCCCGCCCTCTCTTTCACCAGACCAGCTAGCTCCCTTTTAACCATTTGACGTTTTGAATTTCCATAAAAAATTTATCTTAGAGAAAGGTTTCCACCATGGCACACCAAGGAGGACAGAAGAAGATGAGAAACAACTGAATTTCAGTTCAGTCTTCTCACTGTACCCACGAGAGGTGTAGTGACTGCTAATTAGCTTCTTAACTCTGGTGTGTTTATGAAGCAGGCCATTGTAAATCAGCCTTTCAGATGGAAAGCCATCAGCCTTGCTCACCGAGTTCACCCTTCATTCCTTGGTGCTGTGTCCTGTGCATTTTGCTGGATGGGAGACTGACCCCTCCCCCAAGAATAAGTGACTTGTAACCTAGCGTAATGGCTTCTAACTCACTTAGGGATCATTTGCCTTGCATAGGTCACCCACCATTTATGGCCAGCCTAATGTTCATCTCCGGGCAGGGCAGCCCGGGCTCCAACATCAATAATAGACAGACATATCCCACCCTGGACAGAGGTCACGCCAATAGCAGTCTTATGTCACACACTCAATTACAGCGAATCCTTTTAAAAGCCCTTCCCTTCAAGGGCTACCCTCACTGAGATCCATTTTGAAGGCCGAAAATGTTAAGAAAAAGAAAAAGAATTTTGCCTAACTGGGGGCTTCTCAGATAAATCCGGTGAGAGGACTCTCATTCTTGGTGAAAGAATGGGGTTATTTAGTTTTGTGAAATGAACACCATTTATCCTTATTTTCCCTCCAAGCACCTCTTACTTGGTAGCTGCAAGTACTTTGCGGTGTCAGACTGTGATCATCAATAATCGGAAGATACTTTTTTTGCTCCAAAGCAGTGCACTTTTCAAAGCTGAACACATTACCACAGCATTACATTACTTACTAGAGAGATTATTAGGTCCCGGGGAGAACACTCAGCTTCCAGGCTCCAGCAACATGTGCAGAGTCTGAACGTGCAGGAGCTGAGCTCAGCCCTCCCTTCCCCATCAGTGCCCACCTCGCCACAGCCGACAGCTCGGAAACACCAGTGGTCACAGAGGCTTGCTTCTGCTCTGAAACGCGGGGTGACCCCACCGCAATGTTAGTATCCTGGATATCCTGGAAGTTGACTGACCCTAGTTTCTTACCTTCTTCCTCTCTCCCAAGAGAAATCTTACAGGAG
The DNA here is from genome assembly GCF_020171115.1 of Neogale vison. NCBI lineage: Eukaryota > Metazoa > Chordata > Mammalia > Carnivora > Mustelidae > Neogale > Neogale vison. Next base: position 161,021,856 of record NC_058093.1, on the reverse strand, counting down.
ATCCAGAGGCTGCGGCTAGAGCACGAACAAGCTTCTCAGCCCACTCCAGAGAAGGCCCAGCAAAACCCCACTCTGCTGGCAGAACTCCGGCTCCTCAGGTAAGAGAAGGAGCCCGAGGCCTCTGGGGAAATGCAAATGACTGGATCTTCAAAAATTCCAACAGCGTCTAACCAGAGAACGGTCCTTAGCCACCACCGCTGCTGACATAACGTGCTTTTTCTTTTTTAATTGCTGGTATTTGAGGGGTTTCAAGGAGATGCTGTTTATATTCTTTCCTTGGACACAGAGAAGGGGAAACAGCACTCTTTAGAGACAAAATCTCTCCATGGAAAACAGGTGAACTCAACTCTTCGTTGTTATTCTCACTGTCAACAACAGTGTTATTTATGACACAAGTTGATTAATAAAACAAACACATAAACAGCTAAATAAACATCACAGGTTTTACACTTAAAAATTCACCTATAACCCACAAAAAGGAGCCTGATTTTCTCTGAATCTTGGTCTGTAATAGCTTTACATGCTTAAAAAACAGACTTCATAACTTCTTGCTCTGCAAATGAATTAAACCACCTGCTGTTATCTAGTCTGGCACCAGAAAACACTGGAGACTGAAAGGACCCTAGAAGGTCATCTGGTTCTGCCCCTGAATTTCAGTGCATTTCTCGGAGTCAGAAAGGGGCCGAGCAGCCAAGGACCGCAGCGCCTCCCCCTGCGCATGTGCGAAAGGATGGGCGCTGAGGGCTTCGGGTCAGGCTGGCTTAGTGCCATGTCTTGACTATGGCCCCGGGCTCAAACCTATCTGTGCAGCGAACAACACAAGGATAAATTCAAAGCCATTGCCTCGTAGAAATGTCATATTCCACGAGGCACTTTTAGTTAGCAAGTGTGACATTCTTTCCATCTTCCAGTTTGGGAGCGGGGTACCTTCCGGGTATACGGAACTCTCAGGCATGCTCTTGATAGGAAGTAGAGAGGCCTCTTCTCAGAATCCCTTGTCAGAATTAGGCTGCCGTTTACTTCTCCCATACAGCTACATTAAGCAGGTTCTGTATGGCTACGTGTGGGTTTTACCATAGATGTTTCTAGGGGTTCCGTCCCAGCCCTGCTCTTCAGCTGTGTTAACGTCCGCGCCCTGCAGGCTGCGGGCCCTGCCTGCTCTCAGCGACTCTCCGTGCTCGCTCTCCCCAGGCCGGTGCACCTGGCTAGACGGCAGGTCCCCCCAAGGTGGAGTCATAGAAAGGAGATCTATGGAAGCTGCAAGCTATGGGAGCTGCTTGATGTGAAGAGATCATGGCATACTTCCAATAACAAAATAATTTAATGGAAGAATCAGAAAATTTTCCTTTCCAGATGACAGAATCTCTGGTCCCACCTTCAGGGTGATGTATTAGAAATCTTTGCACATCCCACTACATCATCTCCCAGAAGGGATGAACAATGAAAGAAGGAAAAGGTGACATTTCATATCATCATCCTCAAAGGGATATAAAAGTAAATGCTGCTCGAAAGAGTCTTTGCTTAATAGGATTATGGAGGCCCTCCTGGCTCACGAGTTGCAAGTCTAATGTACACAGAAATGTCACTGAATAAAGCACCTTAGAAATAGAGTAATCATTCATCTACACGTCAAGTTACCTTGTCTCTGCCTGAAATGTTCTTTATGCCTCTTCTGTTGGTTGTCCCATTCTCTGATGGAGGCATGGATGACTAGGAATTTTTCATAAATGTTTTCATCAGACCCTTCCTTAGCATTTGCCTTCAAAAGTCTTTGGTTCCATTTGGATGATGCATTCTGGGAAGGCATCTCGATGTGCCTGGTCACTGATGATAGTTTTCCAAATGATATTTCTTCCCTCCTCGACATTGCTATCTTGGAATACACTGATAATTCCAAACACCCTCCTGGCCCTGCCTTGTGGGTACTCCCCACATCTGAGCCCAAACCTATGCCAAGGAATCTGGCTCTGTGAGAAACTTCAATATTTGGGGGTGTTTGCCGTCAGCTGGTGGCCCATACCTGTGGCCACAGGCCTAAGGCCTGAGACAACTAAATCCCAACGGATTTGTTTGCCTGTCATTCTACACATTTCTTCAACTTGGATATTTCTCTAGATGTTTCTTTTTTTTTTTTTTTTTTTAAAGATTTTTATTTATTCATTTGAGAGTGAGAGAGAGCATGAGCAAGGAGAAGGTCAGAGAGCGAAGCAGACTCCCCATGGAGCTGGGAGCCTGATGTGGGACTCGATCCCGGGACTCCAGGATCACGCCCTGAGCCGAAGGCAGTCGTCCAACCAACTGAGCCACCCAGGCGTCCCTCTCTAGATGTTTCTAAACCACTTATTCCATGCTAAGCACTTGCACAATTTGGGGATTTTACAGATACCCTGACATCCTTCTCTTAAAGTGCTCCTTTGAGTATTCTTTTATTCTTTAGACATTTCAGACTCTAAAACAATGTCCTCTTGCCCAGTTACATTGGCCTTAGTTCACCCAGAGGGGTGGCCATATGAAGCCACCATGGGAGCTCTTTGATAGAGATCTCCTTTGTCCATTGCAGTTTGCCTGGGTCTCTTATTGAGAAACCAAAGGAGAAATTTCTTTCAGCTGGGAAACAGGTGAGGAGACAAAGGAGCAGAGCTCTGCTTTTCATGAACACATAGTTTATTTTTATCTTAAGAGCCCTATGACCTTTCTAAATAATCACATTTCCATTTTCATATTAGCCACACAAAAGCTGAGAGCCAGGTTTGCAATCCAGATCTGGTAACCAAGTGGGATTAAATGATGGGCATTTCTGTGGGCTAATCTGACACTTCCTATGCACTAAGCTCTATAAACACTATCCCAGGTAATTGCTGTAACAAAGCCAGGAGAGGGACACTATTATTATATTCTTTTTATATGGAAACTGAAGATTCACAGAAGCCAAATAATTTGCCCAAGATCCCACACAGTGAGCAGCACATGTGGATTCCGTCTCCTCTTCTTGGGTCTTATCTCCTGCTGAGCTGTTAGCACTCAGTTGATTGCTGGCCTCTGGTCCATCCACACTGTTGTCAGATTTATCATTCCTCATTTTATTATTCATTTAGTTCATTCAGCAAATATTTCCAAATGCAGTATACCCAGTATCTTGAAAAAGATACTGTCCTGGTCTCACAGAATGCGTGGTCTGGTAGGAAAATGACAGAAATCAAATAACTGCACAAGTAAGAAGATCATTATAAAGATTTATTTATTTATTTGACAGAGAGAGAGGGAGAGATCACAAGTAGGCAGAGAGGCAGGCAGAGAGAGAGAGGAAGGGAAGCAGGCTCCCTGCTGAGCAGAGAGCCCGACGCGGGACTCGATCCCAGGACCCTGAGATCACGATCTGAGCCGAAGGCAGCGGCTTAACCCACTGAGCCACCCAGGCGCCCCACAAGTAAGAAGATCATTATAAACTGAGATAAGTGCTACAGGAATCTGGTTTTTAAACAGAGACACAATGATCAAACCTGCCCTTCACTTCGATCAGAAAAGTCTACCATGAAGCAGGATTGTTTCAGTCGAAGTATGAAAGGTGGATACATTGGGAACGGGGATTAGGAGTGGCAGAGGGGATAGAACAGCTGAGGAAGGGTCCCCTGGAAGAGAGAAACCAGATGTACCATGACCAAATGGCAGGAGCGAATCTGGCACTTTTTTAAGAACTGAAAGATCGATGGGCCTAGAATGCAGTGAAGGAGGGGCTGTATGGTAGGAGATGGAGCTGATGATGTAGGTAGGGGTAGACGGTGATGCTGTGTGGCCTCACAGACCACCTTGAGGATATTGCTGTTAATCCTAAAGCGGGAGCCCCTGAAGGTGGTAGTTACATATTGAGCCAATACAGTGAGTTAGACTCACATGAATTAGAGATCTTACTCCAGTATTGAGTTTTATTAATAACTTCAAGAATACAGACAATCAGGAGGCACAAATGAAGCAAAGAAAGGTCTGGAACATTCCATATGGTCCCTGAGGACTTTCCCTTCTACAATGGGGTAGAGTTTTTGAGGGAAATTTTATAAGTTTATCTAGCAAGCCTTCCTTAAATTCCTCCACCATTTGGAACTGGGCATCTTCTTTGGTATCACCATATATGGCAATTTCTTCATATTTTTATTGTATGCTCATCATCATCATTTTGAACTTATATATTTCTCCTCCTCTTTCACCCAAGGGTAAAAACCATAGCCTACTCATTATTTTATTTACTGTATCTTAAAACAAAAGTGCTGAATGGATGTCTGTGGGATGAATGGATAAGAACTGTGTTTGCAAAGACAATACCATCTTGTAGGATGAAGAAAACATTTATTACAACCGTGAAGCAACTAACTTCACACTACAAATCTCAAAGTGGAAAAAAGTATAATTTCTGTATCTTTACCTTGCCAAAAAAATAAGCATTTTATTTTATACCCCCAAATTACATTATTTTCAATGTATATAAGATTATTCTTAAAAAAAACTTGCTAATATAAGGTGACCTTTTTTGTTCTGTTAATTAAAGAGGAAAGTGTAATCTCTGCTCCAAGTCTGTGGTTTCCAGAGCTGAATTTAATAGACAAGTTTAAATTTTTCATTATTTTTGGGAAACAACATAAAGTTAAGTTCTTTTTGTTTTACCACAAAGTGATATATCTTTAAAACTACCCTTGTCTCTTCTCACAGCCATTTCATGAATGACAGTATATTTTTTAACTTTACTTTGAAACCATGTTAAACCTAGGAAAGAGTTGTCAGAATATCACAATTAATGTCCTTCTGTACTTCACCTAGAGATTACAAATATTTTACCACATCTTCCTTTATATGTGAATATATAACAATTACCTATACATTTTTGATGAGTCATTTGAGAGTAAGTTGCAGACATCATAACCCTTTACCCCTAAGTACTCCTGTATATGTTTCCTAGGTAAAAAGATGTTCTCTTATATAATCATTGCACCATCATCATATTCAGACAAGTTAATATTGATGTTTATTATCTAATAGACAATCTATATTAAAATTTTGCTTGTTGTCCCAACATTGTCCTAAGAGAAAGTAGGGTGGTTGTTTTTTTCTTTTTTTTAAGATTTTATTTCTTTATCTGAGAAAGAGAGAGCATGAGCAGGAGGGGCGGGAGGGGAGGGAGAGAGAACCTCTCAAGCAGACTCCATGCTGAGTGCAGAGGCCAGTTCAGGGCTCCATCCCAGGATGGAGGACCCTGAGTTCATGACCTGAGCTGAAACCAAGAGTCAGACCCTTAACCAACTGTGCCACTCCGATGCCCCAAGAGAAAGTAGATTTTAACACACATGCAAAATTAGAAATAATCTGGCAGAATCTCAGAATAAAAGGCATTCCTTTAGAGATGTAATACATTAAGCTCTGTACAAATAAAATTACTACTTAGTCCTTGTTTTCTTGTTCCTACTTGAAACCATAGAAGCTACACTACAAATGTGTTAATCAGACCCACATTTGGTAGCCACTTATAGAGAAGATTAAATAAACACTTATAGAAAAGATTAAATAAAGACATTAAGTGATTTTTTAAAAAATTGCATTTAATCAACTGCATGAAAAAGTAAATGTCCGGGGCACCTGGGTGGCTCAGTCCGTTAAGTGGCTGTCTTCCACTCAGGTCATGATCTCAGGGTCCTAGGATCAAGCCCTGCCTCAGGCTTTCTGCTCAGCGAGGAGTCTGCTTCTCCCACTCCCTCTGTGCTCTCTCGCTCATTCTCAAATACATAAATAAAGAAAATCTTTAAAAAAAGAAAGAGTGGATGTCATGTTTTGAAAGATTACTACTATAAGAAAAAATTACAAACAAGGTTTTTTTTATTGCTGATTAATTCTAAATTAATACCAGTTAACTTTCTCTTGTAGTTTTTAGATGCCTTTTCTTAGTATTTCTTAACTACAATATTGGAGTTTTACTGCAACCCTCTTCACAAAGTGCTCCTATGACTAAAAATCCAAAAATTACAGAGCAATATCTACAAGAGAACTGGAAATACATCAGAAACATTCTCTATCCTTCTACCAAGCCCTAACATGGTTATATTTGGAACATGAGGTGCAGACAAGGTCAAAGATAAAACAGCCAGTGGATTTGTCATTGAAGAATATTTTTGAATGGATCGAGGCTTTTAAAATTAGAATGTTGTAGCCGTGGAAGACAAAGACTATAAAATGCCATTAAAATCTATAAAATCATGATGATCCTTGTCCTTTGGGATTCAGAAAAGAGACAGTTGTAAAGATAATCAAAGGAAGAAATGCTCTGAGAAAAAGCCTTAGGTGGTAATAAAAGCCAAAAATCCAAATATATTCAAAAAGAGTTGAGACATGTTTACAAATTTTAAATTCATAAGTCATTAGAGAAAGTCTGTATCAAAACAAATTAGAAATGTTTCATTAATATCCATAAGCTGTCCTCCCACAAAATACCTTTTCAATTGGATGAGTCATTGACCTGTGTCAGTGTGACATTTTTATATTGTCAGGTTTATATTGCCATTTCAGAGTCTCTGCTCAAGCTCCACTAAATATTGTGCTGCTTCTCATTGAGACTGGACATATCCATTCATACATTAACCCATGGTTAAAGCATCCACGCATTTTTAAAATATAAGTTCCAACATCTCAAACCCAAACAGAAACCTTTGGGGCAAGGGGAAAAAACTGTGTGCATTATTCACTAATGATCATGAAACAATAGATTTGAAATTGACTTGAAAAGCATACATAGACGTCAGAAACATAAACCATTAACATTCTTCCCCATACTGTTTCATTTCTCAGTTCTCATTTCAAAGGTATTTTTGGTACTCTCAGTGTCAATATAAATGATAGAGTAGAGATTGTCCTTTGTGGTTTCCATTCTTGCTGACAGCTTAATAGAAGTTCTGCAAAACAAACAAAATTAAACAAACATGAACCTTATAGGTTATTTGCAGTTAGAACAATTGTGTAGGAACTCCTTTATTCTGACTTTGCTTTATATAAAGTCAAATCCAAAGCAGAAAACTTAAATTGACTATAAAAACTCTGTACTATGAATATTTCACCTCTGAAAGACATGGCATTGCGTACGAAGAATGGAAGAAATGAAAAATTAACTTTTAAAATCCAATTTCCAAATACTAACGTATCGGTATTTCCTTTGAGATTTACAAAAGGGTCCCTGCATTTGGAGGATCTATGGGATTGACCCTTTTCAGTGACAGTTTGGTTTTTGTTGGTTGTCTCAGGGAGAGACAATGGCAGGGCACAGGGCCCAGAACATAGTAAGCATTCAGAAAAGATTTCATCAAATGGTTGATTTGCAATCAACCATATTGGGTGCAATAGCAAATAGGATCCTAATCCTATTTTAGTATGACTTCTAACAAACAAATGTACACCTCATGTTCATTTGACAACATTTTCCTGCTTGGAAACCATGTTAGAGTTCCAGAGATGCCCTTTTCCTGGTGGTCCGCTATTGCCACAAGACTAAGAAATGTGATCAGCTCAGTTGGTTGAATGCTGTTCTGATGACAATTGCTTCTTTCTTAGACAGCGCAAGGATGAGCTGGAACAGAGAATGTCTGCTCTCCAGGAGAGCCGGAGAGAGCTAATGGTCCAGTTAGAAGGTCTCATGAAGCTACTAAAGGTAAGAAGCTCAAATACTTCCTAGACCTCTGACTATGGCATTTCTAAAAATCTTTCATACATAATGTGCAATTATTTTTCTAATGACTCTATGTGATTAACCCCAAAATATGGCTTCAGTCCCAGATATTAAGACCTTTTCTTAGATACAACAAATGATAGCAGTCAATGACAAGTCTCATTCTTATCCATTTCCTGGAACCAGACCACTGAGGACCTTCAAAGGACAACTTCTTGGCTTATTTCCAGTTCCTATGTCCTTAAAAATAATAAAGCTGGATTTATTTAGGAACATTTTACATTTAATAGCTTCAATAATTCTGAATAAAGTGAACAGAATCTTATGTCTAACTCAAAAAATGAAGATACAGCCATGAAATTTTGGGGGTGACTATAGTTTTATTAAGACCAGTAACTGTTAATTTCAGTGAAACATTTTACCTCATCTGTGTGGCTTTAGCAGCAAGTCACATAACTTCTGTGAGTCTCAAATGCAAACTATTTGCTCTCTGCGGGGAGGGGGTTTAATGAGAATACCTAGGAAGGTCCTCTGCAGAGTACTATGATGTTATTCTCCCCGGGAAGTAGCATTCTTCCTTTCATATCTCTATTCCCTTCTTCGGTATATACTAAATCACATTCCAAGTCACAGCAAGAGTAATCATGGCCCCTTGGCCACAGTCAGCTCAGTGGAGGAGTCAGAGCTATCTGGTCGGCCTGCCTGATGTAGACACACAGGAACCACTGTGGATTGGAAAGGGGACTTGCCAAAGGCAGGAACTGAAACTTCTGATGGAGTGAGGAAGGCCAGGTCCCTGGGGCAGCTCACCTGTGAGACAGACGTCCCTACTTTAGGTCCCTGGTTCTCCGGCATCCCTGACACACCAGAATTTATTGTTTCTCCCTTCCTCTTTTTCTTTCCTTTTCTTTTCTCTCTTTCTCTCTTTCTTCTTCCTTTCTTTCTTTCTTTTATTTATTTGACAAATACTTGCTGAAACCTGTGTCCTGGCCGGGTATAAGTGTGACACTTCTTTCTTTTGTTTTCTCTGCTCTTTTAATTTTTTAAAGAAGATTTTATTTATGTGACAGACAGAGATCACAAGTAGGCAGAGGCAGGTGGGGGGGGAGCAGACTCCCCACTGAGCAGAGAGCCCGATGCGGGCCTCGATCCCAGGACCCTGAGATATGACCTGAGCCAAAGACAGAGTCTCAACCCACTGAGACACCCAGGCGCCCCTCCACTTTTTTTTTTAATTCTTTAGTCAACTTTTCCTGCCATCAGTGTTGGGAATGTTTTATCGTCTCTAAACAAAATCTCCTTTTCAGTGTATTAGACCCATAAAGCAAGAACTCACTTTTTGTTGTACTGTACATATGAATACAGGACTAGATAACTAATAACCTCTTACTGTTTCTGCTCTGTTATCTCACTGGATGATCCAGAAAAGCTCTTTCTGCTTTCCTTTTCAAATATACCAAATGAAGAGGGTCGATCTCATCTTTCCCTTCACTGAATGACAGGAAACCTTGAAAACACCCCCCACACACTTATATTCCCATAGCTTCTGTCACCATAGTGATGGGATCCAGGAGTCCACTTACCGCCAGCCATCTTGGCAGCCATCTTGCCCACCTGAGCACAGTCTATCAGATCAGGATATACAAACACCAGGAGAGAGGGATAGACTGTGTTGAAGGATGTATGGACACAGGAAGGAGAGAGATGGTCTGTCTCAAATACCAAAAGAGATGTGGAACTAAAAGTCACCAAGGTAGGAGAGGCAGCCATCAAAGCCATGTTGATGTTCCCCCTCCCCTTTGCATTCCCTCACACTGTGTACATGCTCTTGCTGGAACCCTGGGTAATCTAACTGTTATTGATTCAATCTTTCTGTAGGAAGAAGAACTGAAGCAGGGAGTAAGTTATGTTCCCTACTGCAGGTCTTAACTAACTGTGGAGGGGCCTGCCATCCTGCTGTTGTTCTCATTGCTTTTGCCTCTAATGTATGTTCATGCTTCAGTTTGGAAAGAGAAAAAAAAAAAATCATACTAATTTGCTTCCTTTTCAATGTAGTGCTTGAATGGACACCTACAAAAGTTAGCATTTTTTATAACTATTACTACTATCAGCATCAAAACAAGAGCTATTATATCTTTTAGAAGAGGGGGGAAAATTGTAATTTGTTGGAACCTTTCTAGATCTCCAGAAGTCTACATTTCAAACCAGTCTCATGTTTTCTGGGTTGTTGATCAGACCCTTCTCTTAGTAGAGAAATGCCTACCCCCACTACTAAAGTTACACTAGGAAAAGTCCACAGACTCAAGCTACCCTCTACATCCTCTCATGCTGTCAACCATTTAGTTCAGTATCCATTTTAATGGAAAGGTGTGGGACCTCCTTGTATAAAAATGTCAGCCACTTGCATCTCTTTTCATTGCATAAGTATTAAGCCCTGTCTTCCCTGTCACTAAAATGTGTTCGACCTAAGAGAAACACTGCCCATTGTTTAGTTCTTGCAAGCAGAATCCCTACCATTGGTTCATAATAATCTCAAAAGAATAGGTAACTTTCAGGCTTTCTCTTATCACCAAGAACCTTTCTGCTCTGGGAGTTCACAAGGCCCTTACACATGTCTTCTCCGGAAGCAGGAGCACCGTGACTCCCGTAACCGTAGTCTAAACTGGAACCCTATGTCTGACCCTGTGGTCAGGTCCAGGGCCAGCAGAGGGAGTAGCATACTCAAAAAATAACAATAACAAACTAGAAGCAAAATAACAGCAGCTTTAATGTCAAGTGCATGTACTCTTGCTAGTGTTAGCAGGAAGTTTCATGTTATTTCCTGGGATCGATTAGAACCACAGCCTGTCCGATTTCAGCGTACCTTTTATTCTTCTGTATTCTCTTTCCTATTATTCATTGTGTGTGTTTGTGTGTAACAAAGAATGTCTGCAAAATGCTGGACACATTTTTACCCTTCATTCCCACGGTCTGTAAAAAAGGAAAGTGTAAAACTAATCTGTAATGTCAGACAATAAAGACAATGTATGACACTATTTTGTATTTTGTGAAAAACATTTACTCGACTAGAGTCAAATCTGACAGAGAGAGAGTCACCCTGGGTGAAGGACGGGCACGTATAGCCTGTGCCGTTGCCCGTAAAGCCACACACGGGGTATTGCTATTATACTTCCAACACACTTAGATCATGCTAGACAAGAATGCCTTGCTGTGCCGCTTCTCTTTGCAACAGCCTCTTTTCTTTCCTGTCTCTGACTTAGCATGTACACAGAAAAAGGAAAAAAAAGGCTCAACTATAAACTTCTTCCGCCAAGTGGAGAGAGAGGGCAGTCATCCTCTAGACAGTCAGCCTCCCTTGAGCAAGGTCTCTCCTGTACCCCTTTCCTGCCTCTTCCCAGGCTACCTGTTCTGGAAAGGCTTAGTGGACCAGTGGGTTCATGAACATATGCTGCCCAGAGCCAAAGCTTGGCTGAGGCTGAGCACGTAGAGCAGTGTCCTGCCTCCTTGCCTTCCCGCTCCTCCCCACCAAGCCCTCCCTGGCTCCACAGTCTGGGAGAGGCAGCCCTCAGCTGGGTCCTGCTGCAGAGGTTCTCGTGGGCACCGTCCAGATGGCAGCGGTGCTCTGTCTGGGCGCGGAGACCCATTTACTCGTCTTGACTCATTTGATTTGCTTGTACGCTCAAGCCTCTTCTCGAAAAGGACCCGAGATAGTTTGCAACAAAAGTCATCAAAAATGACTTCATAAAATAAATTCAGAAAAATCAGAAATGAAAGAAAAGATAACGCCAATATGCTCATCTTAAGCAGCAAGTGTGTGCCTCGGAGCTTTTTGGCCAGGAGACAAGGAAAAAAAAAACAAAGAAAGAAAGAAGGAAAAGTAAAACATAATAGGTGGTTTTATTAGAACCCAAATGCCAGTTCTCAGGGGACCAAAATTTCAGTTGGCATGAAATATAAAAAGGAAGTCTTCCCTCAGAGCTTTAGAGGAGAAGCACTAAGTAATGAAACAGATAAATACAGCAGCAGATGTCAAGTGGCTGATTATGACACTGACCTTCAGCTGAAATTAAAGACAGAGAACCCTGACTGGCCCGATCGGGAGCAGGCAGTCCTACAAGGAAATGAACATATGCCATCCAAATGTATAGACTTCCTTTGGTATAACATGATCTAAGGAGAGAATTTAGAGGTTTTAGTCTGGCGTGTGCTTCTAAATTCTGTTTTTTTATTTATGAGCCTTACCCCTTTGGGGACATTCTCTTTGTAAAATCAGATTTCAGACACTGCGCACAACAAATTGTGCTTGATTTAATAACCTCTACTTGCTTTATCATAAGTCTGTGTGGTTCAATGTATTTTATTATACTGGTATATATAATTCCTAATTATGCTGTTTCTTGTTAGAGGTAATGCATGAATTTATTCCCCTTGAGGAGAGAACATGAATTAAAAAAAAAAAATAGTGCCTGTAATATAACATGATGATTATGGTATCATAAGCAATAAATTTTTTTTTTACAAAACTTGCATCAAAATTATCCTACCCTCTTTCTTCTTTGTGTATCTTTAAGATTTATTGAAGGAACCATAAAAAGAACACTCATAAAAAGTTTAGTAATGAAGGCAGCTGGGGTGTACTTGCAGTGACAATATGTTTCTGTTTCTGGTAGACTTCCAGTGCCAAATATCACATCCCAATCTAAAACCAGATATCCTGACTTTGAGTTCAGAATGTAAGGTCTCAATAAAAATTTTTGTAGAGAGATCACTGGTGTTAGACCTGATTGGAGGGGTCCCCACTCTTCTATCACAGCTGTAAGATCTTGACTAAGTCAACTAACTTCCCAGGAATCTATTAAAAACACACTGAAAATTACACAGCTCAGAGGGTTGTTGCGTAGATTTTCAAAGATAATGGATGTGAAAGCACTTTGTAAAATACTATATGCATGTCAGATACTAGTTCAAAACTGCATATAGATGTTTACACATGTGTCCAACAATATGCAAACTTTTCTAACTGGACCCCTATTTTACACACCTGCACATACACAAGAACACCTTCCCTACTCCTCCCTCCAGTTAACTAAGTGTCTCGGTCAGAGCAGGAAAGTGAAACCTTTCAAATCCTGTCTCCTGCACCCATTCTTTTCTCTCTTTACAACTGGAGGCCCTATGAACTCAGGAAATCCTGGTCACTCAGACTCCTACTTCTCTAAAACACATTGTGGAACATGAACAGGCTAGAAATGATGAGTTCTACCAGCATCAGTTCACCTTCCTTTCCTTTCCTTGCCCATTCTTTCTGGTGGGTATTCTGTGGAGAGGGGGGATGCGATCACAGGTGGAATAGAGGAGTTGGAGGGGGCAGAATTCATCTCATAAATAATCAGCTGCGATATTCAGACTCTCTCACTCTCTCTCACTACATTTTTTTTTCTTTTTAAGATTTTATTTATTTATTTGACAGACAGAGATCACAAGAAGGCAGAGAAGCTGGCAGAGAGAGAGGAGGAAGCAGGCTTCCCGCTGAGCAGAGAGCCTGATGTGGGGCTCAATCCCAGGACCCTGGGATCATGACCTGAGTCGAAGGCAGAGGCTTTAACCCACTGAGCCACCCAGGCACCCCTCTCACTACCTTTTTTAAAATCAGGGGTTAGCCCATTAATTCTGGGAAAGTAAAAATTACTTCTCTACTTAAAAACCTGAGGAGATAACCTTCTAGTTCAGATTAAACCTAGCCTCTTTTATGACATCAGAGACCCCCAAACCTGGCACCACCCCTCACCAGCCTCAGTCTCCTCCATTCTCCATGATGAACCAGTGCGTCCACCATCCTGGCTCCCTCACGCTTCCCTTCCCTTGTTCATGACACGCTAAGGCCTGGAATGTTCTTCTCTCCTTGCAACACATCCTCTCTTCTGCCCCGAAATCTCCACTGTTAAGACCCAAGTCAAGTGATGCCTCCTGCCTGACCTGTCAGAATTAGTCACCTCATCTGTGTCCCCGCAGCACTGTGGACACAGCAATCCCTTTAAGGATAGTCAGTGAATGCGTACTGGACGAAAGGATGACAAGGGGGTCAAACATAGCCAAACGCTGCTCTGCTGTACCTTCTTAAGCTAACGAAAAGCAGGCAGACTGGGCTGTGTTCCCAGCCAAACCTGAAAGGCAGACTTTTTTCAGCCACGGGGAGGGTATCCACTCCTGTCTCGTGGTCACCTGCTCAGCTGCATCTCCAGGAACAGCTGTTTCAGCGATTACACATTTGGTCCTTTCCCTGAAGCCTCCCTCCTTTCTGGTGCTGAGAGGAAACCAAAATACTTCCTGGAAAAGAATCAGAAAAATGTATGGATTTTGTCAGCCTTCTTAAAAATTAATACAACAGCAAGTTGAGAGGACCCAGAGGATGGAGTGCAGAAATGAATTTTTCATTTATTCGCTAGGAAGCGAGCTATTCTAAATTTGCCAAGTATGATGTATGTTTTCCTTCTTCCATAAATCAACTGTTCTCTCAGGAATTTTAGATCTCTATATTGATCTGCATGGACCATTGTCCCTTACGTCTTCTCTCCATTAATCATCAAGTAATTTCCAGGAAAGGATGTTCACAGAGATTACGCACTCTAACTCTTCTGAAGTTGTTAGCAGACAACCAGACTTCATGACCAGGCCAGAGGACACCATCCACAGGGGTCACCACCTGAAAATGAAACCCAGTGATATCGCCACTGATCTACCCCAACGCCAAGAGGCAATTGCCCTTTCCTAGTGACCCTAAAGAGAGAGCTGGAAGGAAGGCCAGAGATGGCATTCCCAGCAGTAGACCCCAGGAAATGCATCATACTGGACAGTGTCCAGACAAAGAGACATGATCTCCAGGGAGCCAGGGCCCTCCCCTCCCCAGAGTCTGGACATGAGGCGGGTGTTGGGCACTGCAGGGGAGATGCCAGTGAATTGTGTCTCCAGCACACAATCTCCACTTAGTCTTCACACAATCAGACTGCTTGAAATTGTACCAATTAGAGATTCATTTAGGAGATGGTGGCTCTCCGTCACTCACACAGCGGTGTAATTTAGATTCAGCCTACTGTTTTTCCCTTAACACATAACTACAGTCAATTATTTGTCTCTTAACACAGAACCACTAATAGGGGCTTTGAAGGAAGGAAGCAGGCAGGAAGAAGTGGGGAAAGCTGATTTTGGAGACCAGGCAGTACAAAGCAGGGAGCATTGGGAGTGGAAATGCCTCAAACACAGCGGGAAAGCTAAGGGCTTGAGCAGAAGGGGAGGTAAGAGACTTACAGACAGGAAGGTTCCAAGCACCAGGTTATTGCCCAAGGCGGGCGGGGGTGGGGGGGGCAGGCAGCCCTGTGGGCTCCCTGTACTGGAAAGCCCAACTAACGGGTGCAAGCAGCACCAGGATAGCCATTAAAATACTGAAATGCACACCCACAGCCCCACATCTGAAGTCACTGGCTCCAAACAGGTCCCAGGAGTCAGAACCTCTCGGGCTTTAGAAAGGCTGCGCAGTGCAGGGAGCATATACACAGCTTCAAATCCTTATGAAACAAAATACTTTGCTTTTTGGATTTCAGATTTGCAGATAAGAGATTTGCACCTGCATTTCTGGAGTGATTGATAAACAGCCCGCAGGCTCTTCCACCCCTGGGGCACTCACACTCTCCCCGCAACCGGGCTACTGAAAGATATCCTCCAGGCCAGCCAGAAGCCCTAGGCTGCTACTCCAACTCCACGGATGGGGCCAGGCCCTGCACCTCCTCAGCTTCAGGCTGCTAAACCTTTCTCTTCAGTGAAGCCTGCGATGGGTAGTCCTGATGCCTTTGGTCCTCAGAAGCGACTGTGGGGCTGCGGGAAAGCCCCAGGCTTGCCAACGAAAGGGGGATCCACTTTGTTTCTGCCATTCTCTAGCTTGGAGGCTTCGGGTAACCGTTACCACCTCTGAGCCTCAGTTGGCTAACCTGAAAAATGGAGCCTCGGTTGGCTAACCTGAAAAATGGGAACATTATACTTCATACAGTTGCTAGGAGGATGAAGTGACATAGTTGGGGTTGAATTAATTTATAGACGGCAAACTCCTATTCGAATATAAGCAACTATCATTCCTAGTTCCAATAATGAGGAGAATGAAACCAAACAATGTATGTAAAAGTGCTCTGGCCACTGTAAGTTACATTAAAAAGTGCCATTGTATTACTACTACTACTACTACTACTATTACTACTACTACTGTTATTATCAGGAAACTCCCACCCCAGAAGAGGGTCTGGATCCCCAGAGTTGAGGGGGTAACCCAGCTACATAGCCAAGAGGAGCCTCCTTCCTTCAACCTCTCTGTCCAAACTCTCATCCCAGTCGCTCCTCCCTGCTGTGTGACTGGTCCTTGGGGAAAAGGACGGGTAAGGGCAAGAAACCTGCCAGGGGCCCCGCCTGGCTCAGGGCAGAGGAACTCCTTTGAGGGCCCCCCAGCAACCCAAACACAGCTGGGCCCCTGCATTCCAGGGTAGCCAGAGCATCTGTGCTCAGAGCATCTGTGCCTCTGACCCCAGCCCAGGCTCTCCCGCTCGACCTCCCCCAGCCATCCTCTTGACCTCTCTGGGCATTGCAACCCACACTTGCACATTTAGAGTGATGATGCCTAGTGCGGTTGGTCGTGGAGAGAAATCAATGGGGAGGCACATGAAAACCCCTCTACCTGGCAAAGCACGACGCAAAAGTGAAGTCGTTTCTTATCGGTGTGGGGAACAGGAGGATACCACGGTAGCTCAGAAGCGGAGGTTTCGTGGTTATTGAGACTGAGCTGGCAAAGTCTGCTGGGGGAAATCAGGCGCGTCCTTGAGCAGGCTGGGGCCACAGGCTGCCAAGGGTCACGCTCTTCGCTGGGCCCGGACAGACCATTCGAGGTACTGCTGAGAGTGAAAGAGTGGCATCCCCAGCCTACCGGCGTCACATGCGTTCTATGCTCTGCTCTGTTCTCCTTTGCCTCGTTTCTAATTCTAGATTTTTCTCAATTTATAGATTTGACTTTTGTGTGTGACGCTGAGCCCCAGAAAGCTAACAGCATGGCATTTTCCAGAACTGATGTTGTGTGTCTTAACTGCAAGCAGACCCCACAGCAAAGTGTAAATCGAATAGTCCAGAGCACAGCTCTCAGGGGGCATGTCCCTGGGTCTGAATGCGTTGATGGTCAGTCTCTGGGTCTTGCTGTGAAAGAGTCTTCTGTCTCCCTGGCCGGACCCAACAGACCGGAATGGAGTTTATGTGAACGCCCAATGCACCTGAGGGTCGCACCGCATTTTCTTACTCATGATTGGCTTCCTTCGTAGACTAATTATCATAACACGGGAAAGCTTTCCAAGAAACCTCATTGTCGAAACAAAGCTGTGAAATTCAAGGTGTGAATGGTTTCATGCCTAGGAGTATAGTACAGACAGAAATGGCTTTTTGTTGTTTTCTACTTTTTTTCTTTACTCACTTTTAAATCTCACTGCTCTTATTGCTAAAATAACTGCTTTTTCATAGACGCAGAGAAGGACATTCCCTACAGGAAATGTCGCCAAAAATCCCTAAAGTAGCCGAAAATTAGAAGCCGAGAGTTCTTTTCGCTTCCTCATTTGAATCGAGTCACAGAGCAATTTGACAAAGTGAACTTTTGCCCCAAAATAGGGATTAAACAATTTGTGCCTCATTTGACCCTTAATTGGAGACTCAATATGCACCATATTCACGGCGTGATCTGGCCTATAAATTATCCTCTAAAGATCATGCCAAGACAGAGAGAGAGATTGAAAATTTAGGAATTATACAAACCACATCCATTCCCAAGGGTCTCCTAGTTTATATTTCGAACTCTATCCTGAAATGTCTTTTTATTCTACACGGAACTTCCCTCGAAGAGGAAACAGACACACCTTGTAATTATCACCGCTTACCAGTAGCCTCATTCCACGGTCACACATCTCGCGTCCTATAGAACAGGCCTCTACTAATATTCTTAACTTCCAGTGTGTAACCCAAACTCTAGACTAGAGCCCTGTGGTCCTGAATTCTGTGCCCCGGCAACTCAGGTTTCGGATTACCGTCTGCATGAGCCCGGGCGTCCTCCTGCTGGGGAACCCTCAAGGTCACTGTTTCTCATCTTTGCCCGAGGCTTTGGGAAAACCCGTTAATGACTTGCCTTGTCTCTGCAGACGCAGGGGGCAGGTTCTCCTCGCTCCTCCCCCAGCCACACCATCAGCAGGCCCATCCCCATGCCGGTGCGCTCCGCGTCCGCCTGCTCCAGCCCGTCGCACACCCCTCAGGACTCCCTCACGGGGGTCGGGGGAGACGTTCAGGAGGCGTTTGCGCAGAGTAAGTGGTGGGGGGGTGCCCTGGCTGTCGCTGCGTTCCGCTTCCCTCCGCGGCAAGTGGGACCCCGCGGTGTGCTGGGCGGGTGGAGTTCATCAGAGCCACCGAGCGGCTCGGCCCGCGTGGCCCTCGGCCCGACTGGTCTGGAAGCTCCTTAGGCGGGTCACCGTCGCTTCACCGTCCTCCGTCCCTTCGGCTTCTCTAGCCCGGCTCCACTTTTTAGGAGTCTGTGCGCATTAAGGGAAGGGACATCCTTTCACCGGTATCCCAAGAACCTTTGTAAATGGAATCCATTTTAAAATTCCGAAAGATCTTATTTCCTGCTTTTTTTCTCTCGGTGTTAAAGCAAACTCAAGATTGAGGTTAAACTGTCCCAGCCGAAGTGGGATGGAGCCCCGCGGCGATCCAGCGGTCGCTCCGTCATTGGACAGCCGCCCGCCCGCCAGCGTTGAATCACTGCCTCCGTAACGTGGGGCCCTGGGGTTCCGCCTCCACAGTCGATGGAGAAGCCCCAAGAGTGATAAATACAACCGTATTCCTCCACCTGCTACGTTTTCCATTCACACACCAGGGCTAGGGGCAGGGTACGCAAGGCAAGCGGTTTTGTGCCTTTGGAAATAGGTTAACCCCCTGAGAAACTTGTTCTTGCCGTCGCTTTTTAAACCTACAGAAAGTTCGGAACAAAGAAAAAAAATCTTCTTACAGGACCCTCACCTTGCCAGTCTCATTCCCAAACTATTAGACAGTTTGGTCCTTCTCAGCTTTTCATTTATATATGATTATAGGTAATTTTTACAAACACCTACTCTTCTTTTTCACTCAAACAAGACCATGCATTGTATTTTGGTCTGCAGTTTGCATTTTCTTTAGGTTAGCAGTGTATCATGAACATCTTTCCAGGTCCCCACATAGAGATCTAAGGAAAAGGGAGATATATTTGATTACTAATTTTAAGGCAAAAATAAATAAATAAAGTCAAAAGACCAAAAAAAAAAAAAATGGACTGAGGAAGACATTTCCAGAGTGTGTGGCAATCGAGTTTCACGACTGTAGCGCCACATAAAGCATATAGAGATCAGTAAGAAAAGACAGTCCTGAAACAGAAACCGGTGAAGGATATGGACAGAAGAAGCACTATAAATTGCCAATAAAGATATAAAAGGATGTCCAATCTCACAAACTGTTGTAGAAATACAAATATCACCTCTCGCTTAGCAGATTAAAAAAAAATTAACATAGGCAGAGATTGCAAGAGTATGAGGAAAGAGACACTCATGCATTGCGTATGGAGAGAAAATCTTAAATCTTAAAGGAAGAGAATGATGTACTGTCTACTCTGAGGGAGAGGAATAGATCCATAAGAGGGCTTTTTCTTCTGAAAAAGAAAATAAGTTATACAAAATAAACTTTTTTTTTCAC
This sequence comes from Neogale vison, assembly GCF_020171115.1. Classification (NCBI taxonomy): domain Eukaryota; kingdom Metazoa; phylum Chordata; class Mammalia; order Carnivora; family Mustelidae; genus Neogale; species Neogale vison. The sequence goes on along the minus strand of NC_058093.1, from coordinate 161,002,373 downwards.
TTTTTAGAAGAAAAAAATGTTCTTTCTCTCAATCTCATCTTGAAGAAATATACAGCATTTTTAACCAAATTGAGCTTTCAATTATCATTGTTTATCTGACTCTTGACCTTTTAATTTACACATATTTATTATTTTACCTATTGAGGTTTACTTCCGGAGAAATTACCAGAAGAGCCATCGTGGCTTAGGGGCAGCCCCTAGCTCCTAAAGAACTCATGTTTTGTGACTTCATCTGCAAGTCAGGTGTTTGGATTCTTGAGTCCTTTTTTTCCAAGATGTTATGGAGCCCTCTGTTCCATCGCTACCTCATACCCAAGCCAGTCCACAGACACCCATTTAACCCTTTGTGTGCCTGAAACCTCATCGTAATCTTTGTCTGCCATGAAAAACCATAATCGAAGTTGGAATTCAGAGTCCCGGATGTACACCTTCTGCCCAGGTCTCACAGCAGGGGCAAGAATTCCCACCCCATCCCACATTCTGGGGCATTTAGCGGACAGAGTTCCCACTCCCCAGAGATACCTGTAATGGTAGGTAGGGGGAACTCTAGGAGCCCTGATGAGAAACAGGCTGTGGTGATGGAGATCAGAATCCCATGTGCTGGCCACCAGGTCATGGCAGAAACATAGCAGCTGGCAAGGTGCAATGCTCCCGGCAAAACCAGACTTTACATCTGTGTGTTGTCCTAACAAGAGGCGGCTATAGATACTAGCTGACCTGGGACCATCCCAGTTTATGGCGGGTCACCTAGTCTTATTATTATGGCCAGCCCCTTTCACTTGCAAACTTGTCCTGATTTGCACAGTAAGTTGAATGAACCCCTCCATCGTCTGTGGCCACTCCCCTCAGTACAATGTATTGTTCCAGAAAATGAATCGAAGCACTTCTGAAAAGGAGAAGTCTTTGAAGCTCTCTTGCTTCAGGATTATCAATGTAAATGATAAACTGCATAAAAATTTGGGGGAGGAAGCTGTGTTTGTTTGTTTGTTTTTAATTATCATTTCTTCTTCACTCAAGGCTCAAGAAGAAATTTAAGGAATGACTTACTAGTTGCTGCAGATTCCATCACTAACACCATGTCCTCTCTCGTGAAAGAGCTGAATTCAGGTGAGTCCCCAGTCCCCTTTAGGCTGTCCACTCATTGCAGAGGGACCGATAAGTGCTAGGGGCCTCTGTTAGAGATCTCATCGTCAAGTAGAAAAAGATATATTAAAGATCTATGTGATGGGGCGCCTGGGTGGCTCAGTGGGTTAAGCTGCTGCCTTCGGCTCAGGTCATGATCTCAAGGTTCTGGGATCGAGTCCCGCGTCGGGCTCTCTGCTCAGCAGGGAGACTGCTCCTCTCTCACTCTCTGCCTGCCTTTCTGTCTACTTGTGATCTCTCTCTGTCAAATAAATAAATAAATTCTTTAAAAAAATTAAAAAAAAAAAAGATCTATGTGATACTTTGCTGGTATATTCAGACTTTTTAGTACTATTTATATTTTACTGATTGGAAGATGGTTAATACATGCTTAATGCAGAAAGTTTGAAAAATACAGAGAGGAATTAAAAAATACACCAAAATTGACTTGTAAACCTAGGTTTTGTAATATCTGATATTTGTAAGGTGTAATATCGTGATCCAAAGTGATATGATGCTAAAGTTATTTCTTAAAGTCAAATGTTTTATTTACTCATTTAAACTCTGTTCATTAGGAATGCATGGCTATTTGAATGAGGCTAAATGGAAATTTACCTTTGCAGTATGTCCAAAGAAGGATCTTTCCAGAAAACTAAGAGCATGACATTGAGAGGGACTCTTTATTCTAATAATACTACACAGTTTTTAAAACTTTAACAGCATGAATATGCCGATAAATATCTTATCAGTTACTAATACATCTCATCTGTTCCTTTAGCCCCCCCAGCAAGATAGTTGTCTGACAGTCACAAAGTTTGAGATTAAACAATTATAAGAAATACAACTTTAAGGGGTGCCTGGGTGGCAGAGTTGGTTAAGCAGCTGCCGTGGGCTCAGGTCATGATCCTGGGATCTTGGGATGGAGCCCTACATCCAACAACCTGTTCAGCAGGAAGCCTGCTTCTCCCTCTCCCTCTCCCTCTGCCTTCTACTCTACCTGCTTGTGCTCTCTCTCTGTCAAATAAATAAATAAAAATTATATATTAAAAAAAAAGAAATACAACTTCAATATTAAAAAGATTCTGGAAAAAAAAAAAAAAGAAAGAAAGCCAAAAAAAATAAAATAAAATAAAAAGATTCTGGATTTAGTTTTCTAAAGCTTCTACAATAAGAATTAAAGTAATAAAAATTGTTGCTGCTAGTCTAAATTAAGATTACCAAGTAGGATAAAAATGGCTGTAGTTAATATATCACAACTAATGGTGTCTACCCACAGCCCTAGCGCATGGTGACTAAAATGTTGATCTCATTGTGGAAGCTTCAGATACTATCAGTTTATACTCACAATACTTTGAGATATTAAATGAATGTATTATTTTAGTTTTAATTTCCTGTATTAAAGTAATAGTAAGGGGCACCTGGGTGGCTCAGTGGGTTAAGCCTCTGCCTTCAGCTCAGGTCATGATCTCAGGTCCTGGGAAAGAGGCCCCCATCAGGCTCTCTGCTCAGCAGGGAGCCTGCTTCCTTCTCCCCCTCTGCCTGCCTCTCTGCCTATTTGTGATCTCTGCCTGTCAAATAAATAAATAAAATCATAAAGTAATAGTAAGCAAAAGTAACAGCAATTCTCATGAAGACTTTTGAAGACTTTTGTAGAAGGGGCAAAACAGAATTATTAAGGAATTAATTCTGGAGCACCTGGGTGGCTCAGTGGGTTAAAGCTCTGTCTTCGGCTCAGGTCATAATTCCAGGGTCCTGGGATCGAGCCCCTGCATCGGGCTCTCTCCTCAGCAGGGAGCCTGCTTCCCCATCTCTCTCTTTGCCTGCCTTTCTGCCTACTTGTGATCCATGTCTGTCAAATAAATAAATAAAATCTTTAAAAAAAAAAGAAATTAATTCAGTCAAGACACAAAAACTCCTCAATATGTTTGAGATTTAAAAAGACAATATTGTGTATACCTAATGATTTTCTAGAAATTCATGTCAATATCAAATGGCATTTTGGGAAAAAAAGATGATAAACTCACCTGACTTATGTACCACAACTGGTTAATGTTTCCACAGCACAGGCTGACTTATGTTAAGCCCAGCAGCCCTCTTATTTGCCAGTCATTAAAAAAAAAAATCTAAGTCATTCTTCGTTTCTTCCATGGTACCTAACAGAGGTGGGGAGTGAAACAGAGAGTAATGTGGATTCTGAATTTACGCGAACTCAGTTTGAGGATCTGGTTCCATCGCCCACCTCAGAAAAGGCTTTTCTAGCGCAAATCCACGCCCGGAAACCTGGGTACCTCCACGGCAGCACCCCCCCCAGCACCATGCGCAGTGACGTGTGAGTATCTGCGGCTGGGGGTCTTTCTCAGGAACACAACACTCTGTAGGCAATACGGGAAAATAGAAACTTGGTTGCTTCATTCTTTATTTCAGAAAGGGATGATGAAGTTTTCTTTTTCTGCCAGATGAGGTAGAAGGATGGATGCTACATTAAATTGGGTGTTGGAACCATAAGTGACTCTTAATCTCACAAAACAAACTGAGGGTTGCTCGGGGGAGGGGGGTCAGGAGAGGGGGGTGGGGTTGTGGACCTTGGGGAGGGTATGTGCTATGGTGAGTGCTGTGAAGTGTGTAAACCTGGCGATTCACAGACCTGTACCCCTGGGGATAAAAATACATTATATGTTTATTAAAAAATAAAAAATAAATTTAAAAAATTGGGTGTTGGGACTTTTCCACCTTCATACTACCCAGAATAGCCATAACCCAAACCAGCCGGTGCTTGTTGAGAGCCTGGCACGCCCAAGGCGCGGGGCTAGGTGTACTCAAAATAGTATTAAGGAATCCCTCTCTGCCTTTCGGGACTCACAGACTCGCTCAGGAGATAAATCATCCTACCTTCTAAATGTACTGCATTTGCCCTTAGAGGACCAGGTGATGCTGGAGAGGCCTCTCTTCAGAATGGGTGTGAACAACATTATCTATGCACCTGGGATTGAAATCAATGAATGTCTAAAGCCTCATTATAAAGAAATCCAATCTCGTGGACTTGTTGAGTGTGTGTAAATCTGACCTTTGAAAGGCATTTTGCAAAGATTTTCATCCAATTAGGCTTCTGTGGCTTGACAGAAAGCAGCAGAACCCGTGACATCCCCTCTAGACTTGTCTGTGTCCCCGGATCAGCTCAAATTCAAAGCAGACAGGCCTAGGAACCCAAAGCTGAGAAGCAGAGGGGGACCTAGGACGGGCTTGCTGGAGCCCAGCGTGAGTGGGAAGGAAGGCTGGGAAGCAAGGAGAGCCTGCAAGAGAGGGGGGCCCAGGTAGCCGTGGGAAAGGTGGACAGAGAGGCTCAGCGGAGAGTTACAAAGGGGTTCCCCGAGCATTACAGACCAGGAAGGTGATGGTGCTTAATTTGAAAAATGCTGCAGACTAGTCTACAAAAGTAAACTGGCCATTTTCAGGACCCAAAGAAGAAATGAACCAGAGGCCTTTCTGGTGTTTTGAATCTCAGTCCAAGTAGTGAGTAGACCAGTAGTAATGGGGAACTATAAAGAGATGTGGTTGGAAAGCGGGTGATGAAAAGGCAGGAGGAGAGATGCAAACAGAACAGCTCTAACATAATTTTAAGTAGCAGTAGGCTGCTGCTTTTCCTTTTGGTTTGCTTTCCTGTCCTTTCCTATATAATTTAGAATTATCTGATTAGCTTCTTATTGAAAATGGTGAATTAACTGTCGGCAGGGTAAGTAACCTGTTTGATTTTTCAGAATGAAGCATTTACATGTGCTTACCTGAAGTTTTCTTCTTCTAATCCAAAAATCCAAGACTGTAGCTAAACCTACCCTACTCTACTGTCCCCAGCATTCTGGTGACAGTATCAGCTACCACCAGGCTGCGGGACTTGGGAAGGGAAAGTTCACAGAGGCCTCGCAGTCCTATTTAGGCTGGCCCCAAACCTCTAAAAATAATGAGAACATGTTGTACAGATATAAATAAACATGAACAGTGGCATTTAAGTTCCAGCCCAGAAACTTCTACTTGATCGCTCTCTTCACTTTAGGGCATGTCTTAATATCTGTCCAATCTAAACAGACACCGGGTTTTATTCTGAGAATATTTTAGTCATATGATTTAGGTAGCGAATTTATGTTTAGTCTCAGAAAGGGTTCTTATAAACAGGAATGGAGAGATGCGAATAGAGTCACACATTAGTGAATGAGATCAGTCTTTGCTCTTTATCTCATGATAGAACTGAACAATTTGAAACGATTTCTTAGATTGAGAACTAGTACGAATTTTTTAAGATTAAGAGCTATGGGTTCAAGTATGACCTCCCTGACACCGATGAGCTGATTATTCTAAGACTAATCTACAGTAAAAAAATAAAGTACATGGGTGCATATCCCAGCACAAAGCCGGGGTAAATTATGAACAAATGTCCTTAATCATTATTTCACTAGAGGGCTCACTTTCCTTATAGAAAGTGTTCTTGGATTCCATCTTTAAAAAAATTAAAAAGGCCTGCAGATTGGGAAAAATAAATCCTCTCCAAAGATAAGGCCACCTCTTTTAAAACTGACAAATGCTTTAAAGGCAATTCACTTCTGTAAACCAGAGGAAAACACAGATGACCAATGATCATCAGAATGCCTTAGAAAAATTACGTATGAGAATGCCTTGATCATTCATTTCTTCAAACTTCCAAAGTTTGTGTTTTGTTTTTTTGGGTTTTGGGGGGGAGTTGTTGTGTTGTTTTTTTAAAATTTTCTGTTAGGTAACAGAAGATGTTGAATTGAAGTGAATTGAAGCCAAAAAGAGAATTCGGGGACTCAGTTAATTGGGGCCAAAAACCACAGCTAACACATGCATTCCACTCCTACTTTTAAGATTTGCTCCCTAACACCATTTGTGGTCTGTTCCCAGGGTCTCAGAAGACGGGGACCCCTACGTGCGGCCAGACGATGAGAACTATGAAAACGACTCAGTCCGGCAGCTGGAGAACGAGCTCAAGATGGAGGAGTACCTGAAACAGAAGTTACAAGATGAAGCCTACCAGGTATGGGCATCCAGGCCAGGCCCTAGCACCCCGCCCCTAGGTGGCCGGGTCTTTTACATCACTCAGAAAATCCGCCCCTTCTCCTTTCTTCCACCCTCCCTCTCCAGAATATATTTTTTTAAGATTTTATTTATTTATTTGACAGAGACCACAAGTAGGCAGAGAGGCAGGCAGAGAGAGAGGAGGAAGCAGGCTCCCGGCTGAGCAGAGAGCCCAACTCGGGGCTGGATCCCAGAACCCTGGGATCATGACCTGAGCCAAAGGCAGAGGCTTTAACCCACTGAGCCACCCAGGCGCCCCTCTCCAGAATATTCTGATTGCATTCCTTAAGCCACATATTCTAGGCAGTTGTAAAAACTTTAAATACTTTCTTAGAGCTATACTGTTCACCATGAATTCTTAGAAATTCTGATCTGAAAGTGAAAAAGACCTTGTCCCTTTAGGGGAAACATAGTGACTAACGATTTATACTCCTCTAAGATCATTGGGAAAGATGCAATTTCTCATAGATTAAAAAAAGAAAATGTAAAGAACAAGGCCTGAAGAAACTGAGTAAGTTTAAATATATCTCTTCCCTTGAATCCTTTGTCCTCAGCCGCCTTCCCTGCCCGCCTCATGTCAAAATAAGTCAGTAGGAGAGTATCACATCTCTCCAAGAAAGGTAGAGGAACTGTAGGCCCCGCGTTCAGCAGGGTGTGGTTGGACAGATTGTCGTATATACTAGTGTATGTTATTAATCCAGCTGAGAATTCACTGAACATAACACGCACAACTGGGAATAAGCGTAATTAGTAAGTCATCCCGAAGGGGATACGTTTTCCCCATGGAGATTTTTTACTGCCCTGTTGGTCTTGCTTGTGTGTTTCTCCTCCCTGTGATTCACAGGTGTTTTCTTGAGGTTCTGGGAGCTCAGGGATGTTTGCCTGGTTGAGACCTACTGACCCCCCCCCACCAGGCCCCACGGGATATTTCTTCATGTCAGGCTTTCTGTCCAGTGGCCAAACAAGCCTCCTCCATATTTTTAGGTGAGCAGTGGCTCTCTCTTACTCCGTTAGTGAAGGGAAGAGAAGCAGAGAGAATACATTATCTCTACTTCTCAGAATATGTTTATGAATTGTTTTGAAAATATTTTCCCAAGAAGAATGTAGCAAGAGAGAAACTGAAGCCGCCCAACCCCATCCCAACAATATAAAACAAAGGTTTTGCCTGTTTGGATGCCCCATTAGCCTTTTCGGTTTAACAACCGTATTTTAGAAGCAGCTAAAATGAAGACCTCATCATACCCCCTGCCCACTCCCCACAAAAGAAAAAAATCAGTGACTATATATAAAGGTAAAGCCACGCTTCAACACTACAGAAAAAGTTGCCGGAAGTGGAAAACCATGGAGAATGCTCTTTGCCACATCTATGGCCTGTCCACAGAAGGAAATTAGCCTGGGTGGGGCTTCCAGGGTGTCTCTGGGAGCTTTGAGGGATGGCATTCCTACACGAGTTTTATTTGGCTCTGCTGCCGAGAGGGAAAGAGGGATGTGGTTAAATAATCAGTGTTCTGGTTCATGCTGTTAGCTGCGCCTGTTAGGCCTCCCTCTTCGAGCCCATATTGGTTTCTGGATGTTGGTGACAACAGTCACTGAAGTTCTCAGTTGTTTTTTTAACAGGGGATAGTCATTTTGTATAAAATACTAAATTATATTTATTTATATTATATTAATTATATTATAACTATATTGTATTTATATATAATATATAATTATATTTTAATTATATTAATTATATATTAATTATATTACATTTAACCTTCTATGAATAAAATGAAGGGAAATGCTATTAATAGCTTAAGGTGCAATTGGAGTCTTTGCCATCTCTAGTTAATCTTAAGCCCCTTCTCTCCTTTCCATGCCCAGCAACTTCAAGGGGAAGGTAAAGAAAAGGTGTAGGAGACCATAGTAGGCCTGTGTGTCCCTCCTCAAGGCATATGCCCTAGAGAAGGCTAAAGTGGCGTTCCTTGACTCTTCTGTGAGCATATGGTTCCCTGACGGGTCAGAATGCTGTTTTCATTCATTGAACTCTCACTCTCTGTCCTTCTGCATGGCTTCCAACCAAATAATTCACCAGCTTGACCGCATCACAGACTTGACATGTCACCTTTCTTGTTTGTGTCCTTTGTCACCCGCAGGTCAGCTTGCAAGGTTGAATACAATATCCTTTTATCACTCTCCTCTCAAGTAAGTACTGTCTGTCTTCTTTAGGAGGAAACGTGGCCACCGTACACCGAATTCTGATAACTAGTAGCCTCAGTTCACAGTCACTCTGTCTTAGGTGTTTCTGTGTTCCCGTGTCACGAATATCCTCCTTCCCTCCTGATGTCAAAGAATCATCCCGGCCTATGGAGCATTTCATTAGAACCCAGGGGAGATTTGGCAGACAACCTTGGGAATTGACTTTTTACTCTATTAATTAGGAAAATTGGCACAGACACTTCTATAACACCAGAGATGCCCCAGAAATCCTCCAGGTCTGGAGGGCCCCATCACCGGTCCCTAACAGCACCTGACTTTGCAGCTTCTCCATCACTTGACAAGGGAAAGTCCAGGCGAGCTCAGCATATCCAGAGCTGGGCCAGCCTCAGAGTCATGCTGTGTTCAGGACCCAGAGACCGAATGTGTGCACCTTAATACATGAAGGCAAAACCATGCGTTGTTAAAGAAAACAAAAGAAGCGTAACAGAGGGGGCAACTTCTGCAGCCTTTTATCTTTGAAATAGCAAATTCAAATGCATTGTGGAATTCAGCAAGATACAGCTTAGTTTAAAATATCATTTACGTGGCATGGGATTCCCCACCCCCAGGGACCTAGCAACTTACATGGAAACTCATCAGTCACATGACTGTGTAGGGAGACTGGCGCTTGACTGGCAGGACAACTGGAGTGGAGCGGTTTAAAGCTCAGAGCCTGAACTCCGATGGCCCCAATTTCAATAGGGGTGCCACCAAATCGTGGCCGCCTAACCAAATTATAAAACCCCTCTGAACTTCTGTTCCCTCTGCACAACATATAACATAATACTTACCTCGTAGTGGAGTTGTCCTCATTGGGATGTCGTTTATAAAGAGCTTAACATGGTGCCAGACACACCATAATTTATTGTGAGTGCACATGTACGTGCCCGGCACTGCACTCACTGCTTCACAAGCCATTCAGTCCTGGGATGCTGCTGGAGTTGCTGCGTGAGTGTAGGGGAAGCCTCCCAGCCCGGGACTCAGAACTAGCTTGCTCTCTGTATTTTTATAAACAAAGCTAGGACTCTGCCGTGTGCAGAGATTTTTTTTTTTAAAGACTTAATTTATTTATTTGACAGAGAAAGATCACAAGTAGGCAGAGAGAGAGAGAGGGAAGCAGGCTCCCCACCGAGCGGAGATCCCAATGTGGGACTCGATCCCAGAACCCTGAGATCATGACCTGAGCCGAAGGCAGCGGCTTAACCCACTGAGCCACCCAGGTGCCCCTGCCATGTGCAGAGATTTTATACACTTTTGGCTATCCTGTCTCGTAAGTGTAGATGGTGTCTCCGGCTCCAGCTAATGGCCATTTAGCTGTCCCCCATTACAGTTCCAAGTAGATACACCTCTCCCAGTTGCTGGCTGGAGGAGCCCAAGGGCTTGTATCTACTTCAGTGACACAGTCTTTCCCAGCTGTGGACTCTGAGACGTCTGTAGTACAGCTGGTCGTAAAGTCAGCTCTGCCTGCTAAGTTTAAAAAGGGATCTACTTTTCTTAAATGACAAATCAACTTGCAGAGAATAATCCTAGCTCATGCATTACCAACCTCGTGTCTCAGTCCTCGAGTTAGGATTAAGCAAGTAGACATCATGGCAGAGCTGCTGTGATGAAATACACTTTACGAGCTCTGAGGCATACCGATGTAACTGACTATGTATTCTGGTCTCTGTCCCTTGGATTTGAGAATGCCACAGCCCGTGCTCTCCTGAGTCACGATGACCACAGTGGAAAAAATTCCCAGGAGCCATTTCTGAAAACATCTATTTCCATTATAACAGATCTAGTCCCAAAGGAGCAAGCCTCTCCTTTCACAGCATTTTCTTTCTCTTAGTGGCCACAGTTGGATCATTTTTATTTAAACATCATTATTTAAACATCAGTCACTAGTTCCTAGAAAAATATTTTCTTAAACAAACTAATGAAATGTCCTTGACATAAACTTAGATAAGAAGTGGCATTTGGGTCTTCTACTGAAAATCCAAAGATTTCAGTACTCTGAAAGTTCTTAAGCCACTGTTTTCATCTTTTGTTGTCAATTTGGTGGTGAGAAACGGAAACCGTTGTGGCCTCTGCCATTTACTACATTGTGTGGCTACCAAGCTGAGGTTCTACGGGACTCTAGATAAGAACTAGCCTGTCATGAAATCAGCCACTTAGGCAAAAGGTATTTAAAACCTTACAGATCCATCCTAAAGCCAGTGGCTTTTCATCTTTGCAGCTAGTTCTACCCTAGTTCTAGATGTAACCAAGAAATAGAGCTGAAATCTTAGAACAGTTTGTGCTATGGAAATCAATTGGTTTGGGCTTTCTGACCATGCAACAAGACCAGAAATTGCCTCAAAGCTGTGCATTTCTTATCCAAGGGTCTGGAAACCAGCTCCCCCGCTGCAAGTCAATTAGGTGTCCGCCAGGGCAGAGCGCTTCACGGGGAAGGAACAGAGGTTGGAACCCCAGAAAAATAAAAGACCCACCCTCTGGCTCAAAAAAAAAGCTATTTGAAAATAAATATGCAGTCATCAGTACTAACAGCAGTGAACAGAGTAAAACCTTGCCTTTCAACAAGCCTCTTTGGAAGAGATACAGTATACATAACATTTAACACCAAATTTAAGAATCCACCAAAACTCCATTTGGCAGACTCAGGTCTTGGATTTGTCCCTTTTCCATCCCTCTCCCCGGACGGTACACCACTCTCCTTGGCCAACCACATCCTACTTCAGAAACTGGGGGCTTGGACAATCAAAAGTGGGTTTGTTTTTTTTTTTCTAATTACCATGGCATTTTGATGGTAGGTTACTGGTCTCGTGTGCACAAACATTTTCGTTTGCCTTGCTTTGACCTCCAGATGCCTCAAGCTCCCATTAAGCAAGAGACCCAACGCAGAGGACTCCTGTCCTCTCTTTCAGAAGGAGCAAGGGCGCACCATGTCCCAGGACCTTGGCTCCTGATTGTCAGAGGAAGGGAGGAGAGAGAGTGTGTGAATGTATGTGTGTCGGGCCAGGGTGGGAGGGGTTGCTGGGGAGAACCCTAAGCTTCGAAACCCTAACTTAGGGAACAGTGTTCATCTTTTAAAAAAAAGTTACACATTCCTTATTCCCAGGCAAGCTATAGTCAGACAGATGATGAAGGTAACACGAAAGCTGTGATGAAGGCGAGCCCCGCACCCACCCCCAGAGAGGAGAAGACACGCCGTGCAGCAGCCTCAGCGGCAAGAGGAGCCCCCCTGCGCAGCCACTCCCGACAGACCCCCACCCTTAGAGACGCGTTCTGCTGACCAGAGCGCAGCTAACTTGTCGTTCTAAGATTTGTAGTTCATAGGTGTGTGTTTTGAGAAGGAAACAAAAAAAAAAGACTTCTGACTCCTGTTCAAAGCTAACTTATCAGTTACATCTTTTGGAACATGGCTCATCCCTGATTAGAAACAAACAAAAAAACTGCCACCACCACACACATGGAGAGAAAAAGGAAAACCCACAAGCTGAAAACCACACTGCTATTGTTCACGATGGCAGTATTAACAAGCATTTTAAGCCTTTGCACATGTTACCGAACCTGTTGAGTTTACAATATTAATACTGTTTATAGCTAGACGTTTGATTTCTGAATTCTTTGGGATTTTAGCAAACCAGTTTATTATACACTGTACATTTTTTTTTCCCCGCAGCAATTGGAAAAGAACAACCACTTGCAATTATACACTAACCCCAAAGGATTTGGTACCTTAGTATACAGACTCAGAGCCCGGAAGCCAAGAAGGGTCCTTGGCCTGCACTGTCTGCATCTGTCTCTCAGTGTCTGTGAGCAATGACTTGAACCATCACACCAGGATAATCCAGTCCTTGGGGCTTCTTTCCAACTTGGGGTTGTTTTCTTTCAAGATACTCTAACAAATCAGCCATAGAATTTAGTGTAAATATTTTTTCCAAATAGATATCATATTCAAAAAGACAAAGGCAACATTCAAATGATATAGACTCTAGTTTTTAAAATCAGCACAGATCTTCTTAAAAACTGTGAACTATGTTTTGAAATACTCGTTGCTAAAGCTGTTTATAAACCACAGGTGCCATACGACCCCCACACGGACTCAAGTTGTCTCTGCTCTTCCAAGGGCGCGTCCCTCTCGTTTCAGCTTTAGGGAGCATGTCTAACCACACCGCTCGTCCACAGCTTCCCCTATCAGGTTGTCTGGAGGCCTTCAGCTTTAAATGTACAGGCTTAAAGTGTGCTTGCAAACGCTCACTCTCCTTTTATTTCTGAATGTTTATTGCCTTAGCTGGCTACCTGGTGTTCTGCATGCAGCCTTCTGTGGTCATGGGAGAGGAAACGGGCTCTTCTAAGTGGAGATGGGATTTTGCCCTCAGCGAAAAGCTGATGGGCAAAAAGCACGGTCGAAGAAGGAAGAATGAAAGTCTCTGTGGATGGTCCTTTCTGAGGGCCCTTGTCAGGGAGCATTAAAGACCGCCCTTAGGGATTCTGGGGAAATGACAACAGGATGTACTTGTTGCACGACTGGATGAAATAAAATCCGGCAACGTATTGAATACATTATATGTAAATGCGCAGCTTCTCTGGAATTCCTGTCTCCTTTAAAAGAAAGAAGAGAGCGTCATTTTAGAACAGTGGCTCTCAAAGTGGGGGCCCTGGATCCGCAGCATCAGCATCACTTTGGGAATTTATTTAGAAATGCAGATACTTAAACCTCCACCAGGTCCTGCTGCATCAGGAACTCTGGGGATTGGGCCCAGCCATCTGCGCTTTAAGAAGCCCCCCAGGTGATTCCTGATGCATGCTAAAGGTTGAGAACCACTGCTTTAGAATAAAGTTGCATATAGGACCTCTAAATAGTCCTGGTTCAGGATAAGCAAGAAAGGCTCTGAGTCAACCTCAAAGCTTCAGCAATTCGATTTTGCTCCCGGGGCTGGCAAAAACCCTCTCCCACCCACCACGTAGGTGGTGGCTGGTGTGTGCCCAGCTGAGAACAGACATCCTGACACCTGCCGGGTCCCTCTCCAGAGGGCGTGTCTGCGTCTGGTCAGAAACCATGTCCTTGGCTGCCCTTTGGAACAAAATCGCTTGCCTCGGCAAGAGCAAAGCTCTCGGTTGGTGTCAGTAAGAAGCCCACGCTGTCCGTTGATGTGCGTCTTCCTACTTCTCCCAGAGAAGCAGCCTGACAAATGTCCCCAAGAACAGGCTTACACCAAAGGGGCACAACTGCACAGTTCTCAGATTTCTTTGCACAGATGGATTTTATTATGAGTTTTGTTGGTTTATCTTAACGTTCATCTCCTTGCCACGGCCCATCGTCTGTGAAACCATACCTCTCTAGATGGAGCAGGTGGCCACTCGTGCCTCACACTCAGTACCTAAAACCACTCCATCCCAGCTACCCACATTGCCGTCAGCTCTAACTCATAGCCAGATAGTTCTGGAACTCGGAACTCGGATGCTGCAAGTGGCATTCAGCCCCTGACTGGACGGAGCTGACACCTGTTGTCACTCTTGTGTTTTGACATCAAAATGCTTGTCTAAGGTTCGAACCGTTTTGCTGATAACCTTCCCCCTTGTCATAGCTTTCATTGCCAACTCCATGACACGGTTGTCACTAGCATCGTAGAAGCCATTGCAAGGACTCTGGAAACTGCCGCCAATGACCAGTTCCTGACTAACCAGCCGCCTTTTCTTTCTCTTAGCTCCACGTCAGCACTGAGACCAGACCCAAGCACCCCTGTCCTGTAGCCGAGACAAAATGGCGTGTATTGTTTTGGGTTTTTGTGGTTTTGGGGGGGGTTCTTTCCTTGGCTCTCCAAATTTACTTTTGGGACCTGTTCTAAGTGCAAATCCAAACGGTTTCACCTGTCCTGTCCACGAGATAATTTTATCTTGCGGGGGTTTTTTCTTTCTTGTTCCACAATAAATTGCACATCCTTCTCCACCAGAGATGATGGCCTATTAATGAGCACTGGTCTAACACATCCAACCACCCCCATGGTGCCATGTGGAGGGAGGGAAGGAGGGAGGTAGGGAGGGGGGCAGGGCAAAATCTGCTGTATGAGATTCAGGAATCGGTTGCGGTTGGTCAGGACGCAAGTCAGGGTAAGTTCAGTTGGTCAGAGAGAGATGTGCTGGAGATTGTGAAAAATGGATTCTCGAGTGATCTCTGTAAGGCAGGGAAGGTTCATTTGTAAGTAGTAATGTGAACTGAATTGCATAAGAGTGTGGCCTTTGTTGTGATATACTATGTATTTTCTTATATGCATGAGCCAAACTGTTGCATCATAATTTAGCACTGATGTCTGCTTTTATTTTGATCATCTTTGTCCGCCCTTATTAGTTCTTGGCTGTTAACTGTAGATAGATCTTGTAAATACGGCAACCTTTGGTTGCTGCAATCACCTTGGTTTGATTCCGCGCAAGGAGCCACAAACAAGAACTCCACTGTGTCCTCAGAAGAAAGGGCATTTTTACTTTTGAACCAAAAAGAGAAAAAAAATCAGAAATGTTCCATCTTGAGGCTAATTAACTGTAAAACGTTTTTAATTATGACTACTGTCATTTGACACCATTTGAAATAACCAATTCAGAGACACTAAAGATTTCACAATATTCACTGGTATTGTAACAAAACTACTATTGTATGGGTTTTTTTGTATTGCTGTTAAGTATTGTTTTGTGTGTGTGTGTGTGCGTGCTGGAACCTCCGGGAGACATGTTATATTTTGAAGTGATTAAACTATTTAATTGTGTGTCTATATTTTGGAATGGAATTATTTCTTCATTAAAAAATGTTTTTAAAAACACTATATCTGTGTCTTTTATTTCCTTCTTTCAATGACTCTTTCTTGAAGTAACATGGAGTCAGTCTGTTCAAAGGAGAAAGACAAGTCAACACTTGCAGCAGGAAGCAGCCCCATCGGTTGAGTCTTTTAACTACAGCAAAATATCTCCCTTTTCCCTGCCTATGGAAGAGTTCACGATTTAGCGCTTGCTTTATATCTGACACTGTTATAAGCTCTTTATGTTACTCGACTCGATCCTTTGAATCGCACGTCTAGCCGGGTACTTGGCAATTATGAGCTGCATAATGATATGTTCAGTGAATGAATAAATGAATTAGTAGCTTTTGTTTGTGCTAGAGCTGGTGAGAAAGGAGAATCAGCACACCCTGGAGGTCGACGTGTTGATAGCAACAGGAATCAAATAAAAGTTCCAGAGTGGACAAAAACTCAGAGTCCACAGAGGCGATCACTCCCTCCATTCTCATTTCTCTTCCAAGAACCACTGGATTCCCATGCGGTGTTGGGTTGTGTGTTTGGTTTGCATAAGGAGCCAATTGGTTGGCGGAACCATAGCAGAATCTGTCAGGCTCCAACACTTCATGAATGGCATTTTTGGGAACTCTGACTTGGAACGGTGCTGAAGGTCTGTGCTCACAGAGTCTGGGGTTGATTTACAGTTCATGAAAATGCTATAAACACTCAAGAGGCACTAGAGAAAGAAACCGAGAGGCTCTGCAGGACATCAACGGAGAGGCAAGAGGCAAGTCCTGACCTGATATGACCACTAGTGGGCGCTCACACACACCCACCCACACACACACACCCCCCATTTGGAGGTGAGCAACAAAGGCATTTCCGTGGGTATCTGCCCCCAAGTCTCACTCAGCTGCCTCTGGTGCCTCATCCCCTCACCACCTAGGAACCATGCCACATTCAGTGCTGATCCCTACCTCCGCATTTCTTAAATTTACTAACTGCCAAAGTCACCTGAAAAATTAGTTAATCTGAATTAGCAGGTCTAGGCTGGAGCCAGGGAATTTGTATTTTAACAAGTGCCTCAGGTAATACAGTCTGACAAATTTTAAGAACTGCTATCCTCTTGCTACTCAAAATGTGGTCCAAGGACCAACAGTACTGGCGTCACCTGGGGTGTAGTTACAAACACAAAATCTCAGGCTCCAAACCGGACCTACTGAATTAGAGTCAGCATTTCATCAAGCTCCCCAGGGAATCTGTGTGCTGACCTGAAGTCCAGCTTTAATCCTAGCCTTCGAAGATGAGGTTCAGTTGGGCCCTCCTTAAACCAAGATAGTGCAGAGCTTCTCAGACTTACAGAGTTTTGATTTAGTAGGTTGATGATGCTGATACTGATCTGAAGACTACCAGGCTATGGAATTCTTTTAACAAGGTTAAGTCTAGGGAACTTGTTACTGGTAAGTCAGATATGTGGATTTCTCTACATAGTAGGGGAGATACTCAAGTCTCAGGGCTTGCACATAATGGCAGCTTGGTTGGTTGGAGCCGCTGAGGTAACACCACAGCGGTTAAACTCTGCTATGAGCCCTGGAAGACTGGAAGCAGCTGAATTTAAGGATTCTGTCAAAGAAAAATCTTTTGC
Organism: Neogale vison; assembly: GCF_020171115.1. Classification (NCBI taxonomy): domain Eukaryota; kingdom Metazoa; phylum Chordata; class Mammalia; order Carnivora; family Mustelidae; genus Neogale; species Neogale vison. The sequence continues at coordinate 160,985,531 of NC_058093.1, read as the reverse complement.
TCCCAGGATTGAGGCCTCTGTCTCCATGATACGAAGAATCACCTGAGGGTAGGACTTGGTGGTCCTACTGGCCCCAAAAGGGCAGATTTGCAGACTTCGGATAAGGCCAAGTGTGGTAAGAAGAAGCTGGCAACATTTCGGATTCATCATCCCAACAGCACACATTAGCTATGAGACACCAACATCCAGGAAGAAGTTCTCTGGGCACCTTAGAAACCTGGAATTCTGCCATCTGGGACTCTGCTGCCATGGACTATGCTGGGACACTATGTTGTGATGGAGCCACCTCCACTTTTGAGACCCTAAAGATATATAAACAAGGATGTTCATGCAGATTTGTCTATAGTATTAGAAAGGACATAGGGGCGCCTGGGTGGCTCAGTGGGTTAAAGCCTTTGTCTTCGGCTCGGGTCATGATCCCAGGGTCCTGGGATCAAGCCCCAGATCGGGCTCTCTGCTCCACGGGGAGCCTGCTTCCTCCTCTCTCTGTCTGCCTCTCTGCCTACTACTTGTGATCTCTGTCTATCAAATAAATAAAATATTTTTTTTAAAAAAAGGGCATAATGGACACTAATAAAGGAACACTTAAACTACTTATGGCATGATCTGGTAGGCTGGAATACTAAGAAGCCTTTGTTGAGAAAGGTTGAGAAAGAGATATATATCTCAACATGGAAGATATTTGCGTAAGTCAAGCAAAAAAAAAATCAGATTATTAGAGAGTGTAAGAATAGTCCCAATTTGATGAATATTTGGGTAGTGTGTATAGGAAAAAATACACCAACTGGTGATGCTCTAAATCATGGAATTGTGGAGGATATTTTTATTTCATTCATCATGTTATTCTAATTTTCCCAGGTTTCATGACATAAATGAGTAAATGGGAGAATGGGTAGATGGAGAAGAAACACCAGGGTTGGGCAGCTTCTTTGATTCAATAACAAGGCTACTGGCATTGGCCAACATCTTTGAAGGGCATGTCTAACAGTGTAAATGTTCTATGCCTTCAGTAAGCAAAGGATTCTCTTTTTGCCTGAAGAGATGCTCAGTAACATGAGTATGCCACAGAGCATTGGAAAATATGTGTATGTGTGTTTTATTTTAATGAAAACCTCATGAAAATATCAGTGGCTTATGAGTCAGGGTAAGTAATGACAATACTTCATCCTCCTCCCAATGTTAATCGGTTCAGTAACTGCAAGTGGAGCAGGAATGCAGGCCGTGCATGTTCTCCATCTCTGGTGCCGCTGTCTCGCGCAGATGGCTTTTCCTAAGGAGGAAGGCTGCTAAGGGTAAGTCTAGGCAAGAATATTTGTTGGAACACAAATGCAGTAGGTAAACAGTTTCTCTGGCATTCCATTCTTCCGGAAGTCTCTTCGTGGCTGCTCTTGCTTCAGAACAGATCCTCCCTGAAAATAACTGGAAAGGACCAATTAAACCAGCTCTCTGTTGTAGACCTCAAAGAGAAACTCACTTTTGCTTTCCATGGAATTCTTTTCCTGGGCAAATACCTTTCCTTGCCGTCAGTGGGGTGAGTGAGAATAGGTCAAGAGGGTTACGAGAAAGGTATGTGCTCAGGTGTGGTGGCTCTAGGCTGAGGGAGTTCTCCACACACTCAGTTTCAGTCATCTGATAGGTAGAACCAACACTTCATGGTAATAAAGAATGTTCGTTTGCCTGGATCTGTCCTCATTTTTATACATTGTGTGCCAAATAGCATAGATTTATCATGAATTTTATGAATCTTTCAAATCACAGAGGAAATTCAAAGTGGTGTCACCAATCAAAAACATAATGCGTTCCATTTCCACCCCAAGTGGGTATATTGTAATTCAGTTCTGACACTAACTACCCAGAGTTAGCATACAGCCCACAGGTTAAGGGTAAAGTTCTCCACAAGATTGCCCTCTCTTCCAAAGGCAGTCACAAGTCTTGGGGACTACCCACACTTCTGACTAACCGGCTGTAAATTCAGAGATTTCCACAACCCCCTCAGTTTTGATGATTTGTTATAGCAACTCACAGAATTTACTGACAGCACTGTATTTTCTCTTATAGTTTTATTATAACGGATGCAGATCAGGAACAGCCAAATGAAGAGATACATAGGGGCAAGGTCTGGAAGAAGGGAGGAGGGAGGAGGACATGGAGCATCGATGCCCTCCTTTTGTGGAATATGAGCACATCATTATCCCGTGTTCACAAAGCAGGAAGCTTCCGTGTGCAGAGATTATATCGGGACTGCATTATGTAGGCATAATTGATTAAACCAATTGACCTCGATCTCCAGTTCAAGTCCCATTCCTAGAGGTAGGGCTGGTCCAAAGTTCCAATCATCTAATCACATGGTTGATCTTTAACCAGCCTGCTTCCTGAAGCAATCCCCCAGTGAGTTGCTCCATTAACATAACAAAGACATACCAGCAGGAAACTGGGGTGGGGTCGGGTTAAGGTCTGCCTGGAGCTTGGAACAAAGACCAGATAAATTCTCCATTATATCACACAAAACATTCAGTTTCTTTAGTTAACCTTACCCAAGATCTTTAGTTCTTCAAACTGCATTGAGTACCATGTAATGTCCTTTCACTTAAATTTAGGATTCCCTTTAGCATTTCTTGCAGGACAGGTCTACTGCTAATGAACTCCCTTAGCTTTTGTTTATCTTGTCTTAATATTTTAATTTCTGGGGCACCTGGGTGGCTCAGTGGGTTAAGCCTCTGCCTTCAGTTCAGGTCATGATCTCAGGGTCCTGGGATCAAGTCCCGCATCAGGCTCTCTGCTCAGCAGGGAGCCTGCTTCCTCCCTCTCTCTCTGCTTGCCTCTCTGCCTACTTGTGATCTCTGTCAAATAAATAAATAAAATCTTTTAAAAAAATATTTCAATTTCTTCCTCATTTTTGAAAAACAATGTTATCAGATATCAAATTCTTGCTGATGGGTTTTTTTTTCTTCTTTCAGCACTTTAAATATGTCATTGCACTGCCCTCTGTCTTCCATGGTTTCTGATGAGAAATTGTTAATCTTATTAAAGCACCCTTGTACATAACAGTCACTTCTCTCCTGCAGCTTTCAAGGTGCTCTCTTAGTCTTTGGCTTTCAGCCATTTTATTATATTGTGGTCTAAATCAATCAGAATCAAATCTAAATCAAAGAAGTCTAGACCAGATCTATACATCTTGGAGTTGTCAGCCCAGAAGTGATAAAGGAGACTGAGAAAGGGTGGTCAGAGAGGTAGAGGAGTATCAGCAGCTGTGGTATCCCAGATGCCCAATGATAAAAAGTGTTTCAAGGTGGAAAAGGCATCATCAAATGTGTTGAGTGCCTCTGATAGGTCAGGTAAGATAAGCACAAGCAATTGGCTCATTGCACATGTGTTGAATTGAATTAACCTAACCTGTGTTTTCAATAAAATCTTGAGAAACACTGAGTGGAACCCCATGCTTGTTTTTCCTCTCAGAGCGTTAGGGGATTTGTTGTGTGGCATAATAAATCCACAGGTTGACCCTGATTTCCATCCCTACACTCCCCCGTGGGCCAGCTCCCTACCTTCTTTCCCACTTGGAGAGATCAACCCACAAAGACAACACTGACAACTTACCTACTGTGAGAGGCATTTGACAACAACCAAGTTAAGACAAAAAGTATTTCCTTATTGACGCTTCAAAATGACTTTTTAAAAAATTGTTATTTTCGGAAGAGGACTGTTTTGTTTAATGATTTTGGAAATTCATCTGTCTTAGTTAATATTTCTGAGGAAGAAAGGCTAAAATATAAAACACATCTCCTGCCCTCTGGATGTGTAAAAATAAAATTTAAAAAGTGGCTCTCCCATTTTATAGCAATGTGTATTTGTCTGACACTCTGTGTGGGTAGTTTTGAGAGCCAAATTTAAGGAGACAATGCATGTAAAGCACCCGGCAAGGTTCCAGAACATGCTGGAACCTCAGCTTGTGTCAGCTCCTTTCACTTTTTCCCTTGTGAACTTTACAATCCTTGTTCTCAAAATGGGGGCGGAATACTCACACAAAAATATATTTAACTTAAGAACAAATATAAGGAAATCTATCAACATCATTAGGAATGTAAAAACTAGAAATTAAACTATTGTTATACTAGAGGGATTCAGTGATCCTATAAATACCAAATTCTGAGACCCTCCAGCTGGCTTTCTCCACTCAATGCTCAGAACACCAGCAGCCAGGAATTCACTCTTCAGATAAAAGTTGAAAGAGCCCTCTCTGGGAAATCTGCTAACTCCCTCCCTCCCCAAAAAGTCCCTAAAAATATTGACATGGGGCCAACCAGAGTACCCTACAGAAAAGGTCATACGCTAAGACTACTAATTAGCTCTTTAGACCCTGACTCTTACAAATGAGCAGACAACCTAGTATAACCGGACACCTGAGAAAAGCCTTTACTGTGAGCAATAGAGACCAAAACAAAGAGAAAAAAATAGCACCTTGACTATGATGAGAAATTAAATAATACCATGCTAGCTGCTAAAACAATCAAACCCATATAGAATAACAACTGTGTATAACGTAAAGCCCAAAAGGAAAGTACCTGATATGTATATGACTTTCCTCTGAATTCTGATTTAGGAATCCTGGTTCCTTCCACCTTTTGAAAATATATGATTTGTATTCTGTTTTGTAGTGGTTTTTCAATACTGTATAACTTCCATGCTGACAAAACTTGGATCTACCCATTTATACCTAAAAAATTAATAAGAAGATCAAGATCATCATTAATTGCCAAGTTGTTCCAAAAAAGGATAATTAATCAGAGCATACCATATAGTTCAACTTTGAATCTCACCTTTAAATCCCATATAGTAACATACAGTTACAATACAGTGAAAATATAATACATATAGCAACATATGTAAGCACAGAATAACATACAGTAACAATGTAAACATGTATTTAGAGGTAAATACCAAAAGAGTAAAAAAAAGTATGAAATTAGTTGTTTCCAATAAAGGGAATTTCGGAAGAATGATGAGTGACCAAGTGAACATAATTTTGATTTTAAGAAAAATGGTAGGCAATACTTTAAGGTGATAACAGTGATTGCCCTCAGATGATGGATTTTTTTAACAAACTTCCATCTGTATTTTCTGCGTAATCTAGAATAAACATGGCCTACTTTTATGATTGAAATAGTCAATAAAGTTCAAAAGTAATGTGTCTTTCTACCTCAAAGTGAGTTTTCATGAAGTTAAATTGCTTTTCTAATTGATAGAAAACTTGTATACATTTGGGCCTTTTGTAAAACATACCAGATTTGACTCTTTCCACTTAACTTCTTAACTATCTTGTTGTTGTTATTTGTAATGCTTTTTTGTTGTTTTGTTTTGTTTTAAGTAGGCTCCACACCCAGCATGGAACCTAACATAGGGGCTTGAACTCACAACCCTGAGATCAAGACTCTGAGCTGAGATCAAGAGTCGGATGCTTAACCAACTGAGCCACCCAGGTACCCCCTTTTTCATTTTCTGAACAACAACAAAATAAATGTCTCTTTAGGAAGGATTTCCATTTTTAGGACCATTTCTAACTACTTGACAAGTAGTTAGAATACCCAGCAGGACCATGTTTCACTGCCTGTGTGACATTTCCCTCCTTCCGGCACCACCTCAGGTCAACTCAAGGTCAGAAATGTAGCATCTCTCCTTTCTTTCCCACCTCTTATCCTTCTTTCTTCCCAAATTCCAAATATTGGGAAAAAATAACTAACATTTATGTAATTCTTTATAACTCTCAAAAAAAAACCTGTCCTATCTCCATTTAATCCTCACGATACCCATTTTGGGACAGCTTAGTTATCCAGAAAGAAGACCTAGAGAGTTATCTTTGTTGTGAAAACGTCTGCAGAGAAGGCCAATATGGGAAAAAGACTGGCCATTCCATGAAACAAGAAACAGAAGGGACGCACAAGCAATTTCCCACTATGACAAGATGGTGTGCTTCCCGGAGGAGTTTCAGAAAACAGACTTCTCCCTCCATCCAGGGCTAAATAGACTTCAACTCATTCCTGCTAGATCTGGCATCAGCCAAGACTAACACTCACCCAAGAAGCTGAGCTCAGTTCCTTGGCTTTAGTTTAATTCCTGTGGCTCTCCCTGGTTGCCCTAGCAACATATATTAAACCTGAAGACTTTTTGTTTTACACATTATTTAAGGTAGTAAAGGAAAACTGGGAGGGTAGGCAAAGGTAAAAAGAGAATTTTTAGTACCAAATTTTTCTAAGATGTCAGATTCTGAAGGAAGGCTGTGAAATAGACCAAAAACCAACACAACCCACCCCCCCACCACCACCGCTACAAATATTTCCCTAAGACTTCATTGCAAAAGTCAGGAGTAATGGGGCAGGTCCGGTGGTAGGACACTGAAGCAGCTTAGGGCAAGAATCTTTTCCCTGGTTCACAGCCAATTTGGGAACAATGGTCCTCTGAAAACCAAAATACTTTATAGTCTTTTAAAAAATGCTCCCTTGGGAGGGTTAGTATATGACAAAAGAGAAGTATTTCCCCTCTATTACAAAGAGAGCCAAGAATCCTCCTTAATAAAAAGAGATCCAAATATTTTAATTAGATGATAGGAACAGTATAATGTTACCAGAAAACCTACAAGGCTGAGAAGAGATACTAAAAACTGCTTCCAACTCCCACTGTCCACCACAAACAACACCCTTGTTCAAGGGCACAGACATGTTTTTTCAGCCATTGTGAAGGTCTCTATATTACGAAGACTGCACCGTGTAAGAGACGGTCTTCGCTTTTTTTTTTTTTTTCTTAAAAAGAAAAGCACAAAGTCATTCTTCATATGACCAATTAGCATAACGCTAAATTGCAAGTCTGTAACAGTGAGGAGTGTGAAGCTAACAGAATTTATTCCAGGATGATAGCTTTGTCTTGGCTGGACCTGACCAAGGGACAAAGCTTTGTAAATAATTGCTGGTTTCCATATTTGCTTTACCAAACGCTATGCCTGTGGTGAGCAGGGTCTGCCTCATTGACGTCATTTAACCCGATGCCTGGTGCAAAGTGCTTGAGCAATAAATATAGAAGAAATAAAGAAAATAAGGGGGATGCATCATTCCTCAGGCCACTCTTGGAAATGTCAGTAGTCAGAGCCAGAATTTTGAATGGAAGCTTTGGAAGAGATGAAAATCTATTTGGAATGGACCCTGGTAAGCACTAGAATGGGAAGGTTGAGGAGACCCCGCCATGTGCTAAGAACTATGTAGTAATGTTGCTTTTTCTCAGATGTGGGGATGCTGATTTGTACGCTGACCTCCAGGCTGTAAAGATACCTGATAACGCAGCCAGGACTTTGCTCAGAAAGTGATTCAGCGCTTTGCCTGAGACTGACCCAGTTTTAGCACAAAAAGCCCGGAGTCCTGAGAAATGCCTCTGTTCCAGTCAAATCGGAGCAACTGGTCGCCCAAGACAGCAAGTAAGTAGATACTCGGGCACTCAGGCAGGCAGCAAATCTCAGGCAAATTCTGCATCGTAAACCAAGTAAGAGAATACTCTAGAGCTGGGTATTTGGAGAAAATGCTTATTCTACCATGGGTGTATCTTTGTAATCAAAGGTTTAATTCGGATGTCCTGCCAGGATGGGATTAGCTGCAGAATTCCCTTAGGGTATCTGAAATGATCTGTGGGTTCACTTTTGGGTTTCTAAAAATGAGATGACCTGTAGATAAGGATCATTTAAATATCTTGATGTTAAAGAGAGTTTTCAAAACTCAAGGTATTGCTGGGGTGCCTGGGTGGCTCAGTGGGTTAAAGCCTCTGCCTTCGGCTCAGGTCATATTCCAGGATGGAGCCCTATAGCAGCAGGATCTCTCTGCTCAGGGGGGAGCCTGCTTTGCCCTCTTTCTGCCTGCCTCTCTGCCTGCTTGTGATCGCTGTCTGTCAAATGAATAAATTTTTTTAAAATTTTTTTCAAAATTTTTTATTTTTTATAAACATATATTTTTATCCCCAGGGGTACAGGTCTGTGAATCGCCAGGTTTACACACTTCACAGCACTCACCAAAGCACATACCCTCCCCAATGTCCATGACCCCACCCCCCTTCTCCCAACCCCCCTCCCCCCTCCCCCCAGTGTCAAATGAATAAATTTTTTTAAAAAGAAAGAAAGAAAGATCTTTAAAGAAAAACTCAAGGGATGCTAAAAAGAGCCTGTGATCCTGAATTTTGGCATAACTGATATTAAGCTTTAAAAAACAACTGTGATTGACTATTTTAATCAATTTATTCTTGAAGCTACCTCAGAAATTTTGAGCAGGCAGTAACTTGCCCTCCCACTTCTTTGAAGAGAGGGCATTATTTGGTTCATCTAAGAGCAAATCAATTTTTTCAGACATGAACTCAGAGAGAGGAGCTAAGTCTCGGCCCTGTTTTCTCCATTTTGTTCTTCTACCCAGTGCTCATTCTTTCCACCGTAACATCAATGGGGTGTTGGAGCAGACTCTGGAAATAAACATATAAGCTTGAACTCTAAAGAGGGAGCATCTATAGAGATCTTTCCATTTATTAAATCAGATACATGCTATAAAGGCTTGTGTTCTCAAGTTTAAAAAAAAAAAGAGTACTAGCTTGATATTTCTGGAATAGCTACTAACATTTAGTGGGATTTATATATGGCATTATAGAATTCCCCTATCCTGCAATTTCTGGAGGAAAGCTGTTCTAACATATTTCAAGTTTTGAAATACATAACAAGCAAATTCTAATAATGCAGAAAAACTACAGAACACACCACAAATTACACAAAAGGTCCCCAAGACTTCCTGGGTAAGACGCTTCAGCAGTTGCCTAAAGAGTTCACCTCTGGATGAACTTACATCCCGACCAGTAGTTGATTACTCATTCAGCTTAATGGTAACTGCCAGTGAAGAAATGGGAACTGCCAAAACATAAATCGTAACTGGCTGGAGCTTTAGACAAGTACAAATTAGTCTTCCATCAGTTTCACTCAGCTTTATGTTCCAAATTGCATGTGTTCCTTGAAAGCAAAAAAAAAAAAAAAAAAATTAAAAATCTTGATTTTTTTTTTTTTTTAATGAGAGGTAATGTTCACCTGATACATGTATCAATACACACTCACTCATGGTAGTAACCAAAGGCCATTATACTCAGTGTTGCCATGGACCCCGCTATATTCCTTGCTTGTAAGTTATCAACAAACTTGGTCCTGTGGACCACTTTTTTTTTTCCTTAAAGAGACAATATACAAATATAAGAAAGAGGTCTTGAAGTTTATATTTTGCTTTTGTTTTCTTTGGGAGAGAGAGTTCGCCCCTGTGTGTTTGCTGAATGTGAGTGGGCGGGGAGGGGCTGACGGAGACAGAAAGGGAGAGAATCTTATGCAGGCTCCACGCTGAGGGCAGAGTCCCACCTGGGGCTCAATCCCACAACCCTGAGATCATGACCTGGGCCAAAATCAAGAGTCTGTCATTTCACCAAATGAGCCACCCAGGCACCCTCTGGAGTGAATATTTGGGTGCTAGACTAGCAATTGAAAAATTACTAAAATCTATAAATTACCTACATGCTGACACGGAAGCTATTGCAATGGGAAGGGGACAAATGCATGAGAAGCCCTCCCTGACACTGAGTCGGTGGGAAAGTATGAACTAAAACATGAGTAATTCTGGGAGAGAGGAAAAAATGTTTTAAAAAAAGTAACCATGTTTTTTCTCTCTGAAAAGGTATATCTCTAGTGAATTGTTTGGAATCGTAACCTAAGTTCTTGTATTTCCCACGAATCAGCTTTTAACCAACAAATATAAGAGGTTAAATGATTCCCGTTTCCCCCTCTAGGAACATCTGCTTCCAAAGGAATTTTGGCAGCGTTTACAAGTGATGTCAGACTGCCAGGCGCAAAGATTACAATCTGGTTAATTCTTGCCCTGGCATTCCTAACTCCAGGGGAGACTTGTTTAAAATCCACGCAAACCAGAGTTTGAAAATGGATAACCATGCATTCTCACTGGAAAACAAACACAATTTTGGAAACAGGAAGTGCTCAGAACCAGAGTTTTACTGAGTCTCTTAAACATTATATTCAATATTCTACAAAATATCAGTTTGTAAAGGTGTTTGGGAAAATAAAACCCCAAAAAGAAATAATCCAGTCATGTTATTCGCCCTGAATGAATACTTATTGAATAACTAATTTCTTCAAGATATAAGGAGTCACCAGGCTTTTCCTTTATAGATCAAGACTGTTATTCACAGAATAGCTATGCTTTAACCATCTGGTTGACTGATTGGGATATCATAAGATCCTATAGTTACATTCTTCAGCTTTCATTGAGTCTTCTGAAATTTGGTTAAGAAAGGATTTTGAGGGACACTTGGGTGACTCAGTCAGTTAAGCGGCTGCCTTCAGCTCAGGTCATGGTCCCAGGGTCTTGGGATTGAGTCCTGCAAGCAGAGAGCCTGCTTCTCTCCTTGCCTGTAGCTCCCCCTGCTTGTGCAATCTCTCTCTCTCTCTCGCCCTGTCTCTGACAAATAAATAAAATCTAAGAAAGAAAGGAAGAAAGAAAGAGAGAGAGAGAGAGAAGAAAGAGAAAGAGAGAAGGAAAGAAAGGAAGGAAGGAAGGAAGGAAGGAAGGATGGATTTTGAGTAGGTTCCCTAGGCCAGGAACTCCAATAGCACTTAGCCCGAGATGATCCTTTATTGTGAACATTTTTAACATGGATGAAAGGAGATGACATCATTTTGTTCATCTTTGAATGTAAGGTTTGAGGAATTAGACACCCTAGATTAATTCAAGACAGAATTAAGTGAAGGGCTCCACTGAGGTCAAGTGAAAATCAGGTTGGTTTGTTTGTTTGTTTGTTTTCTAAGATTTTATTTATTTACTTGTCAGAGCGAGAACACAAGCAGGGGAAGGAGCAGACAAAGGGAGAAGGAGGCTCCCTGCTGAGCAAGGAGCCCGATTGGGGACTCAATTCCAGGACCCTGGGATCATGACCTGAGCTGAAGATAGACCTTAACCAGCCAAACCATCCAGGTATCCCTGAAAATCAGGTTTTAACAGCCAAAATAAGGGGTCTGAATGGGGGGGGCGGGGACAGGGTGCTCCTTGTTGTGCCCACAGGAAGCAACAATGACAGTCCCAGCATTTGTTCTTTTTCTGGTCAGAACTTGGGTGAGTTGCTGAATCAGAAAGTACCTTGAGGATTTTTCAAAGGATGACATGTTATCATCTTATTGTATTTTAATTCTTGAATCATTAAGTTTTGGCTACAGGTCAATATTCCGTGAAGTCAGCTGTTACACGGAAAAAGAAGGCGGCTTTCCTAATGAGGGGATCTGGTTGGCAAGCCCGCTTCTTGATCCCTGGGCTAATCCCTTAACTTCTCCTCAACATGGAGAGTGCAGGTGCCTATTTTCGTTCTTTACAGATTTATTGTGATGATCAGATAAAGTAATTGATAAACTATAAATATAGCTATATAGTCATTCAAAGTAATATGAATGAAAAACACTGTGAAAAACTGTGATTCACCATTGGCACGTAAGGTTGATCTGAGTTCATTTTTACATTCAGAGAATTTTCTGTCATCCATTCCCTTCCCCTGTTCTACGAAGTCAGGGACGTTGGTTCACTTTAACGAACGAGGCTGTTCTTAAATGGATCACCATTGGAAAAATGAGTCTGTTCTGCAAACACCCATTAACAGAGAAGTGACCGTTGCCTCTTGGCGAGTTACCCACACCCCTCCATCACCTGCCTGCCAGCTCCCATTCTGCCCAGCAGTTACATAACCCTAATTCCACCAAGTTCCTCTGATGTTCAAGATTAGGTTAACTTGGTTTCCCGTAAGCCAGGGGCCCAATGTCACTGTTAACCAGGACACTGGAACAAAGGACACAATGATTACAGTCCCCTCCTCCTGCCAACTGACAAGAACTACCCAACTAGAACCACAAAGAGAGAAAGAGAGAGAGAGTGTGTGTGTGCACAGGAAAATTTGACCTAATGGCAAAGGAATGCATCCCCCTCCTCCAAGCACACACAAATGTGTATCTAGTTATCAAAGAACTGTCCAGAAGGGTTAGCAGGCTCTGGTGTGGGGAGCCCACTGACCTGTCACTCACCAGCCCCGAAGGTTCAGATAGGAACTCAAAGGACACAGGAGTGGAAACGATAGTGGGATTTTGGTTTTGTTTTTTTTTTTTAAGAGTGAGATACTGGAAGCTGGCTCCCGTTCCGTGGCGATGGGCCTTCCTTTAAATATAACCAGCAGTGAGAGCTGAGAATGACTGCCATGCTTGAATGCCAAATAAACACAAAATGACAAGCACAGATTTTTGGCTTTATATTAAAGCTTGCTTTTTCAACAACCCCTTTTGTTGCCTCTAAAGACAATGGTCACAGTGTTTCTGCGCCAGATCCTGGACCTCTGAGCATAGGCTCCCTCGCCGCACCCAACCCCAGTTCCCTCCACAAGCATGGTGAGTGTCCTCTTTGGGTTTGAAAACAAGCCATCTCTCCTCTCCTGGCCGGTTGCTCTGGAAATCCTTGTTTATTCCAACTACAGAGGAGTGGCGTAGAGAACTGGGAATGGGCAGGCCAAGCCCAGGGTAGTCTGATGAGGGAGGCGCTTGCGTTTTCTACTGGTTGGGAAACAGTAGCTTAAATTGGGCGTTCTGCAAGGCTGTCCTCCAAGGGAGCCACTGGGGGAAGTGGAGGATTGACCCATTTCATTAGTTCATCGGAGGGTTCGTTTTTTCTAATTGGTGTTTATCAGTTATTTCTGTCTCCTAGGCTGAACAACAATTGATATAAGTGGATGGGACCCGTGGCCTTTCCGCTCTCCTTCTCACCTAACAGTTAAAACAGTCCTCAAATTCTCTTACAGGGCCGAGTAAATATTTCAGATGTTTACACAGGTAAGTACCTAAGTGTGGACACGTGGGTCACCCCAGTGAGAACCCTGTCTGGTCATGGCCGTCACCTCCCTGCCTTTGTTAAGCTTCCACACCAGGGTTGCACAGCTCCGTTGTAGAAGCATTTAAACACTGGGGTACATATTCCTACTCTTCCTTATCCTCTCACAAGGGGTTTTCTATGTTTTGTTTTTTGCTGGCTTTTAACCCCAAGGAGGAGAATTGGATTCCAAGTTGTGCACTATTATCTTAATTGTTATTTCTGTAACATAATTCTCTTCCTAATCATTTGCTTTGATCAGCTTAGTACATCGTTAAGAAAAATGATGTCAGGGATGCCTGGGTGGCTCAGCCAGTTAAGCATATGCCTTTGGCTCAGGTCACAATCCCGAGTCCCACCATCCAGTCCCATGATCAAGTCCCGCATCAGGCTCCAACTCCGCAGGGTGTCTGCTTCTCCCTCTGACCTTCTCCCCTCCTGTGCTCTCTCTCTCTCTCAAATACATAAATATAATTTTTTAAAAAGAGAGAGAGAGAAATGAGGTCAGCATAAAGTGGCATTCACTACCAGGTTTCCATGAACTCCAAATCCGTAACAAAAGTAACCTAGTGGACTTAATGCCAAAAGTCGCGCCTTCACATTTTGTCTTTGTGAAAAAGGGACGGTTACAGCCCCTGACTCTTTGCCTTTCAAGGTCCCCCTGAATCACCATTGCCAGGCTTGATCAGCAGGACCATTCTGACGAGGGGTTTATCATCATCTCCATTTTACAGATGAGAAAACGGAGTCTTGGAAAAACAAGGACATTTCCTAATAGCTATGCTGTCTATCCAGGTGGCAGGCTTGTGACCCAAGCCCCTATCTCCTTGTAATTTCTCTAATGACCCCTTAAGCCCTGTGGGCTATAAGAGCAACAGGAAAGAGAAATAATACATTTGTAAACCACCTGGTGGAGCTGGATATATTATATACTGTTTGTTGAGGCTTAGGGAAGAACACATTTCTTCAAGTTCAAACAGCTGCGTTGTGTCGGACGAGGGCTCCTTACCCATTCAGAGTATGAGAGTCGAATCACTCCAAGAATTATCTGAAGAGGTCATTCTCAGTATAACTTCTATTTATTTATTCATGGGTTTATTCACTCACTCCCCCCCCCTTTTTTTTTTAAAGATTTTATTCATTTATTTGAGAGAGAAAGATTGGGAGAGAGAACATGAGCAGGGAGTAGGGAGAGGGAGAAGCAGGATCCCTGCTGAGCAAGGATCTGCACCAGGACTGGATCCCCAGGACCCTGGGATCATAATCCCTGAGCTGTGAGAAGCCAGACACCCTCAACCAACTCAGCCCCCCAGGCGCTCTCACTCACTCATTTTTTAACTTATTTGCTTATTTCTTCACCTACTTATTTATACTGGGAAAATGTTGCTTTCTCTCTTACTTGCACTAACCAGCCTCAGCAAACTTGATAAAATAGTCTAACATGTAAAGTATAAGAAATAAGGGGGGGTAGGGAGAGGGTGGCTGAGTTATGGACATTGGGGAGGGTATGTGCTATGGTGAGTGCTGTGAAGTGTGTAAACTTGGTGATTCACAGACCTGTACCCCTAGGGCTAACAATTCATTATATGTTAATAAAAAAATTAAAAAAAATTATTTTAATTTCTTTATTTAAAAAATAAAATATTATTTTAAAATAAAAATATTTTAAATATATTTAAAAATATTTATAAATAAAAAATTAAAATTACTTTAAAAGGGTTTAAGAAATAATAATTTCAGGCAAACTAAGGAAGGAAAACTAACAAAAATTAATATGATGCTTAGCAACCACACTGTTCTAAACAATTTTACAGACGTCCATAGCTAGCTTCGGTGAAATATATTTATTTGTCCCTTTTCATATTAACCTACTTCCAACTCAAATTTTACCAGCTCTAAAGAAGCTAAATGCACTCTAAAGAAGGCATCATTTGGGTGCCTGGGTGGCTCAGTGGATTAAGCGCCTTCCTCAGGCTCAGGTCATGATCCCTGAGTCATAGGATCAAATCCTACCTCCCCCCAACCCCTCTGGAATCCAGCAGCTGGGGCTCCTTGCTCAGTGGGGAATCTGTTCCTCCCTCTGACCCTCCCCTCTATCACACTTTCTCTGTCTCTCTCTCTCGCAGATAAATAAGTAAAATCTTAAAAAAAAGAGAGAGAGAGAGAGAAGGTATTGTTTATAATTCTACTACCTCATTCAGCATTTGTGGTAGAATCATCATAATTCATTTCATAAATGCAAAGAATCATATGTATTGAAATTAAAAAAAAAATAGTACGCTGCAAACTAAAAGCCAGTTTACCACATCCTTAAATGAAGGATTTCATTATGGAAATCATTTACTGTCAGAAGTTCTGGGCGCCTGGGTGGCTCAGTGGGTTGGGCCGCTGCCTTCGGCTCAGGTCATGATCTCGCGTCCGGGGATCGAGTCCCGCATCGGGCTCTCTGCTCAGCGGGGAGCCTGCTTCTTCCTCTCTCTCTCTCTCTGCCTGCCTCTGCCTACTTGCGATCTCTCTCTGTCAAACAAATAAATAAAATATTAAAAAAAAAAAAAAGAAGTTCTGAATATTCCTACATGAAGCCTGAAGCCCAACAAGAAACAGCAGCTGATATTATTAGAAGACATTTATTCTTGGCCAACACATTCTCTACTTTTTTGTGTGCACTCAAACTAAACTCTGGGTCTGGTAGAATTAAATAAAAGCTAAAGTTTCTCCATGCATCCAATGAACTACAGACCAGAAGCTTCATTGAAAGCCAAATTCTTCTTCTGTGTACCCTCTTGTTCCTCAGCCAGGATTTTCTGAATGAAGGGAAACAGCAAGCTCCAAACCACAGCCATAAGGATTCCTCAGGTTTAATCTGTTCAAAGGCCTGGGCCGTGGTAAGTAATCACCTGTAGATAAACTTCACATTGGCTAAAACTCCAGTTTTCAGAACAAAATACCAGGAGAAGATGAAAGAAAAAAAAATCTGTTTGCTAGACTTGTCATCATTGGTGATGCAGATTGAATGCATCTTTGGGACTAGAAAACTAAGGAGTCAACACCATCTTCCTCAGGGGTGGTCTCTAATTAACAGGGAAGGGGTACAATACAAGACTCAGACAGTCACATCAATAATCTGAAGAAGGAAGGAACTGATGAGACCATTACTTTCTTTTTTATTAGGGTTCTTTCGTGGGGTGCCTGGGTGGCTCATTGGTTAAGGATCTGCCTTAGGCTCAGGTCCTGATCTCAGGGTCCTAGCATCAAGCCCCACTCAGATCTCCCTGCTCAGTGGGGAGCCTGCCCCATTTCTCTGAGACTTTCAAATAAATAAAATCTTATTTTAAAAAAAGGGGGGGGTCTTCTTTTCCTAAACATGTTCTTTCAGACTCAACCAATTTTTTTTTTACTTCGTTTACTGTAAGTGTTGTATTTACTTAAGGAAATATAAACATTCAAGCACTGAATAAAGGATAATCTTGAGGAAAACAGCATTCACTTAAGAGATACTAGGAATATCATTTAAGTATCATTTTGAAGAGAAAAAAATACCCTAGAGAGTCAACTTGTGTCTCTTCCACAATTGTTCTCACAGACCTCTTCTGTAAATCCAGGCTATTTGTGTTTATTGTATTGATAATGGTCACTCCAAAAAGTAAAATTAGACCCCTATACAACTAACCCCCTCGCCCCCCCACCACCACCACTAACCTAAATCCTAGTAAAATTGAATTAAACTTGACTGTAAATAGTTTCAAAAACCAAGGGAGGGGCAGGTGGTTGGCTAGGAGACCAACTTTCCCAGCTTCCCTCCTGGGCACTTGGATTTGATCCTGTGCCTCCAGCAGTTTCCTATTATCTTTCTTTCTTTTCTTAGAAATTCTCTTCAGAAACCCCTTCAAGTCCCCTCCCTTTCCCCCATCCCCCACTTGCCTGTGAGCCCAAGCTGTCCATAACCCTGAGCTTTGAAGTCAGCCTCTACTTGTGCTCTGGGATGTCAGGTACCATTGGTTAATGAGCTTTTTCAGGCAAACTATTGGAAGTAACTGCTAGAGGTTTTGTTGTGGGTTTTTTTTTTCCCCTTAAGTTAAATAAAACAATTTTTTATTCCTCATGGTAGCCATCCAGAGATAAGAGAATTAAACTGATTAAAAACAACAACAACAACAACTTTGATCTTTTCATTGCATATCTTTCCTGGATACCACCTCCAGCAAAAGAATCTCAAATCTTAATCTCAAAATCTCTAGTGCTACCTCACCTAGGGCTTTGTAATCTCTCTGTTGCAGATCTTCCTCCACCAGTTTCCTGGGGCTTCTTGAACAGCAGCAAGCATGCCTTTGATCGGAATTTCAGTTCGGCTACCAGCTGGATGCACATTCCCAACGCCCCAGTGCTTTGCTTTCCAGCTGCCCAGAGTGATCCCACCGCCCAGAGAAGGAAGCAAGGACATCAGAGCAAATCCTGCCCCCTTTTGCAGCAGAGAGAATGCTTTTTGGAGTCTCATACTGGAACCCTGCAAGATCTCCCCATATGGAGATATATCTACACAACACACACACACACACACACACACACACACAAACACACACACACACACTAAAAGTAATTTAAGACTAGAAAGGTTTAAAGAGAATTAGGAACTCTAAGAAATTATTTTAAGGAACTATCATTCAAAAAAAATAATTAGCAAGAGCAAATTTTGGTAATTAAGCAGTGGCTTAGATCTGGGTCCTACTCTGTTTATATCGATTTTTCCTTCTGAGTGTAGCTGGAGCGCAGGGGCTCAGACAGACCAGGCTGGGCTGGCTCCCCGCTGACAGAATCCAAAGGCAGAGACAAGTGTGGTGAGACAAGAAAGGAACTTCTTTCAGGGGAGCTGACACGGGAAAACAGCGGCTAGTGTCTCAAAGACTTAACTGGAAGGGTCCAAAAATGCTTCCAGGTCTATATAAGGAAGGGGGTGGGGGGGCAAAGGTGGGTGGGTCCGCACAGGTGGGCAGTGAAGGTCAGATCCATCAAGGCCTTAGACTCCAGCATGGGCGGGGTCTTGCTGGCTCAGGGCAGCCCTTACCGCTGAGGGGGCAGTCTCTGTGCCCACTAGGCAATGCTTTGCTCTTAGGGTCTTCCTCCTGAGCCAAGAGACAAGTTGGAAAGAAGAACCCAACTAGAAAGCTTGGGGTCAAAATGGAGGCAACCCTCTTTCATGAGCACTTGACTCCACACAGTTAACTTCAGTGCCCATCTTTGATCTCCGCTTCATTCTGATTCTTTTCAGGTTTTGGGACCTCACTTGCCTAGACCCTCTCTGATGTGGGAACTTCTGTTCCAACAAACTCCCCATACTCCATGCTTCCATTTCTAACCTCAGAGACACACCCCCACACACCCAAGATCCAAGAGGCTCTGCCTCAGTCTCCCCCATCCCTTAGGGAGGGAGGAGTGGCTTATAGACTGCCCATTGCCTGTGACCTCTCTTCATGCAAAGGGAAAACTGCCTCATACAACGAACAGAAGAGGCAGCATTGCACTTAAAAGAAGCCATAACCGCAGAGGAATGAGGCATGGAGGAGAAACTACTAGCATGTGTCTCTATAGGACTGGGCGGGACATTTCTCGAAGTTGCCCCAGGACACCACATTTACTCTTCTGCTGCACTCTGTGCACCAACCCACTCCCTCTTCTGTTAGGATGTCCCGCAAGTCACCAAATCTACCACAGAAAACCCGTGACAAGTTAGTTCGAGTTGAAAGGAAAATCTCCAACTTCTTTTCCTAGTACCCGGTTCAAGACAGCAATGGTTCTCTGCTGGGTGCAAGGGAGAGCAGGAAACCGCTGTTCCGGACCGAGACTAGTGAACAGGGAAACTGTTTTTGAAAATGACGAGCCACTCATGGAAGTTTTTGGTATCATTTCCTCCAAAGACTGGCAATTGTTTCAGAAGAAATCGTCAGAAATAATACTAACCCCAAACCTGGTAACAAGAAATTCTTGATCATTATCCATGAATGGGGATCATCATCCCTTGAATAATGAAATTGAATACGTTTGTTAGAATGGGGATTTTCCCCCTTTTTTATAGAAAAGACTAATTATACTTTAGTCTAGAATGATTCTCTCCTTACCGTGCTGTCCTCTTCTTAGAGCAAAACACATGAGTGTGCTGTTACGGGAGAAGAACTTTGACCTGGGAAGGGTATTTAGGCATTCTCCCAGACAAGCTGTTGACTTCCACAAAAAATTGGCAAAGGACAGAGCCATCTGGGATAAAATGTTATGCACATTGTTGGTGGCTTACTCTTAGGAGTGCATTTCAGTTTCAGACCACAAAAACCACGACATTATGCAGCTAATAGAGGCTATTTTGTATTACATCACAGATGGAGAAGGATCCCAGGATGGGTCCCTTCGTTTCATCTATTTCAAAAATCTGAAACATTATTTTTCAGATGAGCATTTGGTGCAACTATTTAGAGTTTCCTATACGGAGCATCCTCTGTCCCTATATCCCATGGTACCCCGGGCAGTGGAGACCGTCAGCAGACTTAACAAGGGGTTATCTAGGTTCTTGTGATGACGTCACCACAACTTACTATGGAAGGTTCTACAAGACACTTAATATTCCCAGATCCATTAGTTAAGATAAGACTAGCTGTAGAACAAACACCAAAACTTCACTGTTAATGAAATATTGCTACTTGCTCGTCACAGTTCGCTATCGGCATTCCTCGGGAGCAGGCAGCCTTCCCTCCCACGGTGATTCAGAGATCCCAACTCTTCCAGCTTTCAAATTCTTCCATCCATGAGGGCATCAAAGTCCTCTGCTTCTTGCTCTTGGAAAGGGAAAGAGAATATGGGAAAATCCCACCCGCTCTGTAAGAGTCTGGCGGGAAAGGGACTCATCCTCACTTCCGCTCTAATCCAATGTCGAGAACAAGACATATGGCCGTGGAACCGGCAAGGACAGAAACCAGAGACCGAGAAACATGGTCCAGCCTGGGACGGCAGGAATTTGGGGGTGCACAGCTATAAAATTTTGCCACACTAAACCTCTACTTCTATATCTGTGAAATGGTAATAACGGTTTTTGCCCTGCCACCCCACATAGAGACATTGCGGGAAAAGCAGTAATAAATGTTAATGGTTTTGAAAGTGGTTCCAGAGGATCACAGCCCCACAAGAGAGTATTGTCCCTTCTAGCTATGAACTTGTCTGTGCCTTTCAGCATTGCAAGATTCGAGTCCACGTTCAACTGCTAGAGTTAGTTGTCAAAGCCCACGTGTTTGTCCCCATATCCATTGCCCTTCCCTTCTGGGAGCTTTTGACCAAGTCCATCCCCGACTCCATGAGACCACATACTTTCTTGGCGTCCGCATTGTGGCGTTCTCCTGGTCTCCCCACTTCCTCACCGCCCCTTCTCAATCCACTCTCAACCTTCTCGTAGATGTTTCTCAGGACCCTGCCCTGGACCCTATCTCTCACCACAACCCATTCCCCACACAGTTGTGTCCTTGCCGGTGGCAGCATGCCGAGGACCCTAAAAGTGTACCTTGTCACCAAGCTGCTCTTCTGGGCTTCACACTCCCACGGACCACAGGGCTCTTGATACCTCCATCTGAGTGCTTCTCGGGCAGCTCAGACTTCACATGGCCAAGACAGAGCTCCTGACTTTCCCTCCCCAAACCATCCCTCTGCAAATCTTCCCACATATAATCCTCCATCTTCACAAATGACATCCAGTACTCAAATTCAAAAACTCAGAATCGTGTTTTACTCCTTCCTTTCTCTCACTTCCTGTTGGTAAACCCTACTGGCTTTACCATACCCTCCCCCCAAAATGAAATGCCTTCTGTCTGTCTACTTCTATCTAGCTGCTGTCTCCTTAATACTAGCCACTGTCTTATCCCATCCAGATTGCTACAGAAGTTTCTGAAGTAATTACTGAAGTTTAAGTCTTACACCTTATAACCCATTCTCCCCAGAGCAGTAAGAGTCATCTTTTTAAAACATACAGACTCCGGAGAGCAGAGGCATGAGGTGGAGAACAGGACCGGGGTGGCCTGTGTCATTTGAGGCTTTGACTCTGGCCATGCCCGATATGTAATCGCTCCCTGGACTTCCTGCTCACGCAGCCAAACTTCCATTCTGCTTTTGCTGGTTTGAGTTCGTGTTTGATTACGTTCTTCCCCAGGATGTCCTCCCCTCCCCTCTTTTCCCAAGACGAGCTCCTGTCCCCACTATGTCTCAGTTTAAATGTCACCTGCTATGAGACACCTTTCCTGAACATTCTGCTTAAAGATATCTCCTCTCTGGGGC
This sequence comes from Neogale vison, assembly GCF_020171115.1. NCBI lineage: Eukaryota > Metazoa > Chordata > Mammalia > Carnivora > Mustelidae > Neogale > Neogale vison. The sequence goes on along the minus strand of NC_058093.1, from coordinate 160,964,268 downwards.
GCCTGGGTGGCTCAGTGGGTTAAGCCTCTGCCTTCAGCTCAGGTCATAATCTCAGGGTCCTGGGATGGAGCCCTGCATCCAGCTCTCTGCTCAGTGGGGAGCCTGCCTACCCCTCCCTCTCTGCCTGCCTCTTTGCCTACTTGTGATCTCTCTCTCTGTCTGCCAAATAAATAAATAAAATCTTAAAAAAAAAAAAAATCTCCTCTTCAAGTCTGCTTTTCCATGTCTTAGCCCCTTGTTGAGTTCTTTTTGTGGGGTTTGGCTTGGGTTTTGTTTTTGTTTTGTTTTGTTTTGTTTTCCTTTATTGCCTCCTCATGCATAATATAACTCGTACCATTTTATTTATTTTTATGTTTCTTTTAAAATCATTTCTCCCATTTGTAAAAGAGAGGGGATAAGCGGTCTTGGGCTCCATCCCCCCGGCTGGCATTGGCAGGATGTTGCCTGATCACATAACAGCCACCCAGTATTTATTAAATAAATGAATACATGCACTGTGTCTTTGAGCACTGGATAATCTATATTGCTTCAGAGAGGAAAAAAAAATGAGTCAGCACACGATTTTTAGACCTAGAAATGACTTTACTAGACTAAAAAGCCCTTCAGGAAAGTTTTACTGCATTTTCATTTCCTGCTCACCCCAAATACCTTGCATAATGCCTTCCTTATAACATGTGTACAATAACGTAAATTTTTGCTCCCAATTAAAATGCCAATTAAGTCAGCAAAGGAGCCAGGCAGTACTGAATTGCCAAAAATATACCCAAAGCTATCATTCCTCCTCTCAGAATTTACCGTGAGAATCCAGCAGGGCCAGGTTGGCATCAGGGGAAGAAAATTCCCCAGGCAAGTGGGTTAGAGAGCTGTAAATATTTAGTGAATGAATCATACGTTGCTGTAGCAAGTCAATTCCAGAAAGGAAGAGACAGAGAGAGGCAGAGACACAGGAAAATCTGAAACCCTCCGTCAGTAAGTAGAACCTGTCAGCAACCAAACCCGGAGCTGTGAAGTCCATTACGCTTCCCACACATAAATTTTCAATAACTCATGATGGCATTACGTAGCCCTCTTACCCTCTGATTCTCCCCGCCTCCTCGGGAGACCAGCCACAGAGCTGGGTCGCAGGGGGGTTAGGAAAGTCAAGGGCTGGAATATTGGAGCTATGAGATTTCAGCCAGGACTCAAAAGGTGAGTGCTCAGCTGTCTCTGTCAAGTCCTGTAATATAATGAGATTTCTTCATCTGTTTCCTCATCTATAAAATAGGAATTAATAAGAAGGCTCGCTCTGTGTACATCACAAACTGTTTCTACAACATATTATAAAAGTACTTTGTAAATTGTATAAATATTATCAAAATTCAGTTGCTAAACATAATCTTATTTTTTTATTATTCTTTTATTAAGTTCTTTTTTTAATTGCAGTATAGTTAACATAGTGTCATATTAGTTTCAGGTGTACAAGATTGTGATTTAGCTCTTTCATACAATATCTGATACTCACCACAACAAGTGATGAGTAATCCCCATCACCTGTTTCACCATGCCCCTCCCCCAACACCTTCCCTCTGGTAACCAGCAGTTCTCTATTGTTAAGAGTCTGTTTCTTGGTTTGTGTGACTCTCCTTTTCCCTTGGCTCATTTGTTTTGTTTCTTAAATCCCACATACGAGCGAAATCATATGGTATTTGTCTTTCTCTGATTGACTTAATTATTGTAGCATTATACTCTCTAACTCCAACCATGTTGTTGCAAATTATCAAGATGTCATTTTTTATCGCTAAGTAATATTCCATCATATGTAACATTCCATTATATATACAACATATTCCATTATGTATAATATTGTATGTATAACACATCTTCTTTTTATTTTTAATTTTTTATTATTATGTTCAATTAGCCAACATATAGTACATCTTTAGTATTCGATGTAGTGTTCAACAATTCATTAGTTGAGTATATCACCCACCCAGTGCTTATCACAAAAACACATCTTTACCCGTTCCATCTATTGATGGACTGGGCTGCTTCTCTATCTTGATTATTATAGATAATGCTGCAATCAACATAAGGGTGCATGTGTCCATTTGAATTAATGTTTTTGTATTTTGGGGGTAGATACCCAGTAGTGTGATTACTAGATCGTAGGATAGTTTTAATTTTAACTTTTTGAGGAAGCTCCATATTGTTTTCCGCAGTGGCTGCTCCAGTTTGCATTCCCACCAACAGTGGACAAAGGTCCCTTTTTCTCTACATCGTCACCAATACTTGTTGTTTCTTATCTTTTTGATTTTAGCTATTCTGACAGGTGTGAGGAGATACCTTTTGTAGTTTTGATTTGCATTTCTCTGATGATGAGTGATACTAAGCATCTTTTCAGGCCTCTGTTGGCCATCTGAATGTCTTCTTTGGAGACATGTGTTTATGTCTTCAGCTCTTCAGCCCATTTTAAATTAGATTATTTGTTATTTTCATTGTTACTGGCACAAATCTGTACTCTGGTAGTTCCAGAGCTCTTTACTCACTTACATTCACCACAAAGATGAAATTCATATAATAATATAGTTCTTTGTACATACCTGAGAGCTATTGAAAAAAATATATGATCCAACCACTTGTGCTGAAAGCACTTTTGGGAAAGAGTTCCAGATACTCACTAAACCTAAATGAAAGCCAGACTCTGGCTTTCTTTCTTTTCTTCTTTTTGTCTAATGTTTGTCACATTAGCCAAAACATGTGGTCCCTTTAAAAATGTTATCACACGGAGACTCATGAAAAAATTGATCTATGAGATATCTGGACAATGTAGTTCTCTGAATAGCAGGGAGAGTAGGTAGTTTACATAAAGTCCTCATTTCCCAACAGTAGGTCACAACCCAAATTGGAGTTGTGGGTAGCAAAGTGTTCTGGGGAAAAGATATGCCCTCCAGCCTCCTGACCAATCATAGTAGACCAAGGAGAAAAACAGTGTCTGATGGAAAAGTGCTCAGAGGAATGAGCCCTGTACTAGTCCCACTTGTCCCCTTAGCCTCAGAAACAGTGAAAAGAGTAGAGGACCACATCCCCATTCGGGAGAAACCTGTGTGCTGTATGGGTTAAGTACAGGACTTTGGTGCCACCTAATAACTGTGCAACATTGTGACTCAGGCAATTGATTTAACCTCTCTGTGCCTTAGTTTCTTCATCTGTAAAATGGAAATAATGGAATAACTCTCAAAAGGACACTGCGAGGAATTAATATGGTAAAATGGTATGGAGTTAGCAACGTACCTGGCACTGCCTGTGTCCTGGCACACAGCGAGGGCTCAAAAAGGCCCGTTACTCCTAATATTTCTGAATGGAGCAATAAAAACGTGATTTTTGTTTCCTTCTTAGACTTTAGGGTCACAAAGGCTTAATGCTGCTCAAGTTGACATTACAGTAAGAAACTTTGGGAAGAGAGTGCTTGGTGATTCAGTCAGTTAAGCATCTGCCTTTGGCTTAGGTCACAGGTCACAATCCCAGGGTCCTGGGATGGGTTCCTTGTTTTACAGGGAGCCTGCTTCTCCCTCTGCCTGCCATTCCTCCTGCTTGTGCACTCTCTCCCTCTCTCTCTGACATATGAATAGATCAATAAAATCTTTTTAAAAAGAAAAGGTGGGAAGTTATTTCCTAAGATAACCCTTTTACTTGAAAGGACCCATCAATGACCCTGAATTTAACCTGTTCCAATAAAAATCATGTCAAAGTTTCAATGGATTCAGTTATCCGAAGGCTCTAATTTACAAAGGGAACGTTCAGTTGCATTATTCATTTCTCTCTGGTTAAATCGTCAATAATCCTAATGTAAACTATTAATCCATACAGAAGCACCAAGGAGCACTTTTCTTTTGCTATTAGGTTTTATGCTTCTACAGCATTGCCTTTAAGTTACATAAAGAGGTCTAATGTCTCCTGATCGTGAAAAAAATTAGCTGCTTGGACCCTTACAGGATCCCTAAGCCATTTCTGCCCTGTCCCCAGTGGTCTGAAATGGCGTTTTCTAGGCATTTTCCTTGAAAATAAATCCTTTTAATGCACTTTACCTCTTGGGTGACATCTGAGTATCCAGGCCAAAGAAGGCATCTGATTAAAACGTGGTTTGAAGATGAAGCCCAGAAATTTTAAATACATTTTCAGAGTTATTCTCAAGCTGTAAACATCTTTTGTTTTTACCATAAATTTTTCCAGGTTCTTATTTAGCGGTTCTCTCTTGAGCATAAGAAACAAAAAAATCTCAAATAATTTTAATCATGTATCTAACTCATTTGTTCATTTATTTATTCAACCATTCACTGTACATTTATTGATGTTACAGACAACGTATAAGCTTTACAAGAAACAGCCCTTGTAACGTATGTGATGATCCAGACACAACAAATTATTATACTATAGTGTTATAAGTTCTTTCTTTCTCTTTTTCTTTCTTCCTTTTATTTATTTGAGAGAGAGAGAAAGAGTGAGTGTACTAGAGTGTGAGCAGGGGGAGGAGCAGAGGCAGAGGAGAAGCAGACTCCCTGCTGAAGGAGCGGAGCCCAGTGGGTTGGGGGGTGTCTCTATCCCACACTCTGAGACAGTGACCTGAGCCCAAAGCAAAAGTCTGATCCTTAACCGACTAAGCTACCCAGGGGCCCCTTGTAAGTTCTTTAATACAAATATGTGCCAAGTGGTAAGGAAGCTCAGGAGTAACAATTTTTTCTGGAGGTGTTGGGAAGGGGTATCACGAAGTAGGAATAAGGTGGGTATTTACAATGAGTAGAAGTCAGATTGTAGAAATGAAGGAGGAAATCACTAATTATAAATGAAATAATGTTAACATGAGTTAACATTTAGACCACCGACTAGTACATGGTGAGTGCCATAGAGATGTTAGCTGATGTCAAGTATTACCATCCCAGCACCATCATCTAGACAATAGGAGTCATGGGAGCGCTAACCACTGATGTTACCCGGGGGGCTGCCTCTCTTGATGTCATGTTGCCCTCGACAGGTTCATCTGCAGTTTCAAAGGTCATATTTAATAAACACGACCTACTGCCATCTAGCACTCTTTCTCTGTCCAGCTAAAATATTGGGCTAAAAGTATACACTTCATAATATGGGAAAAGTTTATTTAGAAGAGATCGAGATGGAAAACCCGTGTTTAAGGTAAAAGGGAAAGAACTGAAGAATGGAGGGGAACAAAGTCAACGTGCTTAGGAGTTTCATCCCGGGGATATCTGATGGCAGTTGCAATGGAATGTCAAAGGTTGGCTGTTTATTAGCATAGAATTAGCTGTGCTGCAAAACCAGTAACAATGAGCTCTCCTGTGGGTTAGCACAGAGCAAGTCTGCCATGAGTCTGGAGGCTCATAGAAAATCCTTCTTCTAGGTCTAACAAAGATGAAAATGCCATGAGTCTAGAGGCTCTGCAGAACAGTTCCCCTCAAAGTGGCAGTCTGGGGACTCGGTCTAATACAACTATGCCAGCCAGAACGCATGGCTTCTGGGTCACCAAAAAGGGGAGGGAGAGACCTGGAGAGTCACACCCCTGTTAATAAATGCTTTGACCTCACAGTGCCCCTCATCAATTGTACTTCAACTCACAACTCATTGACCATAACTAGTCTTATGACCTTATTTAACTAGTAAGGGGTATTAGGGAATTCATGGGAATACATGGGTACTCAGCTATTTTATAATTTTTTATTTCTTTTTATTTTTAAACTTTTTTGCAGAAGTGGAGATTGAAGAAAATGCTGTTTTTTCCCTTATAAATGGTTTCTATTAGAGTCACTCTTCTCAGTAAGTTGAAAAGTCATTGATTTTTTTTTTTTTTAAGAAATCATGCACCCTAAAACTTAGTACCTAGGTATGGAATATAGAAATTTTAATAAATTTTATCAATATAAATTTTATCAATATAATAAAATATATTATTTTATAATATAAAGAAAATATAAATACATTTCATATAGAATATATTAAATTTATATAAATTTTATTTATTACTTATTTATTATTTATAAATGTTACATAAATAAATTTTAATAGATTAAAAAAGTTGGTACTACATGTCTCTACACTGTCCATTAAACTACCTGACAACATCACTTACCATTTTATCTACACAAGTATTTCCTTTTGTCTTTGCTTCTGTCTCATCAAAAGTCTAATTTTTGCCCTAAGAGATGTTTCATAAGGAAAAAAGAAATAGAGCTGACATTACTTCTTCTATATATCATTACCTTGATTTATTGCTCTCTGCTTCTGTAAAATTTGAATCCGCCTTAAAGGAAAATACTTAACTCAGCTGTTCTTAAGACAAAAATGATACTCTTCCACTTTAAGTAATTTTCTTTGTCAAAATATTCTTCAAATGTTTTTTGTTGTTTGACTATTTCTCTGCTAAAGAAAAACTTGAGAAATGCCCTTCTCTATGTCTTCACCTTCTCCATTTTGTTGATCTTGGGATTCATGTCATTGCATGTGAACATGCCTTTACAACTTTTACACAGTATCTTAGCTGACAAAGAAAAACAATCCTTGTCCAAGGTCTAACAAAGATGAAAAGCCTGCCCAAGTATGATTCTTAGCATATAATATTTATTTAAATATGCCCAAGTTCTAATTCTCCAGACTCTCCAGTAATGATACCCAATCAGAGATTCTAAAAACTCCTAATTGATGTAAATGAAGTACATTCCATTATTCTTATCCATAATTCATCAAATTATATGCCCAGATGGGTCACTGTCACCTCCATAAAAATGACAAGTGATTTAAAGTCCTAATGGAAATAGATGTATAGGTTTCAAAATTCCATCAAAGCATTTCTCTTAGAAACATAATCAATAGTGCTTTCAGTGAACAGCTCACTCCAATAAAATGGGTATGTTGCAATTAATTCAGGCCTTGAATTTCACGTCCCAACAGTAACAATGAAATCTGGAGAACTCATGATGGCTGGATGTTCTCCCCAGCCAGTCTTCCAGGCCAGCAGGCATCAGACGTGCCGGCAGAACAGACTGCCGTGCAGCGATCAAGCATGAGGCCTGTTATATTATATTCACTGCAAAAGATATAGTGTCCAAATTTTAAAATTATTTTCTTTTCTTAGGTATGGTAAGAGTAAACTCAAGCATGTCCTATGTCTTTCTTATTCCTTTACTTTGGATCTGTGAGAACTGTGTCTGTCCTGCCTGGCAATCCAGTGTGCCAGGACGCCAATAAATATTAATAGTTGATGCAATTAATCACGTGAAAAAATACTGAGAATTTCTCCCATATCTGGGCTTTTCCAGGGGAACCTATCGCACAGGGGAACATCAGGGACATCACAATGGAGAAAAGGTTTGGAATCATCAACTCCAGGTAAGCCTTGGCGAATATTCCTAAAACAACTTTTCCGGCTACATTTGGTCTAAAGCAAATAGAGTTTTGCTCTCGGCTGTAATTCTCTGGTATGACCTTTCCATATTCGGCCACTTAGTAATTCACGTCTAAAACACCAAGTTAGTAACTTGGTAGTTTTTTTCGCTTCTGTACTGAAATCATTTTTGCAAATAATTTCTTTTACTAACAGTACATACCATTCAATCCCCTGAAACCAAGTGGTTCAATGTCCTCCACTGACAGCTCAAATATTTGCCTCCACTTTACGTAGCAAACAGAAAAGGAGATGGGATTTCAGTTCAAATAGATCAATGGAATGACTTCAAGCAATATTATTCCAAATGCTCCTTTATGACAGTTACGTCATCAAACTGAAACCCGAGAGGCATTGTAAAAATGTACAGACATAAATAACACATTGCTCATGAAACATAACTCTCTTATGCAGAGAATCTAGGAATTCAGAATTCCTCTCAAAACAAACAAATAGGGGCGCCTGGGTGGCTCAGTGGTTTAAGCCTCTGCCTTCAGCTCAGGTCAGATCCTGGGATCGAGTCCCGCATCAGGCTCTCTGCTCGTCAGGGAGCCTGCTTCCTCTTCTCTCTCTCTCTGCTTGCCTCTCTGCCTACTTGTGATCTCTCTCTGTCAAATAAATAAAATCTTTAAAACAAACAAACAAACAAAAACTCACGGTGGTATTCCTTCAACCAATAATAAACTCTGGCATCCAATATTGTGCAAGATCCCTTAGCAGATCCTGTAACTGGCAAATGCAGTTTGACTGTATTTAAAATACTGTTCTCCATTTGCTCATAGCATCACACACCCAGGCCACAGGTCAGAGAAAATGGCTAATTTAATATGAAATACATGACCACGGAACTCATAGGCATTTCTCTAAAAAGCCCCAGACTGCTTCCAAACAATGAATCTGTGTGGGGGAAAAAAAAACAAAACACAATTTAAACTGTCTTAGAGTGGAAAAGTCTCCAGTTACAAATAGTCTCTAGATGATGTTTAAATAAGAGTTGAAGAATAGTAAGAATTCCCAACACATCTGAAACCACTTATATCTCCTATTTCATAAACGAAAGATAGATAAACCAATGTCAAATTTATTTGAGTTGAAATAAAAAACACTCCCAAGAAGAGTATCATCCAGAGTGAATATTTATAGAAAAGTTCTATTCCTTAAAATATATATGTGTTTATGATGTCAAGCATTGCCAGAATCCTTAAGTTTAGGACTATCATATTGAAAGTTTTCTAACAACCTTGCTTGGGAGATGAATATTGGCTTATAAAAAATGCCCAAGGGTTTAAAAAAAAAAAAACCCACTTTGGAGAAGCTAATAAGAATGTTAAAAATTCACTCCAAATCCTTTCCCTCTGACAAAATATCTTCTTCAGTGATCTTTGTGGGATTTCTAAAATATTTTAATAATAAATAGATGTCTCCTTTTTTCTGCCTAACACATTCATAAATTATAACAACTTACTGGTTTATGACCATTCAAAATTTAAATAGATTCTAATTATAATCAAAAGTGGGGGGTGTGTAATAATTTAAGCCAATGAATAACAAATGCAACTCCTAGATATATTGATATTACAATTTTATAATTATGCTAGTTATGACACAAAACTTTACATAGAGGACAAATACAAAAGCAATCATCCCAACTGCTGGTCTTTTTTTTTTTTTTTCCAATTTATTTATTTTCAGAAAAACAGTATTCATTATTTTTTCACCACACCCAGTGCTCCATGCAAGCTGTGCCCTCTATAATACCCACCACCTGGTACCCCAACCTCCCACCCCCCCGCCACTTCAAACCCCTCAGATTGTTTTTCAGAGTCCATAGTCTCTCATGGTTCATCTCCCCTTCCAATTTACCCAAAAGCACATACCCTCCCCAATGTCCATAACTCTACCCCCCTTCTCCCAACCCCCCTCCCCCCAGCAACCCACAGTTTGTTTCGTGAGATTAAGAGTCACTTATGGTTTGTCTCCCTCCCTATCCCATCTTGTTTCATGGATTCTTCTCCTACCCACTTAAGCCCCCATGTTGCATCACCACTTCCTCATATCAGGGAGATCACATGATAGTTGTCTTTCTCTGCTTGACTTATTTCGCTAAGCATGATACGCTCTAGTTCCATCCATGTTGTCGCAAATGGCAAGATTTCGTTTCTTTTGATGGCTGCATAGTATTCCATTGTGTATATATACCACATCTTCTAGATCCATTCATCTGTTGATGGACATCTAGGTTCTTTCCATAGTTTGGCTATTGTGGACATTGCTGCTATAAACATTCGGGTGCACGTGCCCCTTTGGATCACTACGTTTGTATCTTTAGGGTAAATTCCCAGTAGTGCAATTGCTGGGTCATAGGGCAGTTCTATTTTCAACATTTTGAGGAACCTCCATGCTGTTTTCCAGAGCGGTTGCACCAGCTTGCATTCCCACCAACAGTGTAGGAGGGTTCCCCTTTCTCCGCATCCTCGCCAGCATCTGTCATTTCCTGACTTGTTGATTTTAGCCATTCTGACTGGTATGAGGTGATATCTCATTGTGGTTTTGATTTGTATTTCCCTGATGCCGAGTGATATGGAGCACTTTTTCATGTGTCTGTTGGCCATCTGGATGTCTTCTTTGCAGAAACGTCTGTTCATGTCCTCTGCCCATTTCTTGATTGGATTATTTGTTCTTTGGGTGTTGAGTTTGTTAAGTTCTTTATAGATTTTGGACACTAGTCCTTTATCTGATATGTAGTTTGCAAATATCTTCTCCCATTCTGTCACCAACTGCTGGTCTTAAAAAATGCAAGGCAACATAGAATAGAATAAATATTTGGGTATTGGTTTTGGCAAGCAATTTTACGTAGTTTGTGTCTTGGGGCCTTTGCACCACCTGGAATTCCTCTCCCAGCCAGCTGTTCCTAGCCAGGTTGCCTCAGCCAAGCTCTTTTATTCCTGAAGCATCCAGCATTGGGTGTGAAGCTTCCTGAAGGTTCCCAGGCCCTCAGTGCCTATCCCACCACAGTACTCATCACCCCGAAACACAATTTCCTCTTCACTTCTTAATATATTCCTCTGGCTGAAAGATTCTTCATGGTCATGATCATGTTTCATTTATCATGTTATTTCATATTCCTATCACCTAAGAGATGCTCAGTACATAATTGTCAGTTATTGCTAAATGGATAACCACCAAAATACAATATAAGGAGCGGTATCTGAAAATTACATTAAAAATGTTTTAGTATCAACAACACATACTCACCTAAAAATGATATATCTGTCACCATACCTCCAATTTAGATGTTTGGCTAAACATCTGGGGGAAACATTACTTTGAGAATATTCTGTCTTTTCAAATAAGCTATATGATGGTTCCCATGAAACCTGCTTATAAACCCCTTTTCTATGTTGGCTTAGTTGAAAATAATCATAAATGAAAGTTATGGTGCCTGTTTTTTTCCACTGGTGAAAATACCAGTTTTTCACTGGTATTCCACTGTAAATACCATTTTGTTTTTCAGCCTGAGTTCCTCTCAGTGAGGAACTCTGTCGTTCTTCTTGAGTCCTCTACTAAGCCCTACATCATCTTTAGTAGATAACTCCAACTCCTAGAATATTCCCTTCTTCCACTCTGCCTATTCCTATCCTCCCTTCAAATTTTCTTCATCTGATTACTCCCCTATCTCTTTTCCTCTAGTTTGAAATTGAAAAGGCATCCCACCTCCTGTATTTGTTTCAGGATATGAGGTTAATACACAAAAATCAAGTGCTTTCCTATCTATCAGCAAATGAACAAGTGGAATTTGAAATCAATAACAAGTTACTATTTATATTAGAACCTCCAAAATGAAATACTTAGGTATAAATCTAATAACAGATATACAAGATCTATATGAGGAGAATTACTCTGATGCACAAATTCGAAGAAGAACTAAATGGATAGGTATTCCAAGTTCATGGACAGAAAGGCTAAATATTGTCAAGCTATCAGTTCTTCCCAACCCGATGTAGAGATTCAGTGCAACCTCAATCAAAATCCCAGCCAGTTATTTTGTGGATACCGACAAAGTGATTCTAAAGTTTATATGGAGAAGCAAAAAACTCAGAATAGACAATACAACACTGAAGGACAAGAATGAAGTGGGAGGGTCAATGCTACCTGACTTCAAGACTACTGATTTCAACTACCTGACTTTAAGACTTACTGTGAAACTATAGTAATCAAGACAGTGTGTTATTGGTGGAAGAATAGACAAACAGATGAAAGGAACAGAGTCAGGAGCCCAAAAGTAGGACCTCATAGAGTCAACATATCATGGACAAAGGAGCAAAGTCAATACAGTGGAGAACAACTAGTCTTCAACAAATGGGACTAAAACAACTGAACATCCACACTCAAAAAGAAGGAGAAGGAAAAGAAAAGAGTCTGGACACAGCCCTTATATTCCTCACAATAACTAATTCAAAATGTGTCATAGACCTAAATGTAAAATGCAAAGCCATGAAACTCCTAGAAAGATAATGCAGGAGAAAACCTTGATGACCTTGCGTATGGTGATGACTTTTTAGATATGACACCAATGGCACTATCCATGAAAGAAATAAATGATAAGCTGGACTGCATTAAAATTTAAAACTTCTCCACTGTGAAAGACATGTCAAGAGAAGGAGAAGACACGCCATAAACTCTTAAACTCAACAATAAGAAAACAACCTAATTAAAAAATGGACCAAAGAACTTAACAGATACCTCACCTAAGAATATGCACGATGGAAGATAAACATATGAAAAGATGCTCTACATCACATATGATCAGAGAAATACAAATTAAAATGAGATACCACTACACACATATCCAAATGGCCCAAGTCTGGAACAGTGGTCATACCAATCCTGGACAGGTTATAGAGCAGGAGGGCAGAAGCTCTCATTCATTGCTGGTGGGAATGCAAAATAGCAGAGCCACTCTGGAAGACAGTTTGGTGGTTCCTCACAAAACTAAACATACTCTTAACATACAATCCAGCAATTGCGCTCCTCGGTATTTACTCAAAGAAGTTAAAAACTACGTCCACACCAAAACCTGCACACGGATAGTTACAGAAGCTTCCTTTATACTTGCCAAAACTTGGAAGCAACCAAGATGTCTGTCAGTAGGTGAATGGATAAATAAGCTGGTACATCCAGACAATGGACTATTATTTAGCTCTTAAAAAAAAAAAAAAAAGAGCTATCAAGCCATGGAAAGTTATGAAGAAAACTTAAAGGCATAAAAAAAAAAATACTTAACTGCATTATACCAGTTTGAAAAGGCTACATGTTGTATGATTCTAACTACACAACATACTGGAAACTCTGTGAAAGATCAGTGGTCATCAAGGATTAGGTTGGGTGGGGAGAGAGCAGAATAAATAGGCAGAACACAGACAATTTTTGGAGCAATGAAAATATTCTGTATGATACTTTGATGATGGACACATATCATTTGTCAAAACCCACAGAACGTATAACACCAAGAGTGAACCCTAAGGTGAGCTAAGGACTTTGGGTGATTATGATGTGCCCATGCAGTTTGATCAATTGTAATGAATGTCCCACTCTGGTGGGGGATGTTGATAAACGGGGCGGCAGTGCATGTGTGGGAGTGGGGGTATATGGGAAATCTTCCATTCTACTTAATTTTGCTATGAATCTAAAATTGCTCTAAAAAAAAAAATCTATTTTTTTTTTTAAAGGGAGGGAGAAGTGCACCTGACTGACTCAGTTGGTTAAGCCTCCATCTCTTGATTTCAGCTCATGATCTCAGGGTCGTGAGATGGAGTCCCTAATCAGGCTCCCCACTAGGAATGGAGACTTTGAGATTCTCTCTCTCACTCTGCCCTGCACCCCTGCTCATGCTCTCTCTCTCCCCATCATAAATAAATAAATAAATAAGGAGGAGGGCTCATAAGGGGTTTTATTTAAAAACATGAAGATAAAATGTAGCTTAAGGCTCATAAAGTCCAAACCCCACATTCTATAGCCAAGGAGAGGGAGATGCAGGGAGCACAGAGACTTATCCAAGGTGAGAAAAGATTGAGAAAAAAGAAAACATTTTTTAAATTTTCCAAGCCAAAGTATTGCTCTGGTTTTCCCAAAGGAGTCAAAGTGTATGTATGAAAGTGTGTGTTGGGGTACAGCCAAAAAGTCCTGTGTGTACATATCTGTACGTGTACATGTCTACACAAAATGAAGTAGTAACTGAATAGTTTGTACCAAAAATAGATTTGGCCTAAACTGTCCAGGTAATTAAAGTCTTGTAATTTTTTTTCTTGAATCTTTGAGATGATTGCTCTAATTCTCTGCTTCACTTTAATACATGGACACCCCTATAAAATACAAATTTAAAATGCTACACCTTTTAGACAGGCTTGTCCTTCTTTAGAACCTATTAATATTTACACTTTGATATTAAATCTCCAGAGTCTAATTAGGTGGCAGATGGGGGCCATGTCTGTAAAGGGAACATATTAAAATATCACTGACCTGTCAGCAGACCAAAGCTAGAGAACTTTCTCTACAATTTGTGAGTTAACTCTGAAGGACAATTCTGAGCTGCTGAGCTAAGAGCTGCCTATCACTTCACTTGCCCGCTCTTACTATCTTAACATATGTGGAGATTTTCCAAAATTGCCATAGAGTCACTTACTCATTCTGTCACCCATAGCAAGGGCTAGCATGCCTATAAAAAGACAGAGAGAAAATACCTCATCTGTCTCCCATCCATCACCTCCCCAAACATTCAGGACAGACTCTACTCTCCAATTTTTCAGGTCATTTCACAAAAGCACCAGTGCCTCTCCAACAGTAAAGAAAATCACTCAACCGTCTCTGGGATGATGGGGACACCTTGCCCCTGACCTCCCAATTCAGTATAAATCTAATAATACAGATCATGAAGGTACAGTGTGTCTTCATCAGGAAGTAAACAGCTTGAGGCCTTTTATTCATTTCATTTCTGGAGCATTTCAAGACTACAGACCAGAATAGAAAAATATAGAATCCCATGTCTCTACCACTAAGATAAAACAAGTTAACTTTTACAATACTTGCTTCAACCCCTCTATCTATTTATCCATCTGCCTGAGCCCCTTTCATGTGTCCTGCTCTTTCACAGAAGTAGACCGCCATTTTAAAGTTCACATTCCTGTACGTGAGGAGAAGGTGGGAGACGAGGAGAAGGAGGGGGAAATGGGGGGGGTGTTTTTGTATTTTCCAGATTGATTATAATGAGAATATATTACTTTTGTAATAAGGCAAAATCATTTGGAAAACAAAAATTAAAACAACAGTGTTATCTTCTCATTTCAAGGAGTACAGATGGAACGCATTCTTGAAAAAATTGTTTTCTATCACAGCTTGGAAAAGTATGTGTGGACAGACCACGTTCACGCTGTCTGAGCAGGGAGAGAGAGGAGTCAGGGCTGCTCCTGCTGTCCCTGATCACGTTTCAGTCCCCCAGAGGGTGGTGGCCTCCTCCAGCCTCCCAGCAGCTGGTAGGGGCACACATTCTGCCGTCAACACGACCTCGCCTAAATGCCCATGGGCCACTCTTCTTTGATTAGGAAAGAGGCCATTGCTTCCATGAGAGCAGTTTTTAAAAATTGATGAGAAGGAAAAGTAATCCTTTCAACAAAGGATACTGAAATAATTGGACAATAACAGGCAATTTTTTAAAAAGAACTTAACCTAAATTTCACACCTTATAAAAATTAACTCAAAAGAGATTAGAGATCTAAGCATAAAATGTAAGACCATAAAATGTTTACATGAAAATGTAGAAGAAAACTTCATGACCTGAAGGGAGACAAAAAGGTTTTTGACATAACACCAAAGATGTGATCCCGAAAATTTAAAAAAATCATTAAATTGGACCTTATAAAAATTAAAAATGCTTGCTCTGAGAAAGACCCTGTTAAGAGGATGAAAAGACAAGCCACAGACTGGGAGAAAGTACTTGCAGATCATATGCCTGACAAAGGACTTGTATCTAAAATGTGTGATAAAGGGACACCTGGGTGGCTCAGTTGGTTAAGCGTCTGCCTTCAGCTCAGGTCATGATCCCAAGGTCCTGGGATGGAGCTTCACTTGGGGCTCCCTGCTCAGCGGGGAGCCTGCTTCTCAGTCTCTCTCTGCCTGCCTCTCTGCCTACTTGTGTTCTCCGTCTGTGGGGTAAATAAATAAATCTTTTTAAAATAATAATAATAAATAAATTATTTAATTATTAAATAATTATTTAATTACTAAATAATTATTTAATTATTAAATAATTAATTAAAAAATAAAAATAATTTAAAATCCAATTTTAAGCAAATTATATTACATTATTTACATATCTATGGGTGAATCTACACTAAACTGGTATAATAAAAAACAGTAGTTATAAATATAATGAAGGAAAAAATGTTTACCCAAGATGACCACCATATGAGAAACTGAATTAAATGATTGTGTGCTGCCTTTTTCTGTAGGAAGTAAAATTATTTTCTTGGTCCTTCAAGGAGTTACTCTTCTCATTAACAAAAAGCATGTCTTTTTTTCCTGCAAGGCCCCATACCCTTAGAAACCCTTAAGCATGATTTAAGTTGTCAGCAGATTAATTTGAACTTTCACCAATAAATTATTCATATTTTTTCCTCCAATAATGACTAATGGAATATGTAGGAAATGTGGAGTGTTCACATTTTGACAGTCATTTTTATCAGAACACTGAAAGCAAGTACTCTTAAACATTTATCACAGGACTACATTAAAATCGGTTGCAGACAGAAGGAACGAGAAGAGACTCATTATCTAAATTCCTGAAGTATGGAATGATGTGGTTGTGACCTTTAATTAATATAATGCTCTACAGATGGGAAAGTCTGACACACATGCCTTATATTGTACAAACTCCACCTAAGTGTTTGCTAAATCAACATTAAAAGCCTGAGTTGCTGGGTCACACATAGTTATCTTTATTTATTTATTTATTTTTAAATCTTTGGCCCCAGAGAAAAACCACATTCTGAAGGACAGATACACTGACATATGCATAGAACATGAAAAGACAGCAGTATGTTGTCATGTTGTCCTTTTCCTCACACTTGGTAGAATTTCTCCATTGCTCACTACTTCGAAGCAAAAATTACTAGTTGTTCCAAAACATGGGCTGGTTTTATAAACTGATCTTTCACGATTTCAAGGAAGAGTGCCCATAATCTCAACTGACCTAAAGCAGGCCTCCACAGAGCTACTAGTCCCCGCGGCCAACCGCTCACACAGAGCAACTCCCGGGAGTACTGAAAGATATTTGGGGAAAGCCTTTTCTTTTCCGTAGGTGAATTCACTACACGTGGAGGTTTGATGGGGGGCTGGGTAAGTCAAGGGGCTGCTCCTGCGTCTGGTGAATACAGTATGTTAAAGATTGTCTAACTATCAGGTTATCTTGCAAATCAGTTCCTTTTCTGACCTAATACCTAGAAGGTATTAAGCAATAACAGGCTAGCTGGTAGAGCCTTACAGTTTTTCCTTAAAGAAAAATGCATTTAACAAAATATTTTTAAAATATAAATATTTATTCTCTTTATCAGTGACTGTTGTCCTACATTTAGTAGTTTTTAAGACTGTATTTTTTTTTAGAGCAGTCTTAGGAGGATAAAGCAAAATTGAGAGGAAGATACAGGGATTTCTCATAATACTCTCCCTCCCCTGCCAAACACACGGCCTCCGCATTATCAACATCATTCACCAGAATGGTACTTTTTTTTTCTTTAACCAAGAATTAACCCATATTGACATATCATAATCACCCAAAGCACTTAGTTTACCTTAGGGTTCACTCTTAGTGTTGTACATTCCATGATTCAGGATAAAAGATTACCATCGTTATGATATCATATAGAGTATTTTCAGTGCCCTAAAAACCCCTACATTTAAATTTTAATTTAGGTGTTTCTTGGGGGTATTTTGCCCTTTCAATAATATGGTATTTTCGCGTTGGTGGTATAGTGGTGAGCATAGCTGCCTTCCAATAATATGGTATTTTTATTTTATTTTATTTTTTGAAGATTTTATTTATTTGAGGGCAACACTCTCAGTCCCCTCCCTCCTGGGGAGTTTTGTACTATCCCTTTGCTATCACTCAATAAATCTTGCTTTAAAAAAAAAAAAAAAGATTTTAAGAGAGAGCACTGCATGCGCATATGGGCATGGGGGATTGTGGGGAGAGGGAGAGGGAGAGGGAGAAGCCGACTCCTCACTGAGCAGAAAGCCCCAAATGGGGCTCAATCCCAGAACCCTGGAATCATGACCCGAGTCTAAGGAAGCCACTTAGCCAACTGAGTCGCCCAGGCGCCCCAATGATATGACATTTTATTTTATTTTTAAAGATTTTATTTATTTATTTGACAGAGATCACAAATAGGCAGAGAAGCAGGCAGGGGAAGGGTCGAGAAGCAGGATCCCCGCTGAGCAGAGAGCCGGAGGAGGGACCCGATCCGAGGACTCTGGGATCACGACCCCAGCAGAAGGCAGCGACTTAACTCACTGAGCCACCCAGGCGCCCCAATATGGCGTTTTAGAAGACAGAGTGTAAGTACCTTTATTTTGTTTTTAAAAAAGACTGTTTGTGTGACCAATGGATCTATCGCAGCTGCTAACTCAGGAAATGAACCCAGAGCCCCGGCCTGCTGCTACAGCCCGCTGCTCCATCCCAAGGAACCCAAGGCGGCCCGACAAATGGAAAGCACAGCGCCCGCCTGGATTTGCCAGTGCTGTTGCCTAACAAACTTAGATAATAAGCTTGTCTCAAGGGAAAACAATAATTGAAAGAGGGTTTGAAAAAGAGATTTATTTCAGGCGGCGGCGGAGGGGAGAGATGGCCGGCTTAAGCCTAGAGTTTTATAGGAGAGGTTAGGGAGGTGCAGGAGAGAGAGCACGCAGGCAGAGTGGGCGTGGTCAGGGTGTGTGTGTGTGTGTGTGTGTGTGTGTGTTCGTTCAGCCCATAATCTTGGGCTGGGAAGGTGGACATGGGGGTGGGTGGTCTTCCGAGCATTCTGTGCTATCAGGGCTTTTCTGGTTTGATGATTGGAATACTCTGGTTATTGCAAAACATCCTCATCCATGCCTCAAGATGGATGGGGTTGAGGTCTATAGTTGAGCAAGAGGGCTCACTGACATTAGGAGTAAATATTTTAATAATCCAGGAATAGGTCTGAGCACACAGATTATCTTTCTTAAAACGGTAGTAAACAAGTAGTTTAATACTAACCAGGTAAATACCCAAAAAGTGCGGAGAAAATAAGACTTGTATTTCTTAGAGCAGTGCTTCTCAAACTTTTGAGTGTTTACACATCAACAGGGGATCTTTTAAAAATTCAGATTTGATACTACAGGCCTAGGGTAAGTCCTGAGATGTGTCCAACTAGCTCCTAGCTGGGGCAGATACTGCTGGTCCCTGGACCATGTTGTGAACATCAAAACTTTATCCTCCTGTATCACTGAAAGCTGATCATTAATAGGGAAAATAAAATAGCAACCCATGCATAAGAGTGTTTCCCCAAACAGTAACACACCATCATTGCCTTCTGGCAATTTCCTTAGCCTTCAGACCCAACGCCTTCACAACTAGCATTTGACATGTGCTATGGAAACAAGTCATTCAATTCTATTAAAAAAAAAAAAAGTGATGGAATTTTTCACTTTTTAAATAGTAAATGTGTCTTTATGGTACTTATTACCTAGATAAACCTATTACATGGCAAATGTACCTATTTGTTTAAGACTAAATTAAAGCAGAGATGAAGGTTAGTATCTGTGGGATTACTCTTCATTGAGCTACATAAAGGTAATGATTGATTAGGTCTTTTTAGAGGCAGGGAAGAATTTCAGTATGAAACACCATGAGTACTCACCTTTGCTTACTTACTTGAAACAAGATGTTAGAAGTGACATTTGCTCCTGACAGATTTTCCTCTTGTTCATAGAAAAGAGGGTATACTTGCTTTATTAATTCTGTTGCTAACAGTAAATTTCTGTGAAAATTTCATAGTCATCAGTCACTAGCACAATTTATAGAAGTTAAATCTCTGCTTTAGAAATAAATGTCTCTAAGAAAATAAATATGAACTTCAAATTTTCAAGGTACATATAAACATAAGAGAGATAAACACATACATTTTTTTAGAGTTTATTTACTCATTTTGAGAGAGAAAGAGAGACATGTGTGCTGGTGTGTAAGCAGGGGCAGCGGCAGAGGCAGAGGGAGAGACTCCATGCGGAGCACAGAGCCCAGTGTTGGACTCATTCTCACGATTCTGAGATCATGACCCAAGCCAAAAATCAAAAGTCAAGTTTTTAACCCGACTGAGCTCTCCAGGCACCCCAAACACATAAGTATTAGCTACAGTTTACATTGAATGCAACACATAGGGGAAAAATACTTTGTCAAGAAGAATCTAAAAAGAAACGTATCACCTAGCAGGGATACTTCACACTTTATTTATGTGTGTTATATCTATCCATATTTACCACACCAGAATTTAAAACAGAAATGTTCTTAAGTATTTATTTAAAATAACAATAGTCAATATATTACATGTTAACATAAATAACATTTTTTTATGAAAAATAACTGTCCTTTCCAAGACAAAAAATACTTAGAGAGAAGAGTAGCCTTGTTTTATAATTTTGCAAACCTCGTTGGGGTTGACTTACTATAAAACATCTGGATTCTCATAACGGCATCTGTATTCTGTCTTTTGCAATATTGTGTTTTGGTCAAAATACAGAGGAAAATTCTACATCTCACAGATATGCATTTTAGAGGATTATTTTCAAAATCTTTTCAGATTAATTTTGGATATGTTTGTCTGATATTACACCAAAATTCAGCAAGTGCTAGTTTCTTATATATTAGCTGCCATGTGGAATATAAAACCATATCAATGAACTTTTCTACCCTATTAGATTAAAATCCATTGGTCTGTCTTGCCCTTTGATATATAATATAATTTTGCAACATCCTGCACTGGTCATTTGGAAAATACTGTTTGCTGAATTATGCAGATGTTCCAAATATTGACACATTTTATTATACAACTTTTATTAAAATCACATTTGTTAATATCACCACCAATCTCATCAGAAAAGTATTAGAAAGCTTTCATGCTCATAGTAGCAGATTCAGTTTCCCAAAATTCTGATTTGCACTGCAAGACTGGGTTTTAGCATTATGAACAATGACAAATATCCACTGTTTTCTTAAGGTGACAGATTCATTCATTCATTTTTGAGGAATATATATAGCAAAAACTCAAATCTAAACAACTACATGCCTCTGATAGTCAGTCTTTAAAGTAAGAGGGTGTACACCAAAGAAAAAGCTAGTTCAGTTCACAACTTGATTACAAGAGTGCTTTTCCTCAAGACAAACAAGATCTGTCTAGATCTCTTCCTACAGTTCCATCACCAAACCTGGATGAGAGTTCTGCTAGATCTGAGTCCAGTGTTTGAATCACCAGACCCATACTTGCTACCATGTCCAATGCCTCTGGTCTTGCTCCATCCCTCTTATGACGGACAGGGGAACTACTTCCTGCCTGGCTCCAGCTCACCCCGTTTTACAAGGGCTGAGCTCTGCTTTCATTCACCGCCACCTTGCTTCATGTGAGATCCTTGGCATAGACCTCTCCCTACTTCATCTCTTTACTTCCAAAGCTGAGCTTCAGTCCCATGTCTTTGTAATCCAATGTTCCACCGTTCTGGACAAAGACCACAACCTGTTGTGGTCCTAGTAGGACATGGCATTTCCTTTCAGTGAATTATAACTCTATTCTCAGTTCCCAGGGTCATTGCTAGACTCCCTTCCTATAGTATACAGTTGGTTGTCCTTTACTCCCACCATCTCTGAAGATGGACCAGATAGCCTAACCTCCTGCTTAAGTCAAATCCTTGCATTTGTCAATGGTGGTAGACCACGAGGCATCTGTTTAGCCCAATATGTACCAGCTTGAGGCAAATGCACATCAATGATGTCAATGAAATAGGAAGCACAAGAGTGTTTGGAGACCACCCGTCTCAAACTGTGGTGTATTGTACTCACATCAGTTGATTTGAAGATGTAAATAGGGCTTAGGGTTTGATTCCAAGTGAAAATTAAAATATACTGGTACTATTTTTCATGCCAACCAAATTACTCTAGTCAGAATAACAGTTCCCTCAATTTAATAGTTTGGCTCTCTCCTTCCCGGAATGTGCAGATTGGCCCATTTTCATCTGATCGTTAGTCAAGGCACAAATACAGATTGTAGTCCGAGTTTTGTTTTTGCCTCTTAAAAAGAAAGTCGGTTACCAGAAAGGTAACTGAAAGAAATGTTAGCTTTGCCTTAGAATTAGGTTGTGCTTTGTTTATTGTTCTTTTGAAAGCGTGTTAAACATGACTCATTTGTTCTCTGCTTTCTAAGCTGCTCTCTGGGGATAACAGAGAGGATGAGCTTCAGACCTGGATTCTGTTCAGGAGACAGTTTGGAGGTAGCTGTGGTGACAGTACAGAGAAGTTCCTCCTGGCTTGCTGTCATAACACAGAGGCCTGGCAGGACTACTGACTCCCCAGTGATCTTTCTGATCTGAGAAAGTGGATAATGAAGCAGATCTGTTCCCTTACCCCCATGCAAGTGAGCCAGGACAGTCAACTGTAGTCACAGCTAATGGCTCATGTAGATTGGCTTCATGCAAACCCAGGATCCAGCAGACTCAGTTCATTTCACAAGACAACTTAATCATGCT
The DNA here is from genome assembly GCF_020171115.1 of Neogale vison. NCBI lineage: Eukaryota > Metazoa > Chordata > Mammalia > Carnivora > Mustelidae > Neogale > Neogale vison. The sequence goes on along the minus strand of NC_058093.1, from coordinate 160,942,043 downwards.
AAACATTAAAATGAAACTTTTCTATTTCCGTTGTTACTGCCTCATCAGGCCAGAAGGATCTCAGCCTTCAAAACTGGCTCATTTACTTATTCTAAAATAGGTATATTAATGCCCAGCTCTGCTAATTCTTCTCTAAACAAATTCCTGTCTGGGTATATACATATGACTCATATTCTTTCCTTCCTCTAGTGATCCAAGAAACATGTTTATTCTATCCCCTCACATCTACATCTGGAAGTCTTATTAGTAGAAGTAAAAAATAAATAATTAAGCTCAAATAGCTCAACTTAGAAAATCTGTCTTCCGTTGCAAATTCACACTTACTCTAGCACGCTGAAAATGCCTCATTGCAGTTTAAAAGGCTTTGGCAATTTGGGGCACACATTTGTTCAAAAATCTTCAAATATTCTCATTTCATATAAACACCTAACATCAAATTAGAACAAAAATCTTAAGAAATTGGAAACAATGGTGTAAGGGATACCACCAGTGCCCTGTTAATATTCCACTGATCTTACTACTTTGGTGAATGCAGGCCAGACCCCGAACACCTAGCACCTGAATTTTCTTCCTTGGGGGGCTTTTTTCTAGCCACTTCGCAGCAACTCAAAAAATGCCAAGGAATTAGCAGGATTCTACAGGAGCTTTCTACCAATGTAAAGGGAGAAAGTAAATAAAATCCCAGATCCCTTAGCCAGGTGGGGGCAGATACAGGTAACACTGAATCGTGTGTTCTACATAGGCTCCTAGAGATCCCCCAGTACAATTAAGCCCAAGCCCAGTAGCCCATAGTGGTGTCAGGCCTAACAATGTACTTTTCTTCGCTATCTTTCCTCCCTGTCTTACTCCCAGTTCTCTTCCTGATTTGCTTCACCTTCCCAAATACATTCATGACACTCCAGTCTGTTTCTCGCGGTCTACCTCGGTGAGAACCCTAATTGAGACACTTGGTGAGACAAAAAGTCCTAAGAAGCAGATCCTCAGGCTGGGGCTCTAGAACTGAATGAGACCAGCCAAAAGACACCATTACTGGTGGTAGGTGGAGTGGTAACAATGCCGGGCGTGCTGTGGTAACCCCATTACTAAGACTCTTACCTGTGATTAAACTGGGGCATAATCCAGGTGAAAGAGGATGTTTTGCATTATACAGTATCTCCGGCACTTGGGAAAGTTGAAGGTAATCATAATTCCATATGGGGAAATTGGCTGGTTAGTGTTTAGTGCAACTGAAGCTCTAAAGGAAAAAAAATGAGAAACTCACTCAGGCTCTCACAAATTCAGTTCCTCTATTCCTTTGCCTGAGGGCATTCTCTGACCACTGAAGCCACTTTGCCCTTCTGTATAGTAGGCCAAAAATGCTGGGAGTTAATTACCTCCAGGAACAGCATTCAACCCATGATCAACAGAAATGATCAACAGCTCTCTCACCTCTTGGATGACTCTGAGACACCTTTTTCATGCTGGCTGCCAGATCTTCCTCATTCACCTTAAGCTCCAGGACCCCACAGTGATGACTGGCTTGATCATACACTTGTTATTGGTTGGCTTCCATCCCTGTCTCACTTTCCAGTGTTTGTTTTATGTCCTACTTAAATTCCTATTCTTGTCTCAAGGTCTGCTTTGGGAGACACCCGAAATAAATCAAATGGTTTCATCCATCATTAGTATGATTTCTTCCGTGTTACAGCTAAAGAACCGGGCAAAACCATGAGGAATGTACAGAATCAAATCAGATAGCATTTAAATGTTTATAAGATTTTGGGCCCTGTGGGGTCAGAAAAATATTCAGTGAATTCAAAACAGGACTGAGAGACAGAGATTAGTTGAATCCTATCAACTGATAAAGCAATTACAAGGAAGAAGAATTGGATTTTGTAGAAACTGAATTTCAGGGACTTGAGTGGGGCTGAGAGTCTCCTCCTCTTGTCTGGACTATTAGGATCACTATACAGAGGGCGCCTGGGTGGCTCAGTGGGTTAAGCCGCTGCCTTCAGCTCAGGTCATGATCTCAGGGTCCTGGAATCGAGTCCCGCATCGGGCTCTCTGCTCAGCAGGGAGCCTGCTTCCCTCTCTCTCTCTCTGCCTGCCTCTCTGTCTACTTGTGATTTCTCTCTGTCAAATAAATAAATAAAATCTTTAAAAAAAAAATCACTATACAGAGAACTGCTGCTATAGGACCTTGGCAGTGTCTTAGAACAATAAACCTGTGATCCAGACAAAAATATAAGCAAATATGCAACCTTATCCACCTGGGAAGGACTTAGTAGAGTAACCCCAATTTACTGGGTAAAACACTTCCCCTTTGTTCTCCCATCCCCACTAAGGAAAAATTTAGATTAAGGGAGAGAGAGGAAAAAGAAGATCAAATATATAATATTCTTATATTAAATGTTAGGAAAGCATATGCACAATTGGCATTAAGAGTATGATTAAGAGAATAAAAGATCAATGAGGTTCAAAATGAGTAGGAAGATCCTGACCTCACTGCCTCTCATAAACACAGCAAATCTAGAGCTACATGTGGAACAGTTCCCCTTAAAAAGATCGGAAAACTAGCTGAAAGGCTCCTCCACAGCAAAGGTTAAAAGGGTCACATCAAGGCCAGCAGGAGAGACAGAGACATAGTCTCACCAAAAACCTCACTCCCGCCCCGGCAAGGCTTACCCACAGTTGGGAGACATCTCACAAATAGAGAGCTTCTCCCTGAGGAACGAGAGGTTTGTGTTCCACATCACACACCCCACTTCTTGGGACCTGAACCAGAGACACAAGCCCTCAACATGTCTGGCTTCAAAAACCAATAGGGCTTACCCCTTCAAGAACCAAAGGGGTATAGGGAATGGAGATCCTGCTCTTCAAGGGCTCACACACATACTCACTTGCCCCAAGACCTAGTGCAAAAGCAGCAGTTTCAAAAGCCCCTAGACTATATGTGAAGGAGATTGATTTGCTAGTCCAAAAGCATCTGATGCTGGGATAAGACTCGATGGTACTCTCTCCAGAGACAGAGGAGCTGGTGGGCACGATTTCTGTGCTCTCCCTCTATCTGGCTGGTGCTGACTTGCACTCTCCTACGGACTCTCTAAAGCTGGCACGCATGTGCAGTACACACAGGGGGTGCCTCTTGATTGCGTGGCTCTGGTGGCCTGGAGAGCTCGTGTTTCTGGGCTTCACAGGATTGAATCAGAGAAACAGTCCTTGGCAGGTTACCATTCCCTGGGAACCAAGGAGACTGCAGACTTAAACATACCCCCAGGATTCCTATGAAAAAGGCCTATTTACTTGGGCTGGAGCTTCAGCCTGAGGAATAGGCACCAAGTCGGTCACACATCTAGAGGCTACCGAGGTGCTCTCAGGAAATGTAGGCCAGGAAATGCCATCATTGCGCTCTCCCTTGGCCTCGCGCTACAGTTACTGGTATATCCTAGAAAGGAGCTTTTGCACTCATCTGGAGCCTCAGTTGTTTCAGCCGTAACCCAGATTGCCTTTTTCTGGACACCAGCAGGGTTTAGGACTGTGGTCCCACAGGATTACATATATGCATATCTTTAAAGCTGCCTGAGGGTCTGGCTTCCAATCAGCCTGAATCTAGGTGCTGACTGAGATCCCTTCCCTTCGGAACACTGAAAGGTCTTGACATATCCTCAACAACTGGGAGCTTGCAAGCATAAATCAGGCTGCTTAAACAACCACAAAGCTTCAAGAGACAACCAAAAGCTAGGGAGGGCAAGGTTGAATGGCAAGTTTCATCTCCCATACAAGGCCACTCCCTCAAGAATGGAAAAGGTGGCTGTTTTACCTAATATGTAGAAACAAAGAGTTAAGCAAAATGAAGAAACAGATGAACATATTCCAAATGAACAGGATTAAAAAACTCAACAACAAAAAAAACCTGAATGCAGTAGAGGTAAGTAATTTACCTCAAAAAGAACTCAAAATTATGATCATAAAGATGCTCACCAAACTTGGGAGGAGAATAGATGAACACAGGGAGAATTTCAACAAAGAGATAGAAAATATAAGGAAGTAACAAACAGAAGTCACAGAGCTGAAGAATATAATAACAGAACTGAAAAATACACTGGAAGGGCTTAATAGCAGACTAGATCAAGCAGAAGAAAGGATCAACAATCTAGAGGACAGGGCAGTGGAATGCACCCAATCAGAACAGTCAAAAGAAGAAAGGAATTTTTAAAAATGAGTATAGTTTCTGTGGAATATAAAACACATACGCACACAAAAAAACAAAACTCATAGATACTAAAAATAGATTGATGATTGCCAGAGAGGATGGGGGGGGTATGAGGTGGGTGAAATGGGTGAAAGGGGTTAAGAGGTATAAATGTTCAGTTATAAAATAAATAAGTCACAAGGATGTAATGTATAACTACAGTCAATATTATTGCATTGCAGGGTGCCTGGTGCAGGTGCTCAGTCGGTTAAGCATCTGCCTTTAGCTCAGGTCATGATCCCAGGGTCCTGGGATGGAGCCCACATAGGGCTCCCTGCTCAGGCAGAGTCCGCTTCCCCCTCTCCCTCTGCCATCTCCATGCTTGTACTTGCTCTATTGCTCTCACTCTCTCTCACTCTCTCAAATAAATAAAATATTAAAAAAAAATAATAATATTTCATTGCATATTTGAAAGTCGCTAAGAGGGCAAATTGTAAAAGTTCTCACCACAAGAAAAAAATGTATAACTTCATATGGTGATGAATCATAATTGTACTTATTGTGGTGATCATTTTACAGTGTATACAAATATTGAGTCATTATGTTGTACATCTAAAGCTAATATAACATTACATGTCAATTATACCTCAATTGAAAAAAATATTTAAAAAATAAATTTTAAAAAATCAGTCTGATGAATCTTGTGATTCCTTTTTGAAATGTACACTTAAGTAATCCACATGTATTTGTAATTTCAAATGGAAATACAAAGGAATTATGGGCTTTTAAGCAATACTGAGACATTTAGAATAATTAATATGTATAGATTCTTCATGTTTCTAAATATAATTTAATAACTTTAGAAATAAGTTGAGGGGCACCTGGGTGGCTCAGTCATTAAGCGTCTGCCTTTGGCTCAGGTTGTGATCCCAGGGTCCTAGGATTGAGTCCCACATCAGGTTCCCTGCTCCGGGGAAGCCTGCTTCTCCCTCTTCCTCTGCCCCTGCTTGTGTTTCCTCTCTTGCTCTGTCTCTCTCTGTCAAATAAATATATAAAATCTTAAAAATTAAAAAAAGAAAGAAAGAAAAGGAAATAAGTTGAATGCCTGGAAAGACATTTGTTCTGATACTTTAACTACTTTTTATTATTTTATTTTATTTTATTTTATTTTAGAGAGGTGGGGGTGGAGCAGAAGGAGAGGGAGAGAGAGAATCTTGAGCAGGCTCCATGACCAGCATGGAGCCCGATGCGGGGCTCAATTTCACAACCCCGAGATCATGACCTGAGCTGAAATCAGGAGTTGGACACTTAACCGACTGCATCAACCAGGTGCCCCTTAACTGCTTTTTAAAATTCAAATATATTAACTTTATTTTTTCTTTTTTTAAAATTTTTTTAAAAGATTTTATTTATTTATTTGACAGACAGAGATCACAAGTAGGCAGAGAGGCAGGCAGAGAGAGGAGGAAACAGGCACCCCACTGAGCAGAGAGCCCAACGCAGGGCTCGATCCCAAGAACCTGGGATCAGGACCTGAGCTGAAGGCAGAGGCTTAACCCATTGAGCCACCCAGGCGCCCCTAAATATAAATCTTGAGAAAAAACTAGATTTGGATTCACAACTTTATTAAATTAAATACTAATTTTTAAAAATCAAAGCATGCAGGGCACCTGGGTGGCTCCGTTGCTTAAGCAATTGCCTTCAGCTCAGGTCATTATCCCAGAGTCCTGGGATCAATCCCGCATCGGGCTCCCAGCTTCACAAAGAGTCTGCTTCTCCCTCTGACCTTCTCCCCTTTCATGCTCTCTCTCACTGTCTCTCTCTCAAATAAATAAAATCTTAAAAAATTAAAAATTAAAATAAAAGCATGTAGAGTCTTTTCAATAAACAAAGCTGCTTTCAAGGACAGCCAAAGACTCACCCTTTAAAAGGCTAGAATGCAGTGAGCCTGTGTTTAAAATCACTGTATTATTTCAGATTTTAAAAGAGGGGCAGTCTAGCAGCACAAACCCCATGAATCACCAGCTCTTCTCAATGATTTGTGTTTTCAACCCTTTCATCCTCTTGTCTGAATTGCATCTATTTACTGCCTGATTCCTTTTGAAATTATTTTCATATTCTTCCTGTCAGAGCCAGAACTCTCGTGATATTAAAATGACCTTCAGTTGGATTTTGCAACTGTCTGATCCCCAGCCTCAATACGTAGTCACGCTGCTGACCTTCTCTATACCTCAACCATTCACAACGTAAAGAGATTGGAGCACTTTTACCTCCACTGCCTCTTTCCTCTCCCCTCTTAAAAGAATCAGAATCATGACCTTGGTCTATCTCTCTATTATCCTGATTAACCGAATATGCACAGCTATATGAGGTACAAGTATCAGTTTCTTTAAATCAATGAAACTGCTTTTAAGATCAGGGTTTGGGGTATATGTAAAGATTTGTTGTTGTTGTTTTCTTTGTTTTACTTTAATAACTTCCCTAAAACCTTTTCTTACCTTATTAAATGGGATCTTTTGGTGAGTTTCCTAGAAAGTTATAGGGCATATTCCAGATAAATAAAACAAGACAATGTGTTGTCCTGTTTTTCTAGGTCGGACTAAATAGCAGTGGATGAATTTACTTTACATAAAAGGTCTTCTGAAAGACAGTAAGTAGGATGCTTAGATTTTTAAAAATGTTAGCTACTGTTTACTGCCATAAATCGGTCAGAAATTGAGATCAAAAGACCCAAACATGCCATCTATATAAGTCACTACCGTTCTCGTACATATAACGGAAGCAGCAAGCTGGTGAGAATCCCCCCATCTGCACCATCCCAAACCCAAGCCCAAATCCTGGGGCTGGTATCTCCACCTGGAATCTTCATTCCTCGGAATTCCTGTGACTTAAACTTGGAAATTTCCCTTTCATGCTTCCAGGTCCCCAAACCAGACTGTACTCCTTCGTTTTCAACAGATGAGCCCACCTACTTCTCCAAGAAAATGAAGACCATTCCTTCTCTTCTCCTGCATAGCCATGCAGCTAACGTGTCTGGAGCATCTGTTATATGGCAGGTGGTATTCTAGAAAGAATATGCCTGAGAGAAAAATAAGATATACTCCCTGACTTCCAGAAATGCATCGTCTAAGGAAGTGGAGGACGTGAGAAAAAATAACTAACACAAAATATAATAAGTGTAAATGAAGAAGATGGGACCATGATTCACAATGAGAAGATCTTTTATTTTTTAAAAAAAGAAAGAAAAAGCAAGTGAGAGTAAGAGATATAGTTACCTGGATTTTCCCTTGAATTCATTCTACTTCCTATATTCTAGTTTATTATTATTTCCCTGTCCCTCCCTGATTCTGTTTGAGAAAATGTAAATGGAATTATACATTCTAAACCATGTTAAAAATTCAAATTAATCTAGTAAGTTATAATAGCGCTTAAGACCTTAGTAATTGGGATGATGGTTCACTGCTGACTTATTCTCAATTCAGTGTGAGTTAGCACAAAATAAACAGGGCCTTTTCAAGATGAGAGAATCACAAGATGAGAGAATCACAATGGCCTGAGTGCAGCCATGACCATTTTTAGTGACAGGAATATCTATGGGAGCAGAAAGATGATCACAAATTGATGACCTTAACCTTGAACCAGAGTTTTAAAAAAAACCTCTAAAATTGTGTTCTGCCTTTGCTAATGACACAGATCATAACTCCAGGCAATAAAACTTCATTTACCAGACTTTCCTTCCTAGTCCACTGGAAGTCCCACCTCTACCAACTATTCTGTGACACCAACCAAGTCTCCTGAATACTAAAAGGACCATAAGAACCTGCCTAACTCATGGAAATATAATGGAAATCAAATCACATAATAGATCTAAAATGTTTTGAAAGTTTTAAAACTACCATATGTAGGCAACATATGATATTATTACTGATGTAATAGTCGTATGTATAAGAGCCTGAAATAGCAAGTCTGAGGGAGTTTATTTTGAAACCAGTTGAAAAGAAAATCACACAAAACCACGGAGTCTAAGAAAAAGAAAATAGACATTGAAAACTGATCAGATTCTTTGAAAGGAAGAGATTTGCCCCCATTTCCAGGATGGAGAACTAAGTGTTCTCTGTCAGTTGAGTTTCTATGAGTCTTAAATAATTTAGTACAGCAAAGCCAAGTTCTAGGTTACTAATCTCTTCTCTCTCTCTCTCTTTTTTTTTTAAGATTGTATTCATTTATTTGACAGACAGAGGTCACAAGTAGGCAGAGAGGCAGGCAGTGAGAGAGGAGGAAGTAGGTTCCCTGCTGAGCAGAGAGCCTGATGTGGGGCTCAATCCCAGGACACTGGAATCATAACCCAAGCTGAAGGCAGAAGCTTTAACCCACTGAGCCACCCAGGCGCCCCTCTCTACCTGGACCATTCCAGAAATGTAGAGGTGTCGAGGTTACCATATGGTGCCACGGGTATATGGTGCACCCCTCCAACTCTCCTGGACATTTGCATTCCATCTCTCTTAAAAATAACTTTTATCAAGTCTAAAACATTACTGAACATAAGACATTATTTTTATATACACTACAAAAGAAAGCTCTATTAAGTTATGATATCCCATGACACATCCCAATTTCAGCGATTCTAAAATGCAAAAGTTTGCCTTAGAATCAATGAAGATAGTAATTCTTGCTTATTATAAAAGTAATCCATATTTGTTGAAAAACTGGAAAAGACAATGTATTCGCAGAAACATAGCGGCCCTAAACAGAAGAGCTAGATGAAATAAACAGAGCTTGTGTAACTGAAAACCCGGAGGAGGGACAGAAGTTAGGGTTGGTTTAATTCAGGGACTGAAGGCTGTTTGAGACAGTTTTCCCCCATCTCTCTGTTCTGCCTCCCATAGGGCCACCTTGCAGCTTCCCAGCTGTACCCCAACTCCAGCCTAGAGATAGGGCTGCTGTCCTAGCCCTACGAGCAAGAATTTCAAAATTCACCTGAACTGCTGGGGCATTGAGGTCATCTCACCCCCCCTGAACTGTGGTTGTTGGTAAAAAACTGAATGTGTTCATGAAAAGCTCATGGACTGCATGGGGAAAGATGCAACGGTCAACCAGAAAATCTGCCTGTTGCTAGGAAGAAAGACGGGTGGGAATTGCTTGAAAGCTGTGATGGTTAATTTGATGTGTCCATTTGTCTAGGCTATGATGCTCAGTTGCTTGGCCAAACACTAGTCTAGATGTTGCTGTGAGAGTATTTTTTAGATGGGATTAAAGTAGACTAACCCTCCATTATGTGGGTGGGCCTAATCCAGTGAGCTGAAGGCTTCAAGAGAAATGACTGAGGTTTCCCAGAGAAGAAGGGATGCCCCTAAGACTGCAACATCAGCTCTTACCTGAGTCTTTGGCCCGTTGACTCACCGTGTAGATTTTGGACTTGGCAGCCTCCATAATCATCCCATAATTGTGGAAGCCGATTCCTTACAATCCCTCTCCCTCCCTCTGTCTCCCTCTCTCTGTCTCTCTCTATATATATCTATATAGATATAGATCAAACTGAAAAGTATAAAAGAGACTAGAAATTCTCTGCCACAATATTTTCTCCAACTTTATGTATTTACTTTCCTATGCATAGAAACATATGGCAACATTTTATTCACATGACATCATACTGGGTATACAAGATTCAAAACTTTTGAATCTTGTTTCTGTCCGTTAATGTATCAAGTATCATTTTTCCATGCACTTAAATATTTGAACATTTTTTAGCAGTTAGCAAATAATCCATCACATAACTGAGCTACAATATGTTATATGTTAGCTATTTGACTATATATAGACTTTTTGATGTTTTCATTGTATTCTTTAAATACACAGCACTTTCTCCTTGCATGTAAAGCTAGCTAGATGCTGCCTCTGCGAGTCTCTAGAAGTCAGGATCAAAAGTGTTGCATTTAGCAGATGTACACGTATTTCCAAACTCATCAAGCTGTATGTGTTAAATATGTACAGGTTTTTTGTATATCAAAAAAAAAAAAGTGTTGCACTTTGTTCCACTTGGTACAGGCTGGAGTTCATTCTGAATAAAGAGCTTTTTGCCAATTCAGCCTTTAGCCAGAATGAGTCTGACCTGGCATCCAAAAATACCATGATTCTGGAGATAACCACAAAAATCTCTACCCACCATAAGTGTCTTTGTGGCAGTGATGTGGGCTCCTGGTCCCTGATTCTATGTCATCATCACTATGAAGACCATGCATCTGTTTGCAATTAGCATAGCAATGTTTTTGACTTGTCCAAAATGTGCTTAATCCTAAAAGTTCCTCAAAAGAATGAAAATAGAAAAGAAAATGAAAGGAAGAAGAGGAATTATGAATGGGCTTGTCCAGCATCTCAAGGAAAGCTCATTCTGCCCTCTGCCTACCTCTTCACACTACGATTTATGAGATAGAACTAAATGTGCACTCATGAGTGGTGAACAGAATGGATGTTCTTAGAGAACAAAGAGACACATGGTAGCATGGCAAAGCACATTAGTGTTTCTCAAAGCACAATTGACTGGGGAGTTCCGGGGCCTGACTCTCCTCCCACTGCAGATCTCTCTCCTCATCCATTATCCTCTCTGACAGAGGGCCTGGTCTGAGTCCCCAGAGCCAATGACAGCTCCCAGCAGCTGGATTCTCGGAGACAGTTAAGTGGCATTTTTTCCCAATTACTCTTCTCAGACTTTAGACGGGAGAAAATACATTTTGTGAAACGGTGATGGTAATGGCAAGAATTAATTTGTGGATGTGGTTAAATGCAATTTTAGCAATGCCTTGAAATGTACCATATGCTGAGCACTTCCCTGGGAGAGACAGCTATTGTCTTTAGGAAATTGATTTCTGGGCCTCAGTTTCTGTTATTTTAATATATTTTATAGATTTACTTTTTATTTATTTGGTTTTCCTTTTTTTTTTTTTTTGGCCATATTCTAGAAACAACTGTTCCTTATGAATGCTAGCTTATATTTTAAAAACTAAACCTAAACCTTCCTACCTAAAGATTGCTGGGGGACTCAATAAGACATATTTGCAGTCTCTGGTAATCCTATAAGCTAAAAGAAGAGTAAAAGGATTTTTTTCTCCCAGATACTGAAAGACTAAAATTTGTTGTATATATGAAAGTCACTATCTCATAATAAACTTACATTAAGCTGAAATTTTAATAAAATTCATGGAGTTGCTAAATTACAGAGAAATCATATAATATGGTAAGGAAGATTTGGATTTTCCAAAAAATGGAAAGAAAGATGATTAAAATCAAGGTATTTATGAGTCTATTCAGCTTACTTATATATTCATTTAGTCATTCAAAAAAACTTCTTTGTCATCTATCACATCCCAAACACAGTTCTATATGCTAAAGATAGAAAAGTAAATAAAATGGACAAAAATTCTTGCCCTCATGGGGTTTGTGTGCTAGTGGGGAAAGACATGTCTTTGCACTAAAATTAATTCTACTTTAATAAAAGAGATGAGGCTTAAGTGCTTGAGATACTAAATAATGAACTACCACAAAACCACAGTATAAGAAATTTCAAATTTTAAACAAATATCTATTTGGTATTATTTAATTATGAAATCTTATATATGAGATAAATAGGAAACCAAAAATTGCATGGAACCCAAAAATTAAACTGTCAAATTATCTCTAGATTCTTAGTAAGTGCTAGGTAAGGAATTGGGGGAAATGGCATAGTATTAAAGATATCCTCATAACTTAGCAAGAACATGCCTTGACAAGTTGGCAATAAACAGCATAGAAAGGATGGTGGCCATGGTTTCACAATGCTTGTGATTCCTAAAGAAGGGACATGTGTACAACAGAATGAGAAAACATTCCCAAATAGGGGCGCCTGGGTAGCTCAGCCTGTTAAATGTCAGATTACTGATTTCAGCTTAGGTCATGATCCCAGGATCTCTCTCTCCCTCTCCATCTGCCCCTCCCCACCTCTTTTTTTTTTTTTTTTTTTAAGATTTTTATTTATTTGACAGAGAGAGATCACAAGTAGGCAGAGAGGCAGGCAGAGAGAGAGAGGAAGGGAAGCAGGCTCCCTGCTGAGCAGAGAGCCCCACTCGGGACTTGATCCCAGGACCCTGAGATCAGGACCCGAGCCAAAGGCAGCGGCTTAACCCACTGAGCCACCCAGGCTCCCCCTCCCCCCCTCTTAAAAAAGAAAGAAAGAAAGAGAGAGAGAGATAAAGAAAGAAAGAGAAAAGAAAGAAAACATTCCTAAGTCCCAATTACTATGGTACAATAAGAGAAAAAAGATGTCTGGCTTGAAAAACAAGGTTTTTGGTGTGAAAAGATGGACTGTAGTACAAGGGAGGGACTATCTTAAAATAAACTGTAGTCTAGATAACATTTGAGAACTGACCAAATAGTACACATAGAAAACCAGCAAAGGACAATACACTTTGAGAGAGGTCCAGCAGAACGCAAAACTAGCCTAAATGTCCAATTAAAATCCTAAGACTGTCTGCTTAGTTTGCCTTACCATTATGCAATGGTAAGATGATTCTTAATCATTATCATTATAAATAATTATAAACGTTAAGCTGTTGTGTTAATTTGTCTTAGATGAAGGGATGTATTTGAAGACCAGCTGTTGTGGGAAGGGTTGCAGATTAAGAAAGCAAGCTACTATAAAATCTGTATCTCCAAGCTCTCCTGAGTTTCAGAATTGTATTTACAACACCCACTCGTCATCTCCCTGGAATCCCTTGGGCATGTCTGACTCAATGTGTCCTAAATTGAACTCTGTATCTTGTTCAATATCCCATTTCTTCATCTCAAGTAACAGTTTCTCCTTCTACTCAGAATGGCAAGTGACAAAACCTCAGGGTCACTCTCTCTTCTTCCCTCCCTCCCTCTCTCTCTCTCCACCTTCCCCTTCCCCCAAGCCCTTCCTACTGAAGACCACAGACTTGGGTGATCTCTCTCCTCTCCATCACTAGGTCCTCACGGGCTTTCCTCTGAATCAGGATCCTAGCCTTCTGAGAGAACTTCCAGAACATCCTCCATTCCACTGTCATGCCAATAAACCTGAGCATCGATACCTTTGCTCTAATACCGTTTTTGGCTTGTGTCTGCCTATGTACTATAAATACAACATTTCTTATCTCATACATGTCTATTCATTTGTAAGTACTATACATATACAACTACTGCATTACTATATTGTATACCAAAGAAAACATAAAGGGCACCTGGGTGGCATAATTGGTTAAGTATCTGGCTCCTGATTTCAGCTCAGGTCATGATCTCAGGGTCATGAGATTGGGCTCCACATAGGGGCTCTGCACTGGGCATGGAGCCCACTTGGAATTCTCTCTCTCTGTCACTCTGCCCCTCCCCCTTCTTGTGCACACATACACACTCTCTCTTTCTCTAAAAATAATTTAAATTAGATTAAAGTTAAAAAAGAAAATATAACAATTGACATTTAAAGGGTGAGATAAGGATGAAATATTTGATATTCCATTTTATTAATGATAGGTAAAATCTTTTGTTCTCACTAAAATTTTAGTGAGAATAATGTGGCTGAATATGGATCATAATTTTTGGAAGTTTTATTGCCCTGCAGCTTGAAACCTGGTGCCGAGTGCAGTTGATTTTGATGTTTGGTTTGGTGTCGGTCAGTGCTGCAGGCGCACCTCATGGAGAACCCCAGACACAAACACGGGAAATAGATCATTGCATGAGCTTATGAAATTATGATACTCATTTTTCAAAACCGTCTACCAGTTTTGCAAGGGCTTTTGTGAAAATTCACTAATGCTTGTATCACTCATGTTATCTTCAATCTTTTGAAGTCATTTATCCATTTTTTGAGTCTTAGATTAGTCCACCTAGGTAATATGCATAAATCCACTTAACCAAGCACACATGAACTGTTAATAAATTGCAGTTTGCTTTAAGAATGAGTAAGAAGGTTAGGGACACCCCTGCCTCAGTATGGTGGATCTCAGCTCTTCCCTCATAATCCCTTGTACCTGCTAAGGCCCCCTGTCTGTCTGAAATGCAGACCAAGCAAGAGCACCAAGTATCAATCCAGATGCTACTAAGTCTTTCTCATATTTCAGATAGACATCCAGGTTTTCGCCCTTCCTTCCCACACCGCAGCATATCATCTCACACACCCCCAGAGAGTTCTCACCCCACCTGGAGACCAATGGTCGGTGTCTTACATACAAACATCTCAGCCGGACACACCAGGGCTTTCCTTGTCTATCCCACCGACCTCTCCAGTCCACACACACTATCCTTCAGCCACATTAAACTTCTCATCGTGTGTGAATCTCTGATCGTATTCGTTTTCCTGTTCCTTCTCTGGGATATCTGCCCACATACTCTGCCTCCCTACAAACCACCCTCACCTGCTTTATGATTCTTCATCCTTCAAGACCCAGCAAGAATGAGAGCCCTTCTCTGACTTTCTTCCTGACTGTCCAGTATTCTCTTAGCATTTTATTCATTTTAATAGACTTCGGGCCACACTATGCACCCATCCATCATTTCCTATATTCTAAGTCCCTTGAGACCAAAGACTATTTAGGTAAACACAGCACATAACAGAGTGACTGCCCAATAGAAGGCATCACAAAAATGTTTGTTGAGTATTAGAACTTAGAAAGGTTAAAGCATTAAAATTTAAAAAGCCAGAGATGGGGGCGCCTGGTTGGCTCAGTGGGTTAAGCCGCTGCCTTCGGCTCAGGTCATGATCTCAGGGTCCTGGGATCGAGTCCCGCATCGGGCTCTCTGCTCAACAGGGAGCCTGCTTCCTCCTCTCTCTCTCTCTACCTGTCTCTCTGCCTACTTGTGATCTCTCTCTGTCAAATAAATAAATAAAATCTTTAAAAAAAAAAAAAAAGCCAGAGATGAGCAAATCTCTGCTAAAGAATCAAAGACCATTAGAAAGAAGATTCTAAGGAAACTTAAGGAATCAATTTCTTGTTATTCCCACACTAGTTGACCAGTGTGGACAGGATATAGGGATATGGCAAAAAAAAAAAAAAAAAAGCAATTGGCAAAGTAATGTTTAATGATTTAGGAATTTAGGAAAAACCAGCTGCATTGTATCCCAGCAGGTCCCAACGTGAGTTGGTGGTGATCCCACTGGTCTCTAGAAAGTCATTTGGGCTTCATGGTGCTGCAACTGAGAACTCAAACAGATTTCATTTCTTTTATTTATTTATGTATTTATTTATCAGAGAGAGAGAGAGCACGCACAAGCACACAAGTATGCAGAATAGCAGGAAGAAATGGAAAGAGAAGCAGGCTCCCTGTTGAGCAAGGACCCCCGTGCGGGACTTGATCCCAGGACCCCGGGATCATGACCTGAGCCGAAGGCAGTGACTTAACTGACTGAGCCACCCAGGCATCCCCAGATTTCATTTCTTAGGCACTGAGACCGAGCAGGTAAAAGTTTGAAGATAACACCACCTTTTTAAGAGATGGTTACTAATCAACAAATTAATTAATTGTATCTGCTGCCTTTAAAACGTACTGTCTTAAAAAAAAAATGATGATGGAACGAGTTGACTCTTCTACAGCTGGTCTACATCTGTTCTAAACAGCATTTATAAATATTCCTGTCCAACTTATTGCATTGTATATGAGGGGATTTTTCAATGTCATATAAAATCGTAGACACCTATCTCACCCAGTAGCTTTGTACCAGTCAAGGTAACACTTTGCTCCTTTCAGTGTAATTAAAATAACCTGTGAGGTATATGCCAATATATATCATGAGCACGTTTTCCCCTTTGGCATTTTATGTTTTGTGGAGACACAGTTTTTGCAAATGGACTTGGGTGAGTCCCAACTTGGGACTTGGGTGAGTCATTTAAGCTCTCTCCTTAACTTCTTCTATAGAACAATATTTTTTAGCTAACTGGTGAATATTTACTGATAGGCATTCATAGGATGCTTTGAAGGTGGCATTGTTTGATTGAACATTTATTTACTCAGGAACTAGACTCTAGGGTCATCAGGAGGCAGTGATCCCCGTGAAGCCATCATCCTGTGCCACTTTCACTACTCATCTTGATCAATGCTGTCATAGCTTCGTAATGAACATCTCCATCTCAGTCTTCCATGGTCTCACTGACACATTTGTAAGTGCTTCACTGTAGTCTATCTCTTGAGGTGATGATTTCTTAGAGAGGCATTAAAGCTCAGCAAGGACTCAGAGCTAAAGATAAACCAGATAAAAATGAAAAGGATTCAAACAAATAGTTTAGAATATTAACTGATATTTTCAATATTTTCAATATTTGAAATGTGTGAATGAAGCTCTCAGAATATTAGCTTTGGGAAGATGTTATGTAAGACTATTTGGGAACAGTCTCATGAGAGGCAAAATTTTTTTTTTGTTTTTTTTTTTAAAGATTTTATTTATTTATTTGACAGATCACAAGTAGGCAGAGAGGCAGGCAGAGAGAGAGGAGGAAGCAGGCTTCCTGCTGAGCAGAGAGCCCGGTGCGGGGCTCGATCCCAGGACCCTGGGATCATGACCTGAGCCAAAGGCAGAGGCTTAACCCACTGAGCCACCCAGGTGCTCCGAGGCAAAGTTTTTAAAGGGGTGTCACTGACAGAGTTGGGCAAACAACATAGAATTGTTGAGTTCCAAAGCACTCCTCGGTGCCAGCTACATGTTAGAATAATCCATAGCTCTAGAGCATTTTAGAGCTTATAGCATTCATTCATCAAGGCTTTGCTTCTTGTAAGCATATGAAGTGTGGGGAGATGAAGGAAGCCAGCTTAGCCCACAGAATCTCTGCTCTTTAGAGAAAGAACCTCCAAAGCTTATTGAAAACCATGATTTTATTCTTCTCAATCTGTTATGAGTGATTTTTTCCTATGGATTTTTTTTTTTAATGGAGTGATTTTTTTACCCACAAGACTACATTTCACCATTACTTGGAAGACGTCAAAGGCATAATTCAGGCAATCATAAGAGAAACATGGGACAGTTTGAATCTGCTGAAATATTCCATTCTTCATGCACACATATTCAATCCTCAAGCATAGGGTGACCCTCAATGTCAGCTAAATTAGCAAATGTGCTTATGTTGATGTAACCTTACTTATTTAACAGTCTGTGTGTCACCCATGGTATAATTGAGATGGAAGATATTTCCTGGTCCCTGGGTCACAGAAGACTCTGAATGATCAGTGCCTGAAGTAGACCAACCTTGGCTAAATCAAAAAGTGACCCTGACGGGCAAAGACACAGAATTTTTCACTTTTAAGTGTCTCCCTACATTATTATACTATATAATAATAAAAACAACAATAATGCTTCTCCAAATACTCCACACACAACTGTGTACCTTTCTTGAATTGGTAGTCTTCCCTCATCCTCTATGATAACTACACTATTATGAGTGTAATTTTATCCCCAATCCCTCCATATTAAATGGATCCCTAGGGTAGACTTCCTCCGGCCCTCCAAGGTTTCTACTTCTCCATCGATTTCTGAGTAAATATCTCCTTAAAATTAGGTGAAGACCATGTGGCTTCCTTTGACCAGTGTCATGTGAGAAGTGACCTCTCCTCTGGGTAAAAACATTTAAGGTTTCGTGCAGTTTTCCATACTCTCTTCCCCTGCCATGGTGCTGAAGGAGAGGCCACAGGAACGAAGCAGACTAGAATGTTGAGTCACCCGGAGAGCTGCCTGGAGATTTGGCATGAGTAGGAAATTAACTTATATTGTAGTAAGCCACTGATATTTTGGTGGTGTTTGTTACAGCAAAGTAATCTAGCCTAGCCTGACTGATGCAGTTTCTCACC
The DNA here is from genome assembly GCF_020171115.1 of Neogale vison. Classification (NCBI taxonomy): domain Eukaryota; kingdom Metazoa; phylum Chordata; class Mammalia; order Carnivora; family Mustelidae; genus Neogale; species Neogale vison. Next base: position 160,924,054 of record NC_058093.1, on the reverse strand, counting down.
AACTCAGTTTATATGGATCACCATGTATGCAGCAGCCCAGAGCCTTTTATGAGGCTGTTTTGCCAGTAAGTTGTGTTTATACACGAATCAGCCTCAGTCAATGTCCAAGGCGAAGTCTCACAGAAAGAGCTGGGATCAATGGGAAGGTACTGGGATGATTACTCTGTGTGTTCCACACCCTTGCCAGGTCCCTGAATTAGCACGGAGGGCTTCCTAGTGCAAATTGCCATCTTGATTTATTCCCAAAAATGTATCAGTTTTATGAGAAGAAGGAGGAGTTTAATTCTAGGCGAGTGGGAAATTCAGTTGGAAAAGCCTAGTAAGTAATTGGTAATGCAGAAATGGGGCTTGGAAACAGGTGAAAAATGTGGGTATATATTCAGCAGTAATCTCCATGCACTTGAAAGCTGAACATAAAACATGAATAAAATTTCCAAAAGAAATGGCAGGAAAGTGAGAAAAACAAAAAGCAAAACAAAACAAAACAAAAAAAACAACAAAAAAACCCACAAATCTTAGGAAGCACTCCTATTTAGGGCTAGAGAGAGAAGAAGCAAGGAAGGAAGATAGGAGAACGATGATAATACCCATTCATTCTGAGAGCTAAGAATACCATATCTTCATTAATAAATTCATTTAAATTTAAATTTCAAGGTTTTTAATGAGGATAAAAAATGTACCAGTCCTTAACAATCCATTTACTCCCTCAGATATTAAAATAGATTACCCATGTGACAGACAGCTGGACATTATCTGTAATAAAAAGCAAATGATTTTTTAATTCAATGTCCCAGAACTAATTTATCAGGATTTAAAGTTTTGCAGAAGAAACAGAACTTTTAAACATGTTTGATTCGCTCCACATTATAGTTTTCTCATTTACTCAACAGAATTGTTCTGTACATCTGGCCGGTGCTGAGCACTAAGGGGGTTTAGTTGTCATTCTAGTACCAGATGCCTCAGCCCCCATTCCACATCCTGTTCCCCCTGAATGTTTGGCTCTGTGCCAGCTTTGCTCCTGCTAGGAAGACCCCAAGAGTTCATTAGCTAACATTTTCTGAACCCTAGGTGTGTGTGCCAGACTTAAGGTGCTTTTTATAGGTCTTCCCGTTTAATCTTCAAGACAACCCTATGAGGTGGAGGTTAGTAGTATTTCAATGTTACAGCCTGGGGAGCTTAAATGTTAAGAAACTTGCCCAAGGTCACAGAGCTATTACGTGACATTGAGACTCAAAATAGGCTGGCCAGTGCCAGAGAGGGTCTTCTAAGCCTTGCTGCTTCAAAGTGTGATCCTCAAACCAGCAGCACTAACATTACCTGGGAGTTTGCCAGGTAATGAAGAAAATCAGTCCCCATTCCAGACTTGCTCAATCAGAATTTGGTTTAAACAAGGCCCCCCCGGTGATCTCTCTGCACATGAAAGTTTGGGAAGCACTGTGCTAAGTCACTTCGCTATGCAGACTTGACTTTAAAGGACGCTCCTGGAGATAGAGGTAATCTTTCCCCTGAATTGCAGCTGGGTGGGAATGGGGGGTGGGTGGTTGGGGGGAGGAGATGTTTGCTTTCTCCAGGGGCAAAAGGAAGGATTCAGACAACAGGTTCTTTCGGTTTCAAACACTGGAGATCAGCAAGGGTCGGGAACACTTCCAAAAGCAGCAGATACTGAGCTGGGTCTTGAAGCCAGAACATTTTCTCAATTCATTTCATTAAAAATAGGTACTGTTCCAAATGGACCAGCGCCCACATCAATAATCTGGACTTCGCTTCTCCAGCCTCAATTCCTTTTCCAAATAGAATCCAAATATCAACAGCACCAAAAAAGCAGATTTGAGACCTCAATAAAACTTGCTCTGATTGCATTATAATAACCGAATAATATAATAATATTATTCGGTTTAGACTTGCCTGGTTTGATTAATAATGTTCATGACAAAATCAGTTTGCCCCTTATTATCTATCAGTTGTTCCCCAGGTATGAATACGAACACTTGGTCTAAAAGGCGGAAGCACGCCGGTCGGTGAGCAGGACTCTAGTTACAGGTATTTAATTCAGGGTATGGCGTCGCCTTTTCAAGACCCCTCTTCTCCCGCAGCGGGCCTCCTCTATCTTGGGTGGGGCCAACAGCCCTCTCCATTTGGCTGGCACTTTATTCCATGTCACCAACTCACTCTGGCTTCCAAGGGCCCTAACCCGTGTGCCACCTTCCGACCAAGCCGCCGACAGTTCACCTCGGACCAGCGCGGACGTGTCCTTAGCTGGGGTCTCCACCTGCCCTCCGCTCCCTGGGGAAAGGGTGGCTCTGGCCCCGGCTCTCCCGGGTGGACTAGCGGAGCCTCGGCGGTGGCAGACGGCGAGTCACGTGTGGCAGTGGGGGCGGAGCGCAGCCGGCCGGGTGGGTGGAGAAAACAAAGCCCCCAGCTGTCAGTAGAGGAAGGAGGCAACAGCCCAGGAGCAGGTGAGTCAAGTGCATTTAAAGCGGTACCGCCCTGGCGCACCCCGACACCTCCTGCCCTGGCGCAGTCCCTCCCTGGCCGAGCACTGGCCGCGCCTCCTCCCGCGGACTGGGGGCTGCAGTGTGCGGGACTGGGGGCTGCAGTGTGCGGGTCGGAACGGCCGGGACCATGCCCGGCAAGAAGTTGTGCAGGGGTGGGCGCCGCGGCTCGGGGGTGTGAACCCGCCGCGTTCCCGCGGGCTGCAGCTCTCTGTTGCCCCAGCGCCGCGCACTGTGCCCTGGAGGAGAGGGGAGGGAGTCGGACTGCCACGCTGGCAGAAGCAAAGTGGACTAGCTCGGGGGTGAGGGCCGGGGCTCTCCAGGACCCGGACACTTGGCGCTGGCGCAGAGGGGCTTGGGGGTGCGCGCCCGACGCGCGCAGACGTGGAGGCGCCGGAGTTGGGGCGCTGGGACTGAGAGCTGAGGGCGCCGGCAGGGGCCGCGCGCTTCAGGCGGACCAGGAAGTGCAGCGCGCTGGCGGGCAGGGTATCAAACCCTGGACCCCCGGCCCTGCCGCCGCCTAGGTGCTTGCGCTCCCGCGGAGACGAGCCCTACTGCCCCCCATTCCGACTCCAGCTCCCGCTGGTGCTCCTGATGCCCAAGACTTGGGAGCTGGGTCTGGGGAAAAGAGAGCCGGTTGCGATTCTGCCGAGGAGGTTCTTCTGCAGAGGGCGCAGGGCGAGGGCTACTCAGCGACTCCCCACTCTGCTTCCGTAGGAAAGTCTTCAGTCCACCCTTAGAAGGGCTGCGCCAAAGCCCAGAAATCCCACAAAGGGGTGGAGGGAGGGGTGGGCACAGAAAGACCTTCCCCCTCTGAATCTGGAGCGCTCCGTCATGCAGACTTTCAAATCACGAAAGGGCTGGTGAATTTGGTCACCCCTGAGTCACTTTGCAAGTCCCGTGCCAAGTGCCGCCCAGCGCAGAAGGCAGAGCTATAACCTCGGGGGAAGGGGCGCTGCAGCCATTTGATCAGGAGCCTTTGTCTTAACCCCCAGTCCCCTTCTGCTAGTCTCGCCGGGTCAGTAGCGCGTGGAGTAATTAATATTCCGAACATTAGCCGTCCCTTCACCTCGACACCGGCCAACACTGCTGTCCCCTCCCTGCGGGTTTTCTCCATCACTTGCTCACGTCCTCTCTTCCAAAATCCTGGGACATAGTCCAGACCCGCTAAGCAAGAGGAGGTCACTAAACGCACTATAATGCAGTCACGTAAAATCAAGGGTTAAGTATTCAAACCTGCACCCGCCCTCCCGCGAGGAGACGGAAGAACTTTCTTGATTAGCATAGTATCTACCCTGGGGCCGCGCTGCGAGGCGGAGGTTCGGTCCCAGCAGAGGTGAAGCGTGCAGTCCGGTCTTGACTGTCCTTTGACGCAGCACCTGCTTCTGATCTGAGAGGACCCGAGGCTTGCAGCTTTGCCGAACCAGGCTCTGTGGAATGAAACAGAACAGAGATCAAAAGGTAACAGAAAGAATAGAAACATTTGAGATGCTTTTCTTGAGCCCTAAATTTAGCTAAGTTTTTAGTAAGCTAAGAGGGGAAATGGTTCTTGTCTAGACAGTGTCACTTCTAAAAATGCCCTCTTGCTTTGCTTCGCTAGCTTTCTTTGTGGCTGCCAAACTAAGTTATCAGGGGCCATGTGTCAGTAGATCTGCAAGGCAGGTTGAGAGGCCACCACCTAGTCATTAGTTAAGCTTAACTGGTAGGCTTCACTTTCACGGGGAGAGGGACGCTTCTCCAGTGCACAGATTCCCAAACTTTGCTGCCTGTTAGAATTACCTGGGGAACTTTGGAAAATCCTGATGTCCACATGTTATCCCAACTCATTTGAATCTAACTGTTTGGAGATGAGAGCCAAGCATCCGGTTTGTTATTTGTTTTATTAATCTGCAGGTAATTCATTGTGCACCAAAGTCAGAGCAACACACACACACACAGTTCAGTGGCCAGCAGCTGCAAGCGATGCTAGACAGGATGCCAGTTTAACTACTTGGGCGGGTGGAGGAAAAGACGCTGAAACTGGAGTGTTGCTGACAAACGCCCTAGGGCGGGGACTGTCGTGTGGCAGCTTGGCCAGCGGTGACACCTGCCACATCATCTTTCACCTCTCTTGCGTTAGGTCCGGTTCTTATTGTCAAGATCGAAGTTCACTGTCGAACACGGTTTCTTCACGGTTGTTAAGGAGACGGGTAGAAACTTTCATTCCCATGATGACTCACGTGCACAGGCAGTGGGGAAACCCAGCAGAAACTAACTGGGAGGAGCAGCCTGGTGAGTCAGCAGGCTGCACTCCAAGGCGGAGCCCCGGGAATAGGAAGTAATTACATCCAGTAGCTTATTGACGCGCACTGCTCCACTCCTTTGAAAGCATATTTGAATATCTGATCAGGATACGCTTGCTTGTAGAAGCCTATCCCTTTTCCAGCACCCTATTCTAGTGCTTTCTCCTGTTAGAAGGGGAAGCACAGAGCTAACTAGACGTCTTGCAATTTCCTTGGTGGGAGGCATTTAAAAAAAAAAGAAAAAGAAAAAACCAGCTGGAGAGTGCTGCTGACTGACTGATGTGGGTTATTTCAATTACGTGAAATAGAGAGGATGAAATTGTAGCACATAAATTTTGAATACAGAAAAGTCAAATACTATTTGATGACACACTCAGTGGTCGATTAAAGACTCTATTTAAATGGAAATGGTTATCCCTAACATTTTGCAAGAAATTTTGTTTGCTACTAACTAACCCACCATTTCTTGTTTTAAAAAAAAAAAAAATTTCCTAAGGCATATGTGACCCTAATAAAGATACCCTGTTTTAAAATGCCCACGGATTATTAAATAAACTTATTTTTCTTATTTTTATTACTATTAACTTCAATTTTTATACCTCTCCTCTCTTCCTTATTTTTTTATATTTTTTAATTAAATTTTAAAAATTTCTTTATAAACTCTTCATTATTCTTTATATCACCATGACTTGCTCTATCACTGCCTGACTGCTTCCTTTCCCATTCTGTTTCTTTAAGGGGAACCAGCAGTACCTGACACACCTCAAGGCTTCAGTGTTGTCAGCTGTAGAACTTTGCTGGAATTTCTCATTGCCCTGGGTACCCTGTTCAGAATTCTCTCCTCCTGGCTTTTGCGTCTGTAGCTCCCATAGCACAGAGCACAAGACCTTTCATGGTGTGGATGCTACTTGTTTACCCTGAGCATTATCAAAAGGTGGGGAGAACATTTGTAAGCAAAGCATCCCGAGTACATTCAGTTTTGTTATTTTCCAAGACAGACATTCTGGATATGGAGGAGCCAAAGGTCTCTTTCATTTCTTAAGTGCCATAAAAGGGTAGCTCATTGTTTATTTGTAGTTTTACATAAAACAATTTAGCATTGTTTTTAGCATGAAATAATTAGTTAAAAACAATTTAACTAGTAATTGTTATACATAACTACACTCTCATGGGATGAAGATTCACTTCACAAGTTTGCTCTCTGCCAAACATTATGGGGGGAAAAAAAAACAAAAACAGGAATATCCAGCTATGTGGATGCCTAAAGGAATTCATGAAGCTAGGAGTGTTATTTCAGAGTACTGGACAAATAACACATTAATAGTTAAACAGCTTTTATTGTCATTGGCCTTCATTAAAAATGGCACAAGTCTATTTAAATAGCCAGCATATTTTAAAATGAGAAGTTTGTTGTGTTCTTTGACAGACACTACCAAAAATAAATGTTAATAAGAATTTCCAAAGGCCAACATGATGTCAATGAACCCATTCTCATTTCTGTGTAGCTTAGAAGAAGCACTGGGGATGTACTTCTGAAATTCCCATCCTTTTTTTGAGAGGTATAATTTATTGAAGGCTGAAATGTAGTCAAGAAGACTGGGTCTAATCCAGATTAATCAGGAACTGTTCATGAGAGGATGGTATAAATCTAGTTCTCTAGTACTTATAAGTAGACCAAGAGGAGTGAGGTAGAAAGAATGTGTGTCATCTCGATTTTAGAAACTCTCAAGTTTTTTTTTTAATTAACATATAATGTATTATTTGTTTCAGGAGTACAGGTCTGTGATTCATCAGTCTTACACAATTCACAGCACTCAGCATAGCATATGCCCTCCCCCTTGTCGATCCCCCAGCCACCCCATCCACCCCTCCACTCCAGCAACCTTCAGTTTGTTTCCTAAGATTAAGAGTCTCTTACGGTTTGTCTCCCTTTCTGGTTTCATCTTTCTTCATTTTTCCCTCCCTTCCCCTATGATCCTCTGTCTTGTTTTTCAAATTACTCATATCAGTGAGGGAATATGATAATTGTCTTTCTCTGACTCACTTATTTTGCTTAGCATAAAACCATCTAGTACCATCCACATTGTTGCAAATGGCAAGATTTCTCTTTTTGATGGCTGCATAGTATTTCATTATATATGCATATATATATATATCTCACATCTTCTTTATCCATTCATCTGTTGATGGACATCTAGGCTCTTTCCATCATTTGGCTATTGTAGACATTGTTGCTACATTGGGGTTCATGTGCCCCTTCGGATCACTACATTTGAATCTTTAGGGTAAATACCCAATAGTGCGATTCCTGGGTCGTTGGGTAGCTCTATTTTCAACTTTTTGAGCATTTGCATTCCTACTAGCAGGGTAGGAGGGTTGCCCTTTCTCTGCATCCTCACCAACACCTGTCGTTTCCTAACTGGTTGATTTTAGCCATTCTGACTGGTGTGAGGTGGTATCTGACTGTGGTTTTGATTTTTATGTCAATGAAGCCGAGTGATGTTGAACACTTTTTCATGTGTCTGTCGGCCATTTTGATGTCTTTGCAGAAATGTGTGTTCGTGTCCTCTGCCCATTTCTTTTTTTTTTTTAAGATTTTATTTATTTATTTGACAGAGAGAGATCACAAGTAGACAGAGAGGCAGGCAGAGAGAGAGAGAGGGAAGCAGGCTCCCTGCTGAGCAGAGAGCTGGATGCGGGCCTCGATCCCAGGACCCTGAGATCATGACCTGAGCAGAAGGCAGCAGTTTAACCCACTGAGCCACCCAGGCACCCCCCTCTGCCCATTTCTTGATTGGATTATTTGTTCTTTGGGTGTTGAGTTTGATAAATTCTTTATAGATTTTGGATACTAGTTCTTTATCTGATATGTCATTTGCAAATAACTTTTCCCATTCTGTCAGTTGTCTTTTGGTGTTGTTGACTGTTTCCTTTGCTGTGCAAAAGCTTTTTATCTTGATGAAGTCCCAATAGTTCATTTTTGCCCTTGCTTCCCTTGCCTAGAAACTCTCAAGTGATTGAGAACAGATGAGAATCATCCAGTGTTTTGTTTTTGTCTTTTTTTTTTTTTACCTTAAATTTATACAGCCCTTTGGTCTTTTTTTTTTTTTTTTTAAAGATTTATTTATTTATTTGAGAGAGAGAAAGACAGCAGGAGTAGGAGGGGCAGAGAGAGAATCTGAGACTCTGTACTGAGTGCAGACCTCAAGGTGAAACTCCATCTTGATCTCATGACCCTGAGATCATGACCTGAGCTGAAACCAAGAGACGGAAGCTTAAAGGACTGCACCACCCAGGCACCCCCAGCCCTTTGGTCTTATTAACCATCAGGGCCTAAACAGAACTGGGTAGATAGACTACCTATGTGCCCAAAAGTATAAATCCCAAAATTAAATGATGCTCCAAGGTGGCAAGAAACCTGAGGTGCTGACTCCTTGCCTAGTGTCTGTCATGTCATGCAGCTTTTTCTTGAATAGTGTTGGATATAATCTTGCTTGAAGGCTTTAGCTAAACAAGTTCAGGTCTAATTCTCTGCTCCCTCCTCAAAGTAGGAGAAACGATTTACCTACATCATGCTCTCACATGTTCTCACAGAGAAATCAACCTTAAGACTAGGCCAACGCCCAAAAATCCAAGCCATCATTAGTTTCTTTCTTTTTTTTTTTTTTTTTAAGAATTTATTTATTTATTTGGCAGAGAGAGATCACAAGTAGGCAGAGAGGTAGGCAGAGAGAGAGAGAGGAAGAAGCAGGTTCCCTGCCAAGCAGAGAACCCGATTCGGGACTCAATCCCACGACCCTGAGATCATGACCTGAGCTGAAGGCAGAGGTTTAACCCACTGAGCCACCCAGGTTCTTATCCACATAACCAAAGTAGGAAGTTTCCGAATCTTTGCCCAATGCATAGAAGCATAAACTCTCTGGTTTTAAGGGCCTTTACAGGTTCCTCACACTATCCGACGAAACATAAATATCCTATACAGCATCCTTACTAAATAGTCCTGCAGTCTCTGCTTTGGGTTCTCCCTCACCTCACATTCCATCCACAAAGCATTCTCTGCAGCAAAGTGAAAATTTGCTCACTTAAAGCCCTCATCTTTTTTTCAGGTTTTTTTTTCCCTTTAGAAAAGGGAAAACAATTTGTTTCCAAACATAGGTAAACTAATCACTCAAGATAGTTTAGTTTCATATTTCCCTTTGGTGTGTATGTACTTTGCAAAAGTAATATATTATATATAATTTCTATATAATACATGAATTTTTTGTGATACAATAAACTGCAGAACTTCTGAACCTTAGCAGGCCCAAACAGAGCCATGCTTACTTCCTTCGAGCTATGTCACTGTTTCCAGTGCTCCAGAAAATGGGAAAACACAGCCTTGCTAGCAAGCCCAGAGTGAGACTTGCCTTAACTTTTTAGCAGTAGGAACTTCCTTTTTCTCCTTCCTAACCTGTGTGAGTTATTTTTTTCTTATTTGATTTAGTATATGAAGACATAATTTGAAGATTTTTTTTCAGATTCGAGATTTTTTTTGAAGATTATTTATTTGAGAGAGGCAGGGTGAGAGCATAAGCAGGCAGAAGGGTCATCAGAGGGAGATGGAGAAGCAGACTCCCTGCTGAGCAGGGAGCCCAAGGGAGGGGGCTCCATTCTACAACCCTGGGACCATGACCTGAGCCAAAGGCAGCTGCTTAATCAACCAGGTGCCCCAGCTTTGAGACTTTCATTGACTGTCCCTTTATACACTTGAAACATGATGTGAAAACTTGCTGTTTTGAAAATAGCACTACTCTTCTACAGTATGCATTTAAGATCCGTTGCTACTTACAAAGAGAGTGCTCATTAAATAATAAGCATATTTTCATATAGTCACTTACATCACTAGGGGCTGGCAATACGCCATGGTCAATTTCGTCTAAAATTTCCAAATTCAAAAACAGATAAAAAAAGGGCGCCTGGGTGGCTCAGTGGGTTAAGCCGCTGCCTTCGGCTCAGGTCATGATCTCAGGGTCCTGGGATCGAGTCCCGCATCGGGCTCTCTGCTCTGCAGGGAGCCTGCTTCCTCCTCTCTCTCTCTCTGCCTGCCTCTCTGTCTACTTGTAATCTCTCTCTGTCAAATAAATAAATAAAATCTTTAAAAAATAAAAAAAATTAAAAAAAAAACAGATCAGATTATGATCCAGAAATTCAAATTATTTGCCTTCTGCCCGAGGCTGGACAGATTACTATTAAGATTCTAGAAAGAGGGGCGCCTGGGTGGCTCAGTGGGTTAAGCCGCTGCCTTCGGCTCAGTTCATGATCTCAGGGTCCTGGGATCGGCTCAGGTCATGATCTCAGGGTCCTGGGATCGAGTCCCACATCGGGCTCTCTGCTCAGCAGGGAGCCTGCTTCCTCTTCTCTCTCTGCCTACTTGTGATCTCTCTCTGTCAAATAAATAAATAAAATCTAAGAAAAAAAAAGATTCTAGAAAGAATATTTGAAAGAACAATAACTACATAGATAGGAACTTGTCTTACTTTCTTATTTTAAGAGTTGCCTCATAAGATTTCCTTCAGTTAAGAGAAACTTCCTCTTTTTGATGACTTGTTAATGCCACTGACTGCAAATGAGTTTCTTAGATTAACAGAGCAATTTTAAGGGTTATATATAACTGGTCCTCTTCATCCCTTCCAAAATCAGTATAGCTATAATTTAGAAGCCAAAAATGGTAGCTGGGGCCCCTTTTTCACTAGATCAACCAATGCATTATAAACAATGTAAAGTTTGAGGTTCCTGAGATCAGCTAAATAGTTTCTAAAAACAAAACAAAACAAAACAAAAAATGAAAAGTGTATTAACCCCATCCTAGGACCGTTGATAGCAATGGCATGTAGATTTCTAACTCCCAAAGTGACTTAAGCTCCTCTTGCTCCCAAAGGAGTTAACTGGGGAAGGAGGATGAAGGGAGACAGCTGAAGACAGATTGTATAACCAGTTCAAGTGAAAAGGAACTTTCCTCCTTTATCATAATTTAGATTTCATATTTTATTAACTACATTTTATTTAATATAGCTTGTGCACATATATGTATATATATAATGTGTAGCTCTCTTCAAAGTAGTTCCAAAATTAAACAGTATGGAGGGTCCTCAAAAGTTAAAAATAGAACTGCTTTATGATCCAGCAGTCACACTATTGAGTATTTTTTTTTTTTAAAGATTTTATTTATTTGACAGACAGAGATCACAGGTAGGCAGAAAGGCAGGCAGAGAGAGGGGAAGGAGGCTCCCTGCTGAGCAGAGAGCTAATGCAGGGCTTGATCCCAGGACCCTGAGACCATGACCTGAGCCAAAAGCAGAGGCTTAACCCACTGAGCCACCCAGGTGCCCCCACACTACTGAGTATTTACCTCAAGAGCATAGGAACACTAATTCAAAGGGATATGTGCACCCCTATGTTTATAGCAGCAATATTTACAATAATCAAGAGTGTCCTTTGACTGATGAATGGATAAAGAAGATGTGGTACACACACACAAACACACACACACACGCACGCACACACACAGAAATACTAGTTAGTTGTGAAAAAGAATGAAATCTTGTCATTTGCAATGATGTGGATGGAACTAGAGAGTATTATGCTAAGTGAAATAAGTCAGAGAAAGACAAATACCGTATGACTTCACTCATATGTGGAATTTAAGAAACAGAACAAGCAAAGGGGAAAAAAAATAAGAGAGAGAGAGGGACAAACCAAGAAACAGGCTCTTAATTATAGAGAATCATCTGAAGGTTACTAGAGGGCAGGTGGATAGAGGAATGGATTAAATATGTGGTGGGGATTAAGGTGAGCACTTGTTGCGATGAGCACGGGTGATGTATGGAAGTGTTCAGTCACTATATTGTATGCCTGAAACTATTACAATGCTATATGTTAACTAACTGGAATGTTAATTAATTAACTTATTTATTTAGAGGGAGACAGAGCAAGCATGTGAGGGAGGGCTTGGGGTGGAAAAGGGGCAGGAGGAGAGGGAGACAGAGAATCCTAAGCAGGTTCCATGCCCAGGGGTGAGCCCCGCATGGGGTCCAATGTCCTGACCTTGAGGTCATGACCTGAGCAGAAATCAAGAGTCAGATGTTCAACTGACTGAGCCACCCAGGCGCCCCATAACCAACTGCAATTAAAATAAAAACTTGAGGTCCTTTATCCATTTTGAGTCTATTTTCGCGTGTGGTATAAGGAAATGGTCCAGTTTCATTTTTCTGCATGTGGCTATCCAATTTTCTTAAAAACAGTAGTTCCAAAATTAAGAATGTTCTGAAACTAATTGGATTTTACTATATTTTTAACCAGAGGAAGAAATTCATAATTTTTAATTGCTTAAACAGGGGCAGAACACTCAAGCATTTTGCTGACACGTAAACCTTGGTATTAAGTTAGAATTAATTATAAACAACATGGCAAGAATAACTCTTATTATTTGGAGTTAGTAAGAGAAAAGAAAATAAGCCAAAAAAGGCAGGTGGAAAATGAGGCAGTTTTTTTTTTTTTTAGTTTTGCTAAAGTATCTGAAACTTTTTATTCGACGTCATACCAAAGTAAAACCAGAGCGCCAGGTTACCCTCTTTAAGCAGAGGCGGTTTTCAACAACTGATAAGCAAGAGTTAAGGGTGTGCCTGCAACTGTCACTTACACTTTTCTTCCTGCTTTCTTTTTTTTTTTTTAATTTTATTTATTTACTTGACAGATCACAGGTAGGCAGAGAGACGGGTAGAGAGAGAGAGGAGGAAGTAGGCTCCCTGCTGAGCAGAGAGCCAGATGCAGGACTCAATCCCAGGACCCTGAGATCATGACCTGAGCTGAAGGCAGAGGCTTAACCCACTGAGCCACCCAGGAGCCCCACCTTCCGTGCTTTCAAAGATGATCTTCAATCCGATCAGCTTGTCAGAATTGGATCTACTAAGAAGCACCTTTCTTGATTCAACCCAGGAAACCACTATCTCCATTTTCGCACTGATCTTCTCCTGTCTTGGAAAGAGGAGAAGAAAGAGAGGGAGCTAGATGGGAGACCTTTCTGCTTTGCTTCCCCTAGTCCTTTCCGCAAACCGTTGACAGATTTTTGTTAGTTTCACTTCCAGCTTACCTTCAACCATAATTTTTTTTTTTTTTTTTAACTGTGGTCTTCTGGACACAAATCTTCTAAAAGGAGTTTCCACATATCAACAACAGGAATAACCGCGTGCTGTATATGTTATTGGCAATTCCAGAAAGCCGTTCTCTGTGCAGTTGGAGTGTTTAAGCCACCTGCCAGCATCTGTCCTCTCAGCCATTTAAGTGTTGGTTAGACTCTGGAGGGGTGTGCATTTACCTCGGGTTGGGAGGTGAAATACAGGATGCCCAATTAAATCTGAATTTTAAATCAACATTTTTTTTAAAAATATAAGCATATATTACATATATGTATTACATGGGGGTACACCCATACTAAAAAAAAAAAATGGATCTTTTATCTAACATTCAACCTTAACTGGGTGTGTCTTTTTTTGGTTTTATTTTTCTTTTCTCTTTTTGTTTTTGCTAAATGTGCAACCCTCCTTTAATCCCACAACAAATCTCAAATGCCTCACTTTCCCAGTCTGTAAAATACCTGATCTGAGGCTCCATGTCCAAGATAATGAAGTAGAATGTCTGAGCTGCCTTCACCCACTAAAGGAAAAAACCAAGGCATTATCTGAAGTTGTCTGTACAACTTCCCTAATTAAGAGGGGAAAATGAAAACTAAACCCAGAGCTAGAAAATTAGCAATCTTATTTTGTAAGATATTGTAAGGTACTTTCTTTTTTCTTTTTCGTTTTTCTTTTTTTATTAACATATAGTGTATTATTAGCCCCAGGGGTACAGATCTGTGAATCGCCAGGTTTACGCACTTCACAGCACTTCCTATTCTTTCACAGACCTTTCTAATAGAATAGATACATTGATAGGTAAATTATTAGCTAGTGGAGTACTTGAGAAAGCATCAACCATGTCCACACAACATTGCTAATCAAAGTCCCCTGATCTTGAGTAATTCCGAGGAAGTTCATTCGCAGGGAATTCCAATGAATCCTCCCAAGTCTATTCATGTGATGGCCCAGAACCACAGTTCACCTCGTTTAGGAGCATCTTAAAATGCAGAATTCAGGCTCCACCCCAGACTTTCTCATTCAGTCCTCACTTTAACAACACCTGGAGGAGATTCCTGTGCACACGCAAGTTTGAGAAACCCTGAAGCAGAGGATTCACTTGTTCACACATAAATTGACCTTTTGGTTTAATACCGGGTTGAAATAATCCTTAACAAAACTCTTGTTAACACCTAAGAAGAAATCATTTCTTTTAATCAAATATCTTTAATATGCAACTATTTCTATTTTCTTCTTATGAAGATACTAAACGACCATTTCTACTATTGTTTTATAATGAACATATTTAACAAAAGAAGACATGTGAATTTGAAAAAGGCTCTGATAAGGACTAACTGGACAGCCTATTATAAAGAACATTGCGGTTTGTCCTTCATTAAGGACACACTTAATGGCACACACTTCCTGGCCTCCAGAATACAGCAAATCTCTTGTGTTTCTTCATTGCATGTATTATAAGTTTCATAAGATATTTATGTGCCAACACCACACATGTATCTGTTTATCCAGGCTCCTTTAAAACAGAACAGAGGGCATGTAGTTTGAACCTATGGCAAATTCCCAACTGCTCTTGTGAAATTCTGAGCTTTAAAAAGTCATAGAAAACTTTCCATAGGGGCACCTGGGTGGCTCAGTTGGTTAAGCGACTGCCTTCAGCTCAGGTCAAGATCCCAGGGTCCTGGGATCGAGTCCCACATCGGGCTCCCTGCTCCTTGGAGAGTCTGCTTCTCCCTCTGACTTTCTCCCCTCTCATGCTCTCTCTCACTGTCTCTCTCTCAAATAAATAAATAAAATCTTAAAAAAAAAAAAAAACTTTCCATAGATTTTAATTCCTTTTTAAGTTTGAAATCCTCACTTCCTTATCCCTGCCCACCTGATTTTTTTAGAAGTTACAGTGTTGTGGGGCACCTGGGTGACACTCGGTTAAGCAAATCAACTCTTGGTTTCAGCTCAGGTCATGATCTGGGGTCTAAGCTCAGCTCAGGGTTGTAGGACAGAGCCCCGAGTCAGGCTCCTCACTCCAGCACACTGTCTGCTTAAGACTGTCTCCTCCCCTGAGATAAATACATAAATCTTTTTTTTTTTTTTTTAAGATTTTATTTACTTATTTGTCAGAGAGAGCGCATGCATGAGCAGGGGGAGCGGCAGAGGGAGAGAGAGAAGCAGACCCCCCACTGAGCAGGGATTCCCAACATGGGACTTGATCCCAAGACCCTGGGATCATGACCTGAGCCAAAGGCAGGCACCTAACTGACTGAGTCACCCAGGCATCCCTAAATACATAAATCTTAAAAAGAAAAAAAAAAAAGTTACACTGTTGTATCGCAGAAAAAAATCTGGAACTGGCACAAAAACCTCAGAAAAGTCTGATGCTTAAAACTAGTTCTGCTGCTGACGCGGTGACTTTTTGGAGATGTTACTTTACATCCTTAATCAACATCCCTCAGATTAAGTTTTCTCCTCTGCCCAGTAGAGACGGTGGAGTCTGGCATCGTCTCACAAGATTCTTGTTAAGACTCAGATAACGTGTGAGTCTTTATGAGAACTGTATTATGTAGTGACACAGTCGTAAGTTTTGTTTAATGGTTTTCACATACGGCTGACAATAGAACAAATATGATCTATGTATTTTCCTGCAACACATCTAATTTGGAAGCAAGGTGATCTTAATTTTAAGAGTTCCATTTATGCATCAGGAATTTTAAGAGTTCCATTTTTTTTTTAAGATTTTATTTATTTATTTGACAGAGATCACAAGCAGGTAGAGAGGCAGGCAGAGAGAGGGGTGGTGGGAAGCAGGCTCCCCGCAGAGCAGAGAGCCCGATCCCTGGACCCTGAGATCATGACCTGAGCTGAAGGCAGAGGCTTAACCACTGAGCCACCCAGGCGCTCCAAGGTTAAATCTTAATAAAGCTAAAGCTAAATTTAATAAATTTATTTATATTTATTTAATAAATAAATTTATTAAATTTAATAAAGCTAAATTTAATAAATAAATAAATACAACATAAGACACATTAGTGAGAGTTTGAAAATGGGGGAGAGGAAAGAGGGGAGGCACTTCTAATCTTTCCACCTCTGTGCATTAAAAAAAAAAAAAGAATTTCCTTTTTTGTGTAAAGCTCTTATTGCCTGTATTCACACTCAACAATATTTCACATGAACATTTTCCATAGCATGTTGGATTTTATTTCCCACAGCCAGCCTAATGTTTCTAGGTTCGGTGTCTTCGCACGTTTTTCTGGCGGGGACCTCTTTCTGTCTTTCCTTCCGTAGTGAAGTCAGGCTCAGCCTTTGTCTTAGCTCAGGTGGGACTTCCTCCAGGTCCTTGCCGCTGGGAGCGCGCTCCGACCAGTGGCTTCTGCATCACGTGGGAGCTTCATATAAATGCCGAAGCTCCGTCTCCGTCCCAGACGTTCTCAATCAGAATCCCTACTGCTGTAAGATTCTCAGGTGTCATGGATTAACATTTGAGGAAGATTGTTGTTCTGGAAAACCTCTCCGAACCTCCTAACCGTGACCTCCCCCACCTCCCACAGGCCCGCCCACGCGTCCAGGATAGGTCAGGTGACTCACTGCGGTTTGCCTTTAATTCCCCACACGTGGGCCTCCCCAGCTCATAAATTGGTTGGAGATGGGGATGGACTCCTGTGGCTCCTCACGTCCCCGGGTTCGAGCGTGGCGCTTGGCACGTAAGCTTCCATTTTTAGAGTTGTTTTATCCTTTTTCTGACACCGCGGCTCTGTAGATGAAACAAAAATACAGGTGAAAATTTTCGTCCGTGCTGAGAAAGTGGGTCGTCAGGTAGGACTGTCTGGGTCACTGGTCCACAGTTTGGGAGAGCCCCATAATTGTAGTCTTCACTGTGGAAAATGCACTGGGGGGTTGGGGGAGGGGAAGAAATGCTTCTCTCTCTGCGAATAAGTTCTGGAAGTCCGCTGTTGGAGCTTGATCCCTTTGGGCTAAAGTATTGAATATCTGCTACCAATATCTCTGGGAGAACCTACACTTCACACTTGGCATAGAGGTTGAGCAGCTGGCAGATTGTGGTAAGCGTTTCATAAGATCTAGAGATAAGGGTTCTCTGACAGAGAAGATAGGGTGCTCTAGTAGGTTTTAGGGAAGTTACATGGTGGAATGCTACAAAACAGCTTCTAATCCTGGCAGATGTTACAGTAGGTTTTATCCCGAATCCTACCATAGGTTGCTTTTTCATTAAAAAAAACAAGTCTATAAAAATCTGAAGATCGGACTCGACCCCCATCCTGCCTTTTCATCAGTTCTCCTTTCAAAGCGAACCACTGACAGGCTGGGGTTTTTTGGTCGTTTTGTTTGTTTGTTTCTCCCAGATACTGGTTTTAACTGTAGACAAAGTTCAGATCCTTCTACACCAAGGTTTTTGAACTCCTACTGAAGTTAAACAGCAGATTTGGAGGGAGCCTCCTCTGTGGTCCTTTCATTGTGGCAGGAACGTTTTGTGAGTTCGAGTGGACAATCTGATAGAGGGAGGCTGAGCCCAGAAG
The DNA here is from genome assembly GCF_020171115.1 of Neogale vison. Classification (NCBI taxonomy): domain Eukaryota; kingdom Metazoa; phylum Chordata; class Mammalia; order Carnivora; family Mustelidae; genus Neogale; species Neogale vison. Next base: position 160,906,586 of record NC_058093.1, on the reverse strand, counting down.
CCTGCTGTTTTGAATTAGCAGAAGACTGATTAGGGCTTTGGAATCAAGTTGTACCCAGAAACAAGAAATGTCTGTCCTACAGGGCTATTGTTTGTCTTATTTGAAAGGAACAAGAGGCTCCTGGTACTGCTTACCAATGACTCTCACAGTTAGCCTCATGGAGCACGAGGAGTATAACTATATTCAAGAATGTGTGGCTTCTCTTCCCCTTCGGGAACCTGTCGCTGTGCCCACTCATCACCATGGACACCAGCTTAAGTTGAGCGGTGAATCTGAGTCTGGTTTCTCTTGCAGAAGGGTGTCTTAGGTTGGTTTTCTGTCCTAAGCTGCCTATGTGAGTGTCTGCGGTGATGCTATTCACAGTAATTTGCCCAGACAGTGAGCTTGGGTGGGGTTTTTAGGAACCCTCTGACACCTCCAGAGCATACCTTGTTGCGCAATCTGACGCAGGTGAGCCATGCAGGACGGGAAGAACAATTGTGTTCCATTCGCTGTGATCTCAAGCCGAAGTCCATTTGAGTCATATTTTCCCACGGGGTTTGTGGCCCATCCCAAAGGAATGAGATTTTAAACACCCTATTCTTTTTTTTTTTTTTAAGATTTTATTTATTTATTTGACAGAGAGAGATCACAAGTAGGCAGAGAGGCAGGCAGAGAGAGTGGGGGGGGAAGCAGGGAAGGAGAGAGCCCGATGCGGGACTCGATCCCAGGACCCTGAGATCATGACCTGAGCCGAAGGCAGCGGCTTAACCCACTGAGCCACCCAGGCGCCCCAACACCCTATTCTTGAGAAGTTTAGTGTTGTCAGCCTCGCTCTTAGAATCGGAAAGCCATGTGCATTTTTTTGGTTTTTCGCATTTTGGGGGAGTTTGTCTGCAAATGTTGAGTAGTTAATAACTTTGCTGTTTGTTAATTCTGTGTGCCTTTGGGAGACTTTTATATTCTGATACCCCTCTCTGAAAAAAACTAGCTAAACTGTCTAATAATGATCAGGAATAGACTCTATAGATTAAAAAATGAAGAGGACGTTAAAATTCCATTTCAAAGATTTAACGTATTAGAGAACTGACAGTCCAACCAAGAGGAAGCAGCAACCTCTACCAAAACATTCAAAAGAAAAATAAGCATGATTTAGGAGTCAAGACAAAGAATGTTTGTCTCTACCCCCTTAAACAATGATCTTCTTTTAAAATCTTTGCAAGTTAGGCACAACACCATTCCTGCTCTTCTTTTCTTTTCTTTTTTTTTTTAAGATTTTATTTATTCATTTGACAGAGATGACAAGTAGGCAGAGAGGCAGAGAGATGGGGGAAGCAGTATCCCCGCTGAGCAGAGAGCCCGATGTGGGGCTTGATCCCAGGACCCTGGGCAGAGGGCAGAGACTGCCGAAGGCAGAGACTTTAACCCACTGAGCCACCCAGGCGACCCACCACTCCACCTCTTCTTATGAACGAGTCAACTTAAATTGATTGTAGGAGGGCCTGGGCCTTATCCCAGCTCTGCTTTAAGTGCAGTCCCAAAGCACTTCAATCCATGTATGACCTCTAGACTCCTCAGCGGGGGGGGGGGTGTCTTACCTTTTACTTCTGCTTTCCCCACGAGAAATGTCAGCACTCCAGAAGCCAGTTGTCAATCCATCTTCCTTAGAATAAAATAGAATAGAAAATGTAATGGGAACTGGACTTTTTCCTCTCAAAGCCTCCATAAGGTTTTCAACACATGAGGAAAATACATCATTTTGATAGTACAGTAGCGCACTGAATGATTTGAGTCACTGAGGGTAATAGTGGTAGGATTTAGACTTCCACTTAAAATATGAAGAATGCCATTGTCGCTCAAAATAGGGAAGTGCTGTGATTTTTGGAAGAGCAGGCACGTTTTAAAGAGCATCCACTTGGATACCCTGCTGAGCTCACTTTTCCCCGTAAATGTAGTTGTTAGCATTCTGTCTTCTCTCCACCCACTGGCCTAGGCTGGAGAGCTTCTATGTCTTCCGCTGTTAGAGAGCAGGGAAGACGTGGAAAAGCAGGATGACTGACCCAGTACAGCAGGGGGTTTTACTGAGCTGACCCCAAATACAGGCAGAAAGAAGAGCCCTGAATCTTCCTGGTGTTCAAGCACGTGGTGCTTCTAGGAAGACTCAGGGAAGCATGAGCTGTCCCCATGGGGAGCAAAAAGGAAGTACCTTGTGGGAGGGAGGAACAAGAAGGCACAAAAGCTTGTTTCTCTAGGGAGGACCTAAAAGATTGGAAAGAGGTAAGAATCTTAAAGCCCTACTTTAAGTGCAATGTCTATAAAGCATGAAAATACCAACAACTTGAGCTAGCTAGCGTTCAACTTTAAAGTGAACAGGAAAGGTTCTGCTTGTTGTCTAAAGATGGTTTTGTTCTTTTCTGTGTCCCGCCCCTCTCCACTGCCTACCTTTAGAGTTGGTGATCAAACCACGGAGTTTGCTGAGGTCACAGACTATAGAAAAGGCAACAGATAGGCTTCATAGGGGCCATATGAAGGTCATGCTCAAGGCCACGTCCACAAGAGCCCTTCAGATGGGCATTCTCTCCCATTCTAAGCCATTGGTTTTCCCCAGGGTTGATTCTACATGGACATTTCCTCATCCTATAACTAAAACTCAGATCCACTTGACAAGGGAGATGTGTTCAAATCGTGATGATGAACACAAGGGTTTTCCGTTTACACAGAAATCTGCCATAGCTGAAGAATTCTTATACAGAGCAGCAACACTCAAACTGCACTTGACGGAACACTCGGAGCTGGAGCCCCGAGTTTAGACGGTATATCCACAGTCACGTCAGGGAGAAAACCTCAGCCCCAGGGAAGTTCACGGCAGGTGCCATGCTCTGTGCAGCAGGCAGGTTTACAGAGGATAGTTGGATTCCTCAAGTAGCTCTTAAAGGCCCATATAACCCCTAAAGCTATTAAATTGTAACGACCTCCATGGGAAGAGGCATGGGGTCTCAAAAAAAAAAAAAAAAGAAAGAAAGAAAGAAAGAGGGCTGATAAATCCACTTTGGATACATAGCCCAGTACAGACGAGGACTGCAAGTTCTGGCATCAATGGTCCCTTCTTTTCCCTCAGTTTGAAAATGCAAGTGCACATAGAAAAGTCCTCAGGACTTGTCTGGAAGTGTTGTTAGAAAGCAATGGCAAGGGGCACCTGGGTGGCTCAGTGGGTTAAAGCCTCTGCCTTCAGCTCAGGTCATGATCCCAGGGCTCTGGGGTTGAGCCCCATGTCAGGCTCTCTGCTCAGCAGGGAGCGTACTTCCCTTCCTCTCTCTCTGCCTGCCTCTCTGCCTACTTGTGATCTCTGTCTTTCAAATAAATAAATAAAATCTTTAAGGAAAAAAAAAAAGTGAAGGCGATCTCAAAAGCCTAACCTGCTACTTTGAAGCAGAATGATAGTTCGGGTATACTAGAGTTTGCTGAAATATTTAGCTTTGGCAAACCTTTTTTTTTTTTTTTTTTAAGATTTTATTTGTCAGCACAAGCAGGGGAAACTGCAGGCAGAGGGAGAAGCAGGCTCCCTCTGAGCAAGGAACCAGATGTGAGACTCAATCCCAGGACCCCAGGATCGTGACCTGAGCCATAGGCAGATGCTTAACTGACTGAGACACCCAGGCATCCTGCTTTTGCAAATTGCTTAAGTTTTTCCTCCTTTTTTGAGAAACTACTTGGTAGTTCATCTGAACACTCTTCTATCTCTCAAACACACTGGATGCCTGTGTGGTAAACTCTGCTGAGTCTGTTTCCTATGCGAAGGAAAGTAAGTGGCCTCAGTGAGGGTGCCAGTGTAGCAAGATCCAGAACCAGCCGTTTAGGTCAGCAGAGAAGAAATAACATATTTGTGATTAGCACTCCCCAACACATTTGCACACATGAGTTAATTAAGTGCTTAACATCTTAGAAAGCAGGGAACTTTCCCTAAGGACCTGAAACTCTGGATGAGTACATGACCACTGGGGAATTAGGGATGTGGGGAGAGAGGAGAAGCAAGGGAAAATGTGCTCCAAGAATGGACTTTAGCTCCTTAATTTTGCTTTGTTCCATCCTTGGTAGCAAGATAAATGAGTTGACTTCATTTGGGATCCTCTGAGTGAATGCCCCATCGCACTAAGTTCAGGCCTGATTACCACATATCAGATTGTGGGAAGAGCTCTGAAAACAGATCATGGCCTTGCCCCTTGGTGTGGTTCCCAGACCAGCAGCATCTAGAAGTTTCTAGAAAGAATCTTAGACCCCCTCCCTAGGCCTACTGAATCATAATCTGAATTTTAAGATTTTCTGCAGATGCAAAATCTGAAAAGCACTGCCACGAAGGAAACTGAGAGATAAAATACTTCCCTTCCTCTAATTTTCTGAATGAGGAAAACAGAAATGGCTTTTAAATCCTACATCTCTGTCTCCAAAGGGAAGCAGTCCCAAGTCTTTCCCTGTTGTTCTTCGCTTCCCTGTAGATATGTTTGCCCTGGTGGTGTAGTTCTTGGTGTCCGTGAGCTCCTTGCTGGCCACACGGTGCACTGCTCACCCTTTAGACACCCAGCCCTCAGCAGGCCCTCCGATATACCAGATGCATAACAGGGTGTCCATGAACTCCTGCTCTGAAGGCCAAAGTCCCAGCCCTTCCACAAGCCTCTCTACACGGGATCTGCAAGATGAGAATAAGAAATCGCCTCCCTCAGCGGGTTAACCGTGGGGCGTCAGCGAGCTGACCCAGGCAACATACTTCAGCCCGTGCCTCACATACACTAGCTACAGATATGTGGTAACTTGTGCTTAGGTGCTCTGTGTTGGACAAATGAATAGATAGGAACTTCGTATAAAAAACACTTGATGAAGATCAAAATCTGGTGTTTTGTTGCTTCAAAAATAGGCAATCTTAATATGCAAAGAAAGCCTGATAGAAGGCGAGAGAAAGGGAAAATGGGTCCAAGTGAACCCATAGAGAAAGCATGTGATTTGGACTCAGAAGACTAGAGTTCGTGTCCCAGCTCTGGCCTTTATCAGCTATGGGATCTCCTACAATAAACAAGTTTCCACAGTTACTCTCTTATTTTCTGGGGTTATGTGAAAAGAGGGAGGCAGTTATAACTGACCCGTTAGGAGGGCAAGGCCCACCTTGCTCATTCTTCTATCCCTACATCTCAGCCCATGGGTGCCCTGTGATGTGTTGTTTTTTTGTTTTCTTTTGTTTTTTCCCCAAAGATTTTATTTATTTGACAGAGACAGCAAGAGAGGGGAATACAAGCAGGAGGAGTGGGAGAAGGAGAAGCAGGCTTCCCACTGAACAGGGGAACTCCCAATGTGGAGCTCGATCCCAGGATCCTGGGATCATGACCTGAGCCGAAAGCAGACACTTAATAACTGAGCCACCCGGGCGCCTCTCTGTGATGTGTTTGTTCAGTTGGACTGGATGATGCTCTCTCAATGGAAACAAAACCTAAAAATTGCATTGGTTTGTTACCCTCTAAATCTCAACCCTAACAGACAAAATCTATCCCTTAGTATTTAAATTTTTAAAGATTTCATTCATTTGAGAGAGAAAGTGCTCATGCAAGCATGTACCAGTGAGGGGAGATAAGTGAGCACTGAGCAGGGAGCCCAATGTGGGGCTCCATCCCAGGACCCTGGGATTAAGACCTGAGCCAAATGAAGATGCTTAATGACTCAGTGACCCAAGCACCCCTAAAGAGAAGGTTCTAAGAAACCTTTCAAGTTGGAGGGACACCTGAGTGGCTCAGTCAGTTAAGCAGCTGCCTTCAGCTCCGGTCATGATCTCTTGGTCCTGGGATCAAGTCCCAAATGAGGATCCCTGTTCAATGGGGAGCCTACTTCTCCCTCTCCCTGCCTCTCCTCATGCTTGTGCTCACTGTGCCAAGTAAATAAATCTTTAAAAAAAATATTTCAAGTTAGGTATTTTGCCTGGATATATTTCCCATAATAGATTGGGGTTTTGTTCCCACCTCCCACCCAAGTTTTATCCACAACAATGTAACTGGTGCTTCCGCTCTGGGGCAGCACTCTTTCCCAGGTGACTGAAATTCAGCATAAATTTCCCCCAAACATTTTGTAAGTGGTACTCTTCTTGAACCCCACAGCAGCACCCCCCAAAACCGTGTTGGTGGTTATCACAGGGTGCACACTAGTCCCAACAGAAAACTTAGGGATAGAAGCTATGCGAATAATCCTGAATATTTCAATAAATTCCATCCACTTCACACTTGGTAACAGACTACTGAAAATGTTAGTGTGAAAGCCTTCCCACATGACACTACAGTTGGACACGCTTATCCATCTTTGGAGGGAGGTCTTAGCAACCCTGGATACCCAGTGTCCTAACAACCCTCCTGCCACAGCCAAAGTCTTGTTCAAATCTCCTATGACCCTTTCAACACTTCTCCTCTATTCCTGTGCTGTTTCTTTGGACAGTCAAAGGAATAAGACGATAAAGATAGGACATGTGCAAAGCAAGAATTTCGTTTCCACGATAACCTGAACGCTAAATTTGGACACTGGGCTCAAAGTGAATCTGATCCCAGTCACTGCGCTGCTTGTCTGCTTCGTGAACATTCTGCTACATTTCATTATTGGTCATACTTGTGAGGAAAGGAGCCATTCTTCTAGTCCAACTATTTTCCGGGATCTCTGATTAAACACCAATAAAAAGATAAGCAATTATTAGAAATAGTCACAGAATTAATACTCAGGCTATTTCTTGTGTAGTTTGTCTCACGTCTTTTTAATTTTACTTTTGTGCCTTTGGCATGGTGGATATTCTATTCTAGAATAGAAAGGGCAATCTCAAATTATTTTAATCCTGGTTTGCATGGGAAGTAACAGATGGAAAAAGGAGGATTCTGAGAGGGGGATGAGGCTGAGTTTGTATGAAAATAACTGAATTTCTGTTTTATTATAGCTATGACTTTAGACAGTTTGGGGGGATTATACTTTATTTTTATAGAAGCCTAAATCACACGACCAAAAGAAGTTTATAACATTATTACCATTCTTAATGTATACCATCAAAATCCCTTTATCAGCCGGCTATAATTTTTCAAAGCCCTTAAATATACAATAGGGGTCATTTTGTAGTCTGGCTTGCTTAAGGAGAGGAATGCATTGTCCCACACTCAATGCCCAAGATTCAGTGTAATTTGACCTCCCTTACTCGATGGATAATCTCATTTGGTTTTGGTTTCCTGGTGCGTGCTCAGCTCTGTGCTTCCCGGCAATCCTGCCTGCTAGTTCCCCGGGGAAATTAAACTAGGCAGGCTCTCAGCTCCCTCTGCCGCCCTGGGGATGGCTCGGAGCCCAGCCCACCCAACCCAGGCCACTAATTGAGCTGGTGCTTGGCCGAGGCAGGGCTCTCCAGAAGACTAACAAGGAGTAGGATCAGCCGAAGGATTCGTAGCCTGTGACCTGTTAACGTTTATGAGCTGCATTCTTCCTAGAAAGCTGTGGCGCTCCCATCCTAAAGAAAATGATCTACAACTGGAGGGATTAAATATCTGCAAGCACCTGCAGGGGAGTTTAGAATTCAGGATACAGCTCATTTTGAAGGTCCAAAGAGAATTTAGTCAACTCCTGAGGGGAGAAAACCTTAGTTCACATCCCAGTGGGGTTCCCTTCTTGGAAAAGCCAGGAGCATCTGGTTTAAGGTTAAAGCCTTTCATGAGGAAAAGTCTTTAACCTTGCATGGTCAGAAACCTCACTGGCTAAATACATAGCACTGAAGGAAAAGCCAGATCTTCTTCCAATGGTGGGCATGACTAGAAAATCTTTACAACCCTTTCTTCATTCTGCTGTTTCCTATGTGCCAGCTTTACCGCTGGACGTGGAAGCAAGTCTTTGGTAGGGGGCAGGGTGGGGCTCTCAATCTAGGACAGATGTTCTGGGCTCTACCCATGGGATGTCAGAATTCTGAGTTTGTTCAAAGAAAGAGCATCTAATATGTCTAGAGGTCGAAGGAGAATGGACTTTTGTAGCAACAGAGAATGTGCTTTGTTAAAGAGTGTGGCCATGTCGTGACTCTGTTTCTAACAAAGAAACTTGGTCTTTTCAGTTAAAGCCAGTAAACTAGAGAAGGGGGCTGGCTTTCTGAGGAGCTGCGTAGCGCTCAAAATAGGAAGAGTGAAAGTCGACAGGGTCTTTCCTAACATGAAGGAAGACTCTACATGCTCCTCTCTGTGTGGGGGTGAGGACAGTTCTATCTTCTTCAGTGTGGCCCAGTTCAGAATCGAGCATACCTGCCTGCCTTGTCCCCCGTAAGAGCCACATGGGATGAAATGCTAGACCTGGACCAGTAAGGGTGAGAACTGGGGGACGTTCTTGCGTAACATCAACTCAAAGCTATCAGAGATCCTTTTAAATATGCAAAACTATCAAACTGCTACTTTGAAGTTCCTTCTGGTCTTCAGTGTATTTGTATCTATTTTGACTTTTTTAGAAGATTTTATTTATTTACTTATTCGTTTGTTTATTTGTTTGAGAGAGAGAATGAGAGTGAGAGAACATGAGAGGAGGAAGGTCAGAGGGAGAAGCAGACCCCCTGCTGAGCAGGGAGCCCCATGCAGGACGGTTTCCCGGGATTCCAGGATCATGATCTGAGCTGAAGGCAGCTACTCCACCAACTGGCCACCCAGGTGCCCTCTATTTTGACTGTTTTTTTTTTTTAAGATTTTATTTATTTATTTGACAGACAGAGATTACAAGTAGGCAAGAGAGGCAGGCAGGGAGAGAGAGGAGGAAGCAGGCTCTCTGCGGAGCAGAGAGCCCGATGTGGGGCTCGATCCCAGGACCTGGGATCATGACCTGAGCCGAAGGCAGAGGCTTTAACCCACTGAGCCACCCAGGCGCCCCTCTATTTTGACTTTTAATGAAAATTTAGAAAGTTTGACATGGAGGAAAGAGGGGATAACTGCAGAGAATTCTCAGATAGGCAAGACTGGACAGAAGACTGTCAGTAGAGGTTTCCAAATGCTAGAATCCTGGATGCTAGAAATATTTTTTCTTGGATCTGTAAAAAAGTGAGGCAAAGTTGCGACCGCATCTTGCCCCCTGTCTCAGAGCTTTTTTTTTTTTTTTTTTAAGATTTTATTTAATTATTTGACACAGAGAGAGATCACAAGTAGGCAGAGAGGCAGGTGGGGGTGGAGGGAAATGCAGGCTCCCTGCTGAGCAGAGAGACAGATGCGAGACTTGATCCCAGGACTCTGAGATCATGACCTGAGCCAAAGGCAGAGGCTTAACTCACTGAGCCACCCAGGGGCCCAGAGCTTTTGTTCATCTCTGGAAAAGTAAAAATATAAGAGATTCTTGCTCCACTGTCATTGTTGTCCAATCTTTTTTTAAATTAAACTTGGTTTTTAGATCACTGTAGGTGAATATGTAGTTGTAAGAAACCATATGGAGCTTTCTTATGTGCCTTTGAGTCACTTCTTCCCCCTCCACAATAACATCTCACAAATTGGTCACAACCAGGATATTGACAAGGATACGTGTTCAAGCTTAGTATTGCCCTTTGATGATCACACCCTCCTCCCCCCACTCCTCCAATGCTCCCCCCGACTCCTCCCTACTCCTACAGCCATTAACCTGTGCTCCATTTCTTCCGTTTTCTCATTTCAAGACTGTTAGATAAATGTAATCATATGGTATATGATCTTTTGGGACTGGCTTTTGCCCCTCAGGATAATTTTCTGGAGGTTGATCTCGGCTGTTGTGTGTATCAATAGTTCTTTTTTCATTGCCAGAGAGAATTCTGTAGTAAAAGGGTATGCCACAGTTGGCTTACCCATTAACCTGTTGAAGGACATCTGGGTTGTCTCTGATTTTTGACTGCTAAGAAAAACAGCAGCAGCAGCAACAACAACACACACACACACACACACACACACACACCCTGCTATAAATATAAATTTTCATTTGGAAAAATGCCAAGATGTACAATTGGTGGGTTGTATGGTAGTTGCACATTAAAAAAAAAAAAAAAAATTTTTTTTGCCAGAGTAGCAGAGCCATCCTACATCCTCACAAGTAATGTGGGTGTTCTATTCCTTCTCAATGTTTCACCTATTTTAGCCATACTTCTAAGTGTATAGTGCTATTTCATTATGGTCTTTAATTTTCACCTACCTAATGGCTAAGGATATTAAATATCATTTCATGTGCTTTTTGACTATTCGCATATCCTCTTCAGCTAAATGTCTCTTCATGTCTTTTGCCCACTTTCCAATGGAATTTTTTTTTTTTTAACTGTTGAGTTTTCAGAGCTTGTTAGATATTCTAGAAACTGGTCCTCTGTCAGATAAGTGGTTTGCAAATATTTTCTCCTAATTTATCCCTCATATTTGCATCTACTTCACAGGGACAAAAGTTCTTAATTTTGAGAAAGTCCAATTTATCCCTTTTATGGATTGTGTTTTTGGTGTCAAGGCTAAGAACTCTTTGCGAGGCCCCACGTCTCAAAGATTTTCTTTGTTTTTCATAGCTTTGTATTTTATATTTATACCATGTTCCATTTTTTTATTTAAAGATTTATTTATTAGAGAGAGAACATGAAAGAGAGCATGAGTGGAGCCAGACGTAGGCTTGATCTCACCACCCTGAGGATAACGATCTGAGCAGGAACCAGGAGTTGGCCACTTAACCGACTGTGCCACCCAGGGGTCCCCCATGCTCCTTTTTTTTTTTTTTTTTAAGATTTTATTTCTTTATTTGACAGACAGAGATCACAAGTAGGCAGACAGAGAGGGAGAAGCAGGCTCCCTGCCTAGCAGAGAGCCTGATGCAGGGCTCGATCCCAGGACCCTGAGATCATGACCTGAGCCAAAGGCAGAAGCTTTAACCCACTGAGCCACCCAGGTGCTCCCCATGCTCCATTTGTAATTTTTATATTAAATGTGAGACTTTTGGAGAAGTGCCTTGCCAGTGTCAAACATCACAGACAAAACTGCCTTACCTGCCACCCCCACTGGCGGGGGGTGGTGGGGTGGGGCTTATGTTTCCACCCTTGCCAGGCTGTGCCTTCTTGAGCAGACCAAAGACTCTCCGGGGGTTTCAGATCTATAGCGAAGATCTAGCTTTTACAGAGATGTGGCACGGATAAAGGATGGAGTAGACACTCACGTCCGTCCGACTCCTAGAAGCTGTCACTTTCTCGATGCACAATATAGGCCCCTTGCTCCATTACTCTGAACCTCACTTTCTTTATTTGTATTAAGGTTTTGGAGATTAAATTGGATAAAATATGTGAAATGACTTGTGCAAAGGCTTTTCAATAAATGATCCCATTCTTCAAACTGATCCATTACAGCTGCTGAAAAACGAGCAACGGCCCATTGTCAGACGATAGAAAGGGCCAATTGTATATAGCCAATCCTGAATTTTTTAAGGATGAATTATCTATTTGATAGCTAAACTAGGAACATTGTACTCTTCCTTACTTGGTGGCCAGTACTTTCCCTGATAACATAGCTACTGAGTACTAGTTCAATAACAATGGCAAATGAAAGTTCTGTTGTAATTCAGTTCATTGCTGGAAGATTTACGGACTTAGGAAAATGATATGGGTAGGAATGGATTTTTTTATTTGACTATCAACTATCATTAAATTATGAAAAGATGTAAAAGAGCTAGGACATTAACTTCTCTAAACTATGTGAAGAAATTCTGTCAGAAGAAATTTGTCTATCTCCTCTTTCCCTTACAGAAATTAGATATATAGAAATTAATCTATCTCCTCTTTCCCTTATAGAAAAGGTATAAAAGGCCTTCCTCCTTTCTTAAAAAAAAAAAAAAAAAAAAATTCATGCAGCAACAACTCCAGACACAGTTCTGGAGATCACCTTGCATTCGGTCTACCACAAATATTTTTAAGCAATTGACTTAAAACACACACACACACACACACACACACACAAACAAATAGGCACCAAAGGCATTTGTGTTTTCTGTTCTAGGACAATTTTAGAAGAGTAATGGGCTGGGTGAGCACCTAGGTAGAAGGCAGCAGTCATTTCTGATTTGTTTCTTGGGGTGGTGGGAAGACCATTAAGGCTGGTACAGGTATGCATTTGGGTCTTTTTTTTTTTTCTTTAATCAACATCTGCATGAGCCATAAGCAGCCTCCCCAGGAACCACCCACTTCCCACACTCACACTGGACCGTAAAAACCTGGAGCTCAGACACATTCCTTAGCCTCGAGAATTGTCTTTCATTAGTTTATTTCTCACTTAGCCAGGGCATGTTCTGAAGAACAAGAGCCAATGCACATAAAGGAAATTGTCACTTGTTGGTGCGTATAGTTTTGAAGTTTGATCCTGGCATTGTTTAGAATGCCTGTCCTCTCAAAAATCTTCTGATTGGAATAAGACCGTGTTGGTACCAGGTGTAAAACCTGCCAATAAACCTGAGGTTAAGGAAGCTGATACTCTAATGTTGGCCTTTGCTGTCCTGCTTAGAGGTCCTCCTTCCTGGGGTTATTTGCTAATACATGAATTCTCATCACATCAGACTATCAGGGAGAAAGGTAAAAAGAAAAAATTATCTTCATAAAACTGACATGATACTGTTCACAAGCCATAATCAACCTCAAAGTTGATTTTATATATATATATATATATATATATATATAGTCATTTATATATATAGTCATTTTTATATATATATACTGAGAACCAAATGCCTTGGCTAACTTAATCTCTTTCCTATGGTAAAACCAACTGAATTTTGATGTTGTGTATGTGCTTTGGTTTCTCTTTCCATTACTAATCACACCTAACGAACTACGTTAAAGTCCTTTGCTCCTATGTTGTCATCCTATTAAGTATTCTTTTTCTTTCTTCTTTTTTTTCCCCACTCTCCCAGTATCCCACTCCTCAGCGGTACAGTTCATCTCGTCAGCCAGGGAGAGAGCCTGGATGCTCAAGGTAAGATTTAAATCTAACACGGTATAGAATTCCTTGTCTGCAGATTAAATTGAAGTATTCATGCCTTTGTAACAATTTATTTTCAAAATTCCATTATACAATTATAATGTATTATAATTCCCATAAACATGCTCCATTAAAACGTTATTTTTCAAACTATATTCCATTTCCCATGTGTATGAAGGGCTGATGAACTGCTATCAGCAATTCCTCTAAAAATGGTCAAGCCAATTAAAGTTTAATTTTGGAGATATTATTAGTGATAAGTGGAAGGAGAACCTATTAAGATGTAGGAAGTAATCTCAGGACATTTCATGATATTTGTGAACAATTTTTAAATTTCACTTATTTATAATAAAGAAATCAAGACAATTGCTCAGACTTTACAAAAGGGGATGGAGCATATTTGGGAAGGAGACAAAGACTTCAGCCTTTTTTTTCCCCCCCAGTTTGAGGTTTGTGTTTGAGACACAATCAGTTGACCTTCACTTATTTCCCACTGGTATTCTGAGTCTCTTTCTCTCTCATGCCTTCAAGGTTCATTCACCTTCAGTAGCTCCCTAGAACAAAGGAACAATTAACTGAAATTCCACCAGATGGCAATATTTGGAAAGCCATCCACAGAGGTTTCAAAGCTGAGCACTACTATTGTTCAGAGAATAGGTTCAGTGTAAGACATCCTCAACTTCCCCAACGGTATTCTAAATATCTCTAGTTTTGCTTCTTTCCCCCACCATATCGAAAGTTTTTACAAAAAAAAAAAGTATATTAGGGAGTATATAGTATATAGGGTATTTTCTTTCGTTTTTCATTGTGGAATAAAATTAGAAATGTCATTCTTAATTCTTCAGGGTGTCCGTATTAAAAGCTCAAATCGATGGATAATATACTATATTTGGTTTGGGATTTTGTGGTGATAAATACTAATGACTAATGGTCAGTTTTAAATTGAGAAGAGAAAGCTAAAATTCTTTAAAAAAAGAAGAAGAAGAAGAGCTTTTTTTTTTTTCTTTTTTAAAGATTTTATTTATTTATTTGTCAGAGAGAGAGGGAGAGAGAGCGAGCACAGGCAGACAGAGAGGCAGGCAGAGGCAGAGGGAGAAGCAGGCTCCCTGCCGAGCAAGGAGCCCAATGCGGACTCAATCCCAGGACGCCAGGATCATGACCTGAGCCGAAGGCAGCTGCTTAACCAACTGAGCCACCCAGGCGTCCCAGAAAAAGAGCTTTTTAAGGAGGAGAAACTTGCAGGTATAAAATACTTACTTGTACTGATTCAGAATAATTTATTTAAATGGGATGAGTAAACTTCATTCCTTTTGCTGTAATGAAAGTGGAGATCCTGAACCCTGACTGGACTTTTCAGAGACCAGAGCTGGGACAGAGGGATCCAGAAAGACATCTAAGGGCAGTTAAAATAGAAAGCACCAAAGAGAGTCACCTAGGCTTGCTTGGTACACCGAGAAGCAGACCTTGAGTGCTCTTGGAAACCTGCTCTTGTGCCACTAGCCCTTCTGGTAGGGGATTTAGGTGTCTGGAATGGTCCTGGTTTACTTCCATGGTCTTGGAATATAGTCTTATTAGTACCCCTTTTCACCCTCCAAAGTATCTCCATTTGGATGATAAATTCTATGGTTGCCTACCTTCTAGGCTGGTTTGTTCAAAAAAAAAAAAAAAAAGCTAATAGAAAAAGGTGGCCCAATACCCAAAAAGGGTGTGTGTTTCTAATCCTCCTTAGATCTAGGAGACAGAGCAAATGCTCCCTTTTCTGTAAAGAGCCACGTCATGAATATTTTCTGCTTAGCGGGCCATACAGTCTCTGTCATGACTACTCAACTCCCTCTAGTGTGACAATCACCATAGAGAATACATAAATGAATGGGCTTGGCTGTGTTCCAGTAAAGCTTTATTTACAGAAACAGGTAGTAGGTGACTTTTGGCTGGCGGGCCAATTCTCCACCATTTCCTCTCCCCTTACAAAGAAGACAGCCATCCTTAAATCCTCTCCTTTGTCTCCCTATCCTTTCTAGGTCTCAGCCTCCTTACTTAATCCCAGTTTCTGAGACAGTTGATAGTTGCTTCGGTGACTAATCTCAGGGGTGTGGTTCCTGGGCATCCTTGACAGAGACTGGCCGTTGGCTTCATATCCGAGTCTGTTTCTGCACTCTGCCCACCAGGCTTGTGCCTTGTACCTTGCGACCTAGAACAGCTGCCCTTTTGAGACAGTGCTTGCATCCTAAAGTTAATTCCTGAAGCAGTAGCTGTTCAGTAGACAATTTAATTTTATGCTTTGGTCCTCACTAAATAACTGTTTATGGAAAATATAGCCACATGAAGGAAAGATGAATGCTGGCTAGAGCAAATTTGTATTATAAAAATGGTACATTTAAAGGAAAGCTTGGAAAGAAAAAAATGACCCATAACACCATCCCAAAATAACTGTTTGGTCTCTTGTATATTTGCTTTGCTCACAAGTATTCCTGTTTTTCTATCCTGGATGTAAACTTTGTGTATCACTTAGCATTAGTCAAAAACCTCTTTTAAGAATTTTCAGAATTATTGTTAGGATAGAACAGTATTATGATATCAGTGTGTCCTAATATCCTCCAGTTTTCTTGTTGTTTTGACTCCATCTAATTTGTTTTTTTGTTTTTGTCTCTTTCCTTAGTACAAAATCCCAGAAGTGGATTATTCAGAGATATGACCATTCTTAGGACTTTTAATCTAGTTTACCATATTTCTTCCCAAATGGTTTGGAGTCCTTCACAAACATTTGTAATTTGAGAGGACTAGCCTCACCACAACTTGATCAGAAATAGCATTTAATTCAATAATACTTGGAGTGTCTCGTATATATAAAGAAGTGTGCTATTTGCTTTGGTGTGTGTATATATAAAAATGATAGGCTTGGGGCGCCTGGGTGGCTCAGTCGTTAGGCATCTGCCTTTGGCTCGGGTCCATGATCCCAGGGTTCTGGGATCAAGCTCCACATTGGGCTCCCTGCTCTGTGGGAGGCCTGCTTCTCCCTCTCCTACTCCCTCTGCTTATGTTCCCTCTCTCGCTGTGTCTCTGTCAAATAAATAAAATCTTTTTTTTTTAAATGATAGGCTTTTTCCACAAATTTTAAGTGCCTGCTCTGAACTATGTATTGTAAGTTTTCCACGCTGAGCAGAAGATAGCCTCTATCTGAGTTTGACCCTACTAGGAAACTAAAGTAGATATATATGATATCTATAACTGTATACAAAAGGAGACACACCATAGGAGAGATACAGAAAAATACATCGGGATTCTGGCGGTTAGAGATGGCATCTGAGCTGAACCTTGGAGATGGGTTGGATTAGAACATTTAGGTGGTGAGATTTGCTGTTCATTCCATAAACATGTACTGATAGCTGACTATATGTGCTGGACACCAGGCTAAAAGCTAGGGTTATAAAGGTAAACAAAACAAGGTATAAAGCTTGGCATCTAATGGAATTGACTGCTTTAAAAAAATAAAAAGTCTGCTGAGTCGGATAGCTTGTCCCTCAGAGAATGCATGGGGATAGGGATAAAGCCAGAGTCCTCTTTCAAAGAGGAGACTTTTCATGGCTCTTCCTTCGATACAGTCTTGTTCATTAGCTGTCCTATCAGAATCTGTGGGAGATAAGCTTCTGTAAGTTTGAAGGTCATTCTAACTGGCTGACCAATGTCCCAATTAAAATTGGCCTAGATTTCCAGCTCTCCTCTCCCCTGACCCAAATGAGACTCTTCACTGAGCAGTCCAGAGCTAGGGTTGGAATCACCGAGACCCATATCCTGGCCCTGATCCCGTGACGACTGAAACAAATCACCAAGAATTTCATTTGTATGTTGTTTTTCAAGCAGCTGGAAGGAGCCTCAATCTAATCCAACTGACCCATTGTAAAGATGAACGCTGTTGGTTGAGGAGAGTTGAGGGATTAGCCAACTGCCGGCTGTGGGGCGAACAAGCCATGGCACCAGACCCTGGCTTCGGGCTCCCTTCCTGCTTGTTCTGTGCTCACTGCTATAATTGACCCTGTAATCAGAGCTAAAAAGAGAATTTAGCCCACACATTTTTCCTTTACGTGCGTGTAGAAGCAACATGTATTCTCACCCAATTCAGACCACCACAAACAAACCTTAAATTTTAACTTCTAAATGAGAAAGCTAAACCGTAAGGAATAGATGAGTAGTAGAGAGAAGTGTGGAACAAATTCCTACATCTGCCATTTTCCTCCGTTAAGATCTGGGTGAATTACTTGGCCACACTGAGTTTTTACATGTTGAGTTTGTTGTAAGAATAATTGGAGGTAGCATAAGTGTCAGATACACACGGGCACTCGGCAAGTGTTCTTCTTGCTCCTTCTCTCCTAGAGCTACAGGCTTTTACAGGGTTCCTTTCATCTATTAAGGAGGTTTCCCTCTAAAACTCATGAGCATTAAACGATGAAATGAGAACACATTTATAAAAGTATCTGGTCTAGAACTTAATATTCCCATTTGTGAATTTCACTTACCTATACTTAAGTAGGAGTTTAGAGGTTTTCATTCATGGTCTTTACCCTTCAGTAGCTTATTTCGTATGGTCTGTGGATGTGTCGGTAAGATTTCAGAATTTCCTGATGTTTACTCTAAAATGTCAAATACAGAGATGACTCAATGAAGAAAATTTTTTTTCTACTTACCTGGATGTTTGAAAGGTCTTGGGCCAATTTTTTTTAAACTATGAAATACTAAGCTTTTTTTTTTTTTTTTTTTTTAGATTTTATTTATTTATTTGACAGAGAGAGATCACAAGTAGGCAGAGAGGCTGGCAGAGAGAGAGGAAGGGAAGCAGGTCCCCCGCTGAGCAGAGAGCCCGATGTGGGACTCGATCCCAGGATCCTGAGATCATGACCTGAGCCGAAGGCAGCGGCTTAACCCACTGAGCCACCCAGGCGCCCTGAAATACTAAGCTTTGACCATGGCCCCCATCACAGTGCAAGTGACAGAGAATCCATTTCGGGCCAGAAAGTCAGGGTCTCCACCGTGGCGGCGCTACAGCCCACCGTAGGGAACACTCATGGAGTGGGCAGTCCATGCTGAGCGCCATGGTGGGACAAGTCCCTGACGCCACTGGAGCCCCTAGCAGCGAGAACAAAGCCAGGACTGGCGCGAGGACATCCCACGAGGCTTCCAAGAGGCAGGGACCTCTCCTGTAAGCCCTGAAGGAAAAGGAGGAGCCAGCAGTTGTTGAGAAGGCGACTGGAGAAAAGGGAGGATTATCTAGGCAGAAAGTGTGCAGCCTCCTCAAAGACCAGGAAAGGAAATAAGAGAAGCATCTGGCATATCGGCTCCATTGAAAGAGGCTCAGTAAGGAGCCGCAGCATCCTGGGAGGCATGAGTGACAAGGCTGGAGAGGCCAATGAGGAGGGGCCTCGGCAGGCTGGTGAACACCTTCACCAGGGGGTATCCTGCAAGTGCAGGTTGAAGTACTGGAAGCAGAGCAGGGAAACCACCAGTTTCGTGGCTTAAAATGGTTCCCCTAGCAGCTGTGTGGACAGTGGCGGGAAGGGGATGAGATGACAAGAGAAAGTGAAAGATGCTCAGCGTCTGGTTAAGGAGGTGACAGCTGGGGTAGAGAGGTGCACGGACTTGAATACCAATTAGTAGGTGAGCTGGATGGGACCCAGTAAGGGAGAGGCCAGGGGTTAACTCAGTGGACAGGTGCCTTGAGTGCTTGCTGTGCAGTAAGCGCCACGTCAGTGCTGCAAAGGAAAATAAAGTCAGCTCTTGGGACTGCAGAGTGAGCGGTTGCTGTTTGGTGTAGAAGGGACCAATGAAGAGAGGTCTTTGCTGGAGCACAGAGTGACCCTCAGGGACCCCCATCTGGGATGCCGCAGTGAGTAATAGTCACCTGGGGACCATGGAGCTGCGTGGGATCCCTGGAACTTCTGCCAGTGGCAGTGTTGTGGTTGACACACCTGATGATGCCCACATGCCTGGTGTAAGTGGGAGGTTTGGTGGTGTTGCTTGCCAAGCCCGGAAACCCAGGGTAACAGAACATTACAAGTGTGACAGCAAGAACCCAAAGTGTAGTATTGAATGTATTGAGTGTAGGGTGCCTGTGACAGCTAAAAGGATGATGTATGTGGGGCTTTGGGGTCTGAACCCCAAAAGAGAAAATAAACCACAAATACAGCCATGGGAGTCACTAGTAGGTAAGCAGTAAGCCACGAGTATAGGTAAAATTGCCCAAATAGAGTAGAGCCTCCAAGATCAGCAATATTTAAGAACTAGACTAAGAGAAAGAATACACCCATTTTCATAGCGGCAGTATTGACTGTAGGCAAAAGATAGAAGCAACCCTTCATCAGCAGATGAAGGGATGAGCAAAGCATGGTATATACATAGGATGAAATATTCTTGTGCCTTAAAGAAAACTTGGTTACATGCTACAGCATGGATGAAACTTGGAGACCTCATATTAAAGGAAATGTCCGTCACAGAAAGTAATACTATTCGGTTCCACTTACGAGGTACCGAGAATAAAATTCATAGGAGGAGAAAGTAGGGTGGTGGTTTTCAGGGGCTGGGGGAAGGAGATGTGGTGAGTTATTCATTGGGTGTAGTTCTAGTTTTATAAGATGAAAAGATGATGCTAGTTGTACAGCAATGTCAATGTTAATACCACTGACCTGTACACGTAAATGGTGAAAATGGTAAAGTTTATGTTCTGCGTGTTTCCTACAATGAGAGAGACTGATTAGCCAAACACAGGAGGAAGACCACTTGTGTACGCTGTCATGGATGCCCAAGGAAAAGAGCATTTCTAGAACGAGCAAAGGGGGTTGATAAGTCCAAATGCTCTGCAAAGGTTAAGATGATAACTAAAAAGTGCCTCTTGATTTTCAGCAACGAAGAGGTAAGTTGATGATCTTGGCGGAGCTAATTTCAATGGCCTGGTCAAACTAGAATCCAAACCAGAGTCCAGGGCAAGTGGAGAGGGTAGGTTTAGATAAGCCTGAAGGTATTTGACAATAAGGAAGAGGAGAGAAAGGGGAACCTTTGGGGAGGAAAAGGGACTGCACAGTTCATTGACGCCGGGAAGGAGCCCAACAGAGCGGCATGAAAAGTCTGCTAGAAAGTCACAGAGCAGGGCTTCAAGAAGGCAGGAGGCCACTGGCCAGGAATCCACCTTCTCGTGGCACCAAGCAAGAAAGAGTAAGATGGCTCGCTACCTTGTAGGCAAATGTATAGGTTTGGGGGTGGGAAAAATCTTGTGTAATGACTTCAGTACACTCTGAAGTCAGTTGCAGTACCATCTGCTCAGGGAAAGTGGAAAGATCAGAGATATATCAGTGTATTAAAATGTCTGATGTATCCCAAGTAACTGAGTGCTGACTAGGGAAGCAGAGGGGTGATCTGGAAGCCCTGACACCCACTCAGTGTGTGTGTGGGGGGGTGGCCCACGGACTTACAGTTGTGCCGGTCTTGGAGGCAGAGTGCCTTACCCCCAGCGTGGCTCAGTAGTCCAAATGAGGCACATGCACCTAAGCAGGTGAAAACTTCCTCAGAGCTCCTTTTTTGGGAGAAACTGGAAAATTGATCATGAGGACAATATATTTAAAATGGGTTAATGCTTTGGTTGAAAGTTTGTAGGTGTCAAATGTGAGGGGGGCTGCGAATTGTTTTGGTTACAGACTTTTTTGCAAGGATGGTAACTCAAGATGGCCCCGTTGACAGAGTAGATTATTAGGGACTAGCCTGTGCGAACAATTGATTGGATGAATTCAAAGTGAAACTGAACGTTTGGAGAAGTTGCGTGTACCCTCCCCCTCCATTTACAAACTTGGATTGCCTCTCGTACAACTACTCTGTTGCACAGAAATAAAACTGCCAGTTGCTTAGCAAACCTTTAATGTTGTGTATCTTAATTGGAGATTTCTGCTTTTTTAAAAAATTTATTTTCAGTGTTCCAGAATTCATTGTTTATGTACCACACCCAGTGCTCCACGTAATCTGTGCCCTCCTTAATACCCACCACTAGGCTCACCGAACCTGAACCTCCCACTCCCCTCTCCTCCAAAACCCTCAGATAGTTCCTCAGAGTCCACAATCTCTCGTGGTTCGTCTCCCCCTCCAACTGCTTTTATTTAATTCTAGTATAGTTAACAATATGGTACTATATTAATTTCAGGTGTACAAGATGGCCCTCCAATAATTCTATTTGCAAAAATATGGATGGATCTAGAGAGTTCAGCCTTCTATGTAGAGTACCAGGACTTGGTTAAGTAATACTCATTTTGCTAGAAAAATGTCACTAAGATTACTCTGAGGTTGACCTACCTTATCACAGTACAAGTGGGCTGTGGCATGTGGAAAAGAATGCTATTGTTGTCCCCTAGGCTGGTGTCTGGAATACTTGTGTATATTGAGGCCCTTAATCAAGTGTTTCTTCTGCCCCCGTCACCATCTGAGTTAGTGTTTCCAGTCGAAGAGATGAAAAGTCATGAATATGAGGGATACCACCTGAAGGCTACAC
The DNA here is from genome assembly GCF_020171115.1 of Neogale vison. Lineage (NCBI taxonomy): Eukaryota > Metazoa > Chordata > Mammalia > Carnivora > Mustelidae > Neogale > Neogale vison. Next base: position 160,885,115 of record NC_058093.1, on the reverse strand, counting down.
TACGTCTTATTTCCACTGATACCCTCAGAGCTTGAGAGCGGGTTTCTAAACGTCCTGCAATGATGATGTTCTAGATCTTTGCCACTTAACCTGATAGTCAGTAGTCAGGTACCCACCAAGTGTTGGAAATGGGACTGTGAAGGTTTCCTATGCATTTTAAGTCTTTAATCTCATTGTGAACAGTGGCTGCTGCATTGGGCAGCCAGCTCTAGAAACAGATTAGGTAGAACTGAAATTTTATTTTATTTTTTTAAAAGATTTTATATATTTGACAGAGATCACAAGTAGGCAGAGAGGCTGGCACAGAGAGAGGGGGAAGCAGGCTCCATGCTGAGCAGAGAGCCCGACGAGGGGCTCAATCCCAGGACCCTTGGATCATGACCTGAGCCGAAGGCAGAGGCTTAACCCATTGAGCCTCCCAGGTGCCCCTAGAACTGAAATTTTGAATACAGCTTACAAATAGAGCCAACCCAGGAAACTCACTCCGGTCTTTGATGTCCAGACAAGTCTGGCCTGGCCTTGTTCTGCCATCAGGTCAGTTACAGCCTAGGGATTCTGGTCTGTGTGAGGGTGAATAACGAGGGGAGGGAGTAAGATCTGAAAACCACCTACAGCCAAGGTGGATTCACCTTCAGTTTAGCCAAATAGTCTAACCCCTAAATACCAGAGTCCTATCAACAGAGAAGAAAAATCTAAGGAGAGAACAAACTTTATTTAAAGGCTAGTGTGGGGACGCCTGGGTGGCTCAGTTGGTTGGGCAGCTGCCTTCAGCTCAGGTCATGATCCCAGCGTCCTGGGATCGAGTCCCACATTGGGCTCCTTGCTCGGCAGGGAGCCTGCTTCTCCCTCTGCCTCTGCCTGCCATTCTGTCTGCCTGTGCTCGCTCTCCCCCCCACCTCTGATAAATAAATAAAATCTTTAAAAAAAAAAAAAGGCTAATGTGCATAAACACTCTGAAAGCGAGTTCACATAGGACGTCTTACCTGAAATTTTGTTTATGCTTGTTATAAATGTATTTGAGAGCTTACAAACTTGTTCAGGGCCCCTCGCTAGTAAGTAATAGGGGCAAGATTAGTACCCAAGCTGTTATGAACCCAAAGCTATTTCCACAAGCAGTACTCATGGCTGGAAACTTCAGGGTAGGATTGGAGGTGGAAAAGAGGTTATAGGAGGCGAACGACAGATTCTTGGTGCATCTCTTTAATTCTGATTATCTCAGAAGTTGTACCTGTCTTCCTCTGCCTGATTGCCTGCCCTCCTCACCTCCCACCATTTGAGTTTTGTCGTTCATAGGTTATGTGGAAATACAATTACTTGTGTCATAGAAGATGTACAGTCAATCATTTGAATTAAAATTACTCAAGGAACAGAGCTGTACCATCATCTTAGCTGCCATCTAGGCAAAAGTCAAGCTACTTGGTAATTATGTATCCTTCTGATGGATCTCGTGAAAAATACAGCAGATGAATCAAATGTCTCCCAGAGTTCCAGGGCTCCCTGCCTTCCTTCTCCAATGTCTTAGCTATAATGTTCCACTTCTGTAGGATTTCCAAAATTTCCATTATTGAAAATAGTAGAAATCATGGAAAGCAAATCACCTGTAACTCTAACAATTTATTTTTCTTTTCCTTCTGGTCCTCATTCATGTAATTTCACATAGTTGGAACAATACCTTGGGCATATGTCAGTAGACTGCTTTTTAATTTCCTTTTATGTCACAGGTTTCTCATGCTGCCACATTTATTCATGATTATAGTGTTAAGGTCCTTAGAATAGTCTATGAAATTGGCATCCTATTATTATTCGAACCTGCTATTGTTTGATTTACGAAGTCTGTTTCAAAGCGAAGTTTGGTGGGTTTTATTTTTTATTATTATTTTTTTAAATTTTATTTATTTTATTTGACAGAGAGAGAGAGAGATCACAAGTAGGCAGAGAGGCAAGCAGAGACAGAGGGGGAAGCAGGCTCCCTGCTGAGCAGAGAGCCCGATGCGGGGCTCGATCCCAGGACACTGAGATCATGACCTGAGCCGAAGGCAGCCGCTTAATCTACTGAGCCACCCAGGCGCCCCAGTTTGGTAGGTTTTAAACTTACAGATCCAAACTGGTGAAATATCCCTGACTGGAGGTCTCCTACCTGTGTGTTCCCACATCCCCTGAGAATAATTATTGTACTAGAGAATTCCAGAGAGGGTTATTACCTTAGATTTTAAGCTTTTTCCCATGTAATTTTTCCAAAACATGATATTCTTAAAGAAAAGTAGATGATACATTCTATTTTAATTCTCATGTCCGCCCTAGACATTAGGCACTTGATTTATGCTTCTTGAATTCTGCATAATCTATAAAACTACCTTGACATGAGGTTGTTCAGCGGCTCATACTGGGGCTGACGGGTTTTCAGCCTTGCTTACCTAAAATATCATTCTGCTTAAGCTACATGCACGGACGTGTTTGCTTTTGTTCTAAAGTTAGTCCAGTTTCAGTTCAAGAAAACAATTCAAATGCATCAGGGATTACCAGGTTAACATCAAACTACGTTGGGGAATAAGAATAGGAAAGGTCAAGATAAGCCTCAGTGCCTCCCTAGAGAACTAGATTCTAGGTAATGAGGATTCTTTATTTTCCAGCACTTCATACTCTTGCTTTGAAGTATGGTGTTAGTCCTTTACTGGACCAAGATGGTTCAAAATGCTGATGTGTTCAGTTATGATTTTTCAAGGCAATGACTCGTCTACATAATACCTACTTGGCAGAGTTTCTTTCATGGGATTCTTGACCTTCCAACTATGTTTTTTGCTCTTGGGGAGGGATACAGTTCAGACTTGTGTGAGGTAACGCCACTCACACAACATTGCTTTGGCTTACAAACTCGACTGAACCATTAGTATCATTTTCCAGTGCCCAGCTTAGAGAAAAACTTCACTTGGTTTGTCAAAAAATAAGATTTGAGTGCTTGGAATGTTGTATGAGGTCATTATTGCCTCCAAGCAGGATAACCATTCTTCTAGAAAGATGTCTTGAAATAAGAGTATCCTATCACTATTGCCTCCTGCTCAAAACAAAATTTAAGAAATTGCCTTACTCAGACACACTAGCTAATTTCTTTCCTTTTTTTTTTGGTTTTTGTTTCCTTAAAGTTATTTAAATTCCAGTTTACACAGTATAATATTGTTTCAGGTATACAATTTGGTGATTCAAGACTTCCACACAATATCCAGTGCTCATTGCAACAAGTACCCTCCTTAATCCCCATCACCTGTTTCCCCATCCTCCAACCTTTCTCCCTTTCCTGGTAACCATCAGGGCTCTATAGTTAAGAGTCTGTTTCTTGGTTTCCCTCTTTTTCCCTTCCCCATAATCTTTAAATCCCACATATGAATGAAATCCTATGATATTTGACTTACTTTGTTCAACATCATATTCTCTAGCTCCATCCACATCTTTGCAAGTGGCAAGATTTCCTTTTTATGGCTGAGTAGTACTCCATTGCGTGTATATCACATCTTCTTTAGCCAACAGTCATTGGACATTTGGGCTCTTTCCATAATTTGGTTATTGTAGATAATGTTGCTATAAACATCGAGGTGCATGTATCCCTTCAGTATTTTTGTATTCTTTGGGTCAGTGCCTAGTGCAATTGCTGGATTATAGGGAAATTTAATTTTTAACTTTTTCAGGAACTTCCATACTATTTTTCAGAGTAGCTATGCCAGTTTGCATTCCCACAAACAGTGAAAGAGGGCTCCCCTTTCTCCACATTCTTGCCAACAGCTGTTGTTCTTTGTGTTCTTGATTTCAGCCATTCTGACAGGTGTAAAGTGATAGGTCATTGTAATTTTGATTTGTATTCCCCTGATGAGTGTTGTTGCTCATCTTTTCGTGTGTCTGTTGGCCATCTGTGTGTCCTCTTTGGTAAAATGTCTATTCATGTCTTCTGTCCAAAGCTTCATCTCATCAGAACTTCAATATTTTATTGTATGGGAGATAGCAAAATATGAAGCATTTGCTTTTAAATGTAATTCCATTTAAGTAAAATTATTTTGGATTTCAGAGTAAAAATGGTAGAGAATTGTGGTTGAAAAAAGTGACATTTCTGGCACAAAGAACAATTCACTTGGATGGAATTCAATAAATGGCTTTAAATATTACAAAAGTTTGGCTATCTTAAGGATGGCCATAAAGGCTTCAGAAGAGGTGGACTTTGAGCTGAACCTACTTTTGTAAAATAAGGATTAAGGAGAAGGAAAAAGCCCATTCCATGTATCGGTCAGAGGTAATAGGAACACCATTAACCATCTCAAGGAGAGTAGGAGGGGATGATGGATTCTTTAATGTGATTACTGGAGGATTAAGAGAGAAAGATAAATTAGGATCAAGTAGTTCTGAGTCCCAAATACCAAGTAATTTGTCTGCACTTTGTATTTAAACAGTGGAAAATACTGAACACAATGCAAATAATTGAGAAACACTGAATTCTCTTTTTAAAGATTTTATTTGTCAGGGAGAGAAGAAGTGCAAGCGCACAAGCAGGGAGAAGCCAGCTCCCCACTGAACAGGGAGCCCGATGCAGGACTCGGTCCAAGGACCCTGGGATCATGACCCAAGCCCAAGGCAGATGCTTAACCCTCTGAACCACCCAGGGGTCCCTAGAAACATTGAATTCTAAGATGATAGTCCAAAAACCAAGCTTTGCTTCCCTTCTCTCCAGATCATCTGTTGAAATAACAATTTAAAAAGAAATTTATGGCAGTTCTGGAAACAGGAGTAAGTACCAGAAATTGACGAACTTCTGGAACATGGAAAGGGGGTAGGATTATATTGCCAATTAAAAATATTTTAAGACAAAAATATGGGGGAAAAAACCCAGTTGAAATAATTCAAAGAATTATTATAATCCAGATTAAATAATTCTGAGGATTGAAGATAACAAAAATTTTATCCTTAGAATGAAAAGTACTGCATTCCTCAAACTCCACTACCCACTTGCTTAAAAAAAAAAAAAAAAAAAAAAGTTGCCATGGATAAGACGAGCTTAGAAATTTTTAATTCTTGCGAATTAAAAATCAAGGGAAAGACTTAGAATGTAGACAGAGTATTCTAGAGTCTAAAGCAAAAAAAAGATGAAAGATACTGAGATCTGAAAGCATGGCTTAGAAGTTCCAACACAGTTCAAGCCTTTAAAGGAAAAAACAAATCAGAAAGGCCTAAAGATTCAGATTAAAAGAGGCCAAGCCTTTACCCAGGATATAGGACATCTTAGAGCTTCTGGTGTGGAAAGTTAGACAATGAGAAGATTACCAACTCAAGTGATCACCTGAATGGTGTAAACTTTGGTACATAATGTTAGAAGCTGGGAGACCAGAGAACCAGGCTTTCAAAGCTCTGAGGAAATGGATTTGGGAACTATAATTCTGTACTCACCCCAACTATCAACAAAGTATGAGAGCAGGTAGGAATTTCCTGACCTGAAGTCTTGAAAACTTTACCCCTCTTCTCAAACAACTTGAAGATATAGTCTAGGAAAACAGGACAGAAATAGGTAAATGTTAACAAAACACCCCAAAACTATGGAACTACTAGGGGAGTCCAACTATAAGAAACATCAAGATGCCAGCAGCAATAGTAAAGCAATTGGCCTAAATTAGTGGGTTCCATGAGGAAGGTCTTGTAGAAAAAAGTCATTCTGCTATAAATTTAGAGTTATAAATCTGAGTGTCCTTTATCATACAATGATAGTTACAGATTTCTTCTCTCAGGGAAAAAAATAGTTAAAATCTCTAGGAAAACTATGTAGATGCAGATAGGTCAAATACATGAATATGGTAAGATTCAACTTCAGCTTTAAAATAAGGCATGCTTTTGGACAATTAATGACCTGTGGAAAGATAATCTATTTGACCTTGATGGTTTTGTTAGGATATTCTTCGGATTGCAAGAGATAATGAGATTATATTTCTTTCCCTCTGAAAGGTGACACCACTTGTGTTTTGGAAAGAAGAAATGACCTAATCATAAGTGCCATTTATTAGACTTCAAGTTTAGAAGCAATCTACAGTCAAAACAAGGAAGCCTTAAATACAGTCATAGAACATAATGTAAATATGAAGGATAAAGTAGACCTAATGGTAAAGTCATGCGAATTAAAAGCAGGAAAGTTTGTGAAGAGACCTAAAATGGAGAGTTGATAAGTCATGTTGCTTGGAATGAGTCAAAAATAAGATTTTAAGAATGGTGCTTAAGGGGAGCCTGGGTGGCTCAGTGGGTTAAGCCTCCGCCTTTGGCTCAGATCATGGTCTCAGAGTCCTGGGATCGAGCCCCACATTGGGCTCTCTGCTCAGCAGGGAGCCTGCTTCCCTCTCTCTCTCTCTCTCTGACTGCCTCGCTGCCTACTTGTGATCTCTCTCTGTCTAATAAAATCTTAAAAAAAGGTTTAAAAAAATGGTGCTTGAAAGTCATAATGGTAATTGCTGAAATAATTCAAAATATTAACAATAATTGAGAGAGGCAAGAAGCAATGGAAGTGTTCAATTTCTTTCATAGTAGAAAATACTGTGTTGATACACTAAGAATAGACCATACTTGGGGGCACCTGGGTGGCTCAGTCAGTTAAACATCTGCCTTCAGCTCAGGTCATGACCCCAGGGTCCTGGGATCGAGTCCCACATTGGACTCCTTACTCAGTAGGGAGCCTGCTTCTCCCTTTTTCTCTGCCTGCTGCCCCCACCACCCCCTGCTTATGCTCTCTTGCTCTCTCTTGCTCACTTGCTCTCTGTCAAATAAGTAAATAAAATCTTTAAAAAAAAAACCCAAAAAACCCTGACTTTTTAGAACTACAATTGTAACTGCAGAAGAATTAAACAGAATTGAACAGAAGTAGTTCAAACAGATAAATTACTTAAAATGGTATTGGGGTAAGGGAAAGTAGTAAGAGATGTTTGCTTTTAATATTAGGCAGTCTGTATGTCTTCACATTCTTCTGCTTAGTCCATAAATTATAAATAGTAATTGAGAGGATTGAAAGGAGAGCACAGATGGACTTTTAGAAGTTTTCACATTTGCCTGTAGCTCAGGTGACATTAGGGAAACAAAGAAAAACTGAGGGGCAATTGGAGAAGAATGGGTAGGATTTGGTGGTTCAGTAGATAATTGAACAGTATGGGTTTTTTGTTTTGTTTTAAGGGAATAAAGCAAAGATGTATATTTTTAGACTCCTTGATGAGGGTTAATCTGAACTGAAGCTATGGACAGAATGCCCCCCCAGGATAATATACTTGTTAAACTTGCTGATGCCTTGCTGTTCCTTATCCAGTAGTATTTCTCTAGGCTGGTCCAGAAATGAAAATATGGCCATTTTATTAAGTGATACTATTTTATTTTATTTATACTTAATGTAATAAAATATAGGTGATAAGCCCTATGGTCAACTATTTGCCATAATGGGATAATCCAAACATATGTATTTTTTTAATCCTAAGTGTCAAATGCATCGCACTCTGGAACCACCAGGGACCACAGGAAAGTATCAGCTAAATAGCACTTGTTTGATCAAAACTCTCTGATGAACTAAGAATCAACAAAGAATCATGGCTCAGGTTAGCGCAGTGGATGCTGGCTCTCTGTCTTGGAGTGATTGGATTTGTGGCTGGGGGGAAAGAGGCCAGGTTTTACTGCATTAGAAGCTCTTGATGCTCCCGGCTCTGAATATTTGAGTTTTCAGTTGAGCTTCTAATCCTCCTCTGCTACCTTGAGCTGGGATTTTAGCAATTTCCTGGGCGTGATCCTATTTACTTTATCGTATTTACGACAAGTTTTTTAAGCACTTAAGTGGAAGCTGGGAGGAATAGAGTTCTTTTCAAAGCCTTTCTAAACTATGAACTCTGCAGGTCCCCCTCCTCCTTATTCACAGCCTGACACCCTTCCTCACTCACGGATTATTTGCGGCAATTCTTTGCTGAAGGCCTTCCCACTGAAATGCCACCTTTTTCCGGCTACAGTAGAACAAAGCGTTTTACACAAATCTGCTTCAGTTCTTAGAACTGCATAACTTTAGGAATGGAAACCATCTCGAGATTAATAAAATTGATAACGCTCTTTGGACCAGAATCCAAAAGCTCACAGAGCTTTCCATTTCTTGCAGAGACTGACAATTAGGTGTAAAATCACACAGAAAACTTGGCTCTCACCTTTGCCTGACTGATATTCAAGGTAATCAGAGAAAGATCTTTTCAGTAAATGTGATATGGTGGATGGCAACATCTCCCCTTGCTGGAGGGCATTGTGTTTTGCCAGGTGAAGTCAGTGTGAAAAAGCTTGGAAAGGTCAGACAGATTGTTTTTGTTGTGGTTTGTGGTTGGCTTCTTGCCTGCCGTGTCGTGAACAGCTAAAGTGATAGATTGAGAACAGGGCAGAAAATTATTTTTTGGCCTGGAGGGAGGGGGATTGGAGAAAATAAAATCTGAAAAGTAGTGCAGGGTAGCTGTGCATCCTAGAATCCCCTAATGAGGAAACAACCCCCAAATGGGGTTCGTCCGTCATCTCAGCCCAATCAGGCTGCTCAGCTTGCCTGGCACTAGCAAAGTGGTGTCGCTTTTCTCAATGTGAATGTGTCCTTTATATAGTATTTGCACCAGGCATGACCTAAGCATGGATTTGCAGCTGTTTCATAACTGCTGTGAAGTTTATTGGCTCAGCTCCACAGAGCAACGTCCAGACTTCAGGAACACTTCTCAAGTAATGCGACTGTGGGAGGAGACCACTTGTGGATGATTTACTTTACCCCGAGTTTTGAGTGCAGGATGCCAGGCTGCGGCTCAGCGGGTTGTGTCCCAATGTAAGTGACCAGCCAGAGAAACAGTTTTTGGGACATGTCGTTCCACGCCTCAGGACTCCCCCTCTGCAGAACTTTGAATCTAGGAAAGAGCAACACTAGGTTTCCTTATTTCTTCTTCCATGCCAGACTTGCCTATGAATTTTTAAGCTGATGTTTTAATTGGCTGAAAATCCGGATTCTGACTTTGATGATGCAATCGGATCAGTCCCTGCGGTTGTGAAGATGAGATAGTGGATGAATGGTCCTGGCTGTCTCTCCACATCTGAATGTTCTGGATGGACAGGGACTCTAAGGAGAGAACGACTCAGATGCTGTGACATTTACATCATAATTCATTTGACCTGAGTTGCTGTCCTCTTTATGGCTTTACTGTGAAGCTGGCTGAAGTTCTTCCAAAAGATCGTGGAGAGGTCTAGTGGGCCCGAACCTAGCCCAATGCAATAATGACAGGGAAGAATCCAGCTCTCCACGAATACATGTGAAGGATTCAAAATAGACATATTTACAGGCTCTTCTCTCCGCTTACTACACGTGGAGGAAGTCTTTCCTCATGCTGATTCCCAGAGGCAGAACTAGCATGCCAGGTTAATAAGTAACCAGAACTAGCATGCCAGGTTAATAGGTAACCAGAACTAGCATGCCAGGTTAATAGGTAACCAGAACTAGCATGCCAGATTGAGAGGTTCCTATATATGGTGAAGGATAGGTTTGTCGGGTTGGTTAGATTATATTAGGGCACTTCCCTATCCAAAGTAAAACGTTGAATGTTTATCCTAAAAGTGATAGGAAACCAGTGAAGACCTTTGAAAAAGAAGGGACGAAAGATAGCTCTTGGGGTGACAGGTCAGAAGCCTTGAAAAATAAGTGTAAGGAATAGAGGAAATCTCAAGTCTCGTAATCACGCGTGAAGTAGGGGCAGTAGGGTATAGGAGTGGCAGAAGAAAAGGAGGGACCCAGGTGTCTTAGGTTTCATGTCCCAAAGTGAAACGAACAGATACAGTGACCAAATCAGAGAGACAGGGTGAGGGTGGGGCAAAGATTCTGAGGCGTCAAAACCGAGTGCTGGGTATGGGTCCAGTTACCAGCAGGAGAGGGGACAAAGCATGGGGGGCCAAGTAAGGGAGAAGCTTCCTCATTAAATGCTCTGTGCCTCATCCAAAGCAATGGCGCTGTCCTGATTTCTGCCTCTGCCTCTGGTCTGCTTATTCAGTAAGTCAGGGAGAGCGGTGGTGACTGTAGACACCACCCCACATTTTTACAAGGCGCTTCTGGAAACCTGAATGGAGATCCGATTTTTCGAGTTGCACTGAGGGCAACTTTCCCTCAGGGAAACATGCTTGGTCATCTATTTTCTGCTGATATTTCTGTCACTATCACTTGGGCCAGGTAGGTTCTCCCTCCCCAAAAGAATTTGGCTTCTCTCCAGAAAAATCCATATCCTGCTAAGCCATTCACTGACATCTGTCCCCTCTGGTTTTCTGTGTTGTGATTTGGAAAGCTCTGTGTGGCTTTGCCCATCCCTGAGGGTTCCAGACAGAATACCAAGGACTGGTTCCCTCTGCTTGCAGATTCCCAAATTGACTTGAGTCATGCCTGGGAATAGGAGAAAGGGCAGGAACCCTTCTCAGGGATATGCACCAGCCTCCTACCTCAAAGGTCTCTAACTCGTAATGTGGTATTGTGATTTATAGCATGAACTTTAAGTTCTGAATCATTCAAGGATCTTAAGCCTTTGATACTTGAAAATAAGACTTTTGAGACTCACAAATTTTTCTTCAGGTTATTCTCCATGCCATGGACTTTAAGGCCTATTTTGAAGCTCAGTATTTGAGCACTGTTTTTCTCTTTCTTTCTTTCTTTAATTCTTTAACAACCCTGTGTGGAAGAAATGGGGAGTTTTTGATTTATGATTTATTTATGATTCTGATGGAATCAATATCCCTTCTTGAATCTGGGTTACATTGACTGGCAAGTTATGCTTTGGGACTTCCAAGAGTAGATTCTGAAACCCCATGCTCTTCTTGCCTGTTCTTGAGGATGATCATGGTTGGCATCCAGCCGCCATTTTGTGAGGGAGCCCAGCCATGGGGAGAGGTGTGTGTCAGAGTTCCCCCAGAGCCCCAGCTGAGGTCCCAATCAAAAAGCAATATCGACCACCAGTTGTGAGGCTGAGGAAGCCACTGAGATGACCAGTGGTCACCCATCCTTCTAATTACAACTGCATGAGAGATCATAAATGACAAGCACCTCCTGTGTCTAGTCAACCTGCAGAATAAATAAAAAATAACATGACTGCTATTGTAACCCACTAAGTTTTGGAGTGATTCCTTACACAGTAATAGAGATCCAACAGGGTATTGGTGTTATCTGTATTACTGCATAACAGATGATCCTCAAACTCCTAAACTTAAAACAACCAATTTGTTAAAGCTCCAGGTTTTGTGCATCAGGAACTCAGGAAGGTCTTGGGTAGGCAGTTTGTCTCCGATCCACGTAGTGGATCACTATCCTCTGTGGTGGCTGGGGCAGGATAATGTTTCTTCAGTCACGGTCTTGGAACTCTGTGGGTTCACCACCGCTCCCTATCACTCCTCCTTCCCTCCTCCTCCCCATGTTCTCTTCTTCTGGGGCCTCTTCACATAGCTGGTACTTCGCAGAGCATGGTGATGGAGGACAGTTGAACTTCTTACAGGGACGTTGGCTTCCAAGAGACAAAGGCAGAAGCTGCTAGTCATTATAAAGTCTAGCCTAGGAACTAGTTCATGTAATTTTTATGCCAATAAAATCTGTTGCTCAAAATCTGTGCTTCAAAGCTGCCACAAGTCCTGCCTAAATTTACGGGGAGAAGAACTAGATCAAACCTCTAAAGGGAAAAGGGTAAACCATTACAGCCTCAGTAGATAAGCAAGAACTAGCTTTTTATCTCAAAGTATTACCTTGAGAATGTTAGTATACCCCATTTTATGGATAAAGAAGCTGAGGCTAAAAGAAGTTATTTACCAAGCTCACTCAACTTTTAAGGACCAGCATCCAGATTCAAATTTGAGTGTATTAATCTAAACTATGACCTCTTTCTACTTCTCCTTGCAAAAACAGCAACTATACAATTTATACTATATTTTCTTTTTTTAAATTGAGATTAGTTGACACATAACCCTGTACTAGTTTTGGATGTACAACACAATGATTTGATATTTGTATATATTGGAAATGATCACAATAAGTCTAGTTCATATCTATCAGCACAGGTACAACTGGGGTTTTTTTTTTTTTTTAAATGAGAACTTTTAAGGTCTACTTCCTGAACTTTCTTTTTTTTTTTTTTTTTAAGATTTTATTTATTCATTTGACAGAGATCACAAGTAGGCAGAGAGGCAGGCAGAGAGAGAGAGAGGAGGAAGCAGGCTCCCCGCAGAGCAGAGAGCCCGATGCGGGGCTCGATCCCAGGACCCTGGGACCATGACCTGAGCTGAAGGCAGAGGCTTTAACCCACTGAGCCACCCAGGTGCCCCATACTTCCTGAACTTTCAAAGGTGCAATACAATATTTATGTTGTCACCGTGTTGTACATTACATCCTCAGGACTTGCTTATTTTATAGCTGGAACTTTGTACCTTTGGGCTCCCTTCACCTATTTTACTTATCTCCCACTCTTCTGTACCTCGGATTTGTGGTTGGTTGGTTTTTTTAGATTCCACATACAAGTAAGATCATATGGTATTTGTCTTTCTCTGTCTGACTTCCTTTGCTTTGCAAAAGGCCCTCAAGGTCCATCCATGTTTTCCCAAATGGCAATACATCTCAGTTTGTTATGGCTGAGTAATAATCCACTTTTGGCGGGGGGATGTACCACATTTTCCTTATCCATTCACCTGTCTGTGGACATTTTAGGTTGCTTCCATGTCTTAGCCATTGTAAATAATGCTGCTGTGGATATAGGGGGCAGATATTTATTCAGTTAGTGGTTTCATTTCCTTCCTGTTAACAACCCAATAATAGAATCACTGGATTGTAAGGTACTCCTGCTTTCATGTTTTGAGGAAACGCCATACTGTTTTCCAGAGCAGCTATACCAATTTACATTCTCATCAATAGGGGACAAAGATCCCCTTTGCTCCACATCCTTGCCAACACTTGTTTCTTGTCTTATTGATACCAGCCATTCTAAGAGGTATGAGGTAATACCTCATTGTGGTTTTGATTTGCATTTCCTTCATAATTAGTGATGCTGCACTCCTTTACAGGTACCCATTGGCCATTTGTATGGCATTTTGGGGAAAATGTCTCTTTAGTTCCTCTCCATTTTTTAAAAAATTTTTTAAAATTTATTTGACACAGAGAGCACAAGTAGGCAGAAAGACGGGCAGAGAGAAAGGGGGAAGCAGGCTCCCTGTTTAACAGAGAGCCCGATATGGGGCTCGATCCCAGGACCTTGAGATCGTGACCTGAGCTGAAGGCAGAGGCCTCAACCCACTGAGCCACCCAGGTGCCCCACCTCTCCATTTTTTAAAAGATTGTTTTTTGCTATTTAGTTATATGAGTTCTTTATATATTTTGGATATTAACCCCTTACTAAGTATGACTTGCAAATACTTTCTCCTATTTATGGGTTGCCTTTTCATTTTGTTGATGGTTTCCTTTGCTATATAGGAGATTTTAGTTTGATGTAGTCCCACTATTTGTTTTTGCTTTTGTTGCTTTTGCTTTGGTCAAATCCAACAAATAATTATCAGATTGACATCAAGGAGCTCAACCTCTGTTTCCTTCAGGAGTTTAAAGGTTTATGTCTTACATTTAAGTCTGGAAACTATTATACCTTTTTCTATATGGTGCGAAGTAGGGGTCCAGTTTCATTCTAGTGTGTGTAGCTGTCCAATTTTCCTAGCACCATTTATTGAAGAGATTATACTTTCCCCCTTGTATATTCTTGCCTCATTTTTCATAAATTAATCTTATAGAGGCACCTGGGTGGCTCAGTTGGTAAAGTGGCCTACTACTAATTTTGTCTCAGGCCATGATCTCGGGATTGTGGGATGGAGCCCCACATGGGGCTCTGTGTTAGGCAGGGGGTTAAAGCCTCTGCCTTCAGCTCAGGTCATGGTCCCAGGGTCCTGGGGTCTTTCCCTCTGCCTCTCTGCCTCCCATCATCTCCCCACCCCCTCAGTGCACACCTGCAAAAAATAAATAAGTAAATCTTAAAAAAAAAAATTCTATATATATAGGTTTATTTCTGGGCTCTCTATTCATTCCATTGATCTATGTGTCTGTTTTTGTGCCAGTGCCAATCTTTTTTTATTAGTGCCATTTTATAATATAGTTTGACCTCAGGAAGTGTGATGCCTCCACCTTCATCCTTAAGATTGGTTTGTCTATTCTGGATCTTTTGTGATACCTTACAAATGTTAGGATTGTTTTTTGTTTGAAAAAAAAATGCCATTGGAACTTTGATAGGGATTTCATTACATCCGTAGATTGCTTTGGACAGTATTAACATTTTAACAATATTATCCATGAACATGGAATACTTATTTGTGTCTTCAGTTTCTTTCATCAGTGTTTTATGGTTTTCAGTATATAGGTCTTTCACCTCCTTGGTTAAATTTACTCCTAGGTATTTTGTTCTTTGTTATGCCATTGTAAATGAGATTAATTTCTCTTTCTGATAGTTGATTACTATATAGAAATGCAATTGGCTCCGTAAATTAGTTTTGTACCCTGCAACCCTACTGAATTTACTTATTCTAACAGGTTTTTCTTGGAGTTGGGATGGGGGTTCTATGCCATATCCTATCATCTGGAAATAGTGACAATTTTACTTCTTTCTGATTTGGATGCTTTTTATTTCTGCCCCACAATTTATATTATTTTCTCAATTCTGAAGTGTTATCTTCAGTAAGGAGGGTATTATCTCTGCCCCCCCACAAGCATATGGGCGCATACACACACACACATACACAGATTACAGCTTTAATATTTTTTTAAATGCTAGAGAAATATTCTAAACAGCTTGATCATAGGCTTAACTCAATCAATCCGTAGGGCCAGGAAGACGGAATATTGTAATTGGCAAACTCTATTAGAATCACAAGGTTTGAAGGAATAGTTCCCAGCAGGATGGAAAGACACGAATAATAAAAATTCACTAGACATGCCATTGCTTCTTGTTTATAATAATCCCATTGCATCCTTGATGGCTGGTGGGATCCTCCCTGAAGACTAGAATTAGGGGTTTGGGGGAGGGTAGGAGAGGCAGGTGGTGTAGGAGAGCTAGAATTGATTGTAGCTCTATCAGCTGACTATTAAATTCTTGTGGCTTTCCATATGTTGTTGAGACTAAGATCCTTTTGTATTTCCTAAGAATCTGATAACTTCATATATTTTTAATTATTTAAATGGAAGCTAGTTGAAGGAGACCCTTTGTCTTCATGTGCTCCATACTCTGTAGGTGGACACTTCATGTTCTGTAGATATTTAGTGAATGTGAATTGAGAACTTGAAGGTAAAGTACTTGGCTTTTAAGCTCTTGAATAAACAATGTATAGGCTCTAATTAAATCATTTCGATAGAAACTTAGTCTTCATGACTTCCAGTTGCCTTTTTTTTTTTTTTTTTAATGAACTAGCTTCTTTAATTTTCTTCTTAAAAAATTTTATTTGGATGAGGTCAGAAATTGGGGAATTTCTCTTCCATTACTCACACTGCTTCCCAGCTGTTAGCCTCATGTTCTCCTGACACACTGGAGAGGAGACATCAGTGAGCCACAGCTCTGGTGCCAGACTTGACAGAGACGCCCCAGGCTCTAGAAGACCTACCCGCCCTGTGTCTCTGTTTGCCATTGGTGGCCTGAGTTCTGGGCGGCTCTGAAACTCTGAAGGCCCCTGGTACCTGTTAGAACTACTCTCTTCACCACTCACGTACCCTGCCTCCTGGCTTCACATTTATGTTAGTGAGTCCCTTCACTCAGTCTGAACTACTTCTTCTTTTTTTTTTTTTTTTAAAGATTTTATTGATTTATTTGACAGACAGAGATCACAAGTAGGCAGAGAAGCAGGCAGAGAGAGAGGAGGAAGCAGGCTCCCTGCTGAGCAGAGAGTCCGATGCAGGGCTCGATCCCAGCACCCTGGGATCATGACGGGAGCAGAAGGCAGAGGCTTTAACCCACTGAGCCACCCAGGTGCCCCCAGTTTGAACTTCTTAATATCAAAGTCAGAAATAAAACCAAACGGGTTAGTTGACTTTTGGGAGCCCTAAGAAAATCCTCTCTTGAAAGCTTTTGTGCCTTCCGAAGATTGATTGTTAATGGAACCCACAGTCTCTTCATTTCTCTTGCCACTCAGTTGAGCCCAAGATGCCTTTTATCCTTTTTCAGTTGTCCTACCCAGTCAGTTCAACAAGATGTGCTCAATTTGAACATGGAAATAAAATAGGGGAAGGAAATGAAAGAATTTCATGAGCTTGGGTCAGACACATTTCCGTAAGAGCTCTCAAATAGGCTTGTCTCTAGCTGGATGGTTGAATTACAACAATCTTGGCGTAGTGAAAATGAAAGCAGATTTTAACGTCGGAAATAAGTACCAAAAAAAAAAAAAAAAAAAAAAAGCCCATGATATTTTCTCCCCTCCAGAAGATAGCAAAGAAATGGGCATTGAGGGGCCCCTGGGTGGCTCAGTGGGTCAGGGCCTTTGCCTTCGGCTGGGGTTATGATCCCAGGATCCTGGGATCAAGCCCCCTATCGGGCTCTCTGCTCAGCAGGGAGCCTGCTCCCCCCCACCACCCCCCAGCCCAGCCTCCTTCTCTGCCTGCTTGTGATCTCTGTCTGTCAAATAAATAAAAATCTTAAAAAAAAAAGTTTTTAGAAATGGGCATTGATAGTTAAGGTTTATTCAGGAAAAAAAGTTAATTACTATCAATAATTATTATCAAAAGTTAATTACTATCAATAAAGGTAAGAAAAGACACCCCTCCCCGCCCATCTTTTCCTTAGCCATAATTTTCAGTTCCTATCTTTTTACTTCTTCTAATCCCTTAATTCCATAGATAGTGCTCTTCTGTAACAGCTTCCCATCCCTTCCTGGTTGCCCCTGCCTTCAGTCTTTTCATGGCTTTACCTCCTTGCTCCCTAGACCGAATTAATTGCCTTCAGGGCAACAATCTACAGTCTCTTACCTCCCTGAACTTTTGATGTCTGATGTCTCATCCCTGCTGTTTCCCAACCTTAGATTCTGCATTCTCACACCCAGGTTTTAGAAGGCAGGCTGTTGTTAGTGAGTAAGAATGACGATGGACACCTGGCAGGTATGTTCCTGCCCAGCTCTGCGGCTTCCTGGCTGGTGATCAGGCGAAGTTATTTTTAGCCAGTTACCTCCTCTGACAAAGTGGTGATTTAAAATCGCTCCTTATAAGTTCATATACCTACTCGATTAAAGCATAGCACTTGGCCCATCAAAAAGGATTGAATAAATGTTAGGTGTTGCTATTGCTATTGTTGTCATTATTAAAATTCCACATCTTTGTCAGCAGATGTTGCTAATGCTTCTACAAATAAAAGGTTTCTAACTTTGGTGTTAAGGCAAACTCTTTACAACGGCCATTCAGAGCCCTGTACATTCTGGTCCCTCTTGAACCTTCCTGAACTCCTCTCTTCCAACTGCTCCTCTATCCCATGATGTACACACTCATTGTAGTGCTAAGTTCCACGAGGCCAGGGCATCTTGTCTCTGTTTTGTCAATCTCTATATTGTCAGTGCTTAGCATTGTTCCTGGCACATTGTAGGTGCTTTATAAATATTTATTGAAGGACTGTAGCTGGAGCCCCGATACAAACATCACTGCCTTGGTGAAGTTTTCCTGTTTCCCCAGGCATGGTTACTGTATTTTCTTTTTTTTTTTTTTTTTAGATTTTATTTATTTATTTGACAGAGAGAAATCACAAGTAGATGGAGAGGCAGGCAGAGAGAGAGAGAGGGAAGCAGGCTCCCTGCTGAGCAGAGAGCCCGATGCGGGACTCGATCCCAGGACCCTGAGATCATGACCTGAGCCACCCAGGCGCCTGGTTACTGTATTTTCTATATTTCTGTGATACTTAATACATTCTTCAATTAACATTCATCACATTGTATTTTTATGGAAAACATATTTAAGGCTCTTAAATTCAGCCAGCTGGTATAATTCAAAAGCACATTCTTATTTAATACACTGAAACCTCACACTGCATAGGTTTGATTGAATGATTACAGAAATCCTAATGCCCTGCGTGTTTTTAAATTGCATTCCCATCATGTCCTATGAATTATTCCACAAAATTAAGTCCAAGCTTGAGAAAATCCAAGGAAAAGCCAATTAGAAAACTCCAGCACACAGAGACATCTTGGGCAGTGGCTTGTCCTATGTCATGACATTACAGAAAACTCACTATTTTACTAGCACATAGCAAAATTCTGCATGAAAATAGTAGTGTAGCTATAAATGAGGCTGATAAGTAATCTACAAGGATAGGTAATTTGAAAAGTCAATCACGCATGAGCATACCTCTTAGGTGTGTTTTGTGTGTGTGGGGGGGGAATTCACCAATTTTAAGTAAAATTTTATTCCGAAAACCAGGAGGCAATTACATATCTTAAAATTCTCATAAGATCTAAAGAAAGAACTAAAAAAATCTGCTATGTCTTGGGTTTAAAAGCAGTGAAAAAGACAAGAGCCAATCCCAAATACATTTCTATGCCACCAGTGCCATGTCAGAGCCAGCACCACTGGCTGGCCAATTGTATATTCATTCCACTGCTATCATTTTGGGTGTGGGGCGTATTTTAAGCTCTTGATTGATAACCTGTCCCTGCCATTCTGTACTGGAAAATGTCCTAGAACATACACATGGGAGAAATTACTTTTCCCAGGGCAAGAGTGCGACTGCTAAGTGGAATTCTGTCTGCAATCCGAGGTGATAACAATCTACAGAAGCCCCCATCCAAAGTGGTGTGACAGCTGTGAATGCCTTTGACAGCAGCGATTATCAGCTTCAGTGAACACGTTTTCACCTGGAAAGGCATTTGTGATGAGCAGGAGCTTCTGGAATGGAATCGGGATTAACAGCCATTCCTGGCTAACAATTTCATATCTTCTCTGCTATCATCTCTTGGATTTCTCAAATCCAAGACAATACAAAATCCCTGTCCTAGATGAACTTCACATGTTGGAGCAATAGAGAGAGGCAATGACTTTGGTGGTGCTCACTGACTGAAGTCTCCAGAGAAATGTGATTGTGCTATATCCTAGAAAGTCTGAAAATTAGAATCTGTGTTGGTACCCAGTTCTGTCCTCCTTGAGTGGACTTGTGTGTTGAGAATTCTGATGGTTTCCCTTTTTTTCCTTGTTCTCATAGTTCTGTATCCTCTGGTCTGCTCTCCAAGCATGTATTTTAAATATTTGAAAACCAATAGTGTTGGTGTGGGGGGGTCAATAGACCCACTAGAATGGGAGCTCAGAAGAAGGGTCAGTTCATTTGGTGCCTAACAGGTACTCATTAATGAACATATTGAAGGGATATTTCTGGGAACTTTTTTTCCCAGTGCAATAAGTACAAATACTTATTCTAGGTAGTTGCCAATACTGTATATGAACCTTGATTTAATATCTCCTCCTTCCTCCTGGGTGGCTCAGTTGGTTAAGCAGCTGCCTTCGGCCCAGGTCATGATCCCAGCGTCCTGGGATCGAGTCCCACATCCGGCTCCTCGCTCAGCGGGGAGCCTGCTTCTGCCTCTGCCTGCCATTCTGTCTGCCTGTGCTCGCTCGCTCTCCCTCTCTCTCTCTCTGACAAATAAATAAAAAATCTTTAAAAAAAAAAATTAAAAAAAAAAAATCTCCTCCTTCCTCAAAGATCTTAGATGAGTCGGAATATGAGTGATTTTGCAGAGAATTTCAGTTCTCCCTACTTGAATAATTTATTTATTTTCTTCAGAAATCATTGATGGGATCTGATCTGAAATCCAGCCTCTCAAAAAATATATTTGAGGACACCTCTCTAAATCCAGGAAACCCTCCTCTGCCCTTATATGATTCAAACTTTATGACATTTGGCCTGAGAGACTTTCTCTCTGAAACTTGTTTGTCCCTTGGACAGAGTGAAACTTCTTTGATTTGCCCCACCAGGCAAAAATCCTCCTCAGTCATTCTTTGCAGGCTTGTTTTGTATCCCTAAGCTTCTAAAGAGTTCCATGGCAAGCTTTCTCTTTCTCTCTGAGGGCACCAACACCCACCACTTCAGTTATCACCTGTGAGATAATTTCCTTAAAATCCTATGTACCTCTAAGTCAAACATAACAAATAAATTCAAGGACCCATATATTCCCTTAGTCAACAAGTACTTAATGAACATCTACTATATGTGAAGCACAGTAACTGCTCATTCTCACCACTCAAGATATTCTAGAAGCACTTTTTTTTTATGTCCAAACACATTGAGAACCTTTCTTCCAGAAGGCAATTCAATCTGTATTTCCTAGCTTGATAAATGATACCATTATTCACTTGGCCACCCAAGCCATAAACTTGGGATTCATTTGAAATGTCTTTCTCCACCACCGACCCATAACCTCCATTAATGATGGTGCCTACATCCAATTAGTCAAAAAATCCTAGCTGTTAGACCCTCAGAACTCAGATCTGTGCTTTCTTCTACAGTCCCTTGGCCACTGTTTGAAGTTAGGCCTTCATCACTGATTGATTTTAGACTTCTCTGATATATTCTCCACACTACTGGCATCAGACCTTGGTGATAAGCAAATTTCACCATTAATTTCTCTCCCTAAAGTACTTCATGGTTCTAAAACACCTTCAGAATTAAGGTCAAGCTCCTTAGCAGGGCCATGGCACTCTTCTGTCCCTGGTCCTTGCCTGATCTCCTGTCACTCTGTAATCTGCTCTTGGTCCATACTAAACAAATTGCTATTTCCCAGAGACCCCACATCCTAGCCTACCTCTGTACCGAAGTATAGCTGCTTGAGAAATCTTTTATCTTCCCCCTGCTCTACCATTTCTATTTTAAATGCCATACAGCCTAATGGATGAGCATCAGAACTTTGGGGCCAAGAAAACCTGATGTCCAATACTAGACAAGTTGCTTTTCTTTTCGCCTCAATTTTGTCATTCGGGGTTTTTTGAGAATCAAGTTAGGTATTTGTTGAATAACTGAATGAATGGTGTGTTCATTTAGTGCCTGCTGGCTTCCAGGCTCCATTTTAAGAGCTGCAGAGATAGCAGTGAACAAAACAGTTGGATCTCCTACCCTAAAGGATCTTGTATTCTAGCTGGCACAGAGGAAGTGAACAAAATAGTTATAATTATTACTCATTAGGCTTCGGTGATAGTTCCTTGGGGGCACTTTTTGGACCCACTTCCTAATTTTCTTTCTGAATTGGGTGTTCCTCCTCTATGGGCCTATGTCACCCTATATGGTGCTATGATTACAGCATGACGTATCATAATTGCTGGTATTTTTATCTTGCTCGCTACAATCCTATGAGTTCCTCTAGGATCAAGCCTGGGACTTCTCTTTTTATTGTACCAGCTTCTGATACACAAGACTATACCTTAAAATAACATTTACCACTAAAGAGCATTTGTCATATGCCGGACACTGTGTTAGCTACCTTAAATATATTCTGTAACTTAATCTCCCAGCAACCGTATGAAACTAGTGTCATTACACCTCCTTTCTAGGTGAGGAAAGTGAAGAAACCAAATCTTGCAGATGCAAAGTAACTCGCTCAGTTCACACTGCCAGCGTGTAGTGAAACCCAGCGGGGGACTCCAGTAGGCTCTAGAGCCCCAGTTTTAATCATGATGCTTGATGCTTGATGAGAAGAGCCATTTCTCCATAGGACAGTTGGAGATTTATTGTCTACATGTATTTTATTTTAGAAACACTTATGCACATAGGACAAAACCTCAATCCAGACTTGGATGTTCATAGATGCTTTAGCAAAGGTATTCTTTTCTATAATTGATCGATGTGACTGTCCTTACCCTACTGAGAGGTGGGGAAACAAATGGTTTTAAACTTGCCAATTCATAGAATTATAGTCTTTTGCAATTTTGACCGACTTTGAATAGTTCCAACTCTTGGGTAATAGTTCAGTTTTTTAACTATTTTTGCCTCTCCCTAACCCTTCTGCCAAGCCATAACAAGCCACTGATTTTAGTCTTTATTGTGCTGGGGCTAACCTTGCCCAGTTGGGGAGGGAGGTGATGGGGAGACACTCCTTGAGGTGTTATTTCTCAGAGTCTCAAATGGGAAAGGAGGTCAGAGTAAGTCCGCAAGCCTGAGAACAAAGCTAAACCTCTCTAACATCTCCCTTGGAGACCTGCTTTTTCCACCTTTCATCTTCTTCCTACACTCAGTCGGATTTGGAAGGGGTAGACTCTTTCCTCCCCCTTCCTGCCTTTTCTGCATTTTCCCTGTGTCCTACATCCTCGTTCCCAAAGTGGAATTTGCCCTCTCCTTTTCCCTAGGGCTAAAGAGGAGAATGGCTGCCAGCCTACTTGATTTATGGGGAAAGGAATGAAAACACATCTGTTTAGTATTTTCAAATTATTACCCCGGTTACCCCAGTGTCTCAGAGGATCATCACAGGTCTCTGGAGCTCTCTGGGTCCCTCCATAGTAACATGGCTCATGGCAGTCCTAGAGAAAGATTTACAGGAGCTCTTAGATCCCTCTTTCACCTGACTCACTGCCCTTCACCTCAACCCAAGTTCTTGGCCATAGTCCTCTCTCTTCATGAGCAACATAGACACGGTGGGAGTACTGTCTCCACAAAATATTTTGATATAGCCAATGAGCTATACATTCAAATTCTGACAAATTTAGTCCCTATGATAATATCAGTTATGTCATATGTATTACTTAACTATGAGATCATGGAGAAGTAAGCTGTACTAAAGAACCCAAAATGAGAGGATGTACTCTGAAAACATTAAATACTTCATTTGTAGACTGCTTTTCACCTTCAGACTATCCTAAAGAAAGGGGAAGCTTTTGTGAAAGGGAACAGATTAGTAAGGAAATTGACAACCATGGGACCAGTAACAGAAATAGAGGAACTGTAATCTTTGTAGTGATGACTACACTCTCAAGCCTCTTTAGTTCAGCGTGCAATGTATCTTTTACTTACATTTATCTGTATATCTTGCAAGTCTTAGGTCTGAAGTAGATTCTTACTGTATGAGGGGGGCAAAGTCTCAGGTATGCTGAGATATAGATTTTAAAAAATCAACTTGTACACTATGAGTTCACTGGAAAGACAGAAAAATAAAACTAAGATGCCCAAAAGAAGAATATGAAATAGGAAAAAAAGATCCCCTTGTTTGAGATTATCATTACCATCTGGGTTGTGAACTATTTCATTCTAATTCTAGAAACTTGATGCCAGAAATAACTTATTACCAGGGAGATAGGCTGGAGAATTGTTGGGAATGACAAGGTTGTTTTTTGTTTGGATTTTAAAAATATCTATACCACAAAATGATAAAGCTGATAAACCACACAATGATGTGAAGAGATGAGCCCATATAGCCTTGTACTTTCTTTTATACCCCAGTTCTTCCCTTCTCACCCAACAGAAGGTCAGAGACCACTTTTGATAAGCAGAGAATCTTTAAACTCTCTTCTCTCTGGAGGAAAGAAATGGATGCATCTGGGGTCTGTTGAGAGTTTATAATCTAATCCATCGACGTTGCCTAGTACTAGCAATTCTGTTCACAGCTCTTTTCACAGTGGTCATGTTGAGAGTGTACATAAAGTACTTGATTCTTACCTTGATCTATATTTATGAGCTCACATTAAATATAGATCAGTACTGTCCAATCACATTGAAAAAAGCATGTCATTTTGATGTTCCAGTTCACCACTTCCTAGCTCTGTGACCTTGAGCAAGTTACTTAATCTCACCAGTTTACTCATTTTAAAATAGGGACGATGCTAATAGTACCTGCCTCATGGCCAGTGTATTTGAAAACTACACTGCAATGATATAGAACAACTAGAATGTTGAGAGCTTCCAAATACTAATTGAGTTTGGGCTGGTTTAATTCAAATGAAAATAAAATAAATGGCAAGGAGTTAATATCTGTATCAAGAGGCAGTTTAAGAATGTGAATGGGGAGTCTTGGGTAACTACCATCATGTTCTAAAATGGTGGCTATCTTTTATTTATTTTTTTAAAAACCCTTTGAGGATTCTTTTCTGCAGAAAATCTCATTTGCAACCTTTAATCTTCACATAATTAAAGTAAAGCCTGCACTGATTCGAAGGAAATACAGTTTCCTCTTAGGTCTTCAGGTTTGGGGCTTTTTTTGGGGAAGAGGATGCTGCTGTTGATGGAATGGGGGAGGAAGCTGGAAATCTGAACCCCCTTAGTCTGGTACATTTTCTGGAGCAGGCCACCAGGTCTTTGTATATTTTTTTGCGACCAGACCGAGTTTAATTTGAATGCTGTAAGAACTTGGTATTGAAGGAGTTAAAGGGTCTCCCACACCCCTCTGCCTGAATCGTTCTTTTGTGTACACAGCTGCAGTTGGAGCACGGGTCAAAAAGGAAATGGTTAGAGGAAGAGCTGGTTTTCAGACGAGGCAAGTCTGTAAGGGGGGCCTGGGGTGGCCTGGGGTTTTACATGCCAGATGTAGGCCTGCCCCGGTGCCTGCCTGGAGCTGCTGGCATGGTCACGCCTCGGCCCTGTGCGAATTGAGGCGAGGTGATGAGTTAGCGGGTTGCTATGGTGACGGGGCTCGGCCACGTGACCCGGGGCTGCTGCCGGCGCTTTGACGTCAGCAGCCGGGAGGGCGGGACGCAGGAGGGCGGGGCGGGAGCCGAGCTGGGAGAAGGGAGCCAGCGAGCAGGCGGCAGGCAGGCACGGTCTGCGCGAGGAGCAGGCGAGCGGGAAGACGAGACGCAGCCACCTTCCTCACCAGCCAGCCCTCCGCGGTTTGTTCCCTTCCTCGGGAGTGCGCCAATGCCTGGTCCGACCCAAACCCTGTCCCCAAATGGCGAGAACAACAACGACATCATCCAGGATAACGGGACCATCATTCCTTTCCGGAAGCACACAGTGCGCGGGGAGCGTTCCTACAGGTAATGGGGCTGGCACCGGGCGCGGCGCCGGGCGGGGGAGCTCGACGGGGGCGCGCGGAAATCCGGCCCGTTATATAATGGAGCGGACACTGCGCCCGGACCGGGCTGCAGACGTGCGTTCGCCCCGGCGCTTGTGATCATTTGCTGTCTGTTTCCATGTGTCATGTTGGCTATGTGCTGAGGCTTCACCAAGGCAGATGGAGAGCATTTTGTGAATAGGTTTGCTGCCTCCGAGGGGTCTCCTTCCATCTCCTTCCTTCCACGCTGATAAAAATGCAAGCAATTTTCCCCCCCTCTCCAAAGGGAGACAGGCTGTAGCACTTCCTTTCCTCCTTTCCTTTAGATTTTAAAGGAACCATTGGATAGGCTGTGCCTAGAGGCAGGGAACAGGAGGATGGCGAGAAAAATGTTTGAGCTTGCCCTGGTGTGTGTGCAGGAAAGATGGAATCCTCTAGATTAAGCTGCAGTCTGTGATGTTAAACCGCCAGATTGATGGAGCTTTGTAAGAATTCTGCTCGCTGATTGGTGCAAGGATTGACAGCAGAGGTCACGGTGTCAGACATTCGCCAAAATTTTCTCCATAGAACCCATGGTTTATTAGAAAGAGACTGGACTGCAGTGGACCTGAGGAAACCCGGGTGCCGTTATGCATTTTCTTAGGAGTTTATAGCGTCCGCATGGGTGGGGGAGCCCGCCCTTCTTTAAACAGTGGGAAGGTAATTCCTGCTATTTTGCCGAGGTCTGATTTGAGGATGGGACTGATCTTGGTCATTGTATTGTGAGCTTTTTGATTAATGAGTGGGTCTGTATGGTTGGCATCATTTTTACATTAGCATATCTGGCAATATGTTCTAGTAGATAAGCTCATTAAAATTGTTTGCATTGTTTGATAAGGATAACAATGTAATGGAGAATGCAGCTAGAGTCTAATGCAGCTCAAGGCCAGACTTGAAGGGAGACTGATAGCTTCCCTCATATTTCCTCTGAAGTTCTTTTGTACTGGGGTAGTTATTTTTAAATGTTACCTTGATAACCACTAACAATGCTTCTGCTTCAAGGCAGAGCACACATACCTCTAGAGCGCATCCTCTCAGTTAGTGAGCAACAGGAAATAACTCTTTTTTTTTTCTTTCTTTCTTTTTTTCTTTTTTTTAATGCCTTCATCTAAACGTTCCAGTGGTATTGTGGTAGAATATTCAGTGTGTGTAAATATGACATATTTGTAAAATGGGACCCAAAGCACCCCACCTCCTCTCTCTTTGACCAAAAAAACCCCATTTGCTGACTCAAAAAGAAAAATTTATAAGCAACCTTTGCCCTGCCATCTCCAGCAGTTATATAAATACTTGGAGTTAATTTTGGCTGTGCCCGTGAGGTCACCAAAATCTCATGCCTTATGGTTCCAACTAATATGTTGACATGGCATCCTTACAGAGTCCAAGCGCTTGTTATTAATATAAACCAAAATTGGTCCACAACGTCTGGGACTCTCCTCTTGGAGATCCTTGTGATTGGAACATTGGGTCCCTTCTCTCCCTTACTCATCCACCTTTCCCTGTGAACATTCCAAAGCCTAAAATAGAATTTAAAAACAAAAACCCCGAGTTGCTTTTAAACCTCACTTAGTTCAACTGTCCATATAGGTAATATGATTTGAAGCCTTCATTTTGTCAATGATTTAATCTCTGCCACATAAGTAGCAGTTGTTTTTAAGACGGAGTTCGAATTTTACCACATAGGCCAAAGGAAGTTGCTTAGTTGGGTTTTATTAGTCATATGAACAAACTTGAAATGGCGGTGGGAAATGTCTTGGTTGGAAAGGTTAAATGCTACCTTTTGGTGACAAAATATTGCTTTAAAGTAAAAGCTTAGTTATCTTTTCAATTCAATCTAAGTTATTTTCATTTCCTAAATTATATCCAGTTTGTTTTCCGAGTCCCCTGTAATGGTACCTGAAGTTATATGAAAGGAAAAATGAACTGAATTTAAAGAAAAGATCTGACTGGAGAAATTCTTAAGTCAGTAAGAGCATTATTTCATTTGTATTTTATGTAACAGGATTATTGGACACCATAGTGAGAGGTATCATAGGTTAAATGAAGAAGGAATCCTCCAAAGTTTTATTGGTATTGTATTACACAAAGGGTGTATGCTGAGACAGACACACCTTGTGTTTTCTTTGGTCTGCTCTGCTTTCAAAGTGCATGGCCAATGTAGTATAACTACCACTTATTTCTTTGGAGGGGCGTGGGGAAAGGAAAAATGTGAGACCTGTTTGTATCCAGGAAGTGTTCCATAATTATTTTGGCATCCTGAGGCTGGAATAATATTGCCATTTAATTGCTGAGGAAACTTGGAAGGTACTGTGAAAGCCCAAATAGAGAGATTTAACCAAATAAATGTTGCTTAGGTGGTGGGTCCATTATAACCCTTAAAAATGACATGTGCTGAAGAGTTCGGTTTGAGTTCCTTGGGGGGGACAACCCAGAGCCCTGGGATGATCGGAGGGAACTCTCTTCCTGATTCCTTCGCTGTGTTGTAGGTAGGCCTCAAGCGGGTCCTTTACCTTTGGCCTTATTTTCTACAGTTGCTCATGGCATGAAAGATTATCTCCTTGCATTCTTACAGAGTCACTGTGAGGTTAGCTTCAAACATTTAAAACAAAGACTTTCATAAAAGATCTACATAGATACAAGAAGAATGCTGTTATGACTCTTCCAGGAGCTCCAGCCAGGAGCTCCAGGTGAGGAGAGGAGAGGACACCTAGGGAATACTGTTCTTTCTAGTAATGTCAGGTGACCACTCTTCCCAGCAAAAGACCTTCTTGTCATGCCATTTGCACTAGATTGTTCATGGATAAGGGTCAGATATGGTTCATGACCCACGTATCTCACTCCAGGTATCTCTTTGTGTAAACCAAGTCCATTTGTATAGTCTGGACCAGAGAGGGTGGTTCACCATTATCGAAACCCATGCTTACTTTGATTAGAAGAGCAAGTTACCTTTAGGAAATTATCCTTCTAGTAGTAATTTCAGTCAAAGGAGGCCAGTGCAAAAATGGCTCAGCAGAGCTATGTGGATATTTCTACTGTGTGATTGCCTTCTTGGACCCAGCTTCCTCATTGCATTTACGAGCACTGGAAATCCATATATTTTAAGAGGTGCTTAAAAAACAAATGTGGCGTGGGCCATCTGAGGTGATAGTGTTTAATTCATAGAACGAATGAGTCGGGCTCTGACTCTCCCTGGAGAAGCTACTCCCTATAGCTCTGTTTCATGCAGATGCTTGTAGGAAATGAGATTTATTAACTGGCCCTCTGCCCAGTGCATCCTTGTTTGCATACTCCAGTCTCTTAAGAATGAATGTATAAGTCCAGGGGACTATTTCCACATGGGTGTTTGAACATGCAATACAGTAGAATATGTTTCTGAATACTAAAAACAAAAACAAAAACAAAAAACAAAAACAAAACCCCAAACCAACTTGGCCCCAGGAAATGGACTGTAAAGAAAGGCAAAACTAAAACTTAAGCCTAAGACATCGGCTCTCCCACCCAGCTTGGCCAGTTTTGAAAAATGAACTCTTAAGAAAAACAAAAAGAAACACTGTGTGTGTATAAAAGACATTTGTGAAAGTCTGTCCCATTTAACAGAGGCTGTTGTAAGGTGGCTTACTGTGATGAGAGTGTAGATTTCAGATCCCTTGCTCCCCAGGTCAGCAGCTGCAGATGGGGGGAGTCTAGCTTCACTTGTATGTTGCCTACATACTAGTATCATCTAGGTTTGCTGCTGTCATACAAGTTTCTAAAAATGGTGATCTTGTCCTTAACATTTTTCTTTGTATTTGTAAAAATCAAAGGATTATCTGATGCTCATTAGGTGCCTTTTTTTTTTTAAAGATTTTATTTATTTATTTGACAGAGATCACAAGTAGGCAGAGAAGCAGGCAGAGAGAGAGGAGGAAGCAGGCTCCCCGCTGAGCAGAGAGCACGATGCGGGGCTCGATCCTAGAACCCTGGGATCATAACCTGAGCCGAAGGCAGAGGCTTTAACCCACTGAGCCACCCAGGCGCCCCTAGGTGCCTAATTTTTAACTTCTTCTCGGGGTCCTTTGTCAGAACTTCTGTTAAGGGGTCTTCTGGGCACATGTGCTGAGATGCTCACCCCTACTCAGCAGTGGTTGTCACTGGTTATATCTGTTTACAGTGGGTTATCTTAGCAGAATGGTGGCTTGAGATGGTTCTCTCAATTTAGGAGGTTGATTTCCATCAGCCTTATCTTTTCTGTACTGATAGGGGACTCCCTAGAGCTGCAGTGAGTTATCCCTTAGATTAACAGATGGG
The DNA here is from genome assembly GCF_020171115.1 of Neogale vison. Lineage (NCBI taxonomy): Eukaryota > Metazoa > Chordata > Mammalia > Carnivora > Mustelidae > Neogale > Neogale vison. The sequence goes on along the minus strand of NC_058093.1, from coordinate 160,855,817 downwards.
GAAATATAGAGGCTAATCTAAATATTCCATTTGGGGGGCGCCTGGGTGGCTCAGTGGGTTAGGCCGCTGCCTTCGGCTCAGGTCATGATCTCAGGGTCCTGGGATCGAGTCCCGCATCGGGCTCTCTGCTCAGCGGGGAGCCTGCTTCCTCCTCTCTCTGCCTGCCTGCCTCTCTGCCTGCTTGTGATCTCTCTCTGTCAAATAAATAAATAAAATCTTTTAAAATAAATAAATAAATAAATAAATATTCCATTTGGTTTAGAGAATTCGACCAATTTTCAAAAGCGTACTCTGAGGGAGCCTGGGTGGCTCAGTGGGTTAAGCCTCTGTCTTCAGCTCAGGTCATGATCCCAGGGTCTTGGGATAGAGCCCCACACCTGGCTCTTTGCTCAGCAGGGAGTGTGCTTCCTCCTCTCTCTCTGCCTCTCTCTCTGCCTACTTGTGATCTCTGTCTGTCAAATAAATAAATAAAATCTTAAAAAAAAAAAAAAAAGAAAAGCGGACTCTTGCCAAGGTCTGTGCTAGATGCCCCATAAGGCCCTTGAGTTCCGGGGAAGTCAGATGTATAAGCAACTTCTTTTGTAACAGATTTACCTTGTTGTATTTGGCTTGGCCTAGGAGTAAAAGTGGTTTGCATTTCCTTAGTCCACAGTGGCTCAAAGAAAAGAAGATACCCCCAAAGCCATTATGCTATAGGTAGCTAAACAATGCAGAAAACCAAAAATTTTGGTCTAAAGAGTATAGACTTTAGAATCAGAATTTTCACTGGCCTAGCAAGGTACATATTGAGCAGGAGTGGAAAATAAAGCAAGGGCATTGGGAGGCAGGCAGGGTAGTCAGAACTTGGAAATTGAAGGCCACTGAAAGTTTGTTAATTGAAAAATAGCAAAATAAAGTGCATGCTGGAATTTATCTCCTGTTTCAAAATGGGAGTTGAGAGGAAAATGAGGGTCCTCCAGTGCCCCACCCTAGAGGGCCAGAATTCCTGGAGAATGCTTGATTTGCCATGAGAGAATTCTCCAGCCCTACTCTGGAGATTTAGGCATATGTTCCCGGCTTGAGTCTTCTCTCCCTCAGCAGAAGCCATCAGCGCAGCTTCGCCCCATGACAGGAATTCGGTCAGCCAGTGGCTTCCGTATTTGCAGGAGCCCACTTCGTAGTCAGCTACAGAGCCTCAGGAGGTGGCTGGTGCCTAGAGCTTACGTCTTCCAGTCCTTCTAACTCAGAAGCCGGGGTATGATACTTCATTGTGAAGGATCCTTCTGAGTCACTTAATGCCATAAAATGTACAGACGTAACTGAGGAAGCTTCCCGGAGCACCCCGTGTGGTATGGTGCCAGTTTTTTATACAGCCAGAAGGTGATCCCCTCCATGGCAGGTTCTGGAGAAGTCTGAGAGTTGAATCTGGACTGAGTCGATTTGTTTACTTTGAAATTTTGTCCATTTCACTTCAGAGGAAAAATTGGCTTGTTCCTCTCCTATGAAAACTACCTTTTTTCATAATGAAATGTTAGAATATGTATATGTTAGAGTATATGAATATCTCATAATGAAATATATATTAAATGAATATAATGTATGAAATATATAAAATTACATAATAAAATGTTAGAAAAAATATATAGAGTTAGGAGAGTTTCATTCTTCCTGACTTTATTAGGCTGTGTTTCCACTCTCAGCCTCTGTGATGCTGAACTGGCTGCGTCCTACTTCTCTGGAATCTTACACACACTATCCGGCAGCTCTTCTGATAACACTCCTCACATACCCCTGTCAGCATCTTGTGAACCTTCTTTCTTTATTTTGTTTTTTAGATTTTCTTTTCTTTCTTTCCTTTTTTTTTTTAAAAGATTTTATTTATTTATTTATTTGAGAGAGTGATAGAGAGCACGAGAAGTGAGAAGGTCAGAGGGAGAAGCAGACTCCCTGTGGAGCTGGAAGCCTGATGTGGAATGTGATCCTGGGACTCCGGGATCACGACCTGAGCTGAAGGCAGTGGCTTAACCAACTGAGCCCCGCAGGCGCCCTAGATTTTGTTTATTTATCTGACGGAGAGAGAGCAGCAGCAGAGAGAGAGGGAGAAGCAGATTCCCCGCTGAGCAGGGAGCCCAATGCAGGACTCGATCCCAGAACCCTGGGATCATAACCTGAGCTGAAGGCACACGCTTAACTGACTGAGCTACCCGCGTGCCCTGAACCTTGTTTCTCAGTTCATTTGGAAATTCTGATTGTTTATCTCAGTATTTGTACTGTAGCCCTTAGAATTTATATTTTTGTTGTTGAGAGGATTCTTTCAAAATGGAAACCTATAATTCACATAGGCAAAAACTGAAATTACACACCTTTTTACCCTATAGCATAATCAAAGAAATTTCTCCTAAATGTGTTTTTGTTAAAAAGCGTCCCCGAAGGTGATTGTTTATTTTAGAGAAAATAAATAGTGGGGTAAAGGTTAAACAGAGTTTTATAGGCCACCAAGAAATAATTTCTTAGTAGGTTATGTTAAAAAAAAAAAAAAACAAAAGAAACTTGTACGTTTTCAGTGTCAGATCTCCCCTGGCTAATTAGAATTTTGCTCACTTGAACCAGGACAGACTTTCTTCCTCAGGCGTGATTTTTTTGTTTCTAAAAGAGCAGAAGGTGGTGGTAATGTTTACATAGGATAGTGAAGTTGATGGTTCCTATTAGTAATGCTGTCCTTTCTGTAGTTGATCCGGTAAAGAAAACACAGCTAGAGCTCAGTCTTTGTTATGTCCAGACCTGACTTGGTTCAGGATGGAAAGTATGTCAAAAGAATCAGATTTTAGCCATGACTTGGAGCAAAAGAGGAAAAGGGCAAGAGATTTGAGAGAGGGAAGTAGGAGTTAAAAATACGTAGTGTGCATTGATAGAAATCTATAAAATTGTGATGTGTTGTAGAGAATTGGTCCTGGAGTTTATGGCCAGTGTCGTCGTTGCATAAGCCTGAAGTTCTCTTCCAGTGCTCTTCCTCAGATTTCTGCCATCTTTTTTTTGTCTTTTTAAAAGTACTGTTTGTTTTTGTTTTGCTTCGCTTTAGAGACATTAATTTTTTATTTAGTGTCCGCCTATCCCGGAAAAGCCCTGAGAGGTAACTTGTCAAAATTGCCAGAGGCACGAACGTGACAGGGAAGTTCTCTCAGGGTCACAGTTTTACTTTGCTTATAAATACTGGTATCCCTTTATTTAAAAGCCCCCATTCCCTTCATTCCTTGCAGGGTTTGTATTTGGTGGTCAACAGATCAGGAGAAAGGGAAGCTACCAGAATGGGCTCCACCCACCCCCCCACATCTATTTCCTTTTTGTCGTTTTGAAATAACAAAACTTGTTTTCAAGTTGTTGCTTATGTAGCTTTTTAAATTCCCACTTCTGGATTTTACACAATAATGGAGATTTAAGCCCAAATTCCCACAGTCCTTTAAGATTTCTATCCTTTCAGCAACCTTACTGAGTTCCTTCTCTATGCGGTGCCCCATTGCTGGGCCCCCAGAGGGCAGAGATAAATAATGCCCAGCCCCTCCCGGAAAAGCCTCTGGGGTACTTGGCAGGAGGCATCTGAAAGGGGGGGAGACCCACACCTGACCCTGATAAAGTAGCTTTGTTCATTGATCATTGATCATTTGATCATTGTCCTAATACCCAGCAGGGATGCAGTGATTAGTCCTATAATTTTCAGAAGCTTTCAGAAGTGGAGCATGTACAAGAAAACTGAACGTGTGTGTCCTCTGAATATAAGTTTTCACGCAGCCACAAGGCACAGGTTGCAGCATTGCTGAGTGGCCTGCATGGTCAAGTTCCTTCACCCTGACAGGAAGGCCCTTGAGAAGAGTAAAAGGCTTATCTGTTGTGATCCCCAGATTTTTATGATCTTTGGATTGACCATCACTAGTTAAAAATAGTACAGTATGCTATTATGCAAAACGGAAAATGAGAATATATATTCCCATTTACTTGATGTGCACGGAGAAACTAAGGATATAAACTAGTAATGGTGGGAACTAGACAGATAAGTCCGTGTATACCTTTTTGTTTTGTTTTGTTTAAACTGACATTATGTAAGTGGATTGCCTAGTCAGTGGTGGTTCATTTAACACTTCAGTAGCACGAATTTTAAAAATCAGATGAGTCTGAAGTTTAACCATGAGGTTTCCATGCTCAAGTATGTTGGAAAGCATTTCCACGTGTCCACGGACTGACTGAAGTCAGAGAGATGATTCTAAAGCTCGGCCTAGGGGCGCCTGGGTGGCTCAGTGGGTTAAGCCTCTGCCTTCAGCTCAGGTCATGATCTCAGGATCGTGGGATCGAGCCCCACATCAGGCTCTCTGCTAAGCGGGGAGCCTGCTTCACCCTCTATCTGCCTGCCTCTCTGCCTGCTTGTGATTTCTCTCTCTCAGTCAAATAAATTAATAAAATATATCTTTAAAGCTCGGCCTAGTGCGGGTACTACTCTCAGATTGAAACAACATCATGGGCACAAGTAAAATGTGCCCCGCCAGCAGCTGCCCCAAGAAGCGCACACACAGCAACCCTCACTCCGGATTTTGTTTCATTTTCTCCCGGGTGCACTGGAACCGCTGCCTGTGTTGATCTGTGATGTGTCCAGCCTGCTCAGTATGCTCCCTGAATATTGCACTAAGTGCAAAATAATCCTCTGAGATTTCTTTCTTGATGCCCTCTTTGAAATTTTTGTTTCCTTCTCCTTGTTGGAGCACCGGCCCTGCACATCAAGTGTGGGGCAGACCCTAAAGCTGCAGGTTACATGTCCGGGCCGTCACTCTGCCATGGTCCTCCGGCGGTCCCGGCTCTTCGTCCAGCCTCCCCCCCTTCTGGAAGTTATTGAGCAGTATCTGGCCTTAACGTGACCCCTGCGATAGTGCCACGCGGGCAGGAAACAGCCATCTGCATCCACAGCCCCCCCTGCCCTGGGCCCTCACCCACCAGTCTGGGTGAGGGCTCCGGGAATCCCCATGGAGACTGACCAATTAAGAATAAACAAAAGGGGAGCTTTGAATGCATTATCCCAGCTATAGGGACCTGCTCACCATCAATAACCATGAAATAGAAAGCTTGTGGGGCGTGTGGGCTCAATGTCTTACTATCAAAGGAGGATACGGGAGAGGGGGTATTGAGCCTGTGTGGTGGGGAGGGGTGCAAACCAGGCGCAGGGGGAGGGCTTCCCAGGTGGCTGTGCTAACCTCCTTCCCGTCCCTCCTTGCTCCCTCTTGTCTCTCCTTGCTCCCTGTTCCAGGCTACTCTGTCACCCTTTGTCTGTAATCCTCTATGACCCTTGTGGCCTCAGCCCCCGGCACAATACTGGCATGCAGCGGATGTTAGTTAAAAGTCCAAATGGAATGTGGAAAGAACTTCAGACAGATGATACTATAGCCTTCCCCCTTTATCAACCTGGTGATTTAGCTTACGTACAGTCAGCTGCATCCTTTTAGAGTGTATGATGCAGCGAGGTTTGGCCGTGTATATGCTCTTGAAGCCTTCACTCCCAGAAGACGCCGGTTCTCTTTGTCCATTGCCCCAGGCAACCACTGCTTCACTTCGTCTCACATGGTGGTGGTAATCGCGTGCATGGTCACCATACAGTAGGTCACACTGGACATAAATGGAACCATCCAGACTGTGCTCTTCAGGGTCTGACTTCTTTTACTCAGCATCATTTAGAGATTCATCCGGACTGGGATGATCAGCAGTTTGTCCCTCTTTGCTGCGAAGTAGTCAGCCATTATCTGGCTACCTGTGTTTTGTATATCATTCACCAGTTGATGAACATTTGGGTGGTTTCCAGTTCTTAGCAATTAGGAATAAAACTTTCGTGAATTTTCACATTCTAGTCTTTGTGGGAATATATGTTTTCATTTCTCTGGGGTAGATACCTGGAAGGGGACTGGTGGCGTCCTAGTCCTAGAGTCCTACTTGAGCAACTACAAATGGCCAGAGTGGTTGTGCCTTTTCACGTTCCTGCCCGCGGTGTGTGAAAGTGGCTTCACATTCCTGGCAACACTTGGTATTGTCAGTGTTCTAGATTTGGGCCATCCTCCTTACAGATGTATAGAATAGAAGTAGCACACTGAGATTTTAATTCATGTTTTCCTGGTGATGAAGGATGTTAAGTATCTTGGGTGCTTATTGGCCTTTTGTGTATCTTGAGTGAAGTGTCTGTAGGCAGTTGCCTATTTCTTAAAATTACATGTTTTATCCTATTGTTATTAAGAGGATTGTAAAAAATTCTGTACACTGTAATATAGTCTTAGATTTTAAGGGTTATGGGTCTTGTGTTCTTCTTAACCTCCTTATAAACTCTCCAAGAAAAAGACTATTTGAGAGACCTGGTCCTTGTCTACAGTGCCTTTCAAGCAGTTAGTTTCAGCTCCCCGTGAGTGCATACTTGGTGATTCTATTAAAACAGATTGTTAAAAAGTAAAGTAACAGTATCATTCTTCTAGTTTAGGGGGTAAGAACAACCACTATACATACTTTAAAAGTTGCATATGAACGAGTTAACAAGTTAATAAGAGAGCTTGGTTTCCTTTGGCATTTTGATAGCTAGGGGACGCTTTTTTAATTCTGTGGAGAAGAACCCAATAATTACGTGGATACTTTTTTCTTTATATTGCATGTCCCCTTAATGCTGGATCAAATTTTCCACTCCTATGTTTGAGGAAAATGTATGTTGAAATGTTTTCTTCTTCAAAGGTTAGCAAGGGACAATTTTCAAACTTAAAGATTTTTGCCCAGAGTAGTGTGTGTGTGTGTGTGTGTGTGTTTGAGAGAGAGAGGGAATTTGGGAGGCAGACATCCCCCAATTCTTCCTCAATGCATTCTCATTCCAATTTGGCAGCTTTGTGTTGCCAGTCTGACTCCTAACTTCTGGAAACTCCTAAGGAATAAGTGCCTTAAGTAGAACTGAGAAACTGGGAAGCTAATTCCTGATTTCAGGTTTACCTGAAAGGGTCAGCTGAGGGCCTTGTGATTTTTGAGAGAGTGGGGATGCTTAACTTCCAGAATCGTGGCTGCTGAAAGCCAAACTTCTTAACCATGTGTGTTTCAAATCCAAAGATAATCCAAAATATAAGGTCGTTGATGATTTCAGAAATGCCCTAGGTCTACTAGTAGATTTTGTGAGTTTAACTTATTTCATCTGTCATTTATTCATCTCATTGCAAAACCTTTGGGCCAATTTCCAGTGGAGTCGAGGCTTCCATGATGGCAGTAACGTCTTGCAATCTAGGTTACAGATGATTATTTTCTGTGTGCTGGTTGGGACTGAGTGGGTCACATCCACTCAGATATCACTTGAGAATTGAGTGTGTTCTTTTCACTTTAATTGAGGTTGTTCCATGAAAGGAAGCCAAATACCATCAGACAGTACATCCTGTGATTCCCTTAGTTTACGATGACCAGGGCCAAGGACAGGACTTTTTTTTTTTTTTTTAATATAAGATGATTTCTTGTTTCCTTTTCTGTTAAAGTGGGAGAACCAATGATGTTCATCTGGCTGTGAGAAGTCTAACAAACAACTGAACCTCTGCCAAAAATTACTTGAAGAGTTCTAGAACGTGAAAAGGTGTCCATGTCTTTTTATGTGAGCCAACAATGACTTGGTCATTATTAGCATTTAAGTGACCACCAGTTCTGTTGTCCTAAAATAATAATTAACTGAAAAAGAGGAAATGGCCACATTAGAATTCTTGCAATTAAACATGCTACTGTAAGATTTGTGGTATCGGGTACATTGTGGTCACCTCCCTATACAATGAGACGTAGTACAACTATTACCCAGGAAGAAATAGCAAAATGTTCACAGGGGCGCCTGGGTGGCTCAGTCGGTTAAACGTCTGCCTTCTGCTCAGGTCATGATCCCGGGGTCCTGGGATCCAGCCCCACGTTGGGCTCTCTGCTCAGCAAGGAGTCTGCTTCTCCCCTCCCTCTGTGCTCGCTCTCTCTCACATAAATAAACAAAATCTTAAAAAGAAAGAAAGAAAGATGTTCACAATATGTTAAGAGAGACAAGCTGACCAGTACCAAAGTATATATGTATTGTATTGGTTTTCCAGGGCTGCTAAAAACACTATTGCCACAAACTAGGCAGCTTGAGATTTATTCTCTCAAAGTTATGAAGTCTAGAAGTCTGAAATGGTGTTGGAAAGGCTATGCTCCCTCTCGAGGCTCTGAAGGGGAATCATTCTTTGCCTCTTCCTGTCCAGTGGCCTGTGTGTTCCCTGTAGCTACCTCACTCCAGTCTCTGTCTCTGTTACTACATGACCTCCTTCCCTTTGTGCCTGTGTGTCTGTTTCCACATGTTCTTCTTAGAAGGATGCTAGCCATTGGATTTAGGGCCCTAATCCTGTATAACTTCCAAATAATTACATCTGCAAAGACTGTTCCCCAATAAGGTCATATACTAAGATTTCAAGTGGACATGAATTCTTGGGGGGGGTGTCACTATTCAACGTATTGTGTGTGTGTGTACATATACACCATTTTTATAAGTCTGTAGAAAATTCATACACCTACTCCATACTCCTTTATAAAAGAGGTCTTTAATTTTATTTCTTTGTACTTTTTCTATAGTGAAAAACATTTAATATAAAAGTATTTTTTGAAATAGCACTTTGACATCTACCTTTAAAAAGTTTTTTTTTAACTAAGCTACTTTGAGCTTGTTTTCTTTACCTCATCAAACTAAGAGACAATCTCAAAATAATCTTGTAGCATATGTACACACATAAATATGTATGTGAGTCAGTATTATATGGTATTGGGTTTTTTATGCTTAGTATACTCTAACAATAGCTAACATTGAAATAATGTAATGATTTGAGTAAACCAGTCTAATACTTGGTGTCTGATTTAAGTCTGAGGAGGCAAGGAAAAAAAAGTTATACTCAATTGTTGAATTCAAATCTAATTTCTTAAATGTTTTAAAGTCTCTAAATCAAATTAATCCTAGAAACGAAATCTAGGAACTAGGCATGGGGACAGGACGGAGAGGGACTTGACCAAATTTCATTTGTTCATGTTGGCTCAAATACCAGGTACCTCCTGGCACACACATCTACTCTAGACTTTTTTGTCTAGTAGTAACTCTAGTTATTTAGCCAAATGGTTCAGAAGGGCTTCTCCTAAGTAATTTCCTTTCCCTTAGTTAGGGCTGAATGCTCATTCATCACGTTATTTTTCTGTCTGTGAGCATCTCAAGTTTAACAAAACATTCTAAACTCAGTAGAGCTCATGATCCCCCACATGTGTTAGATGACAAAAGTATATTAAATTTTGTCATTTGTTCCTATAAGTCCTCTCATACCATAGAACTGCAGAATCAGAACGGGAGGCTTCAATTCAAGAAACTTCCTCGCTTCCACTCTTTACCAAACCCAAGGATTTTACCATGTATCTGATCCTGTTATTTCTGTACCCGATTCAGTTTGGACATTGTGCAGTTTTTTTATTCAGTCTTGACTCAAATGCTCACTATCTGTACTTCCCTTGGAGAATCATAGTGTCAACACACTGATGTGAGAAATGTTTTGACTTTTGACCTGTTAAAAAGCAGTAGACAGGGAAGTGGAGGGGTATTGCGAGGTGTGTATGTAAACTGATTTTTGCTGGGTACCTAATGATTAAAAAAAAAAGTCCGTTGGTTTCTTCATTACAGTAAATAAATGGTAGATGAATTCATTAATTTAAAAGCAAAACAAGGGGGATGCCTGGGTGTCTCAGTTGGTTAAGTAGCTGCCTTCGGCTCAGGTCATGATCCCAGCGTCCTGGGATCGAGTCCCACATCAGGCTCCTTGCTCCGCAGGGAGCGTGCTTCTCCCTCTGCCTCTGCCTGCCTCTCTGCCTGTGCTCTCTCTCTCTCTGACAAATAAATAAATAAAATCTTTAAAAAAAAAAAAAAGGCAAAACAAGGGACCCCTGGGTGGCTCAGTCAGTTAAGTGGCTGCCTTTGGCTCAGGTCATGATCTTGGGGACCTGGGCTCGAGCCCCATGTGGGGCTCCCTGCTCAGTAGGGAGTCTGTTTCTCCCTCTGCCCTTCCCTCCCTACCTCCACCCCTCCCCCGCTCATGTTTGCGTGCATGTGCTCTCTCTCCAGTAAATAAATCTTAAAAAAAATAATAAAGCAAAGCACAATAACATGTACCTCTTCTCCTCCAGTAAACAAGGAAGATAGGGTTGGTGTCTAGTTGCTGAAAGGGTAATTAGGGAGGAGGAGAGAAGGAGGCGCTGTGACTCTGCGATGGCACTGCAGGAAGATGGGGGAAATTCTGACCAAAATGAATCCTTTCACCTGGGAAAGGAAGTTTTGGGGACGATGGCCTGGAGAACTGATGACAAAATAGTGTGCCTCGTTTTGATAGCATTCCCCTATTGTAACACCAGTTTGGCTGAACATTACTAATTTAAAAAATGACTGAAATTTACATGTCCTGTTCTAATATGCAACCGTCTTCTATGTAATTCACAGGTTGTTCTCTAGGGTGGGGAGTAGGTTTGATGTAGAAGCTCACTAGTACCTCGTCGTTATTTATGTAGTATTTATGGACTTGAATGTCATGCTGTTCCCCCAGTTGGCCATGTTGGTTCTGTGTCAGTCTACTATGAAAAGAATTAAAAGGAAATAGCATGAACAGGGCTGGAAGGCTGGAAGGATGTGGATGTACATTACCCATTTTGGAGTCAGAGTCACCAAAATCTATTTTAACACTGGCCTGCACATTGCTCTTCCTTTTAGGCTTAATTTTATTGGTATTTCACTTTCCATTTCATGAGCTTAAAAATGAATTTTAGGGGCCCTTAGGGGGCTCAGTTGGTTAAGTGTCTACCTTCAGCTCAGGTCATGATCTCAGTATTCTGGGATTGAGCCCCATATCAGGCTCCCTGCTCAGTGGGGAGCCTGTTTCTCCCTCTCCGGAGCTCACCTGTCACTCTCCCCTGCTTGTGCTCCCTTGCTCTCTCTTCCTCTCTGTTAGATAAACAAACACCTGGGTGGCTCAGTTGGTTGAGCAGCTGCCTTCGGCTCGGGTCATGATCCTGGCGTCCTGGGATTGAGTCCCGCATCGGGCTCCTTGGTCGGTGGGGAGCCTGCTTCTCTCTCTGCCTCTGCCTGCCTCTCTGTCTGCCTGTGCTCACTCTCTCTCCCTGTCTCTCTCTGACAAATAAATAAAATCTTTAAAAAATAAATAAATAAATTTAAAAAATGATATTTACTATAATATAGACCTTTGGATAGGCACTAACCTCAAAGAATGAGATTGCAAGAGATTATTTTTTAAAAAAGATTTCTCTAGACATATAGTCAAGATTCCCATTTTATTTCTTTTATTAGAGTTAAAAGAATTACAAGCAGTAATGTATGTATGTGGTCTCTGTGTATTTTGACTAATATGAAAGCCTATTGAGAAACCGGAGTCCAAAATAAGTAGTAACTAGAAATGTAGAATATGGTGATTCCTAAAATATTAGTATGGCCTGTATGTTATAGCTGGCAGGTTTTTGAGCCAAAATTCATTCCCAGCAATAAACTAAGTAGTCACCCGAATCTCTACATTTCAGACTCTTCTTCAGGAAAACTCATTGGGTTGAAGTGAAAATGTACAATGAAGCCTTGGTAGAACTATAGAGAGGAAAAAGGGTTTTATTGAAGAGCACAATTGTGTCCCATTTCGAGTTCTTTTTTGTTCCCACTTACTCTACTGACATAGTAGAGTAGAAAGGGGCTTTGTTGAGAGAATCAAGAATCCTAGAATCAGCCGTAGCTCCAAATCCCAGTTCTTCCACTCAGTTGTGCCTGGGCGCAGGTCAGTCACTAGACCTGAGTCTGTGTCTTTTCCCACATAACTGCACAAAAGCAGTAGCTATCGCATAGAGGAAATGAGAAAATGTGTGTTACCTACTTCCATAAAGCAAAGGATGTTCAAGGAGGTGAGGCGCATGTGTCCAAGTTTACGAATCCGGCTGAGAGTTGCTCCGATTCCTAGATCGGTGCTCTCATGAAGCTGCAGTATAGTTCCTGAGCTTTTCATGTCTGTGTGGGGAGACCTAAAAAATGGCACATTTCTCTACGTGATTCTTGTTTAGACCTAAAAGAGGTCTTGAATCTATTCAGCCCTAATGTGTTCCCTCCAAACTATGACATACTGGGCGAGAGGCCTACACAGGCTACTGGTTACATGGTATGATTTCAGGCACCTCGTGAATTTCCCCTCCCCATGACACTCTCCCCCGCATACATCCGTTGGGCATTTTTTATTGTGCACCCACTTCATGCCAGGGACTGCGTTAGACAAAGGAGAGGCAGCAGGTAACAATATATATTCCATAAAGTTTCTGCCTTCATAGAGCTTACATCCTGGGGGCAGCAGGTGGTGTCAGACAACAAAGAAGTGAGATAAGAACGGACTGTGTTAGGAGCACAGTGAGGGAGAAGAGTGTGATGTGATAATAACGGAGGCGGCCACTTCAGAGGGTGGACAGGGAGGGCTTGCCAGGGAGTTAGCATTCGGACTGAACCTGAAGCATGAGGTACAGCCAGTAGTGCCAAGTGCTGGGAGAAACCTCCTCACCTGCGGCCTTGCTGGAGTAACCTTGAAGCTATCATCCCTTATTTGTTTTCTTGCTATGACAAGGTTTTGAGAAGGCAGACAGCTAAACATGCTAAGTACCTGGTGAGGAATCCACACTACCGAGAGCAACAGTCGCTCAGAATGGGGATGGGGTGCGGAGGTGGGCGCTTCTAGAAAAAACTCACCTACTGCACAGCTTGGCCTAGTGTTGCCATGTTCATTCGGCCATCGCATCCTCTCCTGCTTTATCTTATGCACCTAATTTATGCATGATGGATTAATTACCGAGCATGATTGCCCACCATGGTGGGTATAACACCTATGCCCTGAAAGGTTGACCTGGGGTCCTGCTGGGGGGTGCAGAGGCTTGGAGCCTGACTGGAAATGACTTGGATCATGGGAGAGAGCTAAGGTCAGGGTGAGAGGGAACAGAGCCAAGTAGGACTGGGAAAATAAACAGAAGGCATATGGTCAAGAACGAGTCGATGTACTGGGAGCCTGGGGGGCGGGGGGAGGGCACTGACAAAAGTTGGTGCCCTGAGGAGACCAGCCAAGCCTTGTGGCATGGGAATGAGCTCTGGGTCATGGAAATTATTTTCAGAGCATGGATTGAGCCACCCACTGTTTGAAACAGATGGACGTTTAAGCAAATATCATCAGCTATAATCAGCTGCATTTCTGACCATAAGAAGAAATGTATGCCTCTGTGTGTGTGTGTGTGTTTATGGCCTTAGCCTTTACTCTTCCATTATATGCATCTGAGTTTCATATCAGTGAACACTACAAATGCCACCAAGAACTGTTTTAGAATTAAAAAATTTCTTCATTCTTGGGATAAAAGCCAAGTTTCCAAGTCATTTCAGGGCCATCACTATTGACTCATTAATTCCGAGTTTGAAAAAATCAAAACCTATGTATGTTGTTTTGGAAGTTGCATTTGTTTTTTCTCCTTACCGTATTGTGGGCAGGCCAGCTAAGGAAGCACCTCCTGGATAGTACCCGACAGGACTGACACAGAATGACGAGGATGTTAAAATAGAGGTAGATCTTCAAGGCTAGCTCTAGAACCTCCTTTTGCAGGTGGTTGGAGAAATCTGTGTTTTCATCTTCTTGTTTTTAAAAATAGTACTTGGAATACATGGTGGTATGGCCAGAGCAAATTTAATCTTTTTTAAAAAATAGATTTTATTTATTTATTTGACAGATAGAACACACAAGCAGGGGGAGCAGCGGAGGAAGAGAGAGAAGCAGACTCTCTGAGCAGGGAGTCCGATGCGGGGCTCAATCCCAGGACCCCGGGATCATGACCTGAGCCAAAGGCAGATGCTTAACTGAGTGAGCCACCAAGGCACCCCAAATTTAATCTGTTTTTAAAAGTAGCAGTTAATGGTAAAAGAGATGAGCACCTTGGACAAATATTTTCAGTTGATTCCCTCTGAGAGAGAAATCTCTCTCTCCTTAGCTGGAATTAGGACTTTGGATTGTCACACTAAATGAAACTTCGGATGCATGTTAAAAGCATTATCATTAAGCAGTGACTGATATACCGAAGAGTACATTAATAATTGCAGTTGGTTCACAACATCTATTTTGACAAAATAGACATGTTTTGTCATTGTGGCCATATCCTGCTGTCTCTGCTGTCCCTTTCTGAGGTCAGTCCTGCTTTCAGCTCTGCTACCCAAGGAGGCCCTTCCGCTGGCCGGTGGCGTTCTCCAGGGAGGGTCCGTGGCTGGAGGAGTGAGTCTTTCGTTGTCTAATCCCATAGCAGAGTCACAGAACCCCGTAAAAATAAAACAGATGCATGTCTGCGCACAGCAGCTTAAGTGTGTTCTTATTACCTGAAGACAATAAGTGACCTCTTAAATTCTCATCCCGGCCCTACAATCCATGCATACATCAATTATTCCACAAGTTAAACAGAAGCCTTAATACCCAATTTTAAATGAAACTCAATATGGTTTCTGTGATGTCTCTCCAGGGAGATTTCATCCCGTCACAGTTTGTCTTTCAGAGATACCCACTTTAACTCCGGCTTCACTGGGTCCTGATCCCCCTCCTCAAACTAATACTGCCCCCTCCCATTTCAGGTCACAAGTAAAGAGAAAGTGATGAATTGAGAATTATCTGGAGATAGTCTTTCCTTGGTGAAATGTTTAAATCCCACCCCTCACGGTATTGAATCTAGAGAATGAATTATGCACAGCTGAAAAGCAGGGAAGTTTCTGGTTCAGGGGACACATTGACTTGTCACTCCCTGCTGATGCCCAGTTCATTATGAGGAACCACCACAGGAGACTTCACATCCGCCTTTTGTTAGGGAGGGAGCCAGGAAGGAGGCACTCAGGCAGAATCTAGTCGTGTTGTTGCAAGGCTTTTCAAAGGAAAACTCCCTCGTTTAAGTGACTGTCTGCTGTGGGACCGAATCTCTTCTGTGCCCCTCAGATGGAGTGGATAACCTAGTTTCCAACGCAGAAGTCATCTTGGAGAACAACTTTCGGGGTTTCTTCCTTTGGCTTAGTATTTGATCTGCTGCTGCTTCAAAATATTGATCGGTTATTTTAGAAAGATGCCACCTGTAAGAGAAGGAAATATTCAGTGTTATACCTATGTTATACCTAAATCTCTTTTAAAAATCTTAAGAGTTGTGTTGATTAGAAGTATTTGCAAAATGTCCATTTCTGTTAAAATGGCAAAAAATTATTTCTAGGGAAAAAGCTATGTTTGCAAGTCTGTTTGAAATAGTGCCCCCCCCCAACTGCTACCTCATCTGGTAGGTAGCATAGGTAGGTAGGTAGGCAGGCCAACCTTGACAATCCTAAAAAACTTAAGGCAAGCAACACCATGTGAGACAGGAACTAAAAGTGAGGCCTTGACCTGGACCAAGTGTAAATCCAATGACTGGTAAAGGAAAGGTGTTCTTCTGGCTCACGGGTGTTTTTTCCTACCTTGGCATGTATGGACACGTGGTACAAACAACTTCTGAGATATTTTGAAAGGAATGCTAACACCTGGTCAGCAGGATATAACTTCCTGTGAAACACTGTTATCTTGAAATATTACTGAAGAAACCACCCGGGCCATGGATTATTATAAGGGCTTCAGAAATCCTTCATGTGCCTCGACTCAAGTCTGTTTCTCAGGTGAAAGAGAAATTGCATTATTCTTTGGACGACTTTTCTATGCGGCTCTTTGTTTTCCTCTGTGAGAAATTGGGTGAAGTGTGGACTGCATATATTTATCTTAAGACTGGGAGAGGGATATTCTCCCGTGATGGGGGAACATGTGGAGAAGAGGGACCTGTTAATGAGAGCGAAGACAGAGAGCCACAAATACGGGTATAGCTGTCAGATGTCGGGGTAAAATGTGTGAATGGAATGCATTGGCACAGGGCAGGTCGAATTTTCAGAACGTTTTGTGTCGAATGTTACGTTTCCAGTTGCATCCAGGCTCCTTTAGGGAGTGTAATAAAGAAGGTAACTTACGTCAGGAAGGTATTTTAACAGTTCAGCTTCAGAATGGGTTTGGGGTAAATTTAAGCCGAATGGGGCCTTCCTACAGAGCCGCAGACAGTAGTCAACCACTTCGGGCTGTTCTTCCGCAGATGGTCGTGTCTAAACTTGGGAAGCCTGGCAAACTGAAACGTTAGTTGTAAGGGGAAGAAATCAAAATGAAAATAAGTTCCACATGCCTCATTCCCAAAATTAATTTCTCAGACTCTTCTTCTTATAGCCACACACCCAAAACAGGACCGGAGCCAGGATCCTGCGACACCTGGCCTGTCGTGATCCTCACTGAAAGAAACCGTTTCTTTCAAAAGGAGTGATCAGTCAAAGTGTGAAGGGAGGAAATGAGAAGTAGCTGCCTCCCCAGACCCCATGTATGGCTGTGATTTATTTGTAAGGGTTAGGGTGGGGCACAGAAACAAAATGAGTTCCGTAAGAAAGAATTTCAGTTGAGGGCCACACATGATGCTTACTAGCTAGGATAGCTTATATATTTGTCAAATTTTGGAGAGACACTCCAAAAGAGTGTCTCTCCAAATTCACAAACTTGGCCAAATTTGTTCTTGGACATCAAAATTGCAGAATATTTTGTAATTGGTTTAGAGGCCCATGCCTTGGAAGGTGATGAATTCATCCTTCGGTTTCCGTGGTTTGGGGCTTGCCAAGTCTTTATCCGGGCTTTGCTCAGTAGGCAAACTCCAGTCTGTCGCATAAAAATTCCTTTTGTTTTGGTAAGCAGAAGTGCGCTTTCTAATTTATATGGCTAACTGCTGCAGAGCTTAAACTGGCTGAACCTCTCCCCTTCCCACCACCACATGTTGATTATGGAGACAAAATCGACACATGGGCCCCCAGCCTGAGGCTGTCTTTTTTCTGTAGTCACTATCCACAGGAAAGTCAGAGTCGTGACTTTGCCTGCTGGAGGTATGAAGGGATTTTTGTTTTTCTGTTCTTTCTCCTATTTGCAAAATATCTATATAGCCGGCTTTTCAGAAAGACATGCAAACACTCATATAACAGTGTGTAAATGTATTGGTGTTACTGGTTTATTTTTAAGTGGTAACAGTGAATGCAAATTCATTTGAAAGTAAAATTTAAGAGGCACCCGAGTGGCTCAGTGGGTTAAGCGTCCGACTCCTGATTTCAGCTCAGGTCAAGATCTGTGGGTCCTACGCTCAGTGGGGAGTCTTCTTGAGGATTCTCTCCCTCTTCTTCTGCCCCTACCCCTGCTCAGCTTGCAAAAAAATAAAATAAAATAAAATAAATACTGTGTCAAAATCCAGTGGCCCAGAGACCTCATGATAGGGAATTGTCCTTTATCTTCTTTCAGTGTTGCCGTACTTATCAGGTCTTAAACACCTACGATCTGGTTAAAAATCTGACAGAAAGCTGCAAATTAGAGGGCAATGCTTTGACTTCCTTTTTTTGCAAGGGTGGCACCAAGAGAAGTGTCTATGGCCCAGAAATGGGACTGCAGGTTATATCAGAATAAACTGTTGTTTCCATGGAAAAGACATGCTGCAGATCCAGTGTGAACTTTGCACCGTGTGTTCCCTGTGTTTTTATTCTGTAGAACTTGCTGTTACTTACCTGTCTCAGCCATTCATTCTTCTTGGCTGAGTTTTTGGAAATTAATAAACTTAAAAGTTAGTATTTTGAGGCGTGCCTGGCTGGTTCAGTGGGTGGAACGTGTGACTCTTGATCTCAGGGCTGTGGGTTCGAAAACTATGTTGGGTGTAGAGATTATTTAAAAATAAACTCTTAAAAAACTAGTATTTTAAATTTTCTTAATGGAAGCATAATTGACATGCAATATTCTACTGGCTTCATGTGTACAACATGGTGCTTTGACATGCACTGTGAACTGATCATAATAAATCTAGTTCCTCTGTCACCATACAGAGTTAATACAACACTATTGACTATATTCCCCATGCTGTGCATTACATCGCCCAGACTTATTTTATAACTGGAAATTTGTATCCCCTGATCCCCCTTCATTCACTTCACAGACACCCTCCCCCTTGCCCCTCTAGCAATTGCCACTGTATTTTCTCTATCTAGGAATCTGGGTTTTGTTTTTTTTAGATTCCACTTATAAGTGAAATCATGTGCTACTTGTCTTTCTCTGTCTAGCTTTACTTAGTGCAAAACTCTCATAGTCCATCTATGTTATCCCATGTCATAAATAACAAGATTTCCTTCTTACGGCTGAGTAGCTCTGGTGTGTGTGTGTGTGTGTGTGTGTGTGTGTGTGTCACATCATCTTTATCCATTCATTGTTCATGCATGCTTTAGTTGCTTTGTATCTTGGCTATTATAAATAATGCTGCACTGAGCATAGGGATGCATATATCTTTTCAAATTAGTGTTTTTGTATTCTTTGGATAAATACCCAGAAGTGGAATTGCTGGATTATATGGTAGTTCTATTTTTAATTTTTTTTTTCTATTTTTAATTTTTTGAGGAACTCAATATTCTTATCCACGTTGGCTGCACCAATTTACATTCCCACCAAAAGTGCGTGAGGATCCCTTTTCTCGACATCCTCACCAGCACTGTTGTTTCTCGTCTTTTTGATGCTGGCCATTCCAACAGGTGTTCAGTGATACCTCACTGTGGTTTTAATTTAAATTTCTCTGATTCATGATGTTGGGCACCTTTTCATGGGCCTGTTTGTCTTCTGTATGTCTTGGGGAAAAATGTATTCAGATCCTCTGTTCTTTTTTTAATTGGATTACTTTATGACTGATTTGTATGAGCTCTTGATGTATTTTGGATGTCAACCTATTGGTTATATGATTCGCAAATGTCTTCTCCCAGTTCTCATTTTGTTGATGGTTTGCTTTGTTGCACAGAGGCTTTTTAATTTAATGTAGCTACACTTAGTTATCTTTGCTTTTGTGACCCTTGCCTTTGGTGTCCGATCTGAAAAAACATTCAGACCAGTGTTGAGGAGTTTATCACCTGTGTTCTCTTCTAGGAGTTTCATGCTTTCACATCTTAAATTCAAGTCTGTTATCCGTTTTAAAGTAATTTTTGTATATGGATAAGTTAGTGGTCTAGTTTCATTCTTTTGCAAGTTGCTCTCCAGCTCTCCCATCACTATATATGGATGAGATGGTCTTTTCCCCATTGTATATTCTTGCCTCCGTTGTCTTAATTGATCATACATACATGTGTGGGTTTATTTCTGGGCTCTCTATTCTGTTCCATTGATTTATGTGTCTGGGTTTTTTTGCTAATACCATACTATTGTGATTACTTTAGCTTTGTAATATAGTTTGAAATCAGGGGGCATGAGACCTCTGGCATTATTCTTTTTTGTCAAGATTGCTTTGGCTATTTGGGGTCTTCTGTGGATCCATACAAATTTTTATATGCTAGTTCTATTAAAAAAAAAAAAAGCCATTGGAATTGCACTGAATTTGTAGATTGCTTTGGGTAGTGTGGACATCTTAACAATATTCTTCCAGTCCATAATCACAGAATATCTCTCCATTTATTTGTGTGTCTTTCAGTTTCTTAGATTGATGTCTTATATGAATTCTTTTAATTTCTCCCCTGCTTTCTCATAAGATTCTTTCACGGATCAAAATGGAAGCATGAAATCACTTTAAAATAAAAGAAAAAGTCCTTGTGTTATCCAAACATTTCTGAATAAGCGGAGGCTGGTACTTTTCTATTGTAAGCTATATTGGCACCAAGAAATTATAATGAAATTTTAGGATTTTAGAATGTTTCCACAGAAAAGCAAAGATTGTTAAAATATTCTTTTACCAGCCCTGAGTTTAATTTTTGAAAAAGATCAGTTTTCTTCTGGGAACCATTTAGTCACTTGAATGCTTTAAGCTTGAATAGATTGGAGTTGCCCTGGTACAAAAAGTGGGAGTTGAAGGATTGTGGAAGATAAAAGCATGGATGGCAGATCAGGAATAGAATTCTTTTTTTTTTTTTTAATAATTTTTATTAACATATAATGTATTATTTGCCCTAGGGGTACAGGTGTGTGGTTTATCAGGCTTACACATTTCACAGCACTCACCATAGCACATACTTTCCGCAATGTCCATAACCCAGCTACCTAGGATTAGAATTCTTCTTTTGCTTTGGCTCAACCTGACTTCCTAGAGGTTAGGAAGAGCACCAGCCCTTCCCAGAGAAGGGCCCAAGACCCAGTGCTCTCTGTCTAAAATCAGAAGGCGTTGTGCATTTGGATGGGAAACTAATAAAGAAAGCAAGGGACAGTCACAAAGTGGAAGACTTGCAAGTACCTTGGTGAAATTTAGAGGAAGATTGATAAGAATATTCTAATCAGCATGAGTTATAATTAGAAATTAACTATACTGGTTCCGTTGCTATTAGTGCAAAGTAGGTATAGAAATCTATTTAATGTGTTGTTTTATTTTAGAAAACGTAAGAAAATAGGGGCACCTGCTGGCTCAGTCAGTAGAGCATGATCTTGGGTTCATGAGTTCAAACCCCACATCGGGTGTAGAGCTTACTTAAAAAAAGAAAGAAAGAAAGAAACTTAAAATATTCCTAACCTTCATTCACTCACCCTCCTCTTGGTCTGCCCTCCATTCTGGTTTTCCCACAGGTCCCCTAAAGCAGGTTACTCTTATTGCTGGGGTTTCTGGGGACTGCAGCTGCGTTGGGTAGAGAAGGGTTGTAGTAGAGGTTAGAGGGGTGAGTCTCGTAACTAATTAACTGGAATTTTTCTAAAGCAAAAATCAGGTGCTATTTCATTGTTTCCTGGTCTTCCTAATGAGCTCCATCAAGGCACATAGTGCTTTACCTGCCTTTGTGAGCTGAATGTCTGTTTGGATATGGAAAGATTGTTGACCTTAGGGGATGTTATCAGTAAAGACCAGAGGAGAGTGTGGTTCATTTGCGGAACCTCCAGCAAAGGAATGACTAGCTTCTCTGTCCTCATGGATTTCTTGAAAGCCATTGTAACCTGTGCCTTGGTTGCACACTTTTTCTATTAGGAAACCACAGAACATCTCTACTCACTTGTGATGGGATTATCTTTCTAAATCACAGACCTGATTGGATCTCTTCTGCTCTGTGGTTAGTTGTCTTTAAATCATCTGGACAAAAAATTTCATTACAATTTGGCTGAACGTCATGTAGCACATCTCTGGGCCTTGCGCCTTATCCTGCAATGATGCTTGGTAGAGCAGAGCTTTCCAGAATTGCCTGAGGAAGAAACCATCAGAAGATTACTTCAACTGCCAAAAGTTAGACCAGCAAGTGAAAATTACTTCAAGCATTTCAAAATGTTCTAAGTCTTGAATTATCTTTATCAAGATTTTATATCATTTCCATAGTCACACAAAGTTTGATTAGGTATCAAAAACAAATGTTTTGTTTAATAAATGATGGCTGAAGAAAACAGTGCATGTTATTAACCAGATATTCAAAAAGCTCTAATAGTGTTGTAGAAAAGAGGCGAGGATGGTGCCATTATCTGAAATGCCAGTACTAGGAGGGTTTTGTTTTTGTTTTTGTTTTTAGGTCTTCAGGGGAGAAGAACTTAGAGATAAGGGTGCTCTTAGGGATAGATGGATATTTATTTTATATTTATAAAAAAACTTCGGGTACCTGGGTGGTTCAGTCAAGCATAGGATTTCAGCTCAGGTCATGATCTCAGGATCTTGGGATCCCTGCCAAACGAGGTGTCTGCTTCTCCTTCTGCCCCTCCCCTCCTCAACTCGGTCTCTCTCTCTCAGACAAATAAAATCTTTTTTTAAAAAATCTTCATTTAGCACGGGAGGTAGAAATTAGATTTTTATTGCTATAGACATAATAAACACTCCAAAACCTAACTCTCTTACAAATATGTAGATTTTTGTGTAAAACAAGATTTTTCTGTCCTAGATAGCCATGCTTAAAAATATTTATTTCTAAATACTATTTGTGACTAAAGAAGTAAGGAACCTTTGGAGAAATAACCGTTTTTATGTCTAAGGCAGGAAATGTTCAGGTTGGGCCTGGAACATTTTGTCATACCAGAAAGCAAGGAAATGATCAAAGACTACTGGGACCTTGTCAGAAGAACTCAAAAAACAGCTTGAATAAGTTCTTGCAAGCTCACACCAGTAAAGATTTAAACTGTGGTTGGTTGAGACGTGGATTGAAACATACTTGCTATGAGTTCATAATTCTGCTTCAAAAATAAAAACCTCATTAGTCATGTTTGGAGAATAGTAGAGAACTACCTCATTATTTTGAAAAATGGTAAAGAAAGCAAATCAGGCATCTATCCTGTCTTTGTTACATGACGAGTACCTCACAGGGGAAATTTCTCTTTGTAAACTAGTCTTGGCTCAAAAATGAATGATAGACTATGATTCTGAGGTCTAAAGAATAGGTGGCTCTGAACGAATAGCGTTAATAACTAACAATATCCCAAAGGAAGTCAGACATGATGTGTCTCCTGATGGAAGTTCTAACACTGCAAGGTAATCCTGTCTCCAAACCCTCAATTAGAACTTGAATCCTATCTGGCCTGTGGATCAAATGATCCATTTGTAGGAACCCAGGGGATAGAGGAATATGTCAGACCACACCCATGGGATGCAGTGAGCAAAATCCAGATTGTAGTTACTGTCCAAGAAACAACCCAGTTTCTCCAACAATAAAAATAAAAAAAGAAAAGAAAAAATATAGATTGCAAAGAAAATATTAGAAATGAAGAAGAAATCTACAGATAGAAAATATTTAAAGTACACATCAAAGAAGCACAATGTATGAATCTTATTTGTCTAGATTCAAACAAACTGAAAAAAATTAACATTATAATGCCTGAATTATTTTTATTTTCAGATGTGATAATGCTATTTGAGTTTTTTAATGTCCTTATCGTTCAGACACACGTGCTGAAATACCTGTAGGCAAAATGATGAGATGCTTGGCGCTTATTTCAAAATAAACTGGCTTCGGGGGCAGAGGGTAGAATCTGGGACAGAGTATGGACTAGTATAAATGGAACAGGATTGGCCAATGTTGACAACTGTTGAAGCCAATAAACATAACTGGTTTTCTTTACGTATCAAAAACTTTCAAAATAAGTTTTATATATATAAAATTGGGGGGTGCCTGGGTGGCTCAGTCAGTTAAGTGTCTGCCTTCAGCTCAGGTCTTGATCCCAGAATCCTGGGATTAGGCCCCCCATCGATCTCTCTGCTCAGCAGGGCCTGTTTCTCTCTCTCCCCCTCTGCCTGCTGCTCCCTCTCCCTCTGCTGCTCCCCCTGCTTGTGTGTGTGCTCTCTCTCTGTCAAATAAATAAAAACCTTAAAAAATTTTTTTAAAATAAAAGTTGAAACATTTTACATAAAAATATGTAAGTAGGGGCACACAAGTGTCTCAGTCTGTTGAGCGTTTGACTCTTGATTTTGGCTCAGATCATGATCTCCTCTTCGTGGGAGAAGAGAAGCTCAAGGAGATGTCGCACTGAGCACAGAGCCAGACGTGGGGCTCCTTGAGCTTCTCTCCCTTTCCCTCTGCCCCCTCTCCCCTGCATATTCTCTCTTTCTTATGTATTTATAAATAAATACATACTTTTTAAAAAGATTCAAGTATTTTATGTTGCACAGAACTAGTAAAATTACAAAGTTTCAAACAGGTTTAAATGTTTAAAAAAAAATTTTTTTTTACTAGTGTGTACCTGTTAGAATGGCCAAAATGCAAAACACAGACAAAACCAAATGCTGGTGAGGATATGGAGCACCAGAAACTCATTCATTGCTGGTGGGACTGCAGAATGGGTACAGCCACTTTGGACAGACACCAAAGACAGTTTAATAACTTCTTACAAAATTCAACATACTCTTATCATACAAACCACCAATAGTGCTCTTTGGTATTTACCCAAATGAATCAAAAACTCACATCCACACAAAAACCTGCACATGGATGTTTGTAGCCACTTATTCATAATTGCCAAAACTTGGAAGCAACCAAGATGCCCTTCATTAGCTGAGCGGTGCATTCAGACAGTGGAATAGTCAGTGCTAAAAAGATAAGCCATGAAACGATTTGGGGGAAGCTTCACTGCACAGTACTCAATGAAAGAAGCCAACCTGAAAAGGCTCTATGCTGTAGGATTTCCCGCATGGCGTTCTGGGGAAGGCAGAACCATTGAAGAGTACAAAGATCCGTGGTTGCGAGGGCTTTCTGGGAGGAGGGTATGAAGCAGTGGAGAGGATTTTTAGAGCAATGAAACTACTCCGTATGACACTACAGTGGTGGCTTCCTGCCATCGTGTATTTGTGACAACCTGCAGAACGTGTGACACCAAGAGGGAACCCCACTGTAAACCATGGACTTGAGGTGGCGGAGCATCAGTGTGGGTTCATTGATTACAACAAATGTACCAGCTGGTAGGGATGTGTATAGGGCAGAGCATGGAAGGGGGGAAAAGGGGAGGGGTCTATGGGAAAACTCTGCTTCCATTCAATTTTGCTGTGAACAGCTCTAAAAAATAAAGTTTATTAATATAAAAAAAGGAAACCAGTTACACAGAGCTTCAGATAAAATATTTAAGCAAAACTTTTTCTGTGTATATCACTCTGGTGAAAAGTTGGTGAAAGGTGTCATGAAATGCTCCGAAGGAATATATTAATTCAAGGGAAGGCTCATGCAATTAGTATGTGTCTTTCAGATTATTCAGATGTTTTTATATATTTTTTTATAAAAGCTTTGTCCAGAGCTTTTAGAAGTAGAGAATACCAGGTTAAGGATTTCTTTTTTTCAAGGGAACGTAAATGAAGCCCATTTCTAAAGTGGATTTTCTCCAAAGCTGATTAAAGAAAAGTGCGAAGCTTACCTAGCTTATCACTGCCCTGCTTACCTTACATGGAAGGGGGTGGGGGAGCACACGTCTCTTGCAGCATTTTATTGAGAGCCTATTCTATGTCTGGAACTGAACTAGACACCAGGGATATCTACAAGAATAAAATGGACAAAATCCCTTTCCCCATGGAGCTTCTCTCCTAGGTCTGTGAAGAGGGAAAGAAAGAGATAAGGCCTCCTTGATGAAGGAGATGAGGGTATGCCCCTTAAAACTGGGTCAGGGTCCAAAGTGAAACAACAGCAGTACAAAGGCCTTGAAGAGGAGGTGAGCTGGAGGAGTTCCAGAAACAGCCAGGGGGCTGTTCTGATGGCGTGCAGTGAGGGAGAGGGTAGTAAGGAAAGGTGTCAGAATATATCAGGCTGACTAAAGCTTGGCAAGAACTTTGGATTGTAGTGGGGGATGAGCCACCCTTAGAGAGTTTTAAACTACGGAGAGAGAGCATCTGATTTTTGTCTTTGCCTTCTGTGTTGAGAATACATGGTGGGGGGCAAGGGTGCACGTTGCGCGACCCAGGAAAAGACTAATATTGCAGAGCACCAGGTGGGCACTGACCAAAGTTGGAAACTACTTTAGAGCCAGTAGAATTTGCTGGATCATATGTGGCGGTGAGGGAGACAGAGGAGGCAAGAGTGGGCATGGTGTTTTTAGCCTGAGCAGCTGGATACAACAGAGCTCCCGTTCCCATCTCCAAGCAGTGTGCAAGGGGGAGCTGTTGGCAAGTGGTGGAAGTACGATGAAGTTATGTAGAAAGATGAAACGTGACCCCAGTGCACACGTGACAACTTTTTAATACCACACATAGATTTAAGGATGACAGTGAGACCGAGTTACATGAGAAAATAGGTATCTTAGAACCTAAAAACCTTGGGAGGACAGCAGAGGGAGGTGAAGTGGTCCTGCATGAACATTATGTGGCATTTCATCGTATCTAAGCAAATACATGGAAGAGGGAGAAAGAAGAGAAAAGGCTCAGCCGAAGCAGGCCTTTTCCATCCCATTAGGGTTCTGCCCAGGGTCCTGACCTTGAATAGGTGTCTTTTATGCTCTGGAGTTAATTTTTTCCTTATTTGTCTTTTTCTAGTTGGGGAATGGCTGTCAATGTGTATTCTACCTCGATAACCCAAGAGACTATGAGCAGACATGACATCATCGCATGGGTTAATGACATAGTATCTTTAAACTACACAAAAGTGGAACAGCTTTGTTCAGGTAAGAGATTCTTTTTTTAAGAATGTGTTTACCTAAATGTTTACTGCATATCATGTGGAATGTTATTTTATGAACCGCAGATGATGTATCTTGGGTAGGAAAAATTATTTATCGGTATTGATCTATAATTAAAGAGGGAAAACTCAGATACAACTAAAGAACCTGCAGAGAGAAATGACCGTGGGCATCTAAAAGCATAGAACAGTCCCAACACATACTATGAACGGTCTCTGTAATGCTGCCTTATTGGTCTTCTCAGTCATCCCGTCAGCCATCGCGCTTCTGTTCCTAAAACACAGATTGGGTCTTGCAACCCCTTCTTAAAAAACCTCCCAGACTCCACCTTGTCCTTCCTACAGGATAAAGTTCATTCTTTTTCATGGCTGATAAAGTTTTTTCTGTTTTTGCTGCGTCGTTCCTCCTCAGTTTCTGCGTCTCTCCCTGCACCTCCCTGTGCCTCAGTCCCACAAAATCCTCTGTTCCCCACAGACTGCCTTTTGCATTCCATAACTTGTTTCATGCTCCTCTTGCTAAAAATGTCTTTCTTCTTTTCATTTGTGTTATAATCTCTTTTACACTTAAAAATCTGACTCCGTTGTCGCCCTTATGAAGAGTTCCCCAGATCTCCCAAAACACTGTGCCCACTCTTCCAGAGTAAGACTTGACCACGCTGTGCTAGAAGGTCCAACTCCTTCTCGTCTGAAGGCCCCAGAAGTCCTTGAGGACAGGACTGTGTTTTATTCTTCATCAGATGCCCAGGGTGGCACCATGCCTGATATCAAGTAGGTTTGTAGGGAATGCATGTTGAGTTAAAAAAAAAAAAAATGAAGATTTGATCAGTTATAAAGTAGGAGCATGTTTTAAAAACATGCCACTGGTAAAATAATTCATCTTTAAAGTGTTTATCACAGAAGGTCTTCCTTTGGATGTAGGAAGTATTTTCTTCTTGTGAATTATGAGTAAGAGTTTTCCTCTCTGGCTTGGACATGAAAATGGTAGTAGGGAATATTCCTGAAGTGTGTGTGCATGAAATTCCACAAGACATAACAGATAGAAGGGAGTTAGCAGATTCAACTGGTACAGCGGGAAGACCTCCTGTCTTTCCTAGGGGAGGCCTGTGTAAAGAGATTTCATGAAGCGTCATCAGAATTTGGAAAGCCCCAGGAGACCCCTCAGTCCAGCACCCACCAGTGACTGTTTTCTTCTTTGCCTAGGTCAAGATTTGAGAACAGATTCTAGAGGACAGATTTTCACTTCTCCTGACACCTTTTCTCCCATAATAGTTTGTCTCCCAAGGAACAGAGTGGGGTTGGCTAAAACTGAGGCATTACCTCACTCACCCTCCTTGTGCCCAGACCTCAAACATAAGTCCTGTGATTTGTGAGGTCAGTAATAGATGCTCACCAGCCAGTTCTTTGCCCTTGAGTACAACTGCAGAAAAGCTGGCATAGACTGGCATAGACATGCGAAACCTATATTGTTGGCCTATAGCAAGGACTCCAGTAGTCACTGTCGGAAACAGTGCCTGTTGCATCTCATTCAACTGTAGATTCTACGCAGTCACATTTTATGGTACTGTTCTTGCTATGCATTCTAGAGCACTCTAGTATTTTCCTTTGCCTGGGGGAGAAACCCAGAGTTTTCTGTTGTTAGCAATTCCCTTGTTAAAAGCGCATATCCCTTCAGTATCATAATTGTTGGTAATTCCATTTCTCCACCGCACCCTACACATACTCTTCCCTCAGAGATGCTTGTTGCTGGGTGAATGAAAATCCGCTTGCAACTGCTATGGGCAAAGACAAAGTGTATCTTACTCTCAAAGTGGGTGTGTGCACCTGCGGATAAGGGGATTGGGGCTGGTTATAAAGAAAAGAGATGGGGGGGCACCTGGGTGGCTCAGTGGGTTAAACCTCTGCCTTCGGCTCAGGTCATGATCTCGGGGTCCTGGGATCGAGCCCCACATCTGGCTCTCTGCTCAGTGGTGAGCCTGCTTCCCCCTCTCTCTGCCTGCCTCTCTGCCTACTTGTGATCTCTCTCTCTCTGTCAAATAAATAAGATTTAAAAAAAAAAAAGAAAAGAAAAGAGATGAGAAGGAAGGAGTAGGAGTTCAGTGGTGGATGAGCCGGTGAACAGCTTTCTCGGTAATAAGCATGGAGAGTTTTTGCTAGTGAATGCAGTGAGAAGGCAATTAGGATTTTTAGATAGAGTAGTAATAGATGTAATAAATGTTCGGATGATAAATGTAATTTTTTTTGCCGATCTTTCATGTTTCTAATAAGGCAAATTCAACAAAATTTTCAGCGGCCTTTGTGAAACATTCTTGTACCATTCTCTTAAAGCATTGGTATGCATTTTACAGCCGCTTGCAGCTGTATGAAACCTGCTAGAAACCACTCTGATCACTACTGAACAGATAATTTTTATTAAGATAACTCATTGGCTGCCTAAAGTTACAAGGTTGGTGATTCAGAAGAATAAGGTTCCTTTCTGCTCTGAAACAGTTTTTTGCTCAAAAATACTGTAGTACAGAGGTAACTTTTTTTTTTTTTTTGGCCTAAATCATGTTAATCCATGTAGTACAAAAACAGGTCTTTAATTTTAGACAGTGGTTTCCTCAAACTGTAGACCGTATGCATTGATAATCTATGGGGCTCCTTAAAAATGCACATTCTTCGGATCCTTGACCTTCTAAATCAGTTTCTCTGGATGTGAAGCTTAAAAACTGTATTTTAACAAGCACCCTGGGTACCTTATGCCATAGCCAAGACCTTGCAGTGCATTTTAGAGAAACCCCAAACCACTAGAAATGAAGTTAAAATATCCAAAACCTATCAGGCACAGTTTCCTCATTCATAATTTAGTCTGTGACTCCTCTCCTCAGCAATGGCATTTCACAGGAAGATGCCATCTTTCTATTTATTTATTTATGAGTTTATTTATTTATGTCCTTCACTGTTCTAGAAGGCATTTAAGGCAGCTAGGACAGTGCTATTAGGATAAGAACAAATCACTAATGGGTTTCTCCTCCTCATACTTACAGGTAGTCAAATTCTTGGATAATACTTTTTTCCTTCAGCTTTTTTTTTTTTTTTTTAAGATTTTATTTATTTGTCAGAGGGAGACAGAGAGAGAAAGAGCACAAGCAGGGGGAACAGCAGGCAGAGGAAGAAGCAGGCTCTCCACCTAGCAAGGATCCTGATGTGGGACTTAATCCCAGGACCCTGAGATCATGACCTGAGAACAGAGGCAGCCACTCACTGAGCCACCCACGCGTTACTCAGCTTTTATTTTAATTTTATTTTAATGACTTCAGTTTACTGTGTGATTGTATTTTAGTATGCTGTGGGAAAACACACAAAATAACTTCACGTATTTATTTATTTAGCTTCACATATTTAAACTGATTTTTTCCTTATTTAATAAAATTCTTTTTGCTAAAGACGTAGGCTCTAATTCTGGCAGTTCCCCTTTGGCATTTTCCCCTCGGTTGCATTATTTTCTTTTTTTATTTCCAGCCAAGAGATCTCCATCCAGCTAATACTAAACCTGACGTCAGCTTTTCTTCATAGCTCATAGAGGAGTAACCTATTGCTTCACATTTGTCTTCCTTTTTCTTCAGAATTCTCTGCCTTTATATGACATTCATTTGTATAGAAGCATCTTTTTTTTTTTTTAAGATTTTATTTATTTACTTGAGAGACAGAGATCACAAGTAGGCAGAGAGGCAGGCAGAGAGAGAGGAGAAAGCAGGCTCCCCAATGAACAGAGAGCCCAATGCGGGGCTTGATCCCAGGACCCCGGCAGGATCATGACCTGAGCCAAAGGCAGAGGCTTAACCACTGAGCCACCCAGGCACCCCTGTATAGAAGCATCTTAAAAGAGAGGTGGTGTGAGAAGACCTAACACTTGGAGATAGATTGCAGTGAGTTGCAAAACAATGAAAATGACTCACTCTTACCTCCTGGTATTTTATCCCAAGAATGTAACCTTATGAAAATCTCCTTTGAACAGTAAATCTGGGCCATAGAATCATAGGCACATTTAGTGTGCATTCATTTCTTGTGAAAAGCAGCCTTTATGCTTCAGGTGAAAGATAGGGTTGGTAAATGGAAAGCAGTTTAACAGGGATGGGCACATGCCCCTGTCATCACAGGACACTGTATAGCTCACCTGAATCTGTTGCAAAAATGTGCAGTATCTGTGGATTTCCCACGGTTGAAGTAGGGGATTGAACCCCATGAGGCACCAGACTGATTCAGCTTCAAAATACTAAGTTATAGTTCAGTTGCTTCCTAAAATTCCCATGGCTTTTTGTGGGGTGAGATACTTTGTTTTTGCTCCCGGACCAGATCAAACCAGTGAAGATTCTGTAAGGTACTCAAGAGGAAGGATGGACAGCATGGTGCTAAAACTCCAGGAGAGGAAAAAACAAACAAACAAAAGAAAACAAAACAGATTTAACAACTTGGATACCATGTTGGAGATGATAGGAAAGGTAGCAGACTATGTGGAGAGGAATGGAAAGAAATGGGAAGAGGAATTTGATGGGGGTGGAAGAAATGTCCTTTTCCTTTTCCTCTGCACCCCGCTTCCTGTTCCAATACGCCACATCTCCTTTGAAACTTTCAGCACCCATTTCTATGTCCTCACCCTCTCCTCCTGGCCGGGATCTAAGCAGCAAAGCCACTGGGTCTGCTGCTGAGTCACTGCGGGGGCTTGGCCAGCGACCTCGCGAGCAGCCTCAGCACCAGCGCTGTCCCATTGCTCCAAAGACCGGTGCAGCCTGCCTGTCCTCTGTGCAACCTTCCCTTCCTCCTGCCACCCACTCCGCAGGACAGGCCAACTGGGGACTTTTCACACCTTCAGAGATACAAATTGTGTGTCGGGGTGGCGGGTGGGGCACTGCCTGGACTATCCTGTGCTGGCTGACAGCTCAGTTACCTTCCTGAGCATTTTAGTATTTTAGTAAAATTTAATTGGAATTAAACTATTTTTTCAGATGGAAAATCTAGGTATTTTCTTCACTAGCTTAGAAAGAAAGAAACATGATCAGTATTTGATTCAGTTTCAATTTGTGCTTCTCCAAATTGTTTCAAGCTCTGTCTTGGATCAAGTTTCTGGTATTGTTTTGTTTTTTTTTTCTTCCGGGAAAGCTTCTAGATTCAACTGGTCCTAATGCAATCGCTGTGGTCACATTTACAATTCTGGGGCCTTGATGGCTCTCCGGAAAGGAACTAGGTTTCACAGAAACACTCTTGGGTTCACAAAGGTGTGGCTATCTGCCATGCCCCGGGGCCTGGACAGGTGCTGTGAGCCCGCAGAATATTCTTTGTGACCATTTCTGGCTGCAGTCTGTGCCTCGTAACTAGGTTAATCCCGTCCTAGTGTGTTGTCCCTGTGCCGTTTTTCTTCTGTCCGCAGAGACCTCTTTCAGGACAGGTTAGTGATGAAATCAGCTCAGTGTCTAAATTTAGCAGACCTTCTCCTGTTGGCTCTCTTGAACTGAAACCAAGTAAGGATGTTTCATCTGTGTCTGTCCGCTCAAGAGCTTACTTAGCTTTATAAAACCACACTGTTATTTGTTATAAGAAAGTTAAGATCTCTTGGGTTGTGTTGCTATGGTTATAGATGTAATCATATTACAATGGAATATTATTCAAGTTTGTGACCTATTATGAAGAGAGGTAGGTTTTTGTTTGTTTGGTTTGGTTTGTTTTTTGGTTTTGGTTGGTTGTTTTTTTGGTTTTTTTGGGTTTTTTTGGTTTGGGGTTTTCTTTGGTGACTTTTTTTTTTTTCCCTCCAGTTTTATTTTAAAATCCATTTACTTGTCTTAGTATACTGGCTAATTGAAGGGCAGGGGGCCAAAAAGTCGGTTGGGTAATGAAGGGAGTGGTCCAGCCTCAGATTCAGTCACTGCACTGGGCAGGATACTCCTGTGTCCCAACTAATGCACAAGATGAAAGGGAGTTTCTTTCTTGAGCAGCATATGGAATATAGTAGGGTGTTTTTTTTCCCCTTCTATATTTATTTACATATCTTTTTTAATTCTTTATTTAAATTCAGTGTAATTGACATATCCTGTATTACCAGTTTCAGAGGTAGAATTTAGTGATTCATCAGTTGCGTAGAACACCCAGTGCTCATTACCTCAGGTGTCCTCCTTCATGCCCATCGCCCAGTTACCACATTCCCCCTCCATCCCCCCTCTGGCATCCTTGCCAGCATCTGTCATTTCCTGACTTGTCAATTTTAGCCATTCTGACTGGTGTGAGGTGGTATCTCATTGTGGTTTTGATTTGTATCTCCCTGATGCTGAGTGATGTGGAGCACTTTTTCATGTGTCTGTTGGCCATCTGGATGTCTTGTTTGCAGAAATGTCTGTTAATGTCTTCTGCCCATTTCCTGACTGGATTATTTGTTTTTTGGATCTTGAGTTTGGTAAATTCTTTACAGATTTTGGACACTAGCCCTTTATCTGATAAGACGTTTGCAAATATCTTCTCCCATTAGGGAGGTAGGTTGCCTTTTAGTTTTGTTGACTGTTCCTTTGTTGTGCAATACTAAAAGTAAACATAAGTTGGTGCTTTGTTTTTTTGGGGGGGGTTTTTTGCTTACTGCATTTTGTAATCCTAAATACCCTAATGGGAAAAAAATATGTATGTATTCACTTCATTGATCAAACTGGCCCTGTAAAATTGGGTTTTATGTATATGGATAATACATCTTTGAAACAATCAACCACATCTTCCTCTAAACTCACTACTGTATTCAGTTCTGATAATCAATTTAGTTTTATTTGGCACACATGTTTCCCTTGGGCAGGGCCCTGGGAACCCAGATAAATAAAACACAAGTCAGTCAGACGAAGACAATCACTGTATGATTTCACTCATACGTAGAACTGAAGAAACCAAAAAAGGATCATGGAGGAAGGGAGGGAAAAATAAAATAAGACGAAATCAGAGAGGAAGACAAATCATAAGAGAGACTCTTAACTATAGGAAGCAAACTGAGGATTGCTGGGGTGAGGTTAGGGGTGAGGGTAACTGGGTGATGGGCATTAAGGAGGACATATGATGTAATGAGCACTGGGTATTATATGCAACTGACGAATCACTGAACTCTACCTCTGAAATTAATAAGATGCTATATGTTAATTGAATTTAAATAAAATAATTTTTTAAAAAAAAGACATTGTCCTCTAGGAGTTCAGTACAGCATGGTTCTGTCCTTGCAAAAGACCAGAGACTGTGCTGCTTTGGAAGAGCTTTGGATATACTAAGGAAGGAGGGGATGGGGTCATGGAGAGTCTGCAGAGAAGGACCTTCCTTCTGGTTCTTCGGGAGTTGGGTGGGTGCTGCCTCAATGACTTAGAATGGCTGTAGCTTGGGAAAGACCTTGGAAATCCTCCCTCTTGAGTCAGATGATGTGACCAATATGTAAGATAATATGTGTTTTATTAGGGACAGCCCTGAAATACATGAAGCATGTTGTTTTCTATAAGAGAAAGACAGTTTTTCCTCATGATCTCATCATATAAGTATGTGAAGATTGATTTTACTCTATTTGAAGTAACTGCATACATGGGATATCATCAGGAAACCATAGAATTACTCATTTCTTTTTGAAAAATGCAACAAACTTTTTTTTAAGTTTTATATATTTAAGTAATCTTGAACTCATGACCCCGAGATCAGGAGCTGCATGCCCTTCTTGCTGAGCCAGCCAGGCGCCCCACAACAAATATGTTAAATTCCATAAAACCAGTCCTCCGTGATAACTGCTCAGGTCCCTAACTAGATAAGTATCATGTGACTCCATTAATTTTTTTCACAGGTACATATCTACAGATGCGTCCTTTCTATTCTTTCTCATTTCTATTGGAGTCCTGCATAGGTAATGGTGAACACCATAAAATAGGGGAGATAGGCTAGGAAAATATATCACCTGGAGTGTGATTATTTTATTGAAGACTGGCAGTATTTATACTTAACAAAAAACCAAGGAACATGTAATCACAAAGAACTAAATATAATAGTACCTTAACAGAAACAAAGCTAATTAATGACATATTATTAGAAACTCAAATTAATACCTTTGAGAATTCTCCATAAAATCACAAAAACTGGTAATAATTGTATGAATTTGTACAAAGTAATCCCTTCAATTCTAGAGTTTAGTTATGTTCCCTTATCTGGGAGAATTCACAAATGTCACAAATGAATGCCATTTTCAGGGTTCTAAGTAGAACACTAATTCGGAAACCCATTATCACACTTTTTGGGGTTCAGGTTCTTTTTTTTTTTTTTTTTCTAATCTATAGCAAGACCCTGCTGAGTTTTACTGGCTCAGAAACCATGAATGGGGTCCATGGCTGTGGGTCCCGAGGTGAGCACTGTTGTACTGTGGTGGGTCTAGGTGATGAGGCTCAAAGCAGAAGTATAGGGCCGAGGCTAGAATGCACTTGAGAAGCCCCAGCATTGACTCCACCAGCTTCGCTGCCTGGAGTCCTGACTCCATAGTCCAAGGAATCTTCGTGAAGAGCTGGGGAGACATCAGGCTAGAGTCCAAGGACAGGGTGGATTTTAAGACTCATTTGTTGTTTAAAATTCTAATTTCAGAAACTGTTAGACCCTTTCTCTCACTTTCTCTTTTATAAGCTGCTTACTTTTAAAGCATATATGTTTATTTTTAAATTATTCACCAATATCTATAAAAACAAGTATCTGAAGGGGAAATAAAAGGGTGTTCCAATATATTGAGTTGTTTGGATTTTTCTAAAGCTGTCATTTACTTTACACTATGGATTTCTTTCTTATAAAACATTACTTTGTATTCATATTGCTTTTTCTTTCCCTTTTCAGTTTAAATCATCTAAAGACTTCAACAGGAAGAGTATAAAATTGGGATAAAAGAGCCATTTCCTTTCATAAATGAACTTGTGATTACTTAAGCACCTCACATGTTTATCTGGGGAAAGACTTGAGGCCTGGAGAAGCCCTCAGATGTTTTTCAGTAGATAAACTGGAGGATCTCAGGAATGTGCTCACAGCCTTTCTCTGCTAGTGGGAGACCAAGGACCTCCTTTTGTTCTTTGCTTCTTTGCCCTTTGAATCTAAAACATGCATTTTGGAGATTCATATTTCATATCTGAAATAATCCAGTTCAATCCTGTTCATTCTTATAGCTCTGATTCTTTTAACCAGGCACAGGGGACATATCCTCCTACTTGAGGGGCATAAAAATGATGTCATAAGGACTCAGCTTCTATTTATTGCTCTTTACCATTTCCATTTTGCTTTTATGTGTATTTACTTTAATTCTTATAACAGCCATGTATGGAAGACTAGGAATTTTTAATTTGTATTTTATTTAAGAGGATAAAAGCTCAGGGAAGCCAAGTGTTCGCTGCTGACAGTAGAACTGGCGTCTCCTTGGGTCACAACCTTACGCCCCTCTTGCTTCAATGTATGGCAGCTGTGGGTGTGGTAGACCGCTCCCTGTGTGCGCACGTGTGTGTTGGATTTTTTTCCATATCCGTTAATCAGAAACCCACTGAACATCTCCAGCATGTTAGAAGAGGAAGAGCTAGAAGTCTGTATTCTCATCCTTCCCATTACATTGAAGAAATGAGATGTATCTGGTCATTCTTTTGATGACAAGGGTGTTACCCAGTGGTCTCATCGAGGCCTCTCTTAGCAGAGGTGGTGAGACACTAAGAGAAAGACATAGGCACTTGCTCCCAGTCCTCGGAAGATTTTTCCCTGCTCTACTTATGGTGAGGATGGCGTAGAGAAAAAGCCTTTCCTCTCTGCCTGTTCCATTTGTTCCCTTTCCTGCTCTGAATGCTTTCCCTCTAAGCAAGACAAGGTGGCTCAGCGATTTCACCCTCCTCGGAAGAGCTGTTCAGCTGTCTCCAGATGATTCCTGGCCAGGGAAGCTGTAGCCAGGATAATGCCTTCCTTTAGAGACAGACTTAAGCACGTGGGTGCCCTGTCCACTGTTTGAATCTCAAGACTGTAGCGCTTTCCCCACGTTGAATCCAGGCTTGCTTTAACAAGCTTGTGTCTGAGAGGACTTCATATCCTCATTTCCAGCTTTATATGCTCTTGAGGAAAAGTAACATCCTGAATCATTTAACAAGTCTGGTACCCCCAAAGGGTATCAAGGTATCACTGTTTCCTGGTTATTTCTTTCAGTTCAGTAAACCCAGTGGCAGTAGCTATGCCAAGACCTCTATTCGTCCTTGTCCAACTCCTTCAGCATGAAAAGTTGCTTTTCTTAGCCTCCTGTGAAGGACATGCTAGTGCAATATTAAAGAGAATTCACCCATTTCCCATCCAGTTCTGTCCCCTGATTCCCATATCTGTTTCCCAGCTCCAGCCAGATACAAACTCTGGAGCTGTGAGTGTGGTCGTTTTAGTGGATACTGTGCTAACACAGTGGAGAGGTGGGTCAGGTACCACCTCCAGTCTCAAATGAGTTACCAGTCAACTAGGAGAGAGACAGCTAATTAAAATACAAGGCAGCCCACTTCTGGGCCTCCATACCCATTAGCTTGAAATAGCTAATTCTGTACAAAGAATAGAAAAACATCATAGAGGAGTGCTATTTGGACTAACCTTTAAAGAACGAGAATTCTCTACTCAAGTGTAAGTGTCAAAAGGACATTTTAGGCAGAAAATGGTTGCTGAAAGCAGAGAGAAGATGCAGTGTTTTATGCATGTACATGTGTGCATAAGACTGGGATGTACATCAAGATTCAAGGCGGCAGAAGAGGGACATTAATGTTTCAAATAATAAATGCTGTAGTATTCAAAGAAAGATTATTTTAGTCTAGAAAAGGTTCTTGTCTTAGCCTTACTTGCGTCTTTGGCCAAACAGCCATGCAGATTTAGTGGACGGTGAATAAATATTTATGAAGCATAATTTAATTGAAATGCTATTCAAACTGGATTTTTTAATGTGGTTAAGATTCAGGCCATGAAGGGGAAGATGGAGATTTTGGATAAAGGTACCGTTTAGATGTCCTTCTGATGTTGTATGATGTCTGTAGATACTTATTTAGGGCCTACTGTGTGTCTGGTGATGGGCTAGGAGCTGGGGATGCAGTTACATAATAACAGATCATACCCATGGACACCTGTTCATGCCTTTACTACTGAAGTTCTCCTCAATCCTTGGATCCAGATCATTCAGGTTCCTTTTCCTCTGGCTTCCCTAAATACAAAGCAGAGGTGAAACATGGTCCCTGCACGTAAGTAGAAGTCCAGCTCATCTCCCCATTCAGGTGGCCTCTAACACTAACAGGCACTTTGTGCATAGGAATATCTGAAACGTTAACAGGCCATCTAGTTTTCCCACAGTTAAGATGATCAAGCCTGTGGGGTGCCTGGCAGAGATCCAACTCTTGATCTCAGCTCAGGTCTTGATCTCAGAGTCATGAGTTGAAGCCCCATGCTGGACTCCTACTTTTTAAAAAAAAAAAAAGGTTATTAAAAAAAATAATCCAGGTGCCTGGGTGGCTCCATTGGTTGAGCAACTGCCTTTGGCTCAGGTCATGATCCTGGAGTCCTGGGATTGAGCCCCGTGTCAGACTCCTTGCTCAGCAGGAAGTCTGCTTCTCCCTCTCTCTCCGCTTACCACTCCCCCTGCATGTGCACTCTCTCTCTGTCAAATAAATAAAAATAAAGTCTTTAAAAAAAAAAAAAAAAGATCAAGCCAAGCAGCTTTAAATTTTCCTGTTCTTCAAAGGAAAGTACTTTTTCTAACATTTTTTTCTGAATTGTGTTCTTAAATATACAGTTTATCAGCCATGTAGGCACTATAAAAGAGGAGTGTCAGAAGTCACTGTCAAATGCTTGGTCATGTCAGAATTGTATACCTGGAAAAAATAATTGAATTACTTGGCAACTCTACACCATGGCTCTGCAGGTTGGGTTTTTTCCACCGTCTAACCATTACGTAATTCAGACAGATTGCAAATTACCTCTGTGTTTGTTCCCTCCCTTCCAAAGGTTTGATCTTGCCCAAGTATTAATACTCACAAACTTTTATGACCAAATTATTTGACAGTAAGAAGCATGTAAATAGGAAGCTTATGCCAACATGATTTCCTGCAGTTTCTGTCTCCCTAAGAAGATCATTCTCCACTTTGATTTCTTCTAGATTACATTGTCTGAAATTTGTAGAAGAACATTAGGAAACCGAATAAGGCACCACATTTTCATGAAAATGTGTATGTCAACTCTAAAATTATATGTAATTGTGTTTAAATCTAATGTTCAAAAAAACTCCTTTCCTGTTTTTTTTTTAATTCCTTTTTTTTTTCATTTCCCCTAGAGTCGTATAAATGAATCCCTGAAGTAAATACTCATCCATTCCTCATACTAATTTAGATTTCTCCTAATACTAGAGTCATGCTGAGAAAAGCAACATGTTCTGGGATTACCCTGTGAAATATAAAGAAAACAGTTCATTATGGAAGAATATTCTCTCATGTGTCACCGCCTGCATGCATGTCAAATGGTGGTTCTTCCCAAAGTGTTGGGGACTTTTTTGGATACCACCCCTGGCCTTCTGGGCTTTTTCTGGCCCCCAGACCTCTTCTCTGGGAGGTGTAGGGAAGGGAACGCTCTGGCAGGTAGAGGGTGTTACTGGCATTGGTGAGAGCGGGTGGACTGCATGTGAGGGGGAGTGGTGATAAGTAAGGAGCTGTCACCTGTAAGCCTTGGAGAACAGGTGAAGTAACATGGATCTAGAAGAGCCCCCAGTCCCAAAGACCGTGACCTCAGCCATAAAAAGATCAGCTGTAGAGAGAGGTCCACTGCGTAAAAGTGGACTGCAGGTTTGTTCTGGGCAGTTCATACCACTATATCTTGCACTGTGTGAAGAGCTTCTTCGTCAGCTAGGATACCAAGAGTTTACATAGTGGCCTAGCATGGCCTGTTGGTAGAGTGATACAGTAGACATTCCTTAAGAAAGTGGGAGGAGTGCATAGGCTTTAGGTCTCTTGCCGTTGTCTCATTTTCCCTTAAAATGATATATCCTAAAAATTGGAGCTTCAAAATGGTATACTTTAAGGGCACCTGCGTGGCTCTGTTGGTTATGCTTCCGATTCATGATTTCATTGTAGGTCATGATCTCAGGGTCATGGGTTCAAGCCCTAAACGGAGGGTGGTGTCTGTGCTCAGCAGGGAGTCTGCTTGAGATTCTCTTCCTCTGCCCCTCCCCCCACTCATAAGCTCACATTCTCTCTCTCAAAAGAATCAATCTTTTTAAAAAATGGCATACTGTAGGCATTTTTCTATAAAGACACTTGTGCCCAGAAATAAGCATATTTATTAATAAGCAAATAACCAAATTAATTTGCCTCTCTTCTTGGCTTATAAAGCTTTGAGCAGTTACTGCAACCAGTCGTTCCAGCATCATTTCCATGACCCACTGCCCTTAGCCTACATTTGCCCTAAATCATCGTTCACCAAATGTCCTAATTCCCTCTTTGCTTGGAATGCCTTCTTTCAGGGCCATCTCCAACGCCAGCTTCCTCCCTTTCTTCCAGATGTGAGCTCTCCCTGTTCTCAAAGTTCAGATTTCTAAGAAGTCTTAAGGTCGTTAAGTACCTAAAATCTCAACATCAGAGGTTATGAAGCTTCTTGAGGAGCAGAAATGACCATGCAAGTAGAACTTGAGTTAATCTGTTTGAGAATATTGCTTATTCTTTCTTGGCATTTTCTTGGGCAGAATGTTAAACATTAATGCCTTTAGATTTATGTGTCTCTGCCATATCCTTGAGCACTTCTAGTTTTGTGTGTTTGCTGATTTTCCTATTTCTCTGAGCTCTCAAAACTAAGTTACTTATTTAAAATCCAATTCCTCAATAAGTATTGGTGGTTTATTGGTTTTTCATTGATTAATAAAGGGACATCCTTATATGTCTCCTACAGACAGGCATTTCTTTAGCATAATCAAAAAATTAGAAACGATCCTTTTTATTTTCCAGAATCTTGCCACCTCCTTAAGCTTTCTGTGATGAAAATACTCCCTTTTTACCTAGTCTTGTAACTTCAACACTTAAAACAAAATTGTCCGTTGATGTAGAGAAGGTAATACAAAACAGTGGGAAAACACCAAGTGCAAATGTGAAAAGACTTTGTTCCCTGATGTCACAGCTTTATAGAAGTTGGTGCTGATGAACGAAATAAGAACACTGACTCCTTCAGACTGAGCTTCATATGTACCTCTCTAACTTGTTTTTCATTTGTAAAGAAAGGCTTTTGTGCTTTTTTTTCTCCTCTTTCTGGAATGCCAGATTCTAACTTTAGTTCTATTCTGGGAGTCAAGCCTTTGGGACATCTCACTGCCAGTTTTGGTATCAGACTCTCTGGAAGCCAGTGACCTTTTGTCCTGCACACCACGCCTGCCTGTGCTCCAAGTGCGTCTACTTCCTTCATTCCTGATGCCCTTGTAGAAGTCAGATCTTTCTGTAGGAAGCTGGATAGCTTGTACAAGACAGCTTGTTGTGGTAAAATTTGAGCCCACTACTCTAAAGGACATCACTGGTGTTAGAAGCTAGAAGTCAAACCAGGCTCCCAGCACTGGATTGTCCATTAGCAGATGTATAGAAGTTTTTTTGTTTGTTTTGTTTTGTTTTTAAGATTTATTTATTTTAGCACACATGTGGGTACATGCAAGATGGGGAGAAGCAGAGGCAGGGGAAGAGAAAGAATATCCTCAAGCAGACTCCACACCGAGCACGGAGCCCAGGACTGGGCTCGATCTCATGACCTTGAGATCATGACCTGAGCCAAAATCAGGAGTTGGATGCTTAACAGACTGAGTCACCTAGGTACCCCTGAAAAGAAGTATTTCAAACCAACAAGATAATTCTTCACCTTCCACTTCTTTTTTTTTTTTTTTTTTTTTTTTTTTTTTCCCAATTTATTTATTTTCAGAAAAACAGTATTCATTATTTTTTCACCACACCCAGTGCTCCATGCAAGCTGTGCCCTCTATAATACCCACCACCTGGTACCCCAACCTCCCACCCCCCCGCCACTTCAAACCCCTCAGACTGTTTTTCAGAGTCCATAGTCTCTCATGGTTCACCTCCCCTTCCAATTTACCCAAATTCCCTACTACTCTCTAACGCCCCTTGTCCTCCATGCTATTGGTTATGCTCCACAAATGAGTGAAACCATATGATAATTGACTCTCTCTGCTTGACTGATTTCACTCAGCATAATCTCTTCCAGTCCCGTCCATGTTGCTACAAAAGTTGGATATTCGTCCTTTCTGATGGAGGCATAATACTCCATAGTGTATATGGACCACATCTTCCTTATCCATTCATCCGTTGAAGGGCATCTTGGTTCTTTCCATAGTTTGGCGACTGTGGCCATTGCTGCTATAAACATTGGGGTACAGATGGCCCTTCTTTTCACGACATCTGTATCTTTGGGGTAAATACCCAGGAGTGCAATTGCAGGGTCGCTAACCTTCCACTTCTTTTAATTGGTTGAATCTTTTTCTGTATCAATAGGCAGATTTGAAGTTTTGTATTTTTTCCTAAAAGCATTAAAATAGAAGATGACAAGTTATAGGGTTACTTGCCATTTAGTTGGAAAAAACAAAACAAAAACAACTAGAAGTAGTCTGGTTATACTTCAGTGTCTTTATATTCTTGTTTTCAACTGATAGAAAAGTTTCTATAAAAATTTTCACAAATACCTCTAGTAAGATACCAGCTCTCTTCTGTGTATTATAGATTTCTATCCATTATAATCTATAATTATTGCTCTAAAATTTACCTTTTATCTGAGAACACTGAAACCTAAATCTTAAGGGCTATTTCACATGTAAATTTTTGCTACATTGACATTCCTTTCGAGAAATATTCTTTAATCTTCCATGATTTTTTAGAAGCACCTTTAAATCAACTCAGTACATCAATCTTACTATCTGATCAGTTTTTTCTTAATGGCAGATCTCACTTTTAACACTGCTCTGCAATTTTCTTAGTTAAAAACCCAATTTAAGGGTAACATTACCTTTCTAAAAGCATTCTTGCTCATGGGGTACCTGACAGGCTCAGTCGTTTTAAGCGTTTTACTCTTAATTTCGGCTCAGGTCATGATCTTGGGGTCATGAGATGGAGCCCTGCGTCAGGCTCTGTGCTCAGCAGGAAGTCTGCTGAAGATTCTCTCTCTCCCTCTCCCTCTGCCCCTACTCCTGCTCAAACGCACTCTCTTTCTAAAATAAATCTTTAATAAAAATGAAGAGTATTCTAGTTTCTTAACGGCAGGTTATAAGCACAGAATGTTAGTGCCTTTAGCTGCAATTTGCTGCAGACTTACATGATTTTAATTTTTTATTTTTATTGAATTCTACAGTATTATTTTCAGGCATACAACGTAGTGACCAACAGTTATATACATTATGAAATGCTCACCATGGTAAGTGTAGTTTATCTGTTACCATACAAATATTATTGTTGGTATTTCTTATACTGCACTTGTCATTTCTATTACTTATTTCATAATTAGAAGTTATAGGATGCTTCAAAAGGTTTTATATCCTCTGAATTAATAAAAACCTGAGTGTGCATATCAGATGAGAGCCCAGCCACATGGTTTGGCAAGGCCTTATAATATATCCGCTGATACTCTTCAAAATCCATCTGCCTGAATAGTGGTTGCTGGCACATTTCTTTCTCTGTAAAGGAGGAGATGAAAATGTCCTGTGACAGCTTGCTCTTTATGTGGAAAAGGGAAAGGATGGGGTGCTTTTCAGCACCCTGCACCATTCACCTGAGCTTGCTCTGTCTACGTCTGCGGGAGCTGAAATCTTCCTGCTGGTTATTACTCCTTTTCCTCTTTCTAAAATCAATTTGAAAGTTACTTGTCTTTGCGACTTGTTTAAAATTTGAATAAAAAGTTTGACATAAGGGCGCCTGGGTGGCTCAGTGAGTTAAGCCGCTGCCTTCGGCTCAGGTCATGATCTCGGGGTCCTGGGATCGAGTCCCGCGTTGGGCTCTCTGCTCAGCAGGGAGCCTGCTTCCTCCTCTCTCTCTGCCTACCTCTCTGCCTACTTGTGATCTCTCTCTGTCAAATAAATAAATAAAATCTTTAAAAAAAAAAAAAAGTTTGACATAACTCCAAACAGTGGGAAAGAGCAGGAAGCTGAGTGGAGGACCGTGGGAATTCCAGAGAACAAGCTCCGTGGAAGCTAGATTTTTGTACTCTGGATCTTTCTTTCTGCACTTGTGACTCTGGGCAGGTGAAACAGCGTCCTAAGTTCACTCTGACGGTGAGAAATAATACAGTGGTAACCAAAGCTAGCAAGCTGCTGTTCATGCCAGGAATGTGGGACATGCCCGTAAAAACAAAAACAGAGCTACTACTAACTTAATCGTATTTTTGTTGGATTAGGAAGATGCAGCTGAACTTGAGGATTTTTAAATTCCTGTAAGATGTTAATGTTTCAAAGCATTATTTCACAGTGGCCATTAAGCTCAAGCCTTGCATTTGTCTAGGGAGGGAGTGTTCTGCTGATGTCCTGGAAATCTGTGACCCTGTGTTCTGCAGCCTCAATTCCCTTGATAAGAAGCCCTGACTTCCCAGAGGGGAATAGGATACTGCCTTCAGCTAGCGGTGAGAGCTTTAGTTACAAACTGAAGTCACACCAGATTAAGGAATGACAGGGCCGAATGCAAAAATAGAGCTGGAATGATCCTGATTATTGTGTAAAACAATATTCCAATAGGAAAGATCTTTACTAAGTCAACCGTGGAAGGTGCCAGAACATGGAGTTCTGTTGC
The DNA here is from genome assembly GCF_020171115.1 of Neogale vison. Classification (NCBI taxonomy): domain Eukaryota; kingdom Metazoa; phylum Chordata; class Mammalia; order Carnivora; family Mustelidae; genus Neogale; species Neogale vison. The sequence goes on along the minus strand of NC_058093.1, from coordinate 160,811,831 downwards.
TGAGTATGTAAATGTCCAGAGCTCCTGGAGGAATACACGGGAGAGCTGTAATCCAGAATGGGCGTGTGTGCCCCCACCTTCCAGGAGCATGAGTCCAGACTCAGCTGTGCCCCTAGTGTCTCTTCCAGCAGCTGGGACAAGAGATGGTGATGGCTAGAAGCAAGAGTGCTGGCAAAGTCTTAGTCATTTGAGAACGAAGCATTATTGTCTCCTGATTAGCAGAAGTATCAAGTATCCTTGAAAAGAGACATCGTGGCAGAGAATTAGAGAATCATCTAATTTTAGAGCTTATAGATGTATCCAAACCTGACGTTTTGCAGATAAGGATATTGCTGGCTTAGAAAGGTTTGATGACCTGTCACAGTCCGTTCAGGATGATTAAGGCTTAGATCCAAGGACCAAAAATTCAGTTCTCTGTCCTCCTCTGCCTACTTCCTGGGCAAGAGACACTACAAGAGAGACTAAGGGTAGCTTGAAAGAAGAAGCTTTGCCACACATCATTCACCTGCAAAGAAAGATAGAATTGTGTGGATATGTCTGGCAAATTAAAGTTGTCATTCTTCTGACCCTTCATTAATACCACTTAAGATGGTAGAAAGTTGTAATTGAATCCAGTGATACAGACATTTCTGTGTAATTGCTCCTTTGCATGTGAGAACATCAGGTGGGCAAATTGAGTAGCTCTTTTGTGGCAAAACCCAATATAGCTTAATGTCTTCAGCACAGATGATGTCACATTCCCAGGAAAGGGCTTAGAGATTTTGGCAACAATAATATATATGTATTAACTTTATATATATACACATCACATAAATACATAAAACTAAATTCTTACTTGTGTACATATACTGGAATACACGGGAACAAACAAATGAACCACCCATCCAGCCCAGGATGGATTGTCCTGTGACGAGGAAAGGGATTATTGACACTCCACCCCTGACATCACCTTGAAAGGTTCATGGGGTCTCTTGCAGTTTATTTTGTGACTTCTTACTGAATTATAATCTAGAAAAATTTCTGAACCTTGAAATTTCAGTTATCATTTCCTAGAAGCAGCATATGAGAAGAGGAAATATTTAGGAAATTGAAGTTCAGATCAGAGTATAAATTCCACTTCTGTTATTTTTATTAGTTGGATGACTTTCTGAACTTTGTTCCCAAATCTCTAAAATAGGGTGGTGGCGATGAAAATATCCCGGTGAGGTTCCAGATGTTAAAAATAGATGTGAAACCTTTAACAGATTTCACATAAACATGGGTATTTTCATTTCTTACCTCTTTGCATAATCTATAAACTAATATTTCCTTTTTCATTTTCTGGATATTTCCCTTTAAAAATATCAATTTATCCTGATATTAATGTCATGTCAAATCCTGAAATCTGGTAGAAATGAGCTTATCTTCTCATGCTTTTCATGATTCCATGACTTAAATCCTACGGCCTTGAATCTTTTGAGTATAAGAAGTCATTTTTGAGTTCTGCCTTCATACCATGCCTCACCTAGTCATTTTGGATCCTGTCCCCAAACTTTTTAGCTCCACTAGGTCCCTTCTGATGTTTAACAACTGAAACCATTCTTGTGGCTGTAGGTACAAGCATAGCATGGCACTCATTTTCAAAACTTGTTGACCTTCATGACTGCAAAATACCTTGAGTTCATAGGCTCAGAGCATGGCCCCTCAATCTTGTTAATAAGCACAATATCCTAAATTTGGATTGCTTTTCCCAGATGTATCATATTTAGCCTTTTGAAGCTTGTCTTTCCCCTTTCTGCAAACTTGGGTTCCAGGGTGCTTCTTGTTTAGACTGCTTGTTAATTTTTTACCCTGTCAGTTATTAAAATATATAGCAACTCTCCCTGTACTCTTATTTGGGACTTTGGTAACATTGGAATTTTACCATCAGCCAGCCCTTGCTGCAGCTGAACTGCTGTAACCTGTAAACCTTGATTTATTGACCAGATAGTTAAGGCCACCCTGTACCAGGGACTGTATTAAAGGCTTGTATACAGATAGAAGCTAGACAGATGAAGTGTTAGCACTCTTGAAACTTACATAGCAGTGAAGGGAAGGGAAACCACAGACCAATATAAGAATTAGTAAAATAGACCTAAAATAAGATGACATGGTGGAGAGTCACTTCAAATAAAGTCAGATGGAACGAGAACATAGAGAAATTGACACTGCAAGAGAGACTAAGGGCAGTTGGAGCCATGACACCAGTGAGAAGGTGAGAGGAGATGCGATGTAGAGCACAGTTGGAGGATTCACCTTGGATAGATGGCAGAATGCAACAGCCTTGTTCAAGTTATGCCTTGGTTATAGTTTCCTACCCCAACAGGAAGTCTTGACCATGTTCTTAGTAGCAACAATTAACTTCAAAGTATTCTTTCATGATGTTTCTTGGGCACTACAGATTTGGGGAACTGGATGTTGAAAATACCTAGACGGATATACCCAGGGGCAGTCACAACAAATCTTAAGCATAGTCCCCAAAGTCAATAAGCTATTTCTTTAAAATTTTCAGGGGTTCCTTTACTCTAAGGAATATGACCTATGATAGAATACCTTAAGTGATCAACTAATGTACCATTTACTGGAGATGCTCATATGATCTACTCTTTCTGCATTGCTTGTTGGATAAAAATGACCCTGCTTGTTCGATGCTCATGTGATTCTGAAAGCATAGAGGTGGGGAAAGCTGAGGATATAAAGAGAGTAAACTGTGCCATTGGCAATCTAATAATTTTTTTTTTTTTTACTTTAGTGCACAAGCTTTTAGACCCTCAAAAATAGGAAAATGTTCCCAACATATTTTTTAAACTTAAAAAAATCATAAATAGGACAAAAGCTCACAGAGTTTCAGCCTCATGAGTATAGATGCAAAAATCATAAAGCCTTTGTGAGTCTAAACCAGCACTGTAAAAAACTTAGTAAACATCCCCATGTAGGACTTATACCAAGAATGCAAAGATGATTCAACTTTAGGAAATGGAGAATGTGATTGATCAGTTAATAGATCAAAGGAGAAAACATTTTTATTGTCTCTGTGGTTGCTGAAAAGGTAGATATCGGGACACTTTCCTCATACAGCTATTGGTAAAACTCAGAAAAATATTTACATAGTATTAGAAATCAGTGGCCAATGACAGACTTAAAGGAAGAAGAAGAGATATTCTCACTAAAGAAAAAAAGTGTATATATAAACAAATATACACACATAAAAATATATTACAAAATATCATTTTATGTATTTTTTGTCTCTAGGAAACTGAAGGGAAACAACTGTGAGTTTTTTAGAACTCATGAGTTGGAAAATGAATATTTAAAAACCAAATAGCCTAGATAAAATTGTTAAACACCTAGAATGACATAACTACTGAAACTTAAAATAGAAATTCTTAATGGACCTATATAATAGGAAATGGAATTAGTAATTTTTAAAGAATCCCAGAAAGAAAAGCCAGAGCACAGATGACTTCAATTGTGAATTCTACCATGTGTTTAAAAAAAAAAAAATTAACACTAATCCTTCCCAAATCCTTTCAAAACATAAGAGGAAGAAACACTTTCTAACTTATTCTTTGAGGGCTAGTATCAACCCAAACCAAAGCTACGACAAGAAAACTACAGACCAGCTTCTCTTATGAATAGACATAATTTCTCAACAAAGTACTAGCAAAGTGGATCTGGCAACATGTAAAGAGGATTATGTGCCATAATCAAATGAGATTAATGCAAGGTTGGATCAAATGGGAGTAAAGAAACCAATGTAAAACATCATTTAATAGAATAAAGGACAAAAGCCATGTGATAATAGATGCAGAAAAAGCATTTGACAAAATTCAACACCCTTTTGTTTTTAAAAAATACTAAACGAGAAACAGAAGGGAACTTCCTCATTCTGATAATGCTATCTATGAGAAACTTGGAGCTAACATCCCACTTAGTGGTGAAGAGCTGGATGCTCCCCCCACCCTCAAGACCAGACCAGGATGTTCGCTGTCAGCACTTTTTTTGACATTGTGCTAAAGGTTCAAGCCGTGGCAATTAGGCAAGAAAAATAAGCATTGAGTTTAGAAAGAAAATAAAATTGTCTCTGTTTATGGATGTCATGATCTTGTATGGGGAAAAAAAAGTCCAAAGCACCAAGCACCAAGAAACTATTATAACTGAAAAATGAGTTAAGCAAGGTTGCAGGCTTATATAAGAACAATACCTGAAAATCAATTGTATTTCTTTCATATTAAAAATGAACAATCCAAAAACAGAATTAAGAATACAATTCCACCTACAATAGCATTTTAAAAAATAAAAATTTAAAAGTGGAAGGCTTATATACTAAAAACTCGAAAATATCATTGAAAGAAATTAAGTGGAAAGACATCCCATGTTCATGGATTGGAAGACTAACTCTTGTTAGGGCAATATTTTTCAAATCTCTAGATTCAGTCCAATCCCTATCAAAGTCTTAGCTGCCTTTTTATAGAAATTGATGAACTGATCCTAAAACTAACAAGGAAATGCATGGAAACTGGAATACCTGTTTGGAAAAGAAAAGCAAAGTTGTAGGACTTTTGCTTTTGGTTTCAAAACTGAGTACAAAGCAACAGTAATCAAGACTATTACTGCATAAGGATAGATAGATAAATAGAATTAGGAGCCCAGAAATATACCCATACATTGATAGCTAATTGATATTCAACCAGAATGCCAAGACAATTGAAAGTATAGTCTTTTCAACAAATGGTGCCAGGACAACTATCACATGCAAAATTATGAAGTTAGACCCAAATGTTACACCTATATATACAAGAAATAATTCAAAATGGATCATTGACATAAATGTATGAACTAAAACTACAACTTTTAGAGGAAAATGTAGGTGGAAATCATTACGCTCTTGGGTTAGGCAGTGGTTTGTTGGAAATGACAAAGGCCCAAGTGACCCCCCGTCAAAAAAATTGTGTTTCATCAAAAGTTAAAAAAAAAAAAAAAGTAAAAAGTAAAAAAAAAAAAGTGTGTTGCATGCCTGGGTGACTCCATTGGTCAGGCATCCAGCCCTGTGATTTCAGCTTGGGTCATGATCTCAAGGCTGTGGGATTGAGTCCCATGCTGGCTCTATGGTCAGTGAGGAGTCTGCTTGAGATTCTCTCTCTTCCTGTCCTTCTACCCCATTTGCAAACTTGCACTTTGTCTCTCTATCATAAATAATAAAATCTTAGAACAAAAGTAAAAATGTGTGTGCTTCAAAAGATACTATCAAGGGTACCTGGGTGGCTCAGTCAGTTAAGCGTCTGCCTTCGGCTCAGGTCATGATCTCTGGGTCCTGGGGTCAAGCCCTGCGTGGGTCTTCCTGCTTAGCGGCAAGTCTGCTTCTCTCTCTCTCTCCCCCTCAGCCCCTCCCCACTGCCCATTCTCTCGCTCGCTCGCTCTCTCTCTCTTTCTCTCAAATAAATAAAATCTTTTTTTAAAAAAGATACTATCAAGAAAGTAAAGACTATCCACAGAAAGGAGGAATGATTTGCAAATTAGATACCTGATAAGAGACTTGACCCTAAAATGTAGAAAAAACTTTCATTGATAAAAGGAAAAATAACCCACTTTATAAATGAGCAAAGCATTTTGCATAAACATTTCTCCAAAGAAGATCTATAAATGGCCAAAAAGCACATGAAAAAGATGTTTAACATTATTAGTCTTCAGGGAAATCAAATCAAAATTTAAACCAACTAGGATGGCTAGAATCAAAAAGACAATTATGATTGGTGAAGATGTGGAGAAACTGGAACCCTCATACATTGCTGGTGGGAATGTAAAACAGAAAACAGTTTGGCAGTTCCTCACATGTTAAATATAGAGAGAAGTGTACCACAGCCCAAGAGAACTGAAAACTTAAGTCTACACAAAATCTTGTACATGAGAGTTCATCATAGCTTTGCTCATAATAGGCCAAAAGTGAAAACCCAAATGTTCATCAGCTGATAATAAATCAATAAAATGTGGTATATGCACACAATAGAATATTTTTAAGCCATAGAAAGGAATATAAAGTTCTCATACACACCACAACACGGATGAACCTTGAAAAGATTTTGCTAAGTTAAACCAGACACAAAGGCCGCAAGTTTTATGATTCATTTATATGAAATGTCCGGAATAGGCAGAACCATAGACAGAAAATAGATTAGTGGTTGGTTACCAGGATCCGGGAGTAGGGGAGAGAGTGGCTGCTAATGGATATGAAGTTTATTCTGGTGATAATGAAAACCTTCTGGAATTAAATAGTAATGATTGGTGCATGATTCTGTGAATAACTTCAATGCCACAGTATTGTATATAATTGACCCTGAACAACATGGGTTTGAACTGTCCCTTTCCATTGATATGTGGATTTTTTAAAAGATAAGTACAGTACAGTATCAGAAATATAGTTTCTCCTGTGATTTTCTTAACATTTTCTCTAGCTTGCTTTATTATAAGAATATAGTATTTGGATAGAAAAATGTACACATACAAAATGTTTTGACTGTTATCGGTAAGGCTTCTAGTCAACAGTAGGCTCTTAGTAGTTCAGTTTTTTGGAAGTCAAAAGTTACCTGCAGATTTTCAACTGTGTGGGAAGGTCAGCACCCCTACACTCATGTTATTCAAGGGTCAACTGTGCTTTAAAAAGCTGGACTTTGGGGGCGCCTGGGTGGCTCAGTGGGTTAAGCCGCTGCCTTCGGCTCAGGTCATGATCTCAGGATCCTGGGATCGAGTCCCGCATCGGGCTCTCTGCTCAGCGGGGAGCCTGCTTCCTCCTCTCTCTCTCTGCCTGCCTCTCTGCCTACTTGTGATCTGTAAAATAAATAAATAAAATCTTTAAAAAAAAAAAAAAAGCTGGACTTTGATATGTGAGTTATATTTCAAAAAGCTGATATTTAGTAAATTTCTACTTTTTTAAAGAAAATTTATTTTCTATATGCCATGAATGACAAATATAAAAATAGAAAGGCAAGAGTAAATGGATGATGGAAATTTAAGACAATTAAATTTTTGAGAAAAAGGGAAATTATACTGCAGATAATAGTACATATTATAGTATTTGATTAACAGAGTATGAACTTAACCACTGGGACAGACCAAAATAAATCTAGAAAGAGACCTAAATGCATGTATTAGGAAACCAATATATAGTAAAACTAATGCTTTTCCTCAGTGGGAAAAATACATGAAATGATGACATTCAACACCTAGCTGACTTTAACAGTTGGCATTTGCCATTGAAAATAGCAAAAAATAATCCTGGCAAGCTTGGGCAGAGACACTTTTATAGGAAAAATATTTGGTAGCTCAGTCAATAGGAAATCAGGCTAGAAGCTGGGAACAGAACCTCCCTTGTGCCACTCGTCTAGGATGCCACTGTGTTGCTGTCACAGGACTCTAAATCCCACCCATGCCACCATGACTAAATTCTAATAGTCCCTGTGTATGTCTGTCACTATTTAGACTGTGAGACCTAGCCCAGGACATAGCCCCGCATCTTTCCGGCTGGGGATGGGGAAAAGGATATCTGCTCACCATCAGTACTGTCGTGGGACACAAGGCACTGTCGCATCAACCCAGACAGGAAGGTGCCCAAATGTTGGTGAGCCAAAAATGACAGATTCGTACTAACATTTGGAGTAACTAAAATTAGAGCCATACTTTATGATATGGACCAAAATAAATTCTACATGAATTCAGAATGTAAATGTGAATCTTGAGACCATAAAATACTTGAAGAAAATATATGTGAATATTTATCTAATCTTGGGTTGAGAAAGTTGCTTAGCATGAAAAAAAAAATCAGACAACCATTAAACATGTCAGTAGAGAAGGGAATCAGTCTGTTAGATTAAAGGGGAAAAAAAATGGTATATTCCAGAACATTAACAGTGGTTCTCTCTCTCTCTTTTTTTTTTTTTTAAAGATTTTATTTTATTTATCTGATAGAGATCACAAGTAGGCAGAGGCAGGCAGATGGAGAGGGGGAAGCAGGCTCCCTGCTGAGCAGAGAGCCCAACATGGGCTGATCCCAGAACCCTAAGATCATTACCTGAGCTGAAGGCAGAGGCTTAACCCACTGAGCCATCCAGGTGCCCCAACAGTGGCTCTCTTTAAGTGAACTAGAAATTGTTTCTCCTTTTTTCCTGTTTCAAGTTTCGAACCTGTTACTACTTTTTAAATTTGGGAAGTGAGTGAATTGGTTGATTGGTTTGTAAGAATACATAGGTGTCTGGATCTATAGAAGTACATTTCATGCTAAACACCACAGAAGGAAGAATAACTCTTCCAAAAGTGGGTAATGAGACAGTTATGTTTAGACATCCCATCTCTTGTTTTAAAAAAAAAAAATGTTCAAATGGCTATTGAAATTTGTTCCATGTGGGGGCACTTCAAAAGGAAGTCCTGAATAATTGAATTATGACTGTAAGATCATGATGTTTCTCTTACCTCCTCCAGTGTTTGTTTTTAAGAGAGCCCATCTGCTTGCATAGGAATATACTAGTTTATCCTCAGGGTATTGGAGTCTAAGGAGAAACCTCACAGATGCCAAGATTCTGGAGGTGGTATTTACTGTGGTCTATATTTCATTACCTTATACTCTTCCCTACAAACAATGAGCTGCCTCACCATTTCCCGTTGAGGCAGCTGTTAGATCCCCAGTACCTTGTTCAATCTTGGATTCCTGTCTCAGTAAAGGATGCTTAGTATCTCTGGCCTAAGAGATGAGTTGGTTTCTCCCAGTGTGAAGGTGTATCTCCTGAATGGAATAAAGAGCTTCTCACAGAAACCTTGATACCAGAGCATGAGGGGAGCCTTTCATGTTCCAGAAAGGCCATCCCTGACACATTGTAGAGACAGACCAAGAGATCTGGAGCAGGAAAGAGAACACAGAAATGCCAGCTTGTTCCCCTTCTTGCCACTCAATTGCTTTTCCTCCTTGTAAAAGAAAAATAATCATGCTGGCTTTGAATATCCTTTGTAAATGCCTATAGCCTTAACTATTAAAGAAGATGTGAATCAGTAAACATGATCTCTCTGGGATTTTCTAGTGGAAATTGTCATGATGTAAGAGTTCTTCATAAATATATATATATATATGACTTACTAATCCTTTTTTCTAGAACCATTTCCTCAGGGGACTCATTGAACATTTCTGTTCTTTTTATTCCTTGGTCATAAACAGCATGACTCTCAGCTTCTGTAAGTTTCAAAGTCTCCATGTCTTCATCCTTCATGTGAATATAGGACCCCATCGCCCTGGCCTGAAATTAAATCAGGATACAACTGTTTTTGGCATTAGATGGTTTAGTTATCCAGTTTCACCTCATTTTGCAAGGTGGATATAAAACAGCTTGGGCATATTTGTATTTTCATGTGTATTTTTTTGAGCTACGCCTTTCATGAGAAGTTTAGCGGTTTTCTTGTGTTTAAACTTTGTTTTTCTCTTCCATCTATATATTTGGATGCCTTGGAGCAGGAGCATCTAGATGGAAGAAAAAAATGTTTCTTTTTTTATGATAGAAGCAAAGAACAGTTATTCTGACCCTGATTTCCTTGGCATAAATGTATTTCTGTCCTCTGTTCATGAATGTGGTCATGCTCTGGTGAATCCAGTGTCAGTACCACAGTGGTTAGGAATGGGGAGAGTGGCAGGGGCTGCCTGGAGTCATGGCCCTGCACCCTGCCCATCCCCCTGCACTCCCCTGCCCCCACCCCTCATGCCCAGCCTGGATGAATGAGGGAGGTGCAGCACACTGAGAGGAGCACACAGATCCCTCCATCCTGCCAGCAGTCCTCAGTCACACCTGGCTACAGTCAGACTGACACCAGTATTTCTCTCCTCTCTTTTCAGGAGCTGCCTATTGCCAGTTTATGGACATGCTCTTTCCGGGCTGCATTAGTTTGAAGAAAGTAAAATTTCAAGCAAAGTTGGAGCATGAGTATATTCACAATTTTAAACTTCTGCAAGCATCGTTTAAGCGAATGAATGTTGATAAGGTAGGAAACAAACTTAGACCTCCATAAAATGCATGGTCTTTCCTCAAAATTGTTTTTGTGCCAAGATGCAGAAATGCAAAGACGTATCCATGGTGTATATATCTTGATCTTGTCAAAGTAGTTTGGGGTCTGTGCCTAGCATAAAGTATCAACCCTCACTTCCCTTATTTGTAGGAGGCTTTCATTGAAGGAAATCTCTAAACTTACAGCTGAAGAATTATGGCTGAAGTCCACTCAGTCTCCGCCTACTTCCTGTTATGCAAATACGCGAATAAGCCATATTCCGTATCTGCATGCTTTCTGTTACACAAATACACACATAAGCCATATTCTGTATCTAGGATATATTTCTTAGAGGGAATAGTTTGGGAAGAAAGGAATTTTGAATAAGGGGAAAGAGAAAAAAAAAAGAATAAACCGAAAACTTCTTGGCATCAACAGTAGCTATAACTAGGCCATGGAAATAAAAAATGTAAATACTGTTACAAGAGACAGGTTAAAGGAAAAGAGAAAAGTTTTCTAAACCGTACATGTTTTTAACGTAATATCTTCCTAAACCAAAGCATTCTTACCAAATATTAAAATCTTTGCCTCTGGTTTTCTCATAGTTTTTTTTTTTTTTTTCAAGAGACTTACCTCTAACAGCTCAACCTTTGGAGTCATTTCAACTATGTCCTTTGCTGTGGTTAATTTCCAGTTAGCTCCTTCCATATGCATTGGAAACCAAGCTACATAGGTTCTCCTTACTTAATAACAGTATTACTTCTCCGTACATGCTCCTAGATCATAAAGGAAACACTCACTCATAAATAGCTATGCAACAAATTAGGGCGTTCTACATTCTGTGGAAGCATAGACAGAGTGGCTGAGCCATTGTTAAGAATGTTGAAGATAAAATTCGGGCGCAGGGAGACTGGCCTTGATCACCTTTGTTAGCCTTTCTAGCTTAATATGCTATGATTCCACCCAAGGGTCCTTGGAGAGGCAGTCGTCCCTGTGAATGCTTGTCAGAGCATGACAGCAGGTGGGAAGTGTCTGTGTGAAGATTTGCTTGCCACCCCAGATTTTGAACTTTTGCCCCCCAGAACTTACATTTGGATAGGGAATGTGAAATTAAGGCAATAGAAGTGAGCGCCTTAATTGGAACAGTTAAGGTAGTAGTCGTGCCATCATCTAAAACTGGTTCTAAATGTTCACGTTTGGCAGAAAACAAAATATAGTAGCATGTTAATTAAAGGGCCGTATTCCCTAAGGAGGTATTTAAAAATCATTAACTGGCATAAACAAAAGTTATAAATCAGAAAACATGAAAATCCTCAGCACAATAAAAAGTCAGCTACTAAGTGCATGTGTGGAAGGAATTCTTCCGTGTGGGCAGGCTTCATTGAAGCTTGGGAAGAGAGAGATCCGCATCCAAGTCTCCCTCACTGAAGAGTCTTCGCGAAAAATGTACCCCTCTCCCAAAGTTTGTTTCTCTTTATTTTGCTCCATAACTTGAGTTCTTTTCAGTTTTAGCTTCAACAAACATTTTGGAAAAATCCATTGCTAATGATTTAGTTTAATGGGTGGCCTAAAATGCTTCAGGTGTTTTTTTCCTTACCATGGTCTTTGATATTTGAGGTCTTTCTCTATTTTTAAGTGGTCCTGATCATCCATTTTAGGATATCTGTGGTATCCAGCCCCTGAGGTGGCAAAGCCTTGCTGAAAATTTAATTTATATGGCTTCTGTTCATATTATTACTTTGTGAAGCTGTGTGCTTTGAATGCTGGGTTTGTGTCCGAATCGTGTAGCTGTGATCGGACTCACTCCCCAGCTTCATAGCTCTCGTGGCCTACATTCAGCTAGGATTCCCACTCAAAAATGAGGAAGTCAGAACCTGGTAATGGCACAATTTGCATAACTAAGTCCTTTTTTTCCATTTTCCTTCAAAAATAGCTGCCCATCAAAGTAAAGCTAATGAGTCACCCCACATTTCATCCTGTCATAATCCTGAAAGTTCCTGCACAACCTCTAAAGGGAATACCTATTGGCTATCTAGGTTGCCAGTAGAGTTCCTCCATGAAGAGCCAAGATCTGTCTCAGAAGCTGCGGTGATTATAGTGCAGAATGCCTTCAGTGACTCCCCCAGTCAGACCCCATTTCTGTCCTTCTGCTCCTCCATGGCACAGTAGCTGTGCTCCTAAGTAGCTGATCTGACAACCTAGAGATTGTGACCTGAGCCGAAATCAAGAGTCGGGCGCTTAACCGACTGAGCTACCCAGGGGCCCCGCAGGCAGTTGTTTTTAATTCCCGTCTCTTTGTATTGTGTAAAAACAAAACAACAACAACAACAACCAGGAAAGTTTCTTTTGCTTCATATGAACCATTAGATAAGCTTATGTTTGCATTGATTTAAGTCTTATTCACTCTGCCTCGTAGCTATAATCCTTACAGGAGTTCATTCCAGCACTGCTAGATCAAATGTTAGCAAGAAATATGGAAAGCCCATCAATCTTGAAACAGCAGAACATCCCAGGCCCATTTTTGCAGGGAGATGCTTGAGTAATTAAATACATGATGAGGAGGATCAGCCCCTCTTGACAGCTAAGGGTATTCCTGGTTTCATCTCATTTGTTCAGAAGTATGAAATAATTCAAAAGAACCACTTATAGCATTTTATTTTATTTATTTATTTATTTTTAATTTATTTTTATTTGACAGATAGAGATCACAAGAAGGCAGAAAAGCAGGAGGAAGCAGGCTCCCCGCTGAGCAGAGAGCCCGATGCGGGGCTTGATCCCAGGACTCTGGGATCATGACTTGAGCCGAAGGCAGAGGCTTTAACCCACAGATCCACCCAGGCACCCCCACTTACAGCATTTTAGTTTAACTTTTCTTTAATATGATGGAAAAAAAAAAAAAAGTGAATTCTAGAACGTAGCTAGCCAAGAAGCTGTGGGGAGACCAGTAGTCCGTAATTGTGGACATGTACGAAACAGTTATAGGGAGCCCCTTGATTGTGGTAAATACACACAGGGTCATCACTCACGGCGATTTTGTATTGCAGGTGATCCCAGTGGAGAAGCTGGTGAAAGGGCGTTTCCAGGACAACCTGGATTTCATTCAGTGGTTTAAGAAGTTCTATGATGCTAACTATGATGGGAAGGAGTATGATCCTGTGGAAGCACGGCAAGGGCAAGACGCAATCCCTCCCCCTGACCCTGGCGAACAGATCTTCAACCTGCCCAAAAAGTCTCACCACGCAAACTCTCCCACTGCAGGTATCGGGACAGGGAAATCCAACAGTTGCTTTCCTTTTGGGAAATGGCTCTGGTTCATCTGCGCTCTCCTGTGTTGGGTTGATTCTTCCCAGCAGGCTTTTTATGCCTCTGGATTTGACCACATTATCTTCCCAGCAGTGCCTTATCTGTAATAAGTCTAATGATCGTGGTTTAAACTACTAAAAAGGCAGAGTTACTCACTCTTTATCATTCAAGCTGCATGTTAGGATCATACTCCAGGGGTCAATTTCATTTTCTTGGTATGTTTTTCTGAAAAATATCAAGTGTCTGTTTAGATTTCAACTGAAATATTTTTATGACTTAATTGCTGGCTGTAGAAACCAGGATATGAACCAATTTATGCTTTTAAATATGAATATACTCTTTCAAAGGAAAGTCATGAAATATGCATCGTATCTCCTGTATGGCTGGTGCCAATTTTTGTGTGATAATATTCGGCAAGACCTCATTGTATCCAGCTTGGTCCAAAAGTGAAGTCATTGGGGATGGATACCTAGAAATTTAAAATCTTTTAAACTTCTGTGGATAAAATCTTTCAAAGATATAAACATCCTTCCATAAAAAATAGACTTTATCAAGCAGGAGGGTGTTCTTGTACAAATTGAGGTCATTATTACACAAGTTGCAGTCCTGGACAGTTAAACGATGAAATGCTCAGAAACTACTTGTTCCATCCTAAAAACTAGTGTTCATGCTTGTTAAACCAATAACCTTAATTTGGTAAACAGTACAAATTCCTTATTTATGCCCAATCAGAATGGATAAGAGGTGGCCGGAAAAATACTAATACTGAACAATACAAGCATCTTGTAGAGGCTAGAGGGAGTCCCTCTGTGAGCCTCCCACATGTCCATGTCATCGAGGCTGGCAGTGTGCCCTCAGTGGGAAGGGGGAAGACTGGTTTGAAGAATGCTAGCATTTTGTGTTTGGGCAGACAAGGAAGGGTTTGCACAAGAGGAGGGAAGATGCCAAAAAGATTAAAGGAAATGAAGGAATGACTTGTCAAGGAAGCAGAAGGAAGGGAACAGAATGGCCAACAATGTCTCAGTTTGTGGAGGAGTCAAGTAAAATGAGGATGGGAAGAGTCCATTGGATTTCTCAACTTAGGGGTCACTCAGTGGAATGATGGGACCCAGATTGGTAGAGGACTTGAGGAAGGAGATTAAGATAGCATAAAAATCCAACTTTGGAGCCATAGAGTGAATGACTTTATATAAAATAAACTAAGCTAAGCACAGATCTTCTGGAAAAGGGAAAAAAAGGAAGCTGAGAAAAAAAGACATGAACATCAGGGAGAAAACTAGGAAGACTCAGCATCAGACAATGAACAGTAGGAAATTTCTGGAAAGAGGGATCACCAGCAATGCAGAATATTAATTGTGGAGAGATCAAATAGGATGAAGCCTGAAAAGAGGCCAAAGATATCGGGCTCCCAGGAGGTGAGGAATAATCCTTGAGAGAACAGGTCTGTTAAGATGCTGAGTGCATAAACCTAAATTCCAGGAGACTGGATAGGAGCGTGGCCTCACTCACAAATGGTAAAGTCACGCAGTAAGAGTAGACTCCGCCTTCACCACATTTGTCAGGAAAAAATGTTGAAAAACGTTGAGTTGTGGGAAAAGCTGACAGTCTCAAGAAGTGAGATTGGAAGGAGCATGGTGTTGTCCTTGATCTGTTTTCGTTTGCTTTCAGGACAAGGCACAACGGGCAGTTTTGTAAGGTGAGAGAAAGTTCCATGGGAGGAGAAATATTTGATGATAAGAAAAAGGCAAAATTTGTGGAGCCAGGACCCGTAAACCAGAGGGAGAAGATGAGGTCAAATGTGTTGATACAAACTTAGAAAGGAAGGGGAATTTTATTTTTATTTTTATTTTAACAAGTGCTGGGGAGAGAGAGGTTGGGTGAAGCCACAAGGAGTTTGGGGGAACAAAAATTTACGGTGGTTCAAATTGGACTTCAAGTTTGGTCTCAGAAACTTGATCAGTGCAATAGATGTGGGTAGAGAAGAAGAGTGGTGTATTTTGTCCAGTGTGGGGGATTTGGTAGCAAATGGAATAGGAGGACATGGGCAGGAGGGGAGACTCAGGGCACCTGGCATTTCTCATCTTAGGGTCTTTTTCTAGAGCTCTTAATGGTGTACAGATCCATCTTAAAACTCCACTGCTACTTTTTTTTTCCCCCACGTTTTTTAGTAGTGAAATCAGACAGGCTTCAGAAATTTATTTTTCTTCCACAATCACAGCGTGTCCTTGGATTGGCACCACTGCTCCTGCTCCCCCAGCCCCACCGCCCGTGCTGCTGCCTTGGCCTTGTTCTCTAGCAGCTCCCCCACTGGTCTTTCTCAGAAGCCGCAGAGAAGTGTGTGCTGTTTGATAGAATGTCCGTGAACCTGAAACAGAAATACATTTCTTCCAGAGCTTAACCTCTCCAGTGACAAAGCTCAGGAAACACATTAAAGTCAACAGGTAATAAATAGGGCTTTTAATGTTCCAGAAGGCAGTAGTTCTTACGACTTATGTTCCTAATACCTTGACCATGTGCACCTCATTGGTCTTAATCAGAAGGAAAGGGTATTTTCAAAAGTCAAACCAATCATAACCTTTTTATTAAAATGCGTTCTGTCTCTTGGACATTGTGGGATGGAAAAACTATAGTGTGGAAAAAATTATAGCAAGGTATACACCACATGTAGAACATTGTTTTAAAAGCTATAGTAAGTGAAAGGCTCTTATAAAGACAGTAAGACCTCATTTTTCTTGAGGTCATGTATCCAACTCTTGGGAATACAGCCAAGAAAATGTAAGTCAACATGTCTTCCAAGAGTCAGAATAGGTATTGTCAAATCTGTGATGTAAAATGTATAATTATGGGACGCCTGGGTGGCTCAGTTGGTTAAACGGCTGCCTTCAGCTCAGGTCATGATCCCAGCGTCTTGGGATCGAGTCCCACATCAGGCTCCTTGCTCAGCAGGGAGCCTGCTTCTCTCTCTGTCTCATCCTGCCACTCTGTCTGCATGTGCTCGCTCGCTCTCTGACAAATAAATAAAATCTTTAAAAAAAAATGTATGATTATAACAAACATGGGGGTATGTTTTCTCCACACATCACGTGTCAGGGCAGGGAGGCCACTGATAGCAATAGAAAATGTAAGCATCAGTAAAGGAAGAGCCAAAAGACTTCAGAAAGCTTGCTGAACCGCCCAACAGCCCGAATGCCTTATTAGAGAATCACATAGCTCCACACCTCTCCGTATCCCTCAGAGTGGGTGGGACACCAGCATGTACTAATTGATACACTCAGAGCCCCCCTTCTAATTCTTTTTTTTTTTTTTAAGATTTTATTTATTTATTTGACAGACAGAGATCACAAGTAGGCAGAGAGGCAGGCAGAGAGAGAGAGAGAAGCAGGCTCCCCACTGAGCAGAGAGCTCAATGCAGAGCTCGATGCCAGGACCCTGGGACCATGACCTGAGCTGAAGGCAGAGGCTTTAACCCACCCAGCCACCCAGGCGTGCCCCCCCACCTTCTAATTCTTAAGATTCTGTTTAACTTTCTGTTAATCATCTCCGCCATGAATGACTTCCAGTCTCTAAAGTGGCCTCCTGCCTCTGGTCTGAAACCATTCTGGGCCATCTTCTCTGTATACAAGTCCGATTTGGTCCATCCGAAGTTGAAGACAATGTGCTTGACGCTGAGGTGAGGGTCCTCTCCCTGGGAATTCTCCAACCCACATCACAGTGATGCCGTGTCGGGGACGTTCAGAAGTCATTTCTGTCCCGCCTCTAAACCTTGTCCTTTCTCAACCATCCGCATTAATGGAAGTAAGCAATGGCTGCTATAATCAAAAGCAGGAGATCACCCTTGTCTTTTCGTTTCGCTTTGGGATTCTTCATTTCGCAGTGGATCTTTCTCCCCAGATACTTCCTTAGGCCGATATTAAAAGTAACTTGCATGTCCTGACTGTAATCCACGAGGAGCAGGAGGCGCTCCGAGCATCTTGTGCCAAAGGGCCCATATGTGAGTGGAAATGCCATCATGGAATGGATCGTCCACATGTTGATAATTAAGTGCTATCTACCTTGGCAAAAAAAAAAAATTTTTTTTTCATCCTACAGACTTCTATAGCCATGCTCCGTGAGTTGTTTGCTTTTGTATAAAGCACACATTCGGTGCATTCGGCTGTTGTGAGAACATGCTGGATTTTTCTGCCAGTTCATTAACAGACACAGAATATCTTTTGCACCTTCAGAGAAGCCACAGAGCCCACTGGTATCTGTGCGGTTGAGTGACTTTCCTGTACCTACAGCCGGCTTTGGCTTAAGCAGAGGCTGCCCGGCAAGTTGTTCTCTCCACATTCTGCAGAATCGCATCTCTAATTGCTTGTGATCTACCAAGGAGGAGTAGGTATTAGAAGAGACATTTTCACGATGGTAGATCTCTCTTGAGTGCACGTATCAGCGTGAGTCAGGATGTTTGTAAGAGCATTGCGATGAGCCTAATCTGCAACTCAAGAGAGCCATCAGGGTGAGGGGATTGAGCTGTTAAGTGTGAGCACTTCCTAAACTTGAAAGGAAATGGAAAGTTGCGGTTCCTATAGCAACCACAGCTCAGACACATTGCAAATTCACATATATTAATGTATTTAAATCAAACTCTCATATACAAATATAGTGTGATGGATTTAGAGTTGCTATGGAAATTGAGTCTGTGCTTTCTCTTTTCCTTGGGGACTTGAGTGTTCCAGCCTTAAAATGAGATCAATAGAAATATTAGATGGTTTCAAAAAGGAAACAACCTAAGAAGTATAGTGTTGGATAAAGGATTTGAACAGTCATACTTAAATCCCTAAATGTAGCTATAAAGAAATCCTAATGGTATTTTTCCAAATCTATGAATATGTGACTGCTTTCTCAATTATCTTTAGTTTGGGTTCTCTATGGCTGTTCCTGGGATCTTAACAAGGTGACCAGGTTAATTGGTTTATTTGTTGACTACCTGTAATCCAAGTAAGCATTATCTGTCACTTTTTTGGGGGAAAGAAGAGTTGCTTTTACTTTCCCAAAAAGTTTGTTCTATGTGTTTTTAGAAGAGGCAGTGAAATGTGGCAGTTTCGTAATTTTGTCCTTGTTCTGATACAGATTTTATGGCCCAATATATGGCATCTCTTAGTACCATGTGCACTTGAAAAGAATATGTATTCTGCAGTTGTTGGTTGGTTAGTGTTTTAGAAATACCAGTTAGATCAAGGTAGTGGATAATGTTACCCAAATCCTCTATGTTTTTACTCATTTTTGTTTTTGTCTAATTCTAACAATTGCTGTGAAGAGGGTGTGACATCGATTGTGGAGTTGTCTTGTCTCCCTTCAGTTTCTCTTCATTTCTTGTCTTCTGTCTGTAGGGCTCCATTGTTAGATGCATACAGATTTATGATTAAGTCATTCCAGTGAACTGACCTTCAGATTTTATGAGGTATCCGTCTGGATCTTTGTTAAAACTTAGAGGGTTTTTTGTTTGTTTTAAAGATTTTATTTATTTGACAGAGACAGCCCTAGAGGGAACACAAGCAGGGGGAGTGGGAGAGGGAGAAGCAGCCTCCCCCCTGAGCAGGGAGCCTGATGCGGGCTTTGATCCCAGGACTCTGGGATCCTGACCTGAGGGGAAGGCGGACACTTAACGACTGAGCCACCCAGGCACTCCAAAACTCTTAGTTTTGAAGTCTATTTTATCTGATACTAAACAGCCACTCTACCTTTCTTATGCTTACTGTTTGCTTGGTGTATCTTTCCCTGTGATAAGTTAAATTTCTATCTGTCTTTGACTTTATATTTGAAGTATCTCTTATAAAAAACATATAGTTGGGTCTTGCCTTTTTATTCATTCTCATAATATCTGGACATTGCAGTATCCAGTCCATTACAATTTTAGTGTAATTATTGATTCAGCTGGATTTAGGTCTACCATATTATCACTTGTTTTCTGCTTGTCCCCTCTGGTTTTTGTTTCTCTTCCCCCAGCGCCGCCCCCCGCCTTTTAAAGTAAGCTCCACACCCAGCTTGGAGCCTAACATGGGGCTTGAACTCCCAACCCTGAGATCAAGACCTGAGCTGAGATTGAGAATTGGATGCTTAACCAACTGAGCCACCCAGGGGCTTCTGTTTCTTGTGATTTTCTTTCTTTTTTTTTTTTTTTTTAGTCTTATTTTACAGTAATTGATGTATATCATTGTATGAGTTTAAGGCATACAGCATGATGGTTTGATTTACACGTATTGTGACGTGATCACCACAATAGCTTCAGCCAACATCCATCTTCTCATAGAGATACAATAAAAAGAAACAAATCTCTCCTTGTGGTGAGAACTTTTCAGCTCTACTCTCTTAATAACTTTCCGAGAGATCATACATCAGTGTTAGCTGTAGCCGTCATGTTTTACGTTACATCCCTAGCACTTACTTATTTCATTACAGCTGGAAGTTTGTACCTTTTGCCACCTTCTTGCAGTTCCCCCTGCTCTCTGCTTCTGGTGACCGCAAGTGTGATCTCTTTTTCTGAGTTTGGTGGTTTGTTTGTTTTAGAGAGTCTACCCGTGAGATCGAGCAGTCTTTCTCTTTGTCTGATTTATTTCACTTCGCGTAATGCCTTCAAGGTCCACCCATGTTGTTGCAAATGGTAGGATTTTGTTGTTTCTTTTATGGCAGAAAAATATTCCTATGTGTGTCTGTCCCACAATTTATCCATTTATCCATTGATGGATGTTTAGATTATCTCCATGTCTGTCGGCCATTGTAAATAACACTGCTGTGAACATGGGGGTGCAGATACCTTTCCGAGTTGCTCTTTTCATTTCCTTTGGATAAATAACCATAAGTAGAAATGATGGATCATATGGTAGTTGTATTTTTAATTTTTTGATCATCCTCCTTATGGTCTTCCTAGAGGCTGCATCAATTTCCATCCCTACCAGCAAGCAGGGCACAGGGGTGCCCTTTTCTCCACAACCTCGCCAGCATTTCTTCTTTCTTTTCTTTTGCTGATAGCTGCTCTGATCAGCATAAAGTGGTATCTCATTGTGGTTTTAATTCACATTTCCCTAATGATTGCTTATGTTCAGCACCTTTTCATGCACCTATTGGCCTTTCATACATATTTGAAGAAATGTCTGTTAAGGTCCTTTGTCCACTTTTTTAAATGGAGGTGAGTTGCTTGCTTTTTTGTTATTGGGTTATATTAGTTCTTTATTGTATTTTGGATATTAATCTCTTGCCAGATACATGGTTTACAAATACTTTGCCCACTCTGTAGGTTGTCTTTTCACTTTGTTGAGGGTTTCTCTTGCTAAAGCAAAAGCATTTTAGTTTGATGGAGTCCCACTGACTGTTTTTTGTTGCATGTGCCTTAGGTGCCATATCCGTATTCTGGAATTTAAAAAGTATTGTACATTCCTTCCAAATTTGTTGCCTCTCTACCTATATCTCTTCGCATTAACTTTTTTTAGTGGTTGCTCTAAGAATTACAATATATATACTTACCTTTTCACTGTGGACTTAAACATCATATTTTATCTCTTCATGTAAAATGTGGAATCCTGGCAGCCCTTCCTCTCACTGCCCTTTGTTATACTTGTCATCTGTCTGTTACTTCCACATGCATCATAAATCCCGCACGGCAATGTCACAACTTCGGCTTTAAGGTGGCATTGCTCAGTTCGTGGCTTCTGAGCATTTCAGATGTGCTTGTTCTGTACTGAAATGTGCTGTGTGTGTAAAAGGCTTGCTGGCTTTGGATAATTTCATTGATCACATGTAGAAATTATATTCTGTATATATTGTATGTATTTGCACATATTAAATAAATGTCCTTAAATTTTTAAATTACAAGATTAACATTCCTTTTCTATGAGGCAGCACTATTTTAACCAATCATATGTGTTTTAAAGAAATTAAAAGAAAAAATAGGGGGCTTTTCCCCCCAGGTTTTTACCATTTTCCCTTGTCTTCAGTCATTCCTATAGACCTGAGTTCCCTACTGATTTCATTTCTCTTCAGAACAGGTCCAGTGGCAACGAATTCTTTAATTTCCTTTCTCTGTAAATGTCTTTATTTTACCTTTATTACTGAAAATTTCCGTAGATAAAGAACTCCAGCGGATCATCCTTTCTTCGTGCCCCTCAGAGCTGTTGTTTCAGTGTCTGTGGCCTCCAGAGATAAGAAGTGCTTGCTCATTCTAATCCTTCTTCCCCGGCAGGCAGGAAGTTGGTTTTCTCTGGGCGGCTCCAGATTCCCTTTATCTCTGGTTTCCAGTAGAGTGCCCAGGATGTGCCTAACCATGGTTCTCTTTGAATTTACCTTGTTTTGGAGCTCGTTTAAGCTACTCAAATCCCAAAGCTTATGTATTTTACCATATTTAGGAGATTTTCAGCCATTTTTTCAAATATTTTTTCATCTCCATTCTCTCTGTCCTCTCCTTCTCGGACACCATTTATCCATATGTTGGAGCTTTTGAAATTATTTCTTAGTTTCCTTAGGTGCTGTTCACTTTTCCCCCAACATTCTTCCTCTTCTCTACATAATACAGCTTCAGGTTACCCTCTTTTTCCTCTGTCCCCTCTCTTCAATTGAGCATTTTAAAAATTTCAACTATTGCATGTTTTCAGTGGTAATTCACTTTTTTCTTTCTCTGTTGATATTGTCTGCCTTTCATTTATTACAACCATCTTTCACTGAGTGTGGTTATGTAGTTGCTTTAAAGTTCATGTCTGCTGATTCCACCATTCTGACCTCCTCACGACCGGCATCTGTCGGCTTTGAGAATGTGTCACATTTTCCTGGCTCTTCATAGGTTGATTAATTTTGGATTGTATCATAGACATTGTGATGTTTTGTTAACATTGCAGCTTTTGGTGTCTTGCTCCAAAGAGTGTTGATGTTTTTGGTTTAGCAGGGACTCAATTAGAGAGTCCAAGCAAAAAGTACTCAAGAAGTTAAATTTCACTGAGCAGATCCAGAAAGGCCTGTGCCTTCACACAGGACTTCCTTTTCCTCATTACTGACAAAACCTATGTCCTCACTTACCTTTTGGGGAAAAGCTGCCCTTAAACACAAACGTTGCTCTCATTCCAAAGCCATTATTTATTCCAAGAAAGGCGTTTTCCCATTTCTGCTCTTTAGACCAAACCAGTCCATGGTGGCATTTGACGTCTGAGCTAGGGAAGCTTGTCCCTTCCTGGTCTCCTTCTTGTCCCTTCATGTTCTCCCCATCAAGATGAGTCACATCGGGGCGCCTGGGTGGCTCAGTGGGTTAAGCCGCTGCCTTCGGCTCAGGTCATGATCTCAGGGTCCTGGGATCGAGTCCCGCATCGGGCTCTCTGCTCAGCAGGGAGCCTGCTTCCCTCTCTCTCTCTCTGCCTGCCTCTCCATCTACTTGTGATTTCTCTCTGTCAAATAAATAAATAAAATCTTTAAAAAAAAAATCTTAAAAAAAAAAAAGATGAGTCACATCTGTTTATTCATACTCCTGCTATTATTAACTGTCCTCACAGCCCCCCATTATCTAACCATATACTATACCGCCCACACACCTGCTCCCTTCTTCAAGGATCAAACATTCATCTTAAGAGCTCATGTAATACCAACTCAAACCAAGAGGTGCCATTTTACTAGTCCCATAATCAGCAAGAATTGTTTCCCAGGAACTGCGAGCATGTCTTGTTACGTGAACACTCGGTAATAAGTCATTACTTTCACTCCTTCCCTGCCCTGTGTTATCGCTGCATCCCCTTGGTCTCCTGCTAGTACAAAACCACCCAGTCACTGAGCTACCTTCCAGGTAATGGCTGCTCAGGGGAAGGAGAAGGGTATTGGTGGTTTTGTTCCTCCAGTTACACATTTGTCTTGTGTAAGATACATAAGATGCACCACTGGGCATCGGGATACGTTTCTCCTCAAAGAGTAATTGAAACTGTGTTTCTCAACCTGTAATGATAAAAGCAGGGCACACAGTATGAGCAGGGCCTTGCCAGGATATGGACTGTGAGTTTGGAATATTGAGAGCACAGAGAGGACCAGAGACATGAAGAATGCAGGAGCTTCAGATAGGAATCTTCTAGTGGTATCTGAACCCAAGGCCGAGAACCTTCTTCCTAGGAGCAGCCATGCATTTTTCATTGCCATCTCAATGTGTTTGCTTACTGAGACAGCATCTTTGATGGGTATTTATTAACCCAGTGTACAACATTTAGTTATTTTGGCTTTTGGAAATCAAAACAGGACCTAGTTTTGCATAAAATTAGAGTTATTGAAAGCTTAGAGATCAAAACCTATAACCATCATCCCTTTCTTTGAGGTGGGGAGACTGCGGCACAGAGAGGGTCTGTAACTTGCCAGGGTCAGACACTAGAAATGGGGGCCTCAGAGTTTAAAGTTTGACCCTATGAGTCCAGAGCCTACACTCTTAAACCATTATACTGCCTCTGAAATCTCATGGCTACAGTCTTGTTTTATGTTCTTATCTCCTCACACTCGTCTGAACTGCAGTAAATTTTCACAAACCACATTCAAATTGCACAGCCTAGGGAGGACCTAAAAGACTCTGCCGTGCCCTAAAGGCTTGAAACAGAGCACATGCTGTTCAATTTGAATGGTATTTGTTTTTTAAAATAGCAATAATTTTGAAGTTTATAAGTGGTCTCATGCATCCTTGCAACAGGTTCTTGGTGGGCGTTCTCCACCTTCTGTAAACTCATCAGTGCAGGAGTCACTGACCCCCGAGCAGAAATGTGTATGAAACCTGGCGTACTGAGCCCCTGATGAGTGGGATTACCAGTCTTGGATTTCTTAATCCTTTGATTCAAATCCTTCTCTGAGTAGATGGTCTGGGTGATTTCAGAGGGAAGAATATAATACCCCCCTCAGAAAAAAACGGCATGTGTTTCGGCACGCTGTCCCCTGCTTCCCTCCCACGGGTCTCTGCCAAGGACTGATGGCCGCCTTTGTTGTCCTACCTGCAGCTGGGGAGCCAACCCTCCTGGTCCTTCCGTAAACAGCACTGAGCCCTTTCATAACCAGCATCAGGTCATTTTTACTGCTTCCTGGCTATGCTGAAATACTAATTGGCTTTGCACTAAATTCCACAGGTTACTCTGATCATCCCTTTTCTCTCCAAAGGAATAATAACTTGGTGTTTGGCTTCTTAACCTCACAATAAAACATGCATGGCCTCAAAAAGCAATGACTTAGCATTTATTCTCAGTTTTCATAAACAGAATATCACCGGTCACCCATGCACCTGTTTTTCTTCCCTTTGTCACTTGGTTTGTTGGGCAGGAATAGAGAACAGTTTTGACTTTGAAGAATTTTCTAGACTCCCTTTGAATTGGGTGAACTAAACTATCAGCCAGTTCTGTCTTGCTCAATCATTTTTTTTCTCCATTTGCCTGACACATAGAAGGTTCTCATTTAGAATTTGTTGAATTGATTTAAATTGAATCACTGAATGTTCATTTGGATCCAGGAAGATGCAATCCGTAAGCTGATACATGGCTGTTCTTGACATTTTCCTGTCATTTCCATCCCTGAGGAGCCCCTGTATTATAGCTCAGGAAATAGTGTGGTGCTCTACACAGTAGCTCCAAAAATAATTTCTTAAATAGCAGCTCCTATTTAATGGACTCTTTTTTTATTTTTTATTTTTTATTTTTTAATGAAATCTTTACTTAAATTCCCATTCATTCAGTCTCTCAACATGTATTTTAAGTCACTGTAAGAGGTTCTGGAGATACCTGGATTCTGGAATACCGTGATTCAAGGAAGGTACAGTCTTGTGACAAAACATGGCAGTAAATAGGCAGTAGCTGTACATGCTGTCAGGGTGTGTAGGAGATTCAAGGAAGGTACAGTCTTGTGACAAAACATGGCAGTAAATAGGCAGTAGCTGTACATGCTGTCAGGGTGTGTAGGAAGACCCTGTGAGCTGGTCTTGCATGTTCTAGAAAGGCTTCTTGAGGGAAGAGTGAGATTGGACTGAGACTTGCTGAACGAGTAGAAGACAGCCAGGTCAAGAGTAGGACAGGAGCGCTGCAAGCAGAAAGAGCAGAATGTTTACGTCAACAGAGAACATGCCTATTGAGTGAAGGGCACGTTGTTACGCATCAGTGTTGAGATTGTAAGGCTGTGGAGAGGAGTGGGGCCCTCATATGAGTTGAGAGGTGGTCGCCATGTTTTGTTCCTGCAAAACAGCCACTACAAACTTAGCAGCCCAGAACAGCACACGCGTATCTTCCACCTGCTGAAGTCTGGGCCCTGCTTAGCTGTGTTCTCTGCCTTAACACAGGCAGCAGTTCAGGGGTCTACTGGGGCTCTGGTCTAACAGAGGCTTAACCAGGGTGCACTCTCTTGGGTTGTGGCTGTTGCTTTCAGGCTGCAGAACTGAGGCTTCAGTCCCTTGCTGGCAGCTGCTCTCAGTTCCCAAAGGCCACCTGCAGTTCCTTACCACATGGACTTCTCCAGCATTCAGGCTTCTTCAAGGCCAACAGGAGGATTCTTGCTAACGGGTACACTAGCCAAGCAGAGTTCTGTAGATGCCATCATCATGAGAGTCACCTCCCGTCACCTGTGCCCTATTCTCAGAAGTTAGAGGCAAGGGACTGTACAAAGGTGGGAATACGAGGTGAAGCTCATTGCGGGGAGGGGTCACCTTGGGTTCTGCTGGTCACAGAGGTTTGTACTTTAAAGGGGGCAGTTGGGAGTCATTAAAAAGTTTTAAGGACAAGTTTGCTGTTTAGTAATAGAGAATCCATGCAGGGTGTGGAGTACAATCCAGACGACTAGCTAAGAAGCTGTTACAACAGATGATCCAGGGCAGGAGGTTGGCCAAAGTGAAGGGCATCGGCCGTTTGGGTTATGGAGACTTTCTAAGGAGATAGAGTTGATGAAACTTGACCATTGGATGTGAGAAGGAAAGGAGAAGGGAAGCCAAGGGTAAGTGATGCACATGTTTCTGGCTTATGGCTGGTTGGTGGAAGCAGAGAGCCGGGGACAGGAGCCACGTGCCGAAGAGGAGAGTAGAGGACTGCGGTAGGGCTCAGCCCTGGTTCTCACCCCGCTGAGCTCCAACTGCACCGTGGCCTAGACAGACCCTGACTGTCTGTCTCTCCTGTTGGCAAGGGAGTCTGGGTAAGATAGTGTTCATGGAGCTCAGCTGACTGGCCACCATTAGGAAAACAACCTCAAACACTGGTCTTGACCATGGAGTCAGTAGGTCTGTATCTACACACTCAAGTCATTGTGTTCCCCTCAAACAGCCGTCTTAATTTGTAACCCTTTGGCTTAGAGGACTGCTGTCTGCCAGGAGCGCGGGGACGCTGCGGGGTCACAGCGATGCCCGTGTGTCTTCCTTCTTGCTGGTCTGGCTACGTTCGCTGGGCTGTGTCAGCCTCGAGCTTTTCTCACTGCTGCAGGGAACAGGCAAGGGGGTGTTCGCCTAAATGGCTGGGATTCTGAGGTTTTCATGGGAGTGAGGGAGTCTCACCATTTGTAGAGAGAAACTGCTCCGAGGACAATTTGAACTAAGATAGTGATTGGTTAGCTCCTCCTGTGTTTAAAAGCACACTTCATTGTCTACCGAGATCTGAGAGGTGAGAAAAGCCAGTTTATCACAAGAAACACACACACCACATTTAGGTAACTCTTCAAAGGTTTGATTTTTTAATACTTGAGCCGTTTGAAGAGGAGGAGCTCTTTCGTGTATTTTTCCCCACTATGAAAAATTCTCTGAAACCATAGTGACTCAAGCAGAGCCTGGAAAATACTGGAGAATCACATGATGGCTAAAAATAAGCACATCATCTCCAGCAGGGACAGTAACCAGGGCAGAAGTAACTCAGTTTTGTGAACGCTCACACTGGCTGGACGCGCTCGGGCCCGCTTGCCCATCCCAGGGCCAGGCTTTGTGACCCGTGGTGGGGGAAGGGGCGCCCCCAAGCCCCTGGGGCTTTGGGTCAGGGAGAGCCACACCCTCCCCAGGCCCCTGACTCTCAGTGTAGCTGCTCACAGGCATGCGCTCCCGGGGCAGAGCCAATGAGCAGACTGTGTGATGCCCCCTGAGCAGTGAGTCAGGAGGGACACAGGCTGACTCGGAGCTGCTTTTCTTCAGCCTCCTCCCACACCCAGAATCAATAGCAGATGCCATTGATCAGAGCAGGGCCTTTTGCTACTGTTTGTCTAAAACAGGTAAAATGTGCCTGTTTTAGAGGGTACGTGATAGGCTTGTCTCTGCTGGAGCATTGGAAATGACTTACCCGTGAGTGCTCCCTGCTCACGCCCAGGAGAAAGCGTGCAGCGGCCTCCTCAGTGGCCACTCGTCTGCTCTCCACACAGCCTGCAGCCCGCGGCACTCCTCTGCTCGGCAGCCTGCGCTGGTTCCCCTCTTCCCTCACAAGGAAAGCCCACGTCCTAAGTCCTAAGCCCAGCCTCGGAGGCCCTAATGATCTGTGCCCCGGGCTTCCTGGGCTCTGGGGCCCACCTGGCTCCTGGACAGATGAGGCCGGGCCTTTGCCTGGAGGGCTTGGCTCCTGGCTGTCCGCAGGGCCGCCTCCCGCCTCTCAGGTCCCTGTTCACACCTCACTTTCTCAAGGAGGCCCTGAAGTAAGGGTTAGTCCTATAACTGGCACGTCCCTTTCAGGGATCCCAGAAGTTGCGACTGTGGGGTTGTCATAAGAGCTGTAGGCTTCTTTGAGAAATGGGACTTCTGAACCAGGCAACCCCCCCCCACGTGCCTCACGTCGGTGCTGGACTGCCGCAGGACCCCACCAGCAGTGAACACTTAACCGTCCTTCCGAGGGGGCCTGAGTCTAGTGAGGCCCATGGAAGGCTTGTGGGTCTGAGAGGAGTTGAGACTGAAGAGAGATGAGTGGTAGACAGTCCGGTTCCCCGAAGAGGGTCCTGCAAATAGCTGCTCACCCACCCCACCCCTGCACTGCTCACCCCTGCCCTCCTCTACCTTTCTCTTTTCCATAGCATTTACTTGCTAGTTTAATATGTTATTAATTATCCAGTTCCCCCTGTCAGAATGTAAATTCCACAAAGGCCAGCATCTTCTGTTTCGTTCACTGATGTATCCCAACTGCCTATAGCTTGCCAGGTACACAGTAGGGGCTCAGTAAACATGAGCTGCGTGAATGAATGAGTCAAAGTAATTTAAGAAGGAACACAGAGACTTGGGCTACAGCTTGCTGATTTTCAAGATAGAGAGTAAATGGAACAGGAGAACTTATACCTTGGTACCCACTGGTGGTTTATGGATTAAAATTTTTTTATAGAGGTTCATAGAAATTTTTTTGACAACCAGTTGGATTTTCTTATGACTTTAGCAGTTTCGTTTTTATTTTGTTAGTCTAGAAATGGGAAACCTGTGTACCTCGTCATTAGTTTCATCTGCTGAGTAATAATAATGTGAGCTAACATTTATTGAGTACCTACTATGTGCCAGGCTCTTGTGTAAGAACTTTCCATGTATGAACTCGTGTGTTGTTCCCAACTGCAAGAAACAGGCACTGCTATTCCAGTCTTTAACATAAGTCCCGGCAGCAGCCCACGTCACACCACTCAGCCAGTAGCAAAGCCAGGACTCCTGGCTGTAGGTGCCCCCCACACCAACCCCCGAGCTTAACCATTGCCTCCCTAAGGGCAAGATGAGGGATAGCCATTTCCAGTCCACTCCCACACAGTTGATGTGCTTCATGCCAGGCTTCAAGGTGCTCAAAAAAGGAGCTGCCCTCTTTTACAAGCTGACACTAAAGTAGCAAAAAGAACCCAACTTTGCCACTGGCCGCACTGGTGACAGATGCCTGAAGGGCCATGAACTAGTAATTTCCGAATCAAAGAGCCAGCCTCTTAATAATCCCATGAGTCGGGGCCTCCCGGAACCCCAGCTACTTGATGCTCCTTTTGGACTGACCTCTGGCCACTGAGGTGCTTTTCTTTTTTCGCCCTCAGAGAACAGATGATAGAACCTACAAAGGGAAGGTATGGAGCCATTTTTGAAGGAAAGGGTCAGCTCTTGAATTTGCAGTGATCATAATTGTGGGGACTACAGTGGGATCACTCTGGTGTCCATTTTGTCACTGAGGAGGATACCCTCTTCCTGTGGGAATCAGCTCTTCTCCTCAGTCTAGCCCCATACTCTATCCCCAGCAGTGGCTTTATTTACTTTTATTTTAACCAAGTTCATTATCTCAGTTAAAAATTAAAATCTATTTGCCACGGTAAAGGGGATAAGGACATGAGGTCAGATCATCCACAAATAACTGATCAGTGTAGGTACAGTGTATCTTCTGTCAAGTTTCAGGTCTGTGGGAGTTTGTTTTGTTTGTCTTTTACTTGGGGGGAGAGAGAGAACAAGCACCAGCAGGGGTGGGGGCAGAGGGAGAAGCAGGCTCCCTGCTGAGCAGGGTACCAAAAGTGGGACTCGATCCTGGGACCCTGGGACCATGACCTGAGCCGAAGGCAGATGCTTAACCAACTGAGCCACCCAGGCGCCTGGGGTTTTGTTTCTGAGCTATAACTGACATTCAGCGTAACAGTTTCAGGTATACGACATGACTGAATATTTATTTGTATAGACTGTAAAATGCTCACCATGATAAGTCTAGTCAACATCCATCACCGCACATAATCACAATTTTTTTCTTGTGATAAGAACTTTGAAGATCTACCTGTTAGCAGCTCTCAAGCATACAGTGTATCTGATGCCCCCAGACTTGTGTTATAAACGGAAGTTTCTGCCTTTTGACCACCTTCACCCATTTCACCCTCTCCCCAGTCCCCACTGCTGTGGGGTTTTTACTTGAGGGAGAAGGACCTGGGGGTGGAATATGCTCTCAATGTAGAGAAGCAGCTGGGGATGACCAGAAGACTAGTTGCTTTTTGAGTGTGTATGTGTGTTTGTGTGTGTGTGGTGGGCACGCACACGTGCACGCACTTGTGCACATGTTTTTAATGTCTCTGTGGTTCTTGTCAACAGTATTAACGTCATATTTTTAGCTCCTCTGTTTATGATTTTGGCAGAAGGAATACAGCAGATTAAGTGAGAAGAATTTTTAAATTCCATCAGAGCTCCGGCCGTGAAGGATAAAGCCAAGTAAAGTGCTTTTCTTTGCTTTAGCGTTATGAATTCATTGGGCCTCGTATGCCCAAAATGTAGCATTTTCTATAAACTTTAAGCTACTAATTATTGACATTAGACACAGTGATACTGTGGCTTCACTAAGGCAGTGAATAAGGCCACTCGGTTTTGTTTTGTTTTTTTACAACTATGGTTAAAATGTCTTAGAATCATATTTATTCACCAAATCCTAAAGGCATTAATTAAGACACAACTGCTCAAAGACTAGCATTGTAAATCATGTCCATATCCAATGAGTAAAGGCAGAGAATTACAGGGACTTGCACAGAATTTATGTCTATTTTCCTCCACTTCTGAAACTCCTTTTTCTTTTGAAAGGGAAAATTAGGGAGAGAGAGAAAAGCTTGAGGGAAAAACAATTCTTGTAAAACAGGGCTACCACTAATTATGTTTTCAGGACATCACAAGCAGCTTGAAAAAAAAATTGTGGAATGGTTGATAGCTGCAAGGAAAAAAAAAATCTCTATCTGCATTACAGCTGAAGTGCTGCCTCCCTTTAAAAGCTCTTATGTAAATGTTTTTCGTGGAAGCATCCTTGAGCCAGGAGGCATGGGAAGGCACAGAAGCAGAGTCACCCTGAATTAGGGCACGTTCTGGGCAGCAGGAAGGCAGCTACTGAGGACCCTGATCTCTCAAGGCAGGATTAGAGGCTACTAAGGACAGTATTGGGTGATTTCACAAAGTTGAATATAAATGGCAGTTTACCTAAAAGTGACCTACCAATGTTAAATTTGCTGACACTGATCATTATAATTTTCTCGGCATTTCTATTTCTAGCAGCCCAGCACCCCAGAGATGCTGGGAGACAGCCCGACACCCCAGAAGCTGGGTACTCTTCAAGAGTACGGTGGTTTGAAAGGAAGACCGTGAGACTTTTAAAGCAAATAAACAAAAACAGAGTTCTTAGCGGTCTAAAGAACGTGATCTACTTTAGGATACTGTTTCCTCTCCTAAAAAAGTAAACCATGAAATCTTTAAACAGAATGAATGCAAGACTTCATTTTCATTTTTGTAAGTTTTATGATTTGGTATTTCTCTAGGTGATAGCCGGGAGGGGTAAATGACTTCTCTATATCAAATAGCCCCTCAAGGATTTAAAGAGCTCACTTTACATCTTTTTGAAAAATTAGCTTTACTTTAACCCTTTAATTGTGTAGTTTGTTGTTTTTTTCTTTTTTTTAACTTGGAACCTCTGAAGGCACTAAACTCTTCCACGCATCTTTCCTGTTCTTTGATTTCTTCCTTCCTTCAGAGGTCTGTAAATGCACAGGTGGCTGGCCCTGCCCTCTCACGTCCTCCGTCCACAGACATTTCACTCCCCGTGTGATCACTTTCTTTCCAAACAACTGAATCAGAATTTCAAAACCCCTGACTTTAACTTTCAGATACTAATTACTTCATCTGTAACTAAATTTTTCCAATTCATTTTCCATGCCTTTGTCCGGCCTGTGAGTGACCGTCCAGGGCAGGGTGGGAGCGATTCTTCCATCCCACATGTAACAAGTACAGGTGCCAGAGGGCAGACCCCCTGCCCCTGCTCTGCAGCAGAGGATGCCAAGTCTGATTTTCTTTGTTTTCATCTTTCACCTCTCGGAGAGATCCACCAGCTGCATGCATGTGTACCAGGTGAAAGACGGGGACTCCATGCCCCAAACGACCTGGACAGGATCCATGAAACACAGGGGGCATTTTTGGGCCAAGACCCTGACCCAAGGCGAAGTTGGGCTCTGCCTGGAGCAAGTGATGTGGTTCCTTGGGAAGAAGCTGCGCCTGGGACAGCGTCTGTCCCTGCAGCCACTCCAGCCTGTCCCCCAGGAGCTGTGCTGTGTCTGCTGGGGGCCCCTCTTCCTCTGCCCTCCAGCTTCCGTGTTTATTATAGTTCTCTTTTCTGTTGGTATCGTGGTCTTGCGGGAGGCTTTGGCTTGTCTGTGAGCCTTCCTCTTTGACTTCATATCTAACATTTTAGGTTTTCTTCAAGCTGTCTTTGATGATGTCCTAGAAATACAACACATAATAGCTTTGTTTTACAAGCAATCACTTTCTGTTCCGTCCATGTTTTTCTTTCAAAATTTGCACGAGTCTGGGTAAGGCAGGGTACAAGAATGAGTGATGAATATACGTCCACGACTGTACCTGGCCCCATCGAGGCTGCTGACCTGCCTGGGGGAAAGCGCCCAGCATGGGTCAGGCACACTCCTGGGGAGCCCCTCCTGCAGAGCTGTTTCCTTCAGGAGAGGCCACGGAGAGTCGGCCCAGCACAAGCTAGCTTGTGCCTCTGTACTCAGAGTTAAACGCTCACAGTGACGTACAGTGATGTCCCTACTTGTACTTGGTCCTGATCCCAAGCGATAGCCAAAGGAATCTTGAAACCAAGTAAGAGCTCGCCTTGTGGGAGGCCGGTGATGTTTTCGCTGGGTTTCCTGCATTTGTTGCCGGCACGTGCTGTCAGCGACTTTGACATTGGCATCAGCTCCACGAGCTGTCGCTGGTAGGTTTATCCTGGATGGCTCTCTCTCCTAGGAGTTGTTTTAATGTATTCTAAAAGCTTGTATTGAGTGTTGCCTCTGGGTCAGGCACGGAAGTTGGCCTTGGGAGCATAAAATGGTAAACAAAACAGATGCAACTCCTACTCGTGTTTAAGTCTCCTGGGAGAAGAGGCCTAAGGCGAGGGCCACAACGTTGCTGGGGACCCGTGCTGCGGTCTCCCAGAGCAGCAGCGTCCAAGCTCAGACCTGCGGGATGTGGCGCTTAGTCACTCAGAGGAGGGGAACAGGAGTGATTCTGGCAGAGGGCTGCCAGCCCGAATCCTGCTGTGTGGTCTGTAGTCAGGAACGCTGCCTCATCCCTGAGAAAGTTAAGTGTGGCCAGCCTGGCCATTCTGACTCTGCTGTCACCCCGTGAAACCCCATGAGCTCCCAAAGAGCAGGGATCTCTGGCACAACGTGCTTTGTGGTAGGCCCTGGATAAGCGTATCTTTAGTACATAAGAGTTGTTGAACATTGTCTTGAAGCTGCTTTCTGTTGGACTTTATTGGTATTAAAATATGATATACTGCTTATAAAAAGGTCTGAAGTAACTTGATTTTCCAGAAGCTTTTTCCCCAGCGAGGCTGGCTGGTAGCTGCCCTCGGAGGAGGCCCTTGCCAGGTCAGCATGTCCTCCCCCTGTGTCCTCTGCTGTTAGCCACATTGTTTTCTCTACTCTGTTGGCATGGTCTTTAGTGAGCCTCGCCAGTCAGCCACTAGAAGTGGTGCTCCAGAAGTATCTTCTGTGGACTTCTGCAGAGATAGAGGATCCTTGCAGCCGAATGGGAGTCACAAATGAACCAAAGCCTCAGCTCTCTGGAATCCTTGGGAAGGTCTTCGGCATGGGCGAGGTTTTCAGCTCCCTGAGGATTTACCTTCGGATACTCGAACTGTTAAATTAAGTCGATTCCCAATTTGATTTTCATATTAAAATGTAATGGGCCTTTTCCTAGAAATTTTTAGAAGAAAATTCTTTTTGTCCTTGTCACAGATTTTAAAGGGTGTGATATTGCCAGTGCTTTCTGAGGGGGTGTATGATTTTGCCTTTATACCTGAACTCTCGCGGTTTGCTACGTTATTGTTAGGAGATCGGTTGAAACTTGTAACTGCTGTCAGCACACTTGGCTTCATTAGCCCCTGCCTCTTTCTGATCTGTTAGTACTGATAAACTGGGAAACTAGAAACCACAGAACCGGTTATATTTACTTGTTCACATGTTTATTTCAACATTTGTACCTTCAGAAAATATACGTTCAGCCAGGTGTGGTGCTAAATACTGGGGTTACAAAGGTGAGGGAAGCTGGTTCCTTGTGCTTCAAGAGCCTTCTGGAGAAGCAGGGGGTGCGGGAGTATGGCGGGGGATTGGGTGGAGCACCTCCCCACCAGGCTAAGCTGCGTGTGGTGGAGACCAGGTGGGCCCCCAGTAATGGCGCTGCATTTCTTAATGCACAAAGTGTGTAAACGTCGTTGCACAGTTTTGGCTGCAGAGGCCACTTCCTGTGTCTGTCATGTTCTAGATTGTGAGTACCTATTAGGAGCTGAGCTTCCAGTGAGCAAGATCTTACCTGACATCAGTGACCTCCTGCTCCGCTCAATTTCTATCATTATTAGTGGTGCTATTGAATCACTTGGTCAAGGTGCTAATTCCCAGACCTTCCCATTGTAAAGGCAAAGGCGTATCTTTTTTCCATTACAGAAAGTAAATTTTAGGACAATACCTTGACATGCATGAATGGCTTATTCCCCCCAAACTTCTCACTTAATGTTTTAGAGTCAGTGAGCCTTTCCTGGACCAGTTACCTTTGTTGCAAAATGGTGATTTTTCCAGTTCTAACATTTCTTCTGCATTTGCTAGCTGTCCATGTTCTAGAAAGATTTTCATATCCTTCCTCCCTCCTTCCCTTCCCCCTCCTTCTCATCATTCTCAACTGGATTTTTATTTATTAAATGTATTACAGTCCATTTGAGCCATTATTCTTTTGATATATAAAACTGCCCCGAGTGTGGCTAAGTTGGGGACATTTTCCCACTGGCCCCTGTGCCTGTTCACATTAGACCGTGAACACATCCTTGCTTCCTGACACAAGGAGGTGTCCCGCCCTGTCCCTCCCCACCCCTCCCTTGGAATCCGCCCCCTCTCAAGAAGCTCAGTCCCAGTAAAACTCCAGACACCAGACGGTATGGAACAGGGGCACGTGCTGCTCCGGAGAGGTCATGGCTCCCGGACACTGTCTAGTGGCTGAACCTAGGAAATGGGGCAAAAATGGGCCCTTGTATTGAAGTTTTTCTAAAGTGTTAATCTATCATAAGCTCTTTTTTCTTGTTCATTAGAAACTCCATTATGGTGGTACTTCAAGGTTATCGAAGAACATTTCCTCTTAAAAAAAAAATAAATCTTAAAATCTCTTAGTACCAGTCATTCTTATCTCTACAGAGGGAGAAAGGACAACTTAATCTCATAGTGAAAGGAAAGAGTGCTCAGAAATATTAAATAATTTGCCCAAGTGGACCCTGTCTTTGTACTTTGTGTACTGTTTTTTTCCTTTTTTAAAAGATTTTATTTATTTGAGGGAGAGAGAGAGCATGAATGGGAGCAGAGGTAGAGGGAGAGGCAGGCTTCCCACTGAGCAGGAATCTCAACACTGGGCTCGATCCTGGGACCCCGGGATCATGACCTGGGCCAAAGACAGATGCTTAACCCACAGCCACTCCGGCACCTCTGTGTGCACTTTCTCTCAGTGTGTATGCTACTCCTGGGATCGGAAGGGATCATTGGGGCTACCTTCTGTACTTTCTGGTAGACTTTTATATTGTACATTTGTGATCTAAAAAGCATCCTTAATGTTGCCAATATTTGTAATCTGTTCTGCTTACTTTCAGGTGCGGCTAAATCCAGTCCAGCGTCTAAGCCAGGATCCACACCTTCTCGTCCCTCATCAGCCAAAAGGGCTTCATCCAGCAGCTCAGCATCCAAATCTGATAAAGATTTAGAAACACAGGTCATACAGCTTAATGAACAGGTAACTCATCAGCCCTGGCCAGGTCTCTGAGAGGGGAGGGAGGGAGCAAACATGTCTGAGGTAAGGGAGCGGGGGCAGTAGTTTCAAGCAAGTAGGGATTAAAGAAATAGTTCCGGCAGGTAAAATCAGTGGCCCACTAGGAACAAAAGATGTTAGTCAGAAATCAAAGCGGTACATTAATACAGAAGGACTCAGCCTCACATAAATGCAGGTCCACAGGCCAACATCTCTCTCCCCACCCCCCACCCACACCACCTCAAGGCCCAGTCACCAGCTCCAGGCTACACCACGGCCTCTCTGCCCACTTCCGGCCAGTCTAGATACCATTCACTCTTTCTCCTTCCTTTATATGGCAGCAGCTATTTGTCAGACCTATCCTCTGGGACAGACCCCATGCTGGGTGCTACTAACATAATGGGTAGTGAGAGAGAGACCTTTGACCTTCCCTTCCCTCGTAGGACTGAGAGCAGTGGTCTGAGGTGGGCGATTATGCCGGCAAAGTGAACACAGGACACTTCCCACAGCAGTAGAGGTTGGATGCCACAGAAGCACCAAGCCCAATACTTGGGGGTTAGAAAGGCCCCAGTTGTGTTTTAAGTTGAAAAATGTTCTTTTTTGTCTAAATCTAGCTCTCCTATCATTGAAATTCTCAATATAAAAGTTTAGGAATGATGTCTACCTACCAGTAGCTAGTTTTGCCTAGGATTAGATGTCATCGAAAGGTAATAAAACCACTGGGAGCACAAGGCCGCCTGCAGAAGACGCCTCCCCCGACCTAAGTGAGGAGAGAGTCCTGTATCCTGGCTGCTCCCACCACTGGGAGAGGAGCCTTTATTCATGGTTCTTAGTCTGTTCCCAGAAGAGTGGCCAGGCCGTTCCTGGTGATTAATCTGATTCCTTTTGAGCCAGCACGAGTCTGGAAACAGTTTTGAGATAACTGTATATTTGCAGTCAGGAGTCTAGTTTAAAAGCGGGGGTCGCTTAGGCATGTCTTTACAATTCTGATCACTTTAATGAAAATGGTGAACCCCAGAGTCATCCAGTGGGTACGACTTTGATTTGGAAACTGTGGAATGTTCCAACTACCTGCTGATTCTCAGTTTGAGCCCATACGGAATTTCTAGTAGTAGGTTCTTCTTAAATAAGGCTGGTGGGACAGCCTCAGTGAGCCGTGGGCCACATGCCCAAGGCTCCGAGCAGATCCAAACAGACCTAGAGAGAATCAGGCGTGGGTCTCTGATGCTTTAGATTTATAACCCTTTCTCCTTAGGAACCCAAGTTCTTTTGGTATCTTTATTACCTCTCATTCTGTCACGATCTCTTTCCTCCCTGTGGTCTCCCTCTACCACACCCAAGTTTCTAACCTTCCAATCCAAAGTATAACGACATGGAAACCTCAAGATCCTTCCTGCCCTTCTCCCACTTGGCCTTAGCCAGACAGACCCCCTTCCTCTCCTTGGGCTGGCTCCGTGCTCCCATTAGCTGTCCAGTTACTCAAAGAGCCTCTCATCCCCCAGAGACCCAGAACTCATCTTCTCGCCCAAAAACGTCACTCTAACGGGGAGAGGGAGAAGAGTGAGAGGAGCTTTCCAATGATCTTATAATTCCTTTGTTACTTCCAAAGGGCTTCACTGCCCCTGTCTGCCCCATGCTCACCAAGGAGGGCTATGTCCGTTCGCCTCCCTCACCCCCACGCAGCCCCTCCGAGGGAAGGTCACACGCCCTAAATTGTGAGCGTTCTTCCAACTGTTCACTGAACACTGACTCTGGATCCATAGCCCTGTTTCTGTGGTCTCCCTCCGTTTTCTGTCCCGGGGAACAAGGGGGCCTTGCTGATGCTGGCGGGGAGCCACAGGGCATCACTGTGCAAGGACGGAGGACTCCAGGACGAGGAAGGGCTGGGTGGAGATGCCTCGGCTGAAGAGTGAATTACAGTCGTAATAGAGCAAGTGATGAGTGCCATAAACTTGAAGAATTCTCATTTACTTGGCCTCCTGCCTCTGTTCAGGCAGTCTCCCATGACAATTCCAGCGATAGAAACAAATCAAAAGACAGAGGGGAGGGGCGCCTGGGTGGCTCGGTTGATCCGTTGAGCACCTGACTCTTGCTTTCAGCTCAGGTCTTGATCTCAAGGTGGGAAGACAGAGCCCTGCGATGGGCTCCTGCTGGGCGTGGGGCCTGCTCAAGATCCTCCCTCCCTCTCTTCCCGCACCCCTGCTCGCTCTTTCTCTCTTAAAAAGCAGGACAAGATGACAACTAAAATCCTGAGGGCTGTGTGTGGAGCGCGGCTCAGCAGACAGGCAGTGGGCGGTGGGGGGGGGGGTGTCACCGCCGTGCTCAGGGGCCCCTCGGGCTGGAGAGTGGGTGCTGGTTGGCCCTGGGCAGACACGGGGGGGCGGGGTGGGCAACAGAGCTGGGAGGACACTGAGAGGGAGGGGAGAGGACTTGCTCTTCTTGTCTCTTCCTCTTGACATACTCAGGGGTCCGTCCCCAGTGTCACTTCCACCGCTTTGGCCTCTGCGGTGATACCTCAGGTTTGGCCTGGCATCAGCTCCTGGGACTGGGAACGTGGACTTTTCTTGGCCACTTCACCTGTCCTCATACACTCCAGCCCCTGTTGGTCTTTATTGGGGATGTTCACAGCTGTGCCTCCATTCCCCGGCACATCTGGAGAACCACCAGAGGCCAGCCTGGGCTGGAATTTTCTCCAGAAGCCTCAGCCCCTGTATGCTGTACAGACCACAGCTCTCTCGAGAGGCAGCAAACCTGGTTTCCATGGGTTGGATGCATCCAGAGACCTTCCTTGCCTCGTCTGGGGAGAGCTGGCAGACTCAGACACCTGAAGGGCCACGGTCTATCTGCTGGCACCACCGCGGGCTGCAGAGGGACCCGGTGGCCAAGCCTCAGGAAGGGGTTGGTTGGTTTTACAACAAGGAACGATTTCTGGAATTAGGGAAGTTTTCTTCTTCCTCTACTTAAGGCTTCTGGTGGCCTTCAGGTTTTACAAATAACCCAACCATCTTATCAGAAATAAAGGGAAAGCTAGTGAGAGGCTCAGCTGCTTTGAGAGCCGCGTGTGAGGGGGTCTGCGAGGTGAGCTCTGAGGGGCCATATCGCTGGGTCTTGGGCCCAGTGTGCAGGAAGGGGACGGATGGATCAGTAATTCCAACCAGATCAATAGCATGTACGAAAGCCCAGAATTATCAGAGAAGAAAATTTCCCCTTCCAAAGGTAATTTTTAGAAATTCTGTTAGGGTGATTTTAGTACACTGAGTGAGACTTCACCTGAGGAGGAGCATGAGTGATTTAATTTACCTCCTAAATGATATTGTCTACATAAATCTAAACAGACAGGACTTTAAAAAAAAAGAAAGGATTCCCAGGAAGCAGGCACAGTGTGATGGTTTGGGCCCGTGTGTACCTGATGTGCCCATTTAGGATTGGACACCCAGTCTGTTGACGCCACTGTCCGTGTTCTTCAGCCCAGGTGTTGCCTCCTTCCTACACCATCTGTCACCACTGTGAGAGGCCGCACAGCCCTAGTGGAAGGACCTGGAATCGCATCCGGGGGGAAGAGGGAATGAAGGGCTGTTTGGCTGAGGGCACGGGGCTTCCTTTTCTTCTTCCTCCCCTGCACTCCCTGCAGTGGCCCCAGAGCCAGAACCAGAGGACTTCAACCCGATCCCTCAGCAGCCTCTCCGTCTCACCCAGTTGTCCTTGTGTAACTGGGACCCCGTTTCTCCATAGAAAGCATCGGTCTAGGATGCTCAGGGACATTTATGAAGGGCTCCAAAACGAAGGGTGGCTCTTCTGAAGAAAGGAGGGTCCTCGGGATACATCTAAACTAACCACAGCAGCAGCCTCTCTGCCCTGCCTCCCCTCCCTTTCTCCAGAGGATGAACAGGGTAGGAGAAGGATGTGCTGTAGCCCGTGTTAGCAGGCAAGGAGGAAAACTTGCTCGGAGCCCGTATGCCACCGTGTTGAGCAGAAGAATCCGTCCAGCAGTGGTTACGAACATCCGTTGGCAGAAGGGACGACTGGCCTGCTGGCGGAGTTGACCTTGTGGCCAAGGCTCGAGCTCCGTTGCATCCGTTGTTCCCCGTCTATACAGAAAGGCGTAGTTGCTCACGTTTCTTATACTGTATTTTGGGTTTTCTTTCCTTCTACCCCCACTCCCTTGCAGGTACATTCATTAAAACTTGCCCTCGAAGGTGTGGAAAAGGAGAGAGATTTCTACTTTGGCAAGTTGAGAGAGATTGAGCTACTCTGCCAAGAACACGGGCAGGAAAACGATGACCTTGTGCAGCGACTAATGGAAGTCCTCTATGCTTCGGAAGAACATGTAAGTGTGAGGAGAGCCCTTGACTGCTGCGTTCTAAAGCGATGTCGTTGGTCAGGGCACAGTGAGCAATGGGCCTTCAGATGCCCTGGGATCTCGGAGAATGAGGACTCCGTGCATTGGTCATTCCCAGAGGAATAAGTATCACTATCACGTGTATTCATGAATCCATCTGGGAAGAGATGAGTGGCCAGGGCTGGGGGAGGAGGAGGACTGACTGAGACAAATAGGGTGATGCAGCCAGGTACCAAGTGGTTTTCAGCTCTGAGCAGCGGAGCAGCAAGAATGTGTGTAAGATTCTTCCTGACAGAACAGAGTATGGTTAGAGGAAGAATTCGTCTAAATGTTTTTCCCATCCCCATCAGCCTCACAACTGCCTGTTTTTATTGCGGCGCTGGTTGTCTTGGTTCCTCATTGGCAGTGCAGACCAGCGCTACGCAACAGCCCTTAGCTGAAAAATATTTTTAGAAGGCCTCCTCTGGGGGTGACTGTCTCACTCAGTCGGAAGAGCCCTGCAGCTCCTGATCTCAGGGTCATGAGTGCAAGTCCCATGTTGGGCAGAGAGATTATGTAAATCTTAAAAAACAAAAATTTTAAAAAAAGAAAGACGGCCTCCTCTCTGGGGAGGACCTTACTAGCAAGGCTTCTCCTCAGGCGTGTGAGGGGGAGCGGTGGGAGGGGGAATCCCAGCATGTGGATTCCATCCCGGTGATGGAAAGCAGGTGTGAGGAACAGCCGAGGAACGAGACTCAAGGGCAGGAAGGGAAGAGCGGGGGAGAGATGAGTGAGGGGCTGGGCAGCAAGGCAGGAGTGGGAGCCTGACCAGGAGCCCCCCCCTTACCCCCGTGGAAGGTGTGAAAGAGGGGTCTGGGCTGGGGTTTCAAGCTCTTCCCTAGGCCAGGCTGCAGCTGGTGGAAGCGTCTGAGGCTATGGAACTTGGACACCCAGGGCCCCTCCCAGGGTTCTGGGGGTGAGCTGTTTTTGTCACTTCCACCCACTGGGAACAAGACACCGGCAAGTTTACTTTAGGACTTATTCCAGCCCAATACCAGACAAATGTTTACTCCTTGTTAGATCTGAAATCCTAGAGATGAGATTTTCTAAAACAGCCCAGGGTTTGAGGCCTCCTCGCTACATTTTTGTTCCTTCCCCCAGCCCATATTTTGTTTTGTTTTGAAGCCTCTTTCTCCGTTATCATTGGCTCAGACTGTACATCTTGAAGCACTGAGAAGCTTCCTGTCCAGGTCCCAGAGGCAGAGATGGCTTCACAAAATACGGTTCTCAATGTTTTCAGATCCGATGGCAGAAACGTCCTGATTTCTAGTGTGCCGGCAGCAGCCCGAATGCTTGTGGCTAGAGTGTTGCTTGCTTATTAGAGGCTAAAGCCAACCGGTCTCCATGGCGCCCCCATCTGAAGGACCAGGCTCACTGACAGAGGAAGGCAGCGGCAGCATCAGCACGTCCCAGCTCTGTGCTGTGGGCAGGAGAACCCTTCCGACAGCCACCTCACTCCTGGTCTTGTCCCAAGAGGGAGTTATTGTGCCAGGACCTGCTCAGGTGCCCTGCAAGCTCAGAGCTGACATGGATCCCTGAGCTCTGGCTCACAGCCAGCAGGGCCGGCCCTGGGTGAGAGTTCCTGACTTCTGAGTGTGACCTCAGGGGATTCCGCCCCATGCCTGTTGTTCGGTTAAATACAGACGCACCCTAAGTTGCGTTTCAGGGACAGGTGTTTGCCAGAGAGGCTTCTTCTCTAAGTCTTTATTTGGTGATGGCTGGTCTTTGATTCTTGGGAGTCAAACAATCCTAGAATAGAATGTTTGGAAGATGTGGAAATCCAGATGGGTGTTTGCGTACAGAAGTAAACAGGGGTGGTTCACCGTTGTAGAAACCTAATGGAAGTTTCCAAAGCAGATCACCAGACCGCCTTCTCGTGCCCCTCTTTATCATCCTCAGGATCTTTTTCCCTTTGGGGCCACAGGTATCTGGACTTAGTCATTGCTTAGCTGCTGCCTTGTCCGTCTGTCAGCTGAGGTGCACCTGCTTATATAAACAGGCACTTAATTCCCAAAGCACTGTCACAAAAGTCACTGTTGGGTGATCTAAAGATTCTCTCCATGCAACCGAGAGCTCTGGGGAAGAGCCTGTATTTCTGTCACTGGCCTAAGGCTTGGGTGGACAGAAAGGGACAGAGGCACTGCCTCAGCGAGGGGCCAC
Organism: Neogale vison; assembly: GCF_020171115.1. NCBI lineage: Eukaryota > Metazoa > Chordata > Mammalia > Carnivora > Mustelidae > Neogale > Neogale vison. The sequence continues at coordinate 160,769,244 of NC_058093.1, read as the reverse complement.
TGACTGGACTATGTCAGTTATGACCCATGCGGTAAGAGAGGCATAAACTTGTGTGGCGAGCCTACAACGACAGCCCGGAGTGACAAGCAGATACTCTAGAGAAGAGCACGTTGGGGTGGGTGTGAAGAATGATGGGGAAGAGCAGCTGCACAGAGCTAGGGAAGGGAGAGGATTGTGCAGGCAGAGGAAACCGGGTGGGCACAGCCCTGAGCCAAGAACGGCCAGGTGTGACCGGGGCACGTGAGCCTCCTGAGTGCCCTCCGCCCCATCAAGTCGGGAGCCACCGTTAACTGTCCTCCTTCCTTTGCCCCCATTTTCCTCCTATGGTAGGCAAGAGCCTTCCCACAGGCTTCCAACTTGCTTCTCTTTCCACTGAGATCATGAGAATGATGAACTCTAGGCTCGCTCACAGCCAAACCTTGAGAAAGCTCTGATGATAGGCAAACACTAGAATTTAGCCCGTAGTGCTCCAGGGCATTGTCTGGCATAGGTTTTGCCTGGCTTCCACTTCCATGCGGGTTTCAGTTGTTCCTTTTCATGGAGGGCATCAGAAAATTTTTCTTCCTGGGAGCTTACCTAGGCTGGTGTGAGCTAGGAGCACTTGGCTGTGATACGTAGTCCAACCGCCTCAGCCTTCCAGATCTGTTCTGCAGACCTTCACACCGCCTTAACCTGCACCCCTAGCATTAGCAGTCCCTTGATAAGCTGGGAGGTTTGCACTTTATCCTGGTAAGAGTCTGGAGTCCACAGTTCCCGCAGGCAGATGACGTGAGAGCTGCCCTTGGCCCGCTGCAGACAGCAGTGCCCCCTGGCTTGACAAGTAGGAAGGGGAGACCAGTGATGAGGTCTGAACTCACGGGTTCCTGGTCCCACAGCTTGTTACAGGCCCATGGTGTGGTATCCAAGTCTTTGACTTTCAGTCCTGGGTTAACCCCATTATCGCGCAGTTAACTCCCAACTGTGCTGTAAGCAAATGCGATCTTCTTTAAAATGTCAAACAGATCCTCAGGTCTGAGACCTCCCGTGCACCTAACACACACTAAACAACTAAGGAACGCACACTTGCGGCCTGCTACAGTCCTAGCTGGAGGAAAGGCAGGTACCGCACTAGCAGTACAGAGTTAGGGTGATGGATGAAATAGCATCCCTGACCCCACTCAGGGCTGCGGTGCATCGCCTGACCGAAGCCAAGCCAGGACGTGAAGCTGGGAGTAGTTGACCCTGGGGAGAGGGTAGGGGAGCAGCGTCAGGAAGGAACATGTGGCAGAATGGACGCCGGGGAGTTCCCAGGTTCCCACTCCTGGTAAAGACCCATGACCACTAGACTTCTTTTTGGCCCCTAGACAAGAGGGAGAACACTCACTGGGAGAGGGCAATGGCTTGCGTGGTCTTGTACCATGCCCACAGATACTCCCCTGCTCCCCTAGGAATGCCACTGTCAGTTGAGGTGCTCTCTTTCGGAGCAGCGAGGACCACCCTCCTCTCTCACACAGCCTGTAGGCCAATCTGCTGCCTCGGAGGCTGCACTGAGGGCCCAGGGGTGCAGGGCAGGGGAGGACATTCTGAGGCCAGAATCAAATACGGTTAAGCCATGAAGGAGTCGGGGGGCCCTGAAGACAGAGTGTGGGCAGAGCAGGATCTTGGGCCTTGGCACATCGTGGTGGAGTAGTTCTGGGGGATGGGAAGAGGGATGGTCCTGGGCATGGGGAGAGCTGACTGTTACTAAACATTATGCCTCTGGACCCCGAGCTGTAAGGGATAGGGCTAGATTGGAACCAGGGTCTTCAGTGTGATGTTCCTTTCTACTGTTGTCACAGAAAAGGTTAAATTTTTAAAATCTTTCCATTTCTAGAATATATTTCAAAGAATTCTCCCACCATGAAATATTTGCAGCTCACAATAGGTGTTATGAACAGCCCAATATTGTAGGCACCTTCCCTTCTTGAATTCCTTGACTCCTCTGTTGGATTTAGGGACTCCACTTACTCACCGATCAGTGAAGCTCTTGGGAAACTGTTAAATAGGTGCCTCTGTTATAATTCTCCATTGTAGAGATGGGAAAACTAAGGCATACGGTGGTTGAGTAACATGCTCATCTATTCCTGGGTCCTCAGGGATTTCTTCCTCTCAGCGCAACCTGTACCAAGTTGGGAAGTAAGCAAGTGTGACACAGATGGGTGAGGTCCCATCCCTGACTTGAGTAACCTGAGGCCACCGTGTTGGAGACACATGAGCTTCCATGCCCGAGTTTTGTAGCTAAGGAGGAAACTGAGTGCTGCCGGCCCAGGGAAAGCAAGCATCGGGGCTCAGGGGAGAAGACCCTACCGTGGCTAGGGGGCTGGGCCTGCCCGGGGCTACAGGGCATAGACCTGGCTGGAAGGCGGGTGAGGTACTGGGGTTGAGAAAGGAGCGAGTGTGGCTGGTGTGAGGCCGCCAGCACTCCTGTGGGTCCCACGTGCGTTCCTGAGGGAGCAGTGGCCCTCCTGGCTCGGGAGATAAGAGCCGCTTGCTTCCTGTGTCAGAACATAACAGAAGTTGCAGATGCAGCCAGCCAGGGCTGATGTTCCCTGGAGCGGTGCTCATGGGGGTTAGAGGAATGAATGAAAGGGTTCTAGAATACCTCCACCCTCTGGCTCCTGTCCCTGAAGTACCTACAGTCCAGAGGGGGTCTCCGTAGGTGCAGGTCCTCCTGCCTCTCTCTGGCTTTCAGCCCAAAGCCCGTCCTCCGCGTTAGGGGACTCCTCCTCCAGAATGACTTCAGGGTGTGCGCCCCTGAGGGGCAGGGCTCTGCGTCGTGCCGCACGCTTGCTGCCAGGTGAAGACCTTCTTACTAGGAGCGTCATTCCAAGGGAGACTCCGGATTCTGAAGTCTGGTGTTGACGCTGGAATGACAGCACAGGAAAAAAAATCTATGACTCCCCATACCTTCGGGAAAAGGAATTTCCCTCGTTAATACTCCGGCCCTCCTTGTCATTGATAGCCGTGACAATTCGCAGACATCCCAAAGTCCTTGAGCCATGGCTGCTGACCCCTCTGCCGCCCTCCCTTGCCTTATGACTCCGCGGGGGGCGTCTCCGCAGCGGAGGAGTATCCGATCCCCCACAGGGTCTGTTTCAGTAAAGAGTGACCGGGCAGGAAAGGAAGCCAAAGCATTGCATCGCCTGGCAGGGTGGGGCTGACCCTCCACCACCCACAGTGGCCCAGGGCTCTGCCTTTTCACAGCAGGTTCTCCCGTGTGGTCATGATGCTTTGGAGGCCGTGCCTTGGTTGACTTTTTCACGAGGGTAGAAATGTGTCCATGAAGGAATGTTAGGTGCGTCACACCTGACCACTGTGTTCTAGAATGACGAGTCCTTGGAGAGGGGAAGCAGCGGCATCTGGGGGTGCATCGGCTCGGAGAGTGGGAGAGCCCTGGCTGACAAGGGGGGTCCTCGCACATGCTGTCTGGGGAGAGGGGGTGCGCTGGACGCTGCGGGGCCTCCAACCCAGTCCGTAGTTCCAGCTGAAACCTCTCCCCCTGTCTGGCAGGAGGGCCACCCGGAAGAGGCCGAGGCTGAGGACCAAGTCCATGACCAGCAGCCCCAGCAGCAGGAAGAGTACTGAAGCGTCCTGGCCCCTTGCGCCTTCAGCTGTGCGTGGGAACTTTTCTTCTGGAGAAACGTGTGGCCTCAAGCTCAACAGAAACCAGTCGTTCCCAGTCTGCCGTTAACATCAACGCACTGTTGCATCCGCCAGCCACCGCGCTCGGTTCCCATTTCCTTTGCCAAGACCCGTTAGCAGCCAGCCGTTGGGCGGCCTGAGAGGTCACGGGGTCACATACCTACCACTTCACCACTTGGCTGCTTGGGATTGATTCTGCTCTTCTCATTTCTTTCCGGAACAACTCTCCCCATCGCCCCACCACCACCCCCTTTTTATCCTGGTGTGAAACAATGGTAATTTGATATATGGTATTTATATTGGCATTTCTCAACCAGTGTCACTAGATGTCACACATTCGTGGTGCTTTGATGTTTGCAAGTCTAACCTCTGAACGTAAATTTGGTCAAATGATAAATTGGAGCAAAGGGAAAGAGATCCTTGATATGAAAGCCATAAGGACAGTGACTTGTTTTATAGGGAAAAAGTTTCCCCCTCGACTCCCAACACTAAAGGGAAAAAAAAAAAATGGAATCAAAACTAGGACTTCAGGGCCCAGCAGTATTTCTCCCCGAGCGCAGCAGACGGCCACACAGTTAGTTTCGAAAGACATTCACTCGAGGACACCCCCATCCCCACTTCACCCTCCGACTGCTTGCCCTCCCCTCCCCCACCCGGGTTCTCATGCTTTTTTCTTTCTCAGGGTCCTCTTTGGTGGGCAGCCACTCTCCCCAAAAGCTGTCATCAATTACCTATAGTCCAGAGGGGGTCTGCGTAGGTGCAGGTCCTCCTGCCTGTCTCTGGCTTTCAGCCCAAAGCCCGTCCTCCGCGTTAGGGGACTCCTCCTCCAGAATGACTTCAGGGTGTGCGCCCCTGAGGGGCAGGGCTCTGCGTCGTGCCACACGCTTGCTGCCAAGTGAAGACCTTCTTACTAGGAGCGTCATTCCAAGGGAGACTCCGGATTCTGAAGTCTGGTGTTGACACTGGAATGACAGCACAGGAAAAAAAATCTATGACTCCCCATACCTTCGGGAAAAGGAATTTCCCTTGTTAATACTCTGGCCCTCCTTGTCATTGATAACCATGGCAATTCGCAAATAGAGGAAACATTAATGAATTAAAAGCATTCCTTATTTTTTTAACTAATATTTGCACATTTTCTTAGTATCTTCCCAAATCTCTGCCTCTCTTATTCCTCCGACAGATGGTATCCCTTCCTGGATCATTCATTTCACTTGGTTTCCTAACTTTAGATGTACTTCACTTGTTATTTGACTTAGCAGGTGCAAGAACAACAAACAAGTGTGCCCGCCCCACTTGCCTCTTAACTGAAAAGCTTAAAATAAATTTCTGAAATATGTATCCGAAAGCTTTGACATTTCTTTATTAATTGATGGAATACTAATTCTAAATTCTAGCATTGGAGCTTGCCACCAAAAGAAGTCTTCCCACAATCTCTCGCAGCAAAGTGGTATTTGAGTTACCGGTGAACACGATGGCTTGTATTTGTGAGGTTATTACAACGCACTGTGCATAACTGGACAGACGTTCTGTGGTGTTTGGTTTCCCTTCCTTCTCTCTCCCGCCTGCTCTGCGCGGCGGCGGCAGCTCCCTTCTCTCAGGCTGGACAGCCTGGCTCTCGGCAGTGACATCCTCCCGCACCTGGGTACAGGTGGTGGTTGTGCTATGCTCGGCCGCACGCTTACCGTTGTGGTCCCTCCCGGCCATTTGTATGGACCTTCCTTTTGTAAAAATCGCTCTTGTACAGAGGCACAGTAAATAACTCTACGCGCAGAGCATGCTTCGGTGGTTGCTAGGCAGAGACATCTCAGTGATGCCCAGTGCCTGGTAGACCGTGGCCGGAATTGCCGGCATGGGGGTGGGTGTGATGATGGCGGAAGTTGCCTCAGCCTCGCGGGGGGACAGCTGCTCTGCCTCCCCCTGGTGCCCCAGGCTTGTCAGCTAGGAAACCTACTGGCCAGATACCTTCCCTTTCCCAGGTGGTCGTCCTTGATTCTCCATCCCAGGTCTTAGCGCCAGCTCCTCACGGATTTAGAGAAGCGTTCCACATCCTTCTTTCTGTCCGCATCTGACCCCTCTTCCAGCGTGCCGGGTGGTGTGCGACATCACGGATATTTGGGGGAATCTTGAACCGCTAGGATTCTCCGTCGTCTTGGGCCGCACCCCAACTTCTGTGCAGACCACCTCCTTCCCCAGGGCCACTCCTTTCTCCCCGAGGCCCACACCCCATCATCCTCCCATCTCGGCATCCAGGGCACGCTTTCTTCCATGGCCACCCCCATCACACGTCCTCACGCCGGGCTGAGAAGCATCCCTTTGTGGGCTCTGCCTGCCCTCGCAGAAGCCGGACTTCATTCTTGGCCACGCAGCTGTGGCCGGTGATAGCACTTCCGCTGCTCGTGTCAGATAGGAAGTGATTGAAGCAGGGGGCAGAGAGAGAGCCCGTCTTCTTTCTAAGCAGAAAAAACCAGACAAACACCTTGTTGACCAGAGAGAAGTAAACTCCAGAAGGGAACCAAGAACTCCTCCCTTCCCTGGTGAGTATTTCCATTATTCCGTTAAGGTTTAATATGCATTCAGATTACTTTTACTAAATAGTACACCATAAAGCTTTTGTTATATATTCAATGTAAACTGAAAGGAATGTAAACATATGTATTGTTAATTATAAATAGATAAGTAATGACATCATAGATGAAAAAGTCTTATTCAGATGTATCACATTCATTTTACATTACCCTATTGTCGCATGGTAGGATAGTTTTTTTGTCTCTGAATATGTGAATAACTTGACTTGCGTTTATCTTTTTACATATTTAATAAAAAAAAGTATATGTTAAAAGGACCGGACTTACAGATTCTTACATTTTTATGCCAAGGGTTTCCTTCCGAGTGAGCATGTGTGTGTGAATAGGTTGTTTATTGGAACCCCATATCTACTTACATTTTCTTATGATTGACCGGGACATGGTCGGGGGGCGGCTTGCTTTTATTGATGGCAAATGTTTTAACAGGAATTAAAGATCAGTATCTGATTTCAAATGTAGCAGCTGTGATACCTTTTTAAAAACTTTACCAAAAAAAAGACAAGCCATCCACTTAGGGAAGATTGCTCTCCCAGGCAAACAGAAGCCTCGTTCCGCAGCCCCAGCCTGCTCCACACGGGCGAGATGGGGCTGGGCAGGCAGGAAGCTGGGGGAACAGCAGGCAGATGTTTCGAGGCTTCCTGGCAAACTGACCTGGGATCAGCAAACGCTCTCAGGTTCTGCACATTCTTGCGTTCTAGTTTGACGATCTGGACCAAGTGATGGTTTAGCCACACCAATTGAATACCAATAGGCACAGGAATAGGTGGAAAAAAAGTCTTAGAAGTGGCCCCGTGAGCCGCCCGGAGAGGCTGGAGAGCAGGGGACAGCAGCGTGTGGGACACTGTGCCCAGGAGCTGGCAAGGTACAGAGGCTCAGCCGGGGTCCTCTCCACCCTACCAGATGCCAGCCTGCCCGAAACTGCTTTCCGGCGCCACCTAGAGGCCGGTTTGGTTTCTAGACTATCCTTCGGAGACGATTTTCCATTCACTTGCTTCTAGGCCCTTTAAAGAGCAGAGAAGTGGGAAAAGGACAGAGGAGAAAGATACTACCACCCTTCTCCATCTACACTCATGTCTGCACCAGGTAAGTGTGTGACGGAAGTCGGAGCCCTTACCTGGGTTGTGAAAGTTCCTGCTCAAGACACATCTGTGTTTGTATTCCATTTGCCAACCCTGGGGTTTTAAACACTAGATCTCACACTTAGACATCTGCACACGCACAGTCCAGAATACGTGTACTCCATCTGACTTGAAAGGCACACCAGGGGACTCTAGGAAACACATCACTAATGGTACAAAATGGGTGGAATGACAGGTTTGCTCCATTTATTAAATCTGAGATCATCTCTAAAAATTGAACATGTTCCTATTGGGACTGTGGGATTATGGGCAGGCCCATGAGTTGGGGGGAGGGGGGCAGTGGACAGAAAGGAATTCATGTAATTCCACTGAAATTCAAGTTCTACAGTGCCAGTTCTCTAAAATGAAACCGGTGACTTCATTGCTGGCCTTCCTAGCCCTCCTCCTCCCTGCTAGACACGTTCCTGTGATCCTTCCAGCCACTATCACGCACAGACACCACCAACCCAGCCTCTTGGCCCTGACGCCATGTTGCCAGACCGTGCGATTGAGACCGCAAGGCAGCCCAGTTTTGGTGAGCTGGGAACTCAGATTTTCACCACTCACTGAAAGAGCTCTGCTTTATTGCCTAATGGAAGGCAAACCTTAAGATCCACCGAGCTCTAGAAGAGTCCTCACATGGCACCAGAACTTGAGATCACAGGCCTGCCCAAGGGTAGGACCCTCCCTCCCCAGCCCTCACACCCTGTACAGGTAGGACTGACACAGAAGGTTTGCTGAGATCTCCCGCCTCCTGTGTTGCCATGAGGATTGTGGAAGGCCCAGCCAAAGCTTCTTTGTTGAATGCACTTTTCTTTTTCACTGAAAATGTTGACTTTTTAGCTAGTCAAGCTTTACTTCTTAAACTGGTCGCCCGTGGTATTTTGTAACTATTTTCTTAAGACTGAGTATAAGTGAAGTGTTTTTAAAATAACATATCAATGTATATCTGAACTTATAATATTCAATAGAAACTAGTCCAGTACCTGAATAGGTTCTTTTTTCAGAACAAAGTACACATTTCCTTCTGTATACCAAATGTCCCTCGTTTTTACATTTTATTATGTCTTGAAGGTTATCTGTATAATTTTTTAGGTGTGTTTATTTTACTAAAATGTTTTAGTCAAATTTGATTGCCCTCACACATTAATTTCTAACCTTTAGAAATTAGAGAAGTTTTGAACAATGAGTTCCCATAAATGCACTCACAATTTTAATCTGACCGAAACAGCTTACTACTAGGATGCTCTCTCTTCCAATCTGACGTATTTATTATATAGATGAAATATGACCTTCTCCCAATGAAACCTTTTTTTTTTTTACCAACTTTGAAGTTTTTCCAGAGAGAAACTATAGAAAATCACCTTAAATGTCAGTCTCTCAGAGGCTAAGCTCTCTCACATGAGCAAAAAATGGGGGAGGGGGCCAAGAAGAAAAATGTAAATTTTACCTCAGAACATTTTCAATTTTTCTTGAGAGAGATTTTGAGGGACGCCTGAGTGGCTCAGTGGGTTAAGCCACTGCCTTTGGCTCAGGTCATGATCCCAGGGTTCTGGGATCGAGTCCCACATCGGGCTCCTTGCTCGGCAGGGAGCCTGCTTCTCCCTCTGCCTCTGCCTGCCTCTCTGTCTGCCTGTGCTCACTCGCTCTCTCTCCCTCTGTCTCTGACAAATAAATAAATAAAATCTTTAAAAAAAAAAAAAAAAAAAGAGAGAGAGATTTTGAAATTAGTGTCCCAGAATGCTAACTGGTCACAGCTAAGATATTATCAATACAACATCCAAGGTCATCTAGCTTTCTTTTTGAATTTTGTTAACAGTTACTCTAAGATGTAAAACACAATTCCTTTTTAATAGGCACAGAATGAACCGTTGTATGTGCCATACATACATCTCTAAAAAGGCTCAAATGTAATTTTCTCTTCTGAGAACATGATGTGGGAAATGGTAGACAGGTGGTTTTATCTCCCTCTCTTCACTAAGCAAAGGCTTGACAGTGTAGATACTCCCTTGTCAAAACACAGTTTTGTTAGCCTCTGAGTATTAAAAAGGTGCTCCAAACACTTATTTGAAAACACTCCTAATAGCCGGTTTACGTGCAATTTTAAAACAGTCTGCCAGACCACACAGCCATAAAGTCAGCACATGATATGATGAAAAAGCCTCATGTAACTCCTGACTCTGCTGAGGAGAAAGTTGGCCATACTCGAGCATCCCGTGCTTTGGTGCTCTGTCACCCACACTGGTCTGTTACCCACACTGGTTTGCAGGTCGTGAAAGGCCTCTGCCATCTTCTGATAGGACTATGCTCCCTTCCACAAAGAGAACAGAGTGATGCGTTTCTGTGGAGAACTCCCCCAAAACCTGATGTGGGTGTGCCTTGGGGCTGAACTTACTGACTTTTTGAAGACCTAGGAGGAGGGCGCTGGACCAGTGGTGCCTGTCAGAGCTACAAGAGCTTTCAGCTCCCTCATCGTTCCCTACTTGTCCAGCTCAGTGGCAGTCCCCTTACATGATTTTCCTACTGAAGGAAAGAGCAGGAAAGACTGCAAAGGGGACAGTGGTAGAAGAGGTGATCTCTCTTCCTTTTTAAAACATCTTAAGAATAATCCAGTATCCTTCAAGTCACTTGATCCTATTTTGAGAACAGCATGGTTGGGGGGGCCGGGCTGGGGGTGGTGTTGTGAGGTGGATTTGATCCTGTCCTCAATCCAGGTTCGACTCAACAAGAACAGATTAGCTTGAGGCAGGAGCTGTGTGCTCACTTCAAAGAACAGGCAAGGTAAGAACCCAGGCCCTGGGGAGGGGGGCCCCGGCAGCCCAAAGCCAGCTGAAGTGGGCAGGAGGCAAAAGGCTGGCAAGAGGATTTCCGCCAAGGCTGCAGCTTTAGCAGAAGAGAAGCCCACAGCTCCACGTGTCTTGTCCATGGAAGATCTTCGGTCAGGGATTCCATTAACATTGCTCCTCTGGAGAAACCATGCCCTGGGAACCAGAGAAGGAACCAGCTGCTGCTTCCCAGAAAGGGTGTCTACTCCTGGTCACATTTCTTTACTGACAAGATTCCTACATTTAAGTATTGACTCAACTGTGCTCCCAAGAGGAAATAAGAGAGGAAAATTACCAAATGTAGACACTCTTTAAAACATGTATCCAGAAAAGGTTAATACTACCTCAGAAAGACCCAAAAGAATTTTTTTGGCTAAAGAAAGGGGGGAGGGGAGAGTTTTTTTATTTTCTCCTCTAATTTAATGGTTTTAAAAGCTGAGCACAAACCATGGATAAAGCACAAGTCAACAGCGACTTTTTACTCCTGATATCCCATCCCTGTCCCTCAGTTACTCTAATGGAACTCTGAAAGAAGAATGTTCTGCATCCATCCATCCCTGCCTCAGTCCAAAAAAAAAAAAAAAGGTAAAGCGGTTTATTTTTTTAAAATCATACACTCCATATAGAAGTGAGGAAATCAGAGCAAAGGGAAGTGAGGGAAAAGTAAAAGCAGAAGTACGGTTAGTATCCTCACAGATGCCCTGAGGTCTTCTAGACTTTACTAGGAAGAAGGGGGAAAATTACCACTGAGCTTCCTAGTTGCCAACATCAAGAGGTAAGTAACTGTTACTCAATTTAAAGTCCATAACCTGAAAACAGTTACTTAAGAGTGCAGATACTTAGATCTTAAGAGAAATTTCTGTGGCTCCTAAGAAGAAATTAAATGATGGAGGGAGCCCGACCTTCACCGCATCTCATAGCTAATATAGTGATGTTCTGGGAGGCATCAGGACTATCCCTGATGACATAATGGCAAAATGCAATTCGGTAAAAACCAGTCTACCAGGGACCTAAACTGTCTATGCACAGAAATCACTCTGGAGTGTCAGGCTTCATCCTAGGAAAAAAGCGGGGGGGGGGCATTGTGAGCACCCCACGGTTCCAGGTATTCCTGTACCTATGGCAAGTGGCCTGGACCAGCTCCTTTGTTCCTGGAGGGGTCTTCCGGTGACTTCTGTCCCTCCAGTTAAGCTCTGAGATTAGTAAATAACCCTCCCAACATAGCCCTGGGTATTTTTCGAACTGCTGCTTTTGTGCTATATTTCCATGGGCTGTTTGTTACCTATTTCTTTAGGGGCAGGGATGCATTTTCCTTTTCAGAGCAGAGCCCACTGATTTTTAAAATTCCAAGATTTAATCCTGCTGGTTTTAAGAGCTCATGAAATTTGGCCCTTCTGGTTCTCAAAGCCCAAGTTTACCGGGCTTCATCTTCTCTGTGCAGGCTCCCCAGTGTGACTGACTTTCTCTCCTCTTCTCTGTGCCCACGGCTCCCCCAACAGGGGACTGCCCTGCAGGTCCTTTTAGCTCCCCTCCACATCCCTACCATTCCTTACCCTCTCCCATGTGGTCTCTTCTCTACATTTAGCTGTGGAATTTATCCTGACAGTCTTGGGGTCATTGTAAGGGTCTCACTGAGGTCTTCCACTTTTCTGAGTCCAGTGAGTATCTTCACGACCCTTACTTTAAATTCTCTATTGGGCATATTACTTCTCTCCATTTCACCTAGGTTTCTTGCTGTGATTTCATCCTATTTCATTTGGGGCATATTTCTCTGTCTCCTCATTTTGCCTCTCTGTCTGTTTCTGTGCATTAGGAAAGTCAGCCACAGGGGTGTCTGGGTAGCTCAGTCAGGTAAGTGTCTGTCTTTGGCTTAGGTTGTGATCCTGGGGTCCTGGGATTGAGTCCCATATCGGGCTCTCTGCTCAGCAGGGAGACTGCCCAACCACTCCCCCCATGCTTGTGTTTGCTCACATGCTCATGCTCTCTCTGTCAATAAATAGATAAAATCATTTAAAAAAAAAAGTTTAAAAAAAAGTAAAAGTCAGCTACATCTCCTGCTCTTGAAAGCCGTAGCCTTGTGAAGAGGTCCCATAGTGCCCTGCAGTAATGTCCCCTGTTCTCCAGAACCTGGCACTTCAGGGCTGTCTTCTACATGTGTTGCATGCCCAGTGGTTGTTACTGAGCCACCTTTTCCTTCATCCTGTCTTCTGAAGTAGCTCTCTTGGCCTGTTGCAGGCAGGGTTTAGTCCCACTGTGCAAGTGGTCAAATCTGGAGCTGCTTTGGGCTTGAGTTGGTGAGACCAGGCATTTGCCAGAAATGCATTAGCATCCAATGGTGGGGTGCTTTCCCTGTGTTGTCCTCTGAGAAGCTTTCATGGGTGGACAGGGCTTGCAATTAGACTAGCTGTCTGCCCCCAGCCCGCTGCTGGGTCTGCAGTCTGACTGGTATATGTGGTTATCTTTCCCTCTTCCCAGGACAGTAGGAGTGGTGCTGGCCCCTGTTGGGGCTGCTTGCACACTGCCAGGCCTGTGGCACAGTTTTGGATGGTCTCCAGCCGACAGTGTACTGGGGGAGACAGAGCCAAGTGTGCTTGTGGGAGGGATGCACAGTGCTAGCATGGCTTACACACTGGTCCCCTGTGGGAGGGCAATGGCCACCACCAGGACTAAGGCAGGCCTGGCTGGAGGGGTTGAATCTGCTACAGTGGGATGCTCCATCCAGAAAGGCCATCATTCAGAACAGAAGGTGAGATAATTTCCCAGATGAGCAGAAGTTAAGGGAATTCATCACCCCTCAACAAGTCTTATAAGAAATGGTAAACAGGGTTCTCTGAGTGGAAATGAAAGACCCTAAGCAGGAATAAGGAAACCAGGAGGCACAAAAGTTGTGAAAATTAAGTATCTATAAAAATCAGTCAAGGCATTCACAAAATAAAAGTATGTAAATTATGACACCATATGAAACAATTAACGGGTTGCAAAATGGTTGCACAAATAACCATTGTAGTAGAGATCACTGGGAAGATGGCAGAGTAGGTTTCCCAAACAAACAAAAGATGAATTCATGACCACCAACTAGTCCTACAAAAAATGTTAAAGAAAACTCCTTGAGTGGAAAGACCATAAGTAAGAGTAAGAAAGTAGGAAGCACAAAAGCTGTAAAAATAAGTGTAACTATAAAAAAATCAGCCAAGTGACTCACAAAATAGAAGGATGTAAATTATGACACCATATGCCTGAATTATGGGGGAAGAAGAGTAAAGAATGGGTTCAAACTTAAGCAATCATCAACTTAAAACAGACTGCTATATGCAGAAAATGTTCTATACAAACCTAGTGGTAATCACACACACACACACACATACACACACCAGTAATAGAGATGCAAAAAATAAAGAGAAAAGAATCCATGTATATCACTCAAGAAAGCCAGCTAATCTTGAGAGAAGAGAGCAAGGGAAGAAAGGAACAAATAAGAACTATGAAAACAACCATAAAACGAGGAACAAAATAGCAATAAATACATACTTATGAATAATTAGTTTGAACATAAATGGACTCATGCTCCACACAAAAGAATAGGGTGAAATAAGTAAAAATAATAATAATAATAAGACTCATCCATATGCTGGCTACACGAGACTCATTTCAGACCTAAAGATACAAGCAGATTCAAAGTGAAGGGATGGAAAAGCATTTATCATGCAAATGGAAGTGGAAAAAAAAAAAAAAGGCGGTACATTATATAATCATAAAGAAAACAATCCAACCCGAAGATGTAACAATTATAAATATATATGCACCAAACATGGGAGCACCCAAACACATAAGGCAGTTAGTAACAAACAGAAAGGAAGTAATCAATAGTAATACAGTAACAGTAGAGGACTTTAACACCCCACTTACATCTATGAACAGATCCAAACAAAATCAACAAGGAAACAGTAGCTTTGAATGACACATCATACCAAATGGATTTAAGAGATATATCCAGAACATTTCAGCCTAAAACAGAATACACATTCTTCTCAGATGCACATGGAACATTCTCCATATAGACCACATATTAGGCCACAAAACAAGCCTCAACAAATTAAAAAAGATGGAAGTTATACCATGCAACTTTTCTGACCACAGCACTATGAAACTAGAGATCAGCCACAAGAAAAAATTTGGAAAGGACACAAACACAGAGGCTAAATAATATGCTTCTAAACAATGACTGGATCAACCAAGAAGTCAAAGAGGAAATTAAAAAATACATAGAGACAAATGAAAATGAAAACACAATGGTCCAAACTATTTGGGATACAGCAAAATCTAAGAGGGTAGTTTATAGCAATATAGGCCTACCTTAAGAAGACAAATCTCAAAGAAACAACCTACACTTACGCCTAAGGGAGCTAGAAAAAGAAGATCAAACAAAATCCAAAACCAGTAGAAGAAAGGAAATAAGGGGCACCTGGGTGGCTCAGTGGGTTAAAGCCTCTGCCTAAGGCTCAGGTAATGATCTCAGAGTCCTTGGATGCCTCGCAGCATCGGGCTCTCTGCTCAGCAGGGAGCCTGCTTCCTCCTCTCTCTCTCTGCCTGCCTCTCTGCCTACTTGTGATCTCTGTCAAATAAATAAATAAAATCTTAAAGAAAAAAAAAAAGAATGGAAATAATAAAAATTAGAGCAGAAATAAACAAAATAGAAACAACAACAACAAAAAGAACAGATCCAGAAGCTAGATCTTTGAAAAGATCAACAAAATTGATGAACCTATAGCCAGACTCTTGAAGGGGGTGGGGGGGAAGAGGATCCAAATAAATAAAATAAAAAATGAAAGAGGACAAATAACCAACACCCCAGAAATACAAAGGATTGCAATACAATATTATGAGAAATTGTATGCCAACAAATTCAAGAAGTTAGAAGAAACAGACAAATTCCTAGAAATATACAACCTCCCAAAACTAAATCTGGAAGAAACAGAAAAGTTAGACCAGTTATCAGCAATGAAATTGAATCAGTAATCGAAAAATTCCCAACAGGGACATCTGGGTGGCTCAGTCAGTTGAAGTGTCTGACTCTTGATTTCAGCCCAGGTCATGATCTCAAGGCTATGAGATCAAGCCCCATTGGGCTCATGCTGAATATGGAGCTTGCTCAGGATTCTCTCTCCATCTCCTCCTCCCCTCCACCCCAAAAAGCATTCATGATGCTCAAGTTAGATTTATTCTCAAAATACAAGTATGGTTCAATATTCACAAATCAACATGAAACATCACATCAATGAGAAAGGATTTAAAATATGATTATTTTCAATAGATCTAAGAAAAGGGATTTGAGAAAGTAAAACATCCATTCATAGTAAAAACCCTCAACAAAATAGCTAAGTTTAGAGGGAACATACCTCAACATAACAAAGGCCTTATATGAAAAACCCACTACTAACATCACACCAAATGGTGAAAAATTTAAAGCTTCTCCTTTAATATCAGGAACAAGACAAGGATATCCACTCTCACCACTTTTATTCAACCCAGTACCAGAAGTCCTAGCCGTAGCAGTCAGACAATATAAATAAAGAGCATCCCAACTGGTAAGGAAGAAGTAAAACTTTCACTATTTGCAGATAACACAGTACTATGTACAGAAAAGCTAAAGATTCCATCAAGAAACTAGTATAACTGATAAATGAATTCAGTAAGGTCACAGGATACAAAATCAATATAAGGAATTCCATTGCATTTCAATACACCAATAACAAAGCAGGAGAAAGAGAAATCGAAATATTCCCACTAACAATTGGACCAAAAATAATAAAATTCCTAGGAAATCAAACAAGGAGGTGAAAGACCTGTACTTTGAAAACTATAAAACATTGATGAAAGAAACTGAAGATGACACAAAGAAATGTAAAGATATTCCATGCTCATGGACTGGAAGAATAAATATTATAAAATGTCCCTATTTATCCAAAGCAATCTACAGATTCAGTGCAATCCCTATCAACATATTAACAGCATTTTTCATAGAACTAAAGGAATTAATCCTAAGATTTGTAAGGACCCACAGAAAACCCCAAATAGCCAAAGCAATCTTGAACAGGAAAAAAACTGGAGGTGTCAAAATTCCAGATTTCAAGATGTACTATAAAGCTATAGTGATCAAACAGCATAGTATTGGCACAAAAACAGACACAGAGATCAATGGAAAAGAATAGAGACCCCAGAAGTAAACCCATGCTTATATGGTCAGTTAATCTACAACAAAGGAGACGAGAACACACAATGGGAAAAAGTCAGTCTCTTCAACAAATGGCATTGGGAAAACTGGAAAGCGACATGCAAAAGAATGAAACCAGACCACTTTCTTACACCAAAAACAAAAATAAGCTCAAAGTGGATTAAAGATCTCAATGTGAGACCTGGAACCATAAAAATTATAGAAAAAGCACAGGCAGTAATTTCTCTGACATTGGCCATAGCAACGTTTTTCTAGCTATGTCTCCTGAGGCAAAGGAAACAAAAGCAAAAATAAACAATTGGGACTACATCAAAATAAAAAGCTTGTGCACAGCAAAGAAAACTAAAAGACAACCTACCAAATGGGAGAAGGTATTTGCAAATGACATATCTGAAAAAGTGTTACTACTCAGAATATATGAAGAACTTATACTACGCAACACCAAAAAAACGAATACTCCACTCCAAAATGGGCAGAAGACCTGAGACCTTTCTGAAGAAGACATACAGATAGCCAACAGACACATGAAAAAATTCTCCACGTGATTCATCATCAGGGAAATGCAAATCAAAACTACAATTAGATCTTACCTCATTCTGTCAGAATGGCTACAGAAACAAGTGTTGGCGAGGATGTGGAGAAAAAGGAACCCGCCTGCACTGCTGATGGGAAGGCAGCCAATGTAAAAAACAGTAGGGAGGTTCCTCACAAAGTTAAAAGTAGAACTACCATATTATGACCCAGTAATTGCACTACTGGGTATATATACAGAAGCAGCCCAAGTGTCCATCAATAGATGAATGGGTAAAGAAGTGTTATACACACACACACACACACACACACACACACACAATATTATTCAGTCATAAAAAAAGAATGAAATATTGCCATTTGCAACAACATGGACAGAGCTACAGAGTATAAATGCTAAGTGAAATAAGTCAGTCAGAGAAACACAAATACCGTATGATTTCACTCATGTGGAATTTAAGAAACAAAAATGAGCAAAGCAAAAAAAAGACAAACCAAAAAACAGATTCTTAACTATAGAGAACAAACTGGTGATTACCAGAGGGGCTGGGAGGTGAAGTAGGTGAAGGGTTAAGAGTCCACTGATGGAAATTGCTGAATCACTATATTGTATAGTGGAAACTAGTAACATTGTATGTTAACTACACACAGTTAAGATAAAAATAAACAAAACAAACAACAATGTAGAGGAAAATGAGACTAGGCTTTGAAAATGCACTGACCTGGAGTCAAATCTCAGCGGTATAACTTCTAGCTGTGTGATTTTAAGCAAATTGCATATTATTCCTTAACCTCCCTTTCCTCATCTGAATATGTAGATTAAACCTACCTTGCAGGGGAGCCTGGGTGGCTCAGTCCTTCAGCATCTGCCTTTGGCTCAGGTCATGATCTTGGGGTCCTGGGATCAAGCCGCACATCCGGCTCCCTGCTCAGCAGGAAGCCTGCTTCTCCCTCTCCCACTTCCCTGCTTGTGTTCCCTCTCTCACTGTTTATCAAGTAAATGAATAATCTTTAAAAAAAATAATAAAAAATAAGTCTACCTCTCAAAGACATTTTGAAGAATAAATGAGATAACATGTATAAAGTCCCTTGTACATAGATTTTTAATAAATAGTAGCTATTCTTAGTGGGTGATATAGGTAGTATAATACTACCATGCCCTGGTGCTAGACATTTCAATACTGCCCATGGCTCCCATCACACCTGCATAAGGAGTAGCCCTAGGCAGTCCTAGGTTATATGCTAAGATCCCGCCACCATCCCACCACCCCACCCCTACCAGCCACAGCTGATGGTCCAGAGTGGACAGCCAACCCAGGGACAATCAATCTGGGGTGGCCAGTAATCACACAGCATGACTCAACAAGCGGAGCCCACCTGTCTCTTGTATTTGTGCTAAGGACTGAGGACTGAGCCAAGCAAACTAGACTTAGATGCAGAATGAAGGGAACCCTGAGGAGAGATCACAGCAAAGCAGATGTTATACATAAAGCAGCTGTTCTGAAACAGAAGAATGAAGAAGCAAAAGGAAAAGAAAACAGACACTCAAGCAAGAACCAGGGAATAACATTTTAGTTAAGATCCACACACATGGGCTGCTTTCTTGAACCCTGAACACACACCAGTTGTTTTTATCCTTGAAATCCAGTAGGTCAGTTTCGTTGATGTGACGTGTTACGTAATCTTAAAGTCAGAGAAGCCACTTAAATGAATGTCTTCCTTGAAACCTAAGACATTCTCATGAAGTGAGTCTCTTTGAGAGGGAATAACTTGCCCAAGTGCACAGTCA
This sequence comes from Neogale vison, assembly GCF_020171115.1. Taxonomy (NCBI): domain Eukaryota; kingdom Metazoa; phylum Chordata; class Mammalia; order Carnivora; family Mustelidae; genus Neogale; species Neogale vison. Next base: position 160,750,501 of record NC_058093.1, on the reverse strand, counting down.
GAAGGGACCTTCAAGACAAGCTGGTCCCAAGCCCAGCTGAGCTTCAAGCCAAAAAGCCAGCCCCACCAGCAGCTGTGTGTGACAAAGCATCCTGGATGTCCAGCCCCTCTGAGCCTTCTGGGCACCCACACGACCATGGAGAGACCCCAAGCAAGAGCTGCCCAGCCATTCCCTAGAACCACCGAAACAACAAGCTAGTGTAACTCACTAAGTGTAGGGCTGTTCATGACACGGCAACAAAAAACTGGTATGATGGAGTTAATAGTGAGGGACATGAGGTGTGCTCTATGCACACCTCATGCAGAGAGAATGAGATTTCCATCGCACGTTCATTATAACTGCTCTAAAATGATTTGGCACATCGCTTTGTTGAGTTTCATAAAATAAAAATATAAAATGAGAGCATGATCTACATGATCTTTGAGATCCCTTCTGGTTCTTCAAAATTCTGATGGCCAGCCAACACCATCCAGACATGGCCCTTCCTGAGGCTCAACAGCTTTCCTACCTTATAAACTGTCCAACATGAAATCAAACTGATTTTAGAGGCAGCGTTGGTGCTTACAATTTGTTTGAATTGAAATATCACTTTCATAGGTACTTTGACTTACTTTCAGCTATTTTTTCCTCACTCACTTGACCTGAGGTCACTTCCTAAACCAATGAAGTAAGAGTAAACACAGACAGGTCTGAAGTGAATTGTCAACACGGACTACTACGCTTGTACCAAGGTTCTCAAAGTTTTCCAACCAATGGGGACATCTACCCAACCTGCTGTCCCTTAGGTTATTCCTCTCCGGGCAGCTGAGCCTGCGGAAAATACAAGTCACCCTTTACATACGACAGCGAGCCAACTTTCACAGACGCCCCCATCAGCAACAGGACATGGTCTCATCTGCCTCCACCCTCTTTCTGGAACTTTTTCTTTCATTCCTAAGAAGGAAGAAAAGATCATATATTCACCACACCCTCTGCAGTGAACAAGACTCAGCTTTTGACACGGTAAACAGGACAAGTGACAAAGCCTCCAGGCCTTCCAGAAGGCTGGCGGCTGCTCCGTGAAGGAAGACACAAAACATGGTGGGTACCCGGGGAGCCGGCTCTGGCTAAAGGAGGCTCATTACAAGTCACTGTTATCTATAAAAACTTCCTCTTCCTCCTGCCCTGCTCTCTCCCCCAAACTTCCTTCTCCCAAAGCCAAAAAAAACTGGTCTATTTCCAAAGTGTAGTTTATGGGAAACACTTCCTTCCTTCCTTTGGATAGATTTCTTTATTGGTTGTGATTTAAAAAACAGCTCAGGGATAATTTTAAAAACATATTTTACTGGACATGCCCTTCACTTTCATCATAAAATCACACTGGCTATCTTTTTCTGTATTCCCAACTTCCGAATATCCAGGAAGAACCCTAGCCACAGCCACCTTCACCAAGACACTAACTCCCAGTGGCATGAGGAGACCATACCACACATTCTGCTTTTGCCACCTCTGATGAAGTAAACCACAGCAAAGGCAATGAGCCTGCAGATGGTCTGTCCTTTGACTGGTCCAAGTGCGCTCGGTGACTCACCATCAGCACGATGCAGAAAGACCCAACCTGGCAGTGCACATGGTATCAGGCAGTTTGCCAAAACCTACTCAGTTTGCTTATCTGGAACAGGGATAGCAATAGTAGCCCTGTTAGATGCCCACGGTCTAGTACATCAGAGGTCCTCAATCAGTAATAGTTACATGTATGCACGCAAACAGCTTAGCACTGTGCCTGGGACACAATGAGAACTTGGTAACATTTGTTGGCCACTGCGACTAACAGAACTAGGAACTGTGGTGGTAGCAGTGGTATTATTTCTCTCAATCCACACCTGAACTCAGGTGTGAGTAAGAGAGGATACTCTCTGCTCTCCAGAGAGGCTGCTATCCAGAGCCAGTACATACACCACTGTTCATCTTCAGATTCCCATCACCGCCATTTTCCTTCTGGCTCTAAGTGCCTGCCTCCTCCCCCCCAGAAGCCACCCCCCGACTAGCAGCTCTTCTGGTTTATGTTCAGTCCCAAGAAGAATAAAAATGTTCAGTTAACGGGAAGAGATATGCTTTCTGCTCAATACGTAAGATCCAAAATCTTCAGATCTTACATGTTCTCAGTGGTCTCTTTGGGCAGAACGGGGACTGGAGATCATTGGTCACCTTGCAGTGTCAGCGCAGGTTTCTCTTAAAGGAGTTCTCTGTTAACACGGTATATTGTGATTCCTGGTGTTTAGGCTGCTGTTCATACTATGGTGTGATTTCAGGGATGCGACCATTTTATCTACGAATTTAATACCCTCAGCATCTAGGATTTTGAGCACCTAGAGAAACACAGTATGTCTACCAAATAAAGGAAAAGCAAAGTAAATAATGGAGTTTAGAGTTATTTCCTATATATCCATCTTGCTCTCCAATAACACAAGCAACAGAAATTTAACTTTCTTTTTTTTTTAAGATTTTATTTATTTATTTGATAGAGACACAGCGAGAGAGGGAACACAAGCAGGGGGAGTGGGAGAGGGAGAAGCAGGCTTCCTGCTGAGCAGAGAGCCCAATGTGGGGCTCGATGCCAGGACCCTGGGATCATGACCTGAGCTGAAGGCAGACACCTAATGACTGAGCCATGCAGGTGCCCCAAAATTTAATTTTCTACTAAAGAAAATTATAGTCCGTGTGACCAGAAGAACTAGAGAGATGAGAATACAGAACTGGAGAGAACGATGAAGCATGGCCTGATTTTCAGGAGCATGAAAGTTGAACATCATGATTTTTATTTCATTTTTTTTGACATCATGATTTTTAAAAAGCTACCACTTTATCATAGGATGTATTTTCAAGCCTTGGAGACTGAATGTCATTGGTAAATATTAGACTCTGACTACATGATTGTTTAATTTTGAACTTTCCTAATATAAACTTCAAAACCAAAATTGAAAGATCAGGAACAAGAATAAAATGTTGAGGGACGCCTGGGTGGCTCAATCGGTTAAGGGTCTGCCTTCAGCTCAGGTCATGGTCCTGTAGTCCTGGGATCGAGTCCCACATGGGGCTCCTGCTTCCCCCTCTGCCTGCTGTTCCGCCTCCTTGCGCTCTCGCTCTCTCTCTGACAAATAAATAAAATCTCTAAAAAAATAAAAAATAAAATAAAATGTTGAGCTAGAAAATGACTTAGCAACCCTCTAGACCACTGATGCTCTAGAATGTGGTCAGGGGACCTTTGGAGACCCCAAAACCCTTTAAGGGAGTCCTCAAAATCAAAGTCATTTTCCTAATAATACTAAGGCATTATTTGCCTTTTTTACTCTCATTCTTGCACCAGTGAACAGTGAATCTTTCCACAGGTTACATGACATATGATATCACAGCAGACAAATGCAGAAGCAGATCTATGAACCCAATTCTCTTCTATTTAGACAGACCTTAAAAAAAATTTACAGAAATGAGGGACACCCAGGTGGCTCAGTTCATTAAGCGGTTGCCTTTGGCTCGGGTCATGATCCCAGGGTCCTGGGATCAAGTTCCTGCTGAGCAGGGAGCCTGCTTCTCCCACTCTACTCTGCCTACTGCTCCCCCTGCTTGTTCTCTCTCTCTCTCTCTCTGGCAAATGAATAAATAAAATCTTTTTTAAAAATTACAGAAATGTAAAATAATATTACTCTTCTGAGAGTTTTTGTTTTAAAAAAGTTATTTTTCATAAAAATATGCTATGTTCATATATAATGAACTCACTGTTTCTTAAGAAGAATGTTTTTAATTTCCCAATTTTAATTTCTACTATGACAAATATTAATAACTACAGCCCGTATAAATAAAACTTAAATAGGGTCTAAATAAGAGTCTAGATAGGGTCTGAGACCATACAGCCTAAGAACCACTGCTCCAGACCCATGGTTTTTAACCTGGGATCGGCACTCAAGTCTGCAAATCAGGTGCTGGCTTTTTTTTTTTTTTTTAAGATTTTATTTATTTATTTGACAGATCACAAGTAGGCAGAAAGACAGGCAGAGAGAGAGATGGGGAAGCAGGCTCCCTGCTGCGCAGAGAGCCCAATGCGAGGGCTCGATCCCAGGACCCTGGGATCATGACCTGAGCTGGAGACAGAGGTTTTAACCCACTGAGCCACCCAGGCATCCCAGGTGCTGGCTTTTCTGTGTGGTTACTAATAAAGAGGGCAAAGAATCTCTCTAAGCTCCCTGGCATCACGGTAAAAAGAGAGGGCTGGGACTAAAAAAAAAAAAATGTTGTGAATTAGCAGCAATCATTCGTAAGAAACTAGGTGTAGAAAGTGAAAAAGAAATGAGAGCCAAAGATTCAAAGGTTCTCAGTCAGGCTAGGCAACCAGCAGGAGAGCCTCTGGCGGTCGAAATTAGCCAGACTGGAATTGAGGGACAAGGTCGGAAGCCAGTGCGAGCCAGCAGATCCTACGAGCGGAGGCGCCCTGCGCTGTCTCCATCTCTACCTGGACACACAGAACGGCGGGTGTGAGCAGCCCGGCCAGCGACAAGGACTTGAGGCTCAGGCCTCGCTGGTGACAGGTGGCATCCAGAGAGTGAGTAAGCCCGTCCTGTCGAGGAAGTGCATGTGGAACATGGAGCTGTTCAAGGCAGAGTCCTGGAGAAGCTGGGAAAGCCTCACTTAGAGACCAGCACAGTGCGGGGCCTGCACAGAATCTCGGCAGGACATCGCCAATGAATGGGTGGGAAGATGAAAGAAAGGAGCAAAAAAGAGGAAAAAAAAAGAGGGAGAACAGAACAGAAGGGAAGAGCTTCGAGGAGGACAGACTGCCCAACAAAGCCCAGGAAAGACACGAATGCTAAATGCTGAGACACGAACAAACTGGACAAGAATCGGGTCATTGCTTCAGACAAACATGTTTAGCAGAGTAGTGGGGTCCAAACAATACATGAAAACTTAGTGAAAAAATCTAAATGCAGAAGAAAGGAAATAAAGAGGGTGGGAGAAAGAAAGGGGGAACAAATCCCGCAAAGGCTTTTGGTATGTAAGCCACGAAGACCTTGGTGTAGTCGCGATGGAAACAGCCAATGACCTCAGAGCCCCTGCAGGCCCTAAAGGCAAAGGGAAGGATGGGGGGCGCCGGACTCCCAAGATTTCGTCAAACCATCCTGTTCAAAGGACCGTTTTCTGGTCCACCCAAAATACAATCCTCAGAAATCACATAATTCAGAGGTCAAAAAATATTAGAATAATAAGGTGAAGTTTAAAAGACCGCATCTAGTCAGATATTATTTAAAAGGAAGTATTTAGACTTGACTAGATCTTGAAAAGGGACGCAAATAATAAAAATCCAAGCATCCGAGTTTCATATGTAAGAAGGTATTACTATGACAACCACCACTCAGCCTCCACAGAAAATATAAATAGGAACCAGAATGAGAAAATTCTAGAGATATGTGGCTTTTCTGACTTGGAAACCATTTCAACTCCTATTCTTTAATGCTTTGCTCATTTGGCTCTGATAGGAGAACATGAAAATATTCCCCCATTTCAATGGCTTCTTTGTATTACATATTAAAAGGAGCAAACCACCATTTAATGAAATGAAACTGGAAACCAAGACCACCGAATGATTTACTCCAAGATGCCCCTGTCCTCTTCACTGTCAACTTCCTAAGATCCAAAGGACCACACCAAAGTTAAAGAGGAGACATACATTAAACACATTATATCACGGGCCAAATAGGAAAAGCAGAAACCAGGGAACGCAGAATCAATACCTCTTCAGCTGCCAGAGTGTAAAGCTTCAAACCGGTTTTAAAGGGCCAAAGTTTCCTACCTCTTCTCCAGCATTTTCCTTTAACCCTGACAGTGCCTGAGACTACCAGGAGGATTGCTACTTACTGGATTGCTGACAGAAGCTAGAACAGCGCAGTCAGATATCCCCAGCTTCTCTTAGGGTAGCCTAGCTGTTTTCTTGAGCTCTCTTCTCCCAAAGCCAGAGCAATCAGATCTACAAGCTCAGGGATCCTCAGGATACAAGGTTAGGGGAGACAGTGATCTGATCTTTTGCACAGTGCTTTTGCCTTAAGATATTTTCACCATAAAGTAAGCAAGCTGGTCACGGACAGCTCTCCAGTGAGCTAGGCTGCCAGACCCTAACCAGGGACCTGTCATGTTGTGCCTCCTGCCCTTGTGTCCTCACCCCTGGGTCTAGTGGGTCTAATGGCCTCAGCTTCCTTGCCACCACCACGTTCTCAGTTTCTCTCCCTCTGCTCCAGCTTGCTCCCTCCACTAGCCTGGTGTCCCCCTTGAGCTTTGGCCGGGATGCTGTCCTTCAATCTCCCATGGCTCTGCTCTCCGGCGCAAGGGCCAGGCCAGTCTGCCTTTCCTACAAACCCATCTTCAGCCCCAGGAACCTAATCTGTTACCCCTCCACGCCTGTCAAGTGGAGTGCTTTGGACAGGAATCGGTTCTAATTGCAGGCATTCTCCAGTGGCACCGAGCTTCCTCCCGCGTCACACAAGTTCTGCGATCACGTTAGCTATCCCCAGCGCCCAAAGACCTGAAGCTCTTTCAAAAGGTAGATGGCTGGTGAACTTGCAATGTATACACTGGCCGAATCTGTCAAAGCACGCTGGGTTCAAGGATTCATACTTCCACTATGGAAGAGTCTCTACCAGGTAAATAACACCAGTGAGGACTTGAGACCCTCAGAGTCACACTGGAGAAGGCAACAGCAGACACGAATATCAGCAGGTGGGCTGCCTGGTCACCATGTCCGCTGGAGTGAGACCACGCACAGAGTAAGGAGGGGCAAACAAGAGGGAGGGAGATATGAAAGGGGAGCAAAGCTTCCCGAAAACTTTTTCTTTCCAGGGTTTTCTTCGGATCTGCCCTCCAACACAAAAATACCTACTAGAAGGCTTTGCAGTCATCCCATAACTCTCAGAAGTTGAATAAGCTTTCATCTTTGCCACAGGGAATTATTTAAGCCAAATACCAGCTTCCGAGAACAGCAAGACCCTCATTGCTGAGCACATTCTTGTTCCAGTGCCCTGCTGCTCTCTTCCCCCTTCGACCGCTGAAGCAGGTACGAGCCAGTACAAGCGAAGAGGACTAGAGAAGGTCTAACATGCCTTTCATCCCTTCAATGCTCCTTGATCCCACTGATGCCCCAGGTCCGGCAGGGAGCCATGGTCCCTCCCGTGAAAGGACGTCCCTCTCTGCGCACAGGACATGCATTGAGCAGCTTTCATGAGGCCCAGGGTTTTTTGTTTGTTTGTTTGTTTCCCCTAAAGTATCTAAAAAAGGAAGCTGGAAGCAATGAAACACAGCAAGTGAGTTTCACAGCTGAATTTCCAACCCATGTCAATCATACTACCCTCTCCTTACTCTCTGTCTGGTGCCTCCTAATGTACCTTCTTGGGTTTAACGTTATTCAAAGTCTGCAGAAAAGCCAGCAACGCAGGGCTGGGTGGGAAGGCAGGAAGGGGCATTTATAAGCGAATATTTGTCATAATTCACAATGATGAGGTGGACCATAGGGATAACAACACACATATTTTACTATCTTATTCAAAAATAATATCGTTCTTGACCAGAGACACAAAACTGCTGCCTGCAGCGATGTCGTATGACTAATAAAGTAACTGCTGTTGTTATTAAGTCTTCTATATATGTTACTTGAGAAGTACCAGCTAACACAGGTTGTCTGGGTGTTTTTAAACCAGATGCCCAGCATTCCTAATGAGCACATGATAGAAATTTAAATTTCAAAGCAAATGTCAATGCCAAAACAATAAATTATTTTAAATGTTCCTCCCACAGAATGCTGGTTCTACATACCACGGCCAAGTGCACACATGTAATTATTAGCAGGTTCACTGGCACAAGATGGACCAGATGTGAACAGGATCCACATGGCTCATTTATAACCAAGCCCCCTTCCCCACACAGACACTCAGTCCTGACAGCACTGAATCAAATGAATCGATCAACACACCTAGGAGTGAGAAGGGATACAGAAGTCATCTAGACCTACTGCTCATTCAGAACACGAGTCTCTACATAAGATCCTCGCCATATAGCTATCTGGCTACATGCCAGAGTCATGTCTGCCACCTGACTACATTGGCCAAGATCTCACTACACCCCAGAAGAGGCCACCATTCCACTTTAGACAACTCTATTTCATGATTAACTGTAACTGTCAGAGTAAACAAATCAGTGGTCTAAGGATGCAGATACATGTTTATTTTCCTCTGGAACACAAGTCAACAAGAAAGCCTGTAACCGAGTAAATCAAAAGAAGCTACAAAAATCATGACACATATGTTTAGACTAGTTGAAGCAGATCAGGTCACGGAGCCAACAAAGAATTGGTACCTAAACCATAGGAATAAGCTCGTATTACCCATCTACATTATGCAGTGGTTTTAACTCTTAAATAAATTTGCCACCGACCTGGAAAAAAAATCAGGTTGCTGGTTGAGCACCAGTAAATAAATGTGGCACTTTGGCCAAAGGAGCCAGATGTTGTTGTTTATATCTCAGAGTCCCTGGACACACTGGGTCTTTCTCTGACCGGCCGACCGAGAGAGAGCATGTGCAGCACAGAGCTGAAGTAGCCGCCTCAAAATTGCTGACAGCTTGGGATGGTTTGTACAATTCCCTAAAATAATGCAATTTAGCTTTCTACATAGAAAATCTAGGCATTATAACGTTAGAAAACAGAGTGTTAGAAAGTGACCTCTCAGCCATATTACAGACTGCCCAGGAATGAACTGATATTCATTTTGGTCAAGACAGAACATTCTGGAGATCCACTTTTTCAGACCTTAAAATAATACTTTTCTAATCTTTAATATTTTTTTTCAGTGCCTTTTCCTTGGATGGGAGGATTTTTTTCCTCAAATACTGAAGCAATTTGAGGGTTTGTAATCTAAGTAAATAGCCTGAATGTATCTTCTCTCCATGTACATTCTCAAGATTACAATTTGGATTCTCTGAGTTTAATGAGGACTATAGTCAGACTGTTTCCCATTAAAAAGAGAAAGGAGTAAGGAAGAAATTCAATAAGCATTCAAGTAAAATATAGCCATCCCAACATCTGTATTGTATTAGAGGAGACACAAGACAAAACATTGACTCTTGAGGTTAAATCTAAATTTCCTGCTACAGTTCCCAAAGAGTCTGAGAGTTTAGATCAAAAAGGCAGCACAGAAAATGGAACAACAACAAAAAAAGAAGCATTTTTTTTTGAGAGAGAGAGAGAGAATGAGTGCATTCGCACATCCTCATGGGTGCTGATTGAGGAGGGGGGAGGAACAGAGAGAATCTCAAGCAGACACCCCACTGAACACGAACCCCAACACAGAGCTCAGTCTCACAACCCTGAGATCACGACCTGGGCCAAAATCAAGAGTCAGGTGCTTAACCAACTGAGTCACCCAAACGCCCCTCCCCCTACCAAATGTCTTAAAGCGAGTTTCAAAGGCTATGAAATGCCAACACTTTGTTATTTCTTTGAAGCACCAATTTAGTCAGCAATTACCCAATAGTCATAAACAAAAAATCCATGAAAATTCTGCACGATGCTCAAGTTTTTTCCCAAGTTAGGGATGACACACCTGGGATCTGTATGTCATAGGAGATGCCGAACCACTACCTCTCATTCTTCACCTGTTTTGTGGAATCTCATTGAATTTCCACATCTTTCTCTCTAGTATATTTTTACATCACACTTCAGGTTCCAAAGATATTATTTCAGTCTCCTTGGGAATATACTGTTCTTCAATTTCAGAACCTATACTGCAAAAGGGAAACCCAAGCCCTCACGTTAGAGGTCAACAAGCAAGACTGATTATCTCAGAAAAAATAGAGGGGCACCTGGGTGGCTCAATCCATTAAGCATCTGCCTTTGGCTCAGGTCATGATCCCAGGGTCCTGGGATGGAGCCCTGAGTCAGGCTTCCTGCTTGGCAGGGAGCCTGCTTCTCCCTCTCCCCTGCTTGTGCTCCCCCTCTCTCTATCTCTCTCAAATAAATAAATAAGATCTTTTTAAAAAGAACCGGGGCACCTGGGTGGCTCAGTGAGTTAAGGCCTCTACTTTTGGCTCAGGTCATGATCCCAGGGTTCTGGGATCGAGCCCCGAATTGGGCTCTCTGCTTCCCTGCCTCTCTCTGCCTGCTTGTGATTTCTGTCAAATAAACAGATTTTTTAAAAATTTTTTAAAAAGGAAAAACTAAAGAACATAATGCCAGAACCAAGATTCAATAATCTCCATCCTCGAGTCTGGCTTTCAAGCCTGAAACTTCTCCTTTGTCAAGCTTGTGAGGAAAACTAAGTTTTCAGATAGTAAGGCTGACCTACTGGCTTCAGTGGCTCTGTGGAAGCTTCTCTGAAATGCCACTGATCGGAAGTGTACATGTATGTGCATGCACACGCACACAAACACACAAGTAGATGAAGAATTTGTTATTCTCAACAACTCAGAACGAAACAGCCTCTTATACGAAATTCCATGATAGAGTGAGGTGTCTATCACTAAACATTGCATATCAAATTTTTTCTCAACCACAAAGATGCTAACTGAATTGAGGAACTAGCATTAGAAGGACAGATTTGCTATGAATCATTTTAGGCAATTCTTGTATCAATTTGTACCTCACTTTCAGTATCCAAGAAACCTAGATTCCATGCTTGGTCTTCAAGACCTTTTACCAACGTATCCTTTGTCCCTGTCTCAAAAGAAGGGTGATCCTCCAGGACAGCCAAGCAAATCCCATTACTGTTCCTTCTACCTCCCTGCTTCCTCCATCCCAGTCCCTTTCTCTGGATTCTTCTCTTAATAGTGAAAGATCCCAGGGCTTAGTCTTAGGTTTTCTTTTCTATCAATGCTTCCACCCTTGGAGAGCTTATCCAGTCTCTGTATGCCAGTGACTCAAATTTCTATTTTCAGCTCAAACTCTCTGCTGAGCTCCAGACTTATACACACAACTGCCTATTTAATATCCCCATTTGGAGATCAAACAGACATCTCAAATTTACATATCCCAAACTGAACACCCAATTTCTCCCTGCCCCACCCCAAAAATGTACAAGCTTCCTATTTTCAGTTGATAACGACTCCATCCTCCCAGTTGCTCAAGCTAAGTCTCAGTGTCACACTTGACTCCCACGCCCTATATTAAATCCATCAGAAATCCTACTGGCTCCAAGAAAAGCTATCAAGAAAACACCATAACCAGAATTCAGTCCATTACATCATTTTTCAAAGCTACTACCCTGATCCAGACTCCGTCATTTCTTACCTGGGTTATCCCAGTGGGATCCTAAATGGTCTCTCTGCTTCTATCCTTACCTCCTAGAGAGCCAAGGGGATTCTTTTTTTTTTTTTTTTTTTTTTTTAAGATTTTATTTATTTGGGCACCTGGGTGGCTCAGTTGGTTAAGCAACTGCCTTCAACTCAGGTCATGATCCTGGAGTCCCAGGAGCGAGCCCCACATCAGGCTCCCAGCTCTGCAGAGAGTCTGCTTCTCCCTCTGACGTTTTCCCTCCCATGCTCACTCTCTCTCTCTCTCAAATAAATAAAATCTTTAAAAAAAAAAAAAAAGATTTTATTTATTTGACAGAGATCACAAGTAGATGGAGAGGCAGGCAGAGAGAGAGGAGGAAGCAGGCTCCCTGCTGAGCAGAGAGCCCAATGCGAGGGTTCGATCCCAGGACCCTGAGATTATGACCTGAGCTGAAGGCAGAGGCTTAACCCACTGAGCCACCCAGGTGCCCCAAGGGGATTCTTTTTAAACAGCAGTCATATCATTTCATTCTTCTGGTTCTCTCTGCAGTGCCAACCTTCTCTCTTCACTCTGCAGTGCCTACCCATGTCACTCAGATAACTTCTTCCCATTTTTCAACCTGTTCCAATCATCTAGCTTTTCCTCAAACATATCAGGCACGTTCCTCCCTTGGATTCTTTGCACTGGTGCCTCTCGCTTTGTAGAATATTCTTCCCTCAGACAGCCACAGAGTTCCCTTACTTCCTTCCAGTATTCGCTTCTTACTGAGGCCAGCCCTGAACACCTGTCGAAAATTTTAACCACCTCTCTCTGGTACTCCAGACCTCTTTCTACCATCTACTTTTTCTTTTTTTCTAAAATACTAGCCAGCTTCTGATGTTTACCTATTCCTTTATTTTCTGTTTTCTCCCACCCTGCACACACACACACACACACACACACACACACTCCTAGAATATCAGCTCCACAAGGGTACTCATTTTTCTGTTTTGTTCACTGAGATATTCCAAGTGCCTAGAATGTAAGCACACAGCCAGGACTCAGTAAATATCTATTGAATAAAACCTACCACCCTGCCAATTTGCTTGTTCTACTCTTTGAAGTTTTATTTGTGTCATGTTTCCCTTTTTAAACTAACTTTCTTCAAACTCTTAAGCAATGGAAATATTTCTTTCCCTCCTTTCAAGCTCCGATTTAAAGCCTCTGAAATCTTTTCTACATTAGCTCTGCTCTACTGACCATGGATTTTTATGCACTTAATCAACAACAATAAAATTTGCATTAGCATTTTTGTTTGCCAACTCTAAAAATCTTAAGTCATGCACACCTACAACTGAACTCTGTTCTTTATCTTACAATAAACTTTGTTTTTTAACTACTGATTTGATGCCTTTAAACACATTATAAAGGATACAGGATAAATGTTCAGTTTTTCCTCTCTACAGATTATAAAATAAACAAAGTAAGTACAAACATCAAAGATATTCTCAGACCTGAAGGAACTATAGCCATTGGAGTTTGCAAATGTTTCATGCCTGTGAGAAAGGCATCTCCAAGGACGGTTCAGTGTTCCCAAGTCAATCAACATGATATATCACATCAGCAAGAAGAAGGATAAAAACTATATGACCATTTCAACAGATGCAAAAACAGCATTTGAAAAAATACAACATCCATTCATGATTTAAAAAAAAAAAAACCCTCAATAAAGCAGGTTTAGAGGGAATGTAACCCAACTTAATAAAGACCATATATGTGGGGCACCTGGGTGGCTCAGTTGGCTAAGCATCTGCCTTCAGCTCAGGTCTTGATCTCAGGGTCTTGGGATTGAGCCCCACATCAGGCTCCCTGCTTAGTGAAGAGCCTGCTTCTCCCTCTCCCTCTGCCCGCTCATGCTCTCTCTCAAATAAATAATTTTTTAAAAAATCTTTTTTAAAAAAACCATATATGAAAAACCCACAACTAACATCATACTCAATGGTGGAAAAACTGAAAGCTTTCCCCCTAACATCAGGAATAAAACAAGGATGTCCTCTCTCACTACTTTTATCCAACATAGTACTGGAAGTCCTAGCCACAGCATCTAGGGGGAAAAAATGCATCCCAATTGGTAAAGAAGAAATAAAACTTTCGGTACTTGAGGATGACATGGCACTATATACAGAAATCCCCAAAGACTCCATCCCCAAAGACTCCATCCAGAAACTGAATTCAGTAAGATCACAGGATACAAAATCAATATACAGAAATCCATTGCATTTCTGTATACTAATAATGAAGGAGCAGAAAGAGAAATTAAGAAAACAGTCCCATCTACAATTGTAGCAAAAATAAAACCTAGGAATAAAGGTAACAGAAGAGGTGAAAGACCTGTACTCTGAAAACTATGAAACAGTGATGAAAGAAATTCAAGACAATGGAAAGACATTCCATGCTCATGGACTAGAAGAACAAACATCGTTAAAATGTCCCACATTACCGAAACCAATCTACAGACTTAATGTAATCCCTAACAATACACCAACAGCATTTTTCACAGAACTAGAACAAACAATCCTAAGATTTGTAAGGAACCACAGAAGACCCCAAATAGCCAAAGCAATCTTGAGAGAGAACAAAAAAACTGGAGGTATCACAATTCCAGATTTCAAGATTCACTACAAAGCTATAATAATCAAAACACTGTGGTACTGACACAAAAACCGACATAGAGATCAATGGAACAGAATAGAGAGCCCAGAAGTAAATCTACAACAAATGAGACAAGAACACACAATGGGAAAAAGTCAGTCTCTTCAATAAATGGTATTGGGAAACTGGAGAGCTACATGCAAAAGAATGAAACTAGACTGCTTTCTTACACCATACACAAAAATAAACTCAAAATGGATTAAAAACTGCAATGTGAGACCTGAAACCATAAAAAAATCCTAGGAGACAGCACAGGAAGTAATTTCTCTGACATTGACCATAGCAACATTTTTCTAGCTATTCCTCCTGAGGCAAAGGAAACAAGAGCAATAACAAACTATTGGGAGAACATCAAAATAAAAAACTTCTTCACAGCAAAGGAAACAACCAACAAAGTTAAAAGACAACCTAGTGAATAATAGAAGATATGTGCAAATGATATACCCAATGAAAGGTTAGTATCCAAAATGTATAAAGAACTAACACAACTCAACACCAAAAAAAAAAATAACCTGATTAAAAATAGGCAGGGGACGCCTGGGTGGCTCAGTTGGTTGGACGACTGCCTTCGGCTCAGGGCTTGATCCTGGAGTCCCGGGATCGAGTCCCGCATCGGGCTCCCAGCTCCATGGGGAGTCTGCTTCGCTCTCTGACCTTCTCCTCGCTCATGCTCTCTCTCACTGTCTCTCTCTCTCAAATAAATAAATAAAATCTTTTTTTTTAAAGATTTTATTTATTTATTTGTCAGAGAGAGAAGGAGAGAGAGCGAGCACAGGCAGACAGAGAGGCAGGCAGAGGCAGAGGGAGAAGCAGGCTCCCTGCCGAGCAAGGAGCCCGATGTGGGACTCGATCCCAGGACGCTGGGATCATGACCTGAGCCGAAGGCAGCTGCTTAACCAACTGAGCCACCCAGGCGTCCCAATAAATAAAATCTTTAAAAAAAAAATAAAATAAAATAAAAATAAATAAAAATAAAAAAATTAAAATAGGCAGAAGACATAAACAGACATTTCTCCAAAGAAGACATATATATAAACAACAGATATGTGAAAGGATGCTCGACATCAGTCATCATCAGAGAAATGCAAATAAAAACTATAATTAGATAGCACTCACATCTGTCAGAATGGCTAAAATTAAAAACACAAGAAACAACAAGTGTTGGCAAGGATGTGGAGAAAAAGGAACACTCTTGCTCTGTTGACAGGAATGCAAAGAGGTGCAGCCATTGTGGAAAGCATTATGGAGGTTCCTCAAAAAATTACAGATAGAATTACTGTGGTCCAGTAATTCCACTACTAGGTATTTACCCAAAGAATACAAAAACACTAATTTGAAAAGATACATGTACCCCTATGTTTACTGAGGCATTATTTATAATAGCTTAATTATGGAAGCAGCCCAATTGTCCGTCAATAGATGAACAGAAAAAAATAAGTTATACACACATACACACACACAGGAATATTACTCAGCCATCACAAAGAATGAAACTTGCCATTTGCAACAACCATGGATGCTTCTAGAGGGTGTAATGCTATGTGAAATAAGTCAGAGAAAGACAAATACCATATGATCTCACTTGTATATGGAATTTAAGAAAAAAAAAAAAAAAAGAAAGAGACAAACCAAAAAATGGAATCTTACCTATGGAAAACAAATAGATAGTTACGGGAGAGGAGGTAGGCATGAGGGTGTGTGAAAAGGTGAAAGGGATTAAGAGTACCCATATGGTGAGCGCTGAGTGATGAACAGAGTGGTCAAATCACTACATTCTATACCTCAAACATAATAATGTATGTCAATTATCCTAGAATTAATTTTTTTGAACAAAAAAAGTTGCTGTGAATATCCAAAAAAAAAAAAAATGTATCTCTAAGAGTCTGACGAAGAGAAAGATTATCAGAGAGTTTTTTTGTATAGGGTAAACACACCTGACCCTTGAACAACATGCATTTGAACTATGTGGGTCCATTTATACGTGGATATTTTCAGTAAACACAAATGATTTTCTTAACATTTTATTTTCTCTAGCTTACTGTATGGTAAGAATATGGCATATAATACACATACAAAATATGTATTAATTATGTTTAGGTAAGGTTTCCAGTCAAAACTAGGCTATTGGTAAAGTTTGAGGGAAGTCAAAAGTTGTACAGGGACTTCGTGTGAGGGTTGGTGTCCCAACCCCCACCTTGTTCAAGGGTCAATTGATGAAAAGTTCATGACTTTCCTTAGTAAGAAACCTACACCCATTGTCATGGATTGAACTGTGTCCCCCAAGAAAGATACACTAAACTCTTAAAGCCCAGTACCTCAGAATACAAGCTTTTGGGGAAATAGGGTCTTTCCAGAGGTCATCAAGTTAAAATAGGTCATTAGAATGGGCTCTAACCCAATGTGACTGCTATTATTTTAACAAATAAAAAGGAGGGAGGACATTTTGACACAGAGACACACACACAGAGGGAAAGAGATGTGAAGAGACACAGGGAAAACAGCAGCACATGAAGACAGAGGATTGGACTGACACAACTTTGAGCCCAGGACATCTGAGGCTGCTAGAACAGATCCTTCCTGTCACCTTCAGAAAACAGTGGGACCTGCTGACACCTGGACAGACTGGACTTTGGCCTCCAGAACCAGGAGGCAATTAATTTCTGGTGTTTTAAGCCACCCAGTTTGTGGTACATTCTTACCGCCCTGAGAAACTAATACGCCCAATATTTGGATCCAACAGATTGAGCTGAGACCTGGCTAAATGCATATATTTTCAAAGTATTCAGGTTGTAACATGTGCCCTGAAACTGACCTTTCTCAGTGGCCTGTCTTGATGCCAGAGTCCATGGAACTGACTGTAATTGTTGCTTTATAATCATTCCACTGCTGAAAGTACTTAACTGGGGATAAAGGAATTAGCTTTCTACTCTAGTATCAAAAAGATCCTCTCTTGGGGTGCCAGGGTGGCTCAGGTGGGCTCAGGCAGTTAAGTTGTCCAGCCCCTGATTTCAGCTCAGGTCATGAGATCGAGCCCCATATCCCCCACATCTGTCTCTGTGATCAATGGCCAGTCTGCCTCAAAGATTTCCTCCCTCTTCCCCTCCCTCTACTCTCTCTCTCTCTCAAATAAGTCGATCTTTAAAAAGAGCCTCTCATGTGTATATAGGTATTCTGTGCCCATCATTTCTACAGGCAAGCTGGCCTACAAAGCTGACAGCCAGGAAATGTTCTGTACCACTGACAATTATATGTTTTGATTGGATCTACATGGGGGAGAAACAATTTGGAAAATTGTTCAAAGTAGATGACTACGTCTACAAAGTAGATGACTACAATCTCAGTGGTTCAGACTTTAGAAAAAGGTCTGGTTTGAGTTACCGGGACCAACGGTCTCCAGTGCCTTGTTAACCTTTCAGCTTTGGCCAGCAGGTTCCAAACCATATTCCAAAAGGGAAAAGAGTAAGAGCCACTGTTTTCAAGTTCACATTTCAGGTTTACACTCAGTTCCCTTACAGGCTGAGACAGTCCGGTTATTGGACGTTTCCCAAATAGAAAGGCGTGAACTGTGCCCACCGTCACATCTGAGCATGGAAATCTTTGAAATGTTTCCCCAACTATGCCTTCAGATCAGGTGACATCTGTCCGGCCTCATTTCTTGCTTGAGCTAAATGTCAGAAACGCATTTTTTTTCCCCCAATGCTGCCAATGTTTACAGGCCTGAGAAAAAAATAATTAAAGTTTAAACATTCTTACTAGTTATTGGCTATTTTCCAGTACATGAACAGTCACAATTAGCCAATGAAACACAAAAATGACTTACTAATACCTCAAATTACAATAATCATCCTAGCATCTATTGAGCAGTTTTATAAATTTGCCAAAGATGTGCAAGGAAGAGGTTATCCTCTAATTTACTGAAGGGAAAAATGCAGTTCAAAAGGGCTAAGTGGTCCAATTAGGACTTACACCCAGACCTACAATGACTGCAAACTCGGCCACAAAATGAGCTGCATAAGAAAGAGCCAATTCCCATGACTTTCCAGAGCTTTGCTTGTCTGATCTTTAGTTTTCAGAATCATCCTCAGAGACCAGTAGTGCGGTGATCCCCACCTCGCAGAGGAGAACACTGGAGCTCTGGAAGGGTAAGTGATTTGCCCTCTGGCTACAGCCGAAGACTGCAGAACTAGATTCAAGTTCCAAAGCCTTTTTCCTAAGAGTAAAAAATAAATTCCCAGTCTTGAGCATGGTCCTAAATTATGAACAGCCATTCTAAACCATCCTAAAAGGTAGAGAGGAAGGTGAGGTTCAGAGAAGTGACTTTTTCATGTCATTGAGCCCTCAGGTGGCAGAGCTGGGACCCAAAGGCCGGCCTGAGGTCTCCACACCCATGTTCCTGCCCACGTGCCAGGCGGCTTTTCCCAGATCCTTCTAGTAATGAAGCCAGTGTCACTGATGAAACTCTAGGCTAATTTTCAAGGGCCTACGACAGCAAAGGAGGACGCATGAGAGAGCATGAAAGATTAAAGTGAAACAACTTGAAAACACAGTAACAGGGGAACGATTGGGATCGGGGGTTCCGACCGCCAAGTTCTCACCAATGCAGAGAGCCACAAAGCACTCATTCTCTATTTTCCAAATAATTACTCTCTTAATATTGTTTATATGAATGGAAATAAACAGGTTCATATAAATGGAAACCCCCAACAGGAGGAGGGAAGTATACATTGCCAAAAACGACCTGGGTATCAAAGGCCAAAAAAGAAAGGCCAAAACGGGGAACTGCTGTATGTTTTATTCATTGTACTTCATTTTTCCGAGCCTATCCCGATGTACATTCTCCCCACTGCTTTCAGTGATGGTATTCCCCTGTCTCTAACGGAAATGCAGCTTGGCAAGAAATGAGAAGGTTCCTTTCGAATTCAGACGATTACGCTATGATTAACCTCTTCTCCCCTGGATCGGGACCAGGGATCCCTTTGCCAAAATGACAAAGAAAAGAGTAGATTTATAAAACGTTATCCATTCTACGACATATTACTGTGTTTCAAAAATGCTTCCATGCATATTCTCATTTGATTCACATCAGACCTAGGCGGTAGGCAAAGTCTACATCATGATCTTCATTTTATTGAAAATAAAACTAAAATCCAGTTAAGTGACTTAGTCAAGATCCTACAACCAGTAAAACCCAGGCTGGAAGCCAAGTATCCTGTTACTAAAGCTCAAGCTCCTTGCACAACCACATTATGTTCTAAATCACTTTACAACTATTTCACTGAACTGGCCTGAGTACCTCTACAGCTGCTGTCACAGCTCCCATGCAGTAAATTTTTACATCATTTAAAAAAAAGATTTTATTTATTTATTTATTTGACAGAAAGAGAGATCCACAAGTAGGCAGAGAGGCAGGCAGAGACAGAGGAGGAAGCAGGCTCCATGCTGAGCAGAGAGCCTGATGTGGGGCTTGATCCCAGGAACCTGAGATCATGACCTGAGCTGAAGGCAGAGGCTTAACCCACTGAGCCACTCAGGTGCCCTAAGTTATTTTTTTATACACTTTATTTTTTAGAGCAGTTTTAGACTCACAGCGGAATAGTGCAGATAGCGTAGAGATTTCCATGTACCTTCTACGCACACACGGTCAGTCTCCCCCATTACTGACGTGACCCAACAAGACAATAAATTTATTACAACTCATCATCCTCTTTTAATATAGAGATCTTCAAATGATAATTCTGTTATCATGTTCGTACTAGATAAAAGCTAACATGATACACAGATAATGCATCATGTGATACACTAAAGAATGTTCTAGATGTTTGCATGGGGTTTTTTTTTTTTTGGTGTTTAACCCTCATAATTAAAGAAAACCCTGACAAAATAAAGAAAATCTTTATTTTTCTAGCTCATGAGAATGAGGTTCAGAGAAGCTAAGTGATTTGCCCACAACTACATGTGGGAAGCCAGGATTCACAATACTCCCAAGTCTGTGATATTTCCAAGGAGCTAAACATCAGGGAAAAGACTCTCTGAAATGTCTCACTCTCCAATTAAGGCAGGACCACCGCTAGAACAATCCCAGGTCTCCTGGCTTCCTTATGAACCTACCCAACCTCTAACAACCTCTAACAACCCCGTCAACTATCTGTTCATCACCTAAACACAGGAGGGGTGAGCACAACAGGAGCCACTGCTCAAAAGGCAATGACTGACGGCCATGCTAGTGTGAACATGCGGAAGCGGCCTGAGCCTCACCGGCCACAGTGCAGGGGAGAATGTGCCGTGACTCCCTCACAGAATCAAAACGTCCTTGTTGGTCTCCACTCCCCACATGTGATCCCCAACCTCTAGCCCAAAGTTGAAGTGATTTCCTGTTCCTCATGAGACGGCATCCACGAGATCTAGTACCCAAAAAAAGAGGAGGAGGAAAAGGAGAAAGGAAAGACGAGGGAGGGGAGAGGGAAGGGAAGAAGGAAAGAGGCAGTTCTCAATATTCTGAGAGCCAGCGGGACCTGGGGCTCCACCCAGCTCCGCCAGGTACGCGTACCACCGGCCTCTCAATTTCATCCCTCAGTGAACACAAAGGGTGAGCCTCCCAGTCCTTTTTCCTGTCTAAACCCTCTCTAAAAATCACTCATGGTTCAAACCAAGCCTGGACGATCAGGGAAACTGAGGAACATTTCTAACAGGCTTTTAACTTCTACAGTATTGCAATCACCACTATCCTATTTCTCTTACTACTTCTTCTCCTCCTCCTCTTCTGACTACTATTACTGTTACTATTACTACTATTACATTACACTAACAATACTGCCAAGGCAATGAGTAACAGTAATAATTCACTGAGCTCCTATCACATGTCAGCTGTTTTACATAGTTAATCCTCTCTACAGCCTTAGGATAAAAGGCCCCCGATTGTTACCCATCATTCCAAAATACAAAAAGTCTTGAAAATACAAAATTTGTTAAGATTTATTTATTTATTTGAGAGAGAGAAAGAGTGGGGGGAGGGGCAGAGGGAGAGGAAGAATCTTGAAGTGGACTCCCTGCCGAGCATGGTGCCTACCTGGGACTCAATCCCCGGACCCTGAGATCATGACCTGAGTGAAAATCAAGAGTCAGATGCTTATCTTACTGAGTCACCCAGGCACCCCAAATATTTTTTCTTAAGTATACAGCAAAGTCTTTTGATGGCAAAAAAAAAAAAAAAAAAAAGTCTTTCAGTGGCAAAAATGAATCCGAACATTGGGTTTCTTATAGTCTGTCTCTTTAATATGAACATTTATACATTTCACCACAAAGTGGGTTATGTGTTGGATTTGGGGGGCACTAGGATGCTTTTTTAATAGTCAATGCTCAATTTTTTTATTTTGTAAGTAAAACTATTAGATCTGCAAATGATCTAAAAGTCATATTTAAGTGAATCATTCCTTTTTTAAATAAGATTTTACTTATTTATTTATTTGACAGAAAAAAGACACAGTGACAGAGAAAATACAAGCAGGGGGAGTGGGAGAGGGAGAAGCAGGCTGCAAGGAGCCTGATGTGGGGCTTGACCCCTGGATCATGACCTGAGCTGAAGGCAGACACTTAAAGACTGAGCCTCCCAGGCACCCCTAAGTGGATCATTTCAATGCACAGCCCTAACCAAACTGTGTTAAGTGCTACTGGCTTGTGGCTGATCTGAGAGAGCTAAGCTTGTGTTTATTGTCTCTTTTAACCCTGTCCAGTCTCTAGTGAGGAAAATTCAGTAACATCTTTAAAAACAGTGATTTACTACGTAGTAACAGACAAAATATAAAAAACAGTGGTTTTTAAGATAATGGGTATCAGACAATGGAGGACAGAAATTCCTGAAAAAAAGGAAACAAATGAGGTGAGGCCTATGATTCACTTAGTTTACCGATTTATGAGAAATTCCAGGTCAGGTCATAGTGCAGGAAGGGGTAACTGAAGGAGAACTCATTCATGGGATGTTCCTAAATCAACACTTAGAGGGAATTGTATGGCTCTAATTTCCTACAATGGAAAAGGAGTAAGTTCTCACATTGTTTGCCTCAGCTTCCACCTTAATAAACTAAAAAGGAAAGAGCAAATTAACCCCAAAGTTAAGATGAATAAAGGAAATAGATATCTGAACTGAAATCACCAAAATACAAATGGAACAATAACAAATAAAAAAATCAATGAAACCAATAGCTGGTTCTTTGAGTAGATCAACCAAATTGGTAAATATCTAGCCAGGCTGATCAGGGAGGAAAAAGAGGGAAAAGAATCAAATTATCAACATCAGGAATGAGAGAAAGGATATAACTAGAGTTTATGTTTATTTCTACGATAATAAAGGAATATTATGAACAACTTTGGACCAATAAATTCAACAACTTAGATGAAATAGACATACTGCTTGAACAATTCAAACTACCAACATTTATTCAAATATAAAGATATTAATATGAATATAGATGTACAACGTGAATAGCCCTATAATGACTAAAGAAATTGAATTTGTAGTTTAAAACCATTGGGGAGAAGAAAACACCATCCAAGCCCAGATGGCTTCACTGATGGTTTCTATCAGATATTTAAGGGAGAAATAATATGTAATTCCATGCAAACTCAGAAAATTGAAGGGGAAGGAATACTTTCCAGCTAATTATACGAGGCCACCATTATCCTGATATAAAAACCAGATGGAGACAATAGAAGAAAAATAGAGAATGAATATCCCTCCTAAACAGAAATGCAAAAAAAATTTTTTAAGAAAATTTAGCAAATCATTCCAACAATATATTAAAAGGGTAATATATCATGATCAAGTGGGGATGTCCCAGAATGCTAGGTTAGTTTAGTATTTTCAAAAACAATGTAATTCACCATATTAATAAACTAAAAAATAAAAACCATATGGTCATCCCAATAGACACAGAAAAAGCTTTTGATGAAATCTAACATTCCTTCCTGATAAAAACGCTCAGTAAACTAAGAATAGAAGGGAACTTTCTCATCCCAATAAAGGGCATTGACAAAAAGTCTACAGCTAACCTAATATTTAATGGTTAAAGACTAGAGGTCTTCTTCCTAAAATCAGGAACAAGTTAAGAATTTCCACTCTCACATTTTCCATTCAAAATCATACAGGAGATTCTGGCCAGCTCAATAAGACAAGAAAAAAAAAAATTAGAAGTCATCAGTCTTATAAAGTAAAAAGTAAAACTGTTTTCATTTAAAAAGTGAAAAGTAAAGAATTAGAAAGCAGAATGTAGAACTTACTCCCTTGTAGATGACATGATTATCTCTGTAGAAAATCCTAAGGAATTTTTTTTAAACCACTAGACCTAATAAGTTAATTTAACAAGGTTGCAGGATACAACCAATATACAAAGTCAATAATATTTCTATATACCGACATACTAATGATGAGTAATTAGAAATTGAAAATTTCAAATCAAAAATCAAAAAATATGATAAATCTGACAAAATTATAAGACTTATACATTGAAACCATAAAATACTGCCCCCCAAAATTAAAGAATACTTAAAGAAGTGGGGATGTATCATTGTTTGTGGGTCGAAAGACTCCACACTGTTAAGATGGCAGTTCTCCCCAAAGTGATCTGTAGATTCAGCATAATTCCTATCCAATTCCCAGCTGGCTTTCTGTAGACAAGGACAACATGATTCTAAAATTCAGATGAAATGGCAAAAGACCTAGAGTAACAAAAGAAAACCAAGTTTTTAGAAGAACAATGTTAAAGGACTAACACTACCTGATTCCAAAGCCTGCTGTGAAGCTACAATACTCAAGACAGAGTGGTATAGCCATGAAGATAGACAACCGCATCAATAGAATTGACTAGAGTTTATAAAGCACCCGCACGTATTTAAACAATGGATTTTCAAAAAAATGCAAGACAATTCAGTGGAGAAAGGATAATCTTTCCAACAAATAGTGCTAGAATATGCACAAAAAGTGAACTTAGAGCAATCCCTTATGTCATATACAAGGACTAATTTAAAATGTATCACAGACCAAAATGTAAGACCTAAAACTATAAACCTTCTAGAAAACATAGATGAGAATCTTTATAACCTTGAATAAGATAAAGATCTCTTAGTTACAGCACCAAAAGCATGATCCATAAAATAACAAATTGATAAACTGGACTTTATGAAAACTAAAAACTGTTAAGAAATGAACTGACAAGGCACAGACTGGGAGAAAATATCTGAGAATTGTGTATCTTATAGAAGATTTTACCCCAAAAATATGAAGAATTCTCAATTTCTAAAATGAAGACAAAGTCTGACAAATATATGGGCAAAACATGTTGATAGCTACCACTAAAGAAGGCAAATAATTGGGAAAACAAGTACATGGAAAGATGCTCACCATTAGTAATTGGGGAACTATGAAGTAAAATAACAATGAAATACCACTACTTACCTATTAGAAAAGCTAAGATTACAAAGACTCACACAGTAGCAAGTGTTGGAGATGGTATTAAGCAACTGTAACTCTCATACCTGTTGATGAGAATGTAAAATGGTGGGCCCACTTTTGAAAACTGTTAGTTTCTTTAAAAAAACAAAATACACACCTACACACAAACAGGCCATTCCACAATAAAGACTTAAACACGAATGTTCTCAGTTTTATTCATAACAATCAAAAAACAGAAACAACCCAGATGTCCATGAATGGGTGAATGGTTAAACAAATTATGTTACAGGGGTGTTTGGGTGGCTCAGTCAGTGAATGGTCTGCCTTCGGTTCAGGTTATGATCCCAGCCCCACATCGGGCTCCCTGCTCAGCAGGGAGTCTGCTTCTCCCTCACCTTCTGCCCCTCCCTCTGCTCATGCATGCTCTCTCGCTCTTAGATAAATAAATCTTAAAAAAATTCTAATATACCCATATGATGGAATATTCCTGAGCAATAAAAAGGAATAAAGTGATAGTACCCATAACCACAAGGATGAATCTGAATATCATTATACAGAATGAAAAAAAGACAAAAAAGATACATACTGTATGATTCCATTATATCAAACGTTAGAAAATGCAGACTAATCAATAAGCAGATCGTGGTGGCCTCGAGTGGGAGAGTCAGGAGGGAGGGACTGTTAAGGGGGGATGGCGGATACATGTTCCTTATCTTGACTGCAGTGAGAGGTTCGTCCGTGTGTACACATCTCAAAAGGTACTGACACTATCTGCACATACTCGACACATGCACAGTTCCTTGTACTTCGATACTTCAGTAAAGCTATTTGTTAAATAATAACATGCAAGCAACTAGCGATTGACCTCCTTCCGCTCAAATTTACTGATTTCACTTTTACAGATAGACATAACTATAGATAAGCACATCAGTCCTGTACAAAAACTGAGGATTTTGTTTCTCCAAAGAACGTTGTTAATGGGCCTGATTCGGAGGCTGTCAACCGGTTCTAATCCAAGAAAGAACCTTTTTGCTTTCTCTCTTTGCCTCCTTATAGAAAATCAAGGTTTCAAATATCTTACCAACAGCTTTTAACACAATCAGTAAATTTGTTTAATAGGTGTTCCGATGATCTATAACCACACCAAACACCTCTCCAGAAGTTTGTGTCTTAAATGCAGTTTGGGCAGAACTCACCAGGAAGAGTTCATCTCAGCTTTACTCAGAACCATCTCGGAGAATGCAAAGGCTGAGACCTACAAGCATCTGAAGGCTCATGGACTCCCAAGGCTGGTAGTTGCTGTTGACTTGTGGTTGGGATCTTAGCTGGGGCTAGAGTCCCAACACAGAGCCCCTCCTCATGGCCTGGGCTTCCTCATAGTAGGTGGCTGGGGCCCACATGCTAGCGTCCCAAAGGAGAGCCAGCCCGAAGCTGTGTCAGCTCTTACCCTAACCTTTTCAGTTATACCGTGTCATTCCTCCACACTCTGTTCTCTCACATCAAATCATAAAGGGCAGTCCACATTCAAAGAGGGGGGGATTAGATTCTACCTTTTCATGGGAGGAATGTCAAAGAATTTGCCGATAGGTTTTAAAACCACCATACTGGGGTGCCTGGGTGGCTCAATGGGTTAAAGCCTCTGCCTTCAGCTCAGGTCATGATCTTGGGGTCCTAGGATTGAGCCCCATATCAGGCTCTCTGTTCAGTGGGGAGCCTGATTCCCTTCCTCTCTCTCTGCCTGCCTCTCTGCCTACTTGTGATCTCTGTCAAATAAATAAATAAAATCTTAAAATATATATATATATATATATATAAAATAAAATAAATAAAATAAAAATAAATAAAATAAAAAAAAATAAATAAAACCACCATACTATGCTTACTGAAAATGCATATTCCTTGCTGTCCCTTTCAAATACATGACCAGGAGCTTTAATGGACGGAGCACTACAATGAGACCCAGGGAAACTAGATTCAAATTCTGATACAGATTTGAGACTCTTCTACTGATGCTAATTTTCCATGTTAAAAACAGGGGCTTGGAGAAGAAAGAGAAATTAAGGAGTCAATCCCATTTACAATTGCACCCAAAACCATAAGATACCTAGGAATAAACCTAACCAAAGAGGCACAGAATCTATACTCAGAAAACTATAAAGTACTCATGAAAGAAATTGAGGAAGACACAAAGAAATGGAAAAATGTTCCATGCTCCTGGATTGGAAGAATAAATAGTGTGAAAATGTCTATGCTACCTAAAGCAATCTACACATTTAATGCAATTCCTATCAAAGTACCATCCATCTTTTTCAAAGAAGTGGAACAAATAATCCTAAAATTTATATGGAACCAGAAAAGACCTCAAATAGCCAAAGGAATATTGAAAAAGAAAGCCAAATTGGTGGCATCACAATTCTGGACTTCAAGCTCTATTACAAAGCTGTCATCATCAAGACAGCATGGTACTGGCACAAAAACAGACACATAGATCAATGGAACAGAATAGAAAGCCCAGAAATAGACCCTCAACTCTATGGTCAACTAATCTTCGACAAAGCAGGAAAGAATGTCCAATGGAAAAAAGACAACCTCTTCAATAAATGGTGTTGGGAAAATTGGACAGCCACATGCAGAAAAATGAAATTGGACCATTTCCTTACACCACACACAAAAATAGACTCAAAATAGATGAAGGACCTCAATGTGAGAAAGGAATCCATCAAAATCCTTGAGGAGAACACAGGCAGCAACCTCTTCGACCTCAGCCGCAGCAACGTCTTCCTAGGAACATCGCCAAAGGCAAGGGAAGCAAGGGCAAAAATGAACTATTGGGATTTCATCAAGATCAAAAGCTTTTGCACAGCAAAAGAAACAGTTAACAAAACCAAAAGACAACTGACAGAATGGGAGAAGATATTTGCAAATGATATATCAGATAAAGGACTAGTGTCCAAATTCTATAAAGAACTTAGCAAACTCAACACCCAAAGAACAAATAATCCAATCAGGAAATGGGCAGAGGACATGAACAGACATTTCTGCAACGAAGACATCCAGATGGCCAACAGACACATGAAAAAGTGCTCCATATCACTTGGCATCAGGGAAATACAAATCAAAACCACAATGAGATATCACCTCACACCAGTCAGAATGGCTAAAATCAACAAGTCAGGAAATGACAGATGCTGGTGAGGATGCGGAGAAAGGGGAACCCTCTTACACTGTTGGTGGGAATGCAAGCTGGTGCAACCACTCTGGAAAACAGCATGGAGGTTCCTCAAAATGTTGAAAATAGAACTACCCTATGACCCAGCAATTGCACTACTGGGTATTTACTCTAAAGATACAAACATAGTGATCCAAAGGGGCACATGCACCCGAATGTTTATAGCAGCAATGTCCACAATAGCCAAACTATGGAAAGAACCTAGATGTCCATCAACAGATGAATGGATCAAGAAGATGTGGTATATATACACAATGGAATACTATGCAGCCAGCAAAAGAAATGAAATCTTGCCATTTGCGACAACATGGATGGAACTAGAGGGTATCATGCTTAGCGAAATAAGTCAATCGGAGAAAGACAACTATCATGTGATCTCCCTGATATGAGGAAGTGGTGATGCAACATGGGGGGTTAAGGGGGTAGGGGAAGAATAAATGAAACAAGATGGGATTGGGAGGGAGACAAAACATAAGTGACTCTTAATCTCACAAAACAAACTGAGGGTTGCTGGAGGGAGGGGGATTAGGAGAAGAGGGGTGGGGTTATGGACATTGGGGAGGGTATGTGCTATGGTGAGTGCTGTGAAGTGTGTAAACCTGGTGATTCACAGACCTGTACCCCTGGGGATAAAAATATATTATATGTTTATAAAAAAATAAAAAATTAATTTTAAAAAAACCACACACACACA
Source organism: Neogale vison (assembly GCF_020171115.1). Lineage (NCBI taxonomy): Eukaryota > Metazoa > Chordata > Mammalia > Carnivora > Mustelidae > Neogale > Neogale vison. The sequence continues at coordinate 160,722,162 of NC_058093.1, read as the reverse complement.
AAAAAAAACCAGGGGCTTGGAACTAGTGTACAGGTGAGGTCAAAGTGAGACAGGAGAGGACAGAAAGGGGAAAGAGGCTCTACAGTTGAAGTAAACAGCAGAGAAAGGCAGTGAAGTCACCCATTCTAGACTCCAAAAAGAATGCTTAAAGACACTGAGGGGTCGGTCCCATAGAAGCAGAAGAGGGAATAGTAGAGGACAGGCCAGCAACCACCAACAGGGAAGTCCTGCAGCAGGTAGCAGGTGGCTTTGAGGCCAGAGTTGGGTTTGGGTGCCCCCTGTTCCTGGGCAGAACTCTTCCTCTAGACTGTAAACATTCTGCCATTATTGCATCAAGTCATACAGAACCATCATTACCTGCTTATAGGACCAGCTGTCCTACAAAACTAATGTGCCCCATAAAGACAGGGAACAGGTTCAATTCTCCTACCTTACATGGTGCTCTTAGTACCCAGGACCAAGTGCCATGAGTAAGAAGGATTAAACTATGAAGCAGGAAACCAGTCTCAAGAGGGAAAGAGCTGAGAACAGGGTATCAGGACAGGACTTAGAACCCAGGGAAATAAAGACCGAGTTATTAAATTTTGTGATGGTCCAGGTCCTAGGTAGGTGATCAGGGCTGACGTTCTGAGTATGACTAGCCACAAGTTCCTCATTTTATCCCAAAGATTAATCTTAAAGCCAAGCATATCAGCTCTCAAGAAGGAAACAAGAAGCAGGGACAGAAAGATGCATGGTTGTGCCATCTAAATGAGAGCTCCAGTAAGTCTGCGAGACCTCTTTCTGCTTCTAATCAGTTCTGCTCACAGACATCAGACAGAGCTCATCACCTCCCCAGACCACTGCATTTCTGCCTCCCCTAACTCAGGACAACCAAACCGCCGCCACCCAGGGAGTCCTGCAGGAACCAGGCCTTGTCCTAGATGCCTCCCCTCAGTCACCTCCCACTTGCGGTCATATCCTCTGGATTCCAACTCTTTCATACCACTCAGCCTCGTTTCCTCTTCCCAGAAACCCTTCCCTGATCCTGAAGAGTTGAAACGCCGCTCTCCTGTCTTCCCATGGCACACCTCGACCAGACCCCGCCAGACACAGGCTGTCCCACTGGATAAGTAATGTCAGATCCTGCTCCATGTCACTCCACTGTGCACATGGCATGGTTATTCAATAAATGTTTGTTGACTGAATGAATAAACCTACAGCCACTGTAAACAGCGCCCCACACCCAGGGCTTCCTATCCCTTTCCCTTCCTTCTCTTCCTCTATAGCATTTACTGCCTCTAACATTCTATAAATTTGCTTCCTTCTTTCATTCATTATCTCTTCATCTTCAACATCCCCTCTGCACAGAAGCTCCATGACAAAATGGATTTCAGGCTGCTGGTTTATTACTATGTCCCAAGTAGATAGAACAGCACCAAGCATTCAGTAGGCTCTTGATAAATACAAAGGAATGACAAGTCTCCACTGCTTGGCTCATCAGATGGCCATGGCAGTTTCTAGGCAGTGATCTTCCTGGGTTCCCTGGCAACCACGCCTCCCTGATTTGCCACCCGCCCCCCACTGAGGACACACTTTCCCCATCGGCCTGGACAGCCGCTTATTTTAGGGTGGCTGCTACGGCAGAAGAACCAGTTACCAAAACACCTCTCATCCTACCATCTGGAAGACACACTTAGAAAGTGTTTCAACCCCCATGTGCCCGGAAAAGTAACTTTTTACTTTTAACAAAGTAGCCAAGTGACTATGAAATACTGTTTCATAGTATTTGAGGAAAAGCATTTAATGAGGAACCAGTTGGTGCTTAAACATTCAAATGCTTGTGAAAATTTAACATTTTTAACAAATTAGTTTTGGAAGATATTAACTTGGGGTCATTTCTAAGCAGTGATAAAGAAAATCATCTTTATTTTATAGTAACAGTCAGGGTTAGGGGCTACCTAGAATCAGCAAAATTTTGTTTTGTTTTTTTTCTAAAAATCATATGGAGTTTTTAACAGGCCACTAAAGCGATTTACTCATTACTGTTTCCATAAGAATGCTGATGTTTTTAAGTATTCACCATATGGCAGACCCTTTATACGTCATGCTATTTAATTCTCATGACTCCAGGATATTGATATGATTGGATCCATTTCAGTGTAAAAGAAACTGCAGATCAGAGCAATTAAGCAATTGCTATCACATTTTATTCCTTAACAAAAATACAAAGATCTGAAATTTATAGGGCAGGATAAGATTTGACAAAGTTAGATGTTGGGTAAACAGATGCTATTCCATATTCTTCTTTGTGAGCTTGAGATACTTCATAATAAAAAATAATAAATGATGGCAACAATTTACCCATATTACAGTGCTAATTAAGGGCAGACCTCTGATTCAAATTCACATGCTTGTCTCAAAAGTTCATGTTTTTTTCCCACAACATTGTGCTTCTGCTCCGAAATGGAAACTATGACATTTGCTTCAACTAGTATTTAACCCAAGCTGGAAGACATGCAAGGTAGGTGTAACTCATTATTAAATATCTATTGTTAGCAGCAGTAATAATGCAAACACGACATATATTTGGGGTTTATATACTCCCTTTTTCCCCAAATATTTTTAAGTTCGTTTAGTAACCCTAGACCCAGAGATGGGGAAAAATGATCCTTTCTTCCCAAACACCATCTTAGAATACAGCCCACAAGCTTGGAACCACCCTCTCATTCTTATACTCCAAGACACAATTAAAAATAAGGAGCATGTAACTCGGGAAATATGGACAAAGACAGAAAAGGAAAGAAACTGAAGGGAGTAGGTCGGTGGGAGGTAACACAACAAGCTCTGCATGGGGAGGTGGAGGATGGGGGGGAGTGGGAGGGAGGCGGGGTGCGGGCAATTCTACAAAGAATGGAGGCATAAAAAGAGGCAGGAATTGAGGGGAAACCGGGAGAAGAAGATGAGAGTTAGAGTGAAAGGAGTACAGAGCAAGAAAAGATGAAAAATGAGAGAGAAGAGGGATGCCTGGGTGGCTCAGTTGGTTAAGCGGCTGCCTTTGGCTCAGGTCATGGTCCCGGCGTCCTGGGATCGAGTCCCACATCGGGCTCCTTGCTCAGCGGGGAGCCTGCTTCTCCCTCTGCCTCTGCCTGCCATTCTGTCTCCTGTGCTCTCTCTCTCTCTGACAAATAAATAAAATCTTTAAAAAAAAAAAAAAGAAAGAAAGAAAGAGAAAAATGAGAGAGAAGAGGGGGACAAAGAAATCGTGGGGTCAGATGAACGACGGGCAGGAGAAGGCAGATGTAGCCCTTGTTCCATAAATCAGCTCCATGTCCTCCCAGGCGGGGTTTCCCTCCGTTTCCTGCCATCAACAGCCTCCACCACTTAGAGTGATACATTTTGCAATCGCAGAGGTGTTAAATTGAAAGCATCAGTGAGCAAACAGGCTCCTCAAAAGGAAAATTAAGCACTGAGGAATGCAAATGAAATTCCGACATGACATAATTCTGAGAAACGTGGCACATGGCACTGAAACATGACGGTGTTCTGGAACCACTTTCAGCCCTGCAGCAAGCCTCCAGACCGCAGGCTGCCATCACGGATTTTATTTCTTCCCTGCTTAGTCCCCTGAGTTGTAGACCAGAGCCCAACTCCATCTTTACTACCAAAGGAGCAGAAGGAAGTTTCAGGAACATGCCCCCAATGTCACACGCCTGCCTGCCAACACCTTTAGCCGGCACGACAATGGGCTGAGCGGCCAGCAACGGCGAGGCGTACCCAGGAAGAGTGCCTGCTTCTGAATGCTATTCCTGTCTCTCCCCCTTCCGGGGAATTTCAAAAATCACAATTACAATGTGCAAACGATGTCAGAACCTTTTTAAACTTGCAGCTATAATCTCTTTTCCTTCCAGATTCAATAGGTTTTTTGTTTTGTTTTTTGTTTGTAGATAAACATTTCTTTCTAAAAAGGTAAGAGTTAAAATCCTTAACACCACAGAAGGAGAGTCCGTAAAAGCATTAGCTTGTATTCCCTAATGAAGTACTTGTTCTTTGAATGGAGATTAGTTTTAAAAGGTGTTTTGTAGCCATTTGATCTGTTTATGGTGAAGTTTTAGATTAATTCCAGCTCAGTTAATTAAATAAGGACTCATATGAAGTCCTTAATGAGTGCCTATTTATAGCAAGGCACTAAAGCCCGGTCTACATAATTAAATACCCACCAACGTCATAATTAAAATACCCACCAACCACATGTCAGATGATCTATTAAAGCAAAGGTCACCTTTCCATGGAGGTAGTTCCTGAGGAAATTGGGACCTGAAGGTAATAGCAAGCACAGCTCACCCACTCTGACATTATTTCAACCTCCTACGGCACAGGACCACCAACTGCCAACCATCCACCATGACCCTGGGAATTACCACCAGAGCCCTAGATCTCTCCTCCCCAGCCCCTTTCCTGGTTTCTGTTGCCCGACCATCAGCTCTGCAGTCCCCGCCCTCTCCAGGATGGACCAAGCCTCCCACCTACCTCTGGGAGGTACATCTGCCCACTGGTCCCTGATGGGACACCCTAGGGTACAAGGCCTGTGGGCTTCCCTCCGGCTGCAGGGCAGCAGAGATGCTGACTCTGGCTTCAGAAGATCGTGTTTGAGAGCCAATTGAGACCCTAGTCTTCCACTAACTAAGTGTGTGTCTGTGGACAACCTAATTAGCCTCCTTGAGCTTCTAGGTCTTTACCCTTAAAATGGGGACGGGACATGCTCTACCATCTTTATAGGATTATGGGGGAAGTCTTTGTGAGACTAATAAATAGGCAAGTATTTTCTAAGTGCCACAGTGATATATAGTTATTCAGAAGCAAGTTTCAGAGAAATAAGGTAGTAAAGAGTGGTGCCATTTAATAAATTATACTAGAGTAGAAAGGTCATTGCCTGAAAGTCTGGACATGTGGATCCAGTCTGGGCTCTATTAGGTAACAAGTCATGTCTCTGATTCTTTGTATGATATAACATTTCTACTGAACTGGAAGATCCCTGAAGATCCTTCGGGTACAGACAATGTCCAAGTCTAGAGCAGCACTGCTCAGTTGCACATGTGTTCAATCAGCTTGTAGAAGCCAGTTGGGAACGGAACATTGTAACATCGCTTATGTGGAAAAATGAATTCTGAGCAATGACAACCAGCTGACAAATGGACTTCTGGAACAAAATCAATTCATGATTTGGAGATGGTTTGAATCACTAGGCTAGATTTCCATTAGAAAAAAACAAATCTTCGGTGAAGTTGGGAAATCTCTCCATGCTCTCCTGGAGTTGATTTTCCACATTTGTGCTTTGGCACTGGATAAGATCTGGAGTGTACTTGGGCATTTAGTTAACCATGCCATCACCATTTCTATGGAGAATGGCTGATTTCCCCTTTGGCACATGATGTGAGCGTGCGTGTGAGTGTGTGCTCCTGAGAGATGGGTGAGGGGAGGGGACTGACCTATGTTTTACTCCAAATGGGATATGTGAAATTATGATACATCATGGAAAGTGTTTTCAATTCTTAGAAAAAGGAATTTGCAGTATTGACACGGACTTTCATTTTTAACTTCTATTTTCTTCCTTACACCATTCTGACATTAACTCTTTAAAGTGAAAAAGGAGGGGCACCTCGGTGGCTCAGTTGGTTAAGCATCTGACTATCGATCTCGGCTCAGGTCATGATGTCAGCGTTGTGAGATCGAGCCCCACATCAGGCTCCACGCTGCTGAAGATTCTTGCCCTCCCTCTCCCTTGCACCCTCCTGCCCTGCTCACACGTGTGCTTACTCTCTTGCACTCTCTCATAAACAAAGTGAAAAAGGAAAGTGGACGGTGGATCCCTTATGCAGTTCTAATAAAGATAATGGGACAACTAACACTCTGCCAAATTAAAAAATGAAATGAAAAGACGTCCCCTTCAACTGCCCTTCCCAGAGCAAAAAAGTTACGGATACATACTAACCCTACAGTCACTGAGGGCCCCTTGTTATAGTAGTAACCTGTTGATGGTATAAGGGAATATGGAGAGATCATAGGATTTTGTTGCCATAGAAATTTGGGGTTATATAATAAGAACTTTACTTACCAACATTGAATGGAGGACAGCTCAGATGGAGGCAGAGCCAACAGACCCAGAGACCTAACTTTAAAACCCCACATGGTGAGTTCACTGGCTGAGCCCACATGTTCCAAGATTGAGGTTTTGGTATATGGTTGTTATAAAAACAACCACAGTCCAAGAAATCATAATTATGAAGACATGTTACTCTAAGAAATTCTCTCACACTTCTTCCTCCTTTGATGAATTAAGCTGTATATACCATCAGGAGGGTAAGGTTTTCCCATTCGATAAAGTTTCATTTTTCCACTCACTTTGTATTTTTATCATGAGAAGCACAAATGCTTTTTCCAAAGACATTTTTTTAAAAATTCCACATTTCTAAACAAAAACAAGTGAATTGCCCACAGTTAGGTGCCAGAAAAAGCTCACACGCAGTTTTTTCAGAAACTATTCCAAGGATCCTGGCAGTTAAGGTATCAAAGTTAATGTATTGAAGTACATTTGTCCTTTTTCCCAACACTGGTGGTGTTTTGGGTCTCATGGACTTTCCAGGGTTATTACGAGAGAGTATATATGAGCATTATTACGCACTGACAACATAATGGATTCACGTAAAATTTTAAATTAAGAAACAAGATAAAAGGTCCTCATTCTGTGATAGGATCATTATGATTGTCAGACGCCTGAGAGAAAGCAGATTGGGGGTTCCAAGAGCTAGCTGACTGGGACAGTTGTGCCAAGTGACTGCACAAGAACCCTGCTTCCCCCCTGCATGGGATGGAAACAGCCCCTAAGGGATCCTTGTCTTCGTCAATAGATCCTTCCAAGATCAAGCCCAAAGCAGGTATGCATTAAAAACATACTCTTTAGAGGAAGAGGAGGAGGAGATAGAGGGGTTGGTGGGGGGGGGGGATATGATGATAATGAAAATAGCTAGCACTTATTGATCTTTTCCACAGGTGGAACATCATACCAAGGGCTTCCTATAAATTAGCTCATTTAATTCTTGCAACAACTTTCTGGGAGACTATTATCAACCCCATTTTACATAAGCTTAGGATGACTGAATAATTTGCCCAAAGGCATATGGCTGAGAAATCCCAAGGCTGGGTTTCAAATTCGAATGGGTTTGTGTGCGGGACCTCTTCACTTACCAGATCTACTTTCCACCCTAATCTCTGCACCAACTTTACAAATTGTGTCAACTTTATGGCCAGGTGGTTGACCTCTAGGAATTGCATCAGTGGGCTTCGGGACTGCAATTGTGTCAACTGATGGGGCCAAGGAGGACGTCAGAGGGAGGAAGGAGACTAAGTCTGGGCTACGTATTCCCAGGATCCCTCCTTGTAGCGTCACCTTCAAACTTATGTGTCCTGCAAGTGAAGATCATCACTGTTTTCAAGATGGTGCTCTCTAGACAACTCTCCGGTTCCGGAAACCAGTCTCTACTACCCCTTCATCCCATTGTTTTAAGTTCTGAAGCATGCACTCTGATGAGAGTTCTATCCTTGCAAATCGTCCCTGGATTAAAACCCCCCAAATTAACTTAATTTGAATGTATTAGATCATTTTCTTTCTCCTGGGACTTTATTATAGTCCAACACCAAAAATTATGCTCTCAACAATCAGGTCAAACTACCCCCTAAATGAGGGTTTCTGGTTTTCACCCTCCAGGATAAATGTACCCAGACTCCAGTATTACCTTAGCATACTTCTGAACTCTGTGAGGCCTCTTGGAATCACAGTCTCCATTAAATAGTGTTTTGGATTTTTCTTTTTTTTTTATTTGAGAGATAGAGAATGAGCACTCGCACAGAGGCAGAGTGAGGGGGAGAAGCTGACTCCCTCCCGAGCAGAGCACCCCACATGGGGCTCGGTCATGACCTGAGCCGAAGGCAGACCCTTAACCGACTGAGCCACCCACACCCCCCCATCCAATAAATAGTTTTCTTGAACCTTCCCTTTACTACTTTATTCCCTTCTGTATCATATTACAGTTAGATTGTGCTAAGGAATTATCAGTTTAAATATTAATACATATGAAATTCTTCCCAGTGAAATTTTGATCTCAAGAAACTATATGTGTTTTCTTTCTAGGTCTCAACTGTCTAGGTCTTAGTCTTTCTTTTATGAAATTCTGAGCAGTAAAATAAAGACTGCCATAAATATTTCTGTTCAAGTTCTTTAGAATTTTGAAAGGTAAAAATGCTGGGGGTAGGGCAAATACCAACTTTGTTTCTGAAGCCACTATACTTGGATACTTGGATACACAATACTTAGGAATGCTCTGATACATCATAAAGATGGTCCTGGAGGGGCACCTAGGTGGCTCAGTGGGTTAAAGCCTCTGCCTTCAGCTCAGGTCATGATCCCAGGGTCATGGGATCGAGCCCCGCATCGGGCTCTCTGCTCAGCAGGGAGCCTGCTTCCCTTCCTCTCTCTCTCTGCCTGCCTCTCTGACTACTTGTGATCTCTGTATGTCAAATAAATAAATAAAATATTAAAAAAAAAAAAAAAGATGGTCCTGGGATTCCAGGAGACCTAACAACCCATTGTTGTCTAGGCACACTAGCATGCCAGTAATCTTCTCCCCCTGGACAAGGAGAGCAGGGAAGAACCCCTGCATACATGTCTGTGTGTGCACACATGCGGCATGCATATGTGTAGATGTGTGTATTTATACACACAAGCAGTACTGAAAGACGGTCCCTGTGTGTCTGCAGGAAGTACTGTCCCTCTGCTCAGGGACTGTAAGGTCATTCTAACACTGCAGCCTGGAATGCAAGTCACCTTGAAAGTCATCTTAAAGAATCACAACATCCCAGCTAGGAGAGACCTTAAAGATAGAACACAGATGTTCAACCCCTTCATTATTTTTTTTTTAAAGATTTGAGAGAGAGAGGCCCCCGGAAGGTGTGTGGAAGTGGGGTAGAGGCAGAGAGGGAGAAAGGGAATCTCAAGAAGATTCCCCATTGAACACAGAGCCCAAGGGGCTCAACCTCACGAACCTGAGTTCATGATCTGAGCTAAAATGAAGAGTCAGAAGCTCAACCCACTGAGCCATGCGGGCACCCTAACCCCTTCATTTTTCAGATGACTCAAAACACCAGGACAAGAAGTGACCTCTCTGATTAATGGTATCAGACTCTGGGGTTGGGAATCCAAAGTCAGTGGGGGATGCTTTCTGCTGCTCCCCCAGGTACTGCCTCCTATGTCCATCACCTACTATTCCTCAGAGTCCTCGAAACCATGCAGAGAGTGACAGATGACACAATGGCTGACAGCGGTGACTCATGAAGCCTAATTATTATGAGCAGTTTTATACATTATTAAATATCTTACAAGATTTTTAATGACTGCATAGCCTGTTGGTTTTTGGATGTACCACAGTTTAATTCATCAATCTCTTGTATTTTATTCACCTTCCCTTCACCCCATTGGTAACAGAGGGGTTCCCACCCTCGGGTTATAGGAATGGCCACACATCTGACATGGGACAGAAGAGACCAGTAGCAATTTATGAGTCATCCACGCTCCCAGTCGAAGGGAGGACTGTGTGTGCCACACAGGATCACGGGGCTGGGGGGGAGGGTCCCACCTGGGAACAGAGTACACAAGCAGAGTCCATGGGAGGCAGGCATCCTCATAACAAGAGAGTGAGGTGACTGCTGGTTCCTGGAGAAGGATGGGATCTGAATTTGGCTTGTTTGAATAATTTGTGAATAACAGTGAAGCCTGTCACTCATGTTAAGCAGCATGGGCTCAGTTCCCATGACAAAGAGGGTATTTCGGTTGGGATATCTTACCTACAGCAACAGAATGGGGAGGGGAACTTGCCGTTAGGCCATTCAAGTCCCCCCACAGACACCCAACTTCAGATGTCAAGACAGCACATAGCACTAAACCTTCATTTTAGGTCTAACACCACATCTGATTGTTGAAATTCTTGATATTTCATTCCCAAACATAGCCACAATGGGCACTTTTGAACATCTATCATCTTACCTACCTCTGGTCACTTTGTTAGGATGAATTCCTCAATGCTGAACTTAAATGGGGGGAAACCCCAACAAAACAAACACTGTTCTATAGGTAGATATATCGGGGGGGGGGGCTATGTTCCATCCCACGTTTTCAAATATTTATATTGTAAGCAGAAAGTTCTTTTGCCTTTAACTAAATGCTTTATTATAATACCTATACATTTTTATAAAAATATGCAAACAAGACAAAAGGGTATATAATGAAAAATCAGAGTCTCCCTTACCTACTCTCAAGCCCCACGACCAGGCCTCTCCCTAAAAGCAGCCACAAATTGTTTCTGAATATATACAAGCATGACATCTTTAAAAAAAAAAATTTTTTTTTTGATCTAGTAAATGGGAGTATACTCTACCTGATGTGGGAAATGCACAGTACTTCATAAGATGGACGGACTAGTTTGCTAGAGCTGCTGTAACTGAATACTAGTGGCCTAAGGGACAGACACTTACTTTCTCACAGTTCTGGAAGCTAGAAGTGCAAGATTAACATGTCAGCAAATTTGGTTTCTCCTAAGGCCTCTCCATTTGGGTGGCAGACAGCTGCCTACTTGCTGTGTCCTCGCATGGCTTGCCCTCTATCTGTGTGGCCCCTGGGGCTTTCTCTTCCTATAAGGACACCAGTCACATCGAATTAGGGCCCCATCCTTAATGATTTTAAAATTAATCACCTCTTTCAAGGCCAACTCTCCAAATATAGTCACATTCTTTTTTTTTTTTTTAAGATTTGAGAGAGAGCCAGCATGTGCTTGTGACAAGAGGGAGGGATAGAATCCACGAGCAGGTGCCCCCCTGGGTGATGTGGGACTCAGGGCTTGATCTTATGATTCCGAGAGCTGAAATCGAGACCGGAGCTGAAATCAAGAGTCAGGTGCTCAAATGACTGAGCCACCCAGGTGCCCCCAAATATAGTCACGTTCTAAGATACTGGGAGGCTAGGGGGCCTGGACATACGGATTTTGTGAGGGGGGGGGACACAATTCAGTCTATAACAGAAGCATTATAGGTTTTATTGTTTCCAGCTTTTTACTATTACAACAACTCTATAATGAACATCACTCTAGAGAAATCTTCGTACATGTGTGAGTATATCCATAGAATAAACTCCAAGAAATAGAATTGCTGAATCGAAGGAATAAATTTGCATATATACTGCCAAATTGCAAACCTCCAAGAAGTTTTGTCAAATTCAGATTTAAACTTCCACCAATAATGTATGAGGGTAGTCATTCCCCCTCATACCCAACGAACTGGCAGATTTTGAAACTTCATCTTTGTTAGCCTTTAAGTAAAATTATAGCTAATTTTGAACTACTTCTTTTAATTGTTGGTGAGGTTTTATACTGTGTACATTTTTATAATAAGAGGACTTTTCTTCCCTCTCCTGCATTTATTATACTCAACAATTAAATATTTATATTACTTTAGGGAATCAAAACTGCTAGAATGACTTCATTTGAATCTAGAGTTAGGTAATTGAAACATTGGTTCCAATATATCCAGTCCAATTTGAAGAAGTATGGCTACCCATGGCTACACAGAATACAGTCTGTTGCTGAATGAAACTGATCACTGATGGTATTTGCTGTCCATCAACAATGGCAATAAAGCCAGCCCCCTTTTAGTGGTTAAGTATCTCTCAGTAACTAAGTTAAGTTGAAGACATTTTCCTCCACCATTTCTTTTCCAGTTGGCATGCAGGCCTGACTTAGCCTGATGTTTGCAGATTGGAAAGAAAGAAAGTAGGTTGATTTCAATTGTAGAGTTACCTGGAAAATTGGATAAATAAATCAAATCTAATTTTTTTAAGATTTTATTTCTTTGAAAGAGAGAGTGAAAGTGAGAGAGATCACAAGGGAGAAGAAGCAGGCTTCCCGCTGAGCAGAGAGCCTGATGTGGGGCTCCATGCCAGGACCCTGAGATCATGACCAGAGCCAAAGGCAGACACTTAACTGACTGAGCCCCCCAGGTGCCCAAATCAAATCTAATTTTTAACCTAGGACTAGTGCAGACTTAGCTTTTCTTATACACTGCCACACACAGCTTTTGGGAACCTCTGAAGTTTAAGACTCCAGGGCAGCTTCAAGATAGGCAGTCTGAACAAGAACAGGTTTAAATGAATGGGCAAGATGCTGGGGAAAGTTGGGCATGTTTGCTATAGAATAGAACATTTTAAAAAGAAAAATTGCCTGCAGGACTTTGGTACACATGTGTTCATTGGGACGGGGGCCCCAGAGTGAAAGAGAAAATCATTCTCTTATTTTCTAGAACTATGCCAGTTTCCTAAGCACCTTCCAAAAGCAATGGGAGTATTTCTGAAGAAGATACACTCACCCATTCTGTCTGCCACATGGAAATCAGGAAGGGCACATGAAGTTTGCCATGTTTCAGGATTTCATCATGTTTTTGGCAAGAGTGTGTACACATAAGGAGACCTTTTGTTAAACCACACAACTCTGATCTTGTTTATGAGCTCTAAAATTAAATTATCTCGCATAAATACTCAGAAGGTAATTTTCATATTAGTCTCAATGGTCCACAGTACCACCACAAAAGATCCAGTCACAATTCATTCTGTGACATGGGCGGCCTCTCGGCTTGGTACAATGTGTGACTTCGTGGGAGTTTCATGACCTACAGACTCTCATGCATTTAAAGAAGGAAAGAGTAGCTGGAAGCACTTTTGCTAGATCTGTGGCAAAAGCACTTACTATTGAATCAAGGAAATACAGCAATGCAAAAGAATGAAGACCATAGTTCAGAGCTTGCAAACTCTTTCTGTGAAGGACCTAATGGTAAATATTTTAGGGTAAATATTTTAGAGACCATTGGGTCTCTGTCACAACTACTAAACTCTGCTGTTGTATCACAGAAATAGCTATAGACAGTACATAAATGAATAGGTGTAGCCACGTTCCAATAAAACTTTATTTATAAAATCAGTGGGCCAGATTTGACCTATGGGTCATAGTTTGCCAGCCCTCACTCTAGCCTACATTGATCTTTCTCTGACCTGGTATTTTATTTTTTTAAACATATATAGCTACTGTATTTGCCTTTTAAAAAAAATTAACTGGGCGCCTGGGTGGCTCAGTTGGTTGAGCAGCTGCCTTCAGCTCAGGTCACGGTCCCGGAGTCCCAGGATTGAGTCCCGCATCGGGCTCCCAGCTCCGTGGGGAGTCTGCTTCTCCCTCTGACCTTCTCGCCTCTTATGCTCTCTCTCACTGTCTCTCTCTCAAATCAATAAATAAAATCTTTAAAACATAAATAAATAAAAATAAAAAATAAAAAAAATTAACTTATTTAATCCTCAAAACAACTCCACTATTATTAGTTTCCCATGTCATAGATGAGAAAACTAAGGCACAAAGAGGTTGAGCAACTCTCCCAAAGTTGTACAGCCAGGTGGTGCTAGAACACGAAGTCAGGCAATCTGACCGGAGAGACCACAGCTTGCCCCTACGCCTGTGAGATTTCAAATGTGCGAAGAGCTCTCAAAAACATATCTACCCTTCCGGGCACTCCTGAAACTCTAAGTCTGGCTTATACCCAGAGCAGATTAGTTCTGCTCCTCATCCATGTAGATTTCCAGGTTAAATGCAATTCTGTATTAGACTTCTAGCAAGAGAAGCATGAGGAGATCCTGAGGGTCCCTAATCCACCCTGCATTTGGAGGTCCTCAAACGCCTCGTGAAGGCTTCTAGACCTTCATCCAGCATCTTTTCCCAGTTTGCTATAAGCCTAGAATTTACTGTGTCCCCTAAGGAATAATTTGAGACAAGACTGTGCTACCAAAATATGCCATTTAAAAAAACAGAACAGACAACAAAAAAAAACTGCCAACTGCAAGTAAAATTAATGACTACAGAAATAAAAATTTAGCCCCAAGTTCTCCGATAACACAAAATTATGAGTCATCTGGATAAAAAGAGAGGACGTTTGTCACTGCAAGTAAAAGTATACTATCATGAGGTTTGGAATTTCTCTCTTATAAGTCTGAATAGAGCCGATAAACCCCGGACTACTGGTAGTCTAAGTACTAAGGATTTGAGTTCAATTTGAAGGTGCTGCTTGCCTAACATTCCTCGTAATTCGTTCTGCCCTCAGTATCCTACCATACTATCCAGATTTTTCTTTCAATCAAAACTTACCTCATTTGATAGGGTTACAACCCCCATCTCATCTAATTAAAGAAGAAAAGTAAACTGAACATTCTCTTTTAGAACATGGAAATTCCCTGTGGTTGCCAGAAAGAACTTGAAATGCTTTAAGATGAAGATTATACATTCAGTCAAATCAGCAATTATAAATTAGTAGCTTTGTGCAAGGATTTAGAGTGTTAGTAGAATGAGAAAAGAGGTTATTCTCTGAAACAGCCTCTGGGAAAGCTAAGTGGGTGTTTTCATGTCCCATTCATAAAACCCAAGGACAAATCCATCAACTTTTCTATGGCCTTTATTACAGGGAAAAGAAAATCCACTGTTTCTATTTGTTAAAAGGGTTCAGCTTTCAAATCCTGGGAGAACAGAGAATGTTTGACTCTGAAGGGGCAGGATATTCTTGTATGTGAGTTAAAAAGAGAAAGATATTTTATCATGTAAATGTGTTTTGTCATTCATTAGAAAATACCACTGGAGTACTGTGGGACAAGGGGGTCCCTAATAAGCTTGAAATTTTCATTGGCCAACACACATACGAAAGGGAAGGGAAAGAAAAAATATGTAAAAATCTACTCTGTGCCAGATGCTATGCTAGGAAGTTTAATATAGTTACTTAAGGAAATAGCTAATTTTAAATGTTAGGTTCTGTCTTCAAGTTCTAAAGATTTTGATTATCATTTAAAACATTTTCTCTTATCTGTAACCATGTGTGGTAATGAACGGTAGCTAGACTTACTGTGATCATTTCATAATATACAACAAACATGGAATCATTATGCTGTACACCTGAAGCTAGTAAAATATTATATGTCAATTACATCTCAATACAAAAAACAGAAAATATTTTCCCTTGTTTCAATTGCCGTTTGGAAAACTTAAATTTCAGTGTGAATGCACTGCTTTCTTTTATGTGAACACCTTTACTTCAAGCAGCCCCAGAAGACATGACTGGTGAAGAAGTCTCTCCGTTGCTGTAGGTCCCCATTTTACAACTGTCCAAAGAGCCATGAAAACTCGGGCATTTGGGCTGAGCAAGCCCTTCCTTTCCATCTCTCACCCCCCATTAGAAATCAATATAGTTCTACTATGAGGGCTCTTGTGACTACAAGAAATGAGGAATGACTTTGCAAGCAGCTGGAATAAGCCCAAGAATTCATTTACAGGATGATACACTGGGGTGTTAGAAGACGGTGCAGAATGTGACCCATTCTTCTCCTGACATAACTCCAAAGCAGCAGCTCACACTTCCTGTGAGGACTCCATCACATCCTTCCCAAATCCTCATTCCCCGACCAAGCCCTCTTAGGGAAACCTGGAGAGAAGCTTCAAACACCACTAACTAGCTGCCTTGCTTTGTGCTTCCTGCCCCAATCTTGCTGAAAACTCACTTTCCTTGACTTCAGCTAATTTAGTCATCTTGTTATGTTTTCTGTGTGTCGTACATACTGGCAGCATTTGCTTGGCTGTTTGAAGTCTTTTTTTTTTTTTTTAATTTATTTATTTATTTGAGAGAGAGAGAGAGCAGAAAGGAGGAGGCAGAGGAAGAGGGAGAAAGAGAATCTCAAGCAAACTCCATACTGAGCCTGATGCAGGGCTTGATCTCAAGACCCTGAGTTCAGGGACTGAGCCAAAACCAAGAGTCAGACATTTAACCAAATACTCCACCCAGGTGCCCATTTTAAGTATTAAAACAAAGGCTATGGGGCTCTGACTACAATCATTTACTGAATAACTATGAAACCAAATGCCATACAGTTTACTCTGTTTAGACAATTTTTTTTTTTCACAGATCATTCAGATTTCCCCCTGTATTCTCCATAACAACCCAGTGAGGAATGGATTTGCATTCCCATTTTACAGAAGAGGAAGGTGAGCACACAAGTTAAGTTAGAAACAGACTGGACAGGGATAATGGTACAAAACTAATTAGTGACTTCTGAAATCTACTGCTCTCAGACATGAGACAATTCTGCCCAGAGTGGTCTTCATTGGAGTGATAAACATTAAATCACATGCAATAATATCCTTAGAAATTACCTTCAACTCTGGGGCACCTGGGTGGCTCAGTGGGTTAAAGCCTCTGCCTTCGGCTCAGGTCATGATCCCAGGGGCCTGAGATCGAGCCCCACATCAGGCTCTCTGCTCAGCAGGGAGCCTGCTTCCCTTCCTCTCTCTCTGCCTGCCTCTCTGCCTACTTGTGATCTCTGTCTGTCAAATAAACAAACAAAATCTTTAAAAAAAAAAAAAAAAGAAATTACCTTCAACTCACTCTTTAAACTTTACCTTTTTTAAAATCATTTTTGTAAGAATAAATTTAGATGAGCTGGTTCTTAACATTATTTTGATTACAGATCCATAGAGAATTCGACAATACTGTACACACTCCACCCAGACAAAGAGCACACACAGTACATACAACAGTCTAGATGGCTGCCAACTTTAAGAATGTCTCTACTGACATTAGCATAGGCCCATTCAGAGAGAAAGAGTTTGACCACAGGGCATATGAAAAATATTTAAGAGTAGCTATATACAAAAAAGCTATCTAGAATTGCATGGTGGTTAAGAACCAAAGCTTTGAAATAAGGTGGCTGAAGAGGATGACCATAGGTTCAATCATGGTTCTGCCATTTACCTCCTATAGGACCTTGAGCACTTTACTTAATCTCTGAGTTCCTTTATCTGTGAATAAGGATAATAACACACATCCTGCATGGTTCAAGTTAATGTTAAATAAAACAAGATGAGAAACACACAGAGCTTGGTACATAGTAAGCACTGGATAATGGAGGCTCTTATTATGTTATTCTTAATTTTCAATGGACTTGCTATCTGGCATGATTATAAAAAACAATATTCTGGGGGTGCCTGGGTGGCTCAGTTGGCTAAGCCTCTGCCTTCAGCTCAGGTCATGGTCTCAGGGTTCTGGGATAGAGGCCCACATCAGGCTCTCTGCTCAGCAGAGAAAATAGTTAAATAAATAATAATATATAAATAAATAATGAAATCTTTAAAAACAACAACAGCAACAACAATATTCTGGTCAATAGATAGTTTCCATATTTATCATTGTTAAAAGTAATATGTGGGATTAAATTATGGATTTTTTGCTTGTGCCTAAAAGGATTACTGATTATTAAGGAACTAGAACACAATAAAAATTCTTAAAGATGAAAGCATAGGACCTACCCTATCCTTAATCATTTGGATAGAGCCTCTGGGTTTAGGATTACTGTAATAAATAGGAACCATCATTACTACTATATAACAGATGTGTAGAAATAAATAGCAAGAGAGGTTTCCGGATGATAAAATATCAACTACTCTTTTACCATAGTACAATATTCTGTGATACATCCTTTGATTAAGAAGTCCTATGAAAGATGTATTTTTAAAAAGATACTAAGAAAGTATAGGGAGAAGGTGGTTGGGTTATGAACATTGGGGAGGGTATGTGTTGTGGTGAGTGCTGTCAAGTGTGTAGGCCTGATGATTCACAGACCTGTATTCCTGGGGCAAATAATACATTATATGTTAATAAAAATTTTTTTTAAATAGAACATAAAAAAAAAATAACAAAAGTAGTGGATACTCAATGAATGCTTATTGAATTCAAGATCAAACTGAAAACCAGACTTACATTCATTCTTTTATTATGTCTCACGACTTCCTAGCAGGACAAAGATTATATGCCAACTTCACGTTTGAAGCAACTGTGAGTTAAAAGCCTTAATTTGGGGGTGCCTGGGTGGCTCAGTGGGTTAAAGCCTCTGCTTTCGGCTCAGGTCATGATTCCAGGGCCTGGGATCGAGCCCCGCATCGGGCTCTCTGCTCAGGGGGGAGCCTATTTCCCTTCCTCTCTCTGCCTGTCTCTCTGTCTACTTGTAATCTCTGTCTGTCAAATAAATAAATAAAATCTTTAAAAAAAAAGTATATTATCAAAAAAAAAAAAAAAAGGCTTTATTTGCCAACGTACATACTAGTTGTGAAAAGTAGTGACTAGAACATCAGCATTCCAACCTTGCCAACTTCAAAACCCATGCTGTTTTTACCATAGACTGCTACTGGCCAAACTTTATAATGAAATATATATAATTTTCAAACCAGTCAGGAACTCTGCTTATGAAAGGTCTTATCTTCTCCATTATCAATCTGATAACCTCCTGGAGGGGTAGGGAGAAGGTGGCCAAGTTGAAGAAAAAATATAAAGAAGGTAGTATCTCTTGAATATATAGAGTGATTTCAACTTCAAAAAATAGAAAATAAAAATAACAAATGAAACGCTGATCTGAGACAACAATTAAAATATGTTACACCCTTTTTCTGGCTTCTTAGGTGGGTTCATATGAACGCCCTGCCATCCCAAACTAATTAGAAGACCAGTTGCAAGCCTCCCTCAGCAGTTTGATTACTTACTAATTTGAATGAAACCCTGCCAAGGACACATGAAAACTATATAAATCAAGGAAATTTCTCCAATTTTAATGAATCATATCTTTTATAGGAGATAAGCCACAGTTGAAAGTGAGTTTACGTGCCAGTTAAGGAAGCTATAATCATAAGCAAGTAGTCTGAGCCTAGAATGAATTTTAATCAATCTAGGATCATTGCCTTTTCATCTGTGCAAACAAAAAAAAAAAAAAAAAAAACTTTTTATGTACTTATTACCAAGACTTTGGGAAAAAATTAAAAGTATTGAAATTCAAGGACTAGAGTAGAAATTCAGCATCAACTGGCAATCTAACTTGGACTATTAATTCAGGCACTTTCATAGGTGCTGCTAATAATAGTTACCAGCTCAGCCCTTGAAGTGTCACCTGTATAGCCAAGCAGATCAATAAAAGATATTTATGAGTTTGCTACATTTCATAGAACACAAAGAATGAAGAAATATAGTGGACTTAATTGATTTTACCATCTCAATACCCCCAGGTTTCTCAAAATAGTACCAGATCATGTTGCTATAGAAGCTATCTGCCTTAATGTTTCTATTAAGACCAAATTGTCAACAAGACCCACTAGTGTAGCTACAGAAGGAAGTATAAGCTATTTTGGAAATAATACCAAGTCCTAGTGCTTGCTTCTTAGTACTGAACTGAATCTACAGTTCTGTCCTAGATATTTTGCACTCGTCAAATCCATTCTTGTGTCTTTTTGTTAATGTGCTCTGTTACCACTGGTGAGTGCTCCTTGGTTTCCTTACCTGCTGCTACAGAAAATTCTTTTACATCCTGTTGGCTATTGCCAAGGCTACAAAAAAGAAAAGCTATATGTATGTAACATTAAACCTTTGATGGCTAATGTATGTTTTTGTTTGCTGTGCCTTGTTATGGCTGCTTTTTTGTGCTAATAAAGTATATTTGGGCTAAAAAAAAAAAAAGAAAAGGTGGGGGGAGTATAATGTCTAAAGGTAAAATAATGAAAGTTAAGGTTCAGTTGTAAAAGCCAAGAAAAGTGTCCAGGTGCCTTGATTTACGGCACCGTGTAAGATATCACTAACAGAAATAGATCAGTTAGGAAACCTCAACCAAAGCAGAAACCTCTCTCAACTTCAGTCTTTTCTCCTATGTGTAGCTATATATGAAATTCTCACTTTACAAAGCACAGACATGCTTGGTGCTAAAATGACTGTTAACTAAAACCAAGTCCTAGCACTCTGCTTCTGAACATAACAGGGCAATGAAGACTTGTGAAATGGATAGTGTGCTTACATTAACTCGCACCAGAAGTCAACAGCATAGGGAGAGATCATTAGAGCTTAAGAATCGTCCTTCCCATAGCTGCTTAGGCATTTACTTTTCCTTGATCTTACTTTTTAAGTTACAAAAGCACTAAAAAATGTTTGGAAAATATAAATCATTATCCACATCGCTGCACCTTAAAACTATCATCATGTGTCATATTCTCACCTGGTCTTGTTTCTTCACGTATACAAAACCCTCTATTTTATATCCGCAGGAATATATTACATGTACCTTGCTTTTTTTTTTTTTTTTTTTTTTTTTTTTTTTACCTCTCCACCAAAATATTTATGGGAGGCGCTTTCATCTTGGTATTTGCTGTGCTCGCTTCGGCAGCACATATACTAAAATTGGAGTGTGATAGAAAGATGGCAGGGTAGGAGGATCCTAAATTCATCCCCTCCCACAGATACAACTAGATAACACTCACATCAGTGTAAACAACCTTCGGACTGTCAGAAGGTCGGAAGAGATCTCCACAGCTAAATGTAGAGAAGAGGCCACACTGAAGAAGGTAGGATGGGCAGAGGTGCAGTTAGGAGCCGACAGACAGTCAGGTGCAGACAGACCCGCAGGACTGTCCACAGGAGGGAGCAACACCACAAGCATGGAGAAGGAAAGGAACTGACCCCAAACCAGGCACCCAGGCCTGGTAACCCCCATTCGGAAGACAAATCCCCACAACAGTTGGCTATGAAAACCAGAGAAACTTAACTTCTCAAATTCTTATAATCATTGGAGCTTCACACCTGTAACTTTAAAATCAGTAGCTCAGCTCTGAGAGAGCCAAGAGAGCAAGAAGAAACTGAGTCCACACCCTTAAGAGACAGCACAACAAAGAGCCCTACTGAGATACAGCATAGAAGCCACAGTTGAAAAATATCCAGAGGAAGGAATTTTTTTTTCTAAAATTTTTAAATCCAATAATCTCTACACCCAATGTGGGGCTCAAACCCATGATCCTGAGATCAAGAATCACATGCTTTTCCTACTGAGCCAGCCAGGTGCCCAGGGAGGAAAGTTTCATTAATAACCTCAGAGTATGTGCTAGAGGGGCAGACATCACTGGGAGACTACTCCAAGAAATGAAGAACTGGTAGATGCATTTCCCTCTCTACCACCCCTTTCCCCAGCCTATACTGAAGCACACCTACAGGAACTAGTGCAGTATAAGCATTCTCTACCTAACTTGCCAAAAGCATGACCTGCCCCTACATTCCTCTGCAGGTGTGCCCCCTCTAACCCAGAGAGGCAGGAATACATCCAAAGTGGGGGAATAAACATAGCACTGTGCAAGCAGCCCCAGTACTCCAAAGTGACTCCTGCCCCTGGGGAGAGGGAAGGATAACCACACATACCACCAGTTCAACTGCAGCCCTATAAGTGGCCTCTGATCTGAATGCAGGCTCTACCTACCAGTGAAAAACTCCCAGAGGAGAACACAAGGAGAGCATCCTACAGTTCAGAGTGACCACAGCTCTGCCAAATACCTGGTCTACCCAACTCAAGCATAAGGTGACCCTCACTGGCCTATTAACACCACAGAGCCCAAACACTGCTACTGCTCACAACAGGAAAAGAGAGCCATTGCAGAACTAGACTGAGGCAAATGCAGTTCAGCCACAACAGTAGGGCACACCCAACACACACTAGAGACAGATCTGAAGCACCAGATTCTGAAGACTAGGGGATGCTGTACTACAGGGCACTACAGGACCCCTTCTTCGTAAGGCTACTGCTTGCCAGAATAGGAGATGTAGCTGATTTTCCTAACACACAGAAACAGACACAGAAAGTTAGACAAAATGAGGAGAAAGGAATATACCCCAAATTAAAGAACAGGACTAAAACACAGCAAAAGAGAAATGAAACATATATAAGTAAAATGACTGATAGAGAACTTAAAGTAATGGTCAAAAAGATACTCAGTAAACTTGATAAAAGAATGGAGGACATCAGTGAGACCCTTAACAGAGAGACAGAAACCTTAAAAAGGAACCAATCAGATGAAGAACTAAATATCAGAAATTAAAAATACACTAGATGAGTAAATGGCAGACTAGAAAAAGCGGAAGGAAAAAAGAAATAATAGCTGAAAACTTCCTGAATCTGAGGAAGGAAACAGTAATCTAGATCCAGCAGGCACAGACAGCCTCCAACAAAATCAACACAAGGTCCACACCAAGACACATAGTACTTAAGATGGTAAAAAATAGTGATGGAGAATTTTAAAAAGCAGCAAGAGAAAAGAACAAAAACGTTACAAATAAGGGAAACCCCATAAGGCAATCACCTTTTTTTCAGCAGAAACTTTGAAGGCCAGAGGGAGGGACATGATATATTCAAAGTGCTGAAAGAAGACAACTGCAACCAAGAATATCCAACAAGTCTTTCATTCAGAATAGAAGGGAAGATAAGAGTTTCCCAGACAAACAAAAGTTAAAGGAATTAATTACCATGAAATCAGCCTTACAAAAAAGGATTAAAGGGGATTTTTTTCAGTGGAAAGAAAGGACTGTAGGCAAGAACAGGAAAAGTAGGGACCACAAGAGCAGTAAAATTAACTATATCTACAAAAATCAGTCAAGGGACTCACAAAATGAAGGGATGTGAAGTTGGACACTGTATACCTAAAATGCTGGTAAGAGAGGAGTAAATACTTAGTGCTTTTAGAATGGGTTCAAACTTAAGCAACCATCAACATAGTGTAGACTGTTATATGCAGAGGATGTTATATGTAAATCAAATGGTAATCACAAATAAAAAGACTGGTTATAGATATGCAAAAAGAACAGTAATCCAAGTTTATCACTAAAGAAAGACAGCAAACCATTAGAGAAGAGAGCAAGAGAAGGAACTACAAAAACAACCCTAAAACAAGTGACAAAATGACAATAAGTATGTATCTATCAATAATCACTCTGAGAGTTGCCTGGGTGGCTCAGTCAGTTAAGCATCTACCTTCAGTTCCGGTCATGATCTCAGGGTCCTGGTATCAAGCCCCACATCCAGTTCCCTGCTTATCAGGGAGTCTGCTTCTCCCACTCCCCCTATCCTTTCCCACTCCCACTCATGCATCCTCTCTCTCAAATAAAAATTGTTAAAAAAAATATTCACTTTGAATGTAAATGGACTAAATGCTCCAATCAAAAGACATAGGGTGACAGAATATGCTGCCTAATTTCAGATTTAAAGACACATGCAGACTGAAAGTAAAGGATGGAAAAGCATTTATGTCAATGAAAGTGAAAAGATAGGGTATCAATACTTATATCAGACAAAATAGACTTTAAAACAAGACTAACAAGAGACCAAAAAAAGGACACTGCATAATGATAAAGGAAACAATCCAACAAGAAGATGTAACAATTATAAATATTTATGAACCTAACATGGGAAACCCAAACACATGACAGTTAATAATAGTTAATAACAAACAAAGGAACTAGTAGTGATACAATAAATGTAAATGTCCATTTACAGAAATGGACAGATCATCCAAACAAAAATTAACAAGGAAACGGTGGCTTTGAATGACACATTGGACCAGATGGATCAAACGGAACATTTCATCCCAGTACAGCAGAATACACATTCTTTTCAAGTGCACATGGAACATTCTCTGGTATAATCACATATTAGGCCACAAAACAAGTCTCAACAAATTCAAAAAGACTGAAGTCTTACCATCCATCTTTTTTTTTTTTTTTTTAAGATTTTATTTATTTATTTGACAGAGAGATACTGAGCACAAGTAAGCAGAGTGGCAGGCAGAGGGGGAGAGAGAGAAGCAGGCTCTCTGCTGAGCAGGGAACCTGATGCGGGGCTCAATCCCAGGACCCTGGAATCATGACCTGAGCTAAAGGTAGCCACTTAACCAGTTGAGCCACCCTGGCACCCACCATGCATCTTTTCTTTTTTTTTTTTTTTTAAGATTTTATTTATTTATCAGAGAGAGGGGGAGAGAGCGAGCACAGGCAGACAGAATGGCAGGCAGAGGCAGAGGGAGAAGCAGGCTCCCTGCTGAGCAGAGAGCCCGATGTGGGACTCGATCCCAGGACGCTGGGATCATGACCTGAGCCGAAGGCAGCTGCTTAACCACCTGAGCCACCCAGGCGTCCCACCATGCATCTTTTCTAATCACGACATTATGAAACTAGAAATCAACCACAAGAAAAAAATCTGAAAAGGGCACAAATACATGGAAGTTAAATAATACTCTACTATACAACGAATGAGTCAACCAAAAAAAAAAAAAAAAAAAAAAAATCAAAGAGGAAGCCAGAAAATATACTGAGACAAATGAAAATGGAAACACAATTGGCCAAAATCTTTAGGATGCAGCACAATCTCTTCCAAGAGGAAAATTTATAGTAATGCCAGCCTACCCTAAGAAAACAAATCTCAAATAAATAACCTAACTTTACACCTACAAGAAGAAAAAACAAAACCTACAACCAGTAGAAGGAAGAAAATAATAAAGATTAGGGCAGAAATAAACAAAATAAAAACTAAAAACGCATTACAAGAGATCCATGAAACCAGGAGCTAGTGCTTTGGGGAAAAACAACAACAACAACAAAAAACAAAATTGATCAACTGTTAGTTAGATCAACAAAACTGATCTAACTGTCAGTTGCATACACACACACATACACAAAGACTCATATAAAATTCAGAAATGAAAGGAGAAACACTTGTCAACACCTCGGAAATACAAAGGATTAGAAGAGGATATTATGAAAAATTCTACGCCAATAAATTCAACAAGCTAGAAGAAATGGATAAATTCCTAGAAACATAACTTCTGAAACACAATCAGAAAGAGACAGAAAATAGGAGCAGATGAATTATCAGCAATGAAAATGAATCAGGAATCAAAAAAGAAAATGAATCAGTAATCAAAAAACTCCAAATAAGTAAAAGTCCAGGACTGTATCTTTTCACAGCTGAATTCTACCAAACATTTAAAGAAGAGTTAATATCTATTCTTCTCGAACTACTTCCAAAAAAAAAAAAAAAAAGGAAGTAAAACTTCCAAATTCATTGTACAAGGCCAGCATTACCCTGATGCCAAATCCAGATAAAGACATTAAAAAAATAAAAATAAAAAGGAGAAAAAGAGAGAGAGAACTACAGGCCAATATCTCTGATGAACATAGTGAAAAATCCTCAACAAAATATTAGCAAATCAAATCCAACAATACATTTAAAAAAGCACTCACTATGATCAAGTGGGATTTATTCCCAGAATGTAAGGATGGTTCGATTTTTATAAATCAAACAACATGATACATTACATCAATAAGGGAAAGGATAAAAACCATATGATCATTCCAATAGATGCAGAAAAAACTATTTGACAAGGTATAACATCCATTCGTGATTAAAAAAAAAAAAAAACCCTCAACAAAGTAGGTTTAGAGGGAACATACCTCAACATAAGGCCATATATGGAAAAACCCATAGCTAACATCATACTCGTTGGTTGAAAAAAACAGAAACCTTTTCCCCCTAAGGGACAAGACAAAAGATGTCCTCTCTCACCACTTTTATTCAACATGGTGCTGCTGGAAGCCCTACCCAGAGCAAACAGAGAAGAAAAGGGAATAAAAGCCATCCAAATTACTAAGGAAGAAGTAAAACTTCCACTATTTGCAGAAGACATGATACCATATATAGACTAAAGACGCCACCCAGAAACTACTAGAACTGATAAATGAATTCAGATATGTCACAGGATATAAAACCAAAATATAGAAATCCATTATATTCCCCCCTCAAAAAAGAAATCCATTTCCATACACTAATAATGAAGCAGCAGAAAAAGAAATTAAGAAAACATTCCTATTTATAATTACATCAAAAATAATAATTCCTAGGGGTGCCTGGGTGGCTCAGTGGATTAAGCCTCTGCCTTCAGCTCAGGTTATGATTTCAGGGTCCTGGGATAGAGTCCTGCATCAGGCTCTCTGCTCAGCAGGGAGACTGCTTCCCCCACCCTGCCTGCTGCTCTGCCTACTTGTGATTTCTCTTTCTCTGTCAAAAAAATAAGTAAAATCTTTAAATAATAATAATACCTAAGAATAAACTTAACCAAGGAGGTGAAAAACCTATACTCTGAAAATTATGAAGTATTGATGAAAAAAATTGGAAGATGACAAAGAAATGGAAAGACATTCCACAATCACAGATTGAAAGAATATGGTCAAAATATCCATACTACACTAAGCAATCTGCAGAATTGAATCTGCAATCCCTATCATAATACCAACAGCATTTTTCACAGAACTTGAACAAACAATCTTCAAACTTGTATGGAACCACCAAAATAAATAAATAAATAAATAAATAAACAAAGCAATCTTAAAAAAAAAAATGAACTCATCTACAAGTATCACAATCCCAGATTTCAAGATGTACTACAAAATTGTACCACTCTATTTTGATTATTACTGGTACAAAAATAGACACAGATCAATAGAACAAAATAGAAAGCTCAGAAATAAACCCACAGTTATGTGGTCAAATAATCTTCAACAAAAGGGGCAAGAATATGTAAATAAAGATGATCTCTTCAACAAATGGTGTTGCGAAAACTGGAGAGTTACATGCTAAAGAATGAAACCAGATTGCTTTCTTACACCATACACAAAAATAAACCCAAAATGGATTAAAGACCTCAGTGTGAGACCCAAAACCATAAAAAATCCTAAAAGAGAACACAGGTAATAATTTCTCGGACACTGGCCATAGCAACATTTTTCTAGCTATGCCTCCTGAGACAAGGGAAACAAAAGCAATAATAAACTATTGGGACTACTTCAAAATAAAAAGCTTCTGCACAACAAAGGAAACAACCAACAAAGCTAAAAGAAAACGTACTGAATGGGAGAAGATATATTTGCAAATGACATACCTGATAAAGGGTTCATAGTCGAAATAAAGAATTTACGCAACTCAACACCAAAAAAACCCAAGTGATCCAATTTAAAAATGGGCAGAAGACATGAACACACGTTTCTCCCAAGAAGACACACAGATGGCCAACAGACACATGAAAAGATGCTCAACACCACTCATCATCAGGTAAATGCAAATCAAAATCACAATGGGAGAAAAAAAACCAGAATGAGATAACACCTCATGCCTGTCAGAATGGCTAAAATCGAAAACACAAGAAAAAAAGGTGTTGGTCAGGATGTGGAGAAAAAGGAACACTTATGCATTGTAGGTGGGAATGCAAACTGGTACATCTGCTGTGGAAAACAGTATGGCGGCTCCTCCAAAAGTTAAAGATAGCACATGACCCAGTAATTCCACTACTCAGTATTTGCCCAAAGAGATTTTCTAATAATTCTAATATTCTAATTCAAAGAGATACATGCACCCCAATGTTTTTTGCAGCAGTATTTATAATAGCCAAATTATGGAATCAACCCAAGTATCCATCAATAGATGAATGGTTAAAGAAGTGGTGTTTATATATATATATATATGTATATATACACACACATATACACATGCATACACACACATACACATATATATGCATCTATATTGTTTTACATGTTTATATAAAATTTATTCCATTCCCATATATATGTGTATGCATAATGGAATACTTTTCAGCCATCAAAAAGAATGAAGTTATATATATGCAGTATTCCATTCCAATATATATAAAAGAACACTACTCAACCATCAAAAAGAATGAAATCTCACCATTTGCAACAACATGGATGCATCTAGTGAGTATAATGCTAAGTGAAATAAGTCAAAGACAGACAAATATCGTATGATTTCATTCATATGTGGAATTTAAGAAAGAAATGAAGGAGGAAAGAGACAAAAAACGGTTTTTTTTCTTTCAAAAAGATTTTCTTTACTTATTTGTCAGAAAGAGAGAGAGAGCACAAGCAGGGGGAGCAGAGCAGGCAGAGGGAGAAGCAGGCTCCCCGCCGAACAAGGAGCCTGAGGTGGGACTCGATCCCAGGACTCTGGGATTATGACCTGAGCTGAAGGCACACACTTAACTGACTGAGCCACCCAAGCACCCCTAAAAAACAGACTTTTTAACCAATAGTGTGATAGTATGAGAGGGAGACAGAAGATTAAAGGATGTGTTCTTGTTAAAAAAAATTTTTTTATATATGTATGCACATATTGAGAATTGTCTCACTATTTTTAATGGCTGCATATTATTTCAATATATGAATGTAGCAATATTTATTTACCTAGTCTCAATAGAATACCAAATCACTCCTTCACAATTTTTTGTTATTACAAACAAGGCCACAACCAGACTTCTAGTACTTATATCTTTCTGCAGATATGCAAGTATATTGGTGGGATAAATTCCTAGAAATTGATCTTTAGTTGATGTTTTATGTAAAGTCCTAGTGTCCATTCAATTTTGCAGCCTGGATATTTCACAATGGATATTATATACAGTAAACAGTTTCTATGTTGCTATATAGCCTGCAAGGTTAAGGTTTTTGATGGCTTATACTTTAGTGGCTTATCAAAAGGATATACTCAACCTTTCCTCTACTGCTAAGCAGTATTTCTAATTACTCACTTCAATAAATAATGCAATGTCCATCCTCATCCACTCTATTTTGCTTGAGTCTCTGCTCCAGTCTTCCTCTCACGGCATTCCTCTTTCCCATAAAGGCATTCCCCATCTAGACCGTGCCCTGAGTTCCCATAACCCTGGAATTCCTCACCTAAATAGCATGATATATGCAACAACACGGATGGACCTTGAAAACATTATGCATTAATTGTTTGGGAATTATAAACAATTTCTCAAACTGGGTCTCATCTTCAGATAGTTTAAACCTTTAATTTAATTCAAATCTGACTCCAAGCTTCTGGGTTTTCCATCTTGCTTAAGAAGCTTCCCTCCTTCACTTCCACATTCCACCCCAACACATTACAGAAATATTCTCCTACAACTTTGTTACATTTAGATATTTAGCCCATGGCACATGCTTGTAGGTGTATAAACATAGCAAAAGAATGCAGACTAAATGGTTAGCACTGGTTATCTAAACTTTAAAACTGAGTTCTTTTTTAATAATACATGACTTACTGAAGAAACAAAGAATACTGTCTAGTTCTAAAAACCAGTAAATGTAAACATTATGATCTACACTGCCAAGCCAAGAAAAGAATAAAATAAAACAATTCATTTAGGAGTATTCAAATGTACATGGCAAAAGCCACAAGTCAACCCAGATTCTCAATAACCAGTCCATGTAAACTTGAGAATAATTTTTTTCCCCTCAAATGGCTTAACCAAACGGAAGAGGTTCACCTAAATCTCAAGTTTAGGCTAGTTAGTAAAAGGGGCCAGACCAGAAAATAATCACCAGCCCAAAGGAAAAAAGCAGCACATGATTAAGCAAGCAGATGGCCACTTGCAATTTAATGAGCAGGTACTTTTTTGATTTGGATTGATGACCCAACTAGGGAGGGTCTTTAACTTAAGCTTTTCCCTTGAGAGCCCTGGATGGCTGGACTCCAGTGATTTTTTTTTTCAAGTTAGAGCCCTTCTCCCCCCAGAAGTGGATTCTATAATTCATAAAAAGTCAACTCTTTCTATCAAACAAGCACAGACTAGGGGCTCTCTCTTCTTCAAGATGCTAACTCTTTCCTTCCAGCTGCAGGCAGGCATAGCAGAAGAGAAAAAGTACTTTATCTTCCAAAGATTTCATTTAAAAAGCAAAAGATTATAAAGAAGGCTAGCTTACTTAAACCATCTTTTTTTTTTAAGATTTTATTTTATTTATTTGAGAGAGAGAGAGACAGTGAGAGAGAGAATGAGTGAGGAGAAGGTCAGAGAGCGAAGCAGACTCCCCATGGAGCTGGGAGCCTGATGTGGGACTCGATCCCGGGACTCCAGGATCACGCCCTGAGCTGGAGGCAGTCGTTTAACCAACTGCGCCACCCAGGCGTCCCTTAAACCATCTTTTATACACACCTTGAGCCAATGTTAGTAAAAAAATTTTTGACAGCCCTGTGAAAGTAGAATCAGGCCTCAGGACAGGGCTTGTGGATGGAAATGGTGAATTCAGGAAGGAAAACAAGGTACAGATTTAAGAAAGAACCAAAACACACCTCCCTGGGCTTCTCAGTTTTGTTTAGGATGAGCACATCCCTCACCATTCATGGCCAGCCCTATAAGGCCCTCCCTGGTGTGAACTTGTCCCATACAATGGAAAATAATCTGTTTATTAAACCTCAAGTGGGCCGTTTCACCATCTATAAAACAAAGAGATCCCAAACAAAACCACAGGTAATTCTGACAAGGTGCAGATAGAATAAACGTATCTTTAAATGTTTTCTTTCTCACATAAACATCTATAAAAGAAAGGTGAAGAAACAGATGTGGACAGGGCATTACAGCTCAGCCCAAAGAGTTGTCACTCAAAAATTATTTAAGGGGCATCTGGGTTGCTCAGTTGGCTAAGCGTCCAACTCTTGATCTCAGCTCAGGTCTTGATCTCAGGGTTGAGAGTTCAGGCCCTGAGCTGGGCTCCACACTGGGTGTGCCGCTCCCTTAAAAAAATATTTTTAGGGGCACCTTGGTGGCTCAGTGGGTTAAGCCTCTGCCAGCTCAGGTCATGATCTCAGGGTCCTGAGATCGAGCCCCACATCGGGCTCTCTGCTCAGCGGGGAGCCTACATCCCCCCCCACACCTGCCTCTCTGCCTACTTGTGATCTCGGTCTGTCAAATAAATAAATAAAAATCATTTTTAAAAAATTTTTTAATTAAAAAAATTTTAATAAAAACTTGTCATTTTTAATGTCTGAGGTTACTGCCATGATCTCTTGGGTTTTGGGTTTTGCTTTTCTAGTTAAGATATCCCTGTATATACACAGACATACACATAGCTGGTTAATAAGATTAATAGAAATATTTATATTGATACATAATTTTAATCAGTCCCCTCATAAGCCAATTTTCCAACTACTCTTTCTCCCAGATTCAATATCTGCATTATTAGCATGATGATATCTTGCATTAAATTGAAGATTTACAAATTAAAACTCAAACCTTCTTTTGTTTGTTTGTTTCCCAAATAACTTCACCAACATGTTAAACAGGAAAAAGAAATAAGAGCTAGGGACTGGGAGGCTCCAAGAATTTTTTGTTCCTAAAGGATTGGATGTGACTGCCAACAATTCCGTGGTTTGAGCTGCTTTCAAAAGGAAGAATGTGATAATAGCTCCTGGGTGGGATAATTGTGGCTGGACTTGATTAAATCCAAGCTTAAAAAACTTAGAACAGCTTGGACTGCCCCCCTCTTTTTTTTTTTTTTTTTTTTTTTAAAGAAACGGCTATGCATTTCATCATACTGTGCGCTTGCCAAATTCAGGGTCTTTTGGGAGTCTGGCACTAGATTGGACACTGACAAAGGGAGCTAGAATACCGTGAGTAATAAGAATTACATAACTCCAATCAACTCTAATGAATGTGTCTCACTAAAGTCCTGCACGTGTGATTTTGGAAAGGAGTCCTCAATGATTCTAAGGTCCTTTCCTTTCACAAAGGACTATTTCATTAAGCTCCCAGAATTAACCAGTCCAAAAGAGAATGGGTGGCAAACACTGGATACATTCAGCTGGCATTTTTATTTGTACTCTAATGTCTTTCTTTTGGCAAATAAGTTGTTTTTATACTCCCTAGAAACTGCATCTAGATTTTGTACCCAATATGTTTTTAGGATCTTTTTTTAATGATTTTATTTATTTTAGAGAGAGCATGAGTGGGGTGGGGGGTGGGCGGAGCAGAAGGAGAGAGAATCTCCAAACAGACTCCACACTGAGGCCTGAGCCCGATTTGGGGCTCCATCCCAAAACCCTGCGATGGTGACCCCAGCGAAAATCAAGAGTCAGATCCTTAACTGACAGAACCACCCAGGTGACCCTTTAAGATTTTAAGTAATCTCCACACCCACCTTGGAGCTCAAACTTACAACCCCAAGATCAAGAGTTACAGTGCTTCATGACCAAGCCAGCTGGGTGCCCCTGCATCCAATATCCTAAGCTTTGTTCTTGACATCACTTTCTGGTGACTTTAGGACATAAAATTTTGATACCACTGGTGATAATTCTAGAATACTCAGGGGGAAAAAAATCAACTATATGTTGGGGAACTCGTGGAGTACCCATTTTCTAAATTTGAATACAAATAATATTAAATACTGAAAACTGTTCCAGGAGTTTCTGGTTCCAGGACAAGATGGTGTAAGTGTTCATCTCCCTATTCTTCCTACTAAGTACAGCTAAAATACCTGGATATTACACATAAACATAAAAAGACTATTTCAAGTATGGAAAGAAAAGAACTCTATAACCTTCAAGAATAGAGGAGAAATAAGACATTCTCAGAGGAAAGACAAATAAGAGAATCTGTTGTCAGCAGACCTTCCCTAAAAGAATGGCTAAAAGAAATTCTTGAATCAGAAAGGAAACAACACAAGGAGGAAACTTGGAACATCAGGAAGAACAAAAAGAGTAAAGATTAAGGTAAATACAACAGACATTCCATCACCACTTGCATTTTCTTAATTGTGTTTGAGGTTGAAGCAAAATATATATATATTATTTGGTGTGGTTCTCAATGTATGTAGAGGAAATGTTTATGACAATTATATTATAAATGTGGGAGGTAGGGGAACTTAAAAGGAGGTACAGTTCCTATACTTGATTCAGACTGGTAAATGTCAACACCAGTAGACTGTGATAAGTTATGTATATGTAATATAATGCCTAGAGCAATCACTAAGAAAGCGATATGAAGACATACACTCAAAACATCACTGATAAAACAAAATTCTAAAAAATACTTTAGTAACCCACAAAAGGCAAAATGGAGAGATGGAACAAAATGAAAAATAGAATACTTAAGCCTTAATGTCAGTAACTAAATTAAATGGAAGCAATCTAAGTTCACCAAGCAGATTGGCAGAATAGATCAAAATCATAACCCAACTGTATGCTGTCTACAATGAAATGCCTACAAGAACCCAGATGGCACTCGAAGGCATTATGGTGGGTGGGTGGGGGGGTGTGTGGAAAAAGCCTGTCTCAGAAGGTCATATATTGTATTACTCCATTAGGTCACATTCCCCAAATGACATAATTATAAATGTGGAGAAGAGATTAGTGGTTGCTGGGGATTAGGGATAATGATGGAAGCCATGACTATAAATGCAGAGCATGAGGGGGATCTTTGTGGTGAAGGAATAGTTCTGTATCCTAGATGCTGCAGAGGTTATACCAATGTAGGCGTGATAGA
Organism: Neogale vison; assembly: GCF_020171115.1. NCBI lineage: Eukaryota > Metazoa > Chordata > Mammalia > Carnivora > Mustelidae > Neogale > Neogale vison. Next base: position 160,688,839 of record NC_058093.1, on the reverse strand, counting down.
AGGACATAGATGCACACAGAGACAGACAGACAGACACACACACACACACACACACACACACACACACATACTCTACAGACTCCATGCTTTGGTTTTAATACAGTACTACGATTACCTAAGATGTAACTCTTTGCCTAGTTTCCCCAGTGGTTTTGTGTCTTATGGAACCACTGGGGAAAACTGGATAAAGAATACACAGGGCCTCTCCCTTACTATGTTTGCAGTTCCTTTGTAACTGTAATGATCTCAAAGACAAAACAAATAAAACCCTGAAGTTCAAATCCAGGTTCCACCACTCCTTCGGTGAACTTGGGTTCATTTAACCAATCTGTTCTTGGATTCATAGTCCATATAATGAAATAACATTACCTACCAAGTTATGGTAAGAAATAACTGAAATAATTTTCTTAAGAATGTTATTTTCCTGTGTTGTAGAGCTGGACAAGATCAAACGCTTTTTTAAATTTTTTATTATTTAGGGGCACCTGGGTGGCTCAGTGGGTTAAAGCCTCTACCTTCAGCTCCAGTCCTGATCCCAGGGTCCTGGGATTGAGCCCCATGTCAGGGTCTCTGTTCGGCAGGGAGCCTGCCTCCCCCCTCCACCACCTCTCTGCCTACTTGTGATCTCTGTCAGTCAAATAAATAAATAAAATCTTTTAAAAATTTTTTTCTTTTATTATTTACACCAGCCAGTTCATGTCCAGGCCATACAGCTAACATCTGGGAGCCTACATGGCTACTAAAATTTTAAGCATCCCTCTAACAACCAAGAAAATGTTGACCTGCAGGATGAACACAAAGGACAGGACACTGGGCCAGTCAAGGTGCCAGCACTGGCAGCTCTATCATCTGACTGTGTTCATACCTTACCTTGATAAACAGAAGGTCTTTCTGAAAATACAGGATGTTTACAACCCCCAGTTATTCACTGAACAAAAATTAAAAATCCCATTAATGTTTAATAAATCTAAAATCACTTGGGAAAGTGACATATATATAGCCAGATAAACCCAAAAGAACAGAACAGGAAGCCAAGAAATAAATCAAATACATACAGGGGTTTAGTAGATGAAAAGGGTATTATCTGAAATTAGTTAGGGAAAGATGGGTTATTCAATAAATTGTGTTGTAACAATTGAGTAGTCACTTGGAAAAAAGGATGTTAGATCCACACTCTACATCAGGAGAGATTCTCAATGGATCAATGACTTAGATGTGAAAATAAAGCAATAGAGGTATTTAAAGAAAGTAGACATTTCTTTCATAACCTTGAAGTAAGGACAGCTTTTCTAACCATGATACAAAATGGGGAAGCTATAGAAGAAAGAATTGACAAAGTTGATTAAATAAAAATCAAAAAGCTCTTCATGGAGAAAAGATCCACCCCCACCCAACACACAAATACATGAGAAAAAGAGATGCAGAAAAACAAGAAAAGGTCAATATCCTATTTTTAAATGTATATGGTTATTCTTGGTAGGATTGTTTATAACAGCAAAAGATGTAAAACAACCTAAATGTCCATCAGTAGGAGGACTGATTGATTGAATATAATGGTCTAATAAATTTTACAGGCTAGAATGTTAGGTGGTTGTTAAAAAAAAGAGAGAGAGAGAGAGAAAGCTCTTTAATAATATAGGAAGATCTCTAGGTATGTTATTAGTTTTTTTTAAAAAGCAAAGTGAAGCAATACTTGGGTGGCTCAGTGAGTTAAGCATCTGCCTTTGGCTCAGGTCATGATCCCAGGGTTCTGGGTCTGGAATCGAGCCCCACATCAGGCTCCCTACTCAGCAAGGAGACTGCTTCTCCTTCTGCCTTCTGCTCTCCCTGCTTGTGTATGCATGCTCTCTCTGACAAGTAAAATCTTAAAAAAAAAAAAAAAAAAGTGAAAACAGTATATGGTATGCTACCTTTTAACTAAAAGAGGTAAAATATATTTTGTTTCCATATATATGCACAAAGAAATTCTGTAATGGTATGTAACAAAACATTTATATTGGCTATCCAGAAGGTAGACAGGTAGACAGGTGAGACTGAGTAGCTAACAAAAATGTTTCATTTTGTAACCTATTTTTGGAATCTTTCAAAATGTTATCAACTTGTATTAAAAACAATTTTTTTTAAAGATTTTATTTATTTATTTAACAGACAGAGATCACAAGTAGGCAAAGAGGCAGGCAGAGAGAGAGGAGAAAGCAGGCTCTCCGCTGAGCAGAGAGCCTGATGGGGGGCTCAATCCCAGGACCCTGGGATCAGGACCTGAGCCAAATGCAGAGGCTTTAACCCACTGAGCCACGCAGGTGCCCCAATTTGTTATTTTTAAATTTAAATTCAATTAATTAACATAATGTATTGTTGGTTTCAGATGTAGAGGTCAGACAACTTTAAAGCAGTTTTTTTTTAAGGGTGGGAAGGGGCAGAGGGAGAGAGAGTATCTTGAACAGGCTCCACACCCAGAGCAGAGCCCATCACAGGGCTCAATATTATGACCGGAGATCATGACCTGAGCCAGACTCAAGAACTGGACACTTAACCGACTGAGCCACCCAGGAGCCCCTTAAGCATATTTTTTTAAAGGTTACTTTATTCATTTTAACCTCTATTAAAAGGTATCCATGCAAAACTGAGAGCTTTCCCCCTAAGGTCAGGAACACAGCAGGGATGTCCACTATCACCGATGTTGTTCAACATAGCCCCTACAATCAGACAACAAAAAGAAATAAAAGGCATCTGAATCGCCAAAGAAGAGGTTGAACACTCACTCTTTCCAAATGACATGATATTCTAAGTGGAAAACCCCAAAGACTTCACCCCAAAATTGCTAGAACTCATACAGGAATTCAGCAAAGTGGCAGAATATAAAAATCAATGCACAGAAATCAGTTTGCATTTCTATACAGTAAAAAGACAGAAGAAAGAGAAATTAAGGAGTCATTCCCATTTACAGTTGCACCCAGAACCATAAGGTATCTAGGAATAAAACTAAAGAGGTAAAGGGTCTGCACTCAAAACACTATAGAACACCCATGAAAGAAACTGAGGAAGACACAAAGAAATGGAAAAACATTCCATGCTCATGGACTGGAAGAATAAATATTGTTAAAATGTCTGTGCTACCTAGAGCAGTCTATACATTCAATGAAATCCCTATCAAAATACCATTAACTTTTTTCACAGAGCTGGCCAAATAATCCTAAAATTGATATGGGACCAAGAAAGACCCCAAATACCCAAGTCACACTGAAAGAGAAAACCAAAGCTGGAGGCATTGCAATTCTGGACTTCAAGCTCTATTACAAAGCTGTTGTTACCAAGAAAGTTTGCTACTGGCACAAAAACAGACACATAAATCAATGCAACAGAGTAGAAAATCCAGAGATGGACCCTCAACTCTTTGGTCAACTGATCATTGAAAAAGCAGGAAATAATATCCAATGGAAAAGAGACCATCTCTTCAACAAATGGTGTTGGGAAAATTGGACAGCCACATGAAGAATGAAACTGGACCATTTCCTTACACCATATACAAAGATAAACCCAAAATGAATGAAAGACCTAAATGGGAAAGAGGAATCCATCAAAATCCTAGAGGAGTACACAGGCAGCAACCTCTTTGACCTCAGCCTCAGCAACTTCTTCCTAGAAACATCACCAAAGACAAGGGAAACAAGGGTAAAAATGAACTATTGGGATTTTATCAAGATAAAATCTTTTGCACAGCAAAGGAGATAGTCGACAAAACCAGAAGACAACTGACAGAATGGGAGAAGATATTTGCAAATGACATATCAGATTAAAGGTTAGTATCCTAAATCTATAAGGAACTTATCAAACTCAACACCCAAAGAGCAAATAATCTAATTAAGAAATGGGCAAAAGACATGAACACACATTTCTCCAAAGAGGACATCCAAATGGCCAACGGACGCATGAAAAAATGCTCAACATTACTCAGCATCAGGGAAATACAAATCAAAACCACAATGAGGTACCACCTCACACCAGTCAGAATGGCTAAAACTAACCTGTTTGGAAATGACAGATGTTGGTGAGGATGTGGAAAAAGGGTGATAGACATTAAGGAGGGTATGTGATTCAACAAACACTGGGAGTTATGTAGGACTGATGAATTGTTGAACTCTACCTCTGAAACTAACACATTATATGTTAATTGCATTTAAATTTTTTAAAAATGAAAAAAAAAAGAGGCATCACACCCAATTTTTTTTTTTAAGGTGGAGAATATTCTGGTTAACACCTTCTAGTCAGAGACTAGAAGTTTTAAGATGTTACAAAGAGCCCCTGGTTCAAAACAATGAAATAGGATTTCCCATTCAACGGTCAAAAAAAATTTTTTTTTCATTAAAACTTACTTCAACATAGGAACGATGATCTATAATTTTAGCTAATTTTAAAGGCATGAACAACAGATTCTCATCAAATTCTCAGAGCTAGAAATGCCATGATATTTTAAAGGGACATAAAATCTAAAAAAAGGACAACATTGAAAGCAGGCCACTGGCAGGGCAGAGAACGTGTCTTCTGCAGTAGGAAGGGAACTACCAGAAAATACCAAAGAGCTATGGTTTCCTACAGCAGCAACCTAAAGCCTGAGAAAGAGAGGCCAACAGCTTGTTGTTTGTGTGTGTTGCGTACTGTGTGTGCACTGTGTGTTTATTTACCTACTCATTTGTTCATTTATTCATTCATTCATTCCAGGCCAGCAGCTTGTCATTTCATTTTAAACAAAATAGATGTATAAGTAGAAGGGAATTAGGGCACATGGGTGGCTCAGTCGTTAAACCCCTGACTCTTGATCTCAGCTCAAATCTTAATCTCAGGGTCCAGCATTTGGACCCCATGCTTTAAAAAAAAGTAGAAGGGAATCATATTCTCAAAACTTACAGATCTAAAGAAATGAAAATCAATTTTTAGAAGTAGTCCTTTTGGGGCGCCTGGGTGGCTCAGTGGGTTAAAGCCTCTGCCTTCGGCTCAGGTCATGATCTCAGGGGCCTGGGATGGAGCCCCACATCCGGCTTTCTGCTCAGCAGGGAGCCTGCTTCCTCCTCTCTCTTTGCCTGCCTCTCTGCCTACTTGTGATCTCTGTCTGTCAAATAAATAAATAAAATCTTTTTTTTTAAGTAGTCCTTTTATAGAACACTAACTAAATTATAAGTCAGAAAATAACACATTTACAGTATTGGTAAGCGATCATGAAAAGCAAAGTGATCATTCTTACGACACCAGATATTAAATCCAAATAAATTATAAATACGTACACTTGCGCAGCCTCTAGTCGTTTCTAAAGCTTTAGTTATTAAATTGTTTACATCTTAACTACGGAAATAGTACATGATTTGCCTAAATTTTACTACTTTTCCTTGGTAGAAGAAAAAGGAGGAATCTTTATAATGAATAATAGACACTTTAGATAGATATCTGACAATATAAAGTTGGAGTTAAAGTTTTCATTATGGAGGACATAAATTTAAGTCTGCATGTATCAGCAGTAAACGCATACAAATATTAAAGAATATTTGCTCTTATCTGCTTATTATTTTCCATAACCCAAGTTGGGGTTTCAAGTACCTCCTCCATACTCCCAAAGCACTCTGTATATACTGTTCCTCATTCTGCTTTTCTAGAATTCTGTTGATGCCTCTGTATCACCTTCTAGACAGGTTTCCAGAGAGCAGACCCTGTGTCTTTGATTCACTGTACAAGTCACAGAACCTAGTAGACTTCTTGGCTCAGTGGTGCTAAATAAACACTGGTTTTTAAACTAAGTATCAAAAATTTAGGTGTCATAACACAGATTTTATTTATTAATGACATTTTAAATGTACAACTTCTTCATTTAGGCCGAAGTTAGTTTTCATATATGCCATTGTTTTTAAAAAAATGATGACAGATTTACAAGACTGAGCAGACATGAGATAAATTGAATTTTAAGAGATTCACCAGAACACTTCCTAAGGTTGATTTTTTTTTTCTTCTTTATACAGCTCAAAAGTAGGTGTATTCGAGTTTTTTATAGCATCTTTGTACTCATGTAACTCCAGGCAAAGTGCTCCAGATTATTTGGTTCCTTAGGCTGTTACAGTTTTTTCTCTATAATTCCAATATTTGATGAATCCCCTAGATGTTGAAAATCCAAATTTTCTAGGTTCCTAAAAGTGTTAAATGTTAATGGGAATGAGAAATAATACTTCAGCCTCCCTTGGGATCCCACTGCAGCTGCCCTGCTTTATCTGGCCAACAGGTGGCAGCATGCTCCAAGGAACGGTTTCAAGAATCCTGTGACAGTACCCCGCCCCCCAACAAGAGTTTCCCCCCTCACAACAGAGTTTTTCTTTCTTAAAACTGAGGTACTAAACAGTGGATAAACAAAATCTGTTTACTGAACTGGCTCCAGCCAAGTCGTATTTCCAAAGGTGTAAAGGTAACTGAAGCTTTCATCCATTTTATAACTAGATCCAAGGTCACCGCTATTGCTAATTATCACCTGCTTGTTAATTCACAAGTGTAACAACACAAACTGGCAAGATTGCTGCGAAGCCAAAGAGGTAGAGGAACAAAGGGAGCTTGGGAAGGAAAACACTGAAAACTGCTTGAATATTCTGGAATATCTCTAATATGCACATTTGATGAGCTTTTGGTCTCATAAGCAATTAATATGGGATGTATTTTACTGTTTATACTATTAACCCTTTATATACAATTACATTAACAGATACTAACAATAATACAACCAACTACAAAAACCAGTGAGGATTTTAAGGTGGATTAATTTATTCCTTTTTTGTACAAGTAAACACTTCAGTAAAAATAGAGGTATCTATCCCGTGGCATAGGTACATCTATTTAGACTGACATTCAACATCTTCATGTATTTTATTATACCTGTAGGATGTAACTAGCATGTGATCCTTTCACAGACCAATAAAATTATAATAAAATCTTGGGTAAGTTATATTTTTTAAATTAATGACTACTTACTTGAATTTATTTTGGGTTGGTTCGGTTAGATTCAGTCATTAGCAGAATGCATTCACTTATGTGCTTTCTTAATTTTATCTCATTCTGCCATGTTGTCATGCTTAGTTACACAAACTGGTAATACTATCCTTGATTCGAGAGCTTTGAGAGATCCTGACATGTTCTCTATTTAGAGGGTTTTTACTCAAGTCCCTGGTTTCCATCCAGTTTCCTAGGTGACTGAGAAATCAGTTGCTATTTAAACCAAGACTAAACTGACTAGACTTGTTTAACTGCACACAATTTATTCAAGATTTGTTTAAAATTCTGTAAAGGAGTAGTCACTATGCTTAGAAATGTGTTGGGTGTGGAGGCACCTGGATGGCTCAGTCAGTTAATCATCTGCCTTCAGCTCAGGTCATGATCTGGGAGTCCTAGGACTGAGCCCGGAGTCCAGTCGCATTGGGCTCCCTGCTTCTGCTTCTCCCTTTCCTCCTGCTCTCTCTCCTGGTCATGCATGCTCTCTCTCTCTCAAATAAAATCTTAAGAAAAATTAGTATGTTGAGTATGAATCTGATTATGACCTTGAATTTCAAAGGAAACGTGGAGACTTACAGATCATCTCTTCACTACGAGAAACACAGTCACTTCCCATCATTCCAGGTCAACTGTAGAGTTCATGGAGTTGCTAAATGCAGGACCAATTGTTAGAGCTCTCTGCCCCAATCTACCCCAATTTTATGTAATTTATCCAGACATTTGTTCAATGTGTGTCAAAGCAAGGATAACAATGATGATGACAGTAGTCTAGTCAATTTTCTCTGCTCCACTTTTTTTTAAGATTTTATTTATTTGACAAAGAGAGACACAGCGAGAGAGAAACACATGCAGGGGAAGTGGGAGAGGGAGAAGCAGGCTTCCCACCAGCAGGGATCCTGATGTGGGGCTCCATCCCAGGACCCTGGGATCATGACCTGAGCTGAAGGCAAATGCTTAATGACTGAGCCACCCAGGTGCCCCACTGCTCCACTTCTCAGCAAAACAAAAAACTAAATGGTAATAAAAACATTTTAAGGATAACTTTTTTTAAAAGTACTTTTAATTTAATAATATGTTCAAGTGCTTTGCAGATCCAAGGAATACTATTTTTTTTTTTAAGATTTATTTAATCTTTAAATAAATCACAAGTAGGCAGAGAGGCAGGCAGAGACAGAGAGAGGTGTAAGCAGGCTCCCAGCTGAGCAGAGAGCCCAACGTGGGGCTTGATCAAGGAATACTACTCTTAGTCAAGAAGAGCAGACCGTAACAGAGCCCTACGGACTAAGCAAAGGTTCATAGGGAAAATAACATACACAGTCCTTGAACGATGCTGAAGATATCAACCAAAAGCAAAATGTTATTGATTGAAGTCAGGATGAAGGTAAAGAAACTAGACAGTAGCAGGAGAGAAATGGAACATCAGCTTTGGTGCTCAAGTACACAGATGGGTAATGATGTGGGAACTAGGGCGGAAGAAAAATTAGTAAATTTCCTTACTACCCACAGCCCATGGACAAGTCCTTGAAACAGGCAGGGTGATCTTCCTCTAGAAACTCAGCTGCCTCAATGTTAATACTTTGCTAAGGGCAAAAGGCAATCTTACCCCAACCCCCAGGATCCTGTATGTCTACTTTAACATATAAAAATTCCTTTGGAAACTTCATCTCTCCCCAGGATCCATGCTGGCAATCATCCCCAAGCACATGACCCACCAGTATACATCTGAAGAGTCTCAGGACTGAGTTTTTACTCAGCAGCAATAAATGACCTTTTCCTAACAATAATTGGCCCCCTGAGGATCCTGGAAACCTTGTTTCAAAAATACCTGGGAGGCTTACTCCATCCCTAACCACCTCCCAACTTGAAAGTGTGTAACAGGTCACTCCTCATAACCCTAGTACTGTTCTTTCTTCCCAACAGTCCTGTCTCCATGCTTTAATAAAACCACCTTTATTTGCACCAAAGACCTCTCAAGAATCCTTTCTTGGCTATAGGCTGTGAACCTTAATGTCTTTCTACATCAGTTAATATGGGTCCAAAGGAAAAAGAGGTTAAATGAAATGGTAAGGGTGTGTGCCTTACAGTAGAGGGTATAGCAAGGCAGCAAAGATTTACAAATAGGATGATCCATCAGATTCATGTTAAGATTCTTGCAACAATCTGAAAGATGCATTAGGATAAGAGGCGAGATAGAAATCAAGGATACTAAAAACCTATTAGAAGGTTTTTAAAGGCCTGAATTGAAATAGTGGAAATGTGAAAACAACAAATTTGAGCTACTTTGGATGATAATTCAATAGGACCAGACTTTAAAAATGATTAATTTGCCCTTTCACTGGCCCTAGATTTCTGCTTAGTCATGACATTAGGAAGAAATTTTTAAAAGTTGATAAAGATAATACTCTATTATAATAATTTCACAACAATTCATTATCAATAGATTCAAAATAAAGGAAGGTAGCTGAATGGGATTTGGCCATGTGAATATTGAAACACTGTTGGACTGTTCCCCATGCTTGGATAGATGTTCATACAAACCAGAAATTAAGATCTGGGACTTGACAGATGGAATACTGTGATGTAAGAAGAAACCACTGTCTGGTCTTCATTCTTGGTTCCTGACACAGAGCTCCTAAAACTCTTGGGATTTTCTGAGCTGGGTGTAAAAGAAGAGGCTTTTGTTATTCACAAGAAGCCCCTGTCAAGCACACTGGCTAGCTAATGAGAGGGAGCAGGAGGGCTGGTTGCCAGGGGAACTAACGACATGATGAGAAAAACTGGAATTCTCAGTCCCGCACCCTACTTCTAACCTCCAGGAAGAGGAGAGAGAAATAGAGATTGAGTGAATCATCAGTGGTCAATGACTTCGTCAATTGTAACTACGAAATGGGACCTCCACAGAAATCCTACACCAATGAAGAGAGCTTGCAGGTTGGGGACACAACCCCAGTTCTGTGGGGACAGAAGCTCTTGCACTTGGACTCTTCCCGAATTCGCCCTAACTCCTCATCTGGCTGTTCATTTGCATCCTTTGTAAGAAAGCAACAATAGTAAGTCAGGTATTCCCCGATTTCTATGAGCTAGCCTAACAAACGCCCAAATCTTATGGGGGCTGCAGGAACCTCCAATTTGTGGTCAGGTCAGAGAGAAGTGTGGGCAAGCTGGGTACCTGCTCCTTGTGACTGGTGTCTGAAGTGAGGAGACGGTCATGGGACTGAGCCCCTAACCTGCAGGGCCTGGCGGCTGAGCTGAATGAACAGTGGCACACCCAGGTGTGGGACTAGACAACCACTGGATGTGGAAAACCCACACACTGGGTATCAGAAGGGAAAGGAGGAAACAAGCCACTTTCCTTCAGTAGACAAGTCAGGGATGGAAAAACAAATTTAGGCATCACTTACACACAAATAGAGTTCAGTCACTCTACTAGAGAAGTAATGCTCATGAAGAGAAGAGTGTTGAACATGAGCTTGGCAGCGGTATAAAGAACTAAGTATAAAGGGAGGAGGTAGTGGGAGGCCTGGGTGACTCAGTTGGTTAAGCATCTGCCTTCAGCTCAGGTCATGATGCTGGGATCCTGGGATCGAGCCCTGCTATGGGCTCCCTGCTCAGTGGGGAGCCTGCTTTTCCCTCTCCCACTGCAGCACACCCCCACCCCCATGAACACATGCCCTATCTCAAATAAATAAAATCTTAAAAAAAAAAAAAAAAAAGGTAGGTAGTAAAGAGGAGCTAGGTAGGCCAAGTGTGGATGGGCCGGGGGGAGGGGAGGGATAGGCTGTCAACAGTGACAAATGTTATTGTTCAGAATACATAAGGATTGATAAGAGGCCATTGCAAGGTGCTGGCAATTACAAAGTCACTGCCTTCAAAAGTTCAACTTTAGAGGAATGATATAAAGAAACGTTTGCGTCAGGCGGAGTAAGGATTAAGTATGTATCTTTATCTCCATAGTTCCATAATTTCCAAAAATCATATATTAGTATAAATTACAGCTTTAAAATTTTTCAATACACTCTTTTTCAAAGGGAATGGTAATGTGCAGTACATTTAAAAAAATGGTAATGTGCAGGGAGCCTGCTTCTCCCTCTCCTTCCCACTTGTGTGCTCTCTCACATGCACGCTCTCCCTCTCTCTTAATTAAATAAATAAAATCATAAAAAAGGAAAAGAAAAGATTTATTTGAGACAGAGGAGAGAGAGTGTGCGGCAGAAGAAGAGGGAGAAGCAGACTCTCTGCTGAGCAGGCAGAGAGTCCCCAGGGCTCAATCCCAGGACCCTGGGATCATGACCTGAGCTGAAGGCAGATGCTTAACCAACTGAACCACCCACTCTCCCATTGGTGTATTTTTTTTTTAATGAAATCAATGCTTCTGTGGTATGGAGTGGGTGGGGGAAGATTTTACTGTTTCCACAGTTCATTTAAGTCTCTCCTGACAGGCCCTGGTTGGCATCTTAGGATAGGAATGCAGATGGCCTATAAAGAAGGACAAAAGTAAGAGGGATTTTGGTAGTGTTTGTCTGGGGTGTTTGTCAAAAACATAAATTCTAAGAACCCTCCTTAGGTGTTCTAACTGAAGGCTTAGAAACATTTAGCCTTAAAAAGACCCTAAATAATTCTTACCATCAGGCAAATCCAAATAGCTATTCAACTGGATCTTTTTAATAACCAAAAGAAGTCACCATTTATAAAGGAAAGTGTGATTACCTGAAGCAGTATAATCCCAACCACTAAAACATAACGTAATTTTTAAAAGCAAAATAAATCCAGAAAAGGTAAGCAAATTAGGTTGTACCTTCTGAAAAATAATAATTTAAATAGAATTTAATATAATTTAAAATAACATATATGGCCCTCAGAAGGCCTAAATACTGGGTAGTATATAAACTTGTTAGTCACTTACCACCACAATGCCTGATAAGAGCAAAAATTAATTTTTCAGGGGCTCAGTTGGTTGGGAGACCTGCCTTTTCAGGTCATGATCCTAGGGTCCTGGGATGGAGACCCAGGGAGAACCTCCTACTCAGCGGAGAGTCAGCTTCTCTCTCTCTCCCTATGCTCCCCCACCTCTGACCCCCGCTCCCCCCTGCCCTGTGCGCATGCGTGTGTGTGTGAGTGTGTGTGTGTGTGTATGTACACAAATGCTCTAATAAATCTTTTTTTTTTCTAATTAAATTTATCATTAGGCAGGGTCAGAGAGAAACCCAATGGGTATTCAATACATTCACTGTTCTGTAGAAAAACTCAAGTAAAACCTAGATTTCCTTCTAAATGATTGCCACAATAAAAGAATTTAGACAAATACTACAAACTCAAGGCAATCAGATGAGATTTTTAAACATTTCCACCTTACCACAAACATCAGTTATAACGAAATGAGGTGAAGGTCTTTAATACCCAAGTCCTACAGCTTTTTTTTTAAAAAAAGCTTTCTCTCCAGCCTCTTGTTTCCTGCTCACGAAACCATCAGGAAATGTTTCACTCAGGTTTTAGCTGAATTGTTGGTTTATTACTCATACTCTATGCATTTAGAAAGGCACCCCCCACCACCAAACTTATCTTAGAATTTATCTTCATTGAATCACTCAATGATCACTCTGTTCAAGGCAGAACAGATTCCTAAGGAAAGATCTTTCTGAAGTGACGGGCAGGATTAAGAACCAGGCGGAGACTGGTGATTGCGGTTATGCTGAAATGAAAGGGGGGAAAGTAGGACAGGAAGAGTATACCTGTAGCTTTAACTCTGCTAGGCATGGTAAGTAAACCCAGTCATGAGCAACTTCAAGGGCTTTCTTTTACGATGATGCAAAAAGAAACAACTTGGTAAATAAGGTCTTTGTTTACTGTTTTGCATACTACAAGTGAGCACTGTCTCATTCCGTTACAATGTCTATTATGGGTCTCTAAATAATACAAAGCTGAAGGGGTGACATCAGGGTAACAGTAACAATATGCTGGTGGAGCCGTATTTCTGATATTTTGTAGCTGAAGATATGGCATTTTGGAAATGCAAGGTCATGCTAACAGTCCAAGGTTTTCTTTTGTTTTACAAACATCTCCATCATCAGGCATTCGGGAAATCTATTACAAACCCTCCAACTGCAAGCCTCATCCAGGCGTTTTGCCTTCTCCTCGATAGGGAGCATCCCCACCCAGCTACTTCCTAGCAGTATTTTTTAAAAAAAGGAAAAATAAATTTAGTTCCAGTTCTCTCTGTGTCTGATTCTCCCTGTAACCCCACGTGGCCTTGTGTGGCATGCAGTGCCTCCACCCTCTAGGGAACTGTAATAAACTTTTCCCCCCCAAGGCGGTTATCACCATGTCTGGCCTCTTACTATATCCGATTAAAATAAATCCTGGGTTTAAAAAGTCTGTTATTCAAAATTTTTCTTTCTGGGGTGCCTGGATGGCTTAGTGCATTAAGCCTCTGCCTTCAGCTCAGGTCATGATCTCAGGGTTCTGGGATTGAGGACCGCATTGGTCTCTCTGCTCAGCACAGAGCCTGCTTCCCTGCCCCCTCTGCCTGCCTCTCTGCCTACTTGTGATTTCTGTCAAATAAATAAAATCTTTAAAAATGTATTTTTTTCTTGCTGAACACTTGCCGTCTTTGAAACCTTCAAATACCTACAATCACTAGTTTTAGCACTACTAAAAAGGTAAATGGAGGTACATGAAAATTTTGAAGTTTTGTGGGGTTTTTTTTCATTTGTTTTGTTTTTAAAGAAAAGCAGACTGCCCCGTGCAGTGCCTCATTTGGAAGGGTCTGGAATCCTTGAAGTTTGACCACCCTAATTCTCCTACTAATGGACCTTGACAACTTGTTTAGAGGTTCCAGCAGGGGAGGGAGTAGCTACTCCTATAGCCTTGACCCAGGAAGAGTCCTCTGTTATCAGGGAGGGTCATCCTCTTCAACCAACTGCACAACTTCCGGACAGACACACAGGTAGGGGTGAGGGCTTAGCCAGTCAGATCAGCAAATCAACCCTCTCCATCACCGGGGAGACAGCCAGATTACCCTCATATCCAAAAATTTTGAAGATTTTTGTTGTTTTTGGTTTTTTTGAGATTTATTTGAGAAAGAGAGGGCAGAGGAAAAGGATAGAGACTATCTCCAAGCAGAATTCCTGCTGAGCATGGTACTCAATGCATGGCTGGATCCCATGACCCGGACATCATGACCTGAGCCTAACCAAGAGTCAGACGTTTAACCAATTAAGTCCCCCCAGAAACCCCCATTTTGAAGTTTTTTTGAACAAACTTCAAGGAACGGCAGGCAGCACCAAACTGGCAACGGCATGGGGCGCTCCACCAGCCGGGGCTAAGGGAAAGGCCGAACAGCAAAAATGGAGAAGCAAATCAAAGAAATTTCTTTGATTGGCTACAACTTGTTGCCTAATTTGAGAAGGCTTAGTCGGCTGTTTGTGATTAGCTATTCTTAAGCTTCTAGTTCTTAATTCTGAGGCTTTTAAAGGCATCCACCCTAGCTCAGGTTTTCGTTTGCTTTCATAAGCTGCTAAGGCATTAGGGCCACCTCAGCGGCTCCTTGTCTAAATACTTGAATAGACCCGCTCCTCCCTTTTGTATGGCGGTGTGCTGGGCTATACTAGACAGACGATGTGGGAAACCAAAGCCCGATGGAGTTTATGCTCCAGGATTCATAGTTGTAACTCAAGTGAAAAAACCTCACTTGTATTTCATTTGAATCCCTCACTTTTCTTACCAGTGTTTTACATACTTCCATCCACTTCCCTGAAGCAGCAAGAAGCCATTTTCTCTGTCATTTGTGACAGAACAGTGGTTTACAGTGAAGAGACTTTCAATCTTTCAGACTTTTATCTTGCCCAATGAAGTTGAAGGAGAGCACTGTTGAATGTGATACAGTAATTCAAACAGTTAAAATTTACTGAATAGATAGCCTTACTCACCCATCACGACTTTATGAAGCTCATGAAGTAGGTCCTCACTGGAAGTTGAACTACACAACTCGATCACGGACTTTCCATCTTGTGGAACCATGAGAAATTAATTTCTGTTGTTTATAAGTCACCGAGTTTACGGTATTTTCGTTATTATCAGCTCAAACAGACTAAGACATCATGTAACTGGAAAATGTTGTCTAAGACTCTTTCTTAAGAGTAACGAATTACTCTCCCACCAGAAATTTTAACCATGTCCTACCCATAAATCCCCAGCTTACATCTTCTGCAACTAAGAAACTGGTTTATATTTTAAATACACCCCCTATTACAAGGAGTGACAGGAATCTTTTTCTTCCTAGTACCTATACAGAGGTAAATCATGTTATTTACATGAAGTAAACGCTACTATAACACACTCAGCAATCAACCTATCCCCTTTTTCAGGTCGAGGAGAGTTAGTAAAGTATCCTCCAAACTGAGAAGGCACTTTGAGAAATATATTTATTTTAGAGAAAAAGAGAGAGAATCTCAAGCAGACGGCGCAGAGCATGGGGAGCCCGACACAGAGCTCAATCTCACAACCCTGAGATCACGACCTAAGCCGAAACCAAGAGTCCAATGGTTAACCGACTGCACCACCCAGGAGCCCCAGAAAAACAACACAAGTGACACCATAACTCTTTACAGTCTTACTCACGGGAACTTACAGGGAGAATCAGGCAGACAGGATCCAGCGCAGGAGGCAGCTATTCCCCAGCTGAATCCAGACCTTAATACCCACCTTCTAGACAGCGAGTCTGAGTCTCGTGGTGCGGAGGTCACAGGGTAGTTATCTCAAGTGGAATCTTCTGCGAGCCAGTCATCTTTACTAGTTATCTAAAGTGGTGCCTTCTGTGTGGCACGTTAGGGGAGATCAGAACAAGCCTTCCTGCATTCAGGTCCGGAGATGCATTAACCTCCACAGGGCCTGAAGCCTATAGCCTGGAGGGGAGGTCATTGTAAGGGCAAGAAAGAGATGGCGGGCCAAAGATGGAATCAGTGTTGTCAGCACTCCTACACTGCCCTTAACGTTTTTGCCTTTTTAACATAATCTTAATTTTTTTTAAAGATTTTATTTATTTATTTGACAGAGATCACAAGTAGGCAGAGAGGCAGGCAGAGAGAGAGGAGGAAGCAGGCTCCCTGCTGAGCAGAGAGCCCGATGCGGGACTCGATCCCAGGATCCTGAGATCATGACCTGAGCGGAAGGCAGTGGCTTAACCCACTGAGCCACCCAGGCGCCCCAACATAATCTTAATTTTGTTTACTTCCCCCAGATTGTCTTTCAGGAGAGGTTGACCTGCTCCTCTCACCTCGGATATGAATCTTAATTGGCCTGAGCCCATTACGGATGCCTCACAACCCTTTGTTGGTGATAGGCATAGACAGTTGAAGTAACTGTAATTAAGATGTGAGAAGAGGGGCACCTGGGTGGCTCAGGCATTGAGGGTCTGCCTTTGGCTCAGGTCATGATCCTGGAGCCTGGGATCGAGCCCCACATCGAGCCCCACATTGGGCTCCCTGCTCAGCAGGAAGCCTGCTTCTCCCTCTCCTACTCCCCCTGCTTGTGTTCCCTCTCCCACTCCGTCTCTCTCTGTCAGATAAATAAATTTAAAAAAAAAAAAAAAAAAAGATGTGAGAAGAAATCAGCTGAGGGCCAAGGCTTTTCTTAGTCTTAAAAATGGGCAGAACATAAGGGGGTTCCTTTTTTTTTTTGCTTATGGGTATCATCTGTAATCTGAAAGTAAGTCATTTTAGGACCACGAGGGAAGCCAGATTGGAAAACAGACCAACAAACCTATAAATGGCAGAGCAGAAAGATGGAAAGGACCTGCATCCTTCACAATATTATCAAGCCATATTTGACCTATTTGGTTAGTTAATAACCAACCCTAGGGACGGCCTTATCTCCACACATGTAGCTATGTGGGATAATAAAAAGGCTTAATATGATCTCTCTGAAATGAGGAATTTGAGAGGCAGGGCAGGGACTCATGGGGGGAAGGGAGGGGAAAATGAAATAAGATGGGACTGGGAAGGGAGACAAACCATTAGAGACTCTTAATAACAGGAAACAAACAAATGGAGGGCCGCCCTGGGGTATGGGGGGTGGGAGGGATAGGGTGGCTGGGGGATGGACATTGGGGAGGGTGTGTGCTATGGTGAGTGCCAGGAATTGTGTAAGACTGGTGATCCAAAGATCTGTGCCCCTGATGCAAAGAATACATGTTAATTAAAAACAAACAAACAAACAAACAGCAGGGTTCTAATAAAATGATTCTATTCTGTGGCTAAGTAAATAAATATAAAAAGGCTTACATATGGATATTTAGTAAGGTTTTCTATTACTGTAACTGAAAGTATTCCTTCTTTCTTTCAACGGTTCCACTCCTAAGTAGTAGCCCTCTTTGTATAAAAAGTTGAAGTAAACTGGATGCAAGGATAACTGTCTAAATTTCCTTCTATGTTTAAGCTGTTCTTCCTATTAAAAGCTGGAGTCTTTTTCCTCTTCCCATGAGTCCTGTCCTTCCGCCAATAGAATACAGCAGAATTAATATAATGCCAATTCCAAACCTAGGCCTTAAGAGAACTAGCCTGTTCCCTTTCTCCTTCACTCTATTGGAACCCCTGCGCCCTATAAGAAAGCTTCAGCTAACCTCCTGAATGATGAAGAGACTACAGGGAGAGAAGCTTTACAGAGGAGAATCAAGTAATCGTAGCCAATAGGCAGCACGAAGACCACAGCAATGTGAGTGAAGCATTCTTGCACCTTCTAGTCCCAGTTAAGCTATGCTAGTTTACACCTCAGAGAGCAGGAGCCATGCACCCCTGCTAAGCCCTGCCTGAGTTCCTGACCACAGAACTGGGAACAATAAAACATCTGCTGCTTGGTTTATGCAGACACGGATAACTGAAACACACGATAATATTATTTGTTCTCTTGATCTGTAAAATTACCATAGCTGGTTCACAATGATTAAGATTTAAGCACTCTGAAAGCTAATTATTTTTTCCCAAATATGTCTCAATAGCCTTAGCTTACAAAAGATAATGTTTCCATGTATACACACCACCTTGTACCAACATTTTAAAGAAAATTAAAGGAAGTATTTTTAACAAGTGAGCTGATAGCCTTGCAAGTAAAAAAACCTACGGCACATATAAACGGAAAATAGTTCCACCTCAATTTTAAAAAATGGGAAAAGCCATTTCCTTAAAAAATCATAAGTGGTGCAAAGACATGAAAGAAAATACCTTAATCTCAAGGTCTCTGATCTAAATGAAATGCAAGTTAATGCAACATGAAACATCATTTTCACCTACTAAATGTAATCACTAAGTCTCAATGCCAGCTGGGTTCCAGTGAAAAATGGGAATACCCCTCGTTAGAGTCGCAGCCTGGGACACCAAAGTCTTCTTGAGCTACGGGGACTTCGACGGGCCCTGACTTTGGGCAGTGTCTACGGCTGGAGAGCGGGCATAACAGAGCTACGCGCAGAGCTCTCGTAAGGCTGAAACGGTATGCACCGAAAGGGCAACAGGAGCGGCTGTCATTTTCTGTTCAGCCTGTTCATGCGTTTGCTTTTGCCGGAGGTGATGGAAACGCACGAGAGTTACACGCAAATCTTAATACTTTTCTGTAAAACTGCAGATAAGACGATAGGGAGTGGTGCACGGGAGGTGGGTGGCGGTGGGTGTCTGGGTAGCAGGCAGCCGAGACCAAGAGCGGAGCCCTCCGGCTCGCAGTGACCTCTCCCAAGGACGCGCCCCTCCCAGCTCTCCCTCGCGTGGGCCTCTGCGTTCCGCGGGGCGGGGCGCCGGAGACGGAAGGCGGTGGGAACGAAGGACCCGCGGCGCCGATTGGCTGCTTAGGAGCACGGGGTGGAGCGCGCGGAGGCTCCGGGGGACGCGCGAGCGGAAGTCCGCGAGAGCGCACTTCCGGTCTTTGTGGCTCGCCTCTCCGAGTCCGCGGCTTGCGTCCTGGCCGCTGCTGGGCTTCGCGGTGAGGGACGCGGGCCCCGAGCGGAGGGAGGGCGGGGAGGGTGCGTGGCCCGGACGGCGAGCGCGAGGCGAAGGGGCCTTGCTCCCCGGGCCTGGCCATCCCCGGGTCGCGCGGCCCCTTGTCGGGGGTTTCCGAGCGTCCTGGGAGCCCGCGGAGGCCAGCTCTAGCCCTTACTTTCCAGGGGAAAGGGCAGAGTTACTCCTCCCCGCCGTGACTTCGCAAATGCTGTCGTTTAGCCGGGCTATGAAAATGGGCTGATGCCTAGCCTAACTGTTCTAATCTCTAAAGTTAACTGTCCTGTTAGGGTAAGATGGTATTGATGTGTCCCGCAGTTTCAAGGGCATACCCTCCGGTCGATACTCACACATCCTCTAATCAGGTCCCGTGTGAGCTATATCACAAAATTGAATACGTAATTATTTGTTGTCATATTTCACTCTAAAAAATGTTTATTCCCCTATATGCTAAGCTTGAGAATGGAGATTGACCTTTTTGCTGCTTTTGTGTCTCTACGATAACGGACGTGTTTTTGAGCACACAGTACGCATTTAACAAACACTTGGTTAATTCCTCTGTAGATCCGTTTACTCAAAAGCAAAGACCTTTGTCTTTGGCTCACGACAGAGCCCATGGTAAGTGCCTCAGCGTTTGTTGAAGAAATGCATTGAAAACTAAATTTGATCAAGTGACAATTGAAAGTTTTTATTTAAGTCAACTCATATTTAATATAAAGTTTTAAAAATGTTGTTACTCCTGCAAATGGAAGCCAACATTATCTGCCATAGATAGAAGGTAACTAAAAATAAATTTTTATTATTTTTTAAAGATTTTATTTATTTATTTGGCAGAGAAAGCACAAGCAGAGGGAGAGGGAGAAGCAGGCTCTCTGCTGAGCAGGGAGCCCAATTCTGGGATCAAGCCCTGAGCTGAAGGCAAAGGCTTAACCCACTGAGCCACCCAGGCACCCCTAAAAATAAATATTTGAAAGTCAACATTATTAAATCCTAGCTAGATATTGTTACCCTTAGAAGTCTGAGGCTTATACTTTATTAAAGAGGAAGTTCTACAAATTAAAGACAGATTTTTCTCCTTGATAACCATCAGGATTGAAGGAATTGAAAAGGAGATTTCGTGTTATGTGATTCATGGTAATACTGCATTCTTTGGCTTCTAAAATAATTTCTTCTATTATTAGTGGTAAAAATTCTAAATGGATGATAAATGGGCAAGTGATCTTTAGTTTGTCACTTGATTATTTTACAGTCTCAAACTTCTTCCCTCTCAATACATTACTGGGATGACTGACCTTTATTTTAAGTTCTTACAAGATTTTTTTTTCTCACTGCTATAAGTTAACAGTGCTTTTATATCTTTCAGGAACAAAGAGATTACTCAAAGAAACTGAAATACTGTACCCAGTTGTAGTGAGCTTTTTGCTCCACTCTTTAGGCCAGAATGGCTGTGGAATCCAGAACAATTTCAACCTTGGTACCTCAGAGTCCTCAGGATCAAGAACTAATACTAGTGAAAGTAGAAGAAAGCCTTTCCTGGGGTCAGAAATGTAAGCAGGGTGGGAGCACCAGATCCTGCCAAGAATTGTTCCGCCAACAATTCAGAAAGTTTTGCTACCAGGAGACACCTGGACCCCGGGAAGCTCTGGGCCGACTCCAGGAGCTTTGCTATCAGTGGCTCATGCCAGAGTTGCACACCAAGGAGCAGATCCTGGAGCTGCTGGTGCTGGAGCAGTTTCTGAGCATCCTGCCTGAGGAGCTGCAGATCTGGGTTCAGCAACATAGTCCAAAAAGCGGCGAGGAAGCTGTGACCCTGTTGGAGGATTTGGAGAGGGAATTTGATGATGCAGGGCAGCAGCAGGTGGGAACAGAGAGATGTGATATGTTGGGGGAAGAGAAATGTACAGATTAGAGCATGTGGCATCCTCACAGCAGTGGAAGGGAAAGTTGTATCCACCAAACCATACCCTCCAGTGACTACTGTGATTATAACTATCTCTGTCCTTAAATAGTTCTTTCTCCCTATCACTTATCCCTGGAGTTGTCTTTGTTGCCCTCTTCGAAATTTTTACTAAGCATTTTCCCTAGGGAGTTTCTCAGAAAGCTAACCACTTTTCCTGATTTCAGGGACCAGCAGTGCCATGGAAGGATTTGACAGGTCTTGGAACATCCCAGGAGTTAACAAACATCCAACTCCAGCCTTTAAAGACACAGCTGAAACCCTGGGAACCTTGCCTTTCCCCCAAAAGTGGTAAGAAAGTAGAAACTCGTCTGGGAACCGCTACCAGGCCTCTGGTTTTGAGCATACAGAATTAATTGCATTTTACAAAGATGCCGCATGTGAACATCTCACCTGTCTTACTCTAGACCAGATGTACCTTTTTCAGCAACTTTGTATTCAGCAACCCTTATGAAGTGAGCCCTTCTTGTTTCAGTTTCCTTGTCATTTCTTAACTTATTCCTTGATTACGTAACTTAATACGGTGCTAACATATGTCTGGTACTGTGGGAGGCACTGGGTCTCTGTCTTCAAGACCTTGCATCTAGATGGGGTGGTGGACAAGCAAAAAGGCAATGGCAATATAGTATAATAAATTACAGAATAAAAGTAGGCCATAGGTACTATGGGGGCACATATGAACACACCTAACCCAACCTTAGAGGTTCAAGGAGTACTTTTTGGAGGAGGAAACACCTAAACTAAGATCTGAACTCGGACTAAGGAGAAAACAGGTAAATAAGCAGGAGGGAGTGTCCCATCCTAAAGGAAAAAAACTTTTCTACTCCAAGCACTTCTCACACTGGATATGTGGGGTTTCCCTCATCTTAAGCAATTCTAATTCTGAGTCTAATTATCTAGAATTAATGCAGACCCCCTCAGGTTAAGGTTTTGGTCCCACCAGACTGCTTCCCTCCCCATCCCCCACTTCAGAAGCCAAACGCATGTCATGAATCCCCACCTCACCCACACTTATGTCTGATTGGGCTGCAAATTTGACATTCCATGACCACCTCTCTGGGTTTCATAATTTGCTATACTAGCTCACAGAACTCAGAGAAAAACCTTGTTTATTCTTACCAGTTTATAAAGGATGCAAGCGTACGGCCAGATGGAGAGGTACGCAGGGCAAGATCCAGCTTGCTACTGCCCCTGTGAAGTTAGAGGTTCACCACTGTTGTGGCTCTTGGATGCATCTACCATCCTGGAAGCTCTCTAAGCCCTTTTGTTTAAGGTTTTTTTTTTTTTTTTTTTTTTTAAAGATTTTATTTATTTATTTGACAGAGATCACAAGTAGGCAGAGAGGCAGGCAGAGAGAGGAAGGGAAGCAGGCCCCCTGCTGAGCAGAGAGCCCGATGCGGGGCTCGATCCCAGGACCCTGAGATCATGACCTGAGCCGAAGACAGAGGCTTTAACCACTGAGCCACCCAGGCGCCCCTTGTTTAAGGTTTTTATACAAGTTTCATTACATAGACATGGTTGATTAAATCACTGGCCATTGATGGTTAAACCTCCAGTCCCTTTCCATGGAGGTCTAAAGGTGGGACAGAAAGTTCAGCTTTCTAATCACATAGTTCATTCCTTTGGCAGCCAGCCCCCAGCCTTCCTGAGTTACCTCATAAGCATAAACTGAGGTACTGGTTGATAGGGGCTTATTATGAATAACAAACGATACGCCTCTCACCTCTACCACTTAGGAGATTACAAGGGCTTTTAAAAGCTCTATGCCAGGAACTGAGGGTGCAGACCAAATCCATATATACTGTATTACAGTATCGCACAAGGAAGGCCACAAAGTCCTGAAGGTGAGAGAATACAACCCATCCTGGGAACCGCAGGTAATTCAGTTAACTCGAAAAGAGAATTCATAGGGGAGAGATGGCAAAACACAACTAGAGAGGAAAATGAGACCCAGGTTGTGAAAACTTGGAGATCATCCTAATTAGTTTGGATAGGACAGTGGAGCACAGTTGACAGGTTTTGGACAAGAGAGTAGTTGACTGAACTTGTGTTTTAGAACTTAGCTGCAGAGTGGAGAGGATGGATTTGAGGAAGGCAAGAGTGGCGTCCTGTTAGAGACTGTTGTAATTTAAATGGCCCCAGTGAGTAAGTCAAGATGTATTCTGGTGAGAAGAAAGATCAAAGTTGCCTCCTGTTCACCAGCATTTCAAATTGCGTTGCAGTAACTGGTCATGGTTACAAGTGGAGAATGTAGAAAAGGAGTTGGGGATGATACTCAGGTATTAGTCTTGAAAAAGACTGTCTCGGTTAATGATGGTGCTATTGTATAAATGGAAGTGGGAATCAAGGGGAAAAAATATGTGTTTTGTCTGGGCCATTCTAGTGCTTGTGGAGTATTCACAAGTAATATCCCAATTAGCATTGGAGATGAGAGTCTAGAGCTTAATAGAATAGAGTTGGGGATCTGGGGAGACATTAGCTTATCACATAAGTAGTAACTGAAACCTAGGTGGTAGAGATCAAGTGAAATTTCAGAGGGAGCAGGAAAGAATAAACTTCAGACTATAGGTGTAGGCCTTCATACTAGAAAGGAGGAGGGACCAGTATGGGCAGTTAAAGAAAGATGGGTGTGGACCTCAACCTCTTGTGGATAGAAGCCTCTGTTTTCTCTCACGGGAAAAGTGGGTACTGAGAGTGACTAGAGAAATGAAACAGTCTGTTTTTGCTGCTATCATTTCAGATCGTGAGAACCACGAATCTGTGACCAAGAAGGACATTTCAGGAGAAAAATCACAAGGACGTCCCCAGGAGCCTTCATCTGGAGGAGTTAGTGACCATGACAGTAATTTAGAGTGGCAACAAGAAAGTCCTACAGGGGAGAAATTAAGAAGATTCCCTACCCAAGGGGGCAGTTTTAGTCAAGTAATCTTCACACATAAATCTCTGGGAAAGAGAGACCATTCTGAGCCTCAAAGCAGCTTGATTCTAAGTACAAACTCTATAACTTACCAGAAAGTTCCTACAGAAGAGAGACCTTATAGATGTGATGTATGTGGGCACAGCTTCAAACAGCATTCCTCTCTAACACAACATCAGAGAATCCATACTGGAGAAAAGCCTTATAAGTGTAGCCAGTGTGGGAAGGCTTTTAGTCTGAGGTCATACCTTATCATTCATCAGAGAATTCACAGTGGTGAGAAAGCATATGAATGTAGTGAATGTGGGAAAGCCTTCAATCAGAGCTCAGCCCTCATTAGACATCGTAAAATTCATACTGGGGAGAAAGCTTGTAAATGTAATGAATGTGGCAAAGCATTCAGTCAAAGTTCCTATCTCATTATACATCAAAGAATTCACACTGGCGAGAAACCCTATGAGTGTAACGAGTGTGGGAAAACCTTTAGCCAAAGCTCAAAGCTTATTAGACACCAGCGAATTCATACGGGAGAGAGACCTTATGAATGTAATGAATGTGGAAAAGCTTTCAGGCAGAGTTCAGAGCTGATAACCCATCAGAGAATACATAGTGGAGAGAAACCCTATGAATGTAATGAGTGTGGAAAAGCTTTCAGTTTGAGCTCAAATCTCATCAGACATCAGAGAATTCATAGCGGAGAGGAACCCTATCAGTGTAATGAATGTGGCAAAACCTTCAAAAGGAGCTCCGCCCTTGTTCAGCATCAGAGAATCCATTCTGGGGATGAAGCTTACATATGTAATGAGTGTGGGAAGGCTTTCAGGCACAGATCAGTCCTCCTGCGCCATCAGAGGGTGCACACTGTCAAGTAACTTGGCAGTACAATGGATGTTGTAAATATTTTGGTCAGATTTTTATCTTTGTTAGTGGAAAGGGTTTACTTTTGGAACAAGACTCCGGGGCAGTAAACACCCAGGTCTGGAGTCTTGCCGACTTAACTGAGCAGCACTTCCCAATGCTACTGCAAATTGTTCCTTGAAAGCTTTTCCTAGGACCAATCAGAGCAGCAGATGGAAGAATCACTGCTTCCAGCTTTCCTCTTACCATTAGGAATACTCAGGAAATAAGAAAAATGGGAACATAACATTGAAACCTCATTTTCCATGAGAATGTCATGAAGGGGGTACAGCAACCCGGGCTGTCAACCATGTCTGACTGTCCACATGCCAGATTTGGGATATGGTGTGGATAGTATGAGGGACATTTGTCTCAGGAATACAGAATTTTACTGGCCAATTAAGAACAGTGACAGGGCAGCAAGAGTGATGGGGAAGCAGTGCGTAGATGATGTGTTGAGCCCAGGGCAGTCCAGAAATGAGGTAGTGGAAAGAATACATATTAACTTCTCCAGCAGTTCACTTTTCGAAATCCTGTCTATGCCAGGCACTAGGAATACAACGGGGAATCAGACGGTCTCTGTGGTTGAATGGGCAAGGTAAACGCATCATGGCATGAGCAGGGCTCTGTGACATTGAGTACCTGAGCCAGCCTTGGATCAGGGAAGGTTTCTGAGAAAAACAAACTGAAGAATGTACAGGAGTTAGCCAGGGAAGTAGGCAGGCAGGCTGGAGAACAATATTCCCAGCAGAGGGAACAGACAAAGGTCAGGAAGAATGTCTGGCACATCTGAGAAAAGGCATTTTGTGTGGAAGGTTGCTGTTGAGTTCCTTTTGAAGTGGAGTCAGGTGTGTAAGAAACGTGGATATAGCAAAGTAGGAGACAGCAGAGAAGCACCTGTTATTAGACAAAATCTCGAGTCCTTGGGCCACAGGGTAGAGTGGAGCTTTGTCATGGTCTGGTGTGAGCCAAGGGAAAGGGTTAATTAGTTTCTTGCTTGTAGGCTCCGCTAGACCTTCTCTGTGTGTTTGGGGAAGGCAGGGTGGTTAGAAAGAGCCCAGCCTAGCCTCAACGTTAAGTACCTGTTAGAATTCTAAATCTTCTCTTCCCTGAATGGAAGAGCTCCTTTGGTTCTTGAGGCTATCAGAGCTGTTGTCCGCTTCCTGCTCACTCGCAAGGCTCTGGGTCAGAAGCAGCTATGACTACCACATCTGTTTCTGGGGCTGTACCCCCACAGTTCTGGTGCACTCCCTTGGGCTCAGGTGCTAAACAGTATTTGTCAGTCCCTGGGTCTGAGCCTCCAGGCACCTCACATGTGTTCAGTTTTGCCTTATGTCGTCATTTTGCAGTATTTCATTCTTACGAATTTTAAAGACAATGCTGAAGGGAAGGGGCAACAAAAGGTAACAGTCCTGGTCCATCCAGACTACTGTCTTCTGGGGGACCCAGCAGGAAAAGTATCCCTAGTCTGGTGCTTCTCAGTGCAATGCGAGAAGGGATATAGGTTAGCAACAGAAGAACCTATTACTAAAAAATACCCAACTGGTCAGAGTTCAAACACCTTGCCAAAAATAGAAATATATGGGAATTTAGAATCCTGAGCTTAGCAAAAGACGAGTTTTCGGGAGGATAAGTAGAGAATGCTCCTGTTGGAACATACATAGATAACAGAAACTAACCAGTAAGAATGGCCAGTGGGCTAAATCCCCATGCTTCCAGAAAAGAAGGTAAGAAAAGAAAGGGATAGGATAACAAAGTAACATGCAAGAGTTACTAACATTCAACTCTCAGTTTTCTCTCCCAAAATAAACACACAAAACTGAAAAGGGTAGGACAATTGTTAAGTAGGAATTGATACAACACATGTTACAAAAGGGAGAGATTCTTTACAGAGAGTTCTTAACCTACAAAGAAACATATAACAGGTACTTTGCTGAGGGCTTTGTATGTATTTGTTGTTTCTCTGACAGCACATATTTTGCAGATGAGAAAATGAAGGCTTAGAATCATGGCTTAGTTAATATCCTACAGCTAAAAAGTGGTGAGGTCAGACTTTGAACCCAGGCAAAAGGAAAACAAAACCCTTCTGTGGAGCCATCTCTCTCTAGTATATACTCATGAAGAAGTCCGAGTAGAAAAAATGGTACTTCAGTAAGCAAATCACAAAAGAACAAGTGCCAGTGGGTGACAAGCGGGCAGTCTTGGTAGAATTACAAATGTATATTAAAGCAAGAATTGAGATGGTACTTTTTTCCCCCTCATAAAGATTCAGGGAAGTTGGGATTTCAGTGCTGCTGGTAAGCTGTGAATAGACAGGATCTCTGGCAATCAGTACCAGAAGCCTTAACCATTGCCTTTTGACTTTAAAATTCTACCTGGAAATGTATGCTTCAGAAAACATCATGAATGTATACAAACTCTTAAAAGCTGTTAAAAAAAAAAAAAAGTGATGTTGATTGATGTCAAAAGAAATGACAGCATATCTTAAGTAAAAATAAAACATGTACAGTATGACTCCATGTAAAAATATATTTATGCATTAAAAATCCTGGAAATCTGTACTCAGGGTGCTACACTGGCTATCTCTGGGTGATAGAATTATAGGTGATCGAATTTTTTCTTGTGATTTTCTGTCTTCCAAACTTGCCTACAATAAATACTTCTAAACTTTGAGGAAAAAAAGGTTAAAAGGAATGAGATATCCAAGAAATACTAAGGAAAGCACAAGCTTTCTGTAGCATCTCTGTCCCAAGTCCTAGGAGGTTGTCTAACTTAACTCTGACCCATGACTTTTTTTTTTTTTAAGATTTTATTTATTTATTTGACAGAGATCACAAGTAGGCAGAGAGAAAGGGGGAAGCAGGCTCCCCGCCGAGCATAAAGCCCAAATGCGGGGCTAGATCCCAGGACCCTGGGATCATGACTAGACCTGAGGTAGAGGCTTTAACCCACTGAGCCACACAGGCGTCCCTGATCCATGATGACTTCATTGTTAAGTGACAGTGCCAGACACAACCATCTCACATTAGTGTACAGAAAACTCCTGCAAATTATAAATCTCTGTGCAAATACAAGTTATTTGCATGAAGGATATCTATAGTTGAGAAAAGCAATAACCTTGAAGTAGAGTCCTTTGTTCATGTTGGTGCTTTTCCATAATTCTGCAGCCAAAAGCAAGTCACACCTCAACTCTCAGTTTAAAGGAGCTGAAGTAAATGAACTTTCAGAGGTAAAACTTCAAAGTTCTATGTGTTTATGAAAGAGAGCAGGCATCAATATAAGGTATATGTCAAAGGTGATTTTAAAAGATGTGCAATTGGGGCACCTGGGTGGCTCAGTGGGTTAAAGCCTCTGCATTCGGCTCGGGTCATGGTCCCAGGGTCCTGGGATCGAGCCCCACATCGGACTCTGCTCCGTGGAGAGCCTGCTTTCTCCTCTCTCTCTCTCTCTGCCTGCCTCTCTGCCTGCTGGTGATCTCTGTCAAATAAATAAAAATCTAATAAATAAATAAATAAATAAATAAATAAAAGATGTGCAATTTAGGGTGCCTGGGTGGCTTAGTGGTTAAGCCTCTACCTTCAGCTCAGGTCATGATCTCAGGGTCCTGGGATCGAGCCCCACATCGGGCTCTCTGCTCAGCAGGGAGCCTGCTTCCCCCTCCTCTGCTTGCCTCTCTGCCTACTTATGATTCTCTCTCTCTCCCTGTCAAATAAATAAATAAATAAATCTTTTCTAAAAAAAAAAAAGAAAAGATGTGCAATATAGGTAGGTTGCTTAATAACACTTTACTACCTCTCACCTTCTCCCTTCTCGTTTCCATAGACTGCAATTCTGTTCAGCTGGACACTGGAAATTTAAGTAAATCTGACCGTGGGGTCTCCAAACTCTCCTGTGAAATGCTCTGCTTCTGTTGCCCCATTAAGTGAATCTTCCAAGTCAGGGGACTGCCAATTAGAATATTTCCCATGCAGTAGAAACTGGAGAGCATTTCTGCAAAGAGGAAGGGTGAGCTCTATGGCCAGACCCCATTGATACCATCTGCTCCCATCTTCCTGAGGGATCAGAAACACACATAGCTACTCAGTAACTTTACCATCTGCAACACTCTTGTTGACTGGTGCAAATGATCACAAATCTAAAGGGTTTTAGGGGTTTTCTGCACATGTTTCTGTTGACCTGCTGAGAGAGAAGGGGAGGTCTATGGCAGTCTCTGAGGCTCCTGCTCCTAAAGGAGGGGACACAATGTGTATGTGTGTTTAAAGAGGCTACTTGTTCTCTTTCCCATGGTTTCTCAACCAGCTGCCCCTAAATTTTGTGTCTTCACTTGGTGAACTGCAGCGCAAGGGACTAGCCATGTTTCCAGACACCTGGACAAGAAAACAAAAGCCAAGCACACCCATTCCCTGATTTCTTGCCACAATTCCCTCCCCCTTTCTCCCAACACACCTCCACTTGTGTTACTAGGCTTCCTATTCCTGAACAAGTCATTTCAAAACAAACCTTAAGATTCCAATTTTATTACAATACATCTTGTATTACATTCTAATACTAAACAGCTTAAGTATATGCTCAAAGTATAAATGTTAAAATCAGTTACTAAAAATGATTTACCAAACACAATTTTTACCAAAAAATACTAGGACTGGGGAAAGAAAAAAAAATTATAGAACTGCAAAATACTAACAGTATTTTTATGGGTGGTGGGGTTGAGTGTGACTTCTACTTTCTCATTTTCTGTATTTTTTTAAAAGCTTTTTTTTTTAAGATTTTATTTATTTATTTATTTGACAGAGATCACAAGTAGGCAGAGAGGCAGGCAGAGAAGGCAGGGGGAGCAGACTCCTTGCTAAGCAGAAAGCCTGACTGAGGGCTTGATCCCATGACCCTGAGATCATGACCCGAGCTGAAGGCAGTGGCTTTAACCCACTGAGCCACCCAGGCACCCCTCTCATTTTCTATATTATCAACATTTACAGTTAATTCACAAACTAGAAAAAACCTATTAAATAAAATTAAAAACATGAAATCATCTGATTGTCACCTAGAGGAAAAGCAACTCCATCCATTTGAAGGGTCTCTCCAGAATTCCGATTGACTCACTCAATGAAAATCGTCCAACCTGTGGATACAAATACTGCCCGCCCCCTCCCCCCGGCCCAATTTCACTTCCCTATTACCCAAAACATCTTTGATCACCAAGTCTTCAAAAGAGATAGTATCTGGAAGGGAAATCAGGATATCTTAGAAGAGAAATCAAACCTTCTCCTACATATGAATTGCCTTCAGCAGTTAATGGTGGGCTAATTAAAACTGCCGAAATAAAAATTAACAGAGAAACAGAGTTTTAAGGAATCTAAGGACGTAATTCAATAAGTACTCATTGCCTTCAAGTAGCTTAGTATCTTCTAGCCTGATGTAAGGAGAAGACAGGAAATGAGGAATAGTGGATCCTGGGAAGGCATACCTCCCACTCCCAGGCTCCTGTCAGCTTCCCATTTCCTGAGCCCTAGGGTCATGGGACACTGACACTGTCCCTCTAGCCTCCAACATTTTTTCTTTCTTTGGCCT
The DNA here is from genome assembly GCF_020171115.1 of Neogale vison. NCBI lineage: Eukaryota > Metazoa > Chordata > Mammalia > Carnivora > Mustelidae > Neogale > Neogale vison. Next base: position 160,658,508 of record NC_058093.1, on the reverse strand, counting down.
ACCTACATGCCTTTTTCCATACAATGCAGCAAACTCTATCATCACACTAACTGTCCTGAGTCCCTCAAGGTCTTTAGGTAACTCTGGGTCTGGGATAGGCTACCCAACTCACTGATTATGAACAGGAAGTGAGGAACCAACACATGTCCTAGCTTCCAAACTAGGGTCTACATGAACACATTCCTGCTAGAGGAGTCCTCATGAAGAGACATCTCTAGATCCTCTCTCTATGCCTTTGTATGTGCCATAACCTGTCTGTAATGTTTTCTTCCCTCTCACCTTGACCTGGCTTATACCCACCTTTTATTTCCCAACAGAGATTTCATCACATTGAGGAAGACTTCAATAACTTGCAGACCAGGTCAGGTGCCCCTGCCATGTATTTTGACAGAATCCTAGATTATTCCACCAAAGCACTTACCACTCTTTACTGTAATTACTTGCCATATATATATATATATATATATATATATATATCTGTATCCTATTAGTTCTCAACTCTGGGAGGGCAATGCTATGTCTGCCCCGATGGCTGGCACACAACAGGTACACAATAAACAAACTGACCTCAGGAAGCTCGGGGTGGAGAAGAGAACTGGCAAGGGCGCAGAATGAACTATAAACTGATCCAGGGCATGATTCAACATTTCACAGCCTCACAACTGAATACTTTAGAGAACCAAATGACTCTCTGCACATGCCTCCAGCTGCCAAATGCACGCTCTTCTTGCTGCACAGAGATCCTTGCCATTGGAGGCACCACCTCTCAGCCCATCTTAGAAGGAGCTCTTTCAGGATCTTTGCCCCAGACCTGGCTTTACTGTGAAGGTGCCCATTCAGCACATCAACAACCATCTTTGTGTGGATCTCCTTGTACAGCATGTACTGACTTAGACTGGAAGGACAGAAACTCTGCTCTCAGGAGACTTCTCACTTTGGTGGGAACCTCACCAAATCCCTGGTATTACACAATTGTACAATCCTTACTCAAGAGTTAAACTCTTGTGTGAGTTCTCTGGTGTTGCATAAGGCCTGACCTGTGCCTAAATGTTTTCTGACATTCGCTACATTCATAAGGCTTCTCCCCAGTGTGGATTCGCTGGTGCTGCGTGAGGGCTGAGCTCTGATTGAAGGATTTTCCACATTCATTACATTCATAAGGTTTTTCTCCAGTGTGAATTCTTTGATGTTCAATAAGGACAGAGCTTCTACCAAAAGCCTTACCACATTCAGTACACTCATAGCCTTTGTCTCCAGTGTGAATTTTCTTGTGCTGAATGAGGGCTGAGCTCCGGCTGAAGGCTTTCCCACATTCACCACATTCATATGGTTTTTCTCCAGTGTGAATTCTCCGATGTCTAATGAGCTCTGAGCTACCCCTGAAAGCTTTACCACATTCACAACATTCATAGGGTTTTTCACCACTATGAATCCTCTGATGTCTAACAAGGTCCGAGCTCAAACTGAAAGCTTTGCCACACTCTTTACATCCATAAGGCCTCTCTCCAGTGTGAATTCTCTGATGTCTAATCAGCTTCGAGCTCTGGCAAAAGGCTTTCCCACAGTCCAAGCACTCATAGACCTTTCCTCCAGCATGAACTCTCTGTCGTGTGAAGACATTTGAGTTCACACCGAGAGCCCTTTCACTCTGGTTACATTCAAGGACACACTCTTCAGTGGAGATTTTCTTGTTGAAGGTTGCCAGACTAAAATGTCTTTCCTGGGAAGGAAGTGGACTCATTTTGCTCCTTGCAGCAGCTCCTTTTGGCTTTTCAAAGTTGTCCAGACCTCCCAAAGCTTCTCCAACTACCTGTTGTGAAGGAGTTTCCCCAGGAAGTCTTCCTGGGGATATCATGGCCGCTGACGCTACACATTCAATAATTTCTTGTTTTGTTGTTAATACCTTGTCACTTGCCAGCTTGCCATCTAAAAATGTGAACAGAAATACTAGTGTCATTGGATCCCCATACTGGAAGAAAGGAATCTATTATAACTGGAATTGAAAGTTACCCAAATGAAATGGGTATTTCCTAAAAAGGAGGAAAACTCTTAAGAACTAGCTTCCCAGGGCACCTGGGTGGCTCAGTTGGTGAAGTGTTTGCCTTCAGCTCAGGTCATGATCTTAGGGTCCTGGGATCAAGCCCTGCATCAGGCTCCCTGCTCAGTGGGGAGCCTGCTTCTCCCTCTCCTCCCTACTCATGCTCTCTGTCTCTATTTCTGTCTCTCTCTCTCTCTCAAATTAATAAATAAAATCTTAAAAAAAAAAAAAAAAGAACTAGCTTCCCAATCTAGAATTTAGAGAAGTGGCCTGGGGCAGTGAGAGGTGGCACCCTCAGAGAGTAAGGGAGACATAGAATGAGAGTCAGCAGTGAAGAGGAGGGATGGTGAGCAGGGTAAGACATTAGTTAGAGGAGATGGTGGTAAAGAGAAGTAGCAGTGAGAGACCAAGAAGCTAGGAGACAATCCTGGGTTAGAGGAGAAGATGCGTTTTTTGGTAATGAGGGAAAGGAAAAGAGAATAAGGAGTGTTCAGGAGAAAAAAAGAAGTCTAAGAAACCTGAATAAATGGTGCTCCTAGAAAAGTAGGAGAGCAGAATATAGGACTAGGAAATTCTTTTGGGGTAAACTGAGCAGACTTACATAAGCAGGAACAAGAATGCATTACAGCAACTGCAAGTTCTAGATCAAACAATTATAAGCAAACAGAATAAGACACTCAGAGCATAAGAAAAGGAATGTTGTGGTTTCCTGACTCATTCTGGGGTCAGGTGGGAGCCTTATATGCTCATTGTCTTATGTGCAAATGGTCAAAGGCAGATGGAAACAAAGAGACAGATGCAACCACCTGGAGCCAAACTTTCAGCTCTCACAACCAGCCCCTCTTGTTTCTAGATTTCTGGTAACTCAGAAGGAGACGACTAGATGATGGCTGAGGAAACCAGAATTATTTTGAGGAGGAAAACCTAAAAAACTGTTCATTTACTTTCATCCTCCCAGTAGTCCTTTAAACCTGATTGCATTTTACAGATCAGGAAACGAAGGCTCAGAGAGGCAACAGCACCTTTGTAAGACCACAGAGTTCATAACTGGAAGAGCCAGGATTCAAAGATGCTCAACATCAAGGCCTGCAGTTTTCCCCTATGTCCCCTAGTATTGACAGAGACCTGTGTGGTCTAAAAGCCTTTTGCCTAGGGATGTGGCTTTAAATGCACATTAACAAACATGCTTTTAGCCTTAAAATTATGTAGATGTATGCTGCACTGCCCATCCAGACCTGCTTTATGAACTTGGTGCCTCCTTCCCCCAGCTGCTGGGAGTGTTGGTTCCTAATACCCACAGCTGTCGCCTTCTCTGGAAAGTTGCCCTGGCTGATGAGAACCATCTGGCCCAGGATGTTATTTATATCCTTACTGCCTCTCCCCCACCCCACCCACACCGTAAGAAGGAACAATTCAGCAGTGCCATTATGCTCAAGGGGAGTGGGGCAGGGATTAGGATATTAAGCCAAGGCTAGATTTTACCCAAGACCACATCATGGCTTGATCTCTTCCCTTCCTAACCCTGCTTCTCTCACTCCTTTACAGATTTCTCCTCAAGAGCACTGCTTCCTTTAAATCACATGCACCCTTGGGGCGCCTGGGTGGCTCAGTGGGTTAAGCCTCTGCCTTCGGCTTAGATCATGATCCCAGGGGCCTGGGATCGAGTCCTGCATAGGGCTCTCTGCTCAGCAGGGAGCCTGCCTCTTCCTCTCTCTCTGCCAGCCTCTCTGCCTACTTGTGATCTCTTTCTCTCTGTCAAATAAATAAATAAATCTTTTTAAAAAAAATAATTAAATCACATGCACCCAAATCTCCGTATCTCGGGTTCTTCTTCTGGGGAGATCTAGGAGATCTATTGTTAGGAAGATCTATTGTTAGGATAGTGAAGTACCTTTGGGAAAATTATAACCCAGGATATAAGGTTGTAAAAATGACATGGTGACTCTTAAAATCCTTGCAAGGTAGATCCTCCCAGTGATTTAAATCTCACAATCTGGGTGAAAGATGTGACATGCTCTACATTAATTCTTCAGAGGCAGGGCTAACCAAGACCCCTAAGACTAAAAAGAGATGAACACAACGAGATCTATCAGTCCACAATAGTCCATAACGTGCTACTGGGAAGGAACAAAAGCATATGAAGTAAAACAGATAAGAGTTGGGAAATGGACCTATCGTGTATTTTTTTTTTTTATTTTTATTTATTTGAGAGAGAGAGACAGTGAGAGAGAATGAGCGAGGAGAAGGTCAGAGAGTGAAGCAGACTCCCCATGGAGCTGGGAGCCTGATGTGGGACTCGATCCCGGGACTCCAGGATCACGCCCTGAGCCGGAGGCAGTCGTTCAACCAACTGCGCCACCCAGGCGTCCCCCTATCGTGTATTTTAAATTAATCAGATCCTCACTAGAGGTTTGGGTTTTGTTTTGTTTTTTTGTTTGTTTGTTTTGTTTGATCCCTGTATATCAAATGAATGTGGAGAAACTGAAACATGTCGAGAGAAATGTGCTAAGATGACCAGAGAGATGGGAAACAGATTGAATCAGAGGCAGTGAGATGCTGTTTAGGAAGATATGATACTCTCTTACAGATTTGTGCCTTCCTTGGGTGTTTGGCCTCAGCCCTGAAGATTCCCTACATGTGTTATTCCTGTATTCTTTAGAGTTGTTTCTTTCTTCTTTTTTAACCACTCGGTAATTAACCCCATTATAGTCCATAATTCTTAATATTGAACTTGCTTGTTTCAATTACTATGTATTTCAGCTAGTAATACATAATTCATCTCCCTCTTGGGTATTGCCTTGCCAGTGGTCCATAATACTTAAAAACATAGTATATTGGTCTTTGACTATTATGGGTATTAAAGAATTTTATTGAAGACCTTAATTCTTAACCCAAAGTTAGAAATTATATTGGAATTTTAGATTCTAGGTACAGCCAATGGAAGAATATTTCAAGGCAAGGAGGGGGCTGTTCCACCATACTTAATGACAGCCACAAGTGACTGTCAAGAAAATGCACTGTGTCACAGCTGATATCCGTACCATCATCCTCAACCCCAAATAGACTGCAATTCCTCACCTCTCTCATGGGAAGTCTGGCACTCCTGAGTCTCACTCTTACACTGGTTCCCCAAAGGCTGGAGCTGTATACTCAGAGACTTCAGTGCTCCTTTGGAAGTCATTTCCTTCCAGATCATTCCTTGGCCATGAACCGTGTCCTAGGAGTAATCAAGTACCAGCACTATGATTCTGAGGATACAGAAGGAAAAAACCCTAGAACAATGGGCAAGGCAGTTAGAGCCAGAAACTCAATTCAGATGATTAGACAGAAAACAACAGGATTAAAAGCCCCAGTGCCTTGGTCCCAGTGCACAAATAATAACCCAAAAGACAGAAATTTCATAACTCTGATAGCGGTGATGTCAAGACCACTCATAATGGCTTCCCCATTAACTTAAAATCGATAAAACAAGCAAACACATCACCTACTTCTTACCTGTTGCCTTGGCTCATCAAGCTCCTTCTCCAGCTCCTCCAGCAGAGTGACGGCCTCCTCTCCATTTTCAGGCCGGCGCTCTCGCAGCCAGGCCTGCAGCTCGTCAGGCAGGATGGCCAGGAACTGCTCCAGCACCAGCAGCTCCAGGATCTGCTCCTTGGTGTTCACCTCCGGCCTCAGCCACTGATGGCAAAGCTCCCGGAGCTGGCTCAGGGCCTCCCGGGGCCCAGCAGAATCAGAGTAGCCAAACTGCCTGAAACGCTGGCGGAAGGTCTCCAGGCTACACGTGTTTCCCTGAAGGCCAAGGTCCTGCCCCCAAACATAATTCTCTTCTTCAACCTTCACAATTATAAGTCCTTCTTGTTCTTTTGGAGCACGGGAGGCCAGGCCTGCAGCTTTTCCTGACATTCTGGGCAGAGACCGTCTGAAAATGCTGCCCAGTTGAGTCAGGAAGGGAATGGATTCCCTTGTCTAAGAGATTCCTTCTGAATTCTGATTCTTCAGGGGACTCCCGAGATAGACAATGCTAATGTTACACAGGGGAAAAAAATTGGCTTAGAATAAAAATGCAGGTTTTCAAAGACAAGTTGCCATAGAGTATAGCTCTATAAAGAAAAATGACTAAAAGGGAGCTACCAGCTAAACAATACATTATAGATGGGAAAAGATTTTTTTCAGGAAATAGAAAATTTAAGAATCCCTGAAATCAACTGAACCTTTAGAAATAATGTTAGGGTCAGTATCAGGGATAATAAATGATATTTCTGGATCATGGAAAGCAGGAAAAACACTGCAGAATCATCATGATCATCATCACCATTTTATTGAGTACCTACTAGATGCCAACACTAGCTGGCCATTTAATGTATGTTTTATACAATTTCCCTAATAATTCCAAAAGATCATAATTATGTCTATTTCCAAATGAAGCTCCGGAGATACATAAGTTAACCAAAGATACACAGGCTGTAAGCAGCAGAACCAAACTCTGCAATGAAAGTACTGAGTGTTATTATGCCATGGGTCTCCCCAAAAGGGAATTTGCACTTAATAAACACCTACTATGGGCCGGGCACTTTACAAATACTATTTTACTGGGGCTTGACAATACTACTATGAGGTATTATCATCCCCATTTTACTGATGAGGAAACTGGTATTTTTAAAAGTTAAGTAATTTAATTTACCCATGGCCTCAACCTGGTAAATAGCAAAGTCGAGACACGAACCTAGGGTTGCCCAATTCCAAAGCACTTGTTTTTTATTACAGAATGGGTTAGCCCAGGATCATCTTGGTTGATACTACACATTTTAAATGATGGTGAAAATGTTAGGAAAGTGTCATGGAGAATGGCCAGAGGAAATGTACAAAGAATTCCTGCCTTTAAGTCACAAGTTCTAAGACAGTACCAAGAAAAGAGAATAAATTCCTTCACTCATTATTTCAACAAATACTTGAGTTACATGCTAGGCAGTTTACTGAACAGGATTCTCAGGATTAAAAGCTCTGTCCTCAGACTCCTTAGAGTAAACCTGAAAACGCAGTGTGATAAATCCAAGGATAGAGGGAATCAGGCATGGTAGCAGACACAGAAACAACCAAGACCAGGGAGAGATGCCTGCCGGGAGAAGACACGTCAGCAAGAGTCTGATAAGAATGAGCGGGTGAAGATGTCACATCAGGTTATTCAGGGAAAGACAACAGTGGGAGGACTGCACTGAGGGAGGTGCGGGTGGTTTAGGGAGGCCAGATTCATGGTTGCCCACTCTGGTTCAGAATCAGCCATGGAGCAGGGACCCCACAACAGACTTCCTGAGACAGATTCTCTGTGGGAGACTTCAATAAGTGCCTCCCAATGTTTCTGATATGAACCCATGTGTTTTTTTTAAAAAAGCCTAAAAACAAAAAAACAAAAAACACAAACAACAACAAATAGGCCAGAGCCTGGGGCATAGTTCAGGAATAGTGAGAAAGGAGGCACCCACAGAGGGAGAGGAGGCCAGGGGTCTGAAAGATTGTATTGCAGTTTGCATTGAGCCCCACAACCATTAGAATGGCTGGAGGGTCCCTCTGCCCACTCAGGAAGGGGTATGGAGAAGGCATAGGAAGGGTCTATGGCAACCACTTGGGCGAGAGGGCCTAAGCTATGGGAGCCAAAGATAAAGATGAGAGATTTGACAGGAATTGGGGACACACTGGATAAGGGTTTGGAAGAGGAGTCAAGGATAGGTTTTTCCCTGCCGCTGGTGACTGAAAGGATGGTGGTATCATTTCCTGAGTTATTTATGACAAAATTACGTGTGAGATACTACAAAGGAGCATTTCCGTTTCTTGCCATACATATACAAACACAGAGAAAGCTGGGATATTTTTCCTCTTAATTTTTTAGTATTTGAAAAATACTAAATACATTTCTTTAGTTCTTATTATGTGGTTATTGCCATTTAAGAAATCCCATAACAAAGCATCATCAGATCTATGTATCACTGTGTATACAGCATTTACCAAGGGCTACATCACATGGATATGTGTGCTTTGCCTAATGATCACTGGTCTATGTCATGGGTCTTGCCCTTTAACTTCAATGTTTGTGATACTAAATTTCTATTATAAATATTATGCCTCACCAACTTACCTCTATGTTATGCGGCCGAAGGGAAATTTTCCATCATAAAGCTTGTCTCTTCCTTCTTCCATCTTTCACGGGCCCACCTCTTCTACATCAGAGTTCCATAGGTTAGCCCTTAAGTCTGGCACTGTCTTCACTGTCTCACAGGCATCTCTACTCCCAACTTCTTATCTGAGCACAAGCCCTATTTACTGTTCCTCACTCCCATAATGCCTCTTGAATTTCATGAAAGGATCTAAAACCATGACCAATTGATGATTCCTCCCACTCCAATTCTGCTCCTCTCCCAGTGGTCCCCTCAGGAATTAGGAACATCCACCTGGCTGCATTTCTAGAAAACGGAAAGCATCCCTAACACCTCCTTCCTGTATTTAATGCAAATTAGGTCCTAATGACTTATTGCCTGTCTCCAGAATCTGCCCTTCCCCATCTCTGCCACTACCATATTCATCCCTTTAACTGTCCTGTCACACTATACAATAACACACTGTCTGCTCATACTATAACCAGAGCAACCTTTTCAAAATTGCGAATCTGACCCTGTTCCTCTGACCAGTTTTTAAAAAGCAAATGCAGGGGGGCAAAATCTCATGTTACAGATGCCTGAGCTGCACCCCAGCCTGAGTCAGAACCTCTGGTTTTATATTTGTAAAACGTTCTTTGACTCTGATGTGCAGGCGGGGCTGGGTCAGTCAAGGAGTCATAAGAGACACAGTTAAAGAAAATTATGTTCCTTTCTCTCAGAGCCCTGCTCTCATTTTGTCAGTTTATATATTTTAGTGAGACTATTGCATTAATACATATCTTCTCCATGATTCAACTCTAAGTTACATCAGCATTTTTGCTCACCTTTCCCTACTACCCAACCCAATGCACAGCAGAGAGTAGGTGCCATATATATATGAATGAATACCACTATAGTGGGAAAAAAAAAAGTTTCAAAGAGTAAGTGGTCAACATGCCAAATGCCTAATAAGGACTGAAAGATGTTTCCATGGCACTTCTCAGACTGCAGAAAAATGACTTAGCTCACAGGAGGAACACCACCTTTGGAGTCAAGTGACCCAACAGTTTGAAATCATAGTACAGCCTCTTACTACCTTAATAGCTGTGTGACAGTAGTCACCAACCAAACCTTTCTAAGATTCCATTTCCTCTCCTAAAAATGGAGTTAATAGTACTTTCATTCACTGTTATTATAGGAATTGGAAGTAACATAAGACAGGTAGAGTAGTGCTTGGTGTATTAAGCATAGCTTTTTATTCTGGGGTTTTGACATCTGGGCCTTGCTTACACTGGAGGGATGGTCCTTCTCAGGGCTAGCAGATTCCTACAGATAATAAACTCAAGTGTGCTTTTCATACACAAACCACCAACCAGAACCCACACCCCATCACTTCCTGCACCGGGCTTTCACATCCAGGGCCACCATTCCCCTGCCCTAATCAACCAGGGCCAGATGCCAAAAAGTTAGGAACAAGCCAGAGAGTTTACCTATTATCTAGTTTATCACTTAAGCTATTCAAACTAGTCAATCCTAAGCCTGCTGACCCTGCCTCACCCAGTCCATCCCACCGAAACCACAGAATAGGCTCCCGACCAACTTCCCCTCACCTGGTCTCCTGACTGAACCTGTGATTTTTGCCATGTGACCATGTGGGTCATGGCATGCCTCTTCCTCTTGCTCCTCTTGAGAACTATGAGTAACAAACTATCTTTTGAATGGCAATCATCTCCTGATCTGTTGGCCTCACCATACGTAATAATAAAACTCGTATTTTAAAACACTGGGCCCAGAACAGGTTCTCAATGCATGACAGACATGGTGCAAGGGAAAGGCAAAATTCCACATCACAAGGCATGGGTTATAGAATAGGCTTTATTGGGGAAACTTACCAGCTAGGCTGAGTAAAATGATCACAGGTCCTGTGATTCTTCCATCACCCCACAAAAGAGAATCCTGGGGAGGTGCTGCTGCTTCAGGGAAGAGCTCCTTCCACCTTCTCATAGTGTAAATATGAGAAAGCAGCCTTATCAGTGGGGGCCACAGGCGACTGCTTGGGACCAGAACTGTGTTTCCAAGTGTCCGTGTTTACAGAGCTGTCTAGGGAACCCATTGTGGAGGGCTGGAAGCACTGAGCTTAAATATGGCCCTTCCCTCTGGGAGGTGAGAACCTGGCCCCAGCTAGCTCTTAACCCAAGCAACCCAAGAACCTCCAGGACAAGTTTTGAACAAAGCTGCTTTCAGCAGTATGGCTGTTATTTAATATACCTGCACCGTTTTCTTACTTAGTTGTAACAGAGAACTCTGAGCTTTTATTGTACAATCAAGCACAGTCTACCTGTTCACTTCCTCTTCACAGCACTTTATGGTCGAGGTTCTACTGTTGTACTCAACAGAAACTGGGAAGTTACGTAATTTCTCTCAGGTCCCATGGTTTGGAAGTGATGTAGTCTGGACTGCTCTCAAATCGGTCTGACTCACAGTCCACGCTCTTAGATATGTTAGTCTGCTGAACTGCCTTCCCCACCACACCAGTGGCCCTGTGGAGGAGGTCCTGTGTTCTTCCACACATTTAACAATATTTACAGAATGCCTACTTTGTGCAGGCCCTGCGCGAGGCACCGAGCAGAGAGTTGTAAGCAAGTCCGTGTCCTTGCCATTACACAATTTTAAGATTTTCGTAGGGAGGCAGACGTTAAACAGAAAGGACACAAAATTACATAACTTAGTCTTGGTAAGAACTATACAGCGGGAAGTGGAAAGTGGAAAAGGCTGTGAGCGTCGAACCTAGCTAGACTGGGGAAGTTAAGACGAACAGCTGAGACCTGACTCAAGAGCGAGTTCTGGCCGCGTTAAGTGGGAAGAAAGATTGCCTCAGTTCTTCTCCGACTGCGCGGCCTATGGCCTGGGACACAGGAGGCGCCGGGTAAGTGCTTGAGAAGTCAAAGGACGCTAGGGCGGTGGGTGAGCAGACAAACAAATGCATGAAGAAATGGACCGACTGACGGGCGGACAGAAGCATCCAGGAGGGGCGGTCACCTGGTACCGCCACAGGCTCTGCCTGGGGCAGCAACGGCCGAGGCAAAGCGGCGGGGAGGGCTGAAGTCGGACGGGGACGATCTGGGAAGCACGCGCGGCCGCGCCGCCAGACAGCCTCACTCACCCTTCGCTCGGCAGGCGGCCGCACCGACCCCAGGGAGCGACAGAACGGCCTCGGGACGCGCGCGCCGGAAGTGCGGGCGGGCGCGCCCCTCTAGGAAGCCGGGAGGACTGCAGCTCTGTGGCAGGCGCCGGGCGCCCGAGGCTTGGGAGGAGGGACGCGAAGCTGAGGGGAGTGTGTCTCCAGTGGGACCTGGTGGGGACAGCCCTATTCAAAATGGTTGACAGGCGGCGGAAGGAGGACAAAAGAAATAGATAGAGAGCACGCGCCTGGTGGAACTCCGAGGAGATAAAAATAGAACCCTGCCTCTGTAAATCTGGGGAAGAGGAGGACAAAACTGCATTCGTACACCACAAACACGCTATCCCCAGTGGCAGTTCTAGAAGCTAACTAGAGGAGTGCGTGGAGGTTGAGGGGAAGGGCCCAGCCCAGGTTTGGCGAGGGGCCAGGAGGAGGATCGACCCTGCCGTCGAGGACAAGGGCATGAACACGTACGGGACAGTCAGAATAATTCGATGGAAGAAGGCGCTACTCAGGCTGAGTCTTACCTGACAACTGCTGGCTACAGGAGTGGCCTGAGGGAGAGCACAGCAGTGGGAAGTTGAGGACATTGGCCTGAACTAGCCCATCTTCGTGGGCTAGAACCTAGGCTGAAGGATGCGGTGGGTCGGGTTTGGAGAGTTTCAAATGCCAGGCTCGGGAATTAGAAATGCTTTTAGTAATCAGTGCAGGCCATTTTCAGGTGACATGGCAGGAATGGTACTTCGGGGCACTATCTGACATACTGCGTGGATTGGATTGAAGGGCAAAACGGATAAGAAAAAAAGACGTTTAGAAATGTGAACTTAGAATTTTAGTAGTATCTGAAAATATGACTGAAAATGGAGAAGGGGATGAGATCCAAAGGAAAATTTATGGAAAATAAACAGGAAATTATAAAATAGCTATGTTTGGGGGTGGGATGAGCAAGAACAGATAGAAGAGAGAAACTTCTAGAAGGAGGAAAGCCCAGATGGTTCAATCATAAAAGCCAAAAGAGTGTTTCAGGAGAGAGAACAGGTGATCAGCAGTCGGGCAGAGAAGGGGAGGAGGCCAGAACTTTGGTGACGCTGGAATTAAGGGGAGGGATACAGGAAGGGCTTGAGAGATGTTATCTGTGGAATGTTACTTGCCACGGGTTAAGAAGCGTTAGGATCAGATACGGAAAACAGGTGGTAATTCCTTCTGAGAAATGCAATCGTGCAAGAAGGAAAAAGAAAGGACACTTGGTTGGACTAGGCAACAGGATTGAAAGGTGTTTGTTTTTAAAAAATACTAGGCACCTTGGGGCGCCTGGGTGGCTCAGTGGGTTAAGCCTCTGCCTTTGGCTGGGCTGGGGTCATGGTCCCAGGGTGTCGGGATTGAGCCCCGCATCAGGCTCTCTGCTCAGCAGGGAGCCTGCTTCCTCCCTTCTCTCTCTCTGCCCGCCTCTCTGCCTACTTGCGGTTTGTCTGTCAAATAAATAAATAGAATCTTAAAAAGAAATAAAATAAAAATACTAGGCACCTAATTATATTTGTAGGAAAAAAAGGTAAAATGTGAGTAGGAAGAAAAATTGAAGGTAGAAGAAAAGAGGAATACAGACCTGATGGGGAGAGAATGAGTCAGGATAGGTAGGTGGAGTCTCAGAAAATAAAATGAAGCGTTTTAATAAAAAATGGTGCATTTTGGTCTGTGTTTTGATGCTGTGAATACAGAACAGCCAAATAGAATTGCTTAGTAATGCTGATTTTACAAGTAAATAAGTGCACATACTATTTTTTGAACATACTCATGTTACCAGCACTCAGATGAAGAAACAGAATATTATCCATCATCAGAAGTCTCCTTGTGCTCTCAAGTCACCACCCTCCTCTAGCCCTGAAAGATAGCCACTACATTGAACTTTGACATGATACAGTTGGTCTTGCCTCTTTCTGTACTGTATAGAAATGGAATTCGATATGTATTTTTTTAAAGTCTGGATGAATTCATCATTGTGAAATCTGTTCATACTGTTTTGTGTAAATGTACACTGTATATATTTCATTTCTAATAATGTTACATGGTATGATTAAACCAATACTCATTCATTCTATTATTGTTAAACATTATTGAAAGAGATATTTATATCTCTATCTATTTATATCTCTGACCACATTAATTTATTTTTGAATATTAGTAATTTATTTTTGAATATTAAACCAACTTACTAGGATAAATTCCATTGAGTTATAATATATAATTTTTTTTACATATCAATGAAGTTCATTTTTTAAAATATTTTATTTATTTATTTGAGGTAGAGAGTGTGCACAAGCAACAGGGAGGAGCTAAGGGAGAGGAAGAAGCAGGCTCCCCACCAAGCAGGGAGCCTGACACAGAGCTCCATCCCAAGAAGCTGAGATCCTAACCTGAGCCAAAGGCAGGCACCTAACTGAGCCACCCAGGCACCCCTATATTAATGAAGTTAATTTGCTAATATTTCATTGAGGACTTTTGCATGTATATTGTTTTTTGTTTGTTTTGTTTTTAATATTTTTATTTATTTATTTGACAGAGAGAGATCACAACTAGGCAGAGAGGCAGGCAGGAAAAAGGGGGAAAGCAGGCTCCCCACTAAGCAGGGAGCCCGATGTGGGGCTCGATCCCAGGACCCTGGGACCATGACCTGAGCTGAAGGCAGAGGCTTAACCCACTGAGCCACCCAGGTGCCCCACATCTATATTGTTAGAAATACTGGTCAGTAATTGTCTTTTTCTGTGATGTCTTTGTCTGCTTTGGCATCAAATTAATTACTGGCCCTTCTGTTTTCTGGGAGAGATTGTGAAAGACTGGTATTCTTTTTTTTTTTTTTTTTTTTTTAAGACTGGTATTCTTCAACTGTTCAACAGAATTTACTAGTGAAAGCACCTGAGCCTGCGATTTTCTTTGTTAGAAAACTTTTCATTACTAATTGAACTTCTTTACTTTTCATACATTTATTCATATTTTCTATTTCTTTTTCAGTCACTTTTTAAAAAAAGATTTTATTTATTTATTTATTTGTCAGGGACAGAGAGAAAGCACAAGCAGGGGGAGAGGCAGGTAGAGGGAGAAGCAGGTTCCCCACTGAGCCAAGGAGCCCAAGGCAGGACTTGATCCCAGGACCCTGGATCATGACCTGAGCCGAAGACAGATGGCTAACTGACTGAGTTACCCAGGCGTCTGTCCATCAGTCACTTTTAGTAAATTTGTATTTTTCAAGGAATTTGTCCATGACGCTTATGGTGTGTAATATGTTGGCATGAAGTTATTCATAGTATTCCCTTATATTCTTTTAAATTATTATAGAGTTGGTAGTGATGTCCCCTCTTCTCTGCTTTTGTTAATCTCTCTTTTTCTTGGTTAGCATATTAAAGGTTTGTCAATTTTTGTTCATATTTTCAAAGAACAAAATTTTGGTTTCATTGATATTTCTTTTTTTAAATTTTTAAAAATTTTTTTTAAAGATTTTATTTATTTATTTGAGAGAGAGACAGTGAGAGAGAGCATGAGTGAGGAGAAGGTCAGAGAGAGAAGCAGACTCCCCGTGGAGCTGGGAGCCCGATGCGGGACTCGATCCCGGGACCCCGGGATCATGACCTGAGCCGAAGGCAGTCGTCCAACCAACTGAGCCACCCAGGCGTCCCTGGATTTATTTCCCTTTTTTACCTGGACCTGGGGATTGATTTTTAGATTGAAGTTCATTCTTTGTGAAGTTTAACTATCAAGGGAAATTAATTTCTAATACAATATAATACATGATAAGCAATACAGGATAAGAAGTAGGTCTTTAAGTCCAACTTTGTGAGGAAGAGGTCTATAGTTTTTTGTTTTTAAGATTTTATTTATTTACTTGAGAGACAGAGAGTGAGAGAGAGCGAGCATGAAGGGGGAGAGCGTGAGAGAGAGAAGCAGACTCCCTACTGAGCAGGGAGTCCGATGTGGGACTCGATCCTGGGACACTAGGATCATGACCTGAACTGAAGGCAGTCGGTTAACCAGCTGAGCCACACAGGTGCCCTGTTTTTTGTTTTTTTAAAAGATTTTATTTATTTATTTGACAAAGAGAGAGAGACTGCAAGTAGGCAGAGAGGCAGGCAGAGAGAGAGAGGGGGAAGCAGGCTCCCCGCTGAGCAGAGAGCCCAATGCGGGGCTCCATCCCAGGACCCTGAGATCATGACCTGAGCCGAAGGAAGAGGCTTAACCCACTGAGCCACCCAGGTGCCCCAGAGGTCTGTAGTTTTTATCATACTCTCAAAGTAGTTACATTACCCCCAAAAAGATGAAGAACCACTGCTGTAGAATCTATGTATAAATCAGACATTTGTTAGTTTGGCCTAGTTTCCCATAAGAGGAAATGGAATAGGAAATGAAAATCAGGTAGAATATTGGCGGGTGACCTATCACTTTCATTCTGGAGAATCTCTTATCTTTTCCCATGCCTGTATTATCACTCCTGATCTCTCTGGAAACCTTTGAATTCCTTTACCTTACTGAGAGGAACGCCTTCAGTGTCAGCTGGTGTGGACCACAGCTGGGTCTCCCGTTGTTCTGGCCGACTGATCAAACAGTTAGATTCCAAGCTGGCTTCTCAACTTGGAGAATGCAACATCTTCAGTAAAACTCCACAAAGCCACAAATCTAGCAAAATCTGAAAAAAAGTTTGATTTCCTTGGTTAAACACTCAGAAAATCCACAGTCACATCATCACTTCCAGGTAAAAAGTGAACAAAAGCCTCACCTTTGTACATAAGAATTAACCTCTGGTTACATTTCTCATTCTCTTTTACGCAACACCTGTTTAAAGTAGTATATCAGCTATGGCATTCTCATATACTGTTGGTGGGAATGCGAAATGGTTCAGCCACTCTGACAAATAGTGTAGCGGTTTCTCAAAACGTTAAACATACAACTACCATGAAAGAGAAAAAAGTACATGTCCATATAAAGTCTTGGACAACAATGTTCATAGCAGCTTGATTTGTAATAGTAAAAAAACTGCAAATAACCCAAACTCCCATCAACTCGTGAGTGGTTAAACAAATTGTGATCTATATATAGCTAATGGAATATTATTCAGAAAAAAAAAAAAGCAACAGACCGCTGATAGACAACTGTGATACAGATAAATCTCAAAATAATAATGCTCAGTGGGGGCTCCTGGGTGGCTCAGTGGGTTAAAGCCTCTGCCTTTGGCTCAAGTCATGATCCCAGGGTCCTGGGATGGAGCCCCGCATTGGGCTCTCTGCTCAGCAGGGAGTCTGCTTCCCCCCCCCACCCCCCTGCTTGTGATCTCTGTCGAATAAATAAATAAATAATCATTTAAAAATAATAATAAAAATAATGCCTAGTTAAAGAAGTCTGATGAAAAAAAAGACTGCATTCTGTATGATTCCATTTAAATAATTCTCTAAAACATGCAAATTAACAAACTAACCTCTAGTAACACAAAGCAGAACAGTGGTTGGGAGCTTTGGGAAGAGGGAGGAGATACAAAAGGTACAGAAAACTTCTGAACTTGCTGGATGCATTCATTATTTTGATTGTGGTGATGGTTTCACAATTATGTGCATATGCAAAACTTATCAAATTATATACTCTAATATTTTCTTATTATTATATGTCTGTTATTTCACAGTGAAGCTGTTTTGCCTTCTTTCTAAAGTATCTTCACTCCATTCTTGGGAGGCTGGACCCAAACAAGTTCTTTACAAGGAATATCAGAGTCTCATTTATACATCTCTAAGATTTCATTTATCAGAAGAGTGTCTTGGGCTGGGACACAAAGTCCTCTACTTCCACCTCAACCATCATTTCAGCCAGCCACCACGTTCTCAAACCTGTACCTCTCCCCAACATCTTATATGTCTCAATCCTTCTCCTAACTCCCCCTGTACTTCCCAAGAAATATCCAAGGACACAACAATATCCTTTCCTACCCCAATGTGCGCCCTGCTCCTCCAAATTTCAGGTCCTTCTCACCCTGCTCTTTTAGTCACAATGAGGATTGCCCTGGCAAGCAAATGGTTTAGTTTCTATTTTGTTCATTTCTGATCTTGTCTTTATCAACGTCCTTCCTTCTACTGGTTTTGAGTTTTGTTTGTCCTTTTTCTAGCTCCTTCAGGTGTATTTTTTGGTTTATTTGTGATTTTTCTTGCTTCTTGAAGTAGGCTGGTATTTTATAAACCTCCCTCTTAGAACAGCTTTTGATGTATCCTAAAGATTTTGGGGCTGTTGTGTTTTCATTTTCATAGGTCTCCATAGTTTTCTTTGTTTTTCTGTTTTTTTGTTTTTAATTTCCTCTTAAGCAAACTGTTTAGAAAAGACCCCTATGGCCTTCCGTGATGGCAAAGTACATCAAAATCCAGCTTCCCGGCAAGTCAGGAATTAATTCGTAGGGCAATGGTTCTCAAAGTGTGGTCCAGAGCCAACAGTAGCAGTACCTATGATCCTGAGTTCTAGGTTCACTCTAGGCGTGGGGCCCAGTAAAAATTTTTAATAAGGCTTCCGGGTGATTTGGAGGCACACCACTGTTCTAGGGGAAAAAACCAGAGACGACAGGAAGAAAATTAGAATGGAAGCACACCAGCGAGTATGAAAAGGAGGTGGCGTGGGGATTTTAAAAGAGAGAGAGATTAAGGAAGAACTCATTATGTAGTCAGAAAACCTACCCTGCCCCAGAGAGCTTTCCCGAAAGATGTTTCGACATTCACGTCAAGAACCGGCAGGTACAGCAGCAAGGGACCTGTCGCTGGCTGACCTGGTCGCTCGCTATAGCGGGACTGGATCAGCTACGCGGGTGTTCAGGGGTTAAATCTCCTCAACCCGCCCCCAGCCTGCAGCCGACCCCTTGCGCCTGCGCCGGGGCGGGCGCCCCTCGCGCCATAGAGCTGAACAATCCTCCCAGTTTCCTAGAGTGGACGTGGCGATGGCGGTTTCGCTGCGCGTGGGGCTTGACAGGGACCTGAAGGACACGTCGAGGTATGGGTGATGTAAGGTCATGGGAGCCAGGGGACCTCGGATGATCTCGCCTCCTGGGCTGCCTTGCGGCACCGCCAGGAAACCCTGTAGGGTTTCTCGAGTCCGTAGAGAGTCCCGGCCGCGCGGGTCGCCCCCAGGCGCTGCTCCTGGGGCGGTGGGTCCTCGGCCTAATGTGCTTTGGGTACCCGGGCAGCGCCTCCGCGGCCTTGGGTTCAGCCGAATGAACACCGGAAACTTTGGGGACATGTGGAATCAGGAAGGGGGGTGCATCCTCGCAGATCCGCAGAGCGTTCGGGGGAAAAGCAGCCTGAATGTGCGAGTGCTGGGAAAAGGGAAGGAGGGAAAGAGGGATAATGATGGTGACCAGTACTGCCGGGGGTGGGGGGTATAGGAGAGGCAGCGAATAGAGCGTTAACCGCCGAAACAAAATTTTACAATATCCTCCCCTGCCTTCTCTTCCCAGTTACATTCTTATTTCAGGAGCCTTAACCGCCAGTTATGTTTGAAGGCCCCTAGCCTTGGAATGGAGACTGCACGTCCAAAATGGTTTATGTCCGAGCCTCATCACGAGGGAGGAAGCCTAATAAATTCTCGGAGAAAACCACTTGGAAATTAAATGAGATTTTGTTTTCTCCTTCACTTCTCTTCTATCTAGAGGATGTTTCTCCGAAATTATATCTCCGGTCTCCACGATGATTGCCTTCCAAGCCCAGTGGTACCCCGTTGCCTCCAGGTTTCAGACTCCTATGCGGACAAGAAAGGCTTACTGAGGAAATGGTAATTCTCCAGTTGCTCCCCGAGGTGCCAAGCATCCAGTTACAGCCCATGGAGATCCACTTCAATTATGAGTCCCAAGAACACCACCTTCTGTCAGGTGAGAAGCAGTGCATTCTACCTTTAGGCTGTTCAGGTGGTGGGGAGGGTTGTTAATGGTGCGGTGTTAGTGTCTTCCAGGCTATTGGTATTCTTCGTTCCCTATCCCTCACTATATTAGGCGGTATCATGTCTTGAGTGCTACAAGCACAGTTACGTAGCTTTATTGTGAATTCTGGCAGTCAGATTCTCATGGAGTTCCCTCCTCTCCTTAAGTTCCCAGTTGCCCATTTTCCCCATTATAATCACTTTATCACCTGTCTGTCAGTGTTTGATATTCTCCTTTTAAAATCTTTTCAAGTCATCTTTTTCAAGTACGGGTTGGGCTAATTAAAAGTTTTGGAGTCTGACACCCTGGATTCAAATACTAGCTTTGTCATGTACTAGCTTCAGTAAATTACTTGCGTTTTCTTTCTTTTTTTTTTTTTTTTAAACGATTCTGCTTTCTGCTTCCTCATTTTATAAGTATTTAGTAACTCATACCTTGGAGGTTATTTTGAGGGTTGTGTCTATTGCTCCATAATAAAGGACCCCAAAATTTAGTGACCTTAAACATCAGACATTTTTAAACCATGCTATTTTCTTATGGTTCTGTAGGTCCTCAACTTGGGCTGGTTTCAGCTGGCAGTTTTTTCTCCTGGTTTTATCTGGGATCACTTGTGCAGTCATCTAGTGGCTCAACTAGGGCCAGGGTCTGAGTATCAGCCATATATGTCTTGCTGTTGGTGCTGGTCATGGCTGGGGTCACCCACCTGCAGCTGTCCAGCCCAGTCTTTCTCACAGGGCAGCCAGTTTTCCATACAGAGAGAGGGAAAGCCTTGGGATGCATAAGCACTTTTCTAACTTATGTTTGTGTTATATTGACGTTCCAGAGTCATTGTGGAAAAGAACTACACAAGGATGTAGTTATTTGGAGATAGGGTTTGTTGGGATCCCTTACTACTATAACAAACACAAGCACTAATAATATTACATTATATAAAGTTCTGCACACAGACCAGACTGTTAGTAAATTCTTTATAAATGGTAGGCACTGTTATTTTTAGTTAGATAATTTTAATCCCATTCTTTTTTTTTTTTTTAAGATTTTATTTATCAGTTTGACAGACAGAGATCACAAGTAAGGAGACAGGCAGGCAAAGAGAGAGGAAGGGAAGCAGGCTCCCTGCTGAGCAGAGAGCCCAATTCGGGGCTCGATCCCAGGACCCTGGGAGCATGACCTGAGCTGAAGGCAGAGGCTTTAACCTACTGAGCCACCCAGGCGTCTCTTTAATCCCATTCTTATTCAGGTGTTCTGCAGGGTCTCATTTTCACATCACATTTTGCTGTTTTCTGATTTGGGTCCTCTCATTGCTGCTATTTTGCCTGTGAAATTTTACTGTCTTTTTTTTTACTCCAGATCTTCTGCCTCTTTATAGTTTTGAGTATTTTTATTTTGTTTTGTTTCTCTCTTCTATATTTAGAACTTGTCTTTCCTTAAGAATCTATTGTAAGGCATCTAGCTCTCATTTTTCATGAGAAGTACTACAGAATTGGGTCTCCTTGCAGTTTTTATAAATTTACATATTTCATGTGTTTGTGTCTCTTAGAGTGTGTGTGAAAGAACATTTTTTTACTATAGAATAATATAATTATACTAAAGTACATTTGTAAAATACAGAAAGACACAAAACAGGGAATTTAAATAACATACAGCTCCACCATCTAAAGATAGTCACTGGAATGCCTGGGGGGCTCAGTTGGTTAAGCAACTACGTTCGGCTCAGGTCATGACCCTAGAGTCCTGGGATCAAGTCCCACATTGGGCTCCTTGTGCTCAGAGGGGAGCTTGGTTCCCTCTCTGCCTCTGCCTGCTTGTGCTTGCTCTCTCTCTGTCTCTGACAAATAAATAAATAAAATCTTCAAAAAAATAGGGGTGCCTGGGTGGCTCAATGGGTTAAAGCCTCTGCCTTCAGCTCAGGTCATGGTCCCAGGGTCCTGGGATCAAGCCCCGCATCGGGCTCTCTGCTCAGCGGGGAGCCTGCTTCCTCCTCTCTCTTTCTCTGCCTGCCTCTCTGCTTACTTGTAATCTCTGCCTGTTAAATAAATAAATAAGTAAATAATCTTTAAAAATAAAAAAGATAGTCACTACTAACAATGTGTCCTTCTAATAAGTAATCACCTATTCAACAAATATTTATTGTTGATAAATGTTTATTAGTTAATCAGAATATAGCTTATTAATTATTGCTGACCATATAATATGGTTAGTTATTGAGGGGCTACTCTTATACTGTTCTAAGTGCTGGGCATATAGCAGTGAACTGAACAGAAAAGCCTTTGCCCTCAAGGACCTTCAGTCTGGTGGGGGAAATAGGAAATACATAAATATATAGTAGAACATCAGATAGTGGTAATGGTTACAAAGAAAATAAACCAGGATATATCAGTCAGGATTCTAGCAGGAAACAGATGGTTCATTCAAATTGGTAATTCAACATTTCATGAAGAAGATGGGTAGGATTACAGAAATTAATAAGGGTTAGAGTACAGCTTTGGGACCAAAAAAATAAGCAGTTACTACCCTTAGGCCTAGTGTTACAAAGGGAGAGACTGATTACCAGATCCTGGAGAGTATAGCTAGAGCTCCCCAGTAGGAGCCATAGCCTTTGCTAAAAGAAGCACAGTCACTTGCAACTCCTGGCCCAGCAAGAAGGGAGTCAGGATGTAGAGTGAAGAACTCATCCTGGTTTGCCCTGGGATTTAGCACTGAAATTCCCATATCCCAAGATCCCCATCTGTTTTGGACAAACCAGGATAGTTGGTCATTCTACAGTTCTCCTCCTACTTTGGGCCAAATCTAATTGCAAGCCAGAGGACACAGAATCCCAAGTGCTGCAGTCCATAAATTAGTATCAGCCTCTTGGAGCACAGAGAAACATGAACAGTAGACCTAGAGGGGCAAAAGGAGAATATCCCATTACAGTCCACCCCTTTTAACCTATAATGTTTACTTTTGTCCTTTGTTTGGTTTATCATGTTTCTAACACAGAGAAAAACAGTCTCTTAAGCTTCTGCTTCACAGGTTGACTTGTAATTAAATTATACCCCCCCCACACACATCAAAACGTGAAACTTCACTGCCATTGATGCTCCTCATATTAGGTAGTGAGGTAAAGGGGGTGAAGACATAATTAACTTAAAATCACTGCTGCAGGTTTTACTATTCATAAAGCCAAAACTGATAATCATAACATCTTCTTTCATCACCCATTCCATGTTGTCTCTACCCTCTGTCAGGATCTCAGTGGCAGAGTTCTTTACCTAGTTTAGTAACATAAACCTTTCTTCCTGGATGATCTGAGTCTTTGATGATCTTGTCTCTTCCATGTTATTTCAGTGTACCATTGACTGGGCCTTTAGACAGGAGAGAACTAGGAAGCACCTGCATTGAATTACCTGATTTCCACGCCTTCTTTTCCTTGCCCTTGTTATGTAGCAGCAGCCAACCCGCAGTATCAATTGGTATCAGTCATCCCAGCCAGCAGAGCAACCCTTTCTCCTGCCAGTTGGTTCAGCAGCATGAGGAATCCAAATGGCCAGGAGACAGTCTCAGCTTCAGATTTAACAAAATCATGACTTTGTTCCATGGTAAACATATTTCTTCTTTGAGAACCAGAACCCCAAACTCACCAAACCCAAGATTATGGGGATAGGAATTAAAAATTATATGGGGGCACCTGGGTGGCTCATTTAGTTGATTGTCTGACTCTTAATTTCATTTCAGGTTGTAATCTCAGGGTCATGGGGTTAAGCCTCACATCAGGATCCCAGCTCAGTGGGGAGTCTGCTTATTTCCCTCTCTGTCTGCCCCCACCCATGTGTGCACGCACGCTCATGTGCTTTCTCAAATCTTTAAGAATATAAGTATAATACAATCCATGATATGAATGAATTGTTAGTTATATAGTGAAAGGAGACATTTTACTACTCCTCTACCCTTGGCTCCTATGCGCAGGTACTCTGGCCACAGATAAGACAACACTGTTTATTCTCCTCTGGTTTAAGGCACATATTGCATCCTGTAGGACAGCCCCAAGCTTAGGGTGTTGTTGCCTAGCCTGGTACCGCAACTGAGCCTAAAGTAAATCATTCCACTATTATTGGAATCCACTTACTTCTGGATGATGGGACGTGTGGTAAGACCCATGAATTACATGTGTGTGAGCTTATTGCTGTACTTCTTTCCCTGTAAAACTACTCCTCTGGAGGTATTATTGTATAGAATCCCATGGTAATAAATAAGGCATTCTCTTAGGTCAGTGCACATTTGTATTTGGACTATATATTTAGTCCTTTGAAAACAAATTTTTGCCCTCTTCATGATAGAAGGAGCCAAGTCTGATGAATCTGCCCCCCTAGTTGTGGGCTCGTTCCTCTCCGGAGAATTGTACCATGTTAGGGGCTCAGGGTTGGTCCCAGCAGTTGGCTGCATGGCTCTATAGCTGTGATAATAGGCATATCAGCCTTGTAAGTAGACACCCATATTGTTGAGCCCACACATAGCTTCCATGACCACTTTGTACATGAATCCATTGGGCAAACATTACTAAAAAGGCTGACTGATATCCACAAGGTGGATCACCATGTCCGTCTGATTAAGAGGCTTCTTTCAAGTGGATGCCCTTTGGTGAGTATTCACACAGAACACAAATACATTCATTCTTTGCCCATCGTAGGAGGTCTGTTATAATTTTTTTCTATAATCCTTATATCTGATCTTCCAGGCTTGTTCTTTTAGCTACCTAACTAACCAATAACCCATTAGTCATTATCCATGAATCAGTACAGATGTGTATCTTAGGCTCTGTTGCCTTCCATGAAAGTGGACAGCCAGGTGTATACCTGAAATTCTGTCTAATGGGAGGATTTGCCTTTACCAGTATGTTTCAGGTCACTTCAGAGTCAAGGTGTAAGTGAAAGATTCGTTTTCTGCTAGTGTCCACACACTGAGCAGACCCATCTATAACTCAGTTCTGTACATTTTCCTCCTCTGTTAACTGATAAGAGGGAATTCCCATTAGGCCATGAATATTGGCTAATAAGGAGGGGATTAGTGGAGCAGTAAGGAAACCCACATCACTAGCACATGGAATTTGTCTTCCATACTTGCTTTTATAATGGAACGCTGGTTTGTATGTCTAGTTTTAGGATTTGGTGGGTCAACTAGGTAGCTCACATTGATCAGCTTGTAATAGTCATTTAGTGTTCTGTGGTGAAGCATTAAGTCTTATTAGTGCCCAAGAGCAAGCCAGCATGTGTTTTTCACTTAGAAAATTGATGGCAGAAGAGAATATGGCCTTACTCTGGTGTAGTTCTCTTCTGGAGGCTTGCAGAAGCCTTAATACAGCATCCCTGACTACTGCAGACATTTCTTACCATTGGTTATCCGGGTTAATAAAGTCATGTGATAGGACAGCTTACATTGCAACCTGGACCCATGCAAAGCCTTTTTTAAAATTTTGAGTTAGGGTACTAATATTGGTCGTTTCAGCACATTCGACTGTGATATCTGTTGTTTCAAAAATGCAGAGCTCTCCAAGTATTGTGTCTTTCTGAGGTAGTAACAGTTGGTTAGAGATATAAGGGAAGTGAGAAAACAAACCACATGGCTATCTGAGAGAAGAGTGTTTTAGGCACAGGGACCAGCAAATGCCAGAGGCCCTTTAATGTAGCAGGAACAGTGTCAGTCTGGGGTAGACAGGAAATGGGAATGAAATGAGAGCAGAGAGAGAAAGGACGGGATGGAACCTTCTGAGCCATAGTAAGGACACAGAATTTATTCCCAGTGTATTAGGAAACCACTGGAACATTTTGTGCATGATAACATATAAAGATTACTCTGGAGATGCCTGGGTGGCTCAGTCAGTTAAACATCTGCCTTTTGGCTCATGTCATGATTCCATGTTCCTAGGATCGAGTCCTGCATCAGGCTCCTTGCTCAGCCGGGAGCCTGCTTCTCCCTCTCCCTGCCATTCCCCCTGCTTGTGTGCCCTCTTGCTATCTTTCTCTCTCTCTGACAAATGAATAAATTTTTTTAAAAAATTTAAAGTAAAAAAAAAAAAAAAATTTAAAGTATACTGTGTTATGGAGAGTAGGGGAAAGGTAAGTTAGAAGAAAAATGTTTTAAGAAGAGAGTAATCAATTATCTCAGATAAATACAGAAGAAGATTGAGAATTGACCATCAGATTTGTTAAGATAGAGCTTATTAAGGATTCTGATAAGTGCAGTTTTGATGGAGTTAAGGAGATAAAAGCCTGATTGCAGTGAGTTAAAAAGAGGATAGACTTAATATTGGTTAGCATATAGAGCAGTGTGAACTCAAACTCAACAATAAGACCCAGCAGTTCTGGTCCTAAGTTTATGTAACCTGGAGAAACACTTGAATATGTGCATAAAGATAAATGTACCAGCAGATTCATATGAGCATTGTTTGAAATAACAAAATATTACTGTCCATTGAAGGAGAATGGCTAAATAAATTGTGGTATATGTCACACTATGGTAGTGAACATCAGTAGACTGCAGTTACACGATTGAATATGGACGAATTTTCCAAACATAATGTTGAGCAAAAAAAAACCCAAATAGAATATATGTGATATAATTCCATAAATGTATACAGTTCAAAAACATGCTTTATTTGTCTGCTAGGGCTCCCATAATAAAGTATCAAAAACTGTGTGGCTTAAACTGCAATTTATTTTCTCACAGTTCTGTGCCTTAACTTTTGTCATCTGTGCTTTGCTTTCTTCTAGAAGTGTTATAGTTTTAGTTTTTATGTTTATGTTTATATTACATTTCTAGTTAATTTTTGTATATAGCATAAGAAAAGAGGGTTAATTTACGTTACTGTTAGAGCTGAAAAGATATAACAATATCTTTTGTTTGAAAAAGACTGTCCTTTCACCATTGATTTTCTTAGCAACTTTGTTGACAATCAGTTTTACATAAATGTTTGGATCTATTTATGGACTCAGTCTTTTTCCATTACGGGATATGCTTGTCCTTATGCAGTCCCATACTGCTTTGATTACTATAGCCTTATAATAAAGCTTGAAATCTGGTAGTGTAACTTCTTTAATTTTGTTCTTCTTTTCCAAAATTGTTTAGACTCTTCTGTGCCTTTCTACATAAAGTTTAGAATCAGTTTGTCAATTTCTATGAAAAAATCCTGCTGAGGTTTTGATTGGAGTTGCATTGAACCTATAGCAAAGTTTGGGAAGAAATCCACCATCTTTTTTTTTTTTTTTTAAAGATTTTATTTATTTTATTTGACAGAGAGAGAGATCACAAGTAGGTAGAGAGGCAGGCAGAGACCGAGGGGGAAGCAGGCTCCCCGCTGAGCAGAGAGCCCGATGCGGGGCTCGATCCCAGGACACTGAGATCATGACCTGAGCCGAAGGCAGCGGCTTAATCCACTGAGCCACCCAGGCGCCCCAAGAAATCCACCATCTTAACAATATTAAATCTTCCTCTCCATAAGTGATGACATATATTTCTGTTTATTATGTCTTCTTTAACTTCTCTTAGTAGTGTTTTATAGTGTTCATTATAAACATATACACGTATTTTGTTGAATTGTTTTTTTTTTTTTAATTTATTTATTTGACAGAGATCACAAGTAGGCAGAGAGGCAGGCAGAGAGAGAGGGAAGCAGGCTCCCAGCTGAGCAGAGAGCCCCATGTGGGGCTCGATCCCAGGACTCTGGGATCATGACCTGAGCCAAAGGCAGAGGCTTTAACACACTGAGCCACCCAGGTGCCCCTGTTGAATTGTTTTTAAATATTTTATTTTTGGTGTAATTAAAAATGTTTTTAATTTTAGGCTCTAATTTTTCATGGGTAGTATACTAAAATAGTTGGGTTTTGTATGTTATTCTAATAAACTCATGTACGAGTTCTAATAACTTTTTTTTTTAAGATTTTATTTATTTATTTATCTGACAGACTGCGATCACAAGTAGGCAGAGGCAGGCAGAGAGAGAGTGGGGAAAGCAGGCCCCCCACTGAGCAGAGAGCCCCATGTAGGGCTCAATCCCAGGGCCCCGGGATCATGACCCAAGCTGAAGGCAGAGGCTTTAACCCACTGAGCCACCCAGGCGCCCCTCTAACTTTAGAATTTTCTATATACATGATTGTATAGTCTACAAGTGAAGACAGTTTGACTTTTTTCTTGTTTATATCTCTCATTTATTTTTCATGTCTTTTTTTTTTTTTAAGATTTTATTTATTTATTTGACAGAGATCACAAGTAAAGTAGGCCAAGAGGCAGGCAGAGAGAGAGGGGGAAGCAGGCTCCCCGCTGAGCAGAGAGCCCAAAGCGGGGCTCCATCCCAGGACCCTGAGATCATGACCTGAGCCGAAGGCAGCGGCTTAATCCACTGAGCCACCCAAGCACCCCTATTTTTCATGTCTTGTTGCATTGGCTAGTAATACTAAACAGAGCTTGCCTTAACCCCCAATAGTAGCCTCTGATCAGGCTGGTTGGTGGTCTTCCCAGTGACAGCCAGGCTGCCACTGCTGCCTTCTCTCTCTCCTTCTCCGCTATCCCTCAAGTACTCTTTCATATTGCTTACCTTACTTATGTTCATAAGTTGCTTGTGTATTAGTTTTAATTTAGTCAAAACTTTCATAATTACTGTGACTAGGTTTCAGTATTCCCAGATCTCCTGTGACAAACATATGCAGGACATATCTGGTAAACCATTTCAATACATGGTTCTTATGATCCATTACTTATTGATTCTTCCTAATTGCTCTTTTAGAGGATAATTTTCAGTGTTTTAGAGCACTCTCATATTGTGATATACAGTATGAAGAATACATTCCATTTGGATTTTTTATTGTTCTAGGTGGTGAGACTAAGACCAAGATTGGAGAGGTGACTTCAGAGGAGGAAATTACAACAAAAATTGAACCATTGCCTGAAGAGTCTGGCAACCCCAGAGATGATGTTCTCCAGGATTCTGAATGCAGAGGATTTTGTGAATTTGGGGATAAATTAAATGAGAAGGATCAAAATTTCTTTAAAAGAAGACAGCATAACTGTGATGAATGTGGGCAAAGCTTTGCTTGGAGTACAGGCCTTATTAGGCATCGAAGAACCCATTGGGAGAAACCCTATGAATGTGATAAGTGTGGAAAGGCTTTTAGTGTGAGCTCAGCTCTGGTTCTGCATCAGAGAATTCATACTGGAGAGAAACCCTATCCTTGTACTTGGTGCATTAAAAGTTTCAGTCGGAGCTCAGACCTTATTAAACACCAAAGAGTCCACACTGGCGAAAAACCTTATCAATGTGATGAATGTGGGAAAGCCTTCAGTCAGAGTTCTGATCTCATCATCCATCAGAGAATCCATACAGGAGAAAAACCCTATCAGTGCAGTCACTGTAGTAAAAGTTTTAGCCAGCGCTCAGATCTGGTTAAGCATCAGAGAATCCATACTGGAGAGAAGCCTTATACATGTAACCAGTGTAACAAACATTTTAGTCAGAGTTCTGATGTTATAAAACATCAAAGAATCCACACTGGGGAGAAACCATATAAATGTGATGTGTGTGGAAAAGCCTTCAGCCAGAGCTCAGATCTTATTCTGCATCAGAGAATTCACACCGGGGAGAAACCATATCCATGTAATCAGTGTAACAAAAGTTTCAGTCAAAACTCAGATCTTATTAAACATCGAAGGATCCACACTGGAGAGAAACCCTATAAATGTAATGAATGTGGTAAAGCTTTTAATCAGAGCTCAGTCCTTATTCTGCATCAGAGAATTCACACTGGAGAGAAACCCTATCCATGTAATCAGTGTAGCAAAACCTTCAGTAGACTTTCAGATCTCATGAATCATCAGAGAATTCACACTGGAGAGAAACCTTACCCATGTAGCCAGTGCAGCAAAATGTTTAGTCGAAGATCAGACCTTGTTAAACATCATAGAATTCATACAGGAGAGAAGCCCTATGAATGTGATGAGTGTGGGAAAACCTTTAGTCAGAGCTCAAATCTTATTCTCCATCAGAGAATCCACACTGGAGAGAAACCCTATCCATGCAGTGATTGTACTAAAAGTTTTAGTCGTCGTTCAGACCTCGTTAAACATCAAAGAATACACACTGGAGAGAAGCCGTATGCATGTAATCAGTGCAATAAAAGTTTCAGTCAAAGCTCAGACCTCACCAAACATCAGAGAGTGCACTCTGGGGAAAAGCCCTATCATTGTGATCATTGTGAGAAAGCCTTCAGCCAGAGTTCTGACCTTATTCTTCATCAGAGAATTCACACTGGAGAAAAACCATACCCATGCACACAGTGCAGCAAAAGTTTCAGCCAGAACTCAGACCTTATCAAACACCAGAGAATCCACACTGGGGAAAAACCCTATCAATGTCCTGAGTGTGGAAAGGCTTTTAGTCAGTGCTCAGCTCTTATCCTACATCAGAGGATCCACACTGGAGAAAAACCATATTCATGTGATCAGTGTGGCAAAAGCTTTAGTCGGCGCTCTGATCTCATTAACCATCAAAGAATCCATGCTGGTGAAAAGCCATGTAAATGTGATGCATGTGGGAAAGCCTTCGGCACATGCTCTGAGCTTACTGAACACCAGGGAATCCACACTGGGGAGAGACCCCACATGTGTGTCCAGTGCAACAGAAGTTTTAGCCAGCTCTCTGAGCTTATTAATCATGAGACAGTCCATTCTGAGGAAGACAGGCTAAGTGTGATAAATGTGGGAAAACCTTCAGAGTATTCACAGACTTTATTTCATACCAGAGACACTATACCAGAAAAAAATGTTAGGAATGCTATTGATTATGAAAATGGTTTTAATCAGTGCTCAACTCTTGTGCTACATTAAAAGGAAACACACTGGACAGAAAACACTAAGTTCTACAATGAAAGTTTAACTGAGAGCTCAGACATTACTAAACTTAAGATTCTGAGTTCCATGAGTAATTGAGAAAACCTTCAATATGAATAAATTTTACTGAATGTCAGCAACAATGGAAAGAAATTTCTGTCTGTTATAATGAAAAAACAAAACAAGCCAAGGGGAGAGTTTTATCATTATAAGAAATGAATAACAATATTAATGCAGAACCTTATCAGATACTGTAAAGATCAGTGTGATGGGGTGTGCAGTCAGCTCAGAAGGAAATGTATTAGTGTCATTATCTCAAACCTTTAGTGAGCCCTAATTATTATATATCAGAGAAGTTACATTAGAGAATGTGGGGAAAACTTAAACCCCTTCTACATCTTAATTGGCGTTCACTCATAATCGGCATGCCACTTACCACCTGACAACAGAGAGTCCTACCTTATGCTCACATTACTTAATCTGTCATTAAATTCCCTGTGTGTGAACATGCTATGATATTCTGGTATTAAACTTGTTAACTACATAATTCCAGTGCCCTATTTTCTCAGAAAAATTTTTTTTCTTTGCCCTAGTTTCGGTTTTCCTAAAGAGTAGGAATTTTCAGGTTCCTGCAATACGGACAGAAAATACGGACTTATTTTGCTTTCAGTAATGCAGCCCATAGACCAGTGGTTTGAAATCATTTCTTCCATATTACCATTTAATCACGGTTTCTTAAATATGAGACAATTTTTGAAATTCCATATGTCAGAGTCTAGCACTATGTCATCTATAGATAAACAAAAATGAGAGCTGAAGTAGTGCCCACATGACTAATTTGTATACCATATTCTGTCTAAAAATGACATCGATTTTTTTCAAGTGGTAACATCAGACTGGTTTGTTGATTTCTGATATACATATGGTAATAGGCTACTATATGCAAAGTTTTCAATTGAAAAATAGAAACTTATTTAAGAAAAATTTGAAATTGTTTTTCTAGTATTAACCATTTGTTAAGATTCCACTGCTATACGCTGACTATTCCCTATAATCATCCAGTTACTATATCACTTTAATAGTTATTGTTATCTACAATGTGCAAGGCATTTTTTAAAGGTTTTGTGGTATACACAGAGAATATACAAAGCATATATGATAAAGTCTGATGTATAAAGAAAACACATGGCTCAATACAATCATAGAGGTAGATATGATGATTATAAGAGGAAGTAGGGTTCAATTCTAATTGGAAAGAAAGTTTGGGGAGCTCCAGAGATTTGAGTTTTGAAGGATGGGATTAGAGGCATAGAGTCAGGAAGGGAGTAGTCAACAAAGTCACAGAAGCAAGAGGGTGTAAGAAATGATGTGGAGTATGTGCTTATTCATTCAATACACATTCAGTGTCAGGCACTACTGAGTACTACTCAAGGGGATAGGAATGGTTCCTGCCCCTACTCTCAAGTGTTTTTGCAAATAATGACTAAAACATGTACTTAAGAGGGTAAGAATAAGGTGGAAATCAAAATGAAGTATGAGAAAAGACTGCTAAGGAGTATGATGCTAAACAAGCAGGCACTTCAACTTTCTGGCATTTAGTATCACGTAAAATGGAAGAGTACTAGTTATAATAGGATTGAGTTTCATATTTCTGTATTTGTTCTCAAGATAATGGAAAGCCATTGAGATCTTTAAACCAAGGAATGGTATGATCATCTTACTGCCTTCAGAAGAGTAAAATAAAATGGGGAAGGAGCAGAAAGAAAAACTTTTGAAGTCTGGAAATAAAACCGTGAGGGTCATAAGCAGAAGAGCTAAGAGGCATTGACATGACAGTAAGTTGAGAAGGGAATAGGAAAAGGTATAATTAATTAGCTTTATTCTTTGGGCGATTTAAAAAGTAAAGAAATAGGATGATGAAATTTGTATCAAGTTTACCCCTCTCTCCTGAGGATAAATTTTAAGAGCCAACTGCTTACTGCACATTTCTACCAACTGCTTCCTACACACCCCCATGATATCTTCCTGAATTCCCTATCCTGGCGAATTGCACTGCTAAGCACTTTGCTATACAGTCCTCCTGCACTCTCCACTTTCCCCAGTTTTCTAAATCCACTTGTTTACTAGGTTTTAGAAACGAGTTACAAAAGTAACACTACATATATATAAATATGATTTTTAAAAGTCTGACAATAACAAGTGTTGAGAAGGAACATGGTAGATTAGTAGTTGTATTACATCAGTGATTATATTACATATAAATGAACGTTGAGAAAAATTCTTGCATTTCTTATAGTTTATAGGGTACGTGCTCGAGCAAGACCCACTGTAAGAGCAAGGATCCAGGGAATTCAAAATTAAAGTATGGAAAAAGATACTCCATTAAAACACTAACCAAAAGAAAGCTGTTAATCACTGTACCATTATTAGACAAGAAGTAGACCTTAAAACTGAAGGCTTACTATAGATAAAAGGGGACATTTTTATTGATAAAAGAGTCAGTTTACCAAGAAAATACAAATATTCCGAAGTATATACATCTAATAATTTTGCTTCAAAGTATATAAAGCTATAATTGACAGAAAAACTAAAATGAGAAAGATGAATCTACAATCCTAGTGGAAGACTTCCCCACAGCTCTCTCAGTAAACAAGCAGAAAAAAAAATGTTTAAGAATATAGTACATGTGGACATACAGGATATGTTAATAAAATGACCTACTTAACATACAGAAAACAGTGCAACCAACACTGGCAGAAAACTCCTTTTGGGTGTACAAGAACATTTACCATAGCTGACCATGTGCTGGTTTGTAAAGCAAGCCTCAGCAAATTTCATCAGACTGAAATAATTTAGTGTAGTGCTGTCCAATAGAACTTAATAGGTTCTTGTCAGTAGTGTTCAATACAGTAATCACATAGCTAATAGTCACTAGCCACATGTGGCTACTGATCCCTTAAAATGTGGCTAATGTGACTGTTGAACACCATTTTATCTAATTCTAATTAAATAGTCATATCTGGTTAGTGGCTACCACATTGGACAGGAAGACTTAGCATATGTTTTCAGATAACTATAAAATTAGCTAGAAATCAGTAACACACACACACACTAAAAAATAGATTCCCAAATGTTTAGAAACCAAGACAATTTAAATCACCTATAGGTAAAAGAAGTAAGCATAGTGGAAATTTGGAAGGTATCTTCATCTGAATAACAGTAAAAATTGTGGGAAAGAACTAAAGCCCTGATTAAAGAGAAATTTATGGCATTCAGTGCCTATATTAGGAAAGACAGGGCTACAATCCACTGATTTAAATATCCATTGCGAGAAGTTAGAAAAAGAATAGTAAGTAGATCTAAAGAAAGAATGTAGAGAGAGGTTCATACAGTGCTGTTCTGGGTTCCCATCGTAGCTTAAAGGGAAATTTTCACAATGTCCAGAATATTTGATGTTCTCCAAATGAAGGAAGAGGGTGTTCTCAAATTCCTTGCAGCAGGAACCCACTCAGGGGGTACCAACTTGACTTCTAAGCGGAATAGTACATCTACAAAAGGAAAAGTGATGGCATCTTTAGCATAAATTTGGAGAGAACCTAGGAGTAGCCTCTGTTGGCAGCTCAGGCCATTGTTGCCATAGAAACCCAACTGATGTCAGGGTCATGACCTTCAGGAATACTGGCCAACGAGTTGTGCGGAAGTTTGCTGCCATCCTTGGACCCCCCCCACTATGGCTGGCCGCTTCACTTCGAGAGCCTTCATTAACCAGATCCAGGGAGTGTTCCAGAAACAAAGACTTCTGGTGGTTACTGCTGCCAGGGCTGACCACAGATGTGTCTGGTGTTGACCTGCCCACCACAGCCATGGTAGAGCAACCCATCTGCTGTACGTGGACATCGCCATCCCATAGGCAAGGGAGCTCACTCAGTGGGTCTGATGTGGAGGGTGCCACCCAGGGAGGTCTGCGCATGCGTGGCACCAGGTCCTGGGTACAGCTAGAGGAGGTCCTCCCAGACCTCTCCTTCCACAGAGATTCTGAAGAGATTGTAGGGGCAGAGCAGACCGCTGCTGAAAAGGCTGTGACCACAGAGGAATTTCAGAGTGAACGGACGGCTCCAGCTCCTGGATTTACCACTCCTCAGCCTGAGGTCGCAGACCGCTCTGAAGGCATGCGGGTGACCTCCGTGCCTTGTCAGTGGATCCCTCCTGAAGGGTGGTCTGCGGTTCCCACTGCTCAGGTCCCTGAATGGAGAGGAATGACTAACCCTTGAGTGGCTTTAAGCTGTTCTTCCACAGACCATTAAACAGAAAATGGAAATGTGGTCGATAGACAATACACAGTTTCTTTAAAAAAAAAAAAAAGAAATGAAAGAAATTGTAGAGCATGAATTAATGAAACAGAAAACAAATATTTTGGTTCAGCTTTTGAAAGAAATAAAATTGAGAATGCCCCAGCAAAATTGATCAAGAAAAAAAAAAGAGAGAGAGAAAGAGAGAGAGAAGTACCATCTGTCAGTGTAAGGAGCACAAACATGGCCATCAATGCACATCTATAGCTGTTACAGAGAGAATATAAAGGATACGACTAATAATTTCATCAAAAATTTTGAAATGTTATCCCATATTAGTTCAAGAAGAAATATAAAATTTAAACAATTTGGGGTCTACTAAGGAAATTGTAATTTAAATTTTTCTTATAAAGAATATTCCAGGCCAGATACCACAGTGAGGAATACTTCCAGATGTTAAAGGAAGAAGTAAACCAATCTTCCACAGTCTCTTCAAGGTAATAGTGATGGGTCCGTAATCAAAGGAGCGAGATTGATAAAAAGCGAGGGTCAAGTAAAACTTTATTTCGCACCAAGCATCGAGAATCAAACTGACTGTTCGGGGCCGCCTCTTACAGAGAGGGCGACCCTCTCACTGCCTTACAGACTACCTTTTAAAAGGCAAAGGCTATGTGGTTGAGCCTGGCCACACACAGGTGGCCAATAAGATTATAACACACAGAGAAAGTTGCATAGTCATGCTAAGTCACACACGGGTGGCCAATTGAATTACAATTTACTCTATAGTAGATATTTGAACTAGCCTATCACTGTGGTCAGAATTGGCACCTAAAAGGCACCCAAAAGGCAGGGCTCATACTCCTTGGTAGCTAGGGAGACAGTATGCGCACTCCACGATTCGATGTTTCCACCTGGCCTGACCCGCTCTTGTGTTTGGGCTCTATTACCTGGGACTGGTCCACCATATTTTACTAGTTTCCCGGACTTGATTTTAAGTAAGTTCCCCTGGGGGGGGCAGGGTGGTGGTGGTGGCAGGGTCAGTTTAAGTTTTTTTTTTTTTTAATTTTATTTATTTATTTGTCAGAGAGAGAGGGAGCGAGCACAGGCAGACAGAGAGGCAGGCAGAGGCAGAGGGAGAAGCAGGCTCCCCGCCGAGCAAGGAGCCCGATGTGAGACTCGATCCCAGTACCCTGGGATCATGACCCGAGCCGAAGGCAGCTGCTTAACCAACTGAGCCACTCAGGCGTCCCTAAGTTTTTTACCGCATAAACAACAAAATCAGTTTAACCAGATGGAATTGCTCTGCCTAAATAGGCCCTTACAATAGCAAAAGATGGTACATTACCCAGCTAATTTTATGGAAGCTGTAGATTATGCTCTTTACAGAGCAAGACTTCATTCCTGGAACGAGACCAGGAGGACCCCAGCTTTTTCTAGATTTTCGAACTCCCTTCAGGCCTTTGATCACTCCAGCAGTCAGGGAGGTGCTGCTGAGCCCCCAGGGCATATTAAAAGGAGTATTTTTTTCAGACAGTTGGGATCCAGTTCTCTGACAGACCAAATCCATCTACAATATCATACAATGCATACTTACCACATTCCACTTCTCTAGGCAAAGGGTTTGTTACTTGTTTATAAACGTGGTTTGAGTTAGATATTTTCACTGAATTTCATTTAACCTACTTATTCAGAGCATGGAGCCAGTGGAATTCTCAGACCATCAGTTGGTCCAGGAGGCCCCATACGAAGTTCCATAGGAAGGGGAATATTTCTTGCCTGTAAGCCTTTTTTTTTTTTTTCTTCAGATTTTATTTATTCACTTGAGTGATAGAGCTAGAGGGAACAAGCAGGGGAGAGAGAGAAGCAGGGTCTCTGCAGAGCTCAATCCAAGGACCCTGGGATCATAATCTGAGGCAAAGCAGACTTCTAACCAACTGAGACACCCAGGCACCCTGCCTGTAAGCCATTCTTTAGGGAAAAGGGTACCCATCTAAATTACAGGTCAGCAAAGTACTAGGTACTGCCACCTGTTTTTGTAAATATGTTTTAATGGAACCCAGCCATGCCCATTTGTTCATGTGTTATCTATGGCTGCTTTCTGCTACAATGGCAGAGTTGCAGAGTTGCAACTGAAACTGTGGGGCCTGCAAAGCTGAAAATATTGGTTATCTGGCCCTTTACAGAAGGGCCACGTTTGCTGACTCCTGACCTAAATGAGAACTTTCCTTCTTAATTTTATTGATTTTGATTTTTTTTGCTGATTATAAATATACTGCTAACTTACTGTAAATAGCAAAAAATATGTAAAATATGTAAAAGAATAAAGATAAAAGTCATTATCTCAAGAAGTCTATTTTGTGAACCTAGAAATTTGATGTGTGCCATTCTATATATATGTGTGTGTGTGTGTGTGTGTGTGTGTGTATTATTTTTCCAAAAATAATACTGGTAATGGTAAACTGAATTTTCTCCATTGTTAATAACATTTTATATGTCTGTAAGCACAGCTTCACAACATCACGTTAAATTATGGCTATGGTGGATATTTATAGTTGCTTTCTCAGTATTCCCCCCACCCCGGCCCCACCCCAAGCTTTCTCAATAATAGCACCCACCCTGATTTTCCTTTAGTAATTCACCCTTACTGGGCCATTATGTTTTCCTTAACTTTGACTTTTGACATAATTTCAAACTTACAGAAAATTGCAAGAATAGTACAAAGAATTCCTATACACCCTTCGCCCAGATTCCCCAGGTGTTGGCATTTTGTTATAATTTCTTTGTAATTCTCTACCTGTTTTGTCTAACCAGATATCTCTCTATCTACCTATTTATCTATCATCTGTAGAGTTTTTTTCCAAATAGTTTAAGAGTAAGTGGGAGATGCAGTGCCTCTTTGACAATTAAATGGAGCAAAAAAGAAGAGGATTTTAAGCCAAAGTGACATGGTCTGCATTCTCTATGAACTTCTGTATGAGCTGACCGCTGTGCTGTGAACTGAGTGAAGTAGGGCAAGCAGGGAAGCAGGGAGACTATTGGCCAGAGCAACTGGGAGGACAAAACTGCCACTTTCTAAGAAAAAGGAGACTATGAGAAGAACAGGTGTGGGAGAAATTAAAGGTTTGACGTTGGGGTATGTTAGGTTTAAGATGCTGAATTAGTCATTTTTCCAAACACTTTACAAGATGCTTCCTATTTGCACAGTGGGTGTCCTGCTCGGATACCCATAACCCTCTAAGACTACTGCCTGAACCATCCACCCCTGCAGTTGCAGGGCCACAGAACTGCAGGTCCAGGGAGCTACTGACTCGTACTTGACCTCTGGCCTGCAGCTCCTCTTGTGTGAGGCTGAATGGTACCACCTGGAAGTGTGGAGGAATTCTCGTTCAGTGGTAGAAACAGACCAGAGGGCAGGAGAGTCTGCAGAAACATCTTTTCCCTCCTCTGCCGCCATGGTGAGCTCCCCCACCGCGCTGGTGCTCAAAACACACAGTGAGACTAGGCAAACAGCTGTTGGGAAGCTATGAGATGCCCCAGCAACACCCACTTGTATGTGCTCTCCTTCCTTCCTTCACCTCCCATTTACCCTCCTCAACCTTTTCTGGGATTGCATCACCCCAAAAAAGGCTTAGCAATAAGGTTTTGGTTTTGTCATTTTTGGTTTTGTTTTTATCTTAGGCCCTATTTCCTTAGGGACTCAGACTAAAGCAGGCTGAGTTGCTATTGCTGGGGTATATGAGCCTGTGGTTCAGAGAAGAGGTCTAGGCTGAGATACAGACTTTGCAGTCATAGGTAAAATTTAAGAAGACCAGACCAGATGAGATCACCCAGGAAGAAAATAGAGATAGAAAAGGAAAGAGACTTGAACCCTGAGCCCTCAGGCACCACAGCACATAGAAGTCCAGAGAGATGAAGAGAGAGCTGCATTGAGACTGAGGAGAAATGCCCCATGAGGTTAGAGAAAAACCAAACATGTTGTTCTTGAAGCCAAATGTAAATATGTCAGTTGTGCAAAATACTGCTGATGGTGTAATCAATAGATGTCTAGTAAATGAGTATTGGAATCAGCAATATGGAGGTGAGCAAACTTTACTACAACTCTTTATGTGGATAAGAATTTGTTTAAC
Source organism: Neogale vison (assembly GCF_020171115.1). Taxonomy (NCBI): domain Eukaryota; kingdom Metazoa; phylum Chordata; class Mammalia; order Carnivora; family Mustelidae; genus Neogale; species Neogale vison. The sequence continues at coordinate 160,619,964 of NC_058093.1, read as the reverse complement.
ATACAGTAATGTCACATCTCTCATTCCTGACATAATATTTATTTTCTCTTTCTTTTCCCACATTCCCCCCTCCCACTCCCCAACAATCTGGTTAGAAGTTTATTAATTTTATTAATCTTTTTTATAAGTTAACTCTTGGTTTGAAAAGAATATAGAAATTTTTTCTAGCTTTTGTGTTATTTTGTTGATTTCCAGTCTGATCTTTGCTATTTCCTTCCTTCTCTATACTTTGGGTTTAATTTATTCTTATTTTGGTTTCTTAGGATGGAAGGCGAGGTAGCTCACCTTAAGACTTTTTCTTTTTTTGGATAGAGTGAGCAAGTGCACAGGAGTGGGGGCAGGGGGCAGAGGGAGAGAGAATCCCAAGCAGGCTCCACACCAAGCGCAGAGGCTGCTGCAGGACTGGATTCAGGACCCTGAGATCATGACCTGAGCTGAAATTGAGTTGGGCACTTAACCAACTGAGCCACCCAGGTGCCCCACAACTTTTTTTTTTCTGTTTTATTGCTATAAATTTCCCCATAAGTACTGCAATCCATAGATTATTTTTTCAAATATTTCTCTATACTTCTCTTGCTTTTGAGGACTCAGACTATGATTACACAGATCAGGCACTTGATATTGTACCACAGCAAGTCGATGCTCTATGCATTCTTTCTCGATATTTTCCTCTATTTTTCATTTTGGAGAGTTTCTATTGGTATGTCTTATATAATTTCTTTTTCTTCCTCTCTTCTATTATGCCTTAACTACAATTAATCCCATCTGTTTGTTGGTTTTGCTTTTTATTTTTTAAAATCTCAGACATTGTAGTTGTCTTTAGAAGTTTGGTTGCTTTTTTATACCTTTCATATCTCTACCAAACATGTTCAGAGTTTCCACTAGCTTCTTAATCATATGGAATGTAGTTATAATTGTCTTAATGTGCTTGTCTATTAATTCTTTGTCATTTCTGGGGTAATTGAGTGATTTTTCTTATTATGGGTTGTATTTTCCTGGTTCATTGCTTGATTTATAATTTCTGATTGGATGCCAGACATTATGCATTGTGCATTAGCAGGTGCTGGACTTTCTCTTTTTATATATATTCTTGAGTTTTGTTCTGGGATGTATTTAAATTATTTGGATACAGTTTTATCCTCTCAGGTCTTACTCTGAAGTATCTTTTAGGGAATATGAGTCTAGGGTTCAGTTTTTCTCTGCTAAGGAGGCAGGACCCTTCCTACTGTTCAAATCCAAAGTTTCTCACCATCAGCAAGATTGATATTTAGGGCTGGATAATTTGTTATGCATTGTAGGCTATTTAGCAGCATCTCTGGCCTCTACCCACAAGACGCTAGTAGAACTCATCTTGTCTGGTTGTAACAATCAAAAAACATCTCCAGATGTTGCCAAATGTCAGGGAGGGCGGGCAGTAGTTGCAGGCAAAACTGCACTTGAGAACCAGTGTTCTGACGTCCTATGAATGAGATTTTCTAACAGGTACCCTTGGTGAGCTCCAGTGATTTTTCTCTCTCATCCTTATGGATGTTTTTATCCCCACCTCAGGTAGTTTCCCTATACAAATGTGCTCTTCAGTACTCAGCTGGAGGTGGGGGGGTGCCCTCTGCAGCTCTCCAGTGTTCCCTGTTTAGTTCTTTCCTATCTGGTACATTGCCTGGCAAAAGCCACCATTGTGGCCTCCCAGGATCCCTTGCTCTATCTTCTGAACTTAGGGAGTGTGCCAGGCTCCGCTTGAGTTCTCCTTACCTGTGCTGAGGCCTAGAAACTCTCTCCAGGTAGTAAACTGAGACAACCCAAGGTTGCTTCACTTGTTTCCCATCTCTCAGGGCTCCCATCTCTCTGATTCTTTATGGTATATATTTCACATTCGTTCAGGCAAGTTAGATCTGGTCATCTTGGCCCAATGGATTTTTTGTGTTCATGATTTAAAAACAAAACAAAATTTGCATCATAAAAAATCCAAGAGAGGAAAATTGATAATGCAAGATGGAGAATGTTGGAAACATGCCTTTGAGTAAGTATGAGAGGACAGCTTAAAGCCAGTGGAGGATTCAGGCAGAAGCACAGATGATCCAAAATTAAGAGGAAAGAAGGCATTAACAAACCAAGATATGGGCACCTTACTCTTCTCTTTTTCCCCCTGTTGTAAATATCAGTGCAATAGGTACAGATGGGGATAGGTATAGACAGAACATTTATTTATGTGTATAGAGAAACTTAAAATGTTAATGGGATGTTACTAAGATTGTAGACTCATGGGTCACTTTTTGGGTGATTTTCACTTCTAAACTCTATTATTACCTTCATAAAGAAAATATGCAAAGGGACGCCTGGGTGGCTCAGTTGGTTAAGCGGCTGCCTTCAGCTCAGGTCATGATCCCAGCATCCTGGGATCGAGTCCCACATCGGGCTCCTTGCTCAGCAGGAAGCCTGCTTCTCCCTCTGCCTCTGCCTGCCACTCTGTCTGCCTGTGCTCACTCTCTCTGACAAAAAAAAAAAAAGAACTATTTAAGAATTTACATATGGAGCTGGACACTTTGTTCTATTCTTAGCACCTAGTTATGCTACTTCTTTGCCCAAAAATGGTCTTTCTCATTCAAAGTAAGTCATAGCCCTACCAATGACTAACCAGGTCTTGCACAATCTGGTCCCCTTTCCCTCATTTATTTGCAGGCTAACCCCTTATTTTACCTCATGTTTATTCTTCGTCAGTGACTCTGCCTCGTTGCTGTTTCCTGAACAAATCAGGCATTGCTCCCACATCAAGCTCTTTGCACTTGCTGTTCCCACGCATTGAATGTCTTTCCTCCAGTCTCATGGCTTGCTTTCTTATATTTATTCCCATCTTTCCTCAAATTTCCCTCCCCCCCCAATATTTTCTCATCGTTCATTCACATGGCATATGAATATGCATTTCCTTTTTCTACTGCTGTGTGTAGTTTCCACACACAGAAGCAACAGACATGAACTCCTAAGTTTTGGATGTTAGCAACTTCAAATCCCCAGGTCTGATAAAATTAGGGCCTCAGAGAATCGTATTTGGGGAGGGGCTTCAAGGGTCACATATAGGGGATGTTTGAGGGGAATATTCAAAGAGCAATGGTTGGAGGTGGGTACAGCATAGACTTGGCAGCATAATCCCCAGTCCTGAGTCCTAGATTAATGAATGAATCTATATGAAGGACGGAAGAGAAATGTCAGACACAGTTGTGCAAAAAGCTTCTCATCCGCAGATGTTCCAATGCCAATGTTTTGCTATTGTTGGAATGTAAAATGTTATGTGTGTGGTGCAGACAGGGTGGAGTAACAAATGGCAGAAGCTGACAGAGGCCAAGTCATGGAAGGCCATGCTAATTTTATTAACCTATATAGTGCATAAAGTGTTAATTCTAGAGTTTAGAATTACAAAGTTTTTCTACAATTCAGTAAGAAAATACAAAGAACCTATATTAATCAGGACAGAAACCCAATTCAGTTATTTTAAACAAGAAAGGGACTTTATTGGCTCACAAAACTTTAAAGTTCGGAGGTAGGGCAGGCTTTAGGCACAGCTGGATCTAGGGCCTCCAGAAAAATGACATCAGAACTGAGTTCTCATTTCTTTCTGCTAGCCTCTGAGTTTCTCCTCAGACTCTCTCCACATGGTGTAAATTCAGGCTTACACAGTCCTTAGTTCACGGAATCTCTGTAGAGCCTTCTTTCCAATAGTTCCAGCAGAAGTTCTGTTGAGAGCTCTCTTTAGCCTGGCTTGAGTTACATGCCCATTCTTTTAATCACTGTGGCTAAGAAGCTGCAGGACTCAGGAAGGCCAAACCGGGTCACCTACTCATCTAAGCCACAGGGAATGGGTTCCCCACAATAAATAAGGATTGTGTTACCAGACAATGGGGAAAGAGATGCTGAACAACAAAAAAAACCCCAAAACACCCAACAACATAGATCCACACATAACCCAACAGAAAAGCTATTATAGGTAAAGGACATGAACAAACAATCCATGATAAAAGTGGCCAATAATAAACATATGAAAATAACTCAACCTCACCATTAATCAGGAAATACAAGATGATTTTTTTTTCTTTTTTGCCCATTAGATAGCAATTACCAAGCGTAGGTAAGGCTATGTGGGGAAATGAGCACTTTCCATACATAGGGTAAAAACAGAAAGTTATGAAGACCTTTGGGAAGGCTAAGATGGGTCTATCAGAAAGCATATCCTTGGACCCAACTATCCACCTCATACAACTCCATCTTAAAGAAATTCACACATGTGCACAGAAATATATGAAAAAGATGTTTCCTTTGGCAGTGTAAATAGCAAGAGAAAAAGTTAAGGGAATAGTTGAATAATGGGATTTCCATAGTATTGCATCCTAATCAACCATTAAAGAAACGTAAAGACCTCAGGATTTTTGAGACTAAAGGAAAAACCAGAAAAAGGAAGGTGAACAATACAGATCTATGATTTTATGTAAAAATAGCATTGTTCTGTATATTCATATGGAAATGTATGGAAAGGCAGCTAGATGGATTTATGTCAAACTGTGGATGGTGGAATGTGACTGGAAGTGCTGGAGAAAAGGGCCTCTCTGCTCTTATACTTGTGTATTTAGTATAATGGTATAATGGGATGGTAGTCATTTATACTTTCATAATTAAAAAAAGAAAAATGGCAAACAGCTCTCAACAGGAAATGGAAATGGCCAATAAACATAAAAAGATGTTCCTCCTTACTAATAAAAAGACAAATTTCACCTACCAGAGTGGTAAAAACATTCAGGATTCAGGGTTGGTGGGAGTGGAGGCAAACAGGCACTCTACTGATGGGAGCTGCAAATTAGTACCATCTTTTTGGTGCTAGTTCTCAACACTTAAAATGTGCACATTCTCTGACCTGATAAATCTATTTCCTGCTATTTATCCTACAGAAATAATATCCACACAGGCAGCAAAATAGATGGATAAGGATGGTACCTATACCTTTATAATAAAAAATTGGAAAGAACTTCCTTTCCATCCATAAGGGGTTAAATAAACTACAGTATATTCATGCAATGGAGCAGTGTGCAGCCATAAAGAACAATGTCTACAACGAGGTGAGAGGGAGGGGAGGCAATTTTCAGTGCAGTACATGGAAAACAGGGATATGTACCTACGTCATATGGTTGCTGTGAGGACTAAGAGCTAATCCATGGTAAAGCGCTTCCAACAGTGCCCATGCGCAGCAACCTCAGTGTCAACTATTAACACATTTTGCTTAAATATGTATATTCCTAAGTCTGGAAGAATAGCAAACCAAGTAAGTATTACTTCTGAGGAAGAGTGTGAAGAGGAATGTCCTTTTTCCATTTAACATTTCTGTACTGACATTTAGAAATCAAGGTTGAACAGCCACCACTCACTACACCGTGAAAAGACAGATACCCCTGTTAAGTTCACAGGGGTAAATCACAAACTAGATTTGAGTTTTAGCTCTAATTGGCCACATGCAAGTCACACAATCTCCGAATCTTTCTTTCCTTGCCTACCAATCTAAGTGAGATAGGTATAGTGACTGATCTGAGGCCTGGTGTGCAGATTATCTCAATGCATACAACCCACCCTTCAATTTACTAAATGTGATACGCACATTGCTAAATCAAATTTGGGGGGTTTAACCTCCAAGAAAACCAAAAGAAACTTTAGCAGTAATGAGCAACTGCTCAGTAGCTACTGGGCAGTTATCAGCGGTCTGCGTGCCATGAACAATGACTGCTCTTTTACTAACCAAACAGATGGCACTGCTTGGCAATGGACAGCTCACCACTTCATCAGAGGCTGGGCAGCCCCCAGATTGCTAACTATGACTATCTGCGGAGGTATAAATTAATGTCTGGATGAAATAATAAATCACTGAAGAGTTACTTTAAATCAATTGGTCTAGGGACTTAGCCTAATAGAAGATGGTGATTACACAGACTACCATTTCTTTTTCCATATATCCTAATCCAGTCTTTTTGGGTCCAGCCCAGTTTCCCCACCGAGCCTTGCCTTAGCTTCAGAATCCCTTCTAAACAACGCACAGGTATCAGAGCTGACAAGATAAACTCGTATTTGCCACGTCTAACACCACTTTTTCTAAGCTCTGACATTATACCAAACATCTTTGGCATTTGTGACAAATGTACCACAGGGAAGCTTCTTTGTATACAGGAAAGATGTAAGATCTAAAAAAAGGGTGAAATTCTAGCTATTGAGAGGTTGCTCCCTTCTTACCTACTCTGATACAAGAACTCTGTCATTTCAGCAGAAGTAGTAAAAATATGCCACCTCAAAACCTACTTGGAAAGAAGCCAGTTATAAATAAATAAATCAACTCAAGATCGTTTTATCTTAGAGCGGAGGAGTTTATAGCTTTATTGGACATTGACTTGTTTCCTCTCAGCCACAAAGAGAAAAAGACCCAAACAAAAGTCCCTACATTTTCTTGTATAACTTAAAATACATTATATCATTACTACATATTTATACTTCAATAAATCTTAATCTATAAAGCACATTTCTTATAATTAATTGTTATCAGGAAATCTATAAACAAGCTCCATTCTGCCTCACTTTTCCACCAGCTGGCCTTGCATTTATTACTATGCTTTTTAACAGGCTCATGCAAATCTCACCTTCCATTTTCAAATTTGATCCAAGCACCAGATGTAACCAAAATCTCTGGAACTATGAAATCTTTTTATTCACATGGGTCATTTTCCACACAATTAATGCCCACTATAAAGAAGTCTTTCCTCATATTCTCTATTTTAACTTCCAGAGTTTTCCACTAAACAGTAAAACCACAGTACTTGGGATTCTCAGCCAAGGAGTATATAATCCTACTACTACAATGTATTACTTTTTATACATTTTTTAAAATGTGTTAAGACTTAAAATTAAAAAAAAAATAGTTCAATCAATTCTGATAGTTAATAAACTAGTTGTTAATAACCTATTATTTTTAAATAGAACAATCCATTCAACTTAACATGTAAGTACAACCTCAATGCTATTAGAGATTGATTAGTTTTTTTTAAAGACCCACAAACCTCCAAACTGTGTTAAAAGTTTCTTGGACTCACCTCTGAAGATTGCTGGAGAGCTGGCTAGCTCTATGAGCGGAGTCTTCTTTTCCCCCAAATACACACCCTGGTAAGAGAACTATGGCTCTGTGAATCTCAGAGATGACCTCCCCCAGGACTTCTCAGACAGAGGGAAGCAGCTAACCCACATGAAACAGCTTTAGACCAAATCCCCAATGATTTACAGTGGAAGAAATGTCTACCTACCTATGGTAGGGTTACAGTACCTAGCACAGTGCCTTGTCGGTAGAAAATGTTTAATAATAAATGCATGGCTGTTTTGTTAGCCTGGTGTGCAACCCTTTTGTACCAAAAGAATAAAACAGCAAACCTGATACTTGTTGCCCACCTGTCATGGATTTTTATGTCCTTAACCAAAAAAAGGCAAAATAATAAATTAGATCTTCAAGTCTCTTATTTCTAAAAGCCAAGACAGACCATTACCCTCCTGTTTACATTTGCCCTTCAACACTGCCGTTCACTACAAATTCTTCCCTAGTGTTAGAATGTCTACTCTCATAGTTTTACAAGTGTTTACTGTTCACTGTCCACTTTCTACTGGTAACACAGGAGACCATGATTCTCATTAGTGGGATGCCATCAAATTAGACAGGATAAGCGGTGTTTGAGTTTCCCTGCAGGCAGATAATTACATTGAGATAAATTCTTGATATACTTCAATTCTTGGATCAAAGTATTTGTCTTGCCCAATCTAGGTGTCCCATTCACTTTTTGATCTTTTATCACCATCACTTCTTATCTGAGTTTTAAGGCTCATTTTACTTTGAGGCTTTTGGTCATCCTTTATCTTCTATTTTCTGAAATGCATATTCAAATTAGGTAAAAGGAAGCAGAAGGGTAAATCTTTTAAAAATGGTTTCGGTTTTCAGATTTTGATTCCTATGTTGCCTTTTAATGTAGAAGGGAATGTATCCTTGCAAAGAACATTTTAATGATCAACAAAGAAATAATGTATGTCTAAAAAGGAAACTTTAAAGGGACAAAGGATCAGGTAGTTCATTATTTGGAAAAGTAATAATATAAATATCACAAGGAAGATTTAGGCATTAACACCTGAATTAAGTTGAAAATTTCAGTTTCTAGGCAGGTATGACATCATTTCTTTCAAGATAAAATAATGGTGGGTGAAGATTTTCTACATTTCCCAGTGGATTTTCTACAGTCTATATAGGGAAATAAAACTATTATTTATCATTTCATGTTTTTAATTTTGTCTTCATTTCTGAAGAAAAAGACCTGAGTGCTGATTTTTTTTTGTAATTTCTTATACTTTCACAACATTCAGAAGTTTTTCTGCATTGTGTCTTCGCTGATGTCTAAAAAGATTTGAGCTTTGACTATAAGATTTCCCACACTGAACGCATTCATAAGGTTTCTCCCCAGTATGGATTCTCTGATGATTAATGAGCCCAGAATTCTGGCTAAAGGCTTTTCCACATTCAAGACATTTGTAAGGTTTTTCTCCAGTATGGACTCTCTGATGCTGCACAAGGATAGAACTTCTGCTGAATGCTTTCCCGCATTCAACACATCCATAGGGTTTCTCCCCACTGTGGATTCTTTGATGAAGAATGAGGGCTGAACCCTGACTGAAGTGTTTTCCACATTCATCACATATATGCTGTTTCTTTCGAGAGGGATTTCTCTTTCTTTCAAATCTGCCCTTGGGGAAACAGGCTTCTCCGTACTTAAAAATTTGAGGAACACCTATATTGAGAGTGCCAGGAACTTCATGAGATTCTGCTGCTGAAGGAATCTCCTGCTTTGGAGCTAGCGCTCCATTTTCAGTCCTATCTTCATCGTCTGAAATAAAGAAAAAATGTTATTATCACTCGTTTTCTATTCTGGAAGGAGACAGACCTAAAGAAAAATTTAGTAAAACTGAACTAAAAGTAAAGAGCCTGCATATATCTACAAAGAGCACTCTGAAAACTGGTGGTAAGGGGGCCTACTCCAAAAAAAAAAAAAAAGGGGAAACAATCGATTAAGAGGCTAAGGGAGGTAATGGCATGCTAACATAATGAGGAATTAAAAGGTTATTACCTGAATAAAAGTGGTAACATAAGCACATGGGCTATTCAGTACTAGTCAGAAAACAATGGGCAGAATGATGGCAAATTCTAAGACTGTCAGACAAAGTGATGCAAGCTAGGTCTGGTTGAAATGTCATAAGAAATATAAAACCGGCCATCAGGAGGTCATTACAATATTCTTTTGTTCTGAGGAAGGGAGAAATTACATCAGATTATTACGGTGTAAATAACAAGCAATGACTATTTCTGAAATGAGCAAGACCAGGCAGATTACAGCCAACACTACATTAAAAGCAGAACCCAGAAGATGTCCTAATAAGAAACTGAAGATAAGCTGGGGGTATCCTGTTAACTCAGGACATAACACGTATATTCAACAGGTTCTTGCAAAGTGACAGTTTTCCTGTAAATAAAGGTTGCCCTACTTGGTATTTGCCATGGTACTTAGAGTTATTATTTCTAAGCCTCAGTTAAATGAGTCCAGTGAAACAAAAAACTGAATTAACTACCAACATTTGTACCCTTTAACTCCCGCAAGAAGCAGTATGAGCAAGTCTCATGTCAGACTTTCCTGAAACTTCAAGCCTTGAAGAGTGCAGTTAGAGGGTGAGCAGCAGCAATCAGAAAAGTGGTAAACAGTGAGCAAGTCTATAATGATTACAAAAGGGATAAAGTCAAGAGAGAAGACTAACAACAAGAGACTGAAGGGTGCAGTGGATCAGGGAGGCGTGGAGACATGAAAAACAGATAAACAAGTGTTAAAGTTATGTGGGGACAAATGGCACAGAACAAAAGAAGTTCCCCAGTGTGGCAGAGACCAGACCCCTGAAATGAGGCCATTTACAAATACGGGACAACTATTCTAAAATTCAGTCAGGGGAGAAATTTTCTGCCCAAGAAAATATCACCTCCAATGACCAAGGACAGTGGTTCTCCAACTTTATTCCAGAGAAGACTGTTTCACAAAACATGTAAAACTACGGGCTCTCAGCAGACGTCAGCCTCACCCCGCCAGTTCTGGTCACCTAGCACTGTCCTCTCAGACGGGAAGAAAACGTGATGAGACCCCATCTGTGGCACATACCAGCGTTATTTACAACTACCTCATTGAAAGATTCTCAAAGCAGTCTCAAATAAATAGGAACACAAACCCAGCAGGCTTAGGAATATACTGGGTTGTATCAAAGTACACTAAGTCTATCGTGTCGATTTCCAATATACTGGGAAAGACTAGTTTAAATGACTTATTATAATCATGAGTTTTTTATTTTTCTGTGCTTAAAGCATATTTTAGCTACAGAGCCTATTTTTGCATAAATACCTGGAAAATGTTAAGAGTTTTATCCAAGGATCATTTCTACAAAAGATGCTTCTTAGGAAAAAAAGGCTCTAAGTAGGATGTTGAAGAAAAAACAAAAATAATCAAAAATTTAGAAAGACTTCAGTGGTCAGCAACAAAAAGAATGGATTTGAAGAGGCTTCAGGTAAGCCTATAATGCCATGAAGATTAGACAGGAGACTGAAAGGATATGAAACAGATGACAGAGAATACTGCATGCAAAATAAGGGACTTAGAGGCGCCTGGGTGGCTCAGTTGGTTAAGTGGTTAAGTGTCTGCCTTCGGCTGAGATCGTGATCCCAGGGTCCTGGGATGAAGCCCTGCGTCTGGCTCCTGGCTCAGTGGGGAGCCTGCTTCTCCCTCTCCTCTCCACCCGTGATCTCTGTCACACACTCTCTCTCTCCAAAAAATAAATAAAATCTTAATAAGTAAATAAATAAATAAAAAAGGGACCTAATCTACAGGTGGGTGCTGGCTCAACGTAAGGCAAATGTCAGCCTGAAATGGGCAGGTCTTCAAGAGGTAAAGGGAAGAAAAGGCTGTTGATGTTAATGCCTAAGAATTAAAAAACTGCGGTGTGCAAACCATTGTAAGAATCAAGATCCTATAGTGTGTCTATGTCTACAAAACCAGGTTAAGGTGATTATTCCCTATCCCCTAGTGGGAACAAGCAAGGAGTTCTGGACAAAAAGCCCACACTCCCCGTATCCCTCTAGCCCACTTGGAGTTTTGGTCCTCACCACAATGCCTTAGGGAATGGAGCTCCCAGGATGCCCACTTGAGCTGGTTCTCCACAGCGTCAAGCTCAGAATTTGGTAATCCCTGAGCTTCATCTTGAGAAACTATTTCCTCTACCAGAACTTCCCGTTTTCGTCGACGGAGAGAAACCTGGAAAAAATGAAGTTTGGCTCAGGTGAGAAGAAATCTTACAAGATTCAGAACTAAACGCAAGAGAAACCATAACGACACACATACTGCAGGGCCCTGTATGACAAAGCATGGTTAGAGGGGAACAGTCGGGGGGTGGGCAGGGTGGGGATAAACATTATTTTTAATCTGAGCAGAATTAACTAAGGAGCTTTGCCTACTGCTATGCCAGTGCCTCTGACCCAGGAGAGTGACACGAGCAGACTCACCGGCTGTCCTGGGTCATCGAGCTCACTCTCTAAATCCTCCAGCACTGTCACGGCCTCCTCTCCATTCTCTGGATGATGCTCTCGAACCCAGGTCTGCAGTTCCTTGGGTAGGATGGCAACAAACTGCTCCAGCACTACCAGCTCCAAAATTTGTTCTTTCGTGTGTGTCTCTGGCCTGAGCCATAGACGGCAAAGTTCTCGAAGCTGGCTCACAGCTTCACGGGGCCCAGGGGAATCCTGGTATCCAAACTGCCTGAATCGCTGTCGGAAAACCTCTGGATCAGGAAGATGGCTCCAGGGGATGCTTGATCCCTCTTCACCATCAGGATCCTCCTCCAACTTCACTCTCAGAATTTTTTCCTCTTCATCTGGAGTTGGGATTATAAGTATTGAATCTTCTTCCACGGACTGTGCAGACATCCTGATTTATAATACTTAAAGAAAAGTCAATCAAGGCAGGATACAGGCCTCAGGGAAATACCCTGTTTTCTTCACAGGCACTCCTGAGGGAAAAGAAATTAAAACAAACAAACATAAATAACCAAATATCCTAAGAATCTGAACATATACGGATAAGGAAGTAAAAGATACTTGTTTTTTTTTTTTTAAACCAGATTAAAAATTCCAATCAATAACCTACAGAAGCTGGCAAACTACAGCTCACAGCCAAATCTGACTTGCTACCGATTTTTGTACAACGCGTACTGAGAGTTTTCATTATTACATGGTTGCAAAAAACCATAAGAATACTTCATGACATGTGAAAGTGATAAATTAAAACGTTTGAGTCCATAAATAATTTTATTTGTCCACGGTTCATGCTACAATGGCAGAGTTGAGTAGTTTCAACAGACACAATAGTCTTAAAAACCTAATATTTACCATCCAGCCCTCTAGAAAAAAACTGGCCAATATGTGACCTGCTAAGTCAACAAACCTTATTTCAATAATCAAAAGAGTCCAAGTAGGAACCTGTCCAACTCAGTGTTTTTTTAAATGCGTTTGACCCTGGAACACATTACTTGCAACTCAAGACTTGTGGTCCCTGACCCATGCAGTTCCATTCAAAGCAGGGACTGCTTTTCTGTTACTGTTTAAAAATTATTTAACAAAATGCTTTTAGGGGTTATGTTTTTTAAGGAGTTAAGAAAGATCTTTTAAATGTTCAAGAACTCCCTGGGCTTAAAATATGTGTGAAAAAATATCCACTCGCTCAGTAACAGATTAATACTGAAAAGAAAACTAACCACTAGGTGCCATGAAATGCAAATACTATTCAGTCACCCAGACACTGTAACTACATTTAAATCCATAATGACCCGCACCGATCACCGCAAATTCAATGAAAAGAGGGGACTAGTGTAACACCATAACTTCTTGAATCGGCCGGCCCAGATTCATCATCTCACACTGGATGACTCACAGCTTTCCCAGCTTCTACCTTCAGAGAAACCCTGTGCTGCGATTTCTGAACCTTTCCTTGTATTTGCACAGTCATGCCCATGCCATCATTTCCAACACATACTAGGAATGAGCCACGCAGCTACTCCGTGTATCTATTTAGGGCCCAGAATCTGAAAACCAAAGATTTCACAAAACCTCCTGTAATCCTAACAAGGTTCGTTAACAGAATAAACCTTATCAGAGAAGGAATGCAGACAGGTTTAATTACTCTGGAGTGTGGCGGCCTTTTAAATAGGGTTTAGCCAACAGATTCGTTGGTTCCTATTCCAGGACCCTACCTTATCAAAGCCTCTATCATTCTACAGGAAAGAAATCTCTCTCCCTTTTAAGTTCTCTTACGGCAGCCTGCTCCAGGCCCGCGGTCGCTACAGTGTTTGGGAGGGGAGCCGCGTTCCAGGTGATCTCGCCTCACTTCCGCGGAGTTCCACTGCAAATCCCGCTCCCGCCCTGGCGTCCACCAGCTCTTCTTCCCCTTATTCCCGCCGGCGGATTTCAGATGACCAAAGACCACACTGCCCCAACAGCGTCGGGGCGACGGCACTTCCGTCCGCGTCCAGCGGAACTACAAGCCCCGGCAGCCCCCGCGCAAGGCCCGCCCTCTCCCACCTCCGCCCAAAACGAGTCCCAGAACCCTCCGCGAGGCACCAGGCCTTGAAATAGAACAAAACCGGCCGATGGGGGAGGGGGAGAACCGAGGGTCGCGGAAGGCACAGGAGATGGGGGATTCTCCGATGGTGCTGAAAGTCCAATCTGGCTTTCCTTCTACAGCTATCCGCCCCCCAACTGCTGGACCCGGCGACCGCGGCCTGTCCTCCGCGCTTCCAGAGAAGCCGAGGAAGGTCCCCGCCAAGCTTCTTCGCTGACTCTTGCCAAGAGGTCCGCAGCCTCTTAGCCCAGCATCCCCCTCACCCCCTTCCCCCCATGCTCGCGCAAACCTCCAACTCAGGATCCGCAGCAGCTTCGCTGTCCAAAGCAGACGCAGAAACGCCGCTCACAAGCCGTTTCCCAGAAGCCCCCGGCGCGGACTGCTTCCGGTCTGCGGGTCCCTGGAGGCGGGGAGAGGCGAAGCCCCGCGTTGCCAGGGAGATGCGCTCCGGGCGGGGGAGGGGCGGCACGACGACAATGACCGCTTTGAGGCTGCGCTTGGCGTCGCGCCTCTCTCCTCGGATAGCCGGGAGTTCTGTGTTCCGCTTAAGAGAAGAGAAGAGAAAGAGAGAATTCTGCCATTAAGATCGTCTTTACGGTTTCACAAGCCGTCTCACAGGCGGTATTATCTCATACGAAGCTCACAGTAACCCTCTGAAAGAAGTAATAAAAGCGAGTATTTATGAGTGCTTACTACATTGTACCAGCTACCTATATTATCGTTTTTACAGCAGATCTGTGATGCCAAGAACTTTTCTTGTCCCCATTTCACAGCCGAGATAGATAACTGAGGCACAAGTAAATAACTTGCCTAAAGCTCATAACTAGTAAGGGGGGGGGACAAAATTTGAAACCAAAGCATGACTCCAACCTTTGGCTCCCACACATGTTACGCAGCTTAATTTTGACCAAATTATCTGTCAGGCAAGCAAGATGAGACTCTTAAGAGCTTTGACAGTGATCTCAGTGAATTCGCAGAGTGCATGGTCATCTTCTGACTTCAGACTTGACATTTTATACCACAAAACAGCTGCTGACGTTTTCATTTGAAAAGCAAGCCAGCCCACTTCATTCCCCTATTTATAGGCCTTCAAAGGATCCCTACCGCCTTAAGTGTGATATAAAAACTCCTTACACTGGTCTGCAAGGGTCCCTGTGGTCTGTTCCCTGCCTCCCGACTCTGACTTCAGCTCTTAGGCTCCTTGGGACCCTGTATTCTTAGCCTGGAAGTCTCCCCACCCTTCCTACCAGAGTAGAGTGATCTCATTTATTCATTTCCCCATTCTTTACTTTTTTTTTTCTTTTCTTTTCTTTTTTTTTTTTTTTTGGTATGTAAGTCCCATAAGGTCAAGGACCTTGTTTGTTTTGTACACCACAGTATCCCCACCTAGTTCTAGGATGCTAACTGCCTGGTACATAGAGAACTCAATAAATATTTGTTAAATAAATGAATTGTGGCTTGCCACACTGCCCCTTTTGCTAGGTCACATGTCAGGCATCAGGAACCGCACAAAAGAGCCCTGTTGTTTAAGGTCTGTGTAAGAAGTGCAGTTCCAGCCTTCCAGAAACATTTCAGGATCGTCAGGCTTCAGCTTTCTGCTTCATTCAGGGCTTCATAAAGTGCCCTCAGCCTCTGCTGGATTCATGAATGAGAGATAGTAAGCAAGCTGCTGATGGTATAGCACTAATTTACTACCTGACAGGAACTTTGTCTCCCCAGAACTCCTGCTAACTGATGCCTCTTCTCTCTTTCCTCATTTAGGAGGCTACAAAATCCTGCCACTTCACTCTCCTACTTGGCTATTGCCACCAAACTGCTTGGCTGCTCTTCCCAGCTTTTCACTCTTTAGTGACCCTAAAGGCTAGCTCAAGGCATTCTTGTTTTATTTCGTTTTGCTTTAAGAATTTTTACATCTAATTAAAGTTAGAAAAGAAAATAGATAAACAGTGCCAAACAGAAATACTTGGGGTCATTGAAAGTGTTGCAAAATGTTATGAAACTCTTTGCCTGGGATTCATTTTGTTATTCCTAATTCTGAGAGAGTAAATGGAAACCGTAATGAGGTTTCCTTCTTTAATTTATTCTTTTGAGGGCAGGGACCCACAACACCCACTTTGAAACACCATCCTTCTAAGCCCCATTATGTGGGCTCTTTCTTGAATGGGAGCCCCTGTTGCCATCTTAAAGATACAGTCAAGATAGAGCATTATGTTCCTCTGAGCAACCTGAGTAAGGCATAGCTCCATACCAGCTGCACATACCTACATAGGTCATATAGGTGAGGCTTGAACTGCAGCTGATTTGAGTCTTGGCAGAACAACCTTGCGATCCTCCCAGAAGATGAGAGCATGAGAGGCTTCTGAGGAGCTGCAATAAGGCCGTTTGCCGCTCACAACCCTGTCTTCCAAGGACGATGTCCTGAGACAGTTCTTCATTGCTTGCTGGTTTGTGATGTGGGTGTCGGCCTCACCTGCCTGGCCTACAGCTACTGACTATTAAAAGGCTCAGATACAGCATGGCATTAGCCCCTTAGCAACAAAGCATTCCACATCTCAAACTGAAGTCGTCTGACTCCTTCTGTTTTGGTGTTATCCTTTTGATGTGAGACGATCCTTCATGGGGAACTGGCACCTTTTGGCAATTTTTGGCTTCACTGTCTACGTAAGTACTGATCTGTCCCAATTTTAAAAAGCCTCATTGTTTCTTTACCAGCTAAATCCTTCAACCTTGCTTTTAAAGCATCTCACTTATTAATTAATGTTAAAAAACAAAAACCAGGTAAATACTACCTGGATTCCAGAGACCTAGACGTGACTATAGTGAAGTCATGATTCCTTCTTTTAATATTACTGTCTTGTTTAGGAGATGAACAAAAAGACACAAGTATTTATAAGGCAGTAGAGAAGTACTCCAGTAAAAGAAGAACACAATACACTCAGGGGAGGGACACCTACATGAGGGAGTGTGCTGAAGGGGAAGAGAGGCACCCAAAGAGAGAGGAAGCAAAGTAGGAAAAAATTTCACAGTGGAAGGAAAGCACAGCCCTCAGACCTGTGAAATCTTTTTTTTTTTTTTAAAGATTTTATTTATTTATTTGACAGAGAGAGATCACAAGCAGGCAGAGAGAGAGGAGGAAGCAGGCTCCCTGCTGAGCAGAGAGCCTGATGCGGGCCTCGATCCCAGGACCCTGAGATCATGACCTGAGCCGAAGGCAGCGGCTTAACCCACTGAGCCACCCAGGCGCCCAGACCTGTGAAATCTTAACCAGATTTCATTCAAGAATAATCACAATCTTTTCTAGGCTTTTCTATAACAATTACTTTGAAGATCTCAGTTCTCCCCCCCAGTTGAGAAGTATTTCCCTCTGGGTATTTAAAGTACATTGGTTAAATATTCCATTTTAGCCAATAAGTGCACTGTACCAGGAGTCTTGATTGCAAGTAGCTAAATGTGGTAGACATTGTTAACTCCCTACATAAAACACTGTCCAGGCGCCTGGGTGGCTCAGTCAGCTAAGCGTCAACCCTTGATTTCAGCTCAGGTCATGATCTCAGGTCCTGGGATGGAGCCCTTCTCTGGCTGCTGGCTCTGCAGGAAGTCTGCTTGTTTCCCTCCTCCTCTATGCCTCCCCCTACTTGCAGGTGTGCATGTTCATTCATTTTCTCTCAAATAAATAAATCAGTCTTAAAAGAAAAAAAAGTACTCCCCATTACTTCTAATATAGTCCCGACTTTTTGGTTGGAGGGGGTTGGGCAACACTGTGCTCAGCCGTAGAGAGTAAGCTGTGATCGAACTAAGCCCTCCATGACCATTCCGTTTCTCTTTGCCATATACTCACTTTGCCTCTCTGGCAGCTAGGAATGGGCACATGATTCAGTTCTGGTCAATGAGATGTAAGAGGAAGTAGTTTGTGTCCCTCAAGAAATTTCTCTATTTCATGTAAGTTGTCAAATTTATTAGCATAAAGTTGTTCATATTTGTTCCTTAATATCCTTTTTATGTCTGTTGTATCAGTAGTGATGTCTCTTCTTTCATTCCTAAAATTGGTAGTTTTTGGTTTGCTTTTTTTTTTTTTGCCAGTTTGCTACTAATTCATCAATTTTACTATTTTTTTGAAGAATCAACTTTTTTGGGCTTTATTTGCTCAATTATTTGTCTATTTCATGGAGTTCTACTTCTTTTAAATCAATATACAGTAAAATTGGTGCTTGTTTTTGGCATATAGCTTTATGAATTTTAATACATGATTTGTGAAACTACCACCAAAATCATGCAGAATAGTTCCATAATTCCATAAAACTTCCACAGGGTGTACTTACAACTTCTCTGCATCCCTAACCCGTAGCAACAACTAATTTATTACCCATGAAAATAGTTTTGGCAGGGTGCCTGGGTGGCTCAGTGGGTTAAAGCCTCTGCCTTCATCGTGGGTCATGATCCCATGGTCCTGGGATGGATCCCCACAATGGTCTCTCTGCTCAGCAGGGAGCCTGCTTCCCCCTCTCTGTCTGCCTCTCTGCCTACTTGTGATCTCCATCATATAGATAAACAAAATCTAAAAAAAAAAAAAAGAATTAAAAAAATAGCTTTGGCTTTTCCAGAGTATTATATAAATGGAATCATAAAGTATGTAAGCTTGTACATATCTTTCATTCAGCATAATGCCTTTGAGACTCATCCACGTTATTGCATGTCTCCATAGGTCATTTTATTTTATTTTAAAGATATTATTTATTTACTTGACAGACAGAGATCACAAGGAGGCCGAGAGGCAGGTAGAGAGTGGGTTGGGGGAGCAGGCTCCCTGCTAAGCAGAGAGCCCAACGCGGGGCTCGATCCCAGGACTCTGGGATCATGACCTGAGCTGAAGGCAGAGGCTTTAACCCACTGAGCCACCCAGGCACCCCAGTTCATTTCATTTTATTGTTGAGTAGTATTTTACTGCAGCTCTCATAGTTTGTTTATCCATTCAACCATTGAAGGACTTTTGGGTTGTTTCTGGATTTGGGCAATTATGAATAGAACTACTGTAAATACTCATGGACAGGCTTTGGGTGAACATAAGTTTTGGTCTCTCTAGAGTAAATATCTGGAAGAGGGAATGCTGAGTATAGTATTATACTGCTGAATGTATTGCTGAATATAGTATTATGGGCTGAATGTTTGTGCCCCCCCCCCCAAACTGACATGTTGAAACCCTAACTCCCAACGTGTAGGTATTTGAAGATGGACCCTTTGGGAAGTAATTAGGTTTATATGAGGTTATGAAGGTGGGGACTAGTGCACTTATAAGAAGAGGTGGAGAGAGCTTTACTTCCTCTCTCTCCTCTCCACATAAGGACACAGTGAAAGGTGGTCATCTGCAGGCTGGGAAGAGAGCCCTCACCAGAGAACCAAATAAGCTGGCCTCTTGATCTTGGACTTCCCAACCAAAATAAATTCCTGTTATTTAAGCCACCCAGTCTACGGTATTTTGTTATAGCAGTTGGAGCTGACTGATACGTATGATTTTTTATTTTAGTTTAGATAAAATGAAACATTGAGTCAGAATCAATAATATATGGCACATAAAATATGAATTTGGAAAGTTAGCATAAAAATTACATATGTAATTTTATATGCAATTACATATGTAATTTTACATATGTAATGTATTTTTTATATATGGCTTTTTTCCCTTCTCTAGAAAATCTGCCTAGAGAATAATATTGGTGAACAATACGTAAAATGTGCAACTGGAGGGGCACCTGGGTGGCTCAGTGGGTTAAAGCCTCTGCCTTCAGTTCAGGTCAAGATCCCAGGGTCCTGGAATCGAGCCCCGCATCAGGCTCTCTGCTCAGTGGGGAGCCTGCTTCCTCCTCTCTCTCTCTGCCTGCCTCTCTGCCTACTTGTGATCTGTCAAATAAATAAATAAAAATCTTTAAAAAAATGTGCAACTGGAAATATGTTGGTAGCTATGTTTAAGCATTGTAATGAAGTCCACAGTGAAAGGAAAGTCTATGTCTCTTCCTTTCTCTTTCACACACACACACAGTGAGACACATACACACTATACGCTATATGCTTGCTTTTATAGGAAACTGCCAAAGTGTTTTCCAGAATGGCTGTCCCATTTTACATTACTACCAGCAACGTATGAGTGTTCCAGATGCTCCGCAATCACCAACACTTGCTGTTCTCTTTTGTTGTTGTTTAGCCATTCTAATACGTGTATGGCCATATCTCATCATGGTTTTCATTTGCATCTCCCTAAAGATTAATAATGTTGAGCAACTTCTCATTTGCTTATTTGCCATCCACAAATACTCTTCTGTGAAGTGTCTGTTCAAGTACCTCCAGACCCCCATGTCACCTCATTTAAAAAAATTTTTTTTGCTGCTAACTTTTTTAAGTACTATGCATATTCCAGATACAAATCTCTTATCTTGTCATTTGCAATTACTTCTCCCAGTCTGTAGCTTGAATTTTATTTCTAATAGTGTGTTTCACAGAGAAAAATGTTTGATTTTGACAAACTTCAATTCATCCATTTTTTATTTTAGAAGTAGTGCTTTTGGTGTCATAGCTCAGAATACATAACACCACTACATGAAGATTCCCTCATGTTTTCTTCTAAAATTTTTATATTTTTATATTGAATATTAATATATGATTTTTTTTGCATTAACTTTAGTAAAACGTGTCAATTATAAGTTGAGGATTTGTGTGAGGGGGAGGGTTTGCATACCGGTGTCCAGTTCTGTTTGACAAGAAGTTTCTTTTGTTTCCATTAAATTACCTTTTCATCGTTTTTTAAAAGATTTTATTTCTTTATTTGAGAGAAAGAGTAAATGGGAAGGAGAGAGAGCAAAAGGGAGAAGAGGCAGAGGGAGAAGCAGACTTCCCACTGAGCAGTATGCTTGATACAGGGCTCGATCCCAGGACTCAGTCCTGTGACTCCAGGATCATGACCTGAGTCAAGGGCAGATGCTTAACTGACTGAGCCACCCTGGCACCCTGTCTTCTCATCTTTATGAAAGATCAACTAACCATATTTCTATGAGTCTGTTTCCATACTCTCTAGCCTGTTATTCTGATCTATGTGTCTCTTTGATAATACCATACTCTTGATTACTATAGCTTTACTAACAGTTAAAAATCTGGTAGTGTGCATCATCCAACTTTGTTTTACTTTTTCAAAATTATTTCAAATATTTAATTCATTTAGTGCTCCATGCAACTCTTCCAATTAGTTGCCTGTATCTACAAAAATATTGTACTAGAATTTCTATCAGAATTGCATTAAATCTATTGATCAATTTAAGGACAATTGGCATGTTAATTATATTGAGTCTACCAATCCATTAATACACTGTATCTTGCCATTCATTTTGATCTTTGATTTTTAAAATTTAAAAAACTTTTATTTTTAGGGGCACCTGGGTGGCTCAGTCATTAGGCGTTTATTTTCAGCTCAGATCATGATTCCAGCATCCTAGGATTGAGCCCCACATCAGGCTCCCTGCTCAGTGGAAAGCCTGCTTCTCTGTCTCCCACTCCCCCTGCTTGTGTTCCCTCTCTCACTGTGTCTGTCTCTGTCAAATAAATAAATAAAAAATAAAAAAAATTTTTAAATCCTATTTTAATTGAAGTATGGTTGACATACAATATTATATCAGTTTCAGGTGATTAACATTGTGATTAAACAATTACATAAATTATGAAATGCTCACTTTGATAAGTGTAGTTACCATCTGGTGTCATACAAAGTTATTATGATAGTATTGACTATATTTCCAATGCTTGATTTTCTTTGATTTTATTCATTATTGATTTTATTCATTAGCACTTTGTAGAATTCAGTGTACAAATCCTGCCCATATTTTGTTCAATTTATTCCTGAGTGTAACTGGTTTTTTGAGCTATTTAAAACGATATATTAAAATATATAGTTGTACATTGCCAATACTTAAAATATACAGCTTACCTTTGAACATATGTGTTTGAACTGTGTGGATCTGCTTATATGGATATATATATATATACAGTGCTGTACAGCAAATGTACTTTCTCTTCCCTATGATTTTTTAATACCTTTTTTCCCCCTCTAGCTTACTTGATCATAATACAGTATAGAATACATATACAAAATATGTGTTCATTTACTATATTATAGGTAATGCTTCTGTAGGCTATTAATAGGCTATTAATGTAGGCTATTAATAGTTAAGTTTTGGGGAAGTCAAAAACTCTACATGGATTTTGACTGTGCAGAAGGTTTGGTGCTCCTAATGCCACATTGTTCAAGGTTCAACTGCAATTGGTTTTTGTATATTGACTTTTATCCTACAACCTTGACAAATTCCTGTATTAATCAGTGTTCTCCAGAGAAATGGAAACAAAGGATATACAACATATATAAAAGAGATTTCTTTAGGAAATTGGTTCATGCAGTTATGGAGGCTGAGAAGTCCCATAGTCTGCTGTCTGCAAACTGGAGAACCAGGAAAGCTGATGATATAATTCAGTCTGGTTGCTCGTCTAGAGACGGGAAGAAGGATATTTCAACTAAAGCAAAGAGAGCGAAATTGCTCGCCCTTTGCCTTTTAGTTTGGTCCAGGCTCTCAATGGACTGGGTGATACCCACTCATATTGGTGAGGATGAACTTCTTTCTTCTGTCTACTGATATAAATGCTAATCTCTTCTGGAGATATCTTTACAGACATACCCAGAAATAATGGTTTATCAGTTATCTGTGCATCCCTTAACCCAGTCAAGTTGACACATAAACTAACCATCACAACTCTATTAGAGGCTTTTTATAGATCGAGTGGAATTTTCTATATGGATAATCATGTTATCTACAAAAAGGGTAAGTTTATTTCTTTCCAATTTTAGTATATGTGCTGCCAAAGTGAACACAGGGAAAGTTTATTTCTTAATTTCCAAACTATATTACTTTACTTTTTCTTGCTTTATTGCACTGGCTAGGACTTCCAATACAATGTTGAGTAGGAATGGAAAGACTGGATATAATTTCTTTGTTGCCAGTCATCAGGGGGAAGGGATTCAGTCTTTCATAACTGAGTGTGATATTGACTCTAGGATTTTTGTTTTATTTTGTTTTTTAAAGATTTTACTTATTTATTTGACAGAGAGATCACAAGTGGGCAGAGAGGCAGGCAGAGAGAGAGGGGGAAGCAGACTCCCCACTGAGCAGAGAGCCCAATGCGGGACTCAATCCCTAGGACCCTGAGATCATGACCTGAGCTGAAGGCAGAGGCTTAACCCCTGAGCCACCCAGGTGCCCCTGTTTTGTATAAGACTTTATTTTTTTTAAAGCAATTTTAGGTTTACAACATTGAGAGGGAGGTTGTGAGATTTCCCATATGCCTTCAGCCCCCACACATGCATAGCCTTCCCCATTATCAGTATCACTTACCAGAACGGTAAATAACTTTACTAAGGATGAACCTATATGGACACATCATAATCACCCCAAATCCATGGTCTACCTTAGAGTTCATATTTAATAGTATACATTCTATTATGTCCATTATTATGGATATAACACATCCATTATTATGATATCAATCAGAGGTTTTTTTTTTTTTAAGATTTTATTTATTTTAGAAAGGAAGAGCACAGAGGGAGAATGAGAGGGAGAAGCAAACTCCCTGCTCAGCAGAGGCCGATTGTGGGACTCAATACCAGAACCCCGAGATCATGACCTCAACAGAAGGCAGGCTTAACTCACTGAGCCACCCAGACACCCTCATACAGAATATTTTAACTCCTCTAAAAAAACCTCTGTGCTTTGCCTGTCTCATCCCCCTCACCCCCAGGCAACTACTTACCTTTTTGTTTTCATAGTTTCCAGGAAGTTCACTATATAGCAGAATCATACAGGATGAAGTATTTACAGATTGACTTCTTTCACTTGGTACCATGCTCATACAGTTTCCCCGTTATCTCTTCATGGCTTAATAGCTCAATTCTCTTTAGGACTGAATAATACACAGTTGTCTGTATGTACCACAGTTTATGCATCCTTTCACCTACTGAAGGACATCTCGGTTGCTTGCAAGTTTTGGCAATTATGAATAAAGCTGCTATAAACATCTGTGTACAAGTTTTTGTGTGATTGTACATTTTCATCTCCTTTGGGTAAATACAAAGGAGTGTGATTGCCGAATCATAAGGTGAGAGTATGTTTGGTTTTGTAAGAAACTGCCAAAAGGTCTCTCCCAAAGTGTCCCTGCCATTTTGCATTCCCAGCGGCAATGAATGAGTTCCTGTTGTTCTGTATCTTCGCCAGCATTTGGTGTTTTTTTTTTTTTTTTAAAGATTTTATTTATTTATTTGACAGAGAGAGGTCACAAGTAGGCAGAGAGGCAGGCAAAGAGAGAGAAAGGGAAGCAGGCCCCCTGCTGAGCAGAGAGCCCAATGCGGGACTCGATCCCAGGACCCTGAGAACATGACCTGAGCCGTAGGCAGCGGCTTAACCCACTGAGCCACCCAGGTGCCCAGCATTTGATGTTCTTAACGTTTCACATTTTGGCCCTTCTAACTGGTGTGTGGTAAACTCTCGGTTTTTAACAGATGCACTTTATCAGTCTGGGGAAGTTTCCCTTTATTTGTAACATAAATGGATGATTAATCTTGCCAAATATTTTTTTCTGCATCAATTTATATGACCATGTGGTTTTTCCTTTTGTTTTTTTTTTTTTTTTAAGATTTTATTTATTTATTTGGCAGAGAGAGATTACAAGTAGGCAGAGAGGCAGGCAGAGAGAGAGAGGAGGAAGCAGGCTCCCCGCTGAGCAGAGAGCCCGATGCGGGACTCGATCCCAGGACCCTGAGATCATGACCTGAGCCGAAGGCAGCGGCTTAACCCACTGAGCCACCCAGGCGCCCCTGGTTTTTCCTTTTGAAACTGCTACCGGGTTAACCTTATAGCCGTGGGGTAAACCCCACTTGGTTCAGGTGTTTGTTCTTTTGATACATTGCGGAATTCAATTTGGTAATATTTTTTGAAGACTTTTGTGCCTATGTTTATTAAGAATTTTTTTTCAATCTGTTATTCCCAGTTTTGTTTAAATTGGGTAATTTTTGTTGATCTGTATAAGTGACTATTTCATCCGTCATTTGCTTTCTTCCACTGAGCTCATCCAGTGACTATTTTACTTTGATTGTTGTATTTTTCAGCTCTAAAATTTCCATTTGTGTCTTCTCTTTTATCTTTGATTTCTTTCCTGATGTTTCCATTTTCCATTCATTTACCCGTACTTCTTAGACTTGGTTATAATACCTGATTTAACGTCTTTTTCTGACCGTTCTAAGGTGTGTCATTTAGGCCGTGGTAAAATTTGATTTTCTTTTTCCTTGTAAATTGAGATATTCCTGGTTCTTCCTATGCCCAATAATTTTGCATTGATCCTGCACGTTTTGATAGTATGTTATCAGATTCTGGATATCATTGTAAATCCTAAGCAGAAAGATGATTTGTTTGTTTTAGTAGGCAGTTGCCCCAGATAGGGTCCAGCCACAAGTTCTATGTGGGCTGTGGTTCCAAAGTCAGCTCAGTTTTCAAACATTTCCAGTCCTTTGTGCCTGCCACCTGGTGGCCAGTCTGGATCTGGGGAAGTAGTCTACTCTGGAGCTCAGTGCTCAGAGACTGTGCTCTGCAATTCGAGGTCACATCCTCGCATGCGCACTTCAGAGGTGAGCAGAGGTGTTCAGACATTACTTTTAGGGATTACACCTCATCTCTCTATTCTTTGCAATAAACTCAACATTTTCTGGCTCCCCGAGACCTCTGTTAGTAGTCTTCCAGCTAGAAAGATCAGGTTATCGTTTCCTTGCTCTGCTGTTGTCTTCTCTCAACTACGTCTGCTTTCTGGTCAGTCAGTGATAGAACACAAAATAAAAGCCACAGGGACTGGCACCATACTCTTGGAATAATAGCTCCTCTGATCAGAGCTAAAGGTTCCCCTCCCTCTGAGTTTAAGGTGACTTCCCTAGGACCTCTTGCCATTGCTGTGTTGCTGCTGCCATGGTCATAGTATTGCCTGCAGGCTGCGATAGGAGAGAAGTCAAATGAAGAAAAAAAGATATGGGGTTGGGGCGCCGGGGTGGCTCAGTTAAGCGTTTGACTTTTGATTTTGGCTAAGGGGGTAATCTCAGGGTTGTGAGATTGGGCCCTGTGTCAGACTCCATGCTGGGCATGGAATCTACTTAAGATTCTCTAGTTCTTTCTCCTTCTGCCCCTCTGCCAACTCACTCACTCTCTAAAAAAGGAAAAAAAAAAAAAAAAAGGATAGGGACTTCCCCCATCTTTCTGACCCTTAGGAGGCTTTTTTCTACCACTTAGGCCAGACACAGAACATGTCTACATTTCTCTTGGAGTTCTTTCTGTTTTTTCTCTGTGTGCACTTCTGGGTTTCAGACTAGGAAGCAGAGTCTAGGCTAGGAGATAAAGGAGAAAAAGAGGGTAAATTCAATGCAGTTCAGTAGAACTGCCTCTTCATTGGCTGTCCTCAATGTTAGCGGCAGACAGCATTATTTGGGCTCACATTCAGTCAGTGTTTTCACCAAACACTTGTCTGGATTTTGTCTTCCAGATCCTTGCCTTTCAATAATATTCATTCCGTAGGGTTTTGCTTCTACTTTTGCTAGAATATAAACTTAATTAGGGCAGGGATTATATAAAAGTAATTTCCTTTTTGTTTCCTTCAATGCTTTTGTTTTTAATTGTGGCAACATTTACATAAAATTTACCATTTTAACCAATTTTTAAAAAAATTTATTTATTTAGAGAGAGCAGGAGTGAGGGGGAGGGGTAGAGAGAGAGAGAGGGAGCATCTAAAGCAGATCCCATGTTGAGAGCAAGAGTCCAACTCAGGACTTGATCTCATGACCCCTAGATGACGGCCCAAGTCAAAATCAGGAGTCTGATTCTTAACTGACTGAGCCACTTAGGTGGCCCATACCATTTTACCCATTTTTAAATGTATAATTCAGTAGCATTAAATACATTCATAATGTTGTACAATCATCACACTACCCATTTCCAGAAGCATTTTATCACCTCAAATAGAAACTCTGTACTCCTTAAATAACTCTTCATTCCTTTTCCCTAGCCCTGGTAACCTTCTAGTCTATTTTGTCCCTATTATTTGCCATTCTGTGTATCTTATATGAATGGAATCACAAAATATTTTTCTTTTTGTGTTTGCCTTATTTTACTTAGCATGTTTTCAAGTTTCATCCATGCTGTAGCATTATCAGAATTTCATTGTTTTTAAGGCAGAATGACATTCATTGTACTTATATATCACCCCTTGCTTCTCCATTGATCTATTAATGAACACTTGGTTATTTCCACCTTTTGTCTGTTGTGAATAATACTGCTATGAACAGGGGTGTACAAGTATCTATCTGAGTCCCTGCTTTTTGTTCTTTTGGATAATATGCCTAGGAGTGGAATTGCCCAGATCATTTGGTAATTCTATGTTCAGCTTTTTGAGGAGCCATCAAACTGGTTTCCGCTGTGCCATTTTACATTCCCATCAGCAATGCACAAGTGTTTTGATTTCTCTACATCGTTGCCAATATTTGTTATGTTTTGTATTTTTTTAAAAGGCTTTATTTATTTATTTGAGAGAGCATGAGCAAGGAGAGAGGCACATAAAGAGGGAGAAGTAGCCTTCTGAAGAGAAGGGAGCCCCATGTGGGGCTCGATCTCAGGACCCTGGGAGCATGACCTAACTGAAGGCAGACACTTAACCCACTGAGCCACTGAGGTATCCCTTATTTTTTCTATTTTTAATCAAAGCCACCCTAATGGGTATATCTCATTGTGGTATTATTCATCTTTTCCTGTGCCTATTGGTCATTTGTATGTCTTCTTTGGAGAAATAGCTATTCATGTCCTTTTGCCCATTTTTGAAGTAAATTGTTTGTTTTTGCTGTTTTTGTTCTTGCTGAGCTGTAGGAATTCTTTATATATTCTGGATATTGATCCCTTATCATATATACAATTTGCAAATATTTTCATTCCACAAGTATTTTTCAAAACTATTTTATTTATTTAAGAGAGAGAGAGAGAGCACAGATGGGGAGGAGGGGTAAAGGGAAAGGGAAAAGCAGACTCCCCTTTGAGTGGGGAGCTTGACATGGCGCTTGATCCCCGGACCCTGGGATCATGAACTGAGCTGAAGGCAGATGCTTAGTTGACTGAGCCACCCAGGCACCCCTCATTCCACAAGTATCTATGTGTCTGTTATGGATCAGGTACTATGCTAAATGCTTCAGAAACACCAGTGAATGGGTCAGTTCATGTTTTCAAGAAACATAAAATAGCAGAAGCAGATATAAGTGCCCATTTGGTGGGGTAAAAAGTTATCACAATTCTTCTCAAATATGCAAAGTAAAATGAAGCTAATTTCTTATAACTGATATTTTTGCTGCTTGAATTCCCACCCCATTGGGTGGGTGGGTGGTGGTAAAAGAATTCAATTATTCAATCCATTTTAAGTTCAACTCCCTAACATGGCTCTTAACTTCCTCTGCCCTTTTCTGCCATCTGGATATTTGGGGAGGGGGTTTACATTTGCCTAGGTGAGGCCATGCTGTGGATTGGGTCTCAGATGGGCTTGCTGTCCTTTTCTTCTGGTCTCTAGCCTTCGCAGGTAGTCTGCTGTGGTGTTTTTTCACCTAACCTACAGCAACCAGTGATTTGTTCTCTTGGCTAGGCTGGAGGCCAGTATCTTTCCCTTCATTTGTCATCTCTACATTGGTTCTAGCCACCCTCTCAAGTATGGGTGAGACTCCCAGCTAGGTCCTGCAGTTGTTAGCTGTAAGATCCACAAAGTTCCTTTGTGCAGTGGTCCCAACTCTCCAGCTGGTGCAATCAGCTCTCTTCCAGGGCTCCCAATGAGCATGGAGAACTGCCATAGATCTTCTAAGTCACATGTTAGCTGGTAGAGGTCCTTTGCCCGACACTGCATTGCCATTTTTACAGTAGCCCAGTATTAGAGAACGGGAGGTCTGTTCAGCAATTGCTCTGCCAATGCACTCAATAGCAGGTGGGCCCAGCCTTCTCCCCTTTCAAGTTCTCTCCCAGTCCCCTCTGGCATTTCTGCAGGGATTGGACACAGAGGTAGAGAGACGCCTGTGTCTGACCTTCCCTTTGCCTTGCCCTTTCCAGGAGATGGGAGGGCTTTTTCACTTTTTTTTCTTTCGCTATCTCACAACTTCTTTCTTCCAAAGTGTCATTCATCTTCCTCTTCTTGGGACCACACTTGCAGCTTGATATTTTGTGTGATAAATGTAATACCAGTTAAGAACAGACTGCTATGTAATGAATAGAAGGGTGTGGGAGTGGTCCCCAATCTATCGTTGGTGTGTTAGGGTGGAGGGCTTCCTGGAAGAAGTGGCATCTAAGCTAGAATACACAGGAGAAGTGTATTCAGAAGTGCAGAAGCTGGTAAGAGTTCCAAAGGACCCCACACAAAGGCCTGGAGGCAGGAGGACTTTAGCTAATCCGGAATGGCTTTGGCATAGAGTATGAAGGATGCAATGGCAAGGGATAAAGCTGAAGTGCTAGGCTGTGGTCAGATCACAAAAAGCCTCAAAAACTTTATATTAAAAGCAATGGTGGGGGTGCGCCTGGGTGGCTCAGTGGATTAAAGCCTCTGCCTTCAGCTCAGGTCATGATCCCAGGGTCCTGGGATCGAGCCCAGCGTCAGGCTCTCTGCTCAGCAGGGAGACTGCTTCTTCCTCTCTTTCTCTGCCTGCCTCTCTGCCTACTTGTGATCTCTAATAAATAAATAAAACCTTAAAAAATTAAAAAGCAATGGGAAGCCTATGTTTTGAGCAAGGAAGGGATATGATCAAATGTTTGTTTTTGAAAGATCGTTCTGGTTGAAAGAAATAGATGCACATGAAGAAGTCAAAGCTAAGGGCCATTTTCTTCCCCCTCACTCAGGGGGAAGAATTTTGTAAAATTTTGTAGATACACCAGAAAAATATAGATTTGGAGGGCTAGTCACATCACCATATTTAAATGTTGAGAGATGCATCCTCAAAGAGGGGAAAGGATGATGAAATAGAAGAGAAGGCTAATAACTGATGGCAGCCAAGCTCCTTCAGAGGTGAGAAGAAATGGTGAGGGAGAAGAGAGACCCCTTTCATTTGGAGGGGCAATGAGGGGTGGGTGTATGTACGTTGACAAATTTGATGGCAGGAGGTTGTAACTTACCTTTGGGCTTTTTTCCCATAATGCAGGAGGCAAAAACAGCCATCTGCCCATGAAAAGGAAGGTGGCCCAGGAGTGTGGCAAACACTGTTGGCTGACCCAGCGTCATTGCCAAAACTGACCTGCCCTGCCATTTTCTCTCTAGAGGTTGAAAACTCATGCTTTACCAAACACATTTGCAACAAGGAAACGTAAGCAGAATTTTGTTGGGACTTCGTGGAAAACTTACTTTTCCTAGCAAAGGAGATGGCCATGACTGGAGCTCCTTTTCCTCTTCCTTCCTGGCTTGGCCCAGGATGTCATTCTTGGAGCTGGGACAGCTCTCTTGCTTGAGAAAATAAGCAGGAGGGAAAGGCCAAAAGGGCAGAGACCACATCTAGACCAGTTGTTGTCCACCTGCTGATTGACAGCCAGTGGCAATTCACCTCCAGATTTCTGGCTACAAAGCCTTACTTGTTTAAACCATCACATGTGCATTTTGCATGCAGAAGCATTCCCAGTTCCGGAAGGTTTAAGGGCTGTGACCAACATGTGATCTGGTCTCTGAATGAGAGAGAGGTAAAGAGAGAGCATAGGATTATAGCTAATATTAAAGGCCACGATGAAGTGCAATTCATAAAAATATCAATTTCATTTGGGAGTACTTACTATCTACAGAAGTAAATCTAATGGGGTTGCTGACATCATGCTAATTTTTCATATCAAGTTTAGCCCAAGTCATATTAAACCTCCATTTGAGTGAACTAGCATTAGGAGACTATGTAAGTCCATGAGTAACTTCTAGGACACAACAACTACCCTTTAAAGACTTGTCATGTACTTAGATATGTATGACTCATACCACCTTCTCAGGGAGAAATTCAGATTATTCACAATGCGGGGAATGTCATCTCTTAAGGTTTATGACAGCACCAAGTGAAGACAACTTTCCTCAGCACACTTGATTGACATTCTGTCATTTTATTCATAGTAACTAGAAACACTTGTCTTTCCCTAATTAAGCAATAATTCACAATACACATATATAATACAGCATTTGCTGCTTTCATAGATGGCTTGTTCCTTTAATTACAAAGAGAATGAGCCCAAAGACACTTTCACATATGGCTAGAGCTACAAAGTATAATCGCTATCAGAAAATTCTATAATTACAATTTACATTCACTTCTCTCCTTACCAATCTTACATTATCAATATTCTAAGTAGAGCATAGTAACCCCATATTTGTTTCTGGAGTTACTCTAAGCACTAGATGTGGTTGGATTTTCTGATAATACAATACATCACAAAGATTCCAAAGTTCACTATGAGCCCCCTCTTCCCTTCTCCTAAGAAGGAGAAACATCTGCTTTCATATTGATAACTGTGGCAACATAGAACACATTTTAAAGATTTTATTTATTTATTTGACAGAGAGACAGATCACAAGTAGGCAGAGAGGCAGGCAGAGAGAGAGAAGGAAGCAGGCTCCCTGCTGAGCAGAGAGCACGATGCAGGGCTCGATCCCAGGACCCTGGGATCATGACCTGAGCCAAAGGCAGCGGCTTAACCCACTGAGCCACACAGGAACATAAAACATAGAACACATTTTAATGCATGTATTAGAACACATAATTAGATATTAGATTAGATTAATTAGATTAGAACACATAATTAGAACACATTAATGCATGTATTAGAACCCATAGAACACATTTTAATGCATGTATTCTTGTAATACAGTTTTATCAAGATTCCCTAGAAAAGGGAACATCATGTTGTATACTGTCAGAATAATTGTAATAACATTTAATCAGTCACTTTAAACAAGAAATCTGATTGACATAAATATGGGCAAAACTCAATGGACTCTTAAAACTGAACTTTAGAATTTTGTGGAAGAGCATCAAAACCCAGGGGCTGGTGTCTAGACAGTTTGTCTAGAAACAGACCTTACTGAGAACGTACATAAGACCCTGAAAGCTTGTCTTGAGATGCCTGAAACATGCTCACATGCTCACAGCTGATTTATGCCAGAAAAGGGGCCTTGAAGAACACCAAAGGAGACCTGTCAGCTGCTGAGGGTTTCCTTTTCCACGTAAGCTGTGGCACAAGTCTCCATGACAGACCACGCTTGCTCATATTCGTGTTCTATCAGTCTTATTTGGACAGTCTTTCTTCATCTCCCTTTTTTCATTTTAACATGCTCATGAACCTTATATAAGCACCCATAGATAGCCCTGTTTATTACAACATTCCTATGCCATTCCCTTAGACATGTAGAGCCATCTTATTGTTTTCACTGAATTATTTCCAAATTACATTGTAAAGGAGATTATGTTTTTCCTACATAGAAAACTCCTTAGGGGGCCCCTGGGTGGCTCAGTTGGTTAGGCATCTAATTCTTAATTTTGGCTCTGGTCATCATCTCAGGGTCATGGGCTCTTCACTCAGCAGGGGAGTCTGCTTGAGATTCTCTCTCCCTCTGCACCTCCCCCTAACTCACACACACATTCTCTCTAAAAATAAATAAGTCTTAAAAAAAAAAAAAGCAAACTACTTAGTATCATCAATAGTGTAGGCTTTTGTGAATTTTCATAAGAGAGTAGATGTCTTTGTTCATCTACCCCCTAACAATAATTTGGTCTGAAAGTACACATTCTTTTGGGCCTCCTCAACCCTATTTTCAGATTTTGAATCTGGTAACAAAAAACAAAAGGTAAAAATTTTTAACATGCTCTAATCTTTGGTCTGGGAATTCCAATGTTCATTATGGAATGGAGGAAGATACTTATTTTTATACTGAGTAACTCACACATTCCTTCTCAACAGGGAAAACTCGTCTAAAGAGAAATGTGCTGGTTCATGATTTGTGTTAGTAATGGAGATAGAACATGTTTGGGAATGTCTGTTCAAGAGCTGCCCTAGGGATGGAAATATGAATTAAGCTTTCGAATCTCGAACATCTGAATCGACACTGAATTGACAAGCAGAAGAGCAAACAATGTTGATAGAAGATATTTTACATTCTCTCCTGCAGCTTTCATGACTTTTGAAAGCAAACTAGTGCCCACTAAAACCACTGAAATACTAAAAGAGTGTTTGTGCTTTGTGTCTTTTCCTGCTGAAAAAGCTCTGAGCAAATGCTTTGATTCCATTACAACACCGATGGGACTTTTTCTTTCGTGTGTCTTTTCCTATGTCTGAGAAGATTTGAGCTCTGACTAAAGGCCTTCCCACATTCATGACACTTGTAGGGTTTTTCCCCAGTGTGTGTTCTTCGATGCTGAATCAGGACGGCACTCCGGCTGAAAGCCTTTGCACACACATCACACGCATAAGGCTTCTCCCCGCTATGGATTCTCTGATGGAGTATGAGGGCTGAGCTCTGACTGAAGACTTTGCCACATTCATCACACTTGTGTTGTTTTTTTCCAAAAGGGTTTCTCCGTCTTCTTTCAAAGTTGCCATCTTGTTCACAGGCTTTTCTATATGTGCAACTCTGGGGAGCGTCCAGATGAAGGGTGTTGGAAATAGTGGAATGCAGTTCTATACCTGGAGAAGTCTTTTGTGTTGAAGCTGAATTCACATTTGTAGTTTTCGTGTCTTTAGCTGAAATAATACACAGAAAAGCAATGTCACTGTTCTCTGTTCAGAAAGAAAGAAAGGCAAATGGAATGATCCAAAAAAATATATATCCGATTATTTATTGCTAGCATGTCTATAAAATAGCACCACAATGTGGAAGATTGTGATGGTAAGTCACAAAACATTAAGAAGATCATAAGGCAAAAAGGAAAGATTTATATACTGAGGAGACAGTCAATTATAAAGATGAAAATCTCCATGCAACAGCTAGAGGTAAAAAGATGTATCAGAGACTGAAAAGAAATCTGGAAGAAAAGGGACTAGAAGATGAGCAATTATGGGAGAAGCAGAGAAGCAACCAAAGGAGAGGAGCCAGATGTGGCAGTGGGTAGTAATAGCCAAGACTTAGTATGAAGGTCAATAAATAAAAGTTTAATAATGATAAATGAAGAAAGCCATGGGGTCAAGAATGAATATGGAATATAAGGTCAGAAATACAAATTAGGGGGGAAAAGGGGAGGATTATAGACTAGCATAACTGTCACCTCAAATGAATCAAGGGTAGCACAGAGTACCCACTTACAAAAAACTTCTACTCTTATATGTATTTTATAGTACTAGGTGAATGACATTATTATTGGCAGAAATCATTTTGTAAATGGTAAGGATTCTATCTCAAATTCATTTTTGATAGCTCAAATTCCAAAGTGACTTCAATGTCTGATCTCTACCTTCAAAATCCAAGGCTGTCCATTCTCACCACTTTTATTCAAAATAGTACTGAAGTCCTAGCCACAGCAATCAGACAACAAAGAAATAAAAAGCTCCAAATTGGTAAA
The DNA here is from genome assembly GCF_020171115.1 of Neogale vison. Lineage (NCBI taxonomy): Eukaryota > Metazoa > Chordata > Mammalia > Carnivora > Mustelidae > Neogale > Neogale vison. The sequence continues at coordinate 160,585,569 of NC_058093.1, read as the reverse complement.
AAAGAAGTAGAATTCTCACTATTTGCATATGACATGATACTTTACCTAGAAAACTCTCAAGATTCCACCAAAAAACTATTAGAACTGATACATGAATTCAGTAAAGTCACAGAATACACATCAATGTACAGAAATCTGTTGCATTCCTCTACACTAATAATGAAGCAGCAGAAAGTGAAATTAAGAAAACAACCTCATAGGCTCCTGGGTGGCTCAGTGGGTTAAGCCTCTGCCTTTAGCTCAGGTCATGATCTCAGGGTCCTGGGATCAAGCCCGGCATCAGGCTCTCTGCTCAGCAGGGAGGCTGCTTCCCCCTCCCTCTCCGCCTGCCTCTCTGCCTACTTGTGATCTCTGTCAAATAAGTAAAATAAAATCTTAAAAAAAAAAAAGAAAACAATCTCATTTATAATTGCACCAAAAAGAAGAAAAGATATAGGAATAAATTTAACCAAAGAGATAAAAGACCTGTACTCTGAAAACTATGAAACACTGATGAAAGAAATTCAAGACAATGCAAAGAAATGGAGAGATGTTCCATGCTCATGGGTTGGAAGAACAAATATTGTTAAAATGTCTATACTACTCAAAGCAATCTACAGACTTACTGCAATCCCTATCAAAATACCAGCAGCATTTTTCACAGAATTAGAACAACACTAAAATTTGTATGGAATCACAAAAGACCTTAAATAGCTAAAGCCATCTTGAAAAACAAAATGAGGTATCACAATTCCAGATTTCAAGTTACAGTATATGACAGTAATTACAACAGTATGGTACTGGCACAAAAACAAACACATGTATCAATAAAGAGGATAGAAAACCCAGAAATAAACCTATAATTTAATAGTCAATTAATCTTCAATGAAGAAGGAATGAACATACAATGGAAAAAGGACAGTCTCTTCAACAAAGTGTTGGGAAAACTGGACAGCTATATGCAAAAGAATGAAGCTGGACCAGTTTCTTACATCATACATAAAAGTAAACTAAAAAATGCATTAAAGACCTAAATGTGAGACCTGAAAACATAAACATATTTGAAGAGAACAAAGGCAGTAATCTCTCTGACATCAGCCAAAGCAACATTTTTCTAGATATGTCTCCTGAGGCTAGGGAAACAAAAGCAAAAATCGATTCTTGGAAGTACATTAAAATGAACAGTTCCTGCACAGCAAAGGAAACAATCCATAAACCTAAAAGGCAACCTACTGTATGGCAGAAGATATTTGCAAATGACATATCTGATAAAGGATTAGTATCCAAAATATATAAAATATATCCAAAAAACTTGACACCAAAAACCCAAATAATCCAATTTAAAAATGAACAGAAGACAATAGACATTTCTCCAAAGAAGACATATAGACGGGCAGCACACACATGAAAAGATGCTTAGCATCACTCATCATCAGGGAAATGCCAAGCAAAACTACAGTAAGATACAACCTCACACCTGTGAGAATGGCTAAAATCAAAATCACAAGAAAAAGTGTTAAGTGACAATATGGAGACAAAGGAAACCTCTCGCACTGTTGGTGGGAAAGAAAATTGGAGCAACTACTGTGGAAAACAGTATGAGGGTTCCTCAAAAAATTAAAAATAGGATTAATCTATAATCCAGGAATTGCACTACTGGATATCTACCCAACAAGTACAAAAACACTAATTCAAAGGGATACATGCGCACCCTATTTAGAGCAGCATTTATTTCCAGTAGCCAAACTATGGAAGCAGCCCAAGTGTCCATCTGTAGATGAAAGGCGAAAGAAGATGTGATGTCTCTGTCTCTCTGTCTCTCTGTCTCTCTCTCTCTCACACACACACACACACACACACACATACACTGGAATATTACTCAGCCATAAAAAGAATATAATCTTGCCATTGCAATGACATGGATAAGCTAGAGAGTATTATGGGAATTATGGGAAGTGAAATAAGTCAGTCAGAGGAAGACAAATACCAGATAATTTTACTCATATGTGGAATTTAAGAAACAAAACAAAACAAGGAAAGGAAAAAAAAAGAGAGAGACAAACCAAGAAATAGATTCTTAACTACAGAGAACAAACTGATGGTTACCAGACAGTAAGGGACTGGGGAGGATAGGGGAAATAGGGGGTGGCGATTAAAGAGTACAGTTATTTGGATGAAAAAAATAAAATTAAAAACAAACAAGACAAAACAACAAATATAAGAAAGGCCTCTCTGAGGGAATTTAGATGTAGAACATAGTTCTACAAGAACGTAGTTCTTGTCAACAGTGGGGTTCCAAGACCTGGTTTTGAGGTTGATTACTTTTGTTGTCATTACCAGAAAAAGCTGCTAGGGTAGGGGAGGTTCCCTCCCGATGCTGATGGGAGTGTGAAAAGACTTTCACACTAGGAGAAATCTCTCCTAGTTAAGCCAAGACCCTTGCTACACTGGAGATGTTAAGTGCCCGGTGCAAGTCTCTTGGGAGCAGGTACTTGTCAACTAAGAGAACTATTCTCTAAGTCTCTAAATTTTTGTATTTTTTTATTTTTATAAAAATAAATTTATTTTATTTTATAATTTATTTTTTAAAATCTTTTTAAATTTTTAAAAATTTATTTTATAATTTACAAAATAAATTTTTGTATTTTTGTATTTTTAGTTTCCTGGATTTTCTTACCAAAAGTATCTTGGAAAAACTCTAACCTTACTTAGCTTAACCTGTGGAATATGGAAGCTGTGTGAGGGGGAGAAGGAGAGATCCTCCCAAGTGGGGTTTCCCTCTTTATTTCTGACTCCTATTTCATCCAGCATGGTCATCTAGAAGAAAGGCCTCTGCTCAAATGTCGCTCACCAAAGAGGCCTTCTCCACCACTTCATTTAATAAAGCTCTGTCCCTACTTTATTTAGTAAGACCTCGCTTCTGCTTTGCTTTTTCCCCTCAGCTCTTATTGAGTATCTGCAACAGAAGAACAGACTGCTGTGCAAGCCGTTTTGGAGCACGTTTGTAAAAAGTGATGCGATCAGCCACCGAGGCCATTTTAGGATGTGAGGGAGAAGAGGAAAATATTCAAGTCATCATGAGAGGGCAAAGTCATCTGAGCAGGAATATGGTGATTTTCATACTACATGGGACCAGTAACCAAGCAAGAAGTTAGACAGAATTGAGGAGGTAGACCAGTGGTCTTTAGATTGCGACTTTGGGGTTCCTCGGGGGCTGCCCGAAGGTACCATGGGGGGAACAGGCCAAGTTGGAGCCCTTGTGGATGGACGCTGCTTGCTCCTGCTTCAGTGAGGGTAGCTGTGTTTTCATCTGTTTTATGTACTGGAACTCCGTGCAAGATTTCATTTGAGAAAAGGGTCATGTTTGTTTGTTTGTTTTAAAGATTTTATTTATTTGAGAGAGAGAGCATGAGCACACATGGAGAGAGGGGCAGAGGGAGAGGGAGCAGCAGACTCCCCACTGAGCAGGGAGCCCTGACTCAAGGCTTGATCCCAGGACATGGGGATCAGGACCTGAGCTGAAGGCAGACGTTAAACCCACTAAGCCACCCAGGAGCCCAAGGGTCATGCTCCTTTATAAAAGGCTTGAAAATCCCCATGGAGATGATGTCAAGGATTTAAAAATCTGAAAGAGATTATGAATCTCTCTGGGAAAGAAACAAGAACAAAACACTGAGAATGATCATTCGCACAACATCTAATGGTGGAAGACCCCACGGTGAGAGGAAGCAGGAGCGGAGATTGGAGACCTCTTGCCGAAAGCAGCCGGGATGTGTGTGGTGGGCTGACACATGGTGGGTTGTCCCCATGAACCAAGTCCCGCCTCTCACCTTTTTGTCTTGAGTAGAACTCCCTTGAAGCCAATGGCAGCTGCTGCTTTACGGGCTTGATCCGGCTACATGGTGACTCCTGAGTGATTTCCCAAGATGCCAGTTTCTCTGCAAGCTTGTCCTCATTTTGTCCAAAAAGGACCTGGAAGCAGTTAGGTATAACTGAGACTGAATAGGGAATCTTGTTGAGACTTGGGATAAAATAATAGAGAAGAAGGGGTGCCTGGGTGATTCTGGCTTAAGTGTCTGCCTTCGGCTCAGGTCATAATCCCGGGGTCCTGGGATCAATCCCCCGTTGGGCTCACTGCTCAGCGGGGAGCCTGCTTTTCCCTCTCCCTTGTCTACTTCTCCTGCTTGGGCTGTCTCTCTCTCTCAAATAAATAAATAAAATAAAATAAAAATAATAGAGAAGATACTACATGGAAAATACCCTGGGATTCATGAAAAAGGAGGAAGAAAGCAGAGCCACAGTCTGTTTTCTGGCACAGGTGGAAGTACATTCACTGCCCTCCGTGTTTAGTGTGCTAAGTAGGAGTACAGTTTGAGAGCTCTATCCCCAGTGATGCCCCAGAGCTCCTGACTCAACCCAGTCACTCATCCCCACCAGATGCCTTTTTACCTGCTCAGCTGGCTCATCAAGCTCCTTCTCCAGCTCCTCCAGCAGAGTGACGGCCTCCTCTCCATTTTCAGGCCGGCGCTCTCGCAGCCAGGCCTGCAGCTCGTCAGGCAGGATGGCCAGGAACTGCTCCAGCACCAGCAGCTCCAGGATCTGCTCCTTGGTGTTCACCTCCGGCCTCAGCCACTGATGGCAAAGCTCCCGGAGCTGGCTCAGGGCCTCCCGGGGCCCAGGGGACTCCTGGTAGCCAAACTGCCTGAACCACTGGCGGAAGGTCTCTGGGCTGCAGCAGCTGCTCCAGGGGAGGTGGGAGTCCAGACCACAGGTCTGCTCTTCCTCTTCCATCTTCACTCTCAGAGCGCTGTCAGACCCCTCTGAAGTGTGTGGAAGAAGTGATGACTTTCTCAGCTCTGCAGACATTTGGACTGGGAACAGAGACCTAGGCTTTAATCTCCAAGAAGGTGACGTTTTCCTTAAGGACACTCCTTAAATATGATTAAAGAAACAAGTGGAAACATAACACAGACAAATGTTTCCTAGAACAACACATCTAAAATTAGTAACAGACTATACAGAAAGTACTGCCCTTAATCTTAGTATAAACCACGCTTTCAAAGAATCCTTCCTTGAGAGAATCCAAGAGCTAAGATGCATTAATTCATATGCATGAGTAATTCCCAATTTATTCTGCAAATCATGCACACGAAGCTGACTAAGTATAACAATAAGGGATCAGCCAGGATTGTGCAGGAACTCCTAGAGAGCAGAAATAAGGGAAGCTTGAGAAAAATTATGACTCTGGGGCAGGCTCAAGGAGCTGATTAATTTTTTTCTAGCCTGCTGCAAATAGTGCTAAGAAATAGTCTCATGAGAGAAGTAGTTTCATGTGGATTTTTTTCAACATTTACTATTAAACAGTATTAAATATAACATCATGTTTCATACTATCAAATAGTATTAAAACAATACTATTTTGACAGTAAAGGAACTATTAAAAAATAATTGCATATTCCTCCATCTTAATATGCTTCCATTTATTCATGCTCTGCTTCCGATCCATAATATCTTTATTATTTACCTTCCTTTATCAGAGACTATTTAGTTGTTTCTAATTTTCACTATCATAAATTTTTACTAGCATAAATTACTATCATAAATAATGTTGGGAGGCACATTTTCAGGAATATATTCTTTTTCCCCCAAGTTATTCAAGGATATCCCAAGGACTTGGCTTATCCGGCTCTAAGGAGAGTGGCAAATGTATTGCTATCTATTATCAAATGAATTACAGAAAAGAATGTTTATCGATCCACAGTGTCAACAGCAGCATAGTGATGTATGAGGACAGCAATTTCCCCAAGTGTCATTAGCTTGTTCGCAGAAAGGGGGGGGGTTGAAAGACACTTTTAGCACCATTTTAGTATATGCATCACTGGTAACTGATGGCTAATTAAAAAAATCTTGTATGTGCCCGTTTTTCCTCTTCAGGCAGTCTACCATTTCCATCCGACTTCATCAAGCGCTGTTCTGGACACCAATGATACAGCAGTGACCTGAACAAAGCCTGTGGTTCCTTAAAGCTTATATTCTATCAGGAGAGACAACAATGTTACCAAGTAAATGATACGACAGTGATTGCGATGTAGCAAATGACACACAGAATTTACGACGCACACTTCTCAGCACCTTAAATATAAATTTATTTAAATCCTCTCAAAAGCCCTGTTCTGTAATTTTCCTGCCCGCGTTGTAGATGACGAACTGAACAAGGCAAGCTCAGGGAGCAGGGGCAAGGGATCTGAATCCAGGCCATCCACTTACCCACGGTGCTGCGTGGTCAGGAGGCCAGACGTCCCAGGGCAGAGGAGCAGCAGCAGACCTGGATGATATACTGGGCCAGGACAGAATGTAGGGTGGAGACCTAAACCGCGGGAAAGGTTGAGGCCATGAGTTTAGAAGCCTTTTGGAGTTACATTGAGGGACCCTAAACTAAAGCAGCCTCGGGAAGTCACGGAGAGAGCGGGGCGGCCGCGGTGCACTGTGCCTCTTCAGCACCAGCAGCCGACACATGCCTCCTGCACACCGGCTCCCGGCGTTACTCGGGAGACGGGGAGACCGAACCCCCAACACCGCACGCGGGCCAGCAGACTCTCGGTCCAAATCCCACCCCTAGGGGGCCGGCTCGCTGAGGCCCGGTGCTCGAGGGTCCCCGGACGCGTCGCCCACCTGCCCCGCCAGCGCCCCTCCCGCGTGGGTCCCGGCCCCGCGAGACTGCGGGCGGCGCGCGGCCGCTGAGGACGCTGCGCCGAGCGCAGGTGAGCGCGCGCCGGCTGGGAACCTAACGGGTTCGGCTGCGGCCGAGGCGCCGCGGGGCTGCGCGGGCAAGTCGGAGCTAAGGGCTTGCCGACAAGGTGAGGGGCAAGGAGGTGCGGGGCCAGGTAGGGGCCGCGGGAAGCGCCAGGGGGCGACAGGAGTCGCGGCGGGAATAAAGAGGGCGTGCGCGGAGGGAGGAGCCCGGTGGGCTGCTTGGCGGCGGTGCCGACGGCCGCGGCCGCCTCCGCCCACCCCCGGGTGAGGACGCTTCTCCCCGCGGCCTAGAGTCTCAGAAGAGGCCTCGGCTCTCACCTCCCGACCGGGAAAAGCGACCCCGCGTTATCCGGAAGACGCGGGGGAAGCGCTCGATTGGAGCTGCTTCCGGTCCCCGTGGCTGGCTGGGGCCAGCCGGAGAGGGAGCGGCGGTTGCCATGGAGACGAGCCGCGGCAGCTTTCAGTGTGACGCGAGTTAGGGGAAGGGGTTAACCCCGACCGGTAGGAATCCAGCAGCTCGGCGTCCCTGTTCACATAAACCGGCGTTGTTATTTCTCTAGGGGCTTCTACTTAGGTTATTCCATTTACTCTCAATAACCCTGTAAGGTTATTCCCAGTTTACGAGAAATAAGCCCCAAAGTTCCGTGACTCGCCCACGATCACAGAGGGGGAAGTCTCCTGCACTTTCTACCTTTAAGTACAACTTGCCCCTAATATCACCCGCTCCCCTGGGGTTATGCTCCAAATAGTGCTGTTTTAAGGAACGGGTTTGACTCCCCCACCTCGGCCCCAGGATTTCACGGGAGAACCTAATGGCCCTTAGAAAGGTGAGAACCCACCTGCACACGTGTTTTGGCATATATATATATATATATATATATATATATATATATATATATATTTTTTTTTTTTTCCCTCAGGTAAATCTTAAGTCAATTTAAAAATAAATTGGGGGAGGGTTCCTGGGTGGCTCAGTGGGTTAAAGCCTCTGCCTTTGGCTCAGGTTATGATCTCAGTCTTGTAATCAAGCCCCGCATCAGGCTTTCTGCTCAGCTGAGAGCCTGTTTCCTCCTCTCTCTCTGCCTGCCTCTCCACCTACTTGTGATCTCTCTCTCTGTCAAATAAATAAATAAAATCTTAAAAAATTAAAAAAAAAATTGGGGGCTAAATGAGCTACAAGGCCACAACTCCACATATTCGCTTCCTCTTCCACCCACTTTCCATACGGACTCTTGGAAAATGTAGGCCCAAGATACAGGTTGTTGAACCCACCCAGAGATTTCTTTTTTTTTTTTTTTAACTCTTTATTTCTTTTTTTTTTTTCCGAGATTTTATTTATTTATTTGTTAGAGAGAAAGAGTACAAGCAGTGAGAGTAGCAGGTAGAGGGAGAAGCAGGTTCCCTGCTGAGCAAGGAGCCTGAAGTGAGACTTGATCCCAGGTCTCTAGGATCATGACCTGAGCCAAAGGCAGATGCCTAACTGACTGAGCCACCCAGGCATCCCTGTAATAATATTATAAGCACTCTTCTACTTTTCTTCTTCATCACTCTTTCTTTCCTTCTTTCTTTCTTTCTTTCTATCTTTCTTAAAGATTTTAAATAATCTCTATACCCAACATGGGGCTTGAACTCACAACCCCAGGATCAAGGGTTGCATGCTTCATTAACTGAGCTAGCCAGGCACCCCAGTCATTCTATTTCTTTCTTTTTTTTTTTTTAAAGATTTTATTTATTTGACAGAGAGAAATCACAAGTAGGCAGAGAGGCAGGCAGAGAGAGAGAGGGGAGAAAGCAGGTTCCCTGCGGAGCAGAGAGCCCGACGCGGGGCTCGATCCCAGAACCCCGGGACCACGACCCGAGCCGAAGGCAGAGGCTTTAACCCACTGAGCCACCCAGGCGCCCCGTCATTCTATTTCTTTATCCCAACATATTTCCTGTCCATATGGTTAGAAACTTTCATGGGTGTGGATCTGTTATCCATCTGTACACACACTCATTTTTTTCCTTGCCTTGAGATTCATGAATACTGAGTTAGTTAGAGGTTTAGAAATAAAAGGCAATTTGTCTGCAGTGGAACTATGGTTTCCAAGAGAGTGGTGGAGAGTGTGTGTAGAAAGTCCAATTGTGGGTGCACACTGAGTAGCTGTGGGAGTTTGGATGAGTGAACGATGCAAACCATTCTTGTCATGAAGACAAGAATGAAGTATTGAGTTAGGAAAACAACTAAGGAAGCATCCCAGACTGAGTTTATCTTTCCCTACTTACACCTTCAACTGCCATGCTTCTCAGATTCCTTGCTTTGATAGTGAAACTACTCTTGGCTCCTTGTTGCAGGCAGAAGTCTTAGAAATCATCTTGGATATTTCCCTCTTCTTTGTTCGCTGTTTCCAGAAGTGAGCAGACAGACCTGGGCTCTCTCCTCAACTTGCCCCAAGCTAACTGTGGGTAAGTTCCTAAAATTTGCCAATCCTTATCTCATTTATAAACTAGGGATCACAATAGTCATCTTGTTGGAAGAAGGTTAAATAAACTAATGTAGGTGGGTAAAGCTCCCCAGGCAATTCCAGTGGGCAGCTGTATCAGTTCCTTAGGACTGCTATAACATCCACTAATTTGGTGCCTTAAAACAACAGTTTTGGAGGCCAAAAGTCTAAAATCAGTTGCACTGGCCAAAATCAAGATGTCAGCAGAGTGGTACTCCCTCAGGAGGCTCAAGGGAAGAATCCAGTCCTTTCCTCTTATAGCTTCTGGTGGCTGCCAGCACTCTGTGACTTATGACTGCCTCACTCTGGTCTTTAAGGCCAGCATCCTCATGTCTTTCCGTTTCTCCCTCTGGTAAGGCTGCATGTAAATGCATGTAAGACTTAGCCGAAATATCAAGGATAATCCTCCCATCTCAAGATCCCTATTTTAGGGGTGCCTGGGTGGCTCAGTGGGTTAAGCTGCTGCCTTCGGCTCAGGTCATGATCTCAGGGTCCTGGGATCGAGTCCCGCATCGGGCTCTCTGCTCAGCAGGGAGCCTGCTTCCTCCTCTCTCTCTGCCTGCCTCTCTGCCTACTTGTAATCTCTTTCTGTCAAATAAATAAATAAAAATCTTTAAAAAAAAAAAAAAGATCCCTATTTTAACCACTCCTGCAGAGACCTTTTCCCCAAATAAGGTAACGTTTACAGGTTGCAGGAATAAGGACCTGATGTCTTTGCGACCATTTTTTGGTCTCCCACAGCAGCTGAGGTTGAGAACCTCCGTACTAGCTAAATAAAGAACTGCCTCAAAGGGAAAGCTTGTTTGGGAAAGTTTTTTGGTTTATTTATTTGGGTTTTTTTGAAGTATAATTAATATCCACTGTTAGATTAGTTTCAAGCGTGTAATATAGTGATTGAACAATTGTATACATTACTCAGTGCTCATCAAGGTAATCCCCTTTATTTCACCCCTCCTGCCATCCGGAGAGGAGATTTAACCCATGGTCTCTGGGCTCTGTATCTGTGTGCCTGATGTGGTTCCCACTAAATACATGTGGCGACTTAAGTATAAACTTACTAAAATTAAATAAAAGTAGAAATTCAATACCTCAGTCACTTTTACGAATTTCAAGTTCTCAGTAGCCCCATAAGGCCAATGACTATCATACTGACAGCGTAAGCATCATGGTACAGAGCTCTAACAGACACCACTGAACTATGTATTTCTAGGGGTATATGTGTACTTCTCTGGGGACAGGGTCTAACAGAAGACACAAGCTACTGACCTTGACAAAGACTAGCCTGTTGATGTGTTCTAGTTGCCCTGCAGTTTTGCAATTGGATTGTAAATTCAATTTGAAAGTTTAAATTTTAATTCAATACATTTTAAAAATCCACACTACTCAGTTTTGGAAAACTGAAAAATCTAAGAATACTGATCCTGTCTTCCCTGTGGGTGAATGTTTCTTGGAATGAAGTAGCTGCTACCTGTGGACACTTAGAGACTGCTTTCCCCAGTTGCTAAAGGTACCCAGCTGCCCCTTTCCAGTTCCGTCATCTGATTAGTTTCTAGTCCGAGACCTCTGGTCTGCATCATCTGTCTGATTCTCAAAGATGTCCATGACTCATTATCACTGCTTCTCAAAGTTAAATGTGCATAGCAATCACTTGAGGAGCTTGTTAAAATGCAAATTCTGATTCAGTAAGGTTGAGGTAGGGCCCAAGGTTCTGCATTTCTAGCACATTCTCAGGTGATAATAATGCTTTGAGTAGCAAGGCTCTGACTGAATCTCGGAGCTGGTTCATGGTATCTAGCAATAAAGAAACAAAGGCAATGCCTATTTCCTGGACTATCTTAATGAAGAGCCAAATTCAAGCTGCTAGAAACCTGGTCCAAATGTCAGACAGGTTACTGTACAATTGGTAAATGAAATTTCTTTTCCCATCTTTAGAGTGGCTTCTTTGGTATTTGATAGTGAATTTGTCTCAATTAAAACTTTTTTTTTTGGAAGGTTTTATTTATATCATAGAGTACTATTATAGTACTTATCATAGAGTACTATTAGTTTCGTTTGTATAATATAGTATTTCAACACTTCCATACAATACCCAGTGCTCATCACATAAGTGGGCTTCTTAATCCCCATCCCCTATTTTCTCCATCCTCCCAACCACCCATCTCCCCTCTGGTAACCACGCATTTGTTTTCCATAGTTAAGAGTCTCTTTTATGGTTTCTCTCTCTCTCTCTCTCTCTCTCTCTTTTTTATCCCTTTGCTCATTTGTATTGCTTCTTAGATTTCATATAAGTGAAATCATATGGTATTTGTGTTTCTCTGAATGGCTTATTTCACTTAGCATCATACTTTCTAGCCCCATCTAGATCTCTGCAAATGCCAAGATTTCAAACTTTTTTTAATGACTAATATTCCATTGTATGTATGTATGTATGTGTGTGTGTGTGTGTGTACATATATATATATATATATATATATATATGCCACCCCTACCTTTTTTCCTTCCCCCCCTCACCTCTAGGGTTAGGGTTCAGGATAGAGCTAGGGGAAGGGGGAGGGTTAGGCTTAGGGCCATGGAGAGGGTACTGCAGTTCAGAGACCTACCATAGAATTTGGTTGGGATTAGAGGAGAGTGATAGTGTTAGGGTTCAGGTTAGGGTTATGGTATGAGCCTGGTATCCTTCAGTTCAGAGGCCTCTTTAGACTTCTGTTTCAGTGTGATTTTACATGGCATCCATCCACCAAGCTGAGGCATGGAAGGGATTTAGAGCTCTAAATACTGTTTCTTTAAAAAATATTTATTTCTTTTAGTGTGTGTGTGTGTGTGTGTGTGTATGTTTGTACGAGTTGGGGAAGCTGCAGAGGGAGAGAGAGGGGAAGCAGACTCCCTGTTGAGCAGAGAGCCCAAGGCAGGGCTCGATCTCACAACTGTGAGATCATGACCTGGGCTGAAACGTAGAGTCAAATGTTTAAACCACTGAGCCACCCACCTGCCCCTAAATACTCTTTAAAAAGAAATTCAGTTGTTCCTTCAGTTTGTATCTCTACCTTTCTATCTATTTTCAGAAATATTACCAATTCTTAAAGGTTTGAGATCTTCCCCACAATAACTTGGCTGCTTCTCAGCTTTTCTTATTTTGTGTTCAGGAACCCACTTTCTCAATTCTAGCATTAGGGTTAGGGTTACAGTAAGGGTTAAGTTTAGAGGAAGGGTTTGTGCCTGGTACCCTGTAGTTCAGAGATTTTGCTAGAGGGTTAGGTTTAGGGAAAGAATTACACTTAGATATTCCAGTTATGGGTTAGTGGTAGGACTAGTGTTTGGGTTGGGATGATGGTTAGGGTGAGGTTGAGGGCTACTATATATGCAAGGTGTCCTACAGTTCAGAGACCTTTCCAGAGAAGAAAATTGTAGACTTCTGCATAGGTGAGTAGACATGGTAGCCATCCACTGAGCTGAGGCATGGAAGGGAATGGGTACTCCAAATGATCTTTAAACAGATACTCAATTGTTCCTTCTATTTTTATCTCTATCCCACACTCATTCTTCAGGGCATTATTATTTAGTTAAATAGTTAACTAATAGTTGTGTTAACTATTTAACTATTAGTTAACTATTAACCAGTTAGTTAAATAGTAATATTAGTTCCAGGTGTATAACATAGTGATTCAGCACTTCCATACGCCACCAGTTGTCCAGCACAACAAGCACTCTCCTTCATACCCATCAGCTAGTTCACCCGTTTCCTCTCCGATTTAAACTAGTTTAATTATTGCACAGAAATGGGTGGAGATGTTTTTAACTGTCCACTCAGCAATGTCTCTGAGGTGAAGTCTTCCTGAGATTCTTAGTAGAAACCATTTTACCAAATATTCTGGAGATGATCAAACAACCTAAAGATGATATACACTTTACTAGTATGGATTCTTTGAATGACCCATAAGGGCTGAGTTCTGACCCCCATTTCCCAGTGTGGGTGATGTGGTGCTGAGTAAAGGCAGAGTTTTAAGTAAAGGTTTTCCAAGAAAATGTCCCAAAACTGAAACATGAGAATTCACAGATTAAAAGGGCTAGCCTTTTGCATGCACAGCGCAAAGGATGAAGACCTGTATCATTCTGAAATTTCTCAAAATACAGAACAAATTTGAGATCCTAAGAGCTTCCAAATCCAACTGCAAAATAAAAATTGTAAAATGGGATGATATTAGACTTCTCAGTCTAGAGGGTGACGGACAATGCCATCAAAATCTTAAGGAAAATTGATTTCTAACTTAAACCCTGATGAATTATATTCAAAGTAGGAATAAGGGCATTTTCAGATATGTAAAGTATTAAAAAATAGTCATCTCCCATGCATCCTTTCTCAGGAGGCTACTGGAGGTCTACCCAAAAGAGAGAGTAATCATAGTAAGAAAAGCTGGAGGGGGGATTCAACATAGTAGGTAATGAGGGAAATTCTCGAGAGGGTGACAAAGGAGACCCTAGGTGAAAGTTTTGGAGCTAAGAAGATGGAGAGCTCAAGGCACATGCCTCCAAGCGGCAAAGTACTTCAGATAGAGACTGGGTGTGTTTGTTATGTTCCATCACTGATACATGCTTTGGACTGAAAGTTTGCAATGTTGGCAGGGTTAGTGATGACTACATAGAAGAGTAAGCAAAGGGGGGGAACCACACTCATTTATCATTAAGTCCAGGCAAACAAAATGGTGTGCAAGAAATTTAATTATAGTATATTGGAAGGCTTAGCTATGAATAATATGTACATAGTCATTATAATGTGAACACTGAAATCTGATCTAACCAAAATAAGTTAGAAGTATATTGGGAGGTTTGGGGGGTCTTGACAATTCTGTGTATGAAGGTAATGTGGCTGTATAAGAGCACTAAATCCTTCTATTCCATAATATGAACTTAATAACACATAAAAGTCAAATATCAAAAGAGATGGCTGTCTTACGTTATTTAGAACATGTAAGTAAATCCCCATAGAAACAGCTTTAAGAATAGAAGGTTGGATGTAGTTCTGCAGAGCAGGACTTAGTAGTGGGATGGGGTAAGGGACTGCCCTTGTCCATTCTGGGTCTCATAGACCAATCTGACTTTTCCATTATGTGTATTATAACATCAGTTACAGGAATAAACCACAATCGTACCTCCTGTCCCCTCTAAGCCTTCTGTAAGGAGCTTGCACCCTTCGCCCTTCACTTGTCTTCCCTGTTGCCAAATACATACAATTCACTTGTTTTAGTCCTTATCTTCTCAGCACTTCACATTATTATTTTTTTTTTAAAGATTTTATTTATTTGTGGGAGAGAGAGAGTGAGCATGGGAGGAGAGAGGTCGGGGGAGAAGCGGACTCCCTGGTGAGCAGGGAGCCCGATGTGGGACTCCATCCTAGAACTCCAGGAACACGACCTGAACCGAAGGCAGACTCTTCACCAACTGAGCCACCCAGGAAGCCCGCACTTCACATTATTAACTACAGTACTTCTTCCACTTTTAATTCTGTCCTTCATTACCCCTTTGTCTTCAGGTTCTCTTTCTTCTTCTGAGCCCTCCTTACACTGCTTCCTCTTCTTCAACAATCCCACATATTATTCATGTTCTTCGTTGTTCTGCCTTTGGTTCCTGCATTTCTCACACTTGGGCTCTCTTTGGGCTATTTCTCTATTTCCACATATATGCCTTCAAATACCATCTCTAAACAAATGAGTTCCGGTTTATATCCTAAGCCCAAGCATTTTCTTGAGCCTCCTCCCCATAGAGATGACTTTATGAGACACTCCTTGTTTGTTTCACAGGCAATGTAAACTAAACATGAGTTCTTCCTCACTTCCTTTCCACTCGCCTCTTTTTCCTCCTGATCTCCTGGATGAGCACCACCATCTCCCCAGTAGAAATCTTGGATCTTCCAAGATGTGTCTGCGTCGCTCAGGTGCATGTCATACAGGGTCTGTGTCTCATTCATCCTTGTATTCTCTGTGTTATTTGTTCCCTTTAAGGTAGCTGGCACAGTGATCTCTAGTTAATTCATGCTCCATAAATACATGAAAAAAAGAGGATCAAACTGATAAAAGGGATGGTTTCTGAAATTCAATAGACTGCTCAGATAGATTTCAAGGGACAGCACTTACCAGGGAAGACAGATATCCCATGAGAAGGAGAGCCCAGTGGGTCAGAGAGAGGCTGCAGGAGGATACGTTGGAATAAAGCATAATGGCTTCACGACATTTTCACATGAAGAGACGGACATTGGAAATTTCTTGCAATACCATGAACCATGTCTGGTAAGATAGTAAAGCCTAATGAGAGGAAAGCTATATGGTAGAATCTCGGAATCTGCTATAATCTCGGGTGTTCAGCACATTGTCCATATAGGGTCTTGCTTCTTGCCTTTCTCCCGAGGCATAGGGCTTCAGATATTCATGTATGAGTTGGTTCTCCCCAAACTGGAACTAATGATTTGGTGCTGTATTAGTTTCCTAGGACTGCCATAACAAATTATGACAAACTTCGTGGCTTAAAATGACAAGAATGTATTATCTCATTGTTCTGGAGGCTAGAAGTCTGAAATCAAGGTGTTAACAGGCCCACGGTCCCTCAGAAAGCTCTAGAGAAGAGTCCTTCTTTGTATCCTTCCAACTTGTCATGGTTGCTGGCATTCTTTGCCTCTGTCATCACTTGGCCGCCTTCTCTCTGTGTTTAAGTGTGGCTCCCGGTCTCATCTTCCTTTAAAAGGATACTAGCATTGGATTTAGGGCCCACCCTCATCCAGTGTGACCTCATCTTAACTAATTACATCTGCAGGGGTGCCTGGGGGGCTCAGTTAAGTGCCTGCCTTTGGCTCAGGTTGTGATCTCAGGGTCCTGGGATCGAGCCCCACATCAGGTTCCTTGCTCACTGCAAAGCCTGCTTCTCCTGCTCCCACTCCCCCTGCTGTGTTCCCTCTCTCACTGTCTCCCTCTGTCAAATAAATAAATAAAAACTTTTTAAAAAACCTTGTTATATCTGCAAAAAAAATGTACATTTTCTAAATAAAGTCACATTTTTGAGATTCCAGGTAGACGTGAATTTTGGAAGGACACTGTTCAACCCATTACAGTCCTTTGCCAGCTAGCAGTTTATTGAAATTCACCCCTTGCCTGGTCTGTAAACTTGAAATGGGCCTATTAAATATTTTTCTTTTACCAACAAGCGTGATGTTAAGATTTGTCAGTAGGAGGCTCCGGAAAGACAGGACAAGAGAAAGGGTCCTCCCGTCCTGGTTCTGGTGTGCTGGCTTGACAAGCTCAGCACGCAGCTCTTCAGGACCCAGCAGAACGTCTCCCCTGACTCTTTCCACACCCTCTTGGGCAGGTTCATAGCAGAGTGCCACTAGTGAGGTACCTCCCAGTGAATGACTTTCCCTTGCACTCTGGAGAGAAGGTTTCCAGCAGTTCCATTACCACGGCACCATAGAGACTTCTCTGCTGTGCAGTGAGCCATGGCTGTGCACTGTGAAGGAGGCTGCTAATAATCAGGGAGACATTCCACGGGTCTAAATCATTCTCTTGCCCAAGTCACCCCAGCGATTGCTCAGTGAGCCTTCAACAAAGTGGCTGCAGTGCTAGGGATGGAGGCTTTGCCTAGGGTTCAAAAACATGGGCTTCCCCTATTCAGTGTTGATGTAACATTACTGCTGAGTAGTGGACCTGGCAGCAGAAGAGGCCGACACTAGGCCCCTTATATGGCACCTCTCCCATGGGGACCGGCAGCCACCTGGTGGTAGACTGATTACACTGGGCCTCTTTCTTCGCAAAGGAGCAGAGATTCATCCTCCCTGGAATATACATGTTTTCTGGATGTGGAGTTGCCTTCCCTCAACACAATACCTCAGCCAGCTGTACCGTCTGTGTACTTAGGGAATCCTTTGTCCATCCGCCAGTATTCTGTACAGCACTGCTTCTCGTCCATTTCACAGCTAAGGAAATACAGTATGGGGCTCATGCTTATGGAATCCACTGGCCTTAAGCCACATATTCCATCACCTAGGAGCAGATGGCCTACCTGAGAGATGAAATAGCTTATTGAAGACTCACTTGTGGTGCCAGTTGGGAGACGATACCCCCAAAGAATGTGATTCTGCCTCACAGGATATGGTACATGCTTCGAATCAGCAACTGTTACAGGGTGTTCTTGCCCCCATAGCCAGAACATATGGATCTGGGCATCCAGGGTTAGAAGTGGGAGGGGCTCTTCTCACTTTTTTTTTTTTTTTTAAAGATTTTATTTATTTATTTGACAGAGAGAGATCACAAGTAGACAGAGAGGCAGGCAGAGTATAGAGGGAAGCAGGCTCCCTGGCGAGCAGAGAGCCTGATGCGTGACTCGATCCCAGGACCCTGAGATCATGACCTGAGCCGAAGGCAGTGGCTTAACCCACTGAGCCACCCAGGTGCCCCTCTTCTCACTTTTAAACTCAATACCCATTTGCAGAATTATTTTTCCTGCCCCAGAAACCTTGAGCAATGCTGTTATGAAAGTCATAGTCTCTAAGGGAGGAATGCTTCCACTAGCAGACACAGTGGTTCAGTTGAACTAGAAAGTGAGAATGCCTTCTGGACATTTTGGACTACTTATACCATTGAACCAGTTGGCCAAAAAAAAAGAAAGTCACTCTAGGTGAGGTGAACTCAAGTTGCTCCTATAAATGCAGACAAGAAGGACTGTGAGACCCAGGGAGTTAGCTGGAGGTGCCTAGGAGTGATGGCTTGGGTCACTCCAGATGAAGGAAATGTGGACAGGGGAGTGGAAGAACGGAGATATAGTTTTCATTGACAGCCTCCCAGCAAATCACAGAAACCAGGACAGCATTAGCATTGTATATTTTCTGTTAAACATATGTGCTCATTTTATATGCTGACCAGTTTCTTCTCTTTCATGTACCTAGAGTCGAAAGTTAACTTCAAGTGTACTCATCAGGTAACAATATTCAGTGGGACTCTGCCTGAATTTGAGGAGTAGTTGAGATTACCAGTGATGAATACAGTGACTTTTGGGCTGTGTATCTCCGTATTTTGAGGAGAAGGTGAGAACTTTACCTTTAAGACAGATAGCTGTGTTTTGTTACAAGAAAAATTGGAGTTGTTTTATTGATGCACAGAAGTCAATAACTGTTTAGAAGGGGGGAGCCAAACAGCCGCAGGGCTGTCCTCAGTTGTACTGCTGCGTTTTTGCTAAAGGGGTTCTTTGAGGTTTTTTTTTTTTTAAGATTTTATTTATTTATGTGACAGACAGAGATCACAAGTAGGCAGGGAGGCAGGCAGAGAGAAAGGGGGGGAAGGAGGCTCCCCATCGAGCAGAGAGCCCAATGCGGGGCTCGATCCCAGGACACAGGACCATGACCTGAGCTGAAGGCAGAGGATTTAACCCACTGAGCTACCCAGGTGCCCTAATTCTTTGAGTCTTAAATGTCTCTTCTTTGCTCAAATTTGATGCCCAGCTTATTTCACCATGAAGTTTCTTCAATGACCTCATCCTATAGTGATTTCCTCCCCTGTAGACCTTGACTACATCACACCTTTAGCACCTAATTATACTCCGAATATAATTTTCCTCTAATTATTTGATGTGTTATGCTGCCTTTCCACCAGCCCCAACCCACCAGATTCTGAGTTCTTTTAGGACTACATCTCTTTTTCTTTCTTGTTGTTATCCATTAAAAACACGTATATGAATACACACTCAGTAAATATATCTTAATTAAATAGTTGTCCTTACTCACTTGCCTCACAGGTTAATTTGCTTCTTGCTGCAAATTCACTTTCAGGTAATACAGTGTTTCCCGACCTAATTTAACTAACGAGTACTTGTGACATTAATAGTCAGTGTCTCAAAAAAAAAAAAAAAAAGCCAATGTCTCAAAAACCACTTGGGAATTGAAAAAAAACTCATCAACTTTTGCTTTGTATATAGCAATGATTTATATAAAATATTTTTCTTTGGATTAACATAAAGTTCTTTTAAAAATATACTCTATAATGTTTGTTAATATGACTTTTCCCATTACTTAAAAATAACTATGTAAGAAGAATTAAAAGGACATACTGTAGTTCCTCAAAAAATTAAAAATGTGATCCAGTAATTCCACTTCTGGGTACAAATTGAGAAGAATTGAAAACAGTCTCGAAGAGGTATTTGTTCATAGCAACATTATTTACAATTGCCAGAAGATGAAAGTCAAACAAGTGTTCATTGAGAGATGAATGGATAAAAAAAATGTGGTATTATACATGCAATGTAATATTATTCAGCCTTAGAAAGGAAGGAAGTTCTGACACATGCTACAACATGAATGAATATTGAGGATATTATGCTAAGTGAAATAGGCCGGTCACAAAAAGACAAATGCTATATAATTCCACTTACATGAATGGAATCAACAGAGCAGTGAAATTCATAGAGACAGAAAATAGAATGGAGGTTGCTAGGGACTGGGGGAAGGGAAGGGGGGAGTTGTTGTTTAATGGGTACAGTTTCAGTTTTTGCAAGATGGAAAGAATTTTGGAGATCGGTTGCACAACATGAATATGCTTAACACTACTGAACTATACACTGAATGGTTAAGATGATAAATTTTATGTTATGTATATTTCATCACAATTTTTAAAAATCCAACAGAGTCTATAAAATGAAATTTATAAAGAAGATTATTCAGGAACCAGTAAAAAATTATTGAGAAAAATTAAAGAGGACCAAAATAAATTGAATGATTAGGAGGATTAGAAGACCTGATACTGTGAAATGAAAATTTATTCTAAAATCATCTGTCGATTTATCTGTAGATGTATTGAAATCCCAATAAAAATTTCAGTACTTTTTCTGGAAAATAAAAAAGCCTAATACTAACATTTATATAGAAATGCAGAGTTGAGAAGAGCCAAGACACACTTAAAGGAGAAGAATGAGTTGGAAGGGTTTGCCCTATTAGTTGTCAAGATGTATTAAAAGTCTGCAGTAAAGGGGCACCTGGGTGGCTCAGTGGGTTGAGCCTCTGCCTTTGGCTCAGGCTCAGGTCATGATCCCAGGGTCCTGGGATCAAGCCCACATCAGGCTCTCTGCTTCACAGGGAGCCTGCTTCCCCCACCCCCTCTGCCTGCCTCTCTGCCTACTTGTGATCTCTCTCTCTCTGTGTCAAATAAATAAGTAAAAATAAAAAAAAAAAAGTCTGCAGTAGGGGTGCCTGGGTGGCTCAGTGGGTTAAAGCCTCTGCCTTTGGCTCAGGTCATGATCCCAGGGTCCTGGGATCGAGCCCCGCATCAGGCTCTCTGCTCAGTGGGGAGCCTGCTTCCTCCTCTCTCTCTGCCTGCCTCTCTGCCTATTTGTGATCTCTGTCAAATAAATAAATAAAATCTTTTTTTAAAAAAACGTCTGCAGTAACTTGAACAGTGTATTAATGTAAGGATAATAAACATATCAGCAGAAGAGATTAAAGATTCCAGGAATAGATTCACACATACACAGTTATTTGATGATTGACATGAATAGCACTGCAGAATAGTAGGTGAAAGATGGTCTTTTTAATAAATTATGTGGCCCAATTAAATATATAGAAAAAGTAAAATAAAATTTTATTCTTACCTCACACCATACACAAAAATCATTTCCAAGTCAGTTGTGGACCTAAATGTGGAAAGCAAAACAATAAATATTTTGGAATATAATATGGCAAAATGTCTTCAAGGTATTGGGATAGAGAGTGATTTTAGAAATAGGAGCCTGAGAGGCTCAGTTGGTTGTGCTTCTGACTCTTGATTTTGGCTCAGGTGATGACCTCAGGGATGTGAGATCCAGCCTCACATCGGGCTTCTTGCTAAGTGGGGAGTCTGCTTGAGAGTCTGTGCCCCTCCCACTGCCCCTTAGTGTGTGTGTGTGTGTGTGTGTATGCGCGCGTGCGCACGTTCTCTCTCTCAAATAAATAAATCTTAAAGCCATAAAACAACAATAGGACACTAAAAGCACAGTCACAAAGGGAAAAATTATGAATTTGACTTATTAAAATTCTGAACTTCTGTTCCTCAAAAGACTGAAAAGACAAGCAAGCGTGGAATCCCAGGATGATTAGTGCTGTGCAAGAAGGAGAGGATAAGTAATTAATCTCATCAGAGCGGCAGCACTGAAGAGAGCTCCAACAACTTTTTAAAGTAGTATTGTTGGAGTTTCCAGATTTGTTTAAAAAAAAATTAAAGGACCTTATAACTTCAGTATAGAGTTGGGGCTTTAATTTTTTTAAGTACCTAGAAAACTAAGCAAATAAAAAAAAATGAAGCCATGTAATGTTTTTCCAGGAGCAAAACCAAACAAGGATGTTACCAGAAAGAACATATAATTATACAGTACTTCCCGATTCATCTCTGAACAGTATTTTTGAACTCATAAATCATAATTTGGTAATCATGATTCATTAATATTATAACTGTATTTAGATATACTGTGTTATGTTTAAATATAGAACAATATTACATTAAAATTAAACATAGAATAGTACATTTATATTTAAACTTATTTTTATTCATTAACACTGTCTTATAATAACTACATTTAGAGAAGAAGGATGTGATAGGAGGGAAAGAAGTAAATCCCTAGCTTCCCAAGCGGTAACATAGTGTTCTTTGCCCTCTTTTCCACAAGAGGGCACAAGATGAATAAGATTTTCAATTCCATTGTTTCACTGCTGGCCTTTGGCTGTTACCAGCCAACCATGTACTTCCATTTTGGTGTTGTTGACAAACTGCAATTGTTTTAAAGATTTTATTTATTTATTTGACACACAGAGAAAGAGATCATAAGTAGGCAGAGAGGCAGGTGGAGAGAGACGGGGAAGCATGCTCCCTGCTTAGCAGAGAGCCTGATGTGGGGCTCGATCCCAGGACCCTGAGATCATGACCTGAGCCCAAGGCAGAGGCTTAACCCACTGAGCCACCCAGCTGCCCCGACAAACTGCTATTGTTAACATCTAAACAACCATCTTTGAGTTCAGGGCACTACTAAAGAGATGTCCAGACAAAGAAGGAGTGATTCAAGGCACCCAGAATCTAATGGGATCCCAGAGGGGAAAAGAGCAATATATTTGGAGGGCACGCTACGGGCCCAAGGAGTCCTGCAGATCATGAGTTGGGGGTGTTCCTCTGGAGAGGCTGGAATGGTGGTGGTGGGGGGCACAGCTGGGAGAAATGTCAGTGATGCATTTGGGTGAGGCAGTGGGGATGGGATAGCCTGCACATGGAGATATCAGCTGTGAGAACCCTGAGGGCCCAGGATGGCCCTGGGAATGCAGGGGATTGTACTCTAGAAGACTTGGGGGTGGGGAGGAAAGGTTTCACCACCAAGACTCTGCCTGCAAACACTGGGCAGAGCCAGGTCTGTTCTCCTTTCTTTGCTTCTTGCAGCTGCTGTGTTCTATGTTCACTTCAGGCTCCCTGACCTCTGCACACACCCACATTGCTCTGCCCACCACACCCCCATGGCTGTCTTCTGGTGTACTTCACCCTCTCCTCACAGAGACTGTTTCCTTGTCCAGGGCTCTTTCCTCTTAGAGACTGGTGTTTTCCTTCAGGACTCTCCCCACTTATCTGAAGGTTTACTCTCACCTATGAAGCCTTGGCTACCTTCTTATGCAGGACCTCTAAGCTTCTCTGACCAACTGTTCTCCTCTTTTAGCCTGTTTCCTTTCTTGAGCTTCCCTGGTCTCTATGCCTCTTCTCCTCTTCCACCACCAGCATTGTCATCCTTCTTTCCCCATGGTGTCACATCTGTCACCCAGTCAGCTAACCTCTCTGAAGGCCCAGAAACAGACGGACTCCCCAGAACCACAGGGTTCTCATGAATATAGCTGCCAGTGTTTCCATACTTCCATTTTTCCTTTTATGGCTTCTTCAAGCTCTACTCTTGGCATTTCAATTGAATACAAGTATTCTCAAAGCCGCAGCTCTGCTTTAGACTGAACTTGAGAAGTAGAAAGGTATGTGCTATCTTTCAAATGTTACTGGGAGAGGATCTTTAATTGAGCTTTTCCCTTGTGCCATATAATGGTGTCATGGAAATCAAACCAAATCAGGGGTCCTAATGCATAGGCTGTCCTCCTTTTGCTTCCCTTCCTGGCCAGGGCATCTAGGGCAAGTGAACTTACCTCTTGGAGTTTCAGTTTCCTCGTCTGTAAAATGAAGGTAGTGGTAGTAATTACCTCCTAGGAATCTCGAAAAATAAATGAGGTAAGAAATGAAGTAGTATTTACTAAGTGTCTATACTTTAAAAATGTAGTTATTATTATTATTATTTCTTCATCTGTAAAACTCAAGTGAGATTGCCAAGGGAAGCCTGAATTATCTCTAAGAGGTTCCTTCAGGCTCCGTCTTCTGACTTTGTCAAATATAATTTGCCATATGTGCTGGCCATGGCTTATAACTCAGTCCTTATAGCTTCTCTCATCTCTCCTTTCCTTCTCTGGCAACTTCCATCTCACCCCAGTCCTTCAAACACCTATATAAAGAGCTCTTTGCACTGAATTCCTCTCTGCTTGAAAGAGTGAGTTTTTCAGTTCTGGGTGCAGTGGCTTCACCATCTGAGTAGTCATCCCCAGACCAATGGGCACACAGACCAAACCAGAGGAGTAACTGCCACCTCTGCTCACATTTGAGTTTCTAGGTATGAAAATGTGCCCAAAGATGCCATATTGGTTGCCATGACAAACCACCTGTTGTATACAAATGTTTTTATTTCTATTCTGGAGCGAAATCTCATACAGCCTGCAACAGGGCAGCTTCAACGGGCCTGAGGGAGGGCTGAATCCTCACTGATGTGTTGAACTGATCAGGTTGCCCAGCACCCCGTAGGACATTTCTGCTTTTCGGCTTTTTCCTGCTTTTCAGCTTTAGAACAACAGCAGCCATGAGTCAACCCGTTGTTCATTGCACGTGTAGTCTAGCATGGCAGGGTTTGAAAATGGAGCCTGAATTGGCCCAGTTTGGACTGAATGATAGATGCTGCTTTCCCAGGTATAGTCAAGACTACTTACAAGGGAGGTTTCCAAAGACTGATTCTGTGATCCCAGCTAACTTCCTATCTCTGACCTAAAGAAGAGTTTAAAAGACTGAAAAAAGGCTGGATATGAGAAGGGATTTCGGAAAGAGCTGCTGGTGGTGCTGGTCCTAGCCAGTGTAGTAGAGGGAGGACCCAGAGGGGCTGTGTGGGAGGGGCCTGTGCTGCCACAGTTGGTAGGGGCAGAGGGAATATGTGAGTATTTCCCAAGAACCAGACTTGGGCCACTCCAGTGAGAAAGCTCTTTTATATCCCAACCTAGAAGGCTGACTGATGAGTAGAACCCCTCAGCAGAGTAAGGTCTGAGGCTCGATCAGACACATAAAGGTTGAGGAAGGGGTCTTGAGTGACTGGCTAGAAAAAGATCCACACACTCCATGGAATCTCTGAAAACCTCACAAAATTACCTCAGGAAGGAAAGCACTCACTTCCTGGGGAGGGCTGATGCCAGATCATCATAGAATTCCAAATCGTGTGAGAACTGTCCTGCCCCACTTTCACCTCCACCCTGGGTGGGGTCAGAAACCATGGCAAAGGGTGGAGTGAACATCATGAAACAGGTTGGAGAGAAAAGAGAAATTTATTAGGACTTTGCCCCCTGCCAGTGTCATGGCAGAGGAGGAACAACCCAGCCCAAGCATGAAGTTTAAAGTTAATTATTATTATTTGCAACCATGTGGATAGAACTAGAGGGTATTATACTAAGTGAAATAAGTCAAAGACAAATATATGATTTCACTCATATGTGGGATTTAAGAAACAAAACATGAACATAGATGAAGGGAAAGAAAAATAAAATAATATGAAAACAGAGAGGGAGGCAAACCATAAGATACTCTTAACTCTCGGAAACAAATAGGGTTGCTGGAGAATGGGGTAATTGGGTGATGGGCATTAAGGAGGGCATTTAATGTAATGAGCACTTGGTGTTATATGCAACTGATAAATCACTGAATTCTACCCCTGAAACTGATTTTTAAAAGTTTATTATTATTATTATTATTATTATTATTACGGACACCACACTTGAATTACTGGATTTACAGTGACTAGAGGACCTTTGTTACTCATAAGGAACCAAAAAATCTTAGTTTCTGCACAGGGCAGGGAAGAACTAGCCCCGTCATAGGGGAAAAGAGTGATACTCTCCGATCCCCACCCCCATGAAGCTTGTTTGCTCCACAGAAAGGCCAACCTTGTGTTCTGTGCCAGAGTTAGGAGTCCATGGGGTGGCCATAAGGAGTGGCAGTGGCTCTGGCCTTTATTCTGGTGCAGGATCCAGCCCAAGAGTGTTCTGGCCCTACTCCTAGGAGCAGAGGGCTTTCATTTCCCCCTGGAAACAGTGGGTCTCAGCAAAGCTTGAGATGGGATAGGGGAGTAGACAGAAAGGGGAAGGTGGGAAATAGACTGTTCAGAGTAGGAGTTGTGAATTTGTCTAAGGTGTGGGGGGAACCTCGCTGGCAGGGCTAGTAGTCATTTGAGATTTGTGAAAGAACCTTCCTGGCTATGGCATCCCTGTCTCTGGTACCTTGCTGCTCAGGTCTGATGGCTGAATGGTTCTGGTTAACTGTTGCTGGGGTAGAAGAGAGCTGCAGGGTAGTTAAGGATATCAGAAGACAAGGGCTGATGTGCTGGACCACCATCTAAGCTAGATGAGAGAGATAATGAAACACTGGCCCTGCACACCAGGCCCTATGGGTCCAAGTATCGGAACTGGGATTCCGTAGAGTGGGAAGCACAGGAAATGGCGGGGTCAGAACAGCAGTCTTTGAAGCAGCCTTCTGAAGGTGGTGCATTCACTTGTGAGAACAGGGATCTGGGCATCCCTTAGAGTGTGGGCATCACGGTAGCTGAGCTGTTATGGGGGGAGAGGGAGAGGATGGGAAGGATGGGAAGGACTGAGAAGCCAGAGTGCAGTGGCTCATCCATGGCATGGAACTGACAGCAGAGAGAGGACTGGTGGAGAGGACTGGTTCAGTCAGTCAGGTGTTAAAGTTGCTGCATGAGGAGGTGAGTAGAAATCAGCCAGAAGTTGGGGCGCCTGGGTGGCTCAGTCCTTAAGCCTCTGCCTTTGGCTCAGGTCATGATCCCAGCCTCCTGGGATTGAGCCCTGCATCGGGCTACCTGCTTGGCAGGAAGCCTGGTTCTCCCTCTCCCACTCCCCCTGCTTCTGTCCCCTCTCTCTCTGTGTGTCTCTGTCAAATAAGTAAATAAAATCTTTAAAAAAAAAAAAGAAACAGAAATCAGCTGGAAATAGAGTCACATGTGATAAAGTCTTCTGGGCATGAACTTTTAGGGAGCTCCACTTCAAGGGAGGACAAACAGATGGGAAATTGATCTGGATGGTTGCAGTGACTGGAATGCTGTGGTATAATATTCAATTATTAAGCTTTATACCTTTTACCCCACCCCCCCCTACACACATACATGCACACAACACACACCCTGAACTGACCAGGGTCTGGACCATTATGCAGTCTCAATCTAGGACAAACGGACCTTACCTGCTCTCACCATCACTGACACCCTCCAAGGGCC
This sequence comes from Neogale vison, assembly GCF_020171115.1. Classification (NCBI taxonomy): domain Eukaryota; kingdom Metazoa; phylum Chordata; class Mammalia; order Carnivora; family Mustelidae; genus Neogale; species Neogale vison. Next base: position 160,558,747 of record NC_058093.1, on the reverse strand, counting down.
CTTAGGACCGGACATGCTGCAGTGGGAGTGAGGCTGGATGGCCTGTGCTTTCCTTCAGCTCTTCTGCCTTTACTCTTTCATTTGCGGTAGAGAATTACTTGTCTGATGCAAAGGCTAGCAAGGTGCCTCATTAGTGCTCGCCAAGTGGCTGTTCATGGCTGATGGATGGCTGAGGCTGGTAATTAGACACAATCATGTTTAATAGGTCCCGGTGTTTGAAACAGCAGCTATGGAAGGGTAGTGTCCTCTGTCATTTCTCTGTACTACGAATACGTGTATAAAGTGAACTGGAACAACACATCTGAATGGCTCTTTCCCCCCAGGGAGGGGAGTTTCAACATATAAATCATACTTCTCTTAGCACTTTGAGACAATGAAGCCTTACTCAGTATTCTAGGTTGATATACTGCTCTGAGTTTGCATGAAATATCAGATGTTATCATTTTTTCCGTGGGAATGCCTTGTTCTGGATCCACAGGGATCCTGACTTGTCAGTGTTTCGGTGCCACACCTGAGAGCAGCTGCCATGTCATTAGCATCACACTGTCCTCCAGCTGGCTTCACTCTGTTCCCCAGAAATCTGCTGAAGATCTAGTCCACGGCCTGGCACACACTCCTGGTCTACAGAGTCTTCATTCTTCACCCCAATCCTTCCATCAAGGTTGAGGTCCTCAAAGCCACATGAGCCTCTGGGCTTTCCTGGAAGAAGAGAAGGGGCTTCAGCAAAACAGAGAGGGAGCACAGGGAGGGGTCGAAGGAGAGTGGAGGAGTAAAGGAGAAGCAGGGGAAGAGAAGGGTGTGAATCTGCAGTATTAGACACTACCCATGCAAGCAGTGTAAGACCTACAGGGCAATTGCAGGAGGCCTTGAGAGATGCTCATGAAACCTAGGGGCGGGGTATAGAGCCAGATTGCAATCAGTTTAGGTGTGAGAAAATGGAAGAGGCAAGTGCAGGCAGTTCTTTCAACAACTCTGGCTGAGAAAGGGCGGGGAGAAATGGGGCAATAACTGCAGGGAAGGTGTTTTTATGATGGGTGAGGTTTGAGCATCGATAAAAAGCCCACTTTATGTTTAAACAGTCCTTGGTTCTAACATGTTAAGTCCAAGGTGGTATGTAGTCAGTCATAGGTAGGGACGACATGACGAGCGTTGACACCTCTGATAAGACTGTGATGGCACCTGATCACATGTATATCCCAGGGCCAGTGGTTCTTAGCCAAAGTTCCATTCTAGGACAGACTGGGCTGGGGATGCAGTGCACAGAGCTGGATTATTTGGAAGCACCACAGGTGGTTGACAAAAATAAATAAATAGATTATTGAAGAACGAGAAAAGAGAAAATAACTCAGAAAATCTTCATGTAATTGAAAATTTGTTCTAAAAATCTACCAACACCTAAAAGGTATGTTGGATTTTAAGACAAAACCAAACCCCCTCCCCACCCCACAGCTCTGAAGAGGCTTGCCTAGAGGCCAAGTGTTCTATGGATATTCTAGGGGAATGACCCCAGTTTTAGGATAGAGAGCTCTAGTCTGATGATTGGAGACACCTAGTCATAAACACATGCAGTTTGCACCGGCTCCCAGGGAAAAAGAAAGTGTGGAGTCTGGCACTTGTTGGTTATAGGCAAAGGAGGTTAACTTGGGAGAAATGGCCATATTTTTTTACAATGTAAGTTAACAGAATGATTTCAGAATGGTGAATGTCTTGGTAAAAACATGATCAAATGACATCATACCTCAAAAAAACTAAAATTAAAATTGAATTTATCAAAGTTTAAATTGAACAGGATGAGTTAAACTGATAAACTAAAGACATAAATTGTCTTTTAAAAGAGCAGAATTCAGGGCACCTGGGTGGCTCAGTCATTTTAAGCATCTGCCTTGGGCTCAGGTCCCAGGGTTCAGGGATTGAGACCCAGCATCTGGCTTCCTGCTCAGCAGGGAGTCTGTTTCTTCTACCACTCCCTCTGCTGTACTCTCTCTCTCTCAAATAAATAAGTAAAATCTTCAATAAAATAAAAGGGCAGAATTCTGCTCCTTGCCAAAGTAGAGTAGCAAGAGACTGCATTTGCCCTTCTACTTGAAACAACCAAAGAAAGAAAAATGAACAAAATATATGAAACAATGGTTTTGAAGAGACTGGACCTCAGGCAACAAAGACAGTGATCCCTGAGATCAAGGAAACAAATGAGTGTCCCGGCTTATTTGAGAGTTTTCAAGTGACAGTACAGGGAAGTGTACCCAAGCAAAGTAATACCCAGCTATGTGCTGCCTACATGAAACCCACTTAATATAAAGACATAAATAGAGGTAGAAAGCAAATTGGTAGTTTCCAGGAGTGGAAGGAGGGAAAATAGGAAGTGACTGCTTAGCGGGTAGAAGGTTTTCTTTTGGGGTGATGAAAATATTTAGGAACTCAATAGAAGTAGTGTTAACACAACATTGTGAAGGTATTGAGTGGCACAGAATTGCCATTAAATGGCTATTTGGATGTTGTGTGGATTTTACCTGGGGGACAAAACCTGACCAGGCACGCAAAGGAAAAAAAACAATGTAAATGACAATCAGCAGAAACCAGAGACCCATGGGAGATCTAGAGAATGCAGTTATAAAACTCAGACTTTAAAATAATTGTGCTATGGGATGCCTGGGTGGCTCAGTTGGTTAAGCAGCTGCCTTCGGCTCAGGTCATGATCCTAGCGTCCTGGGATCGAGTCCCATATCGGGCTCCTTGCTCCACGGGGAGCCTGCTTCTCCCTCTGACTCTGCCTGCCTCTCTGTCTGCCTGTGCTCGCTCTCGCTCGCGCTCTCTCTCTGACAAATAAATAAATAAATAAATAAATAATCTTTTAAATAAATAAATAAAATGAAATAATTGTGCTTGCTGCATTCACTGAGAGATAAAATGTGACAGTATTTTGATAGATAAATATAAACTATTAAAAAGAAACGAAAGGGAAATTCTAGAACTGTATGTAAAACAATTGATATTAGTAACTCTGATAAGGGTTTAATAGCAGAATAGATAGATGAAGAGAAAATAACTTTTTGATGGGTTAGAAGACAATATCCAGAATATAGTATTGAGAGATGAAAAGACAAAAACTGCAGAATTAAAGATAAGAGACAAAGAAGTTACAGAAAAGAATCCTATAAGGAGAGGATAAGATGAGTGGGACAGAAGCAGTATTTGAAGAGTTAGTAGTTGAGAATTCTAAAAAATGGATCAAAGGTATTAAGCCATAAATTTATAACTGACTTCCAAGGAGAAACAATGGAATCTGGAAGACAATAGACTGATATCTTCAAAATGCTTAAAAGAAAATATCAGTCAGCAGATGGTGTAGACCGCAAGTACTTTAATAGTTAGTAAGTGGGACATTAACTTAGGATAAGAAAGAATTACAAGAGATGGGTGAAGATTGTACAGGCCACTAATGAGTCATGAGCAAGGGATGTTTTCCAGGCAGGTGGTTAGGAAATCTCAAGGACTACTGGTAGAATAGTGAGTCAGTCTCTGTGGGTGAAGCTGAGCTCCCATTACTAGGGGCGGGATGGAAATGGAGTCTGGAAGGGTCAGTAGGAGCAGGATGGTGAATGATCTCATTCTACAAGTGATAGGAAATACTGAAGCTGTTTTTGTTTGTGGCATCCTTATTTCCTGGTAGGATACTACTACTAAAAGTCTTTCTCACATTTTCCTCCTCCTACCCAATATGTATAAATCATACTGTCTCTTGGTACTTTACTATGAGTGAAATTAAATTTAGATAAGTACCGGCTTCAACCTGCACTATACTTTGATTCCCTTGAGAGGAAGTATTACAGATTACCACTTTTAAAGAATCCAATTGCAAAGAATCTTATTTCCTCTTTGACTTGTTCCTCTGGGGCTAGAGTTAGACAGTAATTAGTAAGTGAAGGGAAAATACAGAAGTTCCCCTTCAAAGTTGTTTCCATATGGCTGACCTTTTGAATTACTATCTCTCTTTCTAAGAGCTAAGAGCTTTCTAAGTCCTAAGAGTTAGGACTTTCGGTCCTAACCTTTGCCTTTCTGTCTCCACCAGGGCAGAAATAATCCTTATATCCCCATACTATCTTAATCAGTCAACATTTTGCTGTAATTGTGTTTTCCTCACCTCTGAGTGCCATTCCCATCTGTCCCTCTCCTCCAGAGTCTGACTCTGTTATGATACCATATGACCCAGCAATCCTACTTCTGGGTACATATCCAAAGGAATGAAAATCAAGATCTTGTAGAGATATCTGCACTCCCATGTTCATTGCAACGCTATTCACAATAGCCAAGATATGGAAGCAACCTGAGTGTCCTTCACCACATGAGTGGACAAAGAAGTGATAGGTGTAAGTGTAGGAATATATACAGATACACACACAATGGAATGTTATGCAGCTATGAGAAAGAAGGAAATTCTGCCATTTGTGACAACTTAGATCAATCTTGAGAACGTTCTGCTAAGTGAAATAAATCAGTGAAAGACAAGTTCTGTATGATATCACGTATGTAGAATCTAAAAATGTCAAACTCAGAGAAACAGAGTAGAGTGTTTAGTTACCAGGGATGATTGGAGGGTGGAGGAAGTGGGGAGATACTGGTTAAAAGGTACAAACTTCCAGTTATAAGATTAACAAATTTGGGACCCTAATAAACTGTGTGGTGATTATAGCTATAATACTGCATCATATACTTGAGTGTTGCTAGAAGAGTGGATCTTCAGTGTATTCACACACAAAAAATCCTAGCTATATGATGGATGAAGGTGGTAGCCAATACTTATGGTGGTAATCATTTTGTGATATGTAAATGTATCAAATTGACACTTTGTACACCTTAAACTTACACAGTATTAAGTGTCAGTTGACCTCAAGAAAGCTGGAGGGGAAAAAAATTCCTCAACTTTAATTTACAGCCCTTTTGCTGATTTAAAATTTCCACTATACATTTGGTATAGTGCTCTGCTTCTAAATGCTGTGTGCAATGTAGAACTTTACAATCAGGGTAGATACAAGGGGCTTCCAGGGTCATGGATGTATGTACACATAAAATTGCATTAGATAGTAACAGCTTGCTGTTGAGAATAGTTACACAAGTCTTTCCTCTCACCGTCAAAGTATGAAAGTTCCACTTCAAGTTTGCAAATGTTTGATATTATCCAACTTGCAGATTTTAGCCCATCAAATGAGTATAAAGTGATGCTTCATTCTTTCGTTACCGAGGTTGAAAATTTCTTCACATACTTTTTAGCCACTTGGGTTTGCCTTATTCATATCTTTTGCCAATTTTCTAATTAGGTGAAATCTAATGTTTTTTAAAAATTTTTTAAATTTTTAAAAAATCCTATCTTTTTTGTGTTCTGCAAGATTTCCATATATATATTTTAGAGCAGCACTGTCCAGTAGAACTTTATGGGATGATGGAAATGTGTTCTTTTTTTAAAAAAAAAATATTTATTTACATGAGAGAGAATGTGTGTGTGCCGGGAGAGGGACAGAAGGAAAGGGAGAGAGGGAGCAGACTCCCTGCTGTGTTGGTAGCCTTATGTGGGGCTTGAACCAGGGCCCTGAAATCATGACCTGAGCTGAAGTCAAATGCTTAATGACTGGGCCACACTGGCTGGTGCCCCTGGAATTGTGTTCTATTTGTGCCCTCCTAATATGGTAGGCACTAGCCATGAGCAGCTGTTGAGTACTTGAAGTGTGACTAGCGCAACCAAGGAAGCTGGATTTTAAATTTTATTTAATTTTAATTAATTATAATTTAAATGTAACTAGCCAAATGTGACTACTGACTACTACATTGGACAACGTGGGATCTAGGTATTAATACCTTGCCAGTTTTTGGCATTGCAGATATCTTCTCCTGATTTGTCAGCTGTTGAAAAAATTTAGTCTGTTGAGACCTTTGTTAAATAGAAGTTCTTAATTTTGATGTGTTTAAATCCATATATCCTTTTGTTTTATGGTTTGGCTTTTTGGGGGAAGAATTCTCTATAAACTTCGGTATCATAAATATAATCCCTGGAATTTTCTGCTATTACCTTTAAGTTTTCCCTTTAATATTTAGTTCTTTAATCCAACAAAGGCTCTTATTTGTAAGTGGTATGAAGACCTTGCTTTTTTTTTCTACACATAATGAATCAGTTTTCCCAACTCATTCATTATGATGCTTTCTATTTCCGGCAGAGTGTGGAAGCAAAAAGATTATGTACCAGGTCCAGTAATACCTAGATCTGTTTGTCAACCCTTTGTTCTGTACAATGGTCCATTTGCCTGTTCCCATGTGATTTTCCACTGTTTTAAAACCTTACAGTTTATAATATATCTTCATATTTAATTGGTAGGACAATTTGTCTTTCTTTGCTTTTCATGATCAAATTGACTATTTGAGAAGCCTTATTCTGTTAACTTTTAGAATAAATTTATAAATTTTTTCAAAACTCTTGGTGAATTTTAATAGGGATTGCATTTAATTTATAGTTTAGTTTTGGAAGAACCAAATTCTTAAAGCATTGTTATTATATACATATCTATTTATGTAAATTATATGTTTTTTTTCCCCAATGTTTATCAGCTTTTTCTTTCCACAGCTTTTTTATTAAGGCTTTATTTTTAAGTAATCCCTCTACCCAGCATGGGCCTTGAACTCACAACCCTGAGATCAAGAGTCACATGCTCCACTGACCGAGCCATCCAGGTGCCCCATCATGTTTAACAGCATTTTTTAAAACAGCTTTATAAAACCATCATACAAAGTCCTGCACATATTTGAAATGTGCAGATAGACAGGCTTTGACATTCGAATGAGGCCATGAAACCATCACCAATATCAAGATAGTGATAGTGAACAAATTCACCCACCTCAAATTACTTGTGCCCCTTTGTAATCCTTTTCTTCTATTCCTCCCCATGCCTCACATGATGCAACCAGTGATTGTTTTCACTCATTATAGGTCGAAAGAGTCCTTTGCATTTTCTGAAGTTTTTAATATATGGAATCACACATTGTCTGGCTTTTTTCACTCAGTATAAAAGTTTTCAGATTTATCCATATTGTAACATGAATCAGTAGTTTGTTCCATTTTATTGCTGAGTAGTATCCTACTGTATGGATATACCACAAATTTGTTTATCCATTCACACTTGGTAGACATTTGGGATGTTTCCAGTTTGGAGCTATTACAGATAAAACTGCTATGACCATTTGTGTAAAAGTTTTTGCAAGCATATATATTTTCTTTACCCTTGAGTAAATATTTAGAAGTGAAATGGTTGGGTCATATGGTAGATGTATGTTTAACTTTTTAAGAAGCTACCAAGCTGTGTTTCTAAGTGTTTGTATCTTTTTAAATTCCCATGAGCAGTATATAAGAGTTCTAGTTCCTTTGCATCTTTTCCAACAGTTGGCATGGTCACTCTTCATAATTTTAGCCATTCTGATAGGTGTGTAGATGTATCTTGTGGCTTTAATTTGCATTTCCCTTGTTAATTTGCCAAAGGTATTGGGCATCTTTTTATCTGCTTATCTGTTTTCCATACATCTTCTTCAGTGAGCTGTATTCAAATCCTTTGCCTGTTTTTAAAAAATGGGTTGTATTTTCTTATAGTGCTTTGAGAGTTCTTTATATGTTCCATGTAGTACTCCTTTATTAGATATGTAATTTGTGGATATTTTCTCTCAGTCTCTTGCTTGTCTTTTCATTCTCATCATAGAGTTTTTTGAAAGCAGAAGTTTTTTTTTTTTTAAAGATTTTATTTATTTATTTGACAGAGAGAGATCACAAGCAGGCAGAGAGGCAGGCAGAGAGAGAGAGGAGGAAGCAGGCTCCCTGCCGAGCAGAGAGCCCGACGCGGGACTCGATCCCAGGACCCCGAGATCACGACCCGAGTCGAAGGCAGCAGCCCAACCCACTGAGCCACCCAGGCGCCCCGAAAGCAGAAGTTTTGTTGAAGAAGTCTAATTTGTCAAATTGTTATAGGTCATTGTTGTATATAAAGAAATTGTATATAAGAAGTGTTGTATAGGAAATCTTTGCCTTACTCATTTATAAAGAATTTTTCACACAAGTTCTGTCACTTCAGGTTTTACATTTAGGTCTATGTTTGGTATTGCTGCATAACAAATTAACCTCAAATGTAGTGACTTAAAACAACAGAAATCTGGGGAACTTCTAGGGAAGATGGTGAAGTAGGAAGACCCTACTCCCCCTCATGAGGGATGAGTTCACCTCTTGAGTTCACCATGAGGGATGAGTTCACCTCATCCCATGTTCACCTCATCCCATGGATACAACTACGCCGTAACACCCTGCATCAGTGTAAATAACCCAGAAAATGACCTGAAGACCAGCAGAACAGATTCTCCACAGTTAAATATAAAGAAGAAGTCACAGTGAACAGGGTAGGAAGTGCAGGGATGCTTTGGGAGCTAACTGGACAACTGCTGTCCATGGGTGGTGGGGGGAGGGATACTGCAGGTATGGAGAGGGGAGAGAAACAGACTCTCACACCAGGGAGCACACATGGGCAAGATGAATCCACGTAACATTTGGCTTTGAAAACCAGAAGGGTGTAATTTCATGAGTTCTTACAATCAGCAGGGCTTAACACTTGGAACTTTAAAAATCAGCCCTGGGAGAGCAGTGGGGGGCAGGTGCTGAGAGAAAACTGAGTCCTCACCCTTAAAGAAATGGCACAAAAAAGCTCAATGGAAATATAGCATAAAAGCTGCTGTTTGAAAAATGCCTGGCATATACGGGAGGGAGAGTTGTTTACTAATCTCAGGGTGTATGCTGGAAGGGAAGGGATTTTTGGGATACTTTTGCAAGAACAAATGAGCTGGCAGGTGCCATTTCCCTCCCCCTATCCCCTAGCCTAGACATAGGGACACCAGTGGGAACCAGTGTTGCACCAACATGGCTACCTAATATGCTAACAGTGCTCCCTTGTTCTCTGGTGGACACACCCCACCCCCCAGCAGCTAGGCCTGGCTCCAGGTCCCCTCCCATAGCATATCCACCTAAACCTTGCTAATACTGCAGCCCCAGCCTCCACATACTTCTGTGTATCTACCTGGGACAGTGAACCTGTGTGGACCTTGCTGCCATTGGGTGCCCTGCCTCTGCATTCTCCTGCTGACCCCCATCCAAAGCGATGCCACAAGCCAGCAGTGTACAAGCATTCCCGACAAGGGCCAGCACCACTCCAAAGGGATTCTTCCCTGGGGAGAGGGGAGGATCACTACAGACCAGTCTGACTGTATTGCCATCTGTAGGCTGGGGGCACACATTTGGTCTGACTCTAGGCCCCATTCACTAATGAAAGCTTCTCAGGGAGCAACATAGGGAAAATACCCTGTGATTCTGTACTACTGCATCCTGATAAATGCCTGTTCTGACCTAACTCAAGCTCAGGTCAGTCCCAGACTGGCCCCTTAACAACACATGGACCAAGCTTGCCCACAATAGGCAAAGAGAGCCATTGCAGACTGAAGGCAGTTGCAGCTCAGCCACAATAGCAGGGTGCACACAACACATAGGAAACACTTCTGAAGTGACAAGTTTCTGAGAACAAGGAACATTGCACTACAGAGAACTACAGGATCTCATCTTCATGACACCACTATTTTCAAGAGCAGGAGAAATAGCTGACACTCCTAACACATAGAAACAGACACAAAGAGTTAGACAAAATGAAGAAAAGGAGGAATATGTCCCAAATGAAAGAACAGGACAAAAATCACAGCAAGAGATCTAAAAATATCATAGTAAGAGACCTGCACGAAACGAAGGTAAGCAATATGCCTGATGGAGAATTTAAAGTAACAGTCATAAAGATACTCACGGAACTTGAGAGAAGAGTGGAGAACCTCAGTGAGACTCTTAACAAAGAGATAGAAAACATAAAAAAGAACCAATCAGAGATAAAGAACTCTATACCTGAAATTAAAAATACAGTAGACAGAATAAATAGAGTAGAGGAAGCAAAAGAAAAAAAAATCAGCGACATAGAGGACACAGTAATGGAAAGCAATCAAGCTGAATGGAAGATATAATAATAATAATAATTTTAAAAATGAGAGTTAAGGAAACTCAGTGACACCATTGAGCATAATATTTGCATTGCAAGTATCCCAGGAGAAAAGAGGGAAAGGGGGCAGAAAAATTATTTGAAGAAATAGTAGCTGACAACTTCCTGAATCTGTAGAAGGCAGCAGAAATCGAGATGCAAGAGGCCCAAAGAGCCACACCAAAATCAACCCAAGGAGGTCCAGACCATAGTAGTATGGTCCAGACACATAGTAATTTAAATGGCAAAAAACAGTGATAGAGAATTTTAAAAGCAGCAAGAGAAATCAGTTACATGCAAGGGAAACCCCAAACCCTCAGCTTATGTTTCAACAGAAACTTTGCAGACCAGATGAAAATGGCATATGTTTAAAATCCTAAAAGAAAACAAAAACCCTGCAACCCAGAATACTATATCCAGCAAGGATCACATTCAGTATAGGAGAGATAAAAGGTTACCCAAACAAAAGTTAAAGGAAATCATGACTGCTAAAACCATCCCTACAGGAAACATTAAAGGGGATGCTGAGCAGAAAGGAAAGACCATAAGTAGGGGTAAGAAAAGTAAAAAGCAGAAAAGAAGTAAGATTAAGTATTTCTATAAAACTCAGGGGATTCACAAAAGGATGTTAAGTTTGACACCAAATACCCAAAGCATGGAGGGGAGAGGAATGAAGAATGTGTTAAAATGTGAGCAACCATCAACTTAATATAGACTGCTATGTGCATAAGATGTTCTATGCAAACCTAATTGAAACCACAAATCAAAAGCCAGTCATAGGGGCACCTGGGTGGCTCAGTGGGTTAAAGCCTCTGCTTTTGGCTCGGGTCATGGTCCCAGGGTTCTGGGATCGAGCCCCGCATCGGGTTCTCTGCTCAGCAGGGAGCCTGCTTCTCTTCCTCTCTCTGCCCGCCTCTCTGCCTACTTATGATCTATCTGTCAAATAAATAAATAAAATATTAAAAAAAAAAAAGCCAGTCATAGACTGATGAGAAAGGTGGGGGTGGAGAATGGGTTAAATAGATGAAGGGGATTAATTTAAATTCCAGTTAACTAAACTCCAGTTTTAACTGGAATTTAAATTCAAACTTAAAAATATAAAAAATAGTGCTCACTTTGGCAGCACATCTACTAATGACACAGAGGTTAGCATGACCCCTGCTCAAGGATGACATGCAAATTCATGAAGCATTTCATACTTCAAAAATAAAGATAAATAAAAGTATAATTTATTTAGATAGCTTTCAAATATTAAAAAAACTAGTCAGATATGTAAAGAATAAAGATAAAGGAATAAAAAAAAGATAAAGGAATCCAAGTAATCACTAAAGAAAGCCACCAAACCAAGAGAGAAGAAAGCAAGAGAAGGAACAGAAAAGAACTATGAAACAATCATAAAACAAATAACAAAATGGCAATAGGTATGTTCCTATCAATAATTACTTTGAATGTAAACAGACTAAATGCTCCAATCAAAAGACATAAGGTGGCAGAATGGATAAAAAGCAAGACACATCTATATGCTATCTACAAGAGACTCATTTCAGACCTAAAGACACCTGTGGGTTGAAAGTGAAGGAATGGGAAAGCATTTATCATGCAAATGGAAATAAAAAGAAAGCCAGGGTAGCAATACTTACATTGGGCAAAAGAGCCTTTGAAACAGACTATAACAGACAAAGAAGGACATTCCATAACCATTAAGGGAAAAATCCAACAAGAAGGTATAACAATTGTAAATATTTATGCTCCCAACATGGGAATACCCAAATACATAGAGAAGACATTAACAAAGGAAGAAATCAGTAATAATACAGTAATAATAGAGGACTTTAACACCCCACTTACATTAAGGGATAGATCATCCAAACAGAAAATAAACAAGGGAACAGTGACTTTGAGTAACACATTGGACCAGATGGATCTAACAGATATATTCAGAACCTTCCATCCAAAAACAGCAGAATATACATTCTTCTCACGTGCGCATGGAACATTTTCCAGAACAGATCACTGTTAGGCCACAAACAAGTATCTTCAACTTCATAATTCTTTTCTTCTCTAATATCTGGTAGTTACTTTAGGGTTTATATTGTACATCTTTAACTTACTATGATCTACCTTCAAGTGGTGTATCACTTATAGTATTAGAAACTTATAATATTTACATTTCTCCCCTCCTAGACTTTATCATCCACTTAATCCATTTGTTATAAACCCTACGATGCAATGTTATTACTTTTGTTAAGCTGTCAATTACTTTTAAAGGAACTTAAATAGGACAAAATATATATTTACCCATGTAGTTAGTTACCATTTCTGGTGCCTTTCATTTCTTTGTGTAGATTCAGATTTATTTCTGACATCATTTCCCTTTTGCTGGAAGGATAGCTTCTGACATTTTTTTGTAGTGCAGTTCTGATGAAGATGAATTCTTTCAGCTTTTGTATGTCTGAAAATATCTTTATTTTGCCTACATTTTTTAGGAGATATTTTCACTGGGTATAGAATTTAAAGTACAGTTTCTTTGTTCAGTACTTTAAGGATATTGCTCCCTATCTTCTTGCTTATGTTGTTTCCAGTGAGAATTCTTGTTCTTACCTTTGTCTCTCTCTACATAACTCCCCTGACCTCCTCCTCCAGCTGCCTTTAAGAGTTTCTCATCACTGTTTTTTAAAAATTATTTTGTGACTTGGTGTAGTTTTCTTCATGTTTCATAGGCTTGCGATTCATTGAATTCCTTGGATTTTGGGAGTTACTGGTTTACAAAAAACTAGGGAAAATTTCAGCCATGAAATCAAATATTTTTGACCTCTCATTCTCTTCTCTCCTATGCAGGCTACATTTATATGTATGTTAGGCTGATTGAAGTTATCCTGCAGTTCACAAAAGTTCCTTTCTTCCTTCTTCCTCCTCCCCCTTCCCCAACCCTCCCTCTCCTCCTTCTCCTTCTCCTTCTTCTCTGCCATTAATTCTATCCAGTGCATTTTCACTTCAGACATCATAGTTTTCATTTCTAGAAGTTTGATTTAGGTACTTTTTTTTTTTTTAAAGATTTTATTTATTCATTTGACAGAGAGAAATCACAAGTAGATGGAGATGCAGGCAGAGAGAGAGAGAGAGAGGGAACAGGCTCCCTGCTGAGCAGAGAGCCCGATGCGGGACTCGATCCCAGGACCCTGAGATCATGACCTGAGCCGAAGGCAGTGGCTTAACCCACTGAGCCACCCAGGCGCCCTGATTTAGGTACTTTTTAAAAATATATATCTTACATTTCTATTTAAAAATTTGAACATAGAGAAGACAATTATAATAATTGTTTTAATAGCTTTGCTTATTCTAACATCTGTGACAGCTGTTCGTGGTTTGGTTTCAATTTATTAATTATTTTTTTTAATTTTATTTTTTATTTTTTTTTCCAATTTATTTATTTTCAGAAAAACAGTATTCATTATTTTTTCACCACACCCAGTGCTCCATGCAAGCTGTGCCCTCTATAATACCCACCACCTGGTACCCCAACCTCCCACCCCCCCCTCCACTTCAAACCCCTCAGATTGTTTTTCAGAGTCCATAGTCTCTCATGGTTCATCTCCCCTTCCAATTTACCCAAAAGCACATACCCTCCCCAATGTCCATAACCCTACCCCCCTTCTCCCAACCCCCCTCCCCCCAGCAATAGAAAGCCTGAACAGACCCATAACCAGTATTAATTATTTTTTTTATTGTGAATTGTATTTTCGTGCTACATTGTCTGCTGACCTTTATTTTAATACCAGACGTTGAATTTTACCTTGTTGAGTGCTAGGTACGTTTGTTGTTGTTCTTCTGCTGTACTCTTAATATTCTTCAGGTTTGCTCTAGGATGTAATTAAATTTCTTAGAAAAAGTCTGATCCTTTCAAGTCTTATTTTTATGATTCTAGTGAGCCCAGAGTAGTGCTTAGTCTGGGGCTAATTATTTCCCATTACTGAGGCAAGGCTTTTCTGAGTATTCTGCTCAATGCTCTGTGAATTATGAGTTTTTCCAGTCTGGCTGGTGAGAATAGGCACTGTTCCCAGCTCAGTGGCAGTGCCAGCCACTGTTCTCCAATCCTGTCAGATAGTTTTATTCCCTTAGTCTTAGGCAGTTCCTCTCCTCCTGTGCTGGTAAATACTTTTCTGCTAAATACTCAAGAATGACCCTCTCACATCTCTGGGGTTCTCTCTCTGTTCTAAGCACTTTAGCCACCTTGACCTCCCTATGACTCTCAGCTGTGACTCCTCAACTCAGGGAGACTGCTAGTCTCTGCCTGGGTTCCCTCTCCCTACACCGCAGCATGAAAACTCTTAAGGCAATAAGCTGGACAAAAGAGCTCATGTTATTTTGTTCTTGTCTCTCAGGTTAATGTTTATTATTGCCCAGTGTCCAATATCTTAAAACGTGTTGTTTCATTTATTGTGTCTTGGTTTGTTTGTTTATTTGAGTCAGGAGTGTAAAATCCTTTTTTATACTCTTATTAATCCATCTTGAGTGGAAGCAAATGTCCTTTCCTTCATTTTCTTAATTTGAGATTTTAAGAAATTTCCATAAATAATATGTGGATTCTTCAGTTCTTTCTTTCTTTCTTTTCTTTTCTTTATTTAAAAAGTAGGCTCTATACCCAGCATGGACCCCAGTGCAGGGCTTGAACCCATGACCCTGAGATGAAGACCTGAGCTGATATCAAGAGTCAGACACTTAACCCACGGAACCACACAGGCGCCTCTTGGATTCTTTCTTTGACAGTGTTCTTCCTTCTGTTTTCTATGTTCTCTCTGAAATTTGTCTTTGGATATTAAATTTTTCTGGACTAACCCCTAATTTCTGTTTTTTCTTTAATTGAAGTGTAGTTGACATACAATATTATTTTAGTTTCAGGTATACAACATAGGGATTTGACAGTTATATACATTACAAAATGCTTACCATGGTCAGTGTAGTTACCATCTGTCACCATACAAAGTTATTGTAGTAGTAATTGACTTTATTCCCTATGCTATATTTTTTATTCCTGTGACTTACATACTTTATGACTGGAAGTTTGTACCTCTTAATCCCCTTCACCTATTTTACCCACTCCCCACCTCTGTCAGTTTGTTCTTTGTGAATCTGTTTCTGTTTCTGTGTGTTTTGTTTTTTTAGATTCCACATATAAGAAAATCATGTTAATTGTCTTTCTCTATCTGATTTATTTCACTTATCATATAGGTTGCTTCTGTATCTTGGCTATTGTAAATAATGCCGTGATGAGCATAGGGGAGCATATATCTCTTTGAATTGGTGTTTTTGTTTCCTTTGGGTAAATACCCATAAGTGAGAATGCCTGGCTGGCTCATTTGGTAGAGTATGTGACTCTTGATCTCGGAGTCTTGAGTTTAAGCCTCACGTTGGATGTAGAGATTACTCAAATAAATAAATAAATCTTTAAAAAAATACACGTAAGTGGAATTGCTTGATTATATTTCTGCTATTTTTTAAGGAACCTTCATACTGTTTTTCCGTAGTTGCTGTACCAATTTACATTTCCATCAGCAGTGCACAAGGGTGCTTTCCACATTATTGTTAACACTTGTTATTTCGTGTCTTTTTGAAACTTGCTATCATAACTGATGTACAATGATACCTCATTTTAGTCTTTATTTTTACAGTTGATATACAATGTTACATTAGCTTCAGACATATAATACAGTGATTTGACAAGCCTGTGTTGTGCTATACCTACCACCAGTGTAACTACCGTCTATCACCATACAGAACTATTACAATTCCATTGATTATGTTCTCTATACCTTTTCTCCCTGTGACTTATTCATTACATAACTGGAAGCCTATATCTCCCATTCCCCTTCACTCATTTTGCCTATCACCTACCCACTGGCAACCATCAGTTCTCTATGAGTCTATTTCTGCTGTTTGTTGTTCCTTGGTTTTGTTTTTTATATTCCACATGTAAGTGAAATAATACAATATTTATCTTTGTCTGACTTACTTCACTTAGCATAATACCCTCTAAGTCCATCCATGTTGTTGCAGATAGTAAGATTTCTTCTTTTTTTATGCCTGGGTAATATTCGTGTGTGTGTGTGTGTGTGTGTGTGTGTGTGTGTGTGTGAGATATCTTAATTATCCATTCATCTATTAAAAAATACTTGGACTGCTTCCATATCTTTGCTATTGTAAATAATGTTACAATAAACACAGGATTGCGTACGTCTTTTCCAATTAGTGTTTTCATTTTCTTTGGATAAATACCCAGGAGTGGAATTACTGAATTGTATGGTAATTGTATCTTTAAATTTTTTGAGGATCCTCCATACTGTTTTCCATAGTGGCTACACTAGTTTGCATTTCCACCAACAGTGTAGGTGGGTTCCCCTTATTTGACATCCTTGCCAATAATTGTTTCTTGTGTTTTTTATTTTAGTCATTATAGCAGTTGAAGGTGGTATCTCATTGAGGTTTTGATTTGCATCTCCTTGATGGTGAGTTGTGTTGAACTTCTTTTCTTGCGTCTTTTAGCCATTTATATGTCTTTTTTTTTTTTTTTGAAAAATGTCTATTCAGGTCCCCTTCCCATTTTTTAATCATATTGTTTATTTTACTTTTTTAGTGTTGAGTTGTATTAGTTCTTTATATATTTCAGATATTAACCTCTCATTCGATATAACATTTGCAAATACCTTCTTCCATTCAGTAAGTTGCCTTTTTGTTTGCTGGTTTCCTTTGCTGTACATTAGCCTTTTACTTTGATGTGGTCCCAATTATTTTACTTGCATACGTGCATAAAGGAATCAACCAGGCAAATAAACAAAGAAATACTACTCTACTTTCACACTAACATAACTTATTAAGACTTGTTGAATTATAGTGAATTTGAGTAAAACATTTGAGTGCAGGGCAAACTGGAGCAAGCAAAACTCTGGAGCACACTCAGAACTCTTTCTTCTGGGCGCCTGGGTGGCTCACTTGGTTGGATGACTGCCTTCAGCTCAGGTCATGATCCTGGAGTCCCGGGATCAAGTCCCGCATCGGGCTTCCAGCTCCATGGAGAGTCTGCTTCTCCCTCTGACCTTCTCCTCGCTCACGCTCTCTCTCACTGTCTCTCTCTCAAATAAATAAATAAAATCTTTAAAAAAAAACAACTCTTTCTTCTGAGTTTTAGCTTAAAACAAGTCTATGGCTACAAAATGGATTGTGCTTCTTATATTTATTTGCTTAGCTTCAAAAGAAAAACTGGTCTTGCCTTTGTCCCATGCAGGCCATGTGCAGTGAGCCACCAACCACCTTGGGTCCAATGTCAGGATGGACATCAGGCCTCAGAGAGTTGCCTACCTCTTTTCTCGGGGACTTGGGAGCAGGGGCCCAGGAGCAGGGATCCTCTTGGTCGCTGCATGGCCCCTCAGCACTGCCTTCAGCACTTATCCTCAGGATTCCCTTATTCCCTCAGGATTCCCTGCCAGGGTTCCCTTCCAACTCTGCCAAGAATGTCTTTGAGACAGAGACTGATGAAAAGAAAGCGAGTAGCTTTGAAAGAGCTAAAGTGATGTTTAACTCCAGGGTTTCACAGTGCTGGTTATACAGTCTGACTTTATAAGAAGCCTCCAAATTTTTAAGCATGTCTCAGGACTTGTGACTACTCCTGAAACTGAGATCTAGAAAGGTTGGAGAACCCCTCTGGCCAGCTTGGGTTGGGGTGGGGGGAACAAAAGGAAGCCCTATGTGTCTGCACTCTGCTGTCATTCATCACAGAAGACTTCTTTCTCTCTCCTGTTTTTTGTAGGGAAAAGGGTTGGCAAAATTTCGAACCTCTCTCTCTTCAGAAAGAAAAATAGAATGAGGGAGGGAGAGAGGAAAGAAGAGAAAGAGAAGTTCATCTTTGTTTGGGGAAAATTTTTGGTCTGTAACAACAACAAACATCAGTTGTGGTGGGTAGCCTCAGCCTGGCCGAAGGAAATCCAGGCCACATTAAAATCCAGGGAATTTGAAATGGCAGCATTTGTGGTGGCTTGCAAATTTCCATTGGTGATTTCTTTAAAGCCAAAGAATTATAATTAAAATAGAAATGGATCCAATTATATCTGCCTTCTGTCTGAAAGGATGTAGCTGGTAATGAGAATCACATGTCTAAACTTCATCTCCTTCTATTTCCAAGCAAGTTGTCCCATGAGAGAAATTCCTTCTTTTCAGTAAATCTCAGTAAACCACATTTCTCCCTCCTCCTTGGCTACTGTGGTTTTGCACTGATTTCTTAAAATCCCAGCAAATGGAACTCAATCATAGTAAATGCTCTCATTTCTCCCTCCTTTGTTCTCTTTATAGGACATACCAGGGCGATATGACATCTTTCTCCTTCAAAGAGACAATGATAAGGAGAGTAGGAGTGCTATCTTAACAAGCCAAGATGCACCCTATTGTGAATAACAGACTGGGTGGCTTAGGCCATTGCCACCTGGGATACTGTGAGGCTGTGAGGAGGTGCTAGGTGAGCTGGGGATAGTGAGGAGCTTACTAGGTGGCCAAGGAAGGTCTTAGGGAGAATTTTACCACCGGGTGAGTGAAGCTTAGATAACATGATGGTCATCACTGTGCCTTGAGACTGGCAGAGCCTGTAGTGGAGCAGAATGGCACGGTTGCCAGGAATAAATAGATTACATAATAGTGTTGTTCTTATCATTACTACAACTCATGATTGATTTGGTTTGTGAACTGCAGATCCATTCAAGCACAGCAGGGCAGCCCAATACTCTCCTCTTTCCAGGAAGCCCTAGAAGCAGCAACAGGGGCAGAGCCACCCCCAAGTGCCATCTGTTATAAATGTTCACATATACGTCTTTGTATAGACACATGTTTTCATGTGCTTTTTAATAATTTGGGTATTTTCCTTGGTGAAATAGCTATTAAAATCTTTTGCCCATTTAAAAATGTTGTTGTTTGACTTATTGGATTGTAAGAGTTCTTCATATATTTGAGATACAAATCTTTTATCAGACATGGATTTGAAAATATTTTCTTATAGATTGTGCTTTGTCTTTTTGTTTTCTTTATGGTAACTTTTTAAGATTAAAAGTCTTTCATTTTGATGAAGTCCAGTTTATTACTTCTTTGGCATCATATAGTACTTTTTATGTGCAATATTTTAGGATTCTTTACCCAACCCAAGGTCATAAAGATATTCTGTAATGTTTTCTAGAAGTCACTTTTACTTTTAAGCCTATAATTCATTTTGGGTTAAATGTTATATGTTTTGTGAGGTGAGGTTCCTAGTTCATGTTTCTGCATATGGATATTCAACTGTCTCAGTAACATTCATGGAAGACCTTTTTTTTCTCAACTAAACTACCGTGGCACCTTTGATGAAAATCAATTGACTATAAAGATTTATTTCTGAACTCTTAATTCTGTTCCATTGATCTACATGTCCATCTTTGTGCCAATACCACAATTTCTCAGTTACTGTGGTTTTGTAGTTAAGTTTTGAAATCAGGTAGCATGAGTCCTCCAACTTTGTTGTTCTTTTAAACAAAATGTGTTGGCGGGTGCCTGGGTGGCTCAGTGGGTTAAAGCCTTTGCCTTTGGCTCGGGTCATGATCCCAGGGTCCTGGGATCAAGCCCCACATCAGGCTCTCTGCTCCGCGGGGAACCTACTTTCTCCTCTCTCTCTCTGCCTGCCTCTCTACCTACTTGTGGTATCTGTCTGTCAAATAAATAATAAAATCTTTTTAAAAAATTGTGTTGGCTACTCCAGGTCTTCTGCATTTTCATATACATATTAGGATTGGCTTATCAATTCCTACAAGCAATTCTACCAGGATTTTGATGGAGATTCTGTTGGTCAATTTGGGGAAAACTGACATCTTTTTTTTTTTTTAAAGATTTTATTTATTTATTTGACAGGCAGAGATTACAAGTAGGCAGAGAGGCAGGCAGAGAGAGAGGAGGAAGCAGGCTCCCTGCTGAGCAGAGAGCCCGATGCGGGGCTCGATCCCAGGACCCCAGGATCATGACCTGAGCCGAAGGCAGAGGCTTAACCCACTGAGCCACCCAGGCACCCCAAAAACTGACATCTTAATAATATAATTTCTTTCAATCCATTTTGAAGATGGAATATATCTCAATTTATACAGATCTTTCATTTCTCTTGTAATGTTCAGTACTATTTAGCATACAGGTCTTGAAGTTTTTAAGTTAAATATAGTCCTCTAAGTACTTTATTCCTTTGGATGCTGTTGTGAACAAGATTTTCTTAATTTTATTTTTGGATTATTCATTGTGAGTTTATTGGAAAAATTAGTATTTTTTATATTGGTCTTTATCTTGAGATTTTCTACATACTGGATTATGCTGTGAATAAAACCAGTTTTTCTTTTTCTTTTCTAGTTTACATGTGTTATATCTGGCTAATCTTTCTTGTTTCATTGTACAGGCTAGTATTGTGCTGAATAGGAGTGGTGAGAGCAGATATCCTTTTGTTTTCAACATGTTTGTGTCTTTGAATTGGAAGTGTGTATCTTATAGACAACATACATTTGGATTTGCTTTCTTATCTACTCTGACAGTTTCTGTGTTCTGACTGGGATATTTATTCCATTCACATTTAATGCAGTTAATAATATGAATGGATTTTTGTGTCATTTTGCTATTTTCTATAAGCCTTATGTCTTTTTTTGTTTCTCTATTTCTCCTTTACTTCCTTTTTTAATGTTAAACAAAAGAACTTTAATTCCTTGGTTGATTTTTGAAATCTTTTTAATTTAATTTTTTAAAAGATTTTTTGGTCTGTTATTTGACAGAGAGAGAGAGAGAGAGCACAAGCATGCAGAAGGAGAGAGAGAGAAGCAGGTTCCCTGCTGAGCAGGGAGCCTGATGTGGGGCTCGATCCCAGGACCCTCGGATCATGATCTGAGCCAAAAGCAGATGCTTAACCAACTGAGCCACCCAAGCCCCTCCTTGGTTGATTTTTAAACAATTTTTTTTTAAGTTATAGTCTTAGTATTTTCTCTAGGAATTACAGTATGCATTTTTAACATATTAAAACCTACCTCAGGTTAATACTAACTTAATCCCATAAATTATAGCAGGCTTGTTCCAATATAACTTCCTTTTGTCCCTACCCACCTTTACTTTTGTGCCGTCAGTGTCCTATATAACACATCTATATATGTTGTAAACCCCCAAATATACTTGCTCTATATAATTTTACACTATCTAAAAAATAGTAAAAGATGTCTATTCATTAAGTCTTTTATAATTATTTTTGTTTTGTTTTTACAATTTCTGGCATTAATTTCTTATTTCTTTTTGTGGATTCAAGTTACCAAGTGAAGTAATTTTCTTTAATCCTGGAGGGGTTGCTTTAGTATTTTTTGTAAGACATGTATCTTTGTCTTACTTTATCTCAGTCTTTGTTTATCTATGACTATCTTTATTTCACTTTCACTTTTGAAAGATAGCTTTGCTGGGTATAGAATTCTTGGCTGACGATTGTTTCTCTCAGCACTTTAAATATGCCATTCCACTGCTTTCTGGTCTCCATTTTTTTCTGATAAGATTTAGTCATCCTGTGTATTTTTGATCTCCTACATATGATTAGTTTTTCTCTTGCTACTTTCAAAATTTATTCTGTGTTTTTTGCTTTCAAGAGTTGGATATGACTAATTGAAGATCTCTTTGTTTTTCCTAATTGGTGTTCATTAGGTTTCTTGGATCTGTAGATTAAAGCTTTCATAAAATTTGAGAGGTTTTCAACCATTATTTCTTTAAATTTTTTTCCTGCTCTTTTTCTCTCTCCTCTCATTCTGGGGCTCCTGTTATGCAGTTGGCATGCTTGATGTTGTTCTACAGGTCTCTGAGAATTTGATCCTTTTTTTTTTTTTTTAATTTTATTTTTCTTTTTTTTTCTCTTTATTCTTCAGATTGGAGAATTTCTATTGACCCATCTTCAAATTCACTTATTCCTTCTTCTAGTATCTCAAATCTACTGCTGATCTCATATTATAAAATTTTCATTTTGTTATTGTATTTTTCAACCCTAAGATTTCCATTTGTCCTTTAAAATTATTTTATTTTATTTTTATTGCTATTCCTACTTGTCAAGTCACTTTAATAATATTTTCTTAAAATTCTTTAAACATGGTTTCCTTTGTTTTTTTTTAACATATTTAAAATAACAGCTTTGAAGTCCTTGTCTATTAAATCCAGCATTTGGACCACTCAAATACAGTTTCCATTGGCTTTTTCCTCCAACTATGGTAACACATCTTTTTTTTTTTTTTGCATGACTCATACATTTTTATTGAAAATTGAATAATTTAGATCATATAAATAATCTAGGTCCTTTTTATCCTCTGAGATTCTTAGTTGTTACTGCTTGCCTAGACTTGATCTATAGAATCTGTCACACTCACATAAATGCACACACACCCGGTGTTTATCTATGATGATTCTGCTCAGTTGTTGTTTTCTTAACTTCTTATTTGCATTTTTTCATTAGGGGGTCTGGCTTCTTGTAGGTCGCCTTTGTGT
Source organism: Neogale vison (assembly GCF_020171115.1). Lineage (NCBI taxonomy): Eukaryota > Metazoa > Chordata > Mammalia > Carnivora > Mustelidae > Neogale > Neogale vison. Next base: position 160,536,116 of record NC_058093.1, on the reverse strand, counting down.
TTGCATAGCTTAGTGGTCACTCAGTGACTGGCAAAGTTGGCACATAAACACTATAGCTCTGTGTTTGAATTGGGGGATGTATTCAAATTTGGCAATTTCAGCTCTGCCTGTGGTGTTACCTTAACTCTAAGCCCTCTCGGTCTCATCTGTGCATGTGCACAGGCTCCTAGACAGGCAGGGTCATGTGGAATGTTTGCCAAGACCTCAATGGCTATCTCATTTCTAAGATTTCCTGTTCAATTTCTTATAGTCTCAAAGTCTTATATTGTTCATCCCAACTAAGATAGTAGCTTCAGGTTAGGAGATCTACAGGCTTTTTCCATTTGCTGTTGCTGTGGTTTTCTGTTCTTTACTCCAGATCAAGTGAAGGCCAGTCATGTCCCGGCAGAACAACGAGGCTGATTGGGCTGGGATAAAGGGTGGAGGCAGTCTCAGGCAAGAACCCACCTGTCTCCACTGCTTTTACCTGAATCATCATAGATTTTCATGATTATATGTTTCTCAATTTGTTGTTAACCTGTGTCAGTATTCAGAGCCCTGTAATGGTTTTTTTTTTTTTTACAATCATGTCAAATTTTTAAAAAATATTTTATTTATTTATTTGACAGAAAGAGACAGTGAGAGAGGGAACACAAGCAGGGGAAGGGAGAGAGGGAGAAGCAGGCTTCCCGCTGAGCAGGGAGCCCGATGTGGGGCTCAATCCCAGGACCCCGAGATAATGACCTGAGCCAAAGGCAGACACTTAACCAACTGAGCCACCCAGGCACCCCATACAATACACTTCTAAAGAAATGTATTTTATTATTTTTTGGCAAGGCATGTTTTCATTTTACCTGTGAATGAATACTAATATGTAAAACTTCATTTAGAAAAATGGATTGCTTCTTTGCTTTTTGGCTAAGATCAAGTATAGAAAAACTGTAATGTGACTTTGACATTTTATGGTCAGAAACAGAAAAGCTTTCCAAAAGGCATTTTGAAATTATTTCTAAGATTTCTTTCTTTTTTTTTTTTAAACAGATTTTACTTATTTACTTGACAGAGATCACAAGTAGGCATAGAGGCAGGCAGAGAAAGAGAGGGGAAGCATGCTCTCCACTGAGCAGAGAGCTGGATGCAGGGCTCGATCCCAGGACCCTGAGGTCATAACCTGAGCCAAAGGCAGAGGCTCAACCCAGTGAGCCACCCAGGCACCCTATTTCTAAGATTCCAAGACTTTGATTTGAAAAATCTATTTATCTGAATAACAAGAGTTGTATTTTTTCAGCAGAAAATTATTTCAAGCTTTTAACTTAGCAACAAACATTAGAATAAACTAGAGTTTAAATTAAAGAATCCTGAATTTATTTTTGACCATGGTTGTTATTGAGGCATAATATAAATATTGCCCTGGTATACTACAAGGGGTGAAGAACTCTGGGGATTCATGATTTATATATTTGCCATCCTCTTTAAAATGGATTCAGCTGTAATATCTGTGGCACCAGGAGAAAGTAGAAGTCTGCACATGGCCCAGTACTGTGACCATTTCAGGCACTCAGCCAGACCACCTTCCCTTGTCCTCAAGACCACTCCTCCTTTTCATCCCAGCCCTTTTGCCCTAGCTCTGATAAGGACATGGGAAGAAGGGCTGCAGGACCTGAGGACATCCTGCCCTGGCCTCAGAGGCCATATGGCTACCAGGGGATAACTGAGACATCCCAGGACTTGGAAGCAGGACAAAGAGCCATCCCTGCTTGAGGAGGATAAGAGGGCATGTGGAAAGGAAGGCCTTCCCACCAGAACCACCACATACTTGTCTCTGGTGAAGTTTTAAGCCATTGACCTTCTCCTTCTACTTGAAGCTCTCCTTTCTGCAAGCTCCTGTTTTCATCACTGACCAACCCATCTTTCCTTAAGAACCACTCTCTTCTAGGGAGAAGCTCTAAGGTTCATCTTTATCTTCACAAAACTGGGAGCTTTATGTAATCTGTACCTTCATATGGATGGTTCCCAGTTCTTGACCCTTTTACCTATACTTTAATTCCAAACACTTCCTGATTTGTCCCCTTCATCCTGCCCTGCCCAGACCTGAGAGTGTCTGTGTTTCCCACATCATTCCCCTGCCAGGGACTGGATGGCTCCCTACTACCTAACCAAGCTAGTCTAGGTCCTGCTGGCTTGCTGGGTCTTTTGTGATCTGCCCTGGCCTTACCTACTCCCACTTACTTCTCAGCTGGAGAGTGTGATGGCCATGGGGTGCAGGACAGGGAGAAAACCGGGCATTTGGGCTGGCAGAATTGTAGATGACTGCACCGCTAACAAAAATTCCCTAGTGTCAGCAGCAGAAAAATACTTCTTACATAAAATTAATAACAGAAATGCTTAGGGTAAAACATGTTTTTAAAGGCATTAGTGGGAATGATTCAGAATAAGCAGACCCAGGGTGTGGATGTGAGCTCAGAACAGCTTCTTTGGTGTGAGATCTGTGACTCCCTCCAACAGCTGCCCAGTACTTTCTAACCACTCTTCCTTTTCTGGCACAGTATTGCTTTGTGGGTTGAGTGTGTCTTCATAAAAGATATGTTGAATTCCTAACCCCAAGTACCTCAGAATGTGACCTTATTTAGCAATAGGGTCATTATAGATGTCATTAGTTAGGATGAAGTCATTCGGATGGGCCCTCATCCACCATGACCAGTGTCCTTATAAGAAGAGGGAAGACAATGGGAAGACAGACACACAGGGAGAAGACGCAGGAACACAGAGACACAGAGGGAAGACAGCTATGGCAAGATGGAAGCAGAGATTGGAGTGACACTCCCACAAGCCACAGAATGCTTGGGGTCACCAGAATCTGGGACAACCAAGGAAGGATCCACGTCTGGAAACTTCAGAGAGAAGATGCCCTAACTGGTGGCTTCATTCTGGGCTTCCAACCTCCAGAACTGTGAGAGATACATTTCTGTTGGTTGAAGACCCCAGCTTGTGGTACTTTGTTCTGGTAGCCCTAGGAAATGGAGGAATATGGTATGCCTGTTTTCTCATGCTCCACCCCACCATCCTGGTTCCCTGCGTGTTCTGCAGCCTGCTGCAGACGACCGCGACTGTGTCCTTCACCGAACTGCATGGTCATGCCAGGGGCCAGTGGCTTTGGGAAGCAGGCACATTTTTAGACTGAGATTTTTGCAAGACAGCCTTTTGGTATCACCCACAATTTCTTACACTTATCAGCATCTCATACGTTATAGAGGAAAGTATCTTTCATGCTCACTGCACATGCAGCTGTTTCTTAGGCTATTAAGAAACTCTGGGATTCTGTAACAAAAATGGCAGGAGTGTAAGGCTGGAGCCCTGAATACGAAGCACTGTCCTGGGGAGAGGCCAAATGGGAAGTGGGCTGAGCAGTGTGACAGTGCCATGTGACGGCCTCTCTGGACCCTGTCCCACCTCCTCGCTGCTTCAGGGCCTTCGTATAGGCCGCTCCCTCTGCTGGGGACTGTCTAACCTGGCCCTTTGTCCCACTAAAGAGTTCAACCCAAGTGTCGCCTTTCACCTACAGGAGTTCTCTTGTCCCCCTCGCTTTTCACATCCTTCCCGGCCCATTCTTTGTTTGCTTCCTAACCTCTATTATGATTTGTCACTGTTTTATTTATTTATTTGCTCTCTTATTTATGGCCATAGTGAGCTCTCTGAGTATAAGAGCTATGCCAGGTTTACCCCCACTCTCTCTTTATGGGGCTTCGGTCCCCAACACACAGCAAGTGCTCAGAACCTGTGGAAGGCATTCCTGCTTGAAAAGCTCAGTGATGTGTGTGTGAACATGCTGGACGCCATCCAGGGCATTCTGATTTCTATCACACTAAACCACTAGGCTTCCAGACCTGCCTTGCATGGGCCCCCAAGCTTAATGCTGAGTTGTAACCTACGGTTCCTGTCCTTTGGTGGTTCCTTGTCTTCGCCTTTCTGATCCTCATTCTCAACCATGCTGTATGCTCTCCGTGGGTCACTGATGGAGACTTGGGCTTTGGGGACAGGGGCTTCTTTAGGAGGCTCCTGCATGCATTCCCAAACATCTAACTTCACGTTCACTCAGGAAAGCCACAGAAAGGGCCTGCCAAGGCAGGGGAGACACTTAGGGCATCCCGGGTGTCTGTCGTGGCCCTCTTACTGTTCCTGCTTCTGCTCAGGCCCCAACAGTGTATGCTCCTCTCAGCAGCTTGGGGGGGTGTCTATTAAAATGAAAGTTGGCCCCTGTCACTGTGCTGCACAGAATGACCCATGGCTCCCCTCACCACGAGGAGTGAAAGCCCCGCGCCTCACTGTGCCTACCACAGCCTCTGTGGTCTGGCTGCAGCTACCCCTGTGATTCATCTTCCCTGCCTACCCAGATAAACACATTGTCTGTCTCTGCCACCTCCTTCAAGTTTTAGTTCAAATGTCACCTTCTCAGTGGACCCACATGGGCCACCCTATTTTGGGAGTCATTGGACTTTTTATTGTGAGACAGGTGTAGATTCACATGTAGTTACCAGAAATAAAACAGGCAGAGCTCCTGGGCTCCTCCCTCAGTGTCCTGCAGTGGTAACATGTTGCAAACCTATATTCCAAAGCACAACCAGGACACTGTCCTCAAAGTAAAAAATATGGTATATTTACAGTTGATACAGTCAAGGTAGGAAATATCTCCATCCCCACAAGTATCACTCCTGCTGCTTTTTTCTAGCCACACCCCCTTCCCTCTGGCCCTGCCCCCTCCAAGCCCTGGCAACTTTGTCATTTCAAGAATGTCATATAAATAGAATCATATAGTATGAGGGTAGACTTACAGTATCAGTGCCTCTCAGGACTTACGGTATGCTGTAAGTCTACCCTTAGGGATAGATTTTTTTTTTTTTTAACTAAGAATAATTCTCTGGAGATTCCCCCAGGTTGTGGGTGTTTCAATAGTTCCTTCCTTTCCATTGCTGAGTAGTAAGTATTCCACAGTGAGGAGGTGCCAGTTTGTTTGATTGTTCGCCCTGTGAAGGACAGCTGGGTTGCTCCCCGTTTGGGACTATTACAAATAGAGGGGCTCTGGAAATTCCTGTTTAGGTTTTTGGGTGAACACAAGTTTTCATTTCGCTAAGATAAACAGCCAAGAGTATAACCTCCAGGTTGCCTGCTTTTGCATGCTTAATATTTTAAGAAATTCAGATCATTCTGTCTTGAACTGTAAACTCCCCCTGCACACCCAGAAACACCCGACATCTTTCACCCTGCTCTGCTTTCCTATTTCCCCTTCTCCCATACTCTAAGAGCCTATTTCTTTCTGAGATGCATCACGTCTGCTCTGTGTTCCTCAGGCACCCCTGCTGTCATTCTGGGCTAGGGCAGGCGTAAGAGGCGCTGATGCTGGCACCAGGCCTGATGGCAACCCTCTGGCCAATGTCCTTCCTCAGGGGGACGTTTTCTGGGATTATGAGGGCACATTGAGGCCAAGGTGCCCATGAGCGGCGTCATGGGGCTGTGACGACCAGTCAGAGCCCACGCACAGATCCCTCAGATAAAGCAGTCCCCTAGCCTTACCACCAAGTCACACTGAGCTTAAAAACCAAATCAGTGCTATCCCCAAATAAAGTTTCCTGCTCAGGAAAGGTTTCACTCAGAAACTGATTTATGACCTGGCCAAGCAAAGCCACAGTCCGTGCAGATCCCCTACCCCCAGTCGAGCTTCAGGGTACCCACTAGTCCCAGGGGAGGGATTCTTTCTGCATATTAGCAGAAAGGATTCTAGTTAAAGCGTTCAGAGAGACCCAGAGGCAGGAGAATCAAGACAGGACTGTATTTCATGCTGAAAAGTGAAAACCAAATAAACAAAGCTGCCTGTCGTGGCAATGGGCCAGCTCAGCTGTGTAAGTAAACGGCAAAAACATCCCTCGGCTCTGTGGAAGCCCCTGGAAGAAGTCCAGAACCTTGTGTACTTAGCCTGACTGGGGGCTTGTTGTCACTATTATCATTACCACAAATTCGTCTATTTCTTAATACATTGGTTTCTTTCATTTTGAACACTTGCTTGGCATTTGCACTGATTAGGTGAATGCTGGAACAAATCATTAAACGATTTTGTAAAATAATGCTTTGGTTTTAATTCAAAGTGGAAATGTTTATAGTGTTCCCATTAACACCAGATGATGTCAGCCTGACTATTGTGCTGCTTTTTCAAAAACACACAGGGCTTAAAAAAGCCTTCCCAAACAATCCAAAATGAGTCAAGGCTCTAAAAAGACTTTTCTCCATAACTACCCTCCTCTGGGATTTGGCCCTAGCAGCAAAACCCATGAGGATGCTGGGAGCACAGAGGCTCTGAATTGGGAACTCACATGTCTTGTCATCTGAAGCATCATTCAGAGAGATGACGAGTGTCACTGTCCGTGTCCCCTCCCAGCCTGGCTCTGTGGCTGTGACATCTCTGTGCTTTGATTCCTGTGACTCCTGTACCCCCTTTTCTTCCTGACCCCTTCTTCTCCTCCACTTTATCCTTCCTTTTCTTCCCTCTTTCCCCCCACCCCAAGCTAAACCAACTAAGCTAACCAAGTAATCCAACTAGACCTCAGCCCCAAAGCATCAGTGTTCCTAATGGAAATACAGCTGTAGCCTTGGTGCCATAAACTGCCATCCTCACCCAGGAACCATAAGACACACACACACACACACACACATACCAACTTAGCCTTGGACAACAGGAAGGAGGAGAGGGTATCTAGGCCCAGGGAGTGACTTGTGCCAGGGGGGGCAGTTCTCGTTTACCCTGTACAAGCCCCATGTGGACCTTGTCCTGGCCACCTGTGCCTCCTCAGTACCCCCAGAGAACCAGGGGGACCATAGGGATAATCACTGTGGTCTCCTCACAGTGTTCTGGGGTGGAGGGGTGGGTCTGAAGAAGGAGGTTTTGTTGTAGGCTTCAACATGATATCTGGGGAAGATTATTATCAATCTGTGGGGAAAGGAAAATCCATTTCTAGAGTCCTCAATGACTAAACTATAAATTCTTAGTGAGCACTGCAGGCCAGGACAGGCAGGTACTTGCCCAGGCCTGCATCTTGGGTCAGGGAACCATAGTAGGGACTGCTGTCCTCAGAATTAGAGTCCCCAGAGCCTGGATCCACAGGCTGAGCCATACTGGGCTGATCTCATGGCTTCTGTATTATTCTGCTCAAGCTGCCATGACAGAGGACTACAGACTGGGTGACTGAACAACAGAAATTATTTTCTCACAGTTCTGGGGTCTAGCAGCCCAAGATCGAGGAGTGACAGGGCTAGTTTTTGGTGAGGACTCTCTTCCTGGATTGCAGACAGCTATCTTCTCACTATGTCCTCACATAGATTTCCCTCCATGTGTATTCTGAGAGAGAGAGAGAGAGCTCTCTGGTGTCTGTTTATTGACTGATTGATTGAAAGAGTGCATGTGAGTAGGGGAGGGACAAAGGGAGAAGGAGAATCTCAAATAGGCTCCAGGCCCAGTGCAAGGCCCCACCACTCAGAGCTTGATCTCATGACCCCAAGACCACAATCCAAGACAAAATCAAGAGTTGGACGGACACTCAACTGACAGAACCACCCAGGCGCCCTTCTGGTGTCTCCTCATATAAAGGCAGTAATCCTGTGGAATCTGAGCCCCACCCTTGTGACCTCATGTAACCTTACTTACCTCCTCATAGGCCCCATCTCCCCATACACTCACATGGGGGCTTAGAGAGAGCTGGACAGGAAGAAGGAATGGGCCATGATGCCCTGTATATAGCCCACTAGCCTGCCTATGAGAAGGCCAGGCATCCTCTCCCCACCTCCCTCCCCCATGCAGTGGGGAGAATACAGAGAATGCTGTGCGCCGGCTGGGTTGTGTGGCATTCTCATGAGCTCACACGTGTGGAACCTTAACAAGTAGAGAGAAGCTATCAGGGGGCAGGGGCAGGAGATTAATCTCCTATTTTTTCATGGTGCCCCTGGAAGCCAGTCCCTGAATTAACAGCCCTAGCTGCCATCTCTCTCTGACATGATGCCTCTCTAGTATCTGTTTCTAAACCTAGACTCTGAAAGAGCCACCATGTGCCTGTGGACCAAAATTAGGGACATGCTCCCTTGTGGCTGTTGAATGAAGAACAATCTAGAATGTGGCGTGGAGTGCAGGGCAGCTTGGTGGACCTAGCAGCTGTACAGACCAGAAAGAAAGCTGCCTGCCTCAGGAAAGAGGGTGTGTGTGTGTGTGTGTGTGTGTGCGTACGCACATGTGTGCACACACGTGTGCAAGTCATTATTGTGAGCCCTAGCAATTAGCTATGACACTGGGAGGCTGGAAACCAAGCTGACTGCACGATTCAGCACCTTGGGTCACAGTGTTCCCAAAAGCCTATAGTCCTGGCCTGGCACAAGAACCCGAAGAGACTGGGGAGCCCAGTGGGGGAGACATGCATTATGGCAGATGTCTGAGCTGTGTGTCCTCAGAAACCACGGCCCTCTGTAGAAGTGTGTGTGTGAGTATGTGTGAGGGAGGGGTTAGTTGGTGTGTAACACTGATCCCTACTCTTTCCTACCCCCTTGAGAAGAGATAGCCCAAGAAGAAGCTGAAGCAGAGATGTGACCCTCACATGGGGTGGGGAGGGCAACTCGGCCCTTCTGCAGCCAGTGCTCTGAGCTGGGTAGCTAGGGACGTAGATATCTGCTTCTACCCTTGGCAGAAAAGAGGTAAGAGGACCCAAGCTTTTAGAAAAGGTAATGATATTTTAAAAGAAGATTGAAATTACTTAACTGGCAGCCACTAATGGGTGTCAGAATTCTCACATACCGTGTTGACAGCCAGCCCTAACTTGAGTCGTACAGTGTCTGCTAGCCCCTCAGTTACTTGAATTGGTCATGGAATACGTTCCCTCTATGGGACACCTATGCAGCAGGTTTCTGGCATCCCCCGGGCATTCTAGGCCAGTACAGCTCTAGAGATATAGCAGGCCAGACACAGTCCCATTCCATGGAGCTTGCCCTTAAGAGGCAGGAGACGATGAGCCACAAACAGAGTAAATCAGTAAATTTCATTGTGTACCAGAAGTCAGGTGCCACAGAAAAAGAAAAAAGTCAGAAAAATAAAAAGAAGAGAGGTGGGCAGTGATAGGGGAGGCAGAGGAGTTACAACTGTGCTCTGAGAAAGGCCTCGAGGGAGGGTGATATTTGAGAAAAGATGGAACAGGAGTGACCCAAGTGGGTATGTGGAGGAAGAACCTTCCAACTAGAAGGAGTCAGTGCAAAGGCCCTGAGGCAAATAAGAGAGAGTTCATGAGTAAGGTTTACATGGGGCTGGTATGGAAGAGTGGAAAGAGGATGGTGTCCACATAAATCAGGGCCCTTCTCCATGTGAAACTCAAAAAGTCCCCTCACCTCCTGACTCTCTGAGTCACAGGCCTTTTCCAGGCCATGAGGCCAGCCCCTCATGAAGAAAGACTTTGTCTCACTGAGCACATCCCACAGTCTCGACTTGATTCCAAATTTCTAATTTCAGCCATTGGGACTCCATTTCCCAGCGGCTCCTTGCCTCACCTTCCCCTGTGTTGGGTGAGCTTTCTTTGTGCCTACTTTACCTTTCACTCCTCTGATCATGGTTCATACTCCTCAAGGTACACCCTGCTTGGCTACCTCCAACCCCACTGACTCCTGTCTCAGTGCAGCTCTTGGAATCTTTTACTTCAGAATCTATAAAATACACTCCCACCCCCAGGTTCTCCTGGGCCCAGAGTTATGGTCAGGACCAGTTAGCCCTCACAGGGCATTAGATGAAATGATTCATTAGAACTTTCCTGGATCCCAAGAGAAATCTTTAAAAATGTAATACATTCCTTAATGCCTTAGAAGCCAAGGCAATGAACACATTTCTCCCTTCCTGCAACACACAGTTGTGATTACAATACTACAGAATCTTAACACATTTAGCTGGCTCCTTGGGAACATTTATTGCCCTCTTCTTTAGATGCAAAGAGAGACACCCCAGGGAAGACCCTGCCACGTACGTGCTTGCAGAAGCACATGCTTTCAGCTGGTTTTCTTCGTTTTTGCTTTTGTTATTGGACTTGCCCTCACCAAAGTAGAATGAAGACCTCAGCTCTGCCCCTCCTGAGAGCAACATTTAGCAAAATTCCTTTCTGAGAGATGCTGTTTTCTGTCAGCAAGTTTCCTCCCCGCAGTAACTCCTGTTCAGCATTACCAGACCCTCTAAGGTATGCTTCATTCTACACCTTATATTCTCGTCCGGGCTTCCTGCCCGCACAAGCTCTCCCTCCAATTAGATGGTGCTCTTTCTGAGAGAAGGAGCAGAACATGTAAACCTCTGCAGGTATTGTCTTGGCCACTGAGGAGCCGTAACATACCAGGCCCTCAGCAGACCTGCTGAAGTAGCTCTAAACTGCTTCTGAGGTTCCTGTCAGAACAGCCCAATGTCTCATCACTTCTAGGGGCCTGAACTCTCCGGCTCCATGGAGAAGTGTCTTCAGGCCCCACAGTAATAATGTACACAGTAAAATTCTTTATGTGGGATTTGTACCCCCATGTAGCTGTGCTGTAAAAGCAAACCTTTCCAAAATCGCCATAGTTTAAAAGGACAATGTTTTATTTCTTACTCATGCTCCAAGTCCACCATGGGCAGCCGGTGACTCTGCTCCGCTGTGTTGCTCACTCAGGAATGCCCGCTGACAGTCTCCACAAAGGGGAGCACGCTGTTGTTGTGATGGAGTGTGTTAGTTTCCTAGTGTTCCTATAATGAATCACCACAAACTTAAGCGTCTTCAGACAACACAGAGATGCTGACTTAGTTATGGAAGTCCAAGTCTAAAACGGATGAAAATCAAGACGTTGGCAGGGCTGCTTTTCTTCTAGAGGCTCTAGGGGAGAATCTGCTTCCTTCCTTTTCCACCTTCTACAGGCCACCTGCATTTCTTGGCCCATGGCCCTTTTTCCATCTCCCATCAGAGCAAGCAATGCAGCATTTTCAAATCTCTGTCTCTTTCTCTCTGTGACTTCTGCTACCATAGTCACATCTTCTCTCTCTCTGACTCTTCTGCCTACCTCTTAGGAGGATCCTTGTGATTACACTGGGCCCACCTAGAGAATCAATGATAATCTTATCTCAAGACCCTCAGCATAATCACATTTGCAGTATCCTCTCTCTCCAATGAGGTAACATATTTATGAGTTCCAGAGATTAACATGTGGACATTTGGGGGGCCATTATGCAGCTTACAACACAGAGTGACAGTGTCTAGTCATACACAAACATATATGCCTAGAAGCATTTGCACTTCACACATTTGTTTGGTCAGTCAAGTCACATGGCCACATCTAACTTTATGGGCAGGAAATACAATCTTTCTTATATAGAGAATGAAGATTTTATTTATTTATTTGAGAGAGAGACAGTGAGAGAGAGCATGAGCGAGGAGAAGGTCAGAGAGCGAAGCAGACTCCCCATGGAGCTGGGAGCCCGATGTGGGACTCGATCCCGGGACTCCAGGATCACGCCCTGAGCCGAAGGCAGTCGTCCAACCAACTGAGCCACCCAGGCGTCCCAAGAGAATAAGGAGAAACACCTCCAGTTCTTCTTCAGGATTAGGATGAAGAAGAATGCAAAAGGCCTTTGTGACCATAACAGCAACAAAATAAATCTAGATGAACTAAGAATCATACATTTCTATTTGGTGAATGACTTGTAGATACAGGGAAGCCCTGATCAACTGAATTTTAGGTGGAGATGAGCTCCTAATCGTTAAGTCAACCTAGCCTGGTGCAGGTAGGTAGAAGAACAGGTCTGCTATAGAAGAAGACATTGTTCCTGGGAGGCAGCCAAGATTTAAATGACAGCTAGGTTATGATTAAACAAGAGAAAATAAATATAAACCCACAAACTGAAGAAGCTGAGCAAGTCAAAATCAGAATACATATAAAGGAAATCACACTCAGGCACTTTGTAGTCAAAATGTTGCAATAAGTTTAAAGAACTGTTAAAAGAAGGAAGAGGAAAATACACATTATATACTTAAAATTAAAGCTGACATCTCATCAGAAACAATGAAGGCCAGGAGATAATGGAACAAACCCTTTTAAATGCTATAAGAAAAACACCTGCAACTTAGGATCAGTACACTACCAAAAATACCTTTTAAAATTTAAGGTAAAATAAGGCATTTTTAGATAAACAAGGGCTGAGAATCATCTCTATCAAACTCACACTATAAGAAATGTAAAGAAGATCCTTGGGACGCCTGGGTGGCTCAGTTGGTTGGACGACTGCCTTCGGCTCAGGGCGTGATCCTGGAGTCCTGGGATCGAGTCCCACATCGGGCTCCCAGCTCCATGGGGAGTCTGCTTCGCTCTCTGACCTTCTCCTCGCTCATGCTCTCTCTCACTGTCTCTCTCTCTCTCAAATAAATAAATAAAATTTTAAAAAAATCTTTAAAGATTTAAAAAAAAAAAAAGAAAAAGAAATGTAAAGAAGATCCTTGAAGTTGATAGAAATTGATTTCACTGAGTAAGTCAACAAGGTAGAAAACACAGATTTCAAACATCAGGATTAAGAGGCAGTTTCACTAGCAGTCCTACAGCCATAAAGGATTAATAAAGATTAATAGTTTTTTTAAACAATTTTATGCTAAAAAATACTAACAAGTTAGATTTAAAAAATTCCTTGAAAAACAATATTTATCAAAACTGACACAGGAAGAAATAGAAAATCTGAAGCTCTCCATGTTGATTTTTAAGATTGAGTGTGCAACTAAAACACTTTTGTGCTTGAAACTTTTCCAGTCACAGATGGTTTCACTGGTAAATTCTATCAAACTTGTGAGGAAGAAATTACCAATTGTACACAGACTGTTTTTAGAGAATAGAGGAGAAACTATTTCCCAATTTTTAAATTTTTTGGCCAGCCCAACCCTAATACCAAAAGCATACTAAGACATTACCAGAAGAGAAAACCACAGACCAATATCCTTCATGAACAAAGACACAAACATCCTTAACAAAATATTAGCAAATTTAGCCCAGCATTCTTTTTAAAAGGATAATACAACATCACCAAAACCAAGGAAATTTCCCCAGGAATGTAAGGTTAAGTTTTTAATAGCAATCAATATAATTCATCACATTGTCAGAATAAAAGAAAAAACATATGAGCATCTCAATAGATATAGGAAAAACATTTTACAAAATTCAATAGTTCTTCAGGGTAAAAACTCTTAGCACACTAGAAAAAATAAAGAAACTTCTTTAAAAAAAAAAAAAAAAAGAAGAATAAGAAGAAGAAACTTCCTTAACCTGATAGAGCAAACTTCAAAAAACCTACAGCTAACAGCATACATAATGATGAAATATTGGAAGTTTCACCTTAAAATGAAGAGCAAGCCAAAGCTGTCTACTCTTACCACTTCTTCAACATCGTACTGGAGACCACTATTCACTGGGACTGGGACAGTAGAGCCAAAAAAAAAAAAAAAATAGGCATAAAGATTGGAAAGAAAGAATTGAAACAGTCTAGAACCAGTAAGTGAATTTAGCAAGGTCTCAGAATACAAAATCAGGATTCAAATGTAAACTGTATTTATCTGCACTTGTAGCAAACAAATAAAAATTAAATTTAATAATACCATTTCACAAAAAGGGCCAGAGGGAACACTTTGGGGTATTGAAATCTCGTTTATGATGGTGGTAACGCACAGTCTGAAGATAAAGAAAGCAATTCCATTAGAAAAGCACGAAAGCAACAACATACTTAGGAATAAGAAGGCAAAAGACTCGTATGATGAAAACTACAAAACATTGCTGAAAGAAATGAAAGTAGACCTAAGTAAGTAGAAAGATGTACCATTTTTATGTATTGGAAGACTTAATATTGCTACATGGACAGTAGTACCCAAAAGCAATATGTAGAGTCAGCAGACTCCCTATCCAAATCCCAATGGCATTTTTTTTACAGAAATAGAAAAAACTAAAATTTAAATGGAAACTTAAGAGACTCCAACTGCCAAAATAAATTTGAAAAGAACAAAATTGAAGGACTCATACTTCTTGATTTCAAATGAACAGAAATTTCTCCAACAAAGATACACAAATGGCCAAAAAAAGCACATACAAAGATGCTGAACATCATTAGTCACCAGAGAAATTAAATTAACATCAAAATCATAATAAGATATCCCTTCCTACTCACCAAGATAGCTATAATAACTATTTGAAAAAACAGCAATAGAAAATAAACTCTGTTGGAGGGGATATGGAAAAATTGGAATTGTCGTGTATCGCTGGTGGGAATATAAATTGTGTAGCCACTGTGGGGAAATAGTTTGACAGTTCCTGAAAAAGTTAAACATAGAATTACCAAATGATTCAGCAATTCTACTTCTAGGTATATACCAAAAAGAATTGGGAAAAAGTATTCAAGCAAAAACATGGACATGAATGTTCATAGCAGCACTATTCATGATAGCTTAAAGGTGAAACGATCCAAAATGTGGTTAATCCACATACTATGGAGTATTACTCAACCATACAAAGGACTGAAGTAGCAACACCTGCTAAAACATGGACGAACCTTAAAAACATGATGTGAAGTGAAAGAAGCCAGATGCAAAAGGTCACATATTACATGATTGTACTGATTGAAAATATCGAGAATGAGTAAATCTGTAGATACAGAAAGCAGTGTCGTGGTTGCCATGGACTAGGGAGAAGAAGAAAGAGATACTGCTGATGAATATGGTTTTGGGTGTGGCATTATGGAAATGTTCTAAAATTAGATAGGGGTGATGGTTGCACACCATTGTGAGTATACTAGAAACCACCAAACTGTACCCTTTTAAAAGGTTTTTATTGTATGTAAATTATATCTCAATTCTTCAAATTCTACGTGAAATGGAACTGCACACCAAAAAGGTGAATATTACATCTAGCCACCTATTAGAATGGCCAAAATCCAGAACACCGACAACACCAAACATTGGAAAGGATGAGAAGCAAAAGGAACTCTCATTCATTGCATGTGGGAGTGCAAAATGGTACAGTTACTTTGGAAGACAGTTTGATGTTTCATACAAAACTAAACCTGCTACGAGATCCAGTGATCATGCTTTCTGGGATTTACAAATCCAAAGCAGGTGAAAACTTATGTCCACACACAAACCTGCACGGGCATGTTTATAGTGGCTATATTCACAGTTGCCAAAACTTGGAAACAACCAAGATGACCTTCAGTAGGTGAACAGATAAATAAACTGTGGTGTATCTAGCCAATGAAATATTCTTCATTACTAAAAAGAAATGAGCATGGGAAAAAAGGGTGATCAAGTCATGGAAAGAATTGGAGGAAATTTAAATGCATATTCCTAAGTGAAAGAAGCCAATCTGAAAAGGCTGTGTGTAATTCCAGCTATATGACATTCTAGAAGATGCAAAGCTATGGAGACAGTAAAAAGACGGGTGGTTACCAGGGGCCAGGGGGAGAGAAGAGATGAATAGACAGAGCACAGAGGATTTTTATGGCACTGAACATATTCTGTATGATACCATAGTGATGGATACATGTCATCATACATTTATACAAGCCTAACGTCATATTCAAAGTAACTCGTTCAAGATGGATAACAAATTTAAATAGAAAAGGAAAACTAGGGCACCTGGGTGGCTCAATTGGTAAAGTGACTGCGTCTGGCTCAGGTCATGATCCTGCAGTTCCAGGATTGAGTCCCACATCTGGCTCCCTGCTCTGCGAGGAATCTGCTCCCCCTGACCTCTCTCCTCTCATGCTTGCTCTCTCTCTCAAATAAATAAAAGCTTTTTGCTTTTTTTTTTTTTAAAGGAAAACTAATGGTTCTAAAAGAAAATATGGGAAAATACCTTCATGATCTTGAGGTCAGTAAAGATTTCTTAGAATACAAAAAACACTGATCATACAAGAAAAATAGTGATCAAAAGAGGGCATCAAAATTAAAACTCAGCTCATCAGAAGATAGCATTCAGAGAATGAAAAGAATGCAGAACCCAGATGACCGCTATAGCCCCAGCCTCCAGCAGCTTTTACTGGCATCTCAATCTCCTCCTCCAAAGGCTTGAACCATGTAAAAGACCATGTCAACCATCTTTTCTCACTTAGAGTGACAGATGGACAGTTTGTTAAGGATATGTCTGGCCCTGGCCAGTTCAAGAGCTTTCCTGTCTAACTTTAGTTTAGGAATGCAATACAGTGAACCGGCATCTCTCTACATCTCACTGTGCTCACAAGAGGAGCTACCACCTGTCACCATACGATGCTGTTACAATCCCATTAACTGCTTTCCCTGTGCTCTACCTTTTACTCCATGACTTACTCATTCCATAACTGAAAGCCTGTATGCCCCACTCCCCTTCACCCATTTTGCCCAGCCCTCCACCACCCTCCCCTCTGGCAACCATCGGTTTGTTCTCTGTATTTATGGGTCTGTTTCTGCTGTTTTTCGTTTTTTAGATTCTACATATAAGTGGAGCCATATGGTATTTGTCTTTCTCTGACTTACTTCATTTAGCATCTTTAGGTTCATCCATATTGTCTCAAATGACAGATCTCATCCTTATTCATGCTTGAGTAACATAGTCCATTGTGTATATGCACCACATCTTCCTTGTCCGTTCATCTGTAGATGGACACTCGGGCTGCTCCCGTGTCTTGGCCTGTTGTCAGCAATGCTGCTGTAAACATGAGGGTACAGATTTTTTTTCAAGTTAGTGTTTCGTTTTTGTTTTCTTTGGGTAAATACCCAGTAGTAGAATTACTAGATCATATGATATTTCTGTTTTTAATTTTTTGAGGAACCTCCATGCTGTTTTCCACGGTGGCTGCCACCAGTTTACATCCCCACTGACAGGGTATGAGGGTTCCTGTTTCTCCACAATTTTTACATTTCGTGTCTTTTTTATTTCAATCATTCTCCACCTTTTTTTTTTTTTTTTAAATATTCAAATGGTAGCCAAGTTCAGGAGCAAAAGATTTTAATATTCAAATGGTAGCCAAGTTCAGGAGCAAAAGACCTTAAGACTCACATTTGAATACCATAATGAGCTTGATAGTTCTGAGACTGCCAGCGTCCTACTTCCGCTTGCTCAGGAAGCATCTTCTGTAAAATGTGTACCGTGACTACTACGGCACCTCAGATGTGGAGCACCTCACAGAATTCTCCGTGAAATTTCACATAAACTGCACAAGGTGCCGGGATTATTACCTTCAGTGTCGGATGAGCACAGGGACATTTCCCAGCGGCCTTGGAACCCACACTCGGAAGTGCAGGCCTGGAGCTTAAACCCAGACCCTCGGCTTCCAACCCCAGGCCTTCCACCTCACTGCCAGGCCTGGCTGTGAGATGATGGTGAAAATCTTATCACCAATTCTGCCCGTCAGCACCGGGGGCGAATCCGTGTGCAGGCCGCATGCAGCAGAATTTTCAGAATAGCGGGGACCGCGGCCGCTCGTTTTGCCCATCCCGGCGTGACCAGGCGCAGTGCGAGCTGCCCTCACCGGGCCGCGGAGGCTCCCTGGAACCCGGGGTGGTGTTTCCCCGCAGCGAGCAGCCCGCGGACCTCCAGCAGGCAGCAGACCCGCCAGGTTTGCTTCGCGGGATCCGTAGCCACCGGCGGAGAAGGAGCGAGCAAACCGCCTCCAGCATCTCAGCAGGCCGTCCCTGGGGTGTGGGCCTTCGAGACACCGGGACACGCGGTTGCCGGCAGCTTTTTGGTTGGCTGATTGATCGGAGCCTTCGAGTCCTGGTGCCGTTGCGAAATACCGAAGCCGTTGCTCGCTGACGAAGCCAACTGAGGAGCGTTTGACGGGGAACGGAACATCCAGAGGGCTCGTTCCGCGGCCTGCTGACCCCCTCCCGGCTTTCTGTCCGGACTCCTACACAGAGAAGCGTGTGTGCTGGGCGGGGAAGAACGGGAAACCAGGCGGAATCTGGCAGAGGGTAAAAGGAGGGGGACCGGCCTGAGGTGGGAGCAGCCCGAGAGGCAAGAGCGCGGCAACGGCAGCGGACAAAACAAAATGGCCAGATGCTAGCATCGCGGCGGGGGGCCGGGGTGCGGGACGGGGTCGGGGGCATATTTCAGGGTTTCAAAGCCATGGGCCCGCCCGTTATTTTCCTTTCAACCAGAAGCCTCCTGTAACTTGATCAAAGCACAACTGTTTGAGATATTCCTACTGAGAACAAGAAAAGCTTCTCCCTGGCGCCTGGGTGGCTCAGTGGGTTAAGCCGCTGCCTTCCGCTCAGGTCATGATCTCAGGGTCCTGGGATCAAGTCCCACATCAGGCTCCCTGCCGAGCAGAGAGCCTGCTTCCCTCTCTCTCTTTCTCTCTGCCTGCCTCTCCGTCTACTTGTGATATCTCTCTGTCAAATAAATAAAATCTTTTTAAAAAAAAAGAAAAGAAAAGCTTCTCCCCACTTCCCCTTGATAATCTCTCTCCCCTTCCCCAACCCTACCACTCCCCGTTAAACAACAGCGCAGGAAACACATGATGGATACAACCAGACTAACACATTTGCAGCCGCACAAATTACTCCAGGAGACAGGGGGCCAGGCTTCGCAGACACCCAGTAAGATGAGGCACCTGCTAATTTGGATTTTGTCACATCTAGCTGTTACTGGAGATTACTGCTTCCTTATCACCATGGTTCCTTCAAGGTGGAATGTGCTGGAGCCCCTGAGCATTCAGAGTCATTTCCAAAAATGCTTTTACAGGAAATTGTGCAAATAACACTATTTCTTAAGGGAGAAAAAATTTTGACAACAATTTCCTTTTTTCAAGTCACACCAAGTAACATATTACTTTTTGAATTAGAAAATAATTGAACCAGATTTTTTTTTTTTTTAGATTTATTTATTTGAGAAAAAGAGGCTAGCGGAAGCGAGGGGCAGTTAGAGGAGAAGAGACAATCTTTTAAGCACACGCCAAGCTGACTGCAGAGCCCATCTTGGGGCTTGGGCTAAGATCAAGACCTGAGCTGAAAACAGTAGCAGGACACTTAAAACCACTATGCCACCCAGGTGCCCCCAAACCAGTATTTTTTAAAGTGAATGGACTGTAGATTGTATAATACATATTTAAAACAGCAGTAAAGGAGGCTAAAGTGGGAAAGTTTCACTTAGTAAGTAGCTGATATTCTATTGTGCTTGTGGCTTGAAAGGTAGCATTTAGGGGCTCCTAGGTGGCTCAGTGGGTTAAAGCCTCTGCCTTCGGCTCGGGTCATGATCTCAGGGTCCTTGGAATTGAGCCCCATATCGGGCTTTCTGCTCAGCAAGGAGCCTGCTTTCCCCACACACACACTCTGCCTGCCTCTCTGTCTACTTGTGACCTCTGTCTGTAAATAAATAAATAAAATCTTAAAGAAAAAAAGAAGGAAAAGAAAGGCAGCATTTAGGATCTATGATAAAATTTTCTTCAATGATGTGGGATCCGGCAGTTGCCATTCCACTGGGGGTTTTCGGATGACTTTTTTTTTTTTTTTAAGATATATTTATTTAGGGGTGCCTGGGTGGCTCAGTGGATTAAGCTGCTGCCTTCGGCTCAGGTCATGATCTCAGTGTCCTGGGATCGAGCCCCGCATCGGGCCCTCTGTTCGGCAGGGAGCCTGCTTCCCCCTCTGTCTCTGCCTGCCTCTCTGCCTACTTGTGATCTCTCTCTCTATCAAATAAAATAAATAAAAAATCTTTAAAAAAAAAGATGTATTTATTTATTTGAGAGAGGGTGGGGGAGGGACAGAGAGGGAGGAAGAGAGAATGAGAGAGAAGCAGACTCCCTGCTGAGCATGGAGCCCCACACAGGGCTCAGTCTCACAACCCAGAGGTCATCACCTGAGCCCAAATCAAGTGAGACACTCAACTGACAGAGCCACCCAGGTGCCCCTAGGATGATGTTTTTAAAAAGCTTTTATTTTTTAAATAAATTTTAATTCTAAAACAGTTTTAGATTTACAGGAAAGTTGCAAAGATAAAGAATTGCCACGTAACCACCCACACACACAGTTCCCTCAATTATTAATTTCTTATATTAATATGGTATATTTCCTAGAATTAATGAACCAATACTAATACATTATTATTAACTAAAACCCATACCTTTCTCAGATTTCCTTAGTTTCTGCCTAATGTTCCTTTTCTGTTCTAGGATACCATTTAGGTTGCCATATTACATTTAATCATCATGGCTGTGATGAATCCACAGGCTTTCCTCATTTTTGATGACCTTGACAGTTTTGAGGAGCACTGGTAAGTTCTTTTATAGAATCACTCAATTTTATATATATATATATATAAATCATTCAATTTTATATATATATATATTTTATATATATATCACTTTTATATATCACTCAATTGGGATTGTCTAAAATTTTTCTCGTAACTGGTCCAAGCTAATTGGATTTTGGAAGGAAGACCATAGAGGTGAAGTGTTATTCTCATTACGTCTCATTAAGAGTGGGTGCTATCAACATGACTTACAACGGTGGACGTTAATAGGGTGATGTTTTCCCTCACCGAGGAAGTCAGGAGCCCCCTGAAGACTCAGCCAGAAGCCCAACCCCCAGGAGAGGTTGTAGGGAGAGAGGTCAGAGCTCCACACTCTGTGATAGAATTTAAAAAGAGAAGAAACCTGATGAGGCAGGCACCTATGCCTTCCAGGAGGCCCCTGTGATTCACTTTGCTGAGTCACAAGATTGCTTCTAAGGGGGGAGAAGTTGTCCTGTGCCCCAGGCCCACCAGGATGCCCAGGAAGGGTTTTTACTACACAAGGAAGCCCAGTGACTGGGGGAGGGTGGGGGGTGTGGTTCAGGTGGGAGTAATTTATGAATGTAGATATTTATGCAGACCTTTTTCTTTTTTTTTAAAGATTTTATTTATTTATTTGACAGAGAGAAATCACAAGTAGATGGAGAGGCAGGCAGAGAGAGAGAGAGAGAAGCAGGCTCCCTGCCGAGCAGAGAGCCCGATGCGGGACTCGATCCCAGGACCCCAAGATCATGACCTGAGCCGAAGGCAGCGGCTTAACCCACTGAGCCACCCAGGCGCCCCTAGGCAGACCTTTTTAAAGGAGCATCCTAAGTCAGTCGAGGCACAGGCATGACACAGATATGGCACAAACCAGTCTGGTAGGAGAACGCCACAGAGCCTGAAGCAGCCAGGCTACCCTGAAAAGGGTTCCACGCAACTCTTGGAAGGCAGGGCTCTAGAAGGCCAGGGCCAGTCAGGCCTGTAATGAAGCTGTCTGCAGAGTGCACTGGCCCTCAGCCCTGCTTCCTTCCCCATCTCTCCTGTGCTGTGGTGGTGCAGTGTTAGCATTCCCATTCATCTCTCCTTGCTCACACTCAAGGACTCTGCCTGGCAGGCCAGAATTCTCTCGGGTTGTGGGTTTCCACATATGTTCCTTCATGGAAAGTCCCCAGGCTGCTCCAGGATGTCCTCTGCAGGCTCCCATCCTGTCCTCCTGATCACAGCTGCAGGCAACTTGTGCCCTATCCCTCCTGCCTGAGTCACCGCCCAGGCCACATGCTGTCTTTCCTCCAGTGTGGCCTAGGGAACAGCTGCTGTCCCAGTCCATCCTGTGGCTGGTTCCTTTCTTCTTCAAAAATATTACACATTTATTTTTTTACTGCCTATATGAAATGACGATTTAGTACCCCAGGAAAATTTTCCATACTTCAGTGATAATCCCCTTTCCTTTCCTACCTCCTGCTTAAGACCTAGCCTATCCCATCCCTGCTGGGTTCCACTCCTAGTTACAACATGATTTGTGTACTTACTTTCCCCTAGTTTTCCTTGACAGTTACAATACCACTTTGGTCAAAAGGGCTAGCCCGTCCTTTGAGGGATGGTCCACATACTCCCCAACCAGCAGTCAGTGCACTTCTGACCTTCTCCTCCTTATCAATGTCTTCTCTCCTTGACCACCTTACTACCCCTCCAATGGCAGGAGGCTTCCATTCCCTGTAGGAATGGGTGGATGAATGAAAATGAACAACTGCGATGATGCCAAATGTCTAAACCAAGTGATGTCTAAACCAAGTGATGTTGCATTGACCAGAAATTTTGAGACCAGATGGATCTTATGTATCTTAAATAATTGGCAGGCCCATCTCCTTGTGGAGGTTGTGCAGCTGGCTCATGAATTCCAGTTGTCCATACAGGCCAGCCAGTTTCTTCTGCATGGCCTCGCGCTGAGCTGCCCCTCGACACAGGACTCCGTGCAGTCACAAGGCGTGTTCGTCCTGCTCGTCCAGTGGCTTCTGCAGGCTCCACCTCAGCTGCTGAATCTCACGGTCCAGCTGTGCATTTTCCTGCTGCAGAGCCACTTCCTGGGTGTGCAGATGGTGGATGTGTCAGGCCAGCTCTGTGGTATCTTACCTTTCTGCCTCCAGGTGTGTGGCTGTCTTGTGGATCTGCTTCAGGACTTGGAGGGGACACAGGGAAGCCAGCGTCGTTGGTGACAGCCTGTGGATCGAGGGCTGCCTGACAGGCGGGGTGGTCGCCATTCCGGGCTCTGCTTGTCTGCGGGACTCCGCAGGTCCTTGCACCGGCATCACCTGCTGGGAAGTCAGGCGGGGCTCAGCCTGCAGCCCGGGTCCTGCCCTGTATGGTGACTGGTGGGTTTGATGTTTCAGGACCAGCTCCAGCCTTTCTTCCTCCTCCTTTTCCTGCCCTCTCTGACTCCATCTCGAACCCTGTTGGTTGAGCAGTCCTGGTGGTTCTGGAAAAGGAGTGTTGTCCCTGCAGTCCCTCGGTCTTTTCATCCCAAGTTGTTCTCGGTCCTTCTCTGGTGTTCTTATGATGGCGTTTTCTCCAGTGACCTGGGGACGTTGAGGGGGGCTGGCTTCTCTGGTCCTTCTTCAGGACGTCGGTAGGGTCCCAAAGGACCAGCCTGTTCAGCTTTTGATTCATGGCTGACAAGCACAAGATTTGTAATGAGGGAGGACTGGCCACCACCCCAGGTTGCTCGCGGGGCGTCCTGGGCTTGTGTGGTTGGGCCCATATCCTAGCAGCCTGCTCCGCAGACTTCGGGGCGGGCAGAGCACCTTTGTCCCAGAGCCTTCTCACTTCCTGGAGGGAGTCGTCTCTTCAGCAGGAAAAGCAGCAGCACGGTCCCTAGCAGCACCAACCAGGGCCACCCAGGGATATGTGTCCAGCTTCTGGAAATCAGCAGCACATCCCACACGTCCTCTAGGACTACCTGGCAAGTGGATCCGCTGGCTGAAGGAGGGCCCTCCATGGCTGCGTCGGGCTCCACAGCTACACCTCCAAATGCCAGCATCCTGGGGCCCCAACTGACCACTCAGAACCCTGTGGAGAGTTCCGTGTCTGAGGTCACCCTGTGCATGGCAACTGGGGCAGAGCAGTTGGGCATGGGGGAGGGGAGGCCAGCCAGGTTCTAGGAAACAGCTCCTCCTGACTTTGTTGTCCAGTACAAAGTTGTGTCAACCACACAAGCCCTGGGGGAGGTGGGAAGGGCTCATGGCCGCCTGGAGCTCAGCACCTCCAGGACTACCTGGCCCTCCAGCCAACCTAGGCGCTCAAGGCAGGGCTGGGTCCTGTTAGGGTCCATGATCAAAGGAACGAGACTGATGCAAAGTGAAAGTCAAGCAAAGCTTTATTTCGTGCCAAGCATCGAAAATCAAACCGACTGGTAGGGGCCATCTCTTACGAAGAGACGACGACGGCGACGACCCCGACAAGGCCACTCCCAAGGAGGCCGCTCTGGACGAGGCCGCTCTGGATGAGGCCACTCTGCAGACAAGGCCACTCTGGATGAGGCCGCTCCCAGGACGAGGCCGCTCGCTGACAAGGCTGCTCCCCAGACGAGGCCACTCGAAGAGGTGACCACGACGACCGCGACAAGGCCGCTCCCAAGAAGGCCGCTCTGGACAAGGCCACTCTGGACGAGGCTGCTCCGCAGACGAGGCTGCTCTGGACAAGGCTGCTCTGGACGAGGCCGCTCTGGACAAGGCCGCTCCACAGATGAGGCCACTCCCGACAAGGCCACTCCCAGGACGAGGCCGCTCCGCAGATGAGGCCACTCAAAGAGGCGACGATGATGATCCCGACAAGGCCACTCTGGACAAGGCCACTTGCCCACAGGGCCGCTCTGGACGAGCCCGCTCCCAGGACGAGGCTACTCCAGACGAGGCCGCTGCCGATAAGGCCGCTCCCTGGACAGGGCTGTTCCCCGGAATGAGGCTGCTCTGGTGAGGCCGCTCCCCAGAGGGGGCCGCTCCCTGGACGGGGCCGCTCCCCAGAATGATGCCGCTCTGGCAAGGCCACTCGCGGCAGCGCCGTGGCTTGGGGCAGCGAGGCCACTCGTCGGCGAGGCTGCTAGCAGCGAGGCCATTCGCTGTGGCGCCGCTGCCTACCACTACGATGACCAGGATGACCACGACGCTCCCGACAATCATGATGACCCCAAAGCTCCGACTCTCCCAAAGACTACCCTAACGGCTATTCTAACTGCTATCCTAACTGCTATTCTAACTCCTCCTACTACTCCTACTACTCCCCAGTCTCATAGACTAACCTTTATATAGGTGGTTGAGCCCGTCCCCCACACAGGTGGCCAATGGGCCATAATAAATATATGCGCGCAGTAAATATATGTGCGCCCCACGATTGGATGTCTCCATCCGGCCTGGCCCACCCCTATATCCGGGGTTTACAACTAAGTTCCTCTGGCTAACTAGGCCCTTACAGTTCCCTTAGCTCCGTGCCCACAAGAGAAGTCAGGGCAGACAGAGTGTGAAGGCCTCCTCCCTGGCCAAAGCCAGTTCTCCTTGTAAGGGCCTACTTAGCCAGAGGGAGCCATCTTGTTGTTTATGCAGTAAACTTAGATTGACCCTGCCCCTCCCAGAGGAACTTACTTGCAAGGTCCAGATACAAGGGAGCGTCAGGCCAGGTGGAGACATCCAATCAGTGGGGCACGCATACTGTCTCCCTAGCTACCAAGGAGAGTGGCCCATGCCTTATGCTAGTTCTGACCAAGGTGATAGGCTAGTTCAAATATCAACTAGGGTGAATTGTAATTCAATTGGCCACCCATGTGTGACCTAGCATGACTGTGCAATTTTCTCTGTGTATTGTAATCTCATTGGCCACTTGTGTGTAGCCAGGTTCAACCACATGGCCTTGACTCTATAAAAGTTAGTCTGTGAGGCTGAGAGGGGTCGCCTGTTTGTAAGAGTTGGCCCTGACTGGTCAGTTTGATTCTCGATGCTTGGAACGAAATAAAGCTTTGCTTGACCTTCAAAAAAAATAAAATAAAATAATTGGCAGGCCCCTGAAATTGTGTCATATGGCATTTCAAGTTTAAAATACTTATAATACTAAATTTGAGGCTACATTTTGTGCCAATTACTAGATTCTGGAGAAGGAAAAAGAATCCCAGTGGTTTTTAGAAAATGTATGGCAGGAAAACTTAAAAACATTCTCAAAAATAAAAAAATTAAAACATCACATGTACTATAAGGAATTTCTTTGTGGCCATTGACATTTTACCCAGATATGATAGTACCTCGAATGCCCACAGCATTACTTAGGTCGGGGGTATTTATTCTAAGCACTCTTAAGAACTATCCTATAAATATGGAATGCCCATCATGTATCAGGCAGAGTACTAGTAATTTCTAGTCATTTTCCCCTGTGAAAAGGAAATATTTCCTGGTTTACTCACTTTTACTGGATCTACTGTGGGCCAGACACTGCTCAGTGTCAGTATCCCTGGCCTCAAGGATCTCAACCCAGTGACCATGCCAGGCAACAAACATGGAACCTGTGCACTGTGGACTTGGGGGAATTCTGGGGCAGGGAAGACAGAGGAAGCCTTGTGGAGGAGGTGACCACTATGCTAAGTGCTGAGGGGTGAGGGAACTCTCCAAGTGATAGCAGGCTGGGAATGAACTGGCCACATTGTGGGAAATGAACGTTGCTTCAAACACGACTTATGTGAAAGAACACATAAGGTCAAAAAGCAACTGGGAATGAAGAAGCACTCCTCTGTATCCAGGGGTTGGCCCTGGGGAGAGTGAAGCCAGATGTGAAGCCTCAATCCCTTCATCAGGATCTGCTCTCCAGGAATTGGGAACGCTTAGTGAACCCGGATTCCAGAGCAGTGAGGCACACCCTCCCAGACACCTTTCTTCCTCCTGGCTGCCTCGTGACCAGCCTGGACCATGACTCCTGTGCAGCCTTGCATACACTGCCCAACATCCCTGTGCCTCAGCATCCTTTCTGGTTGAAGTGGGAGCAGTGAAGCTGCCCTGCAGGAAGCTGTTTCCTTGGTTCTTCTCCCAGCTCTTGTAAAGTGCAAACACTGCTGGGCAAACATGTGAATGAGTTCATGCTGGCCTCAGCAGCATGTCTGGTAGCAAGAGAATGTTTGCCTGTGGGGGTGGGGGGAGTATGGACAGAATGGGATTGGGCACATCCTTGCAGAAAGGATAGTCCAGGGCCCCTAGGGAGAAGGTGAGAGGCACCTCGAGCTCTTCTTCTGGCCCTGCCAGTCCCCGTTTACTCTGATTTAAAAGACAAAAAACAAAATGAACAAACAAACCAAAAAAAAACTAGTTTTTGGAATGATGGGTCACAGAATCTTCAGAAAAAGAAGACATCTTACCACTCATTGCTCCCACCCTCCCACCTCTAATTTAATCAAGACAATATTTGTTCCTTTCCTTTAGAGTGACTATAAGGGAATAAAATAATAGTTTAAATAAAAATCACATCTGGCAAAGCCATAGAGTGTTTTTAGTCTGGCTGTTGGTTTTCACTCAAATGTTCATGAAGCATATAAGATGGGTAAGCCTCACTGCTAGGTATAGTAATAGCAACAAAAACTAATTTAAACTGAATGTGTCCACCCGTTAGGGAAAGTGTGTTGGTCAGAGGTCTCTAGAGAAAGAACCAATAGAATGTGTGTATATATGAAGAGAAAGAGATTTATTTTAAGGAACGGCTCACAGGACTATGGGGTTGGCAGGTCTGAAATTTGAAAGGCAGACCAACAGGCAAGAGATCCGGGGTAGGATTGATACTGAGTCCAAAAACAGCCTGGAGGCAGAATTCTCACTTCTTGAGTGGTCTTCAGTTTTTTCCTTTTAAAGCCTTCAACTGATTAGATGAGGCCCACCACATTATGAAGAGTAATGATTTATTCAAAGTCTACTGGTTTAAATATTAACGTCCATCTAAAAAAGCAAATCTAGACTGGTGTTTGACTGAATATCTGGGTACCATGGCCTAGCCAAGTCGCACATAAAGGTAAGCATCCCAGGACGTTAATTACGTGGGCATGTGCACTTACACAGTGTCCTTGTGTTCTATCCAGGCAGAGTCCCTGTGCTCCTTCTTGCTGTTCTCATGTAGCTCCACACCAACCTTCTTTTGCCAGAGGAGGCAGGGGCTGGAAGGAAGCCTGAGTGTGGGTGGAGGGGGCCTGCCTCACTGCCTTCCCTGCCTCCTAGCTGCTGTGTGGCCTCACCCCTTGAGCTTCAGGTTCCTCCAGTGTGGAGTGGACACACTGCTGTCCCGATGCCACAGGAGCACCATGAGCATTATGTGAGGATAACAGTGGGGTGTGCTTTGTATTCCCTGAAGCACAGCCATTGTGCAGTTGGGGAGCCTTGGCAGGCCTGACACACGGCAGGACAGAGGGTCTCATGTCTTGGTGGACAGGGCAGGTGGTGAGGGGCTTTCTTTATGGACCCAGGAAGCCTGGGAGGGAGGATCCCACCTCAAGGACAAGCCTGTGTTCCACAGGAAGGTGAGTACTCCCAACCCAGAGCACCTAAATGGACTTTTTTACTCTTTTAAATTGACTAAGTGCTCTTCCCCCAGATTCCACAATTTCAGAGTAAAAGTTTAAGTTCCCCTTCTTCATAACTCCTACCCCAAATCCACTCCCCTCTCCAGAGGAGACAATTCACTCCTTGGCATGAATCCTTTCACATCCTTTCTTACTGATGTTTTCATTACTATGAAAATGGGGTTCACCTACGATTTTGTGATTTTTCTCATGCACTTAGCAATATGCCATTCATGGTTTCCGTGACCGACTCTGACGTTTCATATATCCTGGTTTTTTAAAATTCTATTAAATTAGAGGAAAAAGATGAGGAAAATAAATAAGAACTTCTTATAATTAAAGAAAAACCTTGCCGGAGGCCTGCAAGAGTGAGGGTCCACACTGCACAGCCCCCTTCCTTGGAGGAGGGTCCTGGCTCAGGCAGTGTGACTACGAGGGCCTAGAACCAGCATGCACTGGACCTCCCATGGACACGTTCCAGTCCTTGCCTCTCCCTTCTGTTCCTGTAGGCATGTTTGTCTCTGAGCAAAGCTGATGTCCCCCGCCACTCCAGCAGAGACGGCAGTGTCAGATTTGAGGGAAGATGGTACTGAGTGGCACAGATACTTGGGTTATTATTTCTTTGCAAAACCTTCCAGACAGGCAAGCAAGGAGTTTAGGGGGAAGAATGGTCATGTGTACTTCAGGGACACCTTGTTTGCAAGGTCAGATTGTCTCTAAAGGGACTTTTTCTTTGAAAAGACCAGAAACTCTGTCATCTTTATCTCTAGTTAACAGCTTCCTCCCCAGTTGTTATGAGGGGAGATATCAGTCACCAAGGCCTTGGTTAGATCTCTGAAAAAAGCCCTTGCCCTGTTCCCTATCACAAAGTCCCAGGCCCTGCCCTTCTGCGGTCATGCTGGAAAGATCCAAGGCTCCAAGTCCCCGGGCTGGTGGAGGTGACTCATCTCTCTGACCCTGAGTGGAAGAGAGTGGCGTGTTTGGGGTGCACGGGACGCCTGTCAGCAGTCAGCATCCTGTTGGCCAGGAAAGCACTACCTCTTCCCAGGAAAGGCTTTGTTTGCTGCGCAGACAGAAGCCCCACTGAGTCAGAGAAGAAAACCTGGCTGAACCCTGGGCTTCTGCATCTGTAGTGGGAAGAAACCTGCCCCATTTTCACCCCCTACCCTGCCACCCAAACAGGGAGGCAACTTGCCCCTTTTCTGTGTTTAAGGATTCGATGGTCCATTATTACAGGGAAACAAAGGATGGGAGCCTACATGATGAATACCAAGGAAGGCATAAAGCAGCAGTGATTTTTCTTTTTTTTATAAGATTTTATTTGTCAGAAAGAGAGAAAGAGAACAAGCAGGGGAGTGACAGGCAGAGAGAGAAGCAGACTTCTGCTGAGCAGGAAGCCTGATGCAGGTCTGGATCCCAGAACCCTGGGGTCATGACCTGAGCTGAAGGCAGCCGCTTAACAACTGAGCCTCCCAGGCGCCCCAAGCAGCAATGATTTTGAAGAGGCCCAGTGAGTTGTATCTTTTGGCCCCTCCTCTCCCTGTTACTCCAGGGGCGCTCATTAATCAGAGTCCTCTCCTTCTACCCCTGTGACTCCTTTCTTCCCCTGGCCTCTGTCACAGGTGGCTTATTTATTTAGCTAGGTATTTACTCCTTCCCTTGCATCATCAAAAAAAAAAAAAAAAAAAAAAAAAGAACCAGCTTATAAAGACACACAGAACAGAAAATGGAATAAATGTCCAAGATAACCCATGAAGAAGACAAGGAAACCAGTTGATAGAGCCAGTAGTAAATGAGCACACGGAAACATCTATCCTATGATGATGTTCTGTTACTACAGGTGGGCTGCAAACATGGATCTAAGAGTCCTAGAAGCCTAAGAAAAGAGAACAAAGAATACATTTAAAAAACAAACAACAGAGAAAAAAGTTGGGCGGAAGGAGTACGTTGGTGAGTTAGGAGAAGACCTGCCGTTCCAAAGCAGAGTCCAGAGGGAGGTGAGTGGTCACAGCTCACGCTTGCCGGCACATGGGCCAGACTCTGAGTTAATGCTCTTGTGACATTTCCTCATTCGATCCTGGCAATCTTGTGGGGTAGATACAGTTATGATGCTCATTTCACAGATTAGAAAACTTGACAATTTGAGAGTTAGTAATTTGCCCAAGACCAGAGAGTTAGTCAATTACAGAAATGAGATTCAAGCCCAGGCTATCAGGCTCCAAGTGTGGGTGCCTCAACAGGAAGTTCACCCTGCAGGTCAGTGGGGTCCCACGGGGGTATCCCTGCATCACACGCAGTAGCCACTTTTGTAGGCCTGTGTCTCCGGTCCCAAGATCAACTGGTATTTTCTCAGACCATAGTGAGTCATTCTAATGCATCCCAAGCCTGCTCTAGTACCAAATTCTACACAAGAGAAACCTGAAGCTGAGGTCTTCGGTCTCTCCACTCCCTTGCCTACATCAGGAACTACTCTTACAGTGCTCTGGGATCACAGAGCACACTAAAGGACAACTTCACCTGCCCTGTGGCTCTTTTCCTCCCACGCATCCTTTGTGCCAGGCTTTAGGAATTGGGTATTCCCTCTCTTCAAGACCTCTTGCTGTTCAGGCAGCGGTTCTCAAACTGCCAGCACCTACAACGCCAAGCTAAAGCAGACCACCAATTTTAGGTAAAAATGTATTTAAATATTTAGTATTAAAAATATCATAATCTTTTTTCTTTTTTTTAAAAAGTAGGCTCCATTTCCAACATGGAGCCCAATATGAGGTTTGAACTCAAAACCCTGAGATCAAGACCCGAGCTGAGGTCAAGAGTCAGACACTTAATCAACTGAGCCACCCAGGTGCCCCAAAGCATTATATTCTTTAAAAAAGCATTTTATTATGGAGAAAGCAGAATAGTATAATGAACCTCCGCACACCCATCACTCAGCTTCAACAGTTACTGACTCATGGCCAATCTTATTTCAACACTGCTCCCCTCCACTTCCTCTCTCCCATACATTCCCACAACAAATCCCAGAGATCATATCCTTCCATCCATAAATATTTCAGTATGCGTCTCTAAAAGACACCAGTCCTTCCTTTTAACATTATAAGACCATTATCACAACTAACAATATTTATAAGAGTTCCTAAGAATCATCAAATATCAAATGTCCAATTGTCTCAAAAATATATTTTTAAAAGATTTATTTATTTATTTGACAGACAGAGATCACAGGTAGATGGAGAGGCAGGCAGAGAGAGAGAGGGAAGCAGGCTCCCCGCTGAGCAGAGAGCCTGATGTGGGGCTCGATCCCAGGACCCTGAGATCATGACCTGAGCCGAAGGCAGAGGTTTAACCCCCCGAGCCACCCAGGTGCCCCCAGAGAAAACATTATTTTATTTTTAATATTTTATTTATTTATTTGACAGAGATCACAAGTAGGCAGAGAGGCAGGCAGAGAGAGAGGAGGAAGCAGGCTCCCCACTGAACAGGGAGCCCGATGTGGGGCTCGAGTCCAGGACCCTGGGATCATGACCTGAGCCGAAGCCAGAGGCTTTAACCCACTGAGCCACCCAGGCGCCCCTATTATTTTAAGTAATAGTATTTCATGCTTTTGGAAGAGGACATCATTCTCAGTCTCTTCCCACGGCACCTGACCTATTTGGGCAAGTTTTTTACTCGCTACTCCAACCATTTCTTTTGTTACCCTTTATTTTTTACTAAGTTAAGCACTCCCCACTGAGTTACAGGTCACTGACAGCAGCATTCAGAGTCTGATATCTCTTTCTAATGGCCATGGATTCAGAAATGAGAGATTTCTCACTGAAGACACTTTTGGGCCAATTATAAAATAAAATTTAAAATAAAATGGATGTATGCTGTAACTTGGAAGATAGGAGCAAAATGGGTCCCCCTCATCCACATGAGCCCTGGAGGGCATTTGTCCCAACATTACAAGAGATTCTAATATATATGCAATAAGAGATCCTTCTCCTCTTAAAGTATCAGACAGACGCTGGGAAAGAGTCAAACTCCACTCAGAGCAGACCAGACCAGACCTCAGTTTGGTTTTATGAAAACAATCTGATTTCTTAGCTGAAGTCTTCTTTTTTAAGAGGCTGAGTGTCTCCTTTGGATACTATAGGCCAAGGCCAGAATTGATAAGGTATATGAGACAAATCAGCTGTGGACATGCCGTGAGGTTAAGTTCTCATCCAAAGTTGAGGAAGGACCCTCTGCCAGCAGAGGGGACAGTGGAGTGATGGGGATCAGACCATTTGAAAGGGCAGTTAGGAGGACACTGAAAATGTCCAGGCAGGAGGTGATATGCTCCTGGAGTCAGGTGGGAATGAGACCAGACAGAGGGGAAGGATCAGTACAGCAGAAGAAGGGATATGAGGACAGATGGAGTGGGCAGTAAAGAGGCAGGAGGGAGGAATCTCCAGTGCTGGGTTGGTGTGTAAAATGGAGTCCTGCACGCACACATGTGCGCACACATGCACACACACGCGCACAGAATCCCCTTCCAAATTGCCCATGGCCCTGCAATGGAAAGAGTCAGCTGATCTGTGGCTTAGAAAACACCCCATGTGAAATATCCACTCTGTAGTTAGAGCAACAAGGGTCCTCAACTCTGGCTGCACATTAGAATCGCCTGGGGCGTTTGAAAATACTGTGCCCAGGCCCCAGCTCAAGGCAGCTGAGCCAGAATCTCTGGGTACTTTTACACCTCTCCCCACCAGCACCCCCATCTGCAACAGAGAGGTGCTGATGTGCAGCCCGGACTGAGAGGCTCTGGGCCAGGCATGGATAGCAACGGCTCTTTCAGCACAAAATTACCTGACTGGACCCCTTGTTGGAAGTGTCCACAGCTTGAAGCTTAGCTTGGCTCAGTCTGGTTCCCTGTGGCTTGGACTGAACCGACCTGACCTTTGGAACTCAGCCCTCTGTGCAGAGGCCGGCAAGGAAAGCCTGTCAGGGGAACAGGAAAGAAGGGAGCCAGGTGTCTGCACATGTGCTTCCCTCTGCCTGTGGTGGGTGGCGGTTCTCACACTCTGACATGTCACGTTCACAAGGGGATGTTTGTCCAATGCAGATGCCTGGGTCCTGCTCCCTGCTAGGGTCTGAAGTCTAGGGTGTGGCCCAGGAATCTGCTTTTTAATGGGTCCCAGGCAACGCTGACAGAGGGCGCTCAGCACGCATGCGCAGGCCTGCACACACCCCAGAAGGCCCGAGAGGTCTGCGGGACGGATGGTCTGTGGGCCCCCATGAGGGATGCACACGGGCCAGGGATTCTTCTTCATCCTGGACCCTGGCCAGGAGAGTCTGAACAGTTAGGACTGAGGTAGCGCCCAGCAGTAAGTGTTAGGAACGATCACGACTTCCATTTCTAGGAATGGTTGAAGTTGGATAGTGGAGCACTATCCAACTGGGGGCCTTCATGGAAAAGGGGTGGACCTGCTCCCAGTTTTCTTTGTATAATAGGAGGTGGAAGTGAAACAGGAAGGGCCCTTGGCTCACTTACTCCTTATTTCCACCAAAAGGGAAACTGGGGGATTTTCCGAGGCTGACTGTTGGCAGCCAGTGCAGGAGTCAGTGTGGGAGCCCAAGAAGCAGACTCTGGTGTCTCAGGAAACTTCGGTTTCAGGCTTGAGGATTCCTGCACCAGAGCCTCAGATGTTCAGTGTGCATAGGCTTAAGAAAGGTCCCCCCGCCCCCGGTCCTCCCTTAGTCCTTTTCCGTGGGAGCGGAGCCACCCTGCACTCCTCCCGCCCTCACCACCGGTGACTGGGGTGACACAGGGGCTGCCAGGTTCCGGGCAGCTGCCACCTGCTCAGCAGGCTGCTCTCCCAGCTTTGTTTTTCTTTCTTCTAAGCCAGGAGAGGTTGCACGAGGGGCGTTCCCTCAGAAAGAAAAGGCCGGCACCTGACCGCCTAATCCCCTAAAGCAGAGGCAGCTCAGGCCCACTGCCCTCCCTAGAGAAATACAGGAGTGGGCTCAGAAAGTCCCAGGCCTATCTCCACACTCTCCCCCGCTCTCCCGCTATGAGAAGGGGAAGCCAACACTGCTGTTCCCGAGCAGGCTTCGGTCAAAGGGGCAGCAGCCTATACCAGGACAAGAGCCCTTCTCGGAACAGGTGCCAGTGTTCGCACCCCACACTCCAGAAGTGGGGCTAGGGCTGCTGTTTCAGCCAGCCAAAGCAGCCATACAAAATGCCAGACTGGGTAGCTTATATAACAGACACATATTTCTCTCTGGAGAGAGTTCTGGAGGCTGGGGAGAGGCTGGCCCGGTGCAGCAGGGAGAGTACTCTGCTCTTTCTTTGCCAGTCCCCAATTTTGGACCTCCTCCAAGTATACTGATTAAAAAAAAAAAAAAAATCTAATCTGCTCTAAAGTGGGAGTCACCAGGACCAGGAATAATCTAGCCCTGATGTCAGGATTCATTATAAGTCTTGAAATGTGTTATAGGAGCATTTATAACGTTGAAGCAAAAACTACATGGGTTAAGTTAAAAGCACAATTTTATATTTTCTTGTCAAACAACTTTACTTGAGGCAACAACTGAAATATAATTTAATTCAACAGGAAATATCACAGTTGGAGGGAAAACATAGAAAAGAAAAAAAAAAAAAAACAACCCCTGAAATTTAAGCCAAACATTCTTTCCAAGGCACAGCACTGACATTTCCAGATTGACAGCAGAATGAGTTTGTTTCCATGAAACAAAATCATGAGTCCAAAGTTTGCCTTTGAAATAGCTTTCCACCGCCTCCCCATTTCTCCAGGCTCAGGGAACGATGCTTGTGGCCTTCCTCAGGGCCAGGTAGCCAGTGACGACGTCGGAGGGCAGCCTCCGGATGTAGGAAAACTCTTCGATGGTGCTGAACCGCAGCTTGCTCTGGGGGTCAGTGTAGTTGGCCTGGGTGGGAAACCGGCACAGGGAAAGGCAGAACACTGGTGGTCATGGTGAATGTTTGAAGTTCAAGTTTACAAATTTTTTCTATTTTACCTAAAGTGAAATATCTGCATTTTGTCTTACTCTGTCATGAAGAACACAAACTGCCTACTTTGGCAATGACTTGTTAATCTTCCCAGACTTGAGAAATACTTCAGGGTATAGACGGGAGGAAGAGGAGTAACCACATCAGACA
Source organism: Neogale vison (assembly GCF_020171115.1). NCBI lineage: Eukaryota > Metazoa > Chordata > Mammalia > Carnivora > Mustelidae > Neogale > Neogale vison. Next base: position 160,501,128 of record NC_058093.1, on the reverse strand, counting down.
CCAGGACAGGTCAGAACGGTGGACACTGCAAGGGCTCCGAGCAACAGGTCCAAAATGGAATTCCTGATGATCGTCCCTCCCTGGCCCCTGCCTTCAGACTCCCACCTGCTTTCAACAGATGTTTTGGCTCTGTCCCCCAAGGCAGGAACAGGGGCTGCCCAGGCACACCCACCCCTCCCTGTTACACCCCTACACCCCACCTGCTCCAAGTGCTCTCTCCGGCTCTATGCCTTCCCCATGCCACTCCCAGGCTCCCTGGGCTACTCGGCAGTACTGATGGGCCACCCACTCCCACCCTCCCACTGGAAGGGACCGCCACCCCACAGTGAAAACCAAGGTCATTTCCACAACTTGCACTTCTGATTGCGTCTTCCCTTGGCTTGAAAACTCCCAGGATCTCAAGTCCTCAGCATGGCTTCTCAGATCCCGAAAGCCAGCCCGGGCCCTCCACCTTCCCAAGCCTCTTCCTCAGCCACATGTCCCCACCCTGGTTCCAACTGCCCTGGCTCTCAGTCCCTCCTGGCATTCATGCCCCACTCGCCCTTCCCTGGGGAGGGGCCGCTCTGCTCCCCAGTCGTGGGCTCATCCTTCAGACTCAGCCCCCAGGCATCTCATCAGGGAAGTCTTATCTGCTCCCCCGCTCTCCCACATCTGTCTCCTGTAGAATGCTTCTCTCTTGCTTTCCCGTTTATTATTGGCATGACTCTGAGTAAGGTCTAAGCTGAGCGGCTCCACGGGGCAGGAACCCCATGGTTTGCTTATCACGCATCCCTGCTCCGAGTGCAATGCAGAGTGCGCCCTGGCCTTCAGGGAATGTTTGTGCAATGAGTGAGGAATGTGTAAACGCACAAATGAATGAACCCATGGATAATCAAGACCATCACGGAAAAGAGAACTCACTTCTCACTGATATCAAAATTCTCTTTTGGTCTGGGTTCCCCACGTGCAAAATGGAGAAAATAAACTCATTTACTGTATACTTCAAGTCACATGGATTCTACAGACTTTGAAACAGAAAACATGAGGGTGAGTCATTTGGAACTCCTTTTAAAAATTATACAAGATGCCATTAAAGTCTAGACGGATAACGTCCAGTTATTGCCTTGCCGACGGCCTGTGTGCGGACCCCGCCTGGTGGCAGTGCTGTGTCACCGAGGAAGGGCGGGGAGGCTGAAGAAGCAACCTTGGAGGGGAACTTAGTTACAGGGTTCTCACACTCTCCAAAGTCCCAATTTTGCCTCAGGGGATCTCCCTACAGTAGTTAACATCTGCGTGGCAGGAAAAGGAGATTAGTCCTCCAGATTAATTAAAACTCTCCATAAAATAAAACCTTGATCCTTTGGCTTCATCTAGATCTTGCCTTTCTGTCCCACATTTTAATGACAGTAATATTCAGGAAGGCTTCCACAGAAAAATAGCAAGAAGCCCCTCTGGAGGACTGGCCAGGAGGCAGGCAGAGGCGTGGACGGGAGGAGAGGCTCCCCTGTGGCCGCAGGGGGAGTGGGAGGGGGCAGGCCCGCGCAGCTGGCTTGCATCATCTGGCCTCTAGAGAAGCACCAGCTCCGGCCTGGCTCCATTTCTGCAGCCACTTCACTCCTACCACCGAACTGCGTGCGCCGAGCCGGCCTGCCCAACTTCAGACCTCCCTGCCAAGAAGGCCACTGTAAATAAGTAAATAAGGCACGATACAGAGATGCCCTGGCACCCACAGGAAGGTCACCAACGAAAGCTTGCACAGACCGGACGTGCCCTAGTATTCTGAAGAAAAGGAAGGGTGCCAAGGGACACCCCAGGGTTGAACAAGTGAGAAACTGCACTCTTCCGGTTTGCTCTCCTCTGGCTTCAGTCTCCAGAGCCTGAACGGAACAGAAGCCCCGTCCGGTAGGGTGGCAGTAAGTGGCTATAAGGGCTCCCCTGCCGCAAGGTGACAGGCAGCGCTCACTGCTCTGCCCATCTCACCCATAGCCACGGCTTTTTCCAGAGCTTTGGAACAAGGACTGCCCACAGGTGTGAACCCACGTGGCTTCCTGCCTTGCCCACGCACAGCGGACAGCTGTTTGGCGCGAACAGGTGTGTCCATGTAAACATGAGTGGGGCTATATTTTTTAATGACGCAACTTTAATTTACCCAAGTCAACAAATGGATATATTCTCCTCTTAAAAAAAAAAGAAAGAAAGAAAACATTATAAGACTCAAGTCCTCTTTTCCAAGCATCTACCATCCAAAAGTCCCTGCCTTTCCCTGAGGAAACCACTGTCCCTGGGCACCCTTCCAGTCCTTGTTTGTATCCACCCTTATGTATATAAACACACCAGGGAAATTACCCACTATTTTTTTGTAAGTGTGTGTTGGTTTTTGCTTAAATGGTAGCATGCTGCTTACGCTGCTTTGCACCTTTGAGTAAACGACACATCTAGAAGTTTATTCCTGTTGTTACAAACACATCAAGCTCACAGACCAGTATGAAATCATCTCCACCCCCAAGCCCTGGTTGACTGACCTTTATTGTGTTCCCAATACTTGGCTCATAACCCCATTTTCTCATAATTATTTCTGCACGAAACTCCGTGTACACACACCTTCTCTAGGGAGCTGCCTGGAAGGCAAACTGCTAAGTCATAAGCTTTAGCTTTTCTGTCTCAACAGGTGCTGTCAAATATCCTCCCAAGAATCCAGACTAATGTATTCCCACCTCAAAAGGGCCGTGTATTGAGAAGATTTGCTTCTCTGTGTTGGTGATGTTTATAATGAAACATCTTCATTTCTCCCCTGCTGGTGAGCCCTTTCCCTAATTATCAGGGAGACTGAATATCTACTGATTGTCTGTATGTCCTCCTTGTACTGTCTTCACATCCTTCTAGCCAGTCCTGTGGGTCCGCCTTTCCATGATCTGGTAGGGTTCTTTGCAGATCCAAGCAGCCAGAGGTTTTAGGCTATGTATGACATGACAAGGCCTTGCCTGTAGCATAAAGGGCCTGGAACGACGCTTCTCAAAGTGATTCTCATGCCTCCAATGTGTGCGAGCCACCGCACTAACAAATGAGCTGCCGAGCGGCGAGGACAAAGCGACCTTCTAAGGGACCACCTACTAGGTCTGCCCCTAAACGCTGGCCTCTCCATGGAGAAATGCCCATCTGGGGCTGGAACGGAACAGCTGCTCGCACACTAGCTCTCCTGCCATAAACAGTTATTAAAATGGGTCAAATCGATGAGGTGACTATTTTCAGGCAGGAAACAAGAGATCGTGTAAGACCACAACATTGCTCGTGCAGGTGAAGTACCCTCCGAGGTTAGGAGATACGTGCCCTGAATGGACGGCAGAAGAACCCACCACGCATGCACACACGCACACACACATGCACACGCATGCCATGTTATAGCACCTCTATTCTGCCTGTTGTTTTTTATGATCACTGTACTTAAGGGTCTGTGTTAAGAAGTTTGTAGTACGGGGCACCTGGCTGGCTCAGTCAGCTAAGTGTCTGACTCTCAATCTCAGCTCAGGTCTTTTTTTTTTTTTTTAAGATTTTATTTATTTATTTGAGGGAGAATGAGTGAGAGAGAGCATGAGAAAGGAGGAGGTCAGAGGGAGAAGCAGACTCCCCAAGGAGCTGGGAGCCCGATGTGGGACTCGAACCTGAAAGTCCAGGATCATGACCTGAGCCGAAGGCAGTTGCTCAACCAACTGAACCACACAGGCGCCCCTCAGCTCAGGTCTTGATCGCAGGGGCTCAAGCCCCATGCTGAGCTCCACACTGGGCATGGAGCCTACTTTAAAAAAAAAAAAAAGGTTTGTAGTACACGGAGGAATGTGTGCTCTGCGGAGAAGCTACAACATACAACTGATTCAGAGACAGTAACTAACAGTATTTTCAAAAGTATAAAAGAACTCAACCTCTTTCCCAGCAAAAAACGCATATCATTGGTTTAGTCTGTTTGACACGGAAGTTTGGAGTCATCCATTTTCATAAAAATGTAAAGCATTTAAATGACATGTATGAGTTTTAAAAAGTGAAGTGCCCCATATTAGTTTAACTACATTTTTAAAAGTACAATCATCTCCAAAATATGAGAAATTTTTTAAATTTCAGCAGTTAAAAAAGAAATTGTTTCTTTCATGTTATCTCATGTGTTAACAAGCAGAGGAAGGGGAGGTGAGAGCCGGGTCTCCTGCTTTCTGGAGCAGTCTTCCCTCCTGCACGGAGGCCCCAGGCTGCAGCCACTCTGAGACAAGCGTGTGAGCTCTTCAGCACAAACCCAGGACCTGTCGAAGTGCGCAGGCTCCCGGCAGGGTCAGGGGCAGCCCCATCAACACTTCCTTCGACAGTATTATGAAATCTCCCTTTCAGCTCAATGCTATGAGACCCCGAGATGGATTTATACTCACAAGAAGACCTGAAACATCAGAATACTTCTTAGCTGGTTTAAAGGAGGGAGGAGCATCAATACTGAAGTCTGGGGGGGAAAAAAAAAGAAAGAAGATAACTAAGCTGGCTTTAAAATATTCAGATCCCTCTCCTTCTTTCTCTGAAAGTGCTGTCTCATAATATTTCTAAAATTTTGACGCGGTAATTAAGTCCTCAGACACTTCTCCGGGGGAGTGATGCACTACGTCACAGACCAGGCACAGGCTCTGGATCGAGCTCTACCCTGTCCCTGGGGCCCCTCTGCTCTGGCGGAACCCCTGGAAAGCTCCTCTGCCCACAGGCCACTCTCACCATCCCAGGCTACACAGGCTGTGGGCGAAACCCAACCACCCTCTAATAGGATCAGAGCATCCGGACACTGGAGTGTCCACACCCAGACCCTGACTAGCTCACTGGTCACCCATCTGAGTCACCCCATGAAAGATGTGCTGTGGGACAGGAGGTGAGGGAAACTTTGACTGTACTTTCCAGGGAGGACGAACAGAACACAGAACAGTGCTTTACACAAATGTGAAAACACTGCAGCGGAAAGCACTCACTCTAACAATGGCACAGAGTAAAACAGAGTTAGCCTTTAAGACGGTGGTTAGAAACCCTCTGAAATCTTGGCAAACCCTGTTCTAGAAACACATTTTAAGAGCAGACTCCTGAAAAGAAGTTTGTCTGACACAAACACCAGGATTAGCACATCAGGACCGACTTCTCCAGACTGAAATGTCACAGCACCACGAACAAGCACACACCCCTGTTGCACAGAAGGGCTCAGCGACCAGCTACGTGCACGGCGTCTCCCGAGGCTGACGCAACTCGCCAACCCCAGAGCTACGGGTCGCTTCCTACACTAACACAAACACGCAGGTTTGTTACAAGTTCCTACTCTAAGCATCATCATGGACACACAGAAGGCTCTAGACAGCTCACAGTTGGGATCGTTTAGTTGCCACGGCAATGCCCTTTCAGAGGCGAGGATCTGTTTCAGGTTCTTCCAGGTTCTGTTCTTCTTGCCGGCGACTGCGCCACCATGGCCAGAGTGCTGGAGTGAAAGATGGGGGTGGAAGCGACAGGAATCAGCGGAGGCCATCATTTCAGGATCAGAATGACACGCATCCCTAACAGTAACATGCCCCTTGTTCTGTCAGCTCATTTGTACCCCGAAGGGCTGGGTTTGTTTGTTTTTAAGTATTACACTGTACACGTTAATCTTACTGATAAAAACACAAAGCTTTTGGATTATCAAAACCCATGAAGTAGTTGGTCATGGAGTAGAAATAAATGAGTTTTTTTGTTGTTATTGTCTGTTTTTATATGCTCATAGAAAAATCACATCCTTTTGGGGACTAACTTTAGAGCATTCATGAATCCTCCCTTACTTTAAAATAAATTTATTACAAAGTCAGCTTTAAACTCATGACCACATCTCTCAACTCCCTTCTGAGGGCAGGTCACTCACTGCCTGGCAAGTCACTGGAGATGCTGGAAAACACAAGAAAGCCTCAATCATGGCATGGCAAGCCCTCTGGAAATTTGTTTTCTTTCTTGTTCTATAAAAATGATAAAATAAAATGGAAAAGAATACCAAAATCTGCTGTAGGCACTGGTAATACTGTATTTTTAAAACTAATGAAAAACAGGGACGCCTGGGTGGCTCAGTTGATTAAGCGGCTACCTTTGGCTCAGGTCATGATCCCAGCATCCTGGGATCTAGTCCCACATCGGGCTCCTTGCTCAGCAGGAAGCCTGCTTCTCCCTCTGCCTCTGCCTGCCACTCTGTCTGCCTATGCTCACTCTCTCTGACCAAAAAAAAAAAAAGGTTAAAAAAAAAAGACTACTGAAAAACAAACTTCTAATATCATCTCAATCTCTGGAATTATAGCTCTCAAGAATGAAAGGAAGAGTAGACTATTCCTACTTTACAGCAACATAAGTTAGATTTACTTAAACTAACAAGGAGAACTCCTCTTTTAGTTAGTTTTCAACGAAAACTTACATAAGCCCAGTGAAAAGGGATGGTGAACCATCATGGAAATGACCCACCCTCAGAAGAGTACCCTTTAATCAGTTCCACGAGGAGCACCTAAATCCTGGGGAACCGGCCCACGGGGTGAGCAACAGGTAGGGCCTTCCTCCTGCACCACCCTCTCCTAAGAGCCCCTGGCAAAGAAGGTGGTGACTTGAACTGACGGAGAACGGGCCACCAGGGCCACCCGGGCTGCCGGCCCAGCAGGATCAGAGGCTGGGGTGTGGCTGTTTGTTTTTGCTTTTTTTTTTTTTTTTCATTTCTAAAATACCTTAGAAGCTTACCACAAAGTTTGGATCCTTAAATGGCAATGGCTTGGCAGCTTTTTCCATAGGTCCCGTGCTGAAGTCAGAGGGCACCATCTTATTCTCGCTCATGGCTTCCATGCTGATACCCTTAAAACATAATGATAGTCTGAGGTCCGTTTTTTTCTTGGCGAGGTCCCTAACTCTGCTCCTAACGAGACCAAAGATGACGCCACGGGAGATGTGAAGGAAGACAGTGCCCCAGAGCCCTAGCAGGTGGCCTGCACAAGAGAAGGGCATGCCAGATTGGGAGCAACACCTGTTGTGTGGAAGCCATGGGAAGGAGAGCCAGGACCCCAGCTGCCAGGCTTCCCGGATCCCCCATGTGCCAAGTAGGAGGGATGGCTGTCCCCCATGAGCCGCCTCACTGAACTCTGACAACTGCTGTTATCCCCAGTTTTCAGAAGAGAAAATTGAGGCTCAGGGGTATGGGTTCAAGACCACACAGTGATTACCTCTGGATCCAAACCCAGGTGGAGCCGATTCCAAAGTCCTCACCATCTCCACAACACCACAGTGTCCCTACTCCTATTGATCTTGTCACACTGAGACAAAAAAGGGCCAGCCCCTGTAAGGGTGTCATCAGTCAGAGAACCCAGGCTACAACTCTTCTGCGCCAGCGAAGTAAGGGGATAACAGGCATTCTGAAAGAGGAGAGCAGAGGAAGAGGGGGCTGGGTAGCCACAGGTCAGCCGCCTGCCGCCAGAATGCCCCCAATAGCAGGCTAAACTCTTTAAAACAAAATAACCTTTCAAGCTCACCATCACCAAGAAAAAACAAGCCAAAGTAAGAAATGGCTTCTGATGTTTAATGCAATTTCCAGTACTCCCAAACTGCAATTAATTATTTTTAATTGATATATAATTTACATACAGTGAAATGCACAGATCTTAAGTATAGGTTTCGTGAGTTTTGCCAAATCTTTATACTTGTTTAATCTGTGTCCCTATGGATTACAGAACATTTCCGTCATCCCAGAAAGTTCCCTCATTCCCTTCCTAGGCAGTACCTTCCACCTTCAGGGCAGTCGCTATTGTGGTTACTCCCACCCCACTTTTGCCCCTTTTACAACTTCATATAAAGGGAATGTGACAACATGTACTCGTGTTTGGCTTCTTTAGTGCAGCAGAGTTTTGAAGATCTCTCCGTGTTGCCGTAGAGGTCAGTAATTCGTTTCGCTGTATCTGTGTATGTTCAGCAGAGCGGCATCCCCCCGTATGGTTGTACCACAATGTGTTTATCCACTCGCTGCTGATGAACGTGTGGGCCATTTTCAGGCTTCAGCTAGTATAAATAACGCTGCTGTGAACAGTCCCTACAGGCTTTGGGTGGACCTGTGTTTACACTTCTCTAGGGTAAACACCTAGGAGCGGAATGGCTGCATGACAGGGTAAGTGTATTTAACACTGAAAGAAGCTGCCAATTCGCTTTCCTAAATGGTGGCCCGATTTGACACTCCCAGCAGCAGTGTATGAGCGTGCTGGATGTGTGTGTGTGTGTGTGTGTGTGGTCTATCACCCCATCTCCAACCCTGCAGTGACATCTGTGGGGGGCGCAGGGGGCACCCACTCTGATGCGTAGTTCTCCAAATGGTCTCCTCTCAGACACCTTCCCAGAGGCTTTGCCAGTCTCTGCACGTGGGCCTGGGCGCCTCCTTGGTCCACACCACCTCTTTTGTCTGACATGCCGCTCAACCCACCCCCACCCATGATCTTTCCAAAGCCCAGCTCGATGCCGACCCTGTAAGAAGTAAGAGGCCTCCAATTCCTCAACCTTTTCCTACCAGCCACAGCCACAAGTGTTCTTGCGTCTCTCTCTCCTCTCGCACTCCCTCCCTCCCTCCCTCCCCCAGCCATCCTTCCCACAGTCCTCCCTTACCTGGCACCTTCCTCAGCCTGCCCCTCAGAGGAGGGGCTCGGCGGTGCACACCTTGCCCACTCCTTGTCTCCAGCACAGTGAGGCCCTCTTAAACGCAAGCTTGACGGGGCTCCCCTCCCCTCCAGCAGGCCGGTGGGCCCCACGGACTTTGAGATGAGAAACACATCTGGCCTCCTCTCCAGCCTTACCTTTCATTATCCCTCCTTACTGCATTTTGTATTTTCCGGTACAAATCCACTGAGTCATTTTCTATATGGCACAAATAGTTTCCAATTTTCCCATTTTCATTTATACTTTCCTAAGATTATTTTCATCGGGATTAATTCATGTCAGCTTTAATTTTATAACAAAGATTAGATCTAGCATTTTGTACATAACTAACTTTTACTGCCCTTGTAATTTTTCCTTCCTGTCATGGCATTTCTGCCAGGTACATGTATCCTAGAAGGCCCAATTTGATGAGGGAAATTTGATTTTCCCATCACATTTAATCAATAACCAACATTACCGTGTATAGTTTTAGTCAGCTGTCAATGTTATTTTGGGTTGACTAGTATCTATTATAAATTAGATATATGTTGGATAGTTTGTATTTATGTCTTAGTCAAGGAAAAAAACAGCAGCTTTATGAAACAGGGAACCACAGACCAGAAGAAGGAGAGATGAGAGAGAGATGACCAGACAAGGAAAGAGAGCATCTCCGAGCAGATGTACACCCTGCCCCACAGTGTGGCTCAGCCTTCTGTTCCCAACATTTAACTGGATCAGAAATAGTGTATATGGGTCCTGAAGAGGGGCATGGAAGGACCAAGGGGAGGCTAGAACGAAGCCTGTGCTACTGGACTGAAATCGAAGGTTCGCAGTGTGTACTCAAGGCTTTAATACAGCTCAGGCAGAGAAACAGAGAAACCGATACAGAGAGTATGGGGAGGGTGGTACACACCCCCCCATCTTTCCTAGCTCTCTCCACAGAGACAGCTGGAAACAACAGGTACACCTGGGCTCAGATCCTGGTTTCTAAATGTGATTCTCCAAGAACACTGATCCTTAAAAAAGTAACTGGTTCCAGGGCTGGGGCAGAAAAGTACAGGATGAGCCTTGTGGTTCAGAAAGTAAGAAAATAGCTGTATTGGTCGGCTAGGGCTGTCCTGACAAAACGCCACAGACTGGGTGGGTTAAACAACAGACACGCATTTTCTCACAGCTCTGGGAACTACAAGTCCAGATCAAGTTATCAGCGGGGTTGGTTTCTCCTGATGCCTGGGTCATTGGCTTGTAGATGGCTGTCGTCTTGCTGTGTCCTCACAGGGCCTCTCCTCTGTACACTCCCCTCCTTGGTGTCTCTTCCTCTCATATGAACAACAGTCCTATTGGATTAGGGCTCCACCTTTATTGACCTCCTTTAACCTTAATTACCTCTGTAACAGCCCTATCTCCAAACACAGTAATGTTCTGAGGTGTACGGGCGGTGGGCGGGGGGGAGGGGGGAGCGCACTAGGACTTCATATGGATCTTGAAGGGAAACAATTCAGTTTACCACAGTACGTAATAGCACTGAGAAAATGACGGGGGTCTATTAAAACACAAAGAAGCGGTTTGAAGAGGTTCCTACTAGCAGAGGATAATTTGAGCATCAAAATAAATAACACTAATCCAGAACATATAAAGGATTGTTATCACTCAACAACAACAATGCAAATTCCACTGTAAAAAGGGCAAAGGATTCCAATCAACATTTCCTCTTTTATGGCCAGCAGAAAAGATGTTCGGCATCCTCAAAACTGCACTGAGCTATCACGTCACACCCACGGGGATGGCCATGATCGAAGACACTGGCTAAAGTGCCAGGGAGGGTGCAGAGCGACTGCAACCCTCACGCAGGGCTGGTAAGAAAGGAAAAGAGTGTGGTCACTTCGAAAAACAGTTGGTGTTTCCTCAAAATGTTAAACAGAATTATCATGTGACCCAATAATTCGACTCCTAATATATACCCCAGAGAATTAAAAAAAAAAAAAAAAAAGTCTGTAAAAACATGTGCATACTCATAGAAGTATTTCCCATGAAAGCTAAGATGTACAAACAACCTACATGGCCATCAACTGAAGAATACACAGGTGTGGTATATCCGTACAATGGAGTGGCATTCAACCACGGAAGGGAATAAAGTACTAATCCATGCAACCACATGGATAAGCCTTGAAAATACTACGCTAACCAACAGGCACCTGGGTGGCGCAGTTGGTTAAGCGTCCAGCTCTTGTTTTCAGCTCAGGTCATGATCTCAAGGTCATGAGATCAAGCCCCTGCACTGGACTCCATGCTCAGAGCAGAGTCAGCTTGAGTTTCTCTCCCTTTCCTCCTGCTCCTCCTCATGCGCTCTTTCTCTCAAATAAATAAGTAAGTCTTTTCAAAAAAGGAAAGAAAATATTATGGTAATTGAACACAGACAGAAAAGGCCACATATTCTATGATTCCATTCACATGAGGTAACTACAGCAGTCAAAGATCAGAGGCGGTCACAGGCTCAGAGGAAGGGTTAATGGGAGTAACTGCTAATAGGTAGAGGGTTTCTTTTTGGGGTCATGGAAATATTCTAAAATTAGATGGTAGGGGTGGTTACACAACTCAGAATATATTACGAACCACAGAAGCGCACATTTTAAGAGGGTGAATTTTATGAGATGTGAATTGTAACTCAATAAAGCAGTTACAAACAAACACATTTATGGATGAATGAATAAAGCTAGTCTCAAAGTATCCCCCCCGCAGGATTCTTTAATACGAACAGGAAAAAATTAACTTCACAGTGGAGAGACTGTGAAGTGGGCAGACACCACCTTACTAAGTGCTCAAAGCAAACACTGTTGGTAGCAGAACACGGGCCACCATGTGCTATGATACGACGCACTGAGAAGGGGACAGTGTCACTTCTGTCCTCTTGCCAAGAATGTATTACCCATGTATTACCCATATCTGATCATAGGAAATATCAGACAAGTCCAAATTCAGGAACACTCTATAAAATAAGTGACCAGTACTCTTCAAGAGCGTCACGTCGTGAAAGATAAAGACCAGAGAACTGTCCTATAGAAAAAGAAGCTAAAGACATATGATAAAACAAACGTGTGATCCCGGCCTGAATCCTGGGGTCGACCAAAGATAAGAACGCCATCTGTGGTTAGGGGTCAGTGCTGGTTCAGTGTTAATCGCTAAATCTGACGGCTGTACTGTTGTTATGTAGGAGAATGACTTTGATTTTAGGAAATTCACACTGAAATGTTTAGAACATTAAAAAAATAAATAAATAACAGTGGCCAAGAGAAACCTCTCCCCTAGGGTTCGCCCAGCTGCTAACCTGCTAACCAGGTTGCTCCACGGCCCCCAAAAGGAAGCTACAGCTGGCAGGCGGGTCAGGAAGAGTGAGTGCCATCTGCTCTCCCGAGAGGCTGTAGTTCAGGGGTGGAGGAGGAAGCCTTGCTCACTGGCTGGAAGGCACACGAGATGAACAGGTCCAAGGAAACTGGCCAGTGTCAGAGGCAGCAAAGTGGTCTCTTCCCCAAGGAATCTAGGGATTCGTCAGGGCGGCCCTGGGACTACTCAGCGAGGATGGGCCAGTGGGCAAAGGCAGCGGGGAGGCTGGCCTACAGGTAGCCTCCAGTACGTGAGAGAGAGAAAAGACAGCCTGAGAACTACACAGGGAGCATCGTGTTGGGACAGAAAAGCCAGACCGCTAGGGACAGCTCAGGGGAAACAGGCAGAAAGGGAGAGGTTTCCCAGGGCCACACACATTTAAGTGGCAACTTCACTGTTGCAGTTTTTTATAAAGAAAATGACTGCTTATGTAATGTTCCCATCTGGGAGAAAATAAGCAAACGGAAATGCTAACAACGCAAGGGGAAGATCCCAGCGGGGGATGGGCGAAGCAGGCCTCCAGGCCCGACAGACAGCACGTAGGGGATGCACCCCACTGGCAGCCACCATCCTCAAATGACGGTCTCAGCTTTTCTCTTGTGCAGGAAGGCCAGAGAGACTGCATCTCTCCCGTTCTCCGGAGGCCCCGTCCCTGATGCCTAGTGGGTGAGCTCCCAGGGCTGTGCGCACAGTGAAATCCTGGGAAGGAATCCGGGTGCTCTTTGACGTAGGCCGTTCCCAGGCCCCAGGAAGAGATGGGAGAACGCTGGCAGGTGGCAAGGCCTGGCGGAGACTGGGGAGGCGGCACTGCCCAAGAGGCTGCCGAGAGAAACAGGTACCTCGGCCAGTGTGTGTGGGCTGGGAGGTCTGGGCCCTCTGCCAGGGGAGAGGACGCACTGTCAGACAGGTGCATCTGCTGGGAGGAAGGGGAAGGTGTGGGAGAGAGTGCCAGAAGTCTGCACCGCCACTCAGGGCAGCGTGCCAGAGAAGAGGCAGCAAGGGGACGGAGAGGATGTGCTCCAGCACCGAGATTCAAAGCGGACCCCTCCTGCTCATTTGGTCCCTCCATCCTCTGTCCTTCCCCTGTCAGCAGGGCCGGTGAGGATCCACGCTTGCTGAAGAAGGGGCAGAGAAAGGAAGGCATCCCAACAAGAACTGAGCCCTGTCATTCCACAGCTGCCTCCTGCCTGTGAAAACAGTGAGGACTCTCTTCCCTCTCAGACCAGGATCCAAGATCCTGGGCCCAGAACTGGGTGTTGTGCCATTCCTTCCTCCTGAACCCCACCCTGCATGATCCCGCACCCTGGGCTTCAGCCATGCTGAGACTCTGCTGCCTATTAGCGATGGGATGAGAGGGAGTGGCTCTCAGTGAAAGGGAGGATCAAGTCTGTGAGGCTGAAACGCAAGAAAATAAAATTGTAAATGACCTACAGTTTCCACATTACTCAGCCACTGTTAACATTGAGACCTTCCGAGATGAACCAGCCCATCCCTGAGACACGAATACCCTATGAAGAGGAGAGAAGTAATGCTCAGCATTCAGGGCTGTCCTCTCTTTGCAGCTCGAGAAGAGACGACACAAGTCCCAGGGAGCAGAAACCTGGCCCTATCAAAGCAGCCCCGGCCTGCCTCTGAGACTGCAGTCAGCAAGACCTCTACCCGCCAAATAGCTTCACGTCTCCAGATGGCAACCTGCACAACCGACTCAGACGTGAGGACAGTGGGGTCACGAAGGAGGGAGACAAATGGTCTTTGTCTCATCACCGGAAAACCGAATGCCCAGTTACATCGATCTGACAGTATTCTAGGATAAAGTCGCTGAGCCTGATCTAGAACTGCAGTGTTGTAGTAGGGTGACTTAAGACAGAATTGCGAGAAGCAAAATATTCGATAAAGTCAATTAAATAAGAGCACTCAATTTCTTCGGAAGCCAGTCAACATAGGGAGATCCGTGAAATGATGCTGAGTGAAAAGCAGGGCACACAATGTTATGCATCGAGGACAGTAATGAAAAACTATCTCCACATAAAAAAGACAAATCATAACAGTTGTCGGGGGAAAAGTGGATTTTTTTTTTTTAAGATTTTATTTATTTATTTGACAGACAGAGATCACAAGTAGGCAGAGAGGCAGGAAGAGAGAGGAGGAAGCAGGCTCCCTGCTGAGCAGAGAGCCAGATGCGGGGCTGGATCCCGGGACTCTGGGATCATGACCTGAGCCGAAGGCAGCGGCTTTAACCCATTGAGCCACACAGGCGCCCTGAAGTGGATGACTCTTATGTCCATTTTAAAAATAGAAAAAAGGTGGGGAGCACCTGGGTGGCTCAGCTGGTTGAGTCAGACTCTTGATTTCAGCTCAGGTCACCATTCCAGGGTCATGAGAATGAGCCCCCCATCAGCTGTGTGCTCAGAGGAGAGTCAGCTTGAGATTCTTTCCCTCTGCCCCTCCCCCATTCTCTCTCTCAAAATAAATTTTCTTTTGAAAAACAGAACAAAGGAACTTCTAAAACTAACATTATCATATTTTTTTAAAAGCTAAGGTAAGGGCACCTGGGTAGCTCAGTCGGTTAAGGATCTGACTCTTGATTTTGCCTGAGGTCCTGATCCCCCGGGGTCCTGGTACCAAGTCCTGCAACCAGCTCTGCACTCATTCTCTCTCTCTCTCCTTTTGCCCCTCCCCCCACTTGTGTGTGCTCTTTCTCTCTCTCTCTCTCAAATAAATCTTTAAAAACAAAGCAAAACACAGAGGTTTATTTTAAGAATTAAATGACATAAGGGTGGGACGCCTGGGAGGCTCAGTGCTTTAAGCCTCTGCCTTCTGCTGGGGTCATGATCGCAGGGTTCTGCCATCCAACCCTGCCTCTCCCTTTTCTTCTGCCCCTCCCACTCATGCTCTTTCAGTCTCTCACTAATAAATAAATAAAATCTTAAAAATAAATAATGAATGGAGATGCCTGGGTGGCTCGGTGGGTTTGGCTCAGGTCATGATCTCAGGGTCCTGGGATCAAGCCCCACATCGGGCTCTCTGCCCCGCTGAAAAGAGAGCCTGCTTCTTCCTCTCTCTCTGCCTGCCTCTCTGCCTATTTGTGATCTTTGTCTGTCAAATTTAAAAAAAAAAAAAAAAGAAAAGAAAAATAAATAATGAATGAATGAGAAAGGGGTACCTGGTTTTCTCCTTCATTGGGGCTGGCGACTCTAGATCTTGGGGTTGTAATTTCGAGCCCCATGTTGGATATATAGATAACTTAAATCTTTTTTAATAAAAGAATTAAAGGAGATAGTATTTAGAAAGTGCTTAGAACAGTGCTCTCTAATTGCATGAAATAAAATGCAGGAGCCAAGAGAAACACTAATCTAACCAAATCACTCCTCTGCAGAAAATCTTTTGCTGGAATTGTGGAGCCTAGATTATCCAGATGCCATGAGATCTGTGCCAGGTACTGTGCTCAGTGCCTTCCCACCATGATCTCACGGAATCCTTTCACCAAAGCCATGGAGTAAGACCAAACCACTTTAGGACGGGGAGACCGAGTTGTCCACAAAGTACTTTTCTGAGAATGAGGGACGCCATCGGTATCAATACATTTTGGGATTTCTCCATTTTCAGGACATTGGGGCGCTCTGCACCTCACGGACACTTGGTACAGATCTGCAGAAAGGACCAACGGGAGACACGCGGACTTGTGCTTGACTGAAACTCACAGAAACGTCCCGAGCCTCAACCTAAACGCGACGGGAAGAGACGATCCCTGCACTAAGTCGGTAATAACATCCCCACCTCTCCCGCTCTCAAGGACAATGCAAGGCGGGTGGTGCCTGAACCCAAGCCCACTCGTCCACACTTGGGAAAAAATGTTTCATTTGCGCCAGCGATGTGAACCCCCTCTCCCCCACTCAAGCGGGACTTCAAGGCCCGGCACCTTCGCCCTGCCCCGCCCTGCCCTGCGCACGCGCCCTCGCTCCGCCCCGCACGGCCCCGCGCACGCGCAGACTAGACAAGCCTAAGCATACCTGCGTAAAGCCGGCGGCGGACACTTTTTTCTTTTTACTGGCACTGTAACCGCCAGCGCTGCTGCCGTTGTGGGAAGGACTGGCTGGCCTCTTCTTGCTGTTCCGAGCTATCCCCGGAGTGGATGTAGTGGCCACAATTGGAATTTGAGCCGCCATTCCTACCCTGAGTCTTCCTCCGCCCCCGCCCCCACTTTCTCGGTACAGGCTTTGGAACTTCCGGCTCGCCCTTACTTCCGCCTTCAGGCGCGAAAATCCGGCCTGGACTCCCAGCGGGTTCGCGGACTCCTTTCGGCCAATTCTAAAAGGCGGAGGTCGGAGCAGCCCAATCCGCGGAGGCCGGAGGGGGTCGGCCAGGTTGTGTCCCGCTGTCAGCCTGGGCACGTGCTGGGAAATCCGCCGTGGTTGAGGAACAGAACATCTCGTGACCTTTTTTCAAACACTGGGTTCTTTTAAAAATCAATAACCAGGGTCCCCTGGGTGGCTCAGTGGGTTAAGCCGCTGCCTTCAGCTCAGGTCATGATCTCAGGGTCCTGGGATCGAGCCCCATATGGGGCTCTCTGCTCTGCGGGGAGCCTGCTTCCTCCTCTCTGCCTGCCTCTCTGCCTACTTGTGATCTCTGTCTGTCAAGTAAATAAATAAAATCTAAAAAAAAAAAAAATCAATAACCGTGTTGTCATTCTCACATTAAGTTGGAAAACTGATCACTTTTATTTTTTTATTTTTTTTAAGGTTTTTTTTTTTTTAAGATTTTATTTATTTATCAGAGAGAGGGGGGAGAGAGAGCACAGGCAGACAGAGTGGCAGGCAGAGGCAGAGGGAGAAGCAGGCTCCCTGCTGAGCAGAGAGCCGGATGTGGGACTCGATCATGGACACCGGGACCATGACCGGAGCCGAAGGCAGCTGCTCAACCAACTGAGCCACCCAGGCGTCCCAACTGATCACTTTTAATGTCTGAGTAAAGTTAGTGTTGTTCTGAGTGGATTGAACAGACTGTCAAGCTGCTGGCTTTCCCTTGGTCGCTGCCTTCGCGTGCGGAACAAGTTTGTGTATATTGGCTGGGAGTCCAAATGGGCTTGAAGAGTGGTCCTTAACCCTTTAGGAGTCCCAGACCCCTTGGAGCATGTAAGCCCCTCCCCTGCCCCCATCAAATGTATGCAGGTACAGACAGTATTTTACGTGTAGATTTCGGGGAATTCACAGATCTGCTAAAACCTAATTACAAACTTCGATGGGACACCCTCTCCCGCCACCCCTCGTTATGTGCCACATACTGCGTGGATTGTAAATTGGTTAATGTCTTTTTTGGCCCCTGTTAGAACGTGAGTTCCATAAGGGGGAGGCTGGTAATGTTTTGTTCACTTACCTTTTCTGGGTGATACTACCTTGCAAGTCTTCGGAACAAATTTTCTTTGGTTCTTAATGAAATAATTCACAAATGATCAAGTCCACTGCAGTAACTGCTTGAAGCTACTGTGTTCTAAAACAGGAAAGGTGCCTATATGAATCTGGATATGTGAAGGAAACCGGCTGCAGAAAGACTTAGAGTTGAGAGAGAATAAATAGGGAAACTGGCAGTAATGTTATACCTCTTTTCTCCTTTGGAGAAAGGAATGACCAACCAGTGTTGAAATGTCCTCTCCCATGCCCCAGTAGCCACTCAATCTTCATCTATATCGAGTCTTCCTTGTTCTTTTTCTCAGGGACTGACACCTCAAACCAATGGGTCACCTAAGCCAGAAACTAGGTGTTGACCCAAGGTACCCCTCTCTAGTACCCCACCCCCTCAGCTCACTTCTCTCCTTCACTCCGACCCTGGCGATTCCGTCCCCCTTCATCTGGATCCCTGCAACAGCCTCCTGATGGAAGTTTGGGTTTTTATCTTTTCCTAATCCTCCCTGACCCCAAGCCATCCTTCACACTGGTTGCCACAGGTGGGCTTCTGAATCACAAATCTAACTATGCCTCTACCTTGAAATCCAAAGAATTTTTACCTTGGCATATAACTGGGCTCTGCACTCCCCCTACCCCCCTTCTCATGCTTCCTTCCCAACACTTAATCTGCTGTGCTCCAGTCAGGAACTAAGTCTGTTTCCTAAACTGGAGGTAGTTCTAACTCATCATACTTTCACTTTCATTATTTCCTCTCTCAGGACTTCTCAGCCCCTTTGCTGGTTCAAATGCTATTTCCAGCGCAAAGCTTTCTGCCATCTAGTGCACCCTGCTCTCCTCTTCCTCCCCTGCTCCCACCCTTTGCACCCTTCTCTGAGAGCTTTGAGCACCAGAAGCGATGCTGCGCTCCTTCCTGTAATACCTGGGTAAATGTTGGTGGAGTTCAAACACCAATTCCCTACTTCTAAGGAGTCAGGCCGGTGGATGCACCACCATCTGGCTTCCTGTTGGTAAACTCAGTCCTGATCTTGTCTGAGCCCTTCTTTCTGAAGCCCTTCCCTTGGAATCTGGAAGGCTACCATTCCTTTATTCTCCTCTTTCCTAACCACCTATGCCCTTTTACAGTCATCATCTTTTACCAAGTGGGTTCTAAGCCTATGGCAGGTTTTTCAAAATATCAGTTATATGGTCTCACTCCCTCAGCAGATACCAATTCCTAAAGCTTCCCAGATGATTCTGATGATGAACCAGGGTCTCCCTGCTCGCTCCTTACACACTGAGAGTTCTCAGTGCTTGGTCAAAGTCTCTCTGCCCTCCTCAGTCTATACTTTCCCAGCTGTTTCTTCAACTTATGGAGCCTCAGGTACCATCCAAATGCAGACCACTTTCAGAATGGCTTCTTTTACCTGGATCTTCTTCCAAAGATGCATACCCAGATATAAAATCCCCTGCCCAGATATAAACTCAGGATGCTTACAGGATCTTGCACCCAGCATGGCAGAAAGAGAATTCTCATCCTCTCTGATCCTCTAAAATGTGCTCCTCCTCCATCTTTCCTATCAGCAAATGCCACCATTATACACTAGTTGTGCAAACCTGAAACCTGGGAGTCATCTTGGCCTCCCCTCCTTCATCCACCTCCAGGCCGTAACCCATGCCAGCCTTCCTCTGTCTCCCAGATTCCCACATCACTTTATTTGTCTCCCTGCTTCCACCTCCCATCCATCCAGTCATCCTTCGTGCTTCCTGGTGGCCTCATAGACAATACAGATAGGCACATTGAGATCACATCCTCTTCTTGAACCCTTTCAGTGGCTTCTTGTGTCTCCTAGAATGAAATCCAGTGTCCATAACATGGTTCCAGGTCTTCGGAGACCCGCCCATTCATCTCTCCAGCCTTGCCTCTGGCCCAGCAGTCCGCATTCCAGTTCAGTGTTCACTTCGGTCGGTTCCACAGGCCAGCTGTGCTCCTTTCTCCCTCATGGCCTTGACACAGATCGCTCCTGCTGGAGCCTAGAAGCTGCTTTCCTCCCCTGGCAGCCCACCTCTGTCTGATTTACTTCTACCCATCCTTCCTATCTTGGCTGACATGCTATTTTTTTCAGCTTCTCCTACCCCCTTGGTTCTGATTAAAACCACTTGTTCCATGTTTCTTTCAGCGTTGGTCCTCTAGGACCTGTTGATTGTGCATTATGTGCTGAGCTCTGAGGACAGAGACAAGGTCATACATAGGAAGAGAGACGTTTGATTTGCCTTTTTTTTTTTTTTTTTTTTAAGATTTTGTTTATTTGACACAGAGAGAACATGCGGGGCGGGGGAACAGCAGAGGGAGAGGGAGAAGCAGGCTTCCCACTAAGCAGGGAGCCTTGTGTGGGGCTTGATCCCATGACCCTGGGATCATGACCTGAACCAAAGGCAGATGCTTTTGACTGAACCACCGAGGTGCCCCTTGATTTGTCTTCTGGGCTCAACATAAACCCTCTGTGGGCCATTACCAGAGTCATGGAGGACTGAGTGGCAGAACACAGACAGAGGATACCGGCAAGGAGAGAGGAAGGCGGGAGGATGGCCACTCAAGGGAGCGGAAGCTGTGGGCTGGGGAGAATGTTCTTCCGTGTCCACCTAGGCAGCACCTGGCGGGGCAGCGTGAACACGTGTAGGGACTCCGTGCATGGCCGCATGTGCAACCCACGCTCCCGTGCCTATTGTGGAAGGTAAATGAACACTGACTAGCCACCCTGTTCTGGGTTGCCCGCTGAGGCAGAGCTTTCCCGAGTCCCCTCACCTGAGATTCCTGAGCTCCTGCAGGGCGCGTCTCACCTCTGCTCCGGGACCCCTCTCAGGTGCTTCCTCTCTGGCCTCCTTGCTGCCCCCTGCTGCTCCTGCACCGCACCCCGCCACCAGGGCCACACTTCTTGGGCAAAAGCTGCTGGAGCCTCTGGGGGGGGTGGAGGCGGGCACATAAGTAGCCTCAGCCAGAGTGCTGATCCCAGTTAAGACTTCCTGACTGAAAAAGAACAATATACTTGTTAAGCTCTCCTCTGTTGTTTGATACACAAACATTACCATCTTGAGTCTTGAAAATCTCCAGAAACAAGGTGGATATCTGGGGCCACGCTACTGGATGGAAGACACACTGCCCACTTTCCTGGGTAGCTTGGGTCCGGTGTGATAGTCCCTGCTCACCGTACAGAGGATGGCTGCTCCAGTTGATAACGGGCCTCCCTGGTGACATGGAGAAACCCTGAAGCGCCAGTCAAGACCCTAAAGTTCCCAGCCTCACAGCGGCCGCAGGACACAACTGAGTGTGGGGCGCATTTTCTGAACCGTGGGGACCCGTCTCCTCCGTCCCCGATCCGTGGACGTGGTGTGGTAAGTGCCCGTGGGTTGTAGACATACTGGAGCAGAGACAGTTTCTTCTTCCTCAGTGTATTTTGAGCATCAGGCCCTGGGGGTTGATCTGCTGAGTGCAGTGTTATTTAACCAGTCATTGAAAGGAGAGAGCCAGGGCAGTGGGGGCTGGGAGGGAGGGAGCTTTGTTCACAGAGTTATCTGCTTATTTCCCCCCTGACAGTTTGCATGGAAAAAACGAGTGATTGAGAATAGGCCTGACCCTAACCTTTGCGGGGTCTGGGACAAGAATACACACGGAGGCCTATATGATGTATATTTTGAGATTTCAGTGTACAAATCAAGCTACTAGACTATAAAGCAGAGTGTGTTCCACCCTTCTGTCTCGGCAAATGTGCCTTCTCAACTCAGAATGAATCCTTACGTATTCTGGATGTAGTATTCTCAGAGTGCTTCGAGTTCTGCTCTGGATGTGGTCACAAGAGGAGCCCCATTCCAGGGGCTGACCTGCTCCCTTTCAGCCCTCACGCCACAGGCACCCTGAGGTATCCAGTGTGCCCCTGTGGAAACCCCAATCCAGACATCCCATCATCCTTCTCCCCTGCTCTTGTGAACACCTTCCTCTTTACCATACCTCAGTCCTGGGGGTATACACATGGGCCCAGGGAAAAGGCCCACAGGGCCATCTGGAAAGGACATAATGGGATCCCCTGCACCCAGAGCATGTCCTACAAGAGGCACGGCATGGACCCAGGGGGCCACATATCCCTGTCTGCATAGACTCCTTACTCAGTGCTCAAGTGCGGTCCAGGGATGAACCTATACTGAGGCCCCAGTCTCAAGAAGCTATCAGATAAGGAACTCAAGTGACGAGAAGAGAGATGCGACCGGGAAAGGCCGATGAGGAGGTAGCAACCCATTTCTGGAGGAAGTAGCAGGAAGTTGCTGTGATTTCCATCTCTCAGCCTGGGTTTTCTTAGTGAAGGGGAGGTAGCGTCACCTTATAGGTGAAGGGACAGGGACAGAGATTTGGGGAGAATCATAGTTGATTGGAGAAGCCAGTGCCTACCAGTTTTGTGAGGAACTTGGTGACAGTGCTGAGGGCCTGCCATGGCTGCCTGGGTTCACGGGGGCAGGTAGGGTACAGCTCCCCAACCCCCCACCAGGATGCACTGTTAACATCACCACTGGGAAGGGCAACCTTTGACTCAGGTTTGACTCAGGTTTCAGGCTTCATGCACAGCCACACCTGGGGCACCGAGGCTCCTAGTCTCCTCTCTGAAGTGTGACCTCATCAGTTAATACCACTTTGCAGAGTCTGAATGAGGGAAAATAGTTTCACAGGTCCTTATGGTTGCTGGAATTGCTTCTTAAATCCAGACCTGTTATGTAAACACTAATTTAACATTACAGATATGGCCTCAAAAGGCTGACAAAGGTTTTCTTAAATAGTGGGGCGCTTACCTTTAATTCAGAGTCCCAGGATCACACTCCCAGGATAGTATTTTCCTCGTCCGAGTAACCCACCCTGGTGAACATGGTCCCCCTGAGCACTGGTCCTTCCCTCCTCTCTCAACAGAGCTCCTACCCATTACTTAAAATGAATTATTATTTTAACACTCTGTGCATACCATCGAGAAAGAAAACAATTGTAATTACTATAATTCTCCCATCTCTGAGATTCCCTCCCTATTTTGCTCTCTCTAAACCTCAAATTTGCTAATCCCCACGCTATGACAACGCCTGCCTGCTTAAATTGCCAGCCTGCTTCGATTTTTCCTCCCCGTGCCATGGTTCCTCACTCTGCTGCCGTGTTGTTGATTTTTGTTTGTTCTTATTCACCCGTGACATTGTGTTTCCACCAGCAGTACTTGCACTTTGAGAAAGTGCTGGAAAAAGTCGATCTGAAAAGCCCTGGGGACAGTTGCTTTGTGGAATAAGACAGAGACGGCATGGAGGCTCAGAGACGTTCATTTTCTTTTCTTTTTTTTTTTTTTTAAAGATTTTATTTATTTATTTGAGAGAGAGAGAGACAGTGAGAGAGAGCACGAGCGAGGAGAAGGTCAGAGAGCGAAGCAGACTCCCCATGGAGCTGGGAGCCTGATGCGGTACTCGATCCCGGGACTCCAGAATCACGCCCTGAGCCGAAGGCAGTCGTCCAACCGACTGAGCCACCCAGGCGTCCCGACGTTCATTTTCTAAGCTCAAAAAGAAACTGTCCGAAGATTCCGAGAAGCTGAGACTTCCTCCACGGGGCCCTTTACTCCATGTCCTCACAAGACGTTGCTCCTCCCCAGGGCAGGTGGACCAACCAGTCCGGCTCCCAGAGTGTGCCTCAGCCGTGGGGATGGGGGCAGGGCCAGAAGAGGGCCTGGCCACCCAAGGGAGGGACACATTTCCTGAGCAAAAGGATAGTGTCAGACACCTTTTTCCCTGGTAGTACAGTGGAGAAGTCCAGAGGCCTGTGGGCGCAGGAGACCCCTCTATCCCTCATCCCCCACTCCCCACCATGCCTTGTCCCGGGAAGCTAGGCTTGCTGATGAGTGTTCTGCCTGCTATTGTTTCAAAGAGCAAGAAATGGAACCCATGATTGTGCTCTCAGCATCTTAGAAAACCATTCATTCTGTAAAGTCTCAAACTATATACGGGGCGCCTGATGACTTAGTCGGCTAAGCATCTGCCTTTGGCTTGGGTCCTAATCCTGGGGTCCTGGGGTCAAGCCCCGCATCAGGTTGCTTGTTCAGTGGAGAGTCTGCTTGTCCCTCCCTCTGCCCTTCCCTCTGCTAGTTCTCTCTCTTTCTCAAATAAATACATAAAAATCTTTTTTAAAAAGTCTCCAACTACTTCTGATGTACTCTGACTGATCTGCATCTTTCCCTTAACTCTTCAACTCACACTGGGGCACTTAGATGGGTTCTGACCAAGTCCAGATGCCCTGCCCTTCATCCCACATCTCTTGGGGCAGTCAGGGAGCCACTCCCGCCACCCCAGTCTGACTTCATTCCTGCCGTGGCTCCTTTGAGCCCAATCCCTTGACCTGTGTGCAGAGATGGCTTCTGGCCTCTTGCCTTAGCAACTTCCTGACTCTTGTGGGGCTCTTTCTGAAATACTCTATTTGGTTCCACCCACATGCACTAAGAATCCGAACCTTTCATAAAGATTGGAAATCATCAGTGAATTAAACTTCTGAATATTTGTACTCTGCTCTAATACAAGCAAGTTCTCATGAGTTACAACTGGTGTGTGAGGTGGGACAGCTGGGTGGTCAGTCGGTGAAGCATCTGACTCTTGATTTCAGCTCAGGTCATGATCTCAGGGTCTTGAGATCGAGGTCGGTGTCGGGCTCCACGCTGGGTGTGGAGCCTGCTTGAGATTCTGTCTCTCCTTCTGCCCCTTCACCCACCACACTCTTTCTCTCTCCGTCTCTCTCAAATAAACAAATCTTTAACAGAAACCCCAAGCTGGTGTATGAGGCATTTTCCCTATACTAAATGGCCCTGCACCAATGTGCAGTTAGAGTTCTTGCCTTCTGATTCTCATTTCCACCGTTAGAAAGTTGGCGTTAGACACCTGTCCCAGCACATCATAAACTTAGAAGATTTCCTGTTTCTAATATGCTGTGGACTAAAGTCATGGAGCCACAAAAGTATTAGAAGTATGTCTAAAATCGTTACAGGTGTCTGTGAGTGCGGCTCTGGTGGGGCCAGAGTGGGCGTCCAGGGCTTGTGCTTCCGTGTGTGGACTGTGGGAGATTCATTCTGACCGACTGAAGACTTTATCTTTAGGTCTTGTACCTTTTGGGCCTCAGTTTCCTTATATGTAAAATAAATTCACTTATCTTGTTTATCTAAGTTTTCAGGCATTTTAAAAATATTAAAGCATAACTCACACAAAAAAGGTATTAAGAATCATAAGTATACTGTCAGATGGATTTTTACAAGGTAAACACATCGGTAATCCAGGACAAGGGACGGAACAGAATTGGCATCTGAAAAGCTCCTGTCTGAGACCCATCGCCAAGTCCTTCTACTCCCCCATGGTTACCCATATCCTGGCTTCTAACACCAGAGATGCATCCCGAAGTTCTTTTTTTTTTTTTTTTTTAAGATTTTATTTATTTGCTTATTTGCTTGACAAACAGAGATTACAAGTAGGTAGAGAGGCAGGTAGAGACAGAGAGAGGGGGAAGCAGGCTCCCCAGAGAGCGGAGAGCCCGATGCGGGGCTCAATCCCAGCACCCTGAGATCATGACCTGAGCCAAAGACAAAGGCTTTAACTCACTGAGCCACCCAGGAGCCCCATGTCCTGAAGTTCATATAAATGCAATCATGCACATTGTATTTCTGTCTGGTCTCTCTTCTTTGGGGACACTCAGCTTTGTGTCCTGTAGCTGTGCTTTGTCTTCATGCTGTCTAGTTTTCCATGGTGAGAACCGACCGCCCATTTCATTCTGCTGGTAGACCTTCAGCTTGTCTCCGGGGCCCTTGGAAGCTGCTGCGAACCTTGTGCGTATCTTTTGGTGCACGTATGTGCACATTTCTATTGGCTCACACCAGGAGTGGGATTGCTGGGTCCTAGGCTATGGCTTAGTAGGTACTGCCAAGTATTTTGGATAAGTGATGGTACCAGTTTACTTTCCCACGAGCAGCAAATGAGAGTTCTGGTTATTTCAAATGATCAAGAGATTTTTTTATTGAACTTGATAATGTAACGATGTTTGTCAAATAAACATCCTGAGTGAGGGGAGGAGCAGTGGAGCATGGCAGCAATCACACCCTATGAGACCTCCGGTGAAGTGCACAGGCGTTCTGGTCCATGACGTCCTCGTTATGAAGCACCGCTGATTTTAAGACGACTTTTGGTTATAAAATCTTGGCCATTTTATGAAATTCCATGACTTGAGATTGGACCTATGCCATTTAAAAATGTGTCTATGATATTTCATATTTCATGGTGTTCGTGTGCCCATAGCCACACTGCTATTTGAGGAGAAGTGCTTTGCTCCCGTGCTTTCTGTCATCTTCCTGGGCCAGGCCCAGGCCCAGCTGGGGATGGAAGCTAAACCACAGACTTATTCGTGTGTGCCCTGGGCACACCGCTTCAAATGCAGGGCTTGAATTGGAGCAAGGACGCTGATCAGTTGAAAGCTTAGGAAGGGCAGGTAGGAAATGACCGAGAGAAACTGGCAAGAGGATTTCTTGCCCCAGAGTGACATTACTTCATTCAGGCAGCAGGGCTGAACTGGCAGAGTCCAGAAAGAACCAAAGGCAAGGCAGTGCTTGGGGCACTGTGGGCCAGCCCCCCACCGCTCAGCAGCACACAGCCCTGTCTCCTCTCTGGCTGGGCAGGGCAGGTGACTGTCACCACCACCACCACCCCCCCCTGCCGCCCCCACCACCTCCTGCCTGCAATGCCCTCCTACTTCAGAATCTGGGCTGGGCCTTTGGGTGGATGAAACTTATGACCTAGGCTCAGGCCCTAGCAGCAAAGGGGAAACTTGGAGAACAAGGATCTGGCATTTTCATCTGTTGTAGAGGGACGGGGTTCCCAAACTCAGGAAGGGGTTTGGAAATGGGCTCACTAGGGATAAGGTTACTAAGGACCTCAGTCAATTACCAGTTGTTCATTCTTTTTGGATTTTTTTTTTTTTTTAAATCACAACCAAAGAATATCAAAACATATTTCATTAGTTTTGTAGTTAAATTTCCCAAGATCCACAACTTAGACCAACTCCACCCCCAAAGGGCACAACTATCCTTTGTTTAGAAGTGACACAGCTTCTCAAAACCATGCAAGGTATGCAGGAGAACGGGCCAAACCAAGGGGTGCTGGGAATAAACCACTGTAGTTCCCCATCATCTCCAGGGCCGAGTGGAGTAGGAGGCCCGAGAGCAGATGCACTGTCTCACTCCTGATCATAGCGGCAGAGGGATCATCTCCAGCCGTTTGAGCGTGATGTCAAATGCGGCTTTCTCATAGTTGCCATTTATCAATTGAGGAAGTTCCTTTCTATTCCTAGCTTGCTGAGAGTTTTTAGTCAGGAATGGAGGTAAGGTTTTTATCAAATTTTCGTTCTACGTCTATTAAGGACATCATGCAGGATTTTTTCATCTTTTAATATGGATACTTAGATTGAGTGGTTTTGAATATTTAATCAACCCTGAATTCTTGGGTTAAATTGCACTTGGTTATGATGTAATATCCTTTCAGCATATTGTTGGATTCAATTTGCTAAATGCTGTTAAGAATTCTTAAATCTAGGGCGCCTGGGTAGCTCAGTGGGTTGAGCCGCTGCCTTCGGCTCAGGTCATGATCTCAGGGTCCTGGGATCAAGTCCCGCATCGGGCTCTCTGCTCAGCGGGGAGCCTGCTTCCTCCTCTCTCTCTCTCTGCCTGCCTCTCTGCCTACTTGTGATCTCTCTCTGTCAAATAAATAAATAAAATCTTGAAAAAAAAAAAGAATTTTTATATCTATGCTCATGAGGGATATCGGTGGGTAGTTTCTTTTCTTGTTGTGTCCTTGCCCGGTTTTGGTATTAGGGTAATGCTGGCCTCATCGATTGGGTTTGGAATATTCCGTTCACTTCGTTTTCGGGAAGACCTGTGTATTGTTTCTTCCACAAATATTTTGATGAATTCACCTGCGAAGAAGCTATCTATAGCCGTTTTAAGGCTCTTTGGTAGTGATTTTTTAAAAGTTATAATCAAAAAAAATTATAATCCAAGAAATTTCAGTGACTGACAATCCTACTTGCTATTGTCAGCATCGCCATCCTCTCCAGCAACAGGGCTGTGTCATGATTGTCGACCGTCCTCTCTAGCTTCTGGGAAGAATGGGGCCGGCATCTGAATCATGCTCAGGGGGTACCTCATGGGGCCGAATTCACAAAGACTGTCTTTCTTGTGTGACCCAAATATTTCAGAAACCAGTGGCTTCTGAGAGTTAGTACTAACTATTCCAGATGGCTTAGTGGTGTTTCCAGACCCCGCAGACCCTGACCCCTCCGCCCTCTTGCTCAGGACCCTCAGCCAGGCCTGTGCTCTGGCCTGGTTTTCATTCCTTCCTTTGAGTCTGTGGTCCCAGTGCCCGCACTCCCCAAATGGCACATTCTCTCTCTTGCACTGTTGGCATTCTCTCTGTCCTTCCAGGCCCAGCTGGCATCTTTCCCAACTTCTTGAGAACCTGTCAACACCACACGGGCTTTTCTCTGAATTTGTGTCACGCTGACAGCCAGAACTACACAGTTAAGCCTTTTATTAAATTCCACCTTGTGTTATTTTCTCATCCCTCCATGTTGCTCTCTAACTAGATTATAAACTACTTGTCTTCGATAGCCTCAGAACATGTGATAAGAGGTTGGCTGTTTGAAGCCTAGACATTGTAGCATTTGGCATAAGAATTTCTAATTTCACAATTGCCTGCTTATTTAGCAATCACTCCCCTAGAAAACAAACTACAGGAACCATATCTTCTCAGATACAATTTCCTTTCATAAATGATTGCCTATATTGTATCTCAGATCTGCCCACTTCTACACTTTGCTTGGTTTTCCTCTTGGCAAATTAACGGACCTGATTTTTTAATAAAAACTCTTGGCCCATCTTGTATGACACAAGACTGTACCCTCCCAAACCTGAAGCATTTTTTAAAAAGATTTTATTTATTTATTTGACAGAGAGATACAGCGAAAGAGGGAACACAAGCAAGGGCAGTAGGAGAGGGAGAAGCAGGCTTCCCACTGAGCGGGGAGCCCGATGAGGGGCTTGATCTCAGGACGCAGGGATAATGACCTGAGTCAAAGGCAGACGCTTAACGACTGAGCCCTCCAGGCACCCTACCTGAAGCATTTTTGCCTACACTTCATCACACTCACCATGAAGTGGAGGGAACAAGTCTTGTGTTCACCTGACCCAGGGCCCATTTTTCCAGCCTAGGTGCTGTCACACTTCCTCGTGCTTGGTCTCACCACTCACTCCTTGCGCCCCCATGACCTTTTCCTGGAAATCCACTGGGGTCCAATTCAGATATATTTTCAAGTGAATTCTATCCACTTCCACTCCTAAGCAGAATTAAATGCTTAATGGTTGTTTCTCAAACCATACTTTTCCTTGCTTCATCACGTATTATTTTTTAAAAATCTTTAGAACTCATTAATAAAATATACCTTTCTTTCAAAAATAAAGAAGTGGAAAGTCATTTCTTTCATTGGAGAGTTGGTCAGGATTTCAAAGGGCAGTGAGCATTTGTTCTGATGGCCGAAAACCAACCTATCAGCAGTTGCTAAAATAAACACATTTACTACCCAAACCCACAGTCTCAAAATATCATCTCCCTGTGTTCTAGTTCCCCATTTTTCTGGCCCCTGCTTCTCTCTATAGATAGCCTTGATGTCTTCTTTGAATCTGCTCATGATCCTGTCTTGGCGCAGGACTCCTGGCTTTTTGGTTTCTCTTCCCTTATCCGGTCTTTCTCTGTGGCCTTCCTTGCCCTTTGGCTGTTGCCAGACTTGAGCTGGCTCAGCATTAGGTCAGACCACGTTCCGGCCATCAGGAGTCAAAAGGAGAGTAAGTCTCACAAGCCTTCCTGGCCACAGAGCCCAGCTCTAGTAAGACACTGGGGAAGACTCCATGTTTTCACTTCTCGCCCCAGAAAAAGCTGGCTCAATCATGTGCCTTCAGTTTCCCCTTCTTTTCTAATCTGCAGACCAACTGTTAACCTAGGACTGAGTAACAGACTGCAAGTGTCTTGAATCCCCCTCATCATGCATGTCAGAGGCACTTAGCTTATACACACCCCCAGCTCCGGTGCATACCCAAGACAGGTTAACTGACGTTATGATCATGTGGATTTTATGTGATTATATTTTTGTTTCTGTTACAAAGGATTTGGGGGGGATAAAACAACACTTTGGACTTTAAAGTCCAATGTTGTGTTTTTTGTATTTTTTACAACTCTTCAGCTTACCATATATTCATGTGGTTTTTTTGTACATTCATGTTTTAATTCCTCTTTAGATGTCATTTTCTTTTTTTTTTTTAATTTTTATTTATTTATTTATTTGACAGAGAGAGATCACAAGTAGGCAGAGAGGCAAGCAGAGAGAGAGGAGGAAGCAGGCTCCCTGCTGAGCAGAGAGCCCGACGCGGGACTCGATCCCAGGACCCTGAGATCATGACCTGAGCCGAAGGCAGAGGCTTAACCCACTGAGCCACCCAGGCGCCCTAGATGTCATTTTCTATATATTTTACCCACCTGAAGAGAGGTCACTCAATTCTCTACTCCAGATCCTTCCTTTGACAAATTATCTTCCAGACCTATTTCCTGCTCTTGCTCCTGCTTTCTACCCAAGCTCTGACCCCGATGGACATTCCAAGTTCTCTCTCATCCTCTGGTGCTCGTGTGGGTTCCCCCAATGGGAGGCTTCGGCAGGAAATGGGTGAGGAAGAGTGGATTAGGGTATTTATTACCCGAGCTCCCTCTGGGCAAGGTCACTTTGAGTAAGCTGGAACTTGCAACTGGAGGATCCAGGTCCTCTGCAGGAAGCCATCTCTATGCCTCTTCTCTTCGCCTTCCAGGTTTCCATAACAGTTCCCGGGAGCCACAATCCTCTTTGTGGTTTCCTGACACCCAACCACCCCTTTCTAAACTGTTCCTGCCTCAATTTCCTGCTGATAGATTTTGAAAAGTGTTTGAAATTCCCATGTAGAACTAATGACAGATTGAAAAACAAATCACACCAAATTTGAGTGTGTGCACCTTGAAGTTATCTTGTAACAAAGGAAAGCAATCAACTCAGATGGGAGCATGACTGGAAAATCCTTTGATTTTACTCAAGGCAGTTGCATCTCAAATATATCACCTATTTAATGCAACGGGCCCAAAATGATCGTGATTCAGTGTCCCACAACTGCACATTCTGTATTGGTATTGATTAAAGTATTTTTTTCTCTTTTCTCTTTTATTTTTTTCTTGAGGTGTAATTGTATATAACATCACATTAGTTTTAAGTGTATGACATAATGACTTGATATTTGAATGTATTGTGAAATGATCACTCCTGTAAGTCTAGTGAACATCTGTCACCATTTACAGTTAGAAAACTTCTTTTCTCATGGTGAAAACTTTTAAGATCTTCAAGATCTTTTAAGTTCTACTCTCTCATTGATTTTCAAACATGCTATACAGTATTATTAACTATAGTCCTCATGCATTATATCCCCATGACTTTTTTTTTTTTAAATATTTTATTTATTTGCTTGACAGAGAGCACAAGTGCGCAGAATGTCAGTCACAGGGAGAGGGAGAAGCAGGTTCTCTGCTGAGGAGAGAGCCTGATGTGGGGCTTGATCCCAGGATGCTGGGATCATGACCAAGGCAGATGTTTAATTGACTGAGCCACCCAGGCGCCTCTCCCCCCCGTGATTTATTTTATAACTGGAACTTTATACCTTTGACTCCCTTTACCCATTTTGTCTAAACCCCACCCTCTGGTAACCCTCTGTCTATTCTCTGGATCTACAAGTTCAGTTTTGGGTGTTTTGTGGTTGGGGGGGCTTGTTTTGATTTGGTTGGTTTTAGATTCAACAAGTGATATCATTACGGTATTTGCTTTTCTCTGTCTGACTTATTTCACTTGGCACAATGTCTTCAAGGTCCATCCGTGTTATCAAAAAATGACAACATTTCCTCCTTTTTATGGCAGAATAATATTCTTGTGTGTGTTTGTGTATACATACAACATTTTCTTTTCCCATTCATCCATTGATAGATGGATTGTTTCATATCTTGGCTATTGTAAATAATGCTAAAATAAACGTGGGGATGTATGTGTCTTTTCAAGATAGTGTTTTTGTTTTCTTCAGATAAACACTCAGAAGTAGAATCACTGGATCATAGGGTAGTTCTATTCTTTCATTTTTTAAGGACCGTCCAGACTGTTTTCCACAGTAGCTGCACCAGTTTACATCGCTACCAGCAGTGAACGATGGTTCCGGTCTCTCCACAGCCTCACCAACACTTGTTTTTTTCATCTTTTTGTAATAGCCATTCTGACAGGTATAAAGGGAGGACTCGTGGTTTTGATTTGAATTTTTCTGATGCTGAGTCATGCTGAGCACCTTTTCATATACCTGTTTGCCATCTGTATGTCTTCTTTGAAAAAATGTCTATTGAGATCCTCTACCCATTTTTTAATTGGATTATATGTTATGAAAGTTCTTTGCGTATTTTGGATATTAACCCCATATCAGATATATATGATTTACAAACATTTTCTCCTATTCTGTAGGCTGTTTTTTCATTTTGTTGATGTGGTTTTGAGGGCAGTCTGGCTGAGACATCTGTCACCCCACTGGTCACCAGGGTTGATTTGGCTGATCTGGCTGGATGGACAGGGGTTCCTTTCCTCCCTCACCACTCCATGTGTGTCCCTCCTGAAGCACATGACCTTCCCTGATAGAGGAGGGTCATTCTTGGGTCAAGGGCACATGCGTAGTGGCGATCCTCTGTTATAACCTCCAAACAAGCCACAAGGTCCATTTCGTTGATGGCTTCCTTTGCTGTGCAGGAGCTTTTTAGTTTGATGTAGTCCTACTTGTTCCTTTTTGCTTTTATGGCCCTTGCTTTTACTGTCAAATCAAAAAAATTATTGTCAAGACCAGTGTCAAAGAGCATATCACCTATATTTTCTTCTAAGAGTTTTACGGTCAGGTCCTAAGCTCAAGTCTTTCATTCGTTTTGAGTTTATTTTTGTGTATGGTGTGAGATAGTGGTCCAGTTTCATTCTTTTGCATGTGGGTTGTCAAGTTTTCCCAGTACCATTTATTGAAGACACTTCCCTTTCCCAATTGTGTATTCTTGCCTCCTTTGTCATAAGTTAATTGACTATATATACGTGGGTTTATTTCTGGGCTGTCCTGTTTCATTGACCTATGTGTCTGTTTTTACGCCAATACCATACAGTTTAGATTGCTGTAGCTTTATAATGTAGTTTGAAATCAGGAGACGTGACGCCTCCAGCCTTCTTTTTCTTTCTCAAGATTGCTTTGGCTATTCAGCATCTTTTAATTAAATTCTTAAGATGGCAAAATTACTATAAAAGGAGTAAATACTGTCAAAGTTGTTTTAAAATGTGTTTTAAATGGCACCTGAAATTCGGAAAGGGAGTCTTAAAAATTGGAATCTTAAACCCTTTCCCTCTGTCTCCAAGAAGGGCAAAGGGAAGTTGAGCTGTGATTTTGTGCTACCAGTATAAACAACTCCATTCCACTCTGCTCAGCCAGCTGGTGTGTAGGGAAGGGCAAGGTTCAGCCTGAGAACCAAGCCTGTAAAAGTTCTTAGACATTCAATGCGCTAGGAATATCCTGCAGGGCAGGGCCTACGCCCAACATGTCATGTGCACTTGCATTCATCTTTTGCTCTGTCTTTTGGAGGAGACTTATAACCCCGTGTAACCACTAGGTCTCTCCCCTCACCTGTCCCTGGATCTGCTCTGCTTTGTGCTCCTTAACTTCATGATGTCCCTGAAGACTACATAGGCAAAGAGACAACCTCTCCCTTGGAAGAAGACATGAAGGGGATGCCATTAATGACTCACACGGGCCTTCCCTCAGGTCACCTCACCTGACCGAGGCCACCACATCATGAGCCAGGACTGCCCCGTGATAGTGGGTTGATTCACTTCCTCCCCATTCCATGATATGGCTTGCAGGAACCAGATGCTGCATTTGTTTTGTCCCATGGAGGGAAAATAGTCTCTGTAAGGACATGTGCTCCTATCTCCCTTCCCACAGAGTGACGTGTGACAGTTCAGGGAGCAAACAGGAAGTAGAATCTTACTGTCGCCCATAGACACAGGCTTTGGGGTAGCTCTGGGGCTCTCACAGAAAACCATGGTGCTCCCACACAAGTGCCTGTGAGGAACTGAGCTCCTTGCCTCTCAGGCCACCTGCCCACTCCACCCACCCCAGCCGCTGCCAGGCCAGGGTGTCTGAGGACATGGTAACCCCTCCCCCAAGCCAGGAAAGCACAGGGCATGAATCTCAGCCAGGGTGGATCATTGTCAGTCAGCTGTACAGGCCACTCTGACTAAGTGGTTATTTCCTTGTAACTTGACCTTATATTCTACAACACTGCATTCTGGAGAGCCCTGCCCACCCCCATAGCATTATGGCAGGTGCTATTGTGTAAACATTAGCTTTGAGGCAGGCAGTTTCAGACAGTATCCCAATGAACAGGGAGCAAAGCTGAAGGTCCCAGCAGCCCCAGTGTTCCTTTGCCCCAGTGGGTGGCAGCCTTTGGAGGCCTGCACGTGATTTCGGACCCTTCTTTTCCTGCCCTGGGTTCATGACCCCTTGCACACAAGATTCTCCATCCGGCCCCTGGAGCAGGCAGCCCTTCTCAGCCAACCCTCCCTCCCAGCCAGGTTCCCTGATGCACTTTGTGGGGGGGGGCATTGCGGGAGCACTGGGAGCTGGACTTTGGCCCCTCCAGGACACTCAGTGCATAGGGAGAAGTAATCATGTTCTCAGAGGCCATCAGGTCTAATCCACAGAAAAAAGAGACAATGCTGCTCTTACTGGTATGGGTCCTGTCTTTGCTAATTCTGTAACACCCCCACGGCCCCGCCCCAGGCTGTATTTGTGTGAATCCCAATGGAGAAGCATTCTGCTCTCCACCACCCACCTCTTCCCAGGGCTTGGCATCTTAACTTACACACACACACACACACACACACACACACAATTCATGCACACATACACATCCATGCACAAAATACATGCCACTCTATACCTACATATCACACATGCATTCATACATAAATACACGCACATTACATATAACATGCACGTACTTACTCGTACACCTGTGCATACGTAACACAGAGACACACACACCCTCACATGTGCATACGTATCTGTATGCACACAAAACCAGCCTTTTGGAGGGGCTCTCTCTGTTGCCCAGGCAGGATGGTACCAGTTCTGATTTAATGCTTTCCATCCCCTACCTTCCTCTGCTGAGAAGCTGGGGGTGCAGGGATAGTGGCCACTGGCCAGTTGACCCCTGTCACACGGAGGTGCTGTTCGGTTAACAACCTCCAGATCAAGCAGCAGATTGGCCAGGTTTTAGGGTGTGTCTGCTTGTGGCCCAGGTGTGTTTCTGAGAATCGCATGTTTTCCTCCCTCTGGCTTTGGCTGCATCCAGGACAAGAGAGGCTTTTGATTTTTATTTTTATCTAACTTTTGTGTTTTAGAGAGGAAGAGAGTGCGGGGGGTGGGGGGGGAACACAGGAAGAGGGAGGACGAGAGAATCTCAAGCAGACTCCCCGCTGAGCACGGAGCCCAACGCGGGGCTCTGTCTCACAAACCCAAGATCATGACCTGAGCTGAAATCAAGAGCTGGACGCTCAACCAACTGAGCCACGCAGGTGCCCATTATTTTTATTTTTTGATGATTTGTTTGGTTTTTGTCCTAAGTCCCAATCACAGGCAGGTGGCAGGTGCCTGATTTTAATAAATGGATAAACAAATCCATTCATTAAAATCAAGGACTGTCAATAATGGTGAAGATGACCACAAAAATAGATATATGAAAGGACGGATGGAAGATGATATAAGAAATAAGATAACTTGATAAATTGTTACTTTCACCTTCTCACTATTTTCTCTGAGCCACTCAAGTACACAAGAAAAGTCACTGATTTTTTTTTTAAAGATTTTATTTATTTATTTGACAGAGAGAGATTACAAGTAGGCAGAGAGGCAGGCAGAGCAGCAGGCAGAGAGAGGAGGAAGCGGGCTCCCGCCAAGCAGAGAGCCCGATGTGGGGCTCGATCCCAGGACCCTGAGACCATGACCTGAGCTGAAGGCAGAGGCTTAACCCACTGAGCCACCCAGGTGCCCCGATTTTTTTCTTTTTATAAGAAATAAATTATTTGCTGGCTCCCAGCCGCAGCTCTTCCTCCTCCTTCCCAGGTTACAAAGCACCAGGTATATATGCGGTGGGGCGAACCAGCTCTTGTCCTCTGCGCCCAGATGGCCTCTTCAGGACTGGGTCTCTCCGCAGCATCTGCTCCAAGGGCAACTTGGGGAGTGGCCATGTGGGTCAAGACAGACTGTGGTTCAGGTTTCTAAGCAGGGTCATAGGCTCTGGGCATCCGGGATCCAGACGGGGAGTGGACATGAGTGGGGCCCTCTAGGGCCAGGCACTAGAGGGCATCGGGGGGACAGCAAACTAGAGTGACATTCAGATTGTTTACAGCACCAAGCTCAACAAGACATGGTACCTACCACCAGGTCTGGCTTGTGGCTTCCAGTGGCCAGCCTTGCCTCTCTAGCAAAGGACTCAAGCCCTGAGAAGACTGGGTATTTTTGTAATTCTCCTAAGGACAGATTTAAGACAGAGGATGCAGGAAGCCAAGCAGTTTGGAGCACCTGTGCATGGGCATCTCTCTTTATATCTCCTGCCTTCCCTTCCACACGCTCATCCTCAATGGCATCCAACTAAGAGAGGGCTAAACCAGCCCTGCGCCTTCAGTCCACATCCAGATGAAAGAGGACAGACATTCAGTGAGTGAGCTCACTGATAATTCTTGTCCGTGATTCAAGAGGCGGCCTTTCCTAGCCACCAAGGCAGACAGATGTGGAGGCCACAGGAGAGGAGCAAAGCAACTTGACCATACCCCTTCCTCCTTGCCACACTTCCATTTGAGGAGGGGAGAGATTTGGAATGAAATCTGGGAGGGGTTGACGTTTTTTAAAAAGATTTATTTATTTATTCGAGAAAGAGAGAGCATGAACAGGAGGGGTAGAGGGGGAGGGAGAGAATCCCAAGTAGGCTCCATGCCCAGCGTGGACCACAATGTGGGGCTCAACCCCAGGACCCCAAGATCACCACCTGAGCCGAAATCAAGAGTCCAGCACTCAACTGACCAAGCCACCCAGACATTCCCAGGGTTGAAATTTTAGAATAAAGGTGTGGGGGGCGCCTGGGTGGCTCAGTGGGTTAAGCCGCTGCCTTCTGCTCAGGTCATGATCTCAGGGTCCTGGGATCGAGTCCCGCATCGGGCTCTCTGCTCAGCAGGGAGCCTGCTTCCTCCTCTCTCTCTCTCTGCCTGCCTCTCTGCCTACTTGTGATCTCTCTCTGTCAAATAAATAAATAAAATCTTTAAAAAAAAAAAAAAGAATAAAGGTGTGGGATGTTTCCAATCCTCAAAGTAAAAGTAAGTCTAAGATGGCAAGGAGTCAGGAATGGAGATTCAGGTGAATATGTTTAAAGACAGAAGGCAAAATAAAGCCATTTCTTGTCTGTGCCCTTGCAGGTTCAGCCTAAATAGGTTAGTTTCCTCCACGCCCAGGAGATGCTGTACTCCCCACTGGGGAAATCCTTCTTGCTTTTGGTTTGTTCTAGACTATCTGGATCTGACTTGGAGCATAGACTTTAGGAAGATAGAGTCAATCTGGCTTACAGGCCATGCTACTAACCTGCCTAATGACTGTTTTCCAAGGGAAAGTGAGGACAGGGCTGACCCCAGCTCAGACAAGAAGCTGGGCAAAGGGAAAATATAAGAAAGAAAAAAATGTGTAGAGATTACTTTCAGAAGCCCTCAGTCAGGACACATCAGTAAAAACAAAATGAGCAAATGAAAACAAAGAGAGATTGGGGTGCCTAGGTGGCTCAATCAGTTAAGCATCTGCCTTCAACTCAGGTCATGATCCCAGAGTCCTGGGATGGAGCCCCACAATGGGCTCCCTGCTCAGTGGGGAGTCTTTTTCTCTTTCTCCCTCTGCCTGCCACTCCCCCTTATATTCTCTCTCTCTCTCTCTCTGTCAAATAAATAAATAAAATCTTTAAAAGAGAAAGAAAAAAGAAAAGGAAAGAAAAAAGAAAAGGAAAGAAAAAAGAAAAGAAAAGAAACCGAGATCAGAATAGTGTATAAGAGGGCTCCCCACACAAGGAAGCATCCTCAGCTTCCCAAAGTGACAGGGAACACCATGGCTCCTTCCCCTCACACACACCCTTGGCCATTAGACCAGCCAGGGAATCTCTATCTGGGACTCAGTTTTCCCTACCATCCAAATAGACACCAGGGCTGGTTCCAGCAGCCTCACACAGATGACATGGAGTCAAATACAATTTTGTGGCCTTAAATGATAAAAACACTCTGAAAACTGCATCAGGCCACCCTCTACTGAAAATGTCCCCTGTCGTCATCCTTGTCAATGACAGAGGCCCCGATGGAGCCAGGTTACCTCTGTGATTCTCCTAAAGATAAATTTAGGGTGTGCTTGCTTTGTGACTCTCTTTGGAACTTTGCAATAATACAGTGCTCTGCTAATTTTAAACACACGCAGGCCCAGCTTACAAACAAGTTCTGTTCCAAAAGCAGACATGCAGGTTGGTTTGTCAGCTCTCAGAATTCAGTTGCACACAGAAACCAGGCGAAAACCGATCTGTGATAGCATGTGCTATCAAGCAGGTACAAAACAATACTGTCGCGATCTGATAATGAAGCCAAGTAGACAAAACAAAACAAAACAAAACCCTTGCTTATTCAAAATGACCGAGGACTAGTACACTGACTCGCTCAAACCCAGGTACTTAAAAATGTCTCCACGAACACTTGAATGTTGCTGTCTCCTGCGTCTTGAAGCCTTGCACTGGATAGAAAGATGAAACAAGGGGAGATGTGGAAAATTGTGATGGAATTCTTGGCAAGTCAGAGCAACCCACACATTTCCCCTCCTGGACTTCCAGAGCCAGCCTCCCTGACCGTCTCGATCCACTGACCACTTCCTGGCCCCACCCCACCCCACGACACAGGGCTCCTTTTCCTCCTTTAGCAGGAAGGACAGCCACCTACAAGGTGTTCGGGTTTCTGGGGAGAGAGGTGGTCACTTCTATTTTTTCCACTTACTGAGCTGAGTTAACTGCAAAAAAAAAAAAAAAAAAAAAAAAGGAAAGAAAGAAGAGAAAAGAAAGTCACAGGCCCTCAGTTGCCAGCTTCTATCCTAGCCTGATCTGAAATGGCTAACGGTGCTTTGGCGGCCCCACATCTGGAGCGAGGGGATTTACGGGTCCAGCCTAAATCAGCCTCTCCTGGCGTCTAGTGTGGTCTTCCCCACGTAGGGCTGCAGACCACGTGGTCAGGACAGGCTATGTCATTTGTGGGACCCAGTACAAAATAAAAACATGAGGCTTCTTGTCTAAAAGCTGTTAAGAGGGGCGCTTGGGTGGCGCAGTGGTTAGGCATCTGCCTTCGGCTCAAGTCATGATCCCAGGGTCCTGGGATAGAGTCCCACAGCAGAGAGTCTGCTTCTCCCTTTCCCATTCCCCCTGCTTGTGTCCCCTCTCTCACTGTCTTTCTCTCAGTCAAATAAATAAATAAAATCTTTTAAAAAAGAAAAGAAAAGCTGTTAAGAATTTCAAGACCATGACCACAGAGGTCTGTCTTCAGTCCCAGGGCGTCTATGCTGTGTTACTGTCCAGGCTGCCTATATCCGGAGTGTGGCTCCTACCTGCTGGATGGTTCTTGACTCTGCTAGGTCATGACCAGGTCCTGTCCAGATTTCCCAGGTGCCTTTCTTTAGCCTCCTCCCATTGTGTGGACTATTTATGCAAAGAACCCCTAAGAGAGGCACCCCTGGCTCCTGACCTTATAGACTACCTTTGCCTCCAAAGCCCCAAGTCTATCTGGCTGAGTAGGTGGCGCACCAACCCAGCATGTTCCTTCCTTCATTCCATCTCTCATGGGAGCCCTGTAGCAAACTTCCCCTAATACGAGCTTCCAAAAATTGGAACATAGTGCTCTGGGGCAAGGGCAACAGGCCTGTGGCCTCAGGTGTCACTGAATCACTGGGTCCTTCCTATTTCAGCCCCCATTTGTTCACCTGTAGCATGCTGGCTGTACTCAGGCCTTCCTTCAGTCCTTCAGCCAACCTTAAACCAGTGAGATCGTTAATGTTATGTGTCAGCTGAACCAGGCTGTTGGGATGCCCAGATACTCGGTCAGATGTTACTCTGTGAGGGTGTTTTTGAACAAGATTAACATTTGACTCAGCAGAGCACTGTCTCTCCATGGGTGGCCACCATCCAATCAGCTAAAGGCCTAAAGAGAACAAAAAGGCTGACTGACCCTCATGTGACTAAGGGAAGAAACTTCTCCTGCCTGATTGCCTTGGGCTGGGACATTGGTCTTTGGCCGCCTGATTCAAACTGAAACATTAGATCCTCTTGGGTATCCGGCTGCTGGCTTCTGGACTAGATTCCCACCGTCAGATCTCCTGCGGCTTCGGCTTACTGACTACTGAGGTTGGGACCTGTTAGCTTCTATGGTCATGTGAGCCAGTTCCTTATAATAAATCTCTATCCAGGGGCACCTGGGTGGCTCAGTGGGTTAAGCCTCTGCCTTTGGCTCAGGTCATGATCCCAGAATCCTGGGATCGAGCCCCACATCGGGCTCTCTGCTCAGCAGGGAGCCTGCTCCCCAGCCCCTGGCCTGCCTCTCTGCCTACTTGTGATCTCTGTCTGTCAAATAAACAAATAAAATCTTTAAAATAAATAAATAAATAAATCTCTATCCACCTACTATCTATCAACCTACTATCTATCCAATCTATAAAATAAATACTTGTTTTTATATGTCAAGAGGCTATGAATATGTATGTATTTATCCTGTTGCTTCTGTTTCTCTGGAGAGCTCTGACTTCTAGTCCCAGCTTTTCCCAAAAGTGTCGTTAGGGTTGAAATTGCTCATAAGGACAAGCGAGTGGCCAAACGCCACCAGGAAACACCTCTGCGGTTGACCTTGTGTGGGTTTAATACTCATCACACTGGAGAGAATGTTCACCATGGGGAACTGTGGGGCATCTACATAGGAGGGTGTTAGAAAGAACTGCAGTAGAATTTGGGCTTTGGTGGGTATTTGAGCAGGATCCTGGGTTGCGCCAAAAGGTGAGGCTGGAAAGTGAGACAGTTCTGTGACTGGTATCTCAACACAACTTTTCTAGAGGAAGGACTCACTAGAGCGGGGATAAAGCTTGGTAAAGAGCCAACAGTTGCGGGGCCCCTGGAGGACTCACTCGGTTAAGTGTCTGCCTTTGGCCCAGGCCATGATCTCAAGATCCTGGGACCGAGTCCCTCAGCAGGGAGCCGCCTTCTCTGTCTCCTTCTGCCCCTCCTCCCAGCTTGTGCTCCTTCACGCCCTCACTCTCTCTCTCAAATAAATAAAATCTTTAAAAAACAATAATAAATGCTTGTTTTTGTAAGCCAGTACATTTGGGTCATGGTTTGTTACACATCAGAACACCAATACCTCAAACTGTGCAGTCGAGGAACAGAAGGCCGTGTGCCCAGTGCCCTCCATAGGTTCGGTGACGTTCTGCTTGATCGCCAGGGGCCCGATAGTGGCTCCGCAGATAGACTGTAATAATAACATACCCCATCATGAATTATCCAGCATGGAGTGCTTATAACTTAAGGGCTAATAGTTTTAAACACTTTATATCCTTTTTAAGCCTCTCAGGCGGCTGCTGAGTTGGGAACAACTCTTAATTCTTTGCAGATTGGAAAAGTGAAGCCCTCAGAAGTCAAATAATTGGCCCAAGGTCACACAGAGGGTGAGCAGCAGTTCTGTGGCTTGAACCCAAATGTTTTTGTTTTTGTCTTTCCAAAAGCCTGTTCCCTTTTAGACCTGGCCTCCTAGTAGCTGTTAAGAGACTGTTGGACCTCCTTTCCTTTCCTCTTCCTCCTCTAAAGCTTCAGGGGCCCTGTGGCCTGGCAATTACTTGGGCGGTAACTGGTCTCATGCTATTTTAGCTCTTAGAGGATTGGAAGTGCTTCTTACTCATCTCTTTATTTCTTGTTTGCTTTATCTTTTCTAAAGCTCAAAACAAACGGGAAAGAGCACGACCCGTTCCCTCCAGGCGGCTTCTGAATGAGAGCTTTCCAGAAGTGTCAGCCAGCATTTAGCCAATGCCGGCCCAGCTCCAGACTGCAAGTGACTTAGAGCAGAATCCGAGAGGTTAGCTGGCCCTCCTGTCCCAGAGGGCAGGCGGCAGGTCTGGTGTGCCCCAACCGTGACTGCCGGCTGAGTGAGTGAGGTAGCCCATCCAAGATGCAGAACAGCCTCACTTGTGGGTCCAGGACCAATCTTTCCTACTTGTAGTTACAGGATTTTTTATTTTTTATTTTTTTTTTCCAAGAAAAGTCTGAAGCAATCCTCCCTCCCCTCCCTTCTAGATAAGGTCCCCAACGCCTCTCCCTGCCCCCTTCCTCCCTCCTCTTCTTTTTCCTTACTGCTTCCCCCTCCTTCCCTCCTTCCTAGCCTTACACTCTCTGCCCTTTCTCCCTCTCCCTCTTCACTTGCAAGATTACCCGCTCCTTCTGGTAAAGCCCAACCTATAGTAAGTGCGCCTAATTCAGATCAGTGTTCCCGTGTTACCATGGCAACCCGCCGCTAGGAAGGCTTTTCAGCAGTCACTTCTCCCCTATATTTTAAATAGAAAATCTGCATGCTACATCTTGTCCTTCCCCACTTGCCACTGCCAGTTTCAGCAGAACTCCAGCCCCAGATTCTCTAATGTCTTTCATGTTTTTAAACAGCCATATCTCCTTTACGTTATTTTTGATGCACTTTTGGGTAACTTTAGATATAATGTCATCAGTTTAGTTAATTCCAAGTACATCAGTCCACTTATCTCCGTGGAGTGTACCTGGCTGACTGAGTGAGGGTGGACAAGTTGAGTCTGTCCTTGTGCGGAGGCGTTGGAAGGAGCTGAATTGTGCACACGGAGCAGGACCGGTTGGGATGGAACCACTGGTGCTTCTGAGGGAAGGCAGGAACAAACCGGAAGACTGCTCCCAGGCAATTGTCCAGCCCATCTAGAGCAGGCAAGAGCTTGTGAAAACAGTCCCCCAAACACTCAGGACTCAGTATCCCCTCCAGGCCCTTGTTGAGCAGAAGGTCAAAATCTGTTGCAGAGGAAATAATATGTCCTTCGAAATCAAGTGGAACTGAGTGTTATTTTCAACTTTGTTATTGAACTACCTGTGCTGTGTGAGTTTGGGCAGGTTCCTCACCCTCCCCGCATCATCCCAGTGGTCCATCTTTCACATTATAGGGAGAAATAAATGGGCTGAGTATGTAGAAGGACCTAGAGTAGTGCTCAGCACACTTGGAAGAGACCAGCTGCCAGTATGACGGTCCCTACCCGGAGCAGAGTTCCCCAAGGCAGCATGGAGGCACAAAGCCAGAGCAGGAGCACAAGAAGCCAACACCAAGGTTACGGAATAATCAGGCTAGCTCCGTAGCTGGGAATCCAACCAGAAATCATGGTCTGAGCACATTGATGTTCAGCATGTGAGCTGTCCTGAGACGCTAAGCCACAGAGTCCCCTCAAGTCCTCTTACAAGAGCAACATCCCAGAGTTGTCAGGAGGAGGAAGCCAGCCCAGCAAAGGAACCATACACTGACTGCTTTCAGGGTTCTCCCCCACTTCTCCTTGGAGCCGAGTCCTGCTCAGGCCCAGAAAAGAAGGCTGAGCACACACAGAAGGGGCCGGTCACCTGGGCATGAACTGGGTTTGGTTCCCAGGCTTGAATCTTCAACTTGAAAAAGATGGCATGCAGAAGAGTCTTCAATTGAGTACAGAACATGATGGTCAGTGAGACATTTCCCGAGGCCGGGAACAGCAGGGGCCAGATCAGCAGGGATGTCTATACTGAGACTGTACTTAAAAAAGCAACCACTCACCCAAGACGCCCTTCTAGGCTATATAAGAAGGGCTGGGAGAAGATTAGGTAAAACTAGTGATGGCTCTTTCTTTGGAAGTTGTTTCCCCAGGAGGAGGGAGCAGGGAGCAGGACAGAGAATTTGACACATGTTGTTGGAAGGTGGTGGATGAATGTTTTAGGAAAATCTAAGTGATGGGGCACCTGGGTGGCTCAGTTGGTTGGACGACTGCCTTCAGCTCAGGTCATGATCCTGGAGTCCTGGGATCGAGTCCTGCATCGGGCTCCCAGCTCCATGGGGAGTCTGCTTCTCCCTCTGACCTTCTCCTCGCTCATGCTCTCTCTTACTGTCTCTCTCTCAAATAAATAAATAGAATCTTTAAAAAAAATAGGAAAATCTAAGTGAGAAATTGCAATGAAAGCATCTCCTGATGGCAGAAGAAGAAGAAGGGGAACCGGCTGTACTTCCAGAGGCAAAGGCAGGCAGATCTCATGAGTCAGCCTTGAACTCCTCTAGACGGAACCGATTATAGAGTTACACTCCAGGCATTGCTGATGCAAAAAGTATGCAAAAAGTACAAATCCGTGGAAAGGACTGGGAAACTGGACTGTTTAGAAAAAGAACATAGACATTACCACTTTATTACATAATTACTCACCCACTCTTTACCCGCCTGCTTCTCTTAAAATTTCATCCTAAAAAAGTCATTTCTTCCAAGAGACTCCCCTTGCCTTCTCCAGCTGAAGGAGAAGTTGCCATACCCCGTCACCTCTATTCTGTCAGCCTGTTCATTCTCTGCTTCCATTTATTGTAAGTCAAATGCCTCTCATTCATCTTTCTTGTTCACTCATTTGTCTTCCCTCTCAAAAGTAAATTCATTCTAAAATACTAAGGGAAAAAAGACCAGTGACCCAGTGGAAAAGATGGGCTCAGTAAGAGGGCATTTCCCAAAAAGAGAAACGCATGGTCCTTCAACATTTGGGAAGATGTTCAATCTTTCTCACAGGAACAGAATTATTCATTAGAACCATGATTCCCTTTCTCCTGGCCAGATTGACCAAAAAAATCCAAAAGTTGGAAAAGGTATTTTGTTCTTGAGGCAATGGAAGAGCTAAGATATTCACGCATTCTGGTTGGAAAGCAGAAAAAGGTATAACCGCCAAGAAAGGGATTGGGAATCTGGAATATCCAGCAAAAGTACATGTG
This sequence comes from Neogale vison, assembly GCF_020171115.1. Lineage (NCBI taxonomy): Eukaryota > Metazoa > Chordata > Mammalia > Carnivora > Mustelidae > Neogale > Neogale vison. Next base: position 160,456,401 of record NC_058093.1, on the reverse strand, counting down.
CTGTGACCTTTGACACCTTTGACACAGCAGTCCCTCTTCTAAGAATTGTTCACCCAGATATACTGACAAAAATAGGCCCTATCCCAAGCATAAAGCTATGAATGATTGCACTGTTCGTCATAAGTAGCAAGAGCCTGGAAACAGCCCAGTCTTCTATAAAGAGGGAACTGGGATGCAGAAAATATAGTACATCTGTGCCCTGGAGCACAATACAGCTGTGCAAAGGAATGAGGAGGATTTTTATAAACTTCTAGCTTGATCTCGAGGGTATGGTATTGAGTGAACAGAGTCAAGAGGCGGAGCAGTGTGTGTTTGTGCATGGTTCCAAAGTCAAAACCTGAAGACAAGACAACTTCAGTCACATCTAGTTTCCCACTCCTGCCCCTCTCTGTCCCATTTCCTCCCGTGCCCACAAGCAATCACGGCAATAGTAAGTGTATATATAGAATCAGCTATGCACACACACTTAGTTTCCTATTAGGGCTGCAATAAATCACCACAAATTTAGTAACTTAAAACCACATAAATTTGTTCTAGAAGCCACAATTCCAAAAGGAGTCTTGTGGGGCTCAAATCAAGGTGCTTGTAGGACTGGTTCCTTCTGGAGGGGAGAATTCAGTTCCTTGCCTTTTTCAGCCCCTAGTGGCTGCCCGTGTTCCGTGGCACGTGACCCCTTCCTTCACCTTCAGAGCGAATCTCTCCACTCTCTCCTTTCATCCTCATTCTGCCTTCTCTTCTGTGTGTATCAAGTATCCCTCTGCAGCCCTGGTATAAGGATCCTTGTAATTACGCTTAGAGCCCACCTGGGTGATCATGCAGGCTAATCTCCCCATCTCAAAAGCCTTAACATAACCACATCTGCAATGTTAATTTTCACCATGTCAGGTAACATTGATTACAGGTTCCGAAGGATCTGGATATCTTTTTTTTTTTTTTAATATTTTATTTATTTATTTGACAGAGAGAGATCACAAGTAGACGGAGAGGCAGGCAGAGAGAGAGAGATAGAGGGAAGCAGGCTCCCTGCTGAGCAAGATGCGGGACTTGATCCCAGGACCCTGAGATCATGACCTGAGCCGAAGGCAGCGGCTTAACCCACTGAGCCACCCAGGCACCCCAGGATCTGGATATCTTTGAGGCCCATTTTCAGCTTTCACATTTTTGCATAAAATTTTAAAAATAAATGATAAAGAAAATCTATTGCAAAGTATTACTTATGGGGGAGGGAGGAAATAAAGAGACATGAAAACTATATTTGACTGAATGTGTCTTGTTTTAAGACTTTGACTTTGGAACTATATAAACGTTTTGTGCAACTATAAAACAAAATGAAAAAGTTAATAAAAGTAAAAATGAACCAAATTTAATGATACATCCGATTGATGGTTTAACCATATAATCTAACAGGTAGTATTGTGACTTTAAAACACAATGATTTGGTGGGGAGGGATAAGGGGATGCGGGATATAGGTGATGGGGATTACGGAGGGCACTTGTCCTGATGAGCACCAGGGATGTATGGGACTGTTGAATCACTGTCTTGTACACCTGAAGCTAATATAATATATAACTAATAATAAGCTAATAATAATAATATAACACTGTATGTTAACTAGCTAGAATTAAAATGAAACTTTGAAGAAAATAAAATAGATAAAACAGTAATTTGTATTTCACTAGACATGTAGATTCTCACATCAAAGAGATGTACTCACACAAAATTACACAGTACTCAATAATCATACTTTTAATAGTATTATTAGTGTAGTTTATAAGCTTTTATCCATATATAGTGAGATAAAGAAAATAAGCAAATGTATTAATATTATTAAGAGTTTAGTTTTGGGCACATACAGAAAAAGAGACAAACATAAAGTCAAAGAAGTTGAGTGAAATTTCTGTGATTTTAAGTTTGGAAATGGCAGCGTGAAATCATGATGATTTACTCTTAAACATATTCTCTTCCGGGCGCCTGGGTGGCTCAGTGGGTTAAAGCCTCTGCCTTCGGCTCAGGTCATAATCCCAGGACCCTGGGATTGAGCCCCGAGTCGGGCTGTCTGCTCTGTGGGGAGCCTGCTTCCCTTCCTCTCTCTCTGCCTGCCTCTCTGTCTACTTGTGATCTCTGTCAAATAAATAAAACAAACAAACAAACAAAAAACCATATTCTCCTCAATTCTGTCCACTAAAAGGTATAAAAAGCAATGAGCAGATCGGTAGCAGTAAACACCACTAACACTCAGAGTGGAGTCTTTACATACCATTTCTCACTAAAAGGAACTAGGTGTCTCTATGAAGAAATAGGTGATTTCAGGTCTGGGATGCAACATATACAACCGGAACCGGAAACATCTTTCGTAATAGAAAACAAGGGCTGCTAGAGTCGTGTCACAGTTCTCAGGAGTCACCTTAAAAGGTGTCACTGGACAAAGAAGAGCAATTTGCCATTAATAACACCTGCAGTAGGGGCCCCTGGGTGACTCAGTCAGTTAAGCCTGTGCCTTTGGCTCAGGTCCTGACCTCAGGGTCCTGGGGTGAAGCCCCGCTGCTCAGCAGGAGTCTTGCTTCTCTCTCTGCCTCTGCCCCACCCTCTTGCTGGAGCTCTTTCTATCAAATAAATAAATGAAGTGTTTAAAAAAAAAAATTAACACCTGCGGTAGGTTGAAATACACAAAATTATTAAATCTGCATGCTTATAATTATACTTTCAGAAAACCCCACTGATCACCTTGAGAAGATGCGAGAAATTGGCAAATAATTGGAAGGAATCATTTCCCCTGCTTTGGGGGGTATAGCTCAGTAGTAGAGCATTTGACTGCATTTCCCCTGCTTTTCCTGTAGGAAATGTACTTCAAGTAACCCTATGGTTAAAAGAGAGGAATTTCTCCTTTATAAGAGATTTAAGCTCTTAAATATAAAATAAATGGTACAACTAGAAGATCGCTGTTTTGCCACTCTTAATGAAATAATGTGTCTTGGCAGTGATCAACAGTAACTGCTAAAAAAGCATTAGGGTAAAAGGCCAGCAGGGAGCTGCTAGGTTTTTAATGTTCATCTTTATTAATTTCATCCTGCATGTGCCCATGAGGTTTTTGGTCCAAAGGCAGATTTCTTTTCCTACTCACAGCAAGGTCATCAGCCCGAGGAACACTGTAGCTCTATTCCCCCATGCCCGGGGAGGGCAAGATTGGGGGGAAAAAAAACCCACTGGGGGGTTCACTCCATAGGCGAGATACAGAGAAATATGTATGTATTATGTTTCTGAAGGGCAAACACATCACTTTCCCCCCATCACCTTCTGAAAGTGTCCTTGGGGATCAGATGGAAGAGTGCTTCACCCTAACCCCTTGGTATGAAAATAAATCTGCAGGGAAAGATAAGGCCAGTGTCTCCAGTTTTACAACTCCGAGATCTCTCCAAGGCCCCTGGCCTCTTACCACCAGAGTTCGGAAGATCTCTTAGAAATGATCTCACTATCTCATCAGTCACAAATTGCCTTCAAACCTGGCTCTCCAGTCAGGGAAAAATAAAATCAGTAAAATTTGTTCAGAAAGCCCCAGTGGTGCAAAAACATATTTTCCTCTACAATCTCATAAAAACTTAATAATAATGGATCAGGATAATATACCTGAAGCCACTGATCAATCTTATATCATCAAAAAAACAGATAACCAAACACTACATGCTTCACGATGTGATATAATAGGAAACTCACAGTACCTCCTTAGAAGTGTTCTTGTCAAATAAGGAAACTAAATCTTATCACGCCTTTAGACCCAACTACAAGGTTATAAGTAATAAGGAATAGAAGAATATGTTAGATGATGCCACAGGGACGCAATCAGCCAAAACCAGCATCTGGGAAATTCTACAGGATAAATGACTTGATTTCTACAATGTAAATAGCAAGAAAAAGGAGGGGGGAAGGGAGTGGGGAAATTCAGAAATTAAAAAAGACTGAAAAGATCTAGCAACCAATTGGTGTAGGTAGAATTTGTTTGGATCATCCTTCCAACATATCAAGCAAAAAAAAAAAAAAATCTATTGATGAACAAAGAGAGAAATGTGAACAGTGACTGGCTGTTAGATATTAATTATCATTAGCTTTAAAGATATGATCATGGTGTAACTGTTCTGTTTTAAAAAAGAGATTTTTAATCTCTTAGATATACATTTGGAAATATCTACAGATGAAATTAGATGTCCATTGGGATTTGCTTTAAAACAGTGAGTGGAGATGCAGAGGGAACAGGAAGGATAGAAGAAAGAGATTGGCCATTGGTTGCTAATTGTTGAAGCTAGGTCATATGTACCTTGGGCTTCACTGTGCCATTCTCTTTACTTTTATGTAGGATGAATATGTCCATAATAAAAAGTTTTCTGTTCTCTCTCTCTCTCTTTTTAAGCAAATTCCAGGAGGCTGGGCATCTTGTGTCTTCCTCTTCTGTATTAGTTTCCCTCGGGCTGGCATAACAAAGTACCGCAGATTGGAGGCTTAGGCAGCCACAGCTGTTTTTCTCAGCTCAGGAGGCTGACAGTCTGAGATCCATGTGTCAGCAGGGTTGGTTTCTTTTAAGGGCCACGAAGGAAGGATCTGTTCCAGCCCCTCCTCGGTTTGTACATGGTGGTCTTCTCCCAGCGTCTTCACACTAAGTGCCTCTGTTGGTGTCTGTATCCAGATCTTCCGTTCTTAGAGAGACACCAGTCCTGCTGGAATAGAGCCCACCCTAATGACTTCTTTTAACTTAATTACCTCTTCAACGTAATTTTGACTCTAAATGCCGTCACATTGTGGGGAACTTGGGAGTTAGGGCTTCAACATAGGAATTCTGGGGTGGGGGGGACACAATGCAGCCTGTGATACTGACCTATTCCCAGCACTTGATCAAGTGCCCAGAAAATGAGCTTGATAACTCGGTGAATCGGTGTTAGAAGACATCAGTTAGAAGACAGCAACCCTTCCTGTCTTCTTGTGGGCTTTTTAACAATAGGGGTCCTTTCCTCCAGCCAGTGGGCTGTTTGTCACCATTTGGGGGATAGTCAGCAGGAGAACAACAAGGGGACCAAGACGGGGCTGGATTTTAAGGCCACCACAGGTCTGACAGGCTCTGCCACATGATCTGATTTACTGGGAACATTTTGGTAACAATCAGACAAGACTGAGTGCATCGCCCGAGGCAGGGTTCAAGATGGTGTCACCGGCCCCTGCATTCCCTAGACTGGGCTTTCTCCAACCACAATCGCCCACTTCACCTCTAATGACTGAGTACTCTGAACCCACCTTCTCAAAGGTAAGGAGGAGACGGGAGGTATCATTAACAGATGAGGGTTCCATTGAAATGTTTAAAAGCTAATGAGGCATCTTTAGTTCAGCTTTGCACACTAATTACCAAAATAAAATAGGAGCATATCTCTAACAAAAAATGCGAAAGGAGATCCTTTCAATCTTGAAAACATGTGACTACTTAACTGCAGAACCATTTATTCCTTTGATTCTTGTCTATGATATAAAAGAATCAGAGCAAATGAAGCAATTCGAAGTTATTGAACATCTGACCTATTTCAAGATTATGTTTAAAGCCTCAAAATCAGGCAATTACAGCAATATCTAAAGCATTTCAGATAAATGCTGTTTTGCTACGCTATTTCTTTTCTTTCAATTTCTGGCTTGCAAACTTTAAAAGGCATTTTAACTTCTTAAGATTTTTTTTTCCTAATTATAAAGGTAACAAATGCTTATTGAAGAACATTCTGAAGACAAAAAACATAAAGAAAACATTTAATCCCACCCTCAGAGAGACCCACTGTTTGCCTTCTGGTGTATTTCCCTCCATTGGTCTATTGTAACATTTCAGGTAATGTTGTGTTTATTCTCCGTACAATATTCTGATTCTTTTTTTTTTTTTTAAAGATTTTACTTATTGATTTGAAAGGGAGAGAGAACAAACAGAGGTATAGGGAGAAGCAGGCTCTCTGCTGAGCAAGGAGCCTGATGCGGGACTCCATTCCAGGACCCCGGGACCATGATCTGAGCTGAACGCAGACACTTAACTGACTGAGCCACCTGGGCGCCCCAATATTTTAATTCTGACTTGGCATTATACCAGATCTTTTCTTCATGCCATTAGAATTCATTGTAAACATCATTTCTTCCCTTTTCATTTACTTGTTTATTGTGACATTTCAACAAATACACAGATCTTAAGTGTACAGATTGATGAACTTGGATCTATGCCTATACCTGCGTAACCATCACCCACACGTGTACAGAAAACACTTCCACTACTTCTGCCCCCTCCAATCTGGCCTGTTTTTGAGCTTGATTTGAGTGGAGCCACATTGCACGTAATCTTTCATGGCTGACTTCTCACTAACTGCTCTATGAGATTCACCCGTCGTGTTCCCGTCCTCTATGCCTTTTTACTGCTAGACTTGATCCCATTGTTTGAAGATATCAACGTCTGCTTATTTATGTTATCATGAATGCACATCACTGTTTCCTCCAATGTAAGGCTATTAAGAATACCTGTATTACACATCCTTCTACCCGTCTCTTTGTGGACGTAATGTGCCCGTTTCCCTTGGGCGTACATCCAGAAATTGATGTAAATAGAATTGCTAGGTCATATGATAAATGTGCATTTAGCTTTGGTAGAGATCACCAAACCATTTTGTAAAGCAATATACTGATTACTGTCCCACCAACACCAGAAGAAAGTTCCCATTATTCCCATTGTTGGGTCCCCCCAAAATTGGGTACCCCAATAATGGGTCCGTGATTAAAGGAGCGAGACTGATACAAAGCGAAGGTCAAGCAAAGCTTTATTTCACGCCAAGCATCAGGAATCACCGACCGTCACACAGACTGGTAGGGGCCGCCCCTACAGAGAAGACGACCCCTCCCTGCTTTCCAGACTAACTTTTATAGAGCAAAGGCTGGCCACACACAGGTGGCCAATGAGATTGTAACACACACACCGGAAACTCCACAGTGATGCTAGGCGACCAACTGACTTAGAATTTACCCTAGTAGACATTTGAACCAGTCTATCACACCTTGGTTAGGATTGGCGCCAAAAGGCTCCCAAAGGGCAGGGACCCATACTCCTTGGTAGATAGGAGATAGTATGTGCCCCCACTGATTGAATACCTCCACCTGGCCTGACCCACCCTTGTATTTTGACTTTATTACCTAGGACTGGTTTCCTGGACTTGCTTTTAAATAAGTTCCGGAGGAGGGGGATGGGGGGGAGGCAAGGTCAATTTAAGCTTTACAGCAAAATGGCAGTTCAACCGGGGTGGGGCTGCTCTGGCTGAATAGGCCCTTACACCATTCTCACCAACACTTGACATTGTCAGTCTGTTTTTCCTTCTTTCACATTGTGAGTCTTTCTAATTTTAGTCATTCTCCTGGGCATGTCACGGTTTCTCATTGTGATTTTAATTTGCACTTTCCTGGTGACTAAAAACATGGAACACCTTCTCCATTTAGATGTTGAGAGCTCTTGGTATCCTGTTTAAAAAATCTTTGCTTAGGGGCACCTGTGGATTCAGTCAGTTAAGCCTCCAACTCTTGATTTTGGCTCAACTTAAGATCTCAGGGCTGTGAGATCAAGTCCCACATCAGTCTCTGCGCTGGGCACCGAGCCGGCTTGAGAGTCTCTCTCCGCCCCTCCCTCCTTCGAGCTCTCTTTCTCTCTCTCTCAAAAACTAAAATAAAATTTAATTTAATTTAATAAATAAATAAAAATCTTTGCCTGCAACAGACCATGAAGATGATTTTCCTAAAACATCATTTTTAATGGTTGCATACTATTTCGTTTTGTAAATTGACCATTTTCCTATTTTGAGATACTTAGGTTTGTAACTTATTTTCCACTACTGTAAGTAAAAGTATTGAGGCTTATTGTTTCACGGGGGCCAGTCTCTGTGTTAAGTTTTTACATACATTCTTACAAGAATTATCCATTAGACACTACTTTCATGCCCCTTTTATGAAAGGATAAAGAAAGGCTGAGAGAAGCTGGTAAGTTACCCGGAGTCATATGACTAGTGACAGAACTGGAATTGCAGTCTAGATCTCTCTGCCTGAAGAGTCAATATTATGGACCATCTCAATATTTACTTTTCAAATGATATTTCCTCACGATAAATACCTAGAAGTGGCATTTACCAGGCTGAAAGGTAGGGGCATGTGACTATTCCTGGTAAACACTCCACCAGTCTCTCCCATTTTAACTTCTCCGTTCATTGACATTGTAGGATCCCCAGTCTTTTGGGCATGTTCACAGGGAGAGACTAAGATTTTCATATGCTAACAGTTATACTTAGGATGACGATTACTGCAAAAATTTTTAAGTTCTTAGTTATGCAAAATTTTTTAAGTTCTTAGTTATGGAAAACTAACCTGGGTCCAAGCACTACACCTACCTACTTTATCTTCTTTAAAACCCACAACCATCCCGCAGGAAGGCGGTACTCTTAGTATTCCTAAATGCACAAACAGGATCAGAGAGAGAAAGGAGTTTGCCCAAAGGCATCTGATTAATCAGAGGCACTGAGGACTCCAAACATCTAGTTTCTGTGCTTTTGCGATACCACCTGCCAGCTTGGCAGGTACAATGGACAGCTTCGGCCTGTTCCTGCTACCCATTCCCTACCCCCCCCCCAACAGCTGCACACCCCAGGGGGCAGCCTGTGTCAACCAGCTCCCTGGCTCTCTGGGTTCAGCCACTAGGGAGATTAGTGGGATACAGGAAGAAAATGAATTCTAGGTACCCTCCACCCGCCCCCCACCCCCCCAAGCTCCCTTTGGGCTCCTCTGCCACCAGCCCCAAACAGAAAAATCTCATCTCCTGTCAGGAATTCTCTCCACACGACCCCTTCCACCTCCTGGGTCTAATAATAGCGCCCTCCTTCCCTGCAATGGAGGGACTGCCGCTGCTGTTTCTACCCCCTGAGTTTTAGAAAATTCGCTGGGATTTAACTGTTCTTTTTTTCTTGAGAGCTTGAATGAAAGAATCAGCGGAATGCCAGCAAGCTTCAACACTGTCCTATCCCCTCACACTTGGCCCTTCCTCAGTCCATCAGCGGCGGGAGCTGATCTCTTCCTACAGGTGTGCCATCCACCCCAGGTAAGGGAGTGGCTGGGCCTCCCTCCCCTGAAGGTGCCTGTCATCCTTAGATGTTGGGCTATTCGGTGGGTGACTGCAGCTTTCCAACGGCTTCAAAAACACTGTGAGTGTGAAGTGAGTCGGCCTCATTTTTGTGTGTTAAGGTTGAACATGACATTCCTCCTAGCTCTCTACACCCCGAGTGGAACAAATGGATCCTTCTAAAAAAACTTTTTATTTTGCCATGACTTCAGACTTACAGGAAAGTTGCAGTTACATGATGCAAAATCTTTTTACTTGAATTCACTCATTTTTAACATGTTGCCACATCTGTTGGATTAGTCTCTATCTATCTGTCCCAGATCATTAGAGAGGAGGCTTCATGCCCCATACCCCATCACCTACTAATACTTTGTTGTAGATTTCCCCAGAATAAGGTTATTTTCTTATAACTCTCTCCTTACAGTCATCAACTTTTTCTTATAACACTCTCCTTACAGTCATCAACTTGAGGACGTTAAACATTGGCACAATACTTCTATCTCTTCTGTGGTACATATCACCACTTTCTCCACTAACCCAGTAACCTCCTTTACAACAGCCCTGGTGGGAGAGACGAAAAACTTACCCTAGATTCTCTCCCCTCAATCAATCAATCTTTCTTTCTTTCTTTGAGAGTTGCTGGGGTGGGCAGGGAGATGGAGAGGGAGAGGGAGGGAATCTTAAGTAGGCTCCATGCCCAGAACAGGCCTGACACAGGACCTTCCCCTGGCTCTCTGTGGGGCTGGATAAGGGGCTTCATGTAGGGAAGGATCTCAGGACCCTGAGATCATGACCTCAGCTGAAATAAAGAGTCAGACAGTTAACCAACTGAACGATCTAGGTGCTCCGCCTTCAATCTTTTAGACAGAATACAAGCTTTGATCCATGTGCAGGGTGTATGTGTGCTCACACACACACACACACACACACACACAGAAGGTGGGGATGTGGGAGGGCAAAAAAGCCAGCTTCCTTCAACCATTGGTGAAAACTCACTGTAACTAGGAACAGGTTAATAAGAAGATCATACAGGGGCACCTGGGTGGCTCAGTCGGTTATATGTCTGCCTTTGGCTCAGGTCATGATCCAAGGCTCCCTGCTCAGCGGGGATTCTGCTTCTCCCTTTCCCTCTGCCTACTGCTCCCCCTGCTTGTTCTCTCTCTCTCTCTCTCACTCTCTCGCTGTCTGTAAAATAAATAAATAAAATATTTTAAAAAATTGTTTTTAAAGAAAGAAAGAAAGAAAAGAAAACCATACTATGTGAGGGTCAGGATTGTGCAGGACCCACAACCACCACTGAAAGAGGCAGGAGAACTAAGAAAACCCCTGGTCCACTCCTAATCCCAGAGACATGGTGCATGCCTACATCTGAGGCTCAATCACACCAACATAAAAAATACAGAATACACTTCCTGTATGCCCCCCCCACTGCTAAACCAGCACGTTGTAAATAATAAGTAACCGCAGAATACTGGAGAGAGACAGGATAGCAACAGAGTGTTCCAACAGACCCTCTGAGATGCAGGGCACAAAGGGAAGACCTAAGTTCAGGTTGGAGCAGGCATTGATCTGATAAAGCGATCCTCATCCTAACCACCAAGTGTCCCTACTGGAATTTGCAGCTTGTGACCCACAGAAGGTAACCCCAGCCACGGCTCATCTCAAACCCAGTTCCATGTCTTTCTGTCGACATTATTTCAAAACTCCATACTGAAGGTCTCACTGAAAGAAAAACATGCCAATGGCCAGGCATAAAAATGATGACCTCAGTCTTTTTGACCTACATGAGATGTCCAGTTTCCAATAAAATATTATGAAGCATACAAAGAGGTATGAAGAAACATACTCCCAAGAGACAAATCATAACCAGACTCAGATATGACACAGAGGTTGGAACTGACAGAACATTTAAAATAAATCTGATTAATATGTGATTAATGGGAAAGGTTGACAGCATGCAAGATGGGATGACTAATTTCAGCAAAGAGATGAAAACTATAATAAACTGTAAGAAATTATCAGATAGAAATCCTAGAAAGGAAAAGCAGAGTAGACTCAAAAACACAGAAAATAATGAGTATGATTGAAGATAGGTTAATAGAAACTCCCCCAAACTGAAATACAAATAGAAAAGAAGGGGGGCACCTGGGTGGTTCAGCAGTTGGGTATCTGACTTCAGCTCAGGTCATGTTGTCAGGGGCCCTGGGATCAAGCCCTACTTGGGCTCCACACTCAGCTGGGGGTCTGCTTGTCTCTCTGACCCTCCCCCTGCTCATGCTCTCTCTCCCTCTCTCAAATGACTAAATAAAATAGAATCTTTAAAAAAAAAAATAGAAGAGTATGTGTGTTGGGGGATGGAGTGGAGAGGGGGCCAGAACATTCAAAGAGCAGTGGGACACTATCAAACCCTCTGACACATGCATAATTGGAATTCCAGAATGAAAAGAGAGATGGAGAGAGAATGGGGCAGAAGAAATATATGAGTAAATAAATATTGCCCAAGAATTTCCAAAATTAATGACTAACACTAAATCATAGATTCAAGAAGCCCAGAGAACACCAAAATAGACTAAAACCAAAGCAAAATACACACACACACACACACACACACACACACACACACACAGAGGCATATCATATCCAAATTACTAAAAACAAGAACAAAGAAAATCTTAAAGGCAGCTAGAGAGAAACAAAGGAATAAAAGTAAGAGTTGACAGCAGATTCCTCATAAGAAAATAAGAAGACAATCGTGTGATGTCTTTAAAGGGCTGAAAGAGAAAGCTTTCAACCCAGAATATCCTATACTCAGCAAGAATATCTTTGGAAGGAAAAAAAAAAGGAGAAATAAATACTTTCTCAGACAAACACACACTGAGGAAATTCACTGCCAGCAGATCTAGTCTACAAGAAATAGTAAAGGGAAGTTCTTAAGCCAAATATATATATATATATATATATATATATATATCGGACTGAAAACTAGATCTACACCCACAAATGAGAACTAGAAATTGAATCAAGTAAAATAAAATTCTTTTTTCCTGATTGTTAATTACTCTGAGACATAACCTACTGCCTAAAGCAAAACAGTGGTCTAGTATTACATGTTTTAAGTAAATGTAAAAGTAAAAAAGGATGACAACAATAGCACAAAGAATGGGAGGGAGAAATTGAAAATACATGATTGTAAAGCCATTATGTGAAGTGCTCTAGATAGTTCAAGATGATTCTGATTAATTTAAAAAATATATTGTAAACCCTAAGGCAACCACTAAAAAATTTTCTAAGGAAGTATCCCTAATACTTGTAGTAGAGATAAAATGGAATCCCAGAGAGTGTTCGAATCACCAAAGAGAGGGCAGACAAGTAGGAAAAAGGAAACAAAGAACAAGTAGAAAAGATCAGCTAGCAAGATAGTAGGACTTAACCCTGTTGCATCATACCAATAATCACATTAAATGTGCTTAGATGGAGGGACGCCTGGGTGGCTCAGTGGGTTGGGCCTCTGCCTCCAGCTCAGGTCATGGTCTCAGAGTCCTAGGATGAGTCCTGCATCCGGCTCTCTGCTCAGTGGGGAGCTGCTTCCCCCTCTCTCTCTGCCTCCTTGTGATCACTCTCTCTATCAAATAAATAAATAAAATATTTTAAACAAATGTGCTTATATGGAGAAAGATGAAAATAAACAGGAAGTAAAAGGAAGACACCGTAGCCAAATTAACCCAGATAAACTGGACTGCGGAGCAAAGACTATTATTAGGGACTCGGAGAGGTATCCCATCATGGGAAGGGGTAGATTCTCCGAGAGTATGCAGCAGTCCTCAACAGTGATTGTTAGAGCTGAAAGGATAGTCACATTCCCGATTGTAGTGGAAACTTCAACTTTCTTCTTTCTTGGTAACTGACAGAAAAAATAGTCAGAAGATCCATAAAGGTAAAAAAGACGTGAACAACACAACTGACCTCATCATGCTTCCTCAGCCTCCACTGTGACCTTTCTAAAATCCAGTTCTTATTTTTCTCATACTTTCCGTGTGATTCCCCTCTACTCCCCATCCCAGTCTGGAAGCATGTAGGATCTCCTCTTTCTCTCTCAGATTCTGGGATGTCATGATAATGGTCCTCCATGGGAGCCTTTCTCATCTGTTTGACTGGGCATTTATTTGGGTGGCCCATGGAATCTAGAGATACAGATCCTTCCTTTCTGTTTCCTTGTTCTGTTTTCTGGAACTCCTATTATCAGATGTTGGATTCTTATAATAGACCTCCAGTGCTCTGGTCTTATCCCTCCCATCATCCTGATTTCTCCATCCTTGCCTTTTAAACCTACCTTCCTGGAGTTTTTTTCAACATCATCTTCTATGTTTTCTATTATATTAATATAGTATGGTTAGATGATATATTTTAAATATATGCTCTTTCGGGGCGCCTGGGTGGCTCAGTAGGTTAAGCCGCTGCCTTCGGCTCAGGTCATGATCTCAGGGTCCTGGGATCGAGTCCCACATCGGGCTCTCTGCTCAGCAGGGGGCCTGCTTCCCTTCCTCTCTGTCTGCCTGCCTCTCTGCCTACTTGTGATCTCTGCCTGTCAAATAAATAAATAAAATCTTTAATAAATAAATAAATAAATAAATGCTCTTTCTTGTTCTTTAATTTTTTTTTTTTTTTCAGAAACTCCTGTTCTTACTGCAAAGTGAAATGTCCCCTTTTATCTTTTTAAGGATGGTATTTTCAGGGGGTTTTTTGGTTTAAACTTTCTATTGCTTTCTCCATTGTCACTTTTCTCCAGGTTTCTTTTCTTCCCTCCTATTTGTTTTGCAATCTGAGGGGACTTCTTGAAATATGTAAAAACCTTGATTAGAAGGGACTACTTATATTCAAAAATTAACTAAAGCTTCAGAGTGCATGGAACACGAGGCTTTATTATAGAATGATAGGGACCTTTCTGTGAGTTTTTCCCCAAGGTTTTTAAAAGCTTTGGGGGAGGGGGTGTTCCAACTCTCCAGAAGAGACTACAGGGAAAAAGGACTTGTGGGGATGGACCCAACCAAAGAATCTTGGGAACTGTTCTGATTTTGCCTTCCGTAGATGATAATCTCTTGGTTTATCAGATTGGCCCAGAGTCTGGAGGGACCAACCACTGTTTCCACATCTGGATTGTTGGTTGTATTGCCTTCTTTCCTATCCTCCCTGCCGCCTGGCGTTCCAAGTATAGCCTGCAGATATGGAAGGTCCAGATCTGATCTTGCGTTCTCAAAATCTGGTTACTGACAAGGGCTGTCCTTGACCTGGAGCCCACCGACATGAGGGACACCCTTACTGCCCAAGGCTTTGTTGGATACTAGTACAGAAGCCCAGAGCCTATAAAAGTAAGCAAAAAAGTTGGCGCTACAGTAAATAATCTATGACAAGGCAGGATAGAGCCGGCCTCAGAGACAGGAGTAACGTGTTCTCTCTCCATTCATCTGTCAGCTTCTGCCTGTGAGTAGGTTCTCATTCTCTTGTGCAACCACATATGCTCTGGGAGGTTATCTAAGACACTGTTGACAAACCTAGAGGTGTGTAAGTGCATGAAGGATAGTGCTTCATTTTAAGAAATAAAGCCTGACTCTGTAACATGTCTGAGAGTTCTCATCTCCTTGGAGCTTGAGTGACAATAAGCAAAATGCAAATAGCTTCAGGAGGGAAAGCCAGAATAGAGCCAGACGCTGTCTGCAGGGACCTTCGATCTTAGTCTGCCCAGGCAAGCTTTTAAATGAGCTATGTAACTCACGAGCCTTGAAAATATTCTGGAACAGAGGCGATTTACTGTACGGCACCTGAATAAACAAAGAGTCATGAGATCGCTTCCTCACTTTGCCTTCATCAAAAGCTGATTCCTTCTTAAAGGGATACTCATGTTTCCGCATTCATATTTTTCCTGCCAAAAGAACGATTTAATATTATTCTGATGCCACTTGAGAGAAGGGTAAATTTCCTAGATCCATTGGAAGAAATAATATACACTCCAGAAAGACAGAAACTAGGAAATGTAAGGTTCCAAGGAAGTGTATAGAAATAAAACTCGAATCAAAATATCATTGACTAGATGCACCTGGCTGACTCAGTCCATAGAGCATGTGACTCTTGATCTCGGGGTTGTGAGTTCAAGCCCCTTGATGGGTGTAGAGATTACTTAAAAATAAAATCTGAAGTGGTGCCTGGGTGGTTCAATCATTAAGCATCTGCCTTCGGCTCGGGTTACGATCCGCAGGTCCTGGGATCGAGCCCCTCATCAGGTCCTCCGCTCAGCGGGAAGCCTGTTTCTCCCTCTCCCACTCCCTCTGCTTGTGTTCCCTCTCTCGCTATGTCTCCTTCTGACAAATAAATAAATGAAATCTTTTAAAAATATATAAATAAATAAATAAAATCCTTAAATAAAGCTATTGTTGACTAGAACAAAAAGTAGTGAAGAAGAAAGAAAAAGTGAACAACAAGCATAATGCTAGAGAAATTCAACTGAATGAGAATCTATAAAAGCTTCTGGAAAAGCAACACAGGATGAAGGAATGAATAGATCATAGATAGACAGACAGACAGACAGTTTTCCTAATTTCCAGTGGCATTAAGCACCTATTCATCTTCTTCTTGGCTATTTTTATGTATTCTTTTGTGAATTGTGTAAGGGCCTTTTTTTTTTTTTCAATGCCATGATCAGCAAAAGGGACTGTAAGTAACTGTTCAGGGAGAGGCAACGGAAGGGAGAATGGACAGTAGATGCCGTGGGACAGATAATAAGGAGAAGCAGACTCTAACACCTATACTGCTTAAGTCCTCCATTTCTTTTCTTTTCTTTTTTAAGATTTCGTTTATTTGTTTGAGAGAGAGCAGAGAGCACTAGCCGGAGTTAGGGACTGGGCTTGGAACCTAACGCAGGGCTCAATCCCAAGACCCCGAGAGCACGACCCAAGCCAGAGTCAGATACTTAACTGCCTGAGCCAGCCAGGTGCCCCAGTCTCCTTTTTCATGAAGAAAAATCTTGAAACTAAAAAAAAGGAAAGGCAGCCCCACATATTGCAAGAAATAGTGAGTCCATAGGACAAATTGGGGAGTAAAGAAGAGACCTAGTGGTCTACCAATAACTATTTTCCTTTTCTTTCTTAAGAACCCCCAAGTTTTAGGTAGTTATACGGTGACCATCTTTCCTGTTTGCCTCAAGCTGGGAAGGTTCCCAGGACGCAGTACTTTCAGTGCTAGAACTGGAAGAGACCCAGTAAGCTGGGATGAGTTGGTCACTGTAGGCAGGTGCTCAGCTATTTGAGATGAAAACAATAATTTTCTAGCCTCTTTTTCAGCTAGATGTGGCTCTGGGATTAAGTTATACCAATGAAATAAAAACAAAGGTGATGTCTGTACTTTCTGAGTTGTTCACATTAAAAGAAAGAGCATGCCCTTCCCTTCCTTCCTTTTTGTCTTCCCAGTGGCTGAAAGGAAGAAGAAAGAAGGAGCAGGTAAAGCCATCTTAAACTGTGAAGTCAAAGCCACCCGTTAAGAAATGCCAGAGCAAGAGGAGAGGAGGATGCGAGGTCCCTGATGCCTATGAAGCTGCCGTAACTAGCAGAAATACCTACCCAGCTTTTCTATGAGAGACAAAGAAACTTCTATGTTTCTGCTTAAGCCCCTGTGCTTTAGGTCTCCTTTTAGAGTTGCCTACCTAATAGAAGAGTTCAACCAGGTAAGCTAAATGATTTCAGTGGGCTTACATGGTTTTTTGATCTTTGAAAGAGGGAAGAAAGCACAGTCCATAACCCTACACTGGTGAGTTCAGTGACAGTCTTGGGTCATCTTCTGGAGCAGATTAAGTAAAGGATGTTGGTGAGTCACTTCAAAAGGTAGCAGAGATTGCTAGGCTCTAAACTGGTTTCACCAAGAACAAGTCCTGTTGAACTTGTCTTGGTTTCGCTCTTCTGAGCTGGTTGCTGTACTGGTGGTAGGCAGACAGGTACTTGAGACAAGGTTACTGACAAGAACATACATCATCCATGCAGACTCGTTCTGGGTACAAATACAACTAAGGTGGACTGATAACTGGTTGAACAATCATACCTGTTAAAGGGTATTGAGTAGGGGTGCCTGGGTGGCTCAGTGGGTTAAAGCCTCTGCCTTCGGCTCAGGCCATGATCCCAGGGTCCTGGTATCGAGTGCCACATTGGGCTCTCTGCTCAGCAGGGAGCCTGCTTCCCCCCCCCCCCGCCTGCCTCTTGCCTACTCGTGATCTCTGTCAAATAAATAAATAAAATCTTTAAAAAAAAGAAAGGGTATTGAGTAATGCGTCCATGTCAGCTTGGAAGGAAATTTCCAGATCATAAGACTTGATCTAGCTAAATATTTCATCAGTGATTTGGAGTGATAGATAGCAAAATACTCATCAAAGCTGCAAACGACAAGGAAAGGAAGAAATACTGATGAAGACAGAATCAGGACTAAGAGCTCTTGTTGGCCAGAGTGGTGGGATTAAACTAATAAAGTGATATGATAAATGTGTGTTCATGCACTCAGTTTTATTTTATTTTATTTTACTTTTTTAAAATTTTATTTTATTTTAAGATTTTATTTATTTATTTGACAGAGAGAGAGACAGTGACAGAGGCAACACGAGCAGGGGGAGTAGAAGGGGAAGAAGCAGGCTTCCCTCCAAGCAGGGAGCCTGATGTGGGGCTCCATCCCACATGATTCCTGGGATCATGACTTGAGCCGAAGGCAGATGCTATAACGATGGAGCCACCTAGATGCCCCTGTGTTTTGTTTTTTGTTTTAAAAGCCCATCTAATAAGATAAGAAATGGGGGAACATATGATTGAGTGTTATTTGTGGGAAAGAATTGGAATGTTCCAGGTGATGGCTCAAAATGAGTCAAAGGGCAAAGTTGGAGCAGTGCTGACTGACTGCATTAGGGTCTGCCATGGAGGGAGGGAGGGTGGGAAGGTGGGAATGGCTCTGCTAGCAACTTTCAAAGTGAAGTTCTCATACTACAGTGGGAAAGATACAGAGGCACTGCTTAAGGAAGTGGGGGAGACATGAAACTGACCTCAAATCTTGGAGGGCTCTCCTGGGACACTCTAATTCTACCCAGTCATGTCCCTTGTCTCTCACTCGTGCTTACATTTTCCTTCTCTGTTTTACCTGACTATCCACCTGCTCCTGACCTTTAACTTGGCACTCTCTTCCTGCTGCCGATGGTCACATATATTTTTCTGAAGAGCCTTTGTTTATTTTAGAGGGGAGGGAAGGGCAAATGGAGAGGGAGAGAGACTCCAAGCAGAGTCCACTCTGAGCACCGAGCCTGACTGGGGGCTCCATCTCACAAGCCTGAGATCATGACCCGAGAGTTGGATCTCAACTGACTGTGCCCCCCAGATACCCCATATCTTCACATATTCATTCTTCTTGCTGCCCTCTGCCTTGTAAATGCTCTCTTTCTGACCCAAGACTTTGACATTAAGGAGACTGAGTGGACACAGGAGTGGAGGAGCTAAGGGTGAGCGGTGGGAATGATCATTCCCCAAGCATTTCCTCTTAAGGAGGTGTTTTTTTAGATTGTGAGATGCATGAAAAAGGTAGTCAAAAGTAACAACTTTTTAATAGGTTCTTTTCTCCGAATTGTAGAAGTTGCTGTGTTTCTGAGGACTAATGGGTAATATAGGGCAGTATGATGAACTGTATACCTTAAATAGCTCTCCCAAAGAAATAACTTAAAACTGCTGAATAAAAATTTAAAAAAAAAATGTATTTATAAATGCATCACTGAAATTGCAGTAAAAAAAGCCTCACAAACCAAAAAGGAAATGAAAGTTGAAATCCAGATAGGAAAAATAGCCCTGAGGTTGGTTTTCACCTTGAGGCCATCTGCCCAACTCTAGTGACCTTGGGCTTTCCTTTGGTAGCCAGCCCTTCAGGGTACAAAAATTAGAAGCTAAATTCCAGGGCAGGCCCAAAGTGGCAGAATCTAGAATGATACCCTGTATAAAGCGGGGCCCCCCGAGGACTATGGTATCGACATCATGATAAATGACAAATAAGGGGTGCCTGGGTGCCTCAGTGGGTTAAAGCCTCTGCCTTCAGCTCAGGTCATGATTCCGGGGTCCTGGGATCGAGCCCCACATCAGGCTCTCTGCTCAGTGAGGAGCCTGCTTCCTCCTCTCTCTCTCTGCCTGCCTTTCTGCTACTTGTGATCTCTCTCTCTGTGTAAAATAAATAAATAAAATATTTTTTAAAAATAAGTGACAAATAAATTTGCTCTGATGAAAATGACAACAAGGAGACTTGCTACAGCGACTTCAGCATTAAATGGAGCAGGGAAAATCTGCCCTGCTAACATGTCATCCTCAGGAGGCCTCCTGGAAGGTTTGGCCTCAATTCCAACTACCTACCAGTTTAAAAAAATCTCAGTCTAATAGGTTAAAGTAACCTTGGGCACCCAGACAAGCAAGCCAAATCTCTTATGAAAGAACATACCTGAAAAGCCTTAAAGAATTTCCACAGATTAAGTTCCGAAGAACAGGACTTCTCTGGCAAGTATTACATAATATACAAGAAAACAAAGCAACATGAGTGAGAGCCGACAGCAGACTCTCTCTACAAAAATTTGCATTAACCGGAATTATGATACTAAATATAAAATAAGTTTTCTTAACATGTATATAGAAATAAAAAAGGGAGGCAAACTATGCTTAGAGAGAAAGAGCTAATTGAAAATAACCAAGCATATCGGAGTGCCTGACCGGCTCAGTCAGTGGACATTTGACTCTGGATCTTGGGGTTGTAAGTTCAAGCCCCGCATTGGATGTAGGGATTAGTTAAAAATTTAAAAAAAAAAAAAAAAAAAAAGAAAGATTCTGCCTTCGACTCAGGTCATGATTCCAGATACTGGGGATCAAGCCCTGCATTGGACTCTGCTTAGCAGGGATCCTGCTTTCCTCTCTCTCTCTGCCTGTCTCTCTGCCTACTTGTGATCTCTGTCTGTCAAATAAATAAAATCTAAAAAAAAAAAAAGAAAGAAAGAAAGAAAGGAAAGAACCAAGCATAATTTTAAAGGACTAAAAAAGTAAATGACACTATAAATCAACTAGACTTAATAGATATATACAGAACATTCCATCCAATAACAACAGAGATTGTTGTTTTTCTCAAGTGCACCTGGAACGTTCTCCAAATAGAACATATGCTAGGGCATAAAACAAGTCTCAGTAAATTAAGAAATCAGTATTAAAATTGGTGTGTGTGTGTGTGTGTGTGTGTGTGTGTGTGTCTGACCAATATGGAACAAAATTAGAAATCAATAACAGAAGAAATTTATAATATTCACAAATACATGGAAATTAAATAATATATTCCTAAATAACCAAAGGATCAAAAAAGAATCTCAAGGGAAATTTAAAAATACTTTCACATGAATCAAAATGAAACACAACATACCAAGGCTTATGGGATACATGAAGAACAGGGCTAAGAGGGAAATTTATACTTACAAATGCTTATGGGTGGCTGGGTTAGGGACATTGGGGAGGTTATGTGCCATGCTGAGTGCTGTGAAATGTGTAAGCCTGAAGATTCACAGACCTATACCCCTGAGGCAAATAATACATTATATGTTAATTTAAAAAGAGAGAGAGAGAAATAATAAAAGAGTAACAACATGCAGGTTAAAAAAAGAAGAAGAAAGAAAAAAAGAAAGGAAAATAAAAGGAAAATTCCCAAATCAAAAGCCTAAACCTCTACCTTAAGAAACTAGGAAAAAAAAGAAAAAAGAGCACACTAAACACAAAGCGAGCGAAGGAACAAATCATAAAGATAGCAAGGAAATAAGTTAAACAGAGAATTTTTAAAAATTAATGGATAAAATTAATGAAACTGGAAGCTTCACTTATTTGAAAAGGTACAAAATTGACAAAACTTCAGCTAGACTGACAAAGAAAAAAAGAGAGACTCAAATTGCTAAAGTCAAGAATGAAATCGGGGCCCCTGAGTGGCTCAGTTGGTTAAGCATCTAGTTCTCAATTTCAGCTCAGGTCATGATCTTAGGGTTGTGAGTTCGAACTTGGTGTCAGGCTTCACGCTGGGTGTGGCGCCTGCTTAAGATTCTCTCTCTCTCTTTCCCTCTGCTCCTCCCCACCTGCTCACTCTCAAAAGAGAAAGAAATAAAGGAAGAAAGAAGAGAAGAGAAGAGAAGAGAAGAGAAGAGAAGAGAAGAGAAGAGAAAAAAAAAGAAAGAAAGGAAAAGAAAAGAAAGGCTCCTGGCTGGTTCAGTCAGTAAAGCATGCAACTCTTGACCTTGGGGTCATGAGTTAGAGCCCCACATTGGGTCTATAGAGGTTGCTTAATTTAAAAAAAAGGGGGGGGTGAAAGAGGGGATACCACTTCAAACAGCTTAGAAATAAAAAGCACTATGGGGGCGCCTGGGTGGCTCAGTGGGTTAAAGCCTCTGCCTTCGGCTCAGGTCATGATCCCAGGGTGCTGGGATCGAGCCCCACATCGGGCTCTCTGCTCAGCGGGGAGCCTGCTTCCTCCTCTCTCTCTGCCTACCTCTCAGCCTACTTGTAATCTCTGCCTGTCAAATAAATAAAATCTTTAAAAAAAAAAAAAAGCACTATGGGGAACTACTATGTATGTCAAGAAATCACATAAACTAAATGAAGAACAAATTACTAGAAAAACACACATTACCAAAAGTGACTCAAAAGAGACAGAGAGAGAGAGAGAATCTGCATAGAGCTATAAGAAGTAAGGAGATTGAATGAGCAACAATAAAAAACTTCCTTCCATGAAGCAAAACTCAAGCCCACATGGCATTCACTAGTGAGTCGTACCAACCATTTTTTTTTTAAGATTTTATTCATTTATTTGACAGAGAGAGAGACCACAAATAGGCAGAGAGACAGGCAGAGAGAGGGGGAAGCAGGCTCCCCTCTGAGCAGAGAGCCCAATGTGGGGCTCGATCCTAGGATCCTGAGATCATGACCTGAGCCAAAGGCAGAGGCTTTAACCCACTGAGGCACCCAGGCGCCCCATTCCTACCAACCTTTAAGAAAGAATTAACATCAATTCTTTACAAACTCTTTCCAAAAAATAGAACAGATAGGTCTACTTCCCAGCTCATTCTATGAGGCCAGTATTACCCTCATACCATTAGACAAAGGTACCAGAAGAAAACTACAGACAAAAATCCCTTATGAATACAGACTCAAACCACATGATCATTTCAACAGAGGTAGAAAGACATTTGACACAATCCAATAACATTTCATGGAAAAACACTTAGCAAACTAGAGATACAAGAAAAAATCCTCAATTTGTTAAAGGGCATTTATAAAAACCACTGAGCCGACAACATCCTTCCTCTTAGTTGATTTTCATATGCTTTTTGTTCTAGTCAACAATAGTTTGTGTGTTTTTTTTTAAGATTTTATTTTTAAATAATCTCTACACCCAGCACAAGGCTTGAACTCACAACCCCGAGATCAAAAACTGCTTACTCTACCGACTGAGTCAGCCAGGCGCCCCTAGTCAATGATATTTTGATTCAAGTTTTATTTCTATACACGTCCTTAGAATCTTACACGTCCTAGTTTCTTTCTTTCTGGAGTATATATTATTTCTACTGAGATGTTCATGTGGTTTTTGTCCCTTATTCTGTTAACATAGTCCATTACATTGTTTGGTTTTCATATGTTAAGCCAACTTTGCATTCCTGTGATAAATCCCACTTGGTCTTGGTGTACAAGACCTTATTTCAATTTGCTAGTATTTTATGATGATATTTGAGTCTGCTTGGGATTCTCTCTCTCCCTCCCCCTCTCATGTGCATACACTCTCTCTCAAATAAATAAATAAAATATTAAAAAAAAAAAAAAGAACTCAGAATGGATCTAAGGCCTAAATGTAAGAGTTATATAAAATTCTAAAAGGAAACATAGGAGCAAGTCTTTTTGACCTTCGATTAGATAATGTTTTCTCAGATATGGCACAAATCACAAGTGACAACAGAAAAAGTGGATAAATTGGACTTTATCAAAACTAAAAAATGTGCTTCAGTGGACACTATCAAGAAAGTGAAAAGATAACCCACAGAATGGGAGGAAATATCTGCAAATCATATATCTGGAAAAGGTCTTATATCCAGGGGTGCCTAGCTGGCTCAGTCAATAGCACATACAATTCTTGATCTCAAGGTTGTGAGTTTGAGCCCCACATTGGGTGTAGAGATTACTGAAAAATAAAATCCTTAGGGAAAAAATGGGTCTTGTATCCAGAATACATAAAGTCTCTTATAACTCATTAATAACAAGGCAGATGACCCAATTTTTAAAAATGGATGGGGAGAAAAAAATATATACAAGGGATTTGACTAGAGGTGTCTCCAAAGAAAAATACATCAATAAAATTACCAGTGAATCTAAATATTGGTAACTTTTCTAGAACAAATAAAAATAGCATATATAATCCCCAAACTACCAGATGGGTAAAAATAAAATGAAGGGGAGGAAAAAGCAGAATGAATTTTTTAAAAGACAAAAAAGGACACAAGAAATAAAAACAGAAAGATAGGACAGATAGAAAGTATAAAATAATTTAAAAAAAAGAAAGTATGAAATAAACAGCAGAAACATGTTCAAATAGAATTCTAAATAGAACACACTCAGTTTTAAAGACAAAGTTAGTTGCACAGATTTAAAAAAAAAATCTATGTATATGTCATTTTCAAAAGATATACCTAAAACAGAGTTGAAAACGGAAAAAGAGGGGATCCTAGGTGGCTCAGATGGTTGGGTGTTTGCCTTTGGCTCAGGTCATGATCTCCAGGTCCTGGAATCGAGCCCCATGGCCGGCTACTGGCTCTGCAGGAGTCTGTTTCTCCCTCTGCCTCTCCTTCTACTTGTACTCACTCTCTCTCCGTCTCTGTATCTCTCTCAAATGAATAAATAAAATCTTTTTAAAAAATAAGAAAATGCAAAAATGCAAAAAATAAAATAGGTAGTGTGACTATATTAATATCAGAAAAAATAGTTGTTAAGGTGAAAGTAAAGGACACAGATTTTCCTGTCAATGTGAAGAAGAAATTTTTTTTTTTTTAAGATTTTATTTATTTATTTGACAGACAGAGATCACAAGTAGGCAGAGAGGCAGGCAGGGAGAGAGGAGGAAGCAGGCTCCCCACTGAGCGGAGAGCCCGATGTGGGGCTGGATCCTAGGAGCCTGGGATCATGACCTGAGAGGAAGGCAGAGGTTTTAACCCACTCAGCCACCCAGGCACCCTGTAAAGAAGAAATTTCTAAAGGAGTTGTACAAAAGTGGAATGAGTGACCTCTGGAGTCACTGAATTCCCCATCCCTTGAAAAATTCAAATTTTAGGTGATGACCACTTGATTAGTGGGTTAGTGGGGGACATTAAACCACCACAGAAAGGATGGGACTTAATGACCATATAGTTCCTTTCTATCCTGAAATCCTGGTATTTTATCTCGTTTTCCCATTGTCTTTCCAATTGTTTCATCCTCTCATGGCTAGATGACTTCCTGATTAGTCATACATCAGAAGGAAATTCTGACATTTCCATTTCATTGCAAAGCCTCATCTTTAAAGTAACAAGTCTCCTGCATGTGTGTGTACGTAAGAGGGTGATTTCTGTGTGTGTTAGAACACATATGTACCCACACATCCATGGTTAGGACTTCAGTTTCCTCAGCTTTAATTAAGATTTGTCTTCCGGGGCACCTGGATGGCTTGGGAGGTTAAGCCTCTGCGTTTGGCTCCCTCACGGTCATGCTCTCAGGGTCCTTGGATGAAGCCTTGCTGTTGAGCTCTCTACTCAGTGGGGAACCGCTTCCCCTTCTTTCTGACTGCCTCTCTGCCTACTTGAGAACTCTCTCTCTCTGTGTCAAATAAGTAAATAAAATCTTTAAAAAAAAAAAAAAAGTAAGATTTGTCTTCCCACCCTTTGTCTGAGAAAACCTCCCAAAGGAAAATTTTAATGTCATATATCATCTAACTAAGTCAAAAGCAGTTAGTAGTCAGAGTTAGTAACAGATAAGCAAAGAAAGATAAACAGAACAGTGCAATGTCTTTCCAGGGTGGGGTGGGTGGCAAGTACTTGGCAATAGCAGTTAGCTGTTCTTTTGCAATACATGTCCTCAGGTTTTTAACTGCCAGATCAAGATCTATCAAAAAAAAAAAAAAAACCCTCAAAGAATTTTTTGGAAGGTCTCTGGGGCTGGGAGTGGAGAAAGCCAGCGCTACCTGCTCCAAGATATTCCAAGGGTGGGACCCAGAGTATTTTGCCCAAGCATCTCCAGAGGATTCTGAATCACACTAGCATTGAGAAACACAAATTTAAGGTAACTCAAGGCCTTTTCATAAAAAAAGTAAGCTCTTTTCCCAGGCTTTTAAATACCATTTCTCTAGAATATTCCTTGATCATCTTCTTTTTTGGGGGACACAGAGATTATAAAGACATTCAGAGGTAGTATTCCCACTTTATTCATTTTGGGGGAGAAAACCATCTCAGTTCTTCATTTTCAGTCATATTTCATTTATTCTTATCTACTTTGAAAGAAGATAATGTCATTACTCATGTGATGGCGGGAGTCTGGCCTCTGTGGTCTAAGTGATCTAAGAATGTACTCACAAGAAAAAGACAAAAATGCTCATGGTTTTATTTTCGTTGCTGGTATAGATACATAGGTAAGGGAATGTGGGTTCTATGACCCTAAAAGAAAGTATAATAATATGCTTCATTATATTTATTTATTATTATATATATATATTTTTCCCAATTTATTTATTTTCAGAAAAACAGTATTCATTATTTTTTCACCACACCCAGTGCTCCATGCAAGCCGTGCCCTCTATAATACCCACCACCTTGTACCCCAACCTCCCACCCCCCCGCCACTTCAAACCCCTCAGACTGTTTTTCAGAGTCCATAGTCTCTCATGGTTCACCTCCCCTTCCAATTTACCCAAATTCCCTACTACTCTCTAACGCCCCTTGTCCTCCATGCTATTGGTTATGCTCCACAAATGAGTGAAACCATATGATAATTGACTCTCTCTGCTTGACTGATTTCACTCAGCATAATCTCTTCCAGTCCCGTCCATGTTGCTACAAAAGTTGGATATTCGTCCTTTCTGATGGAGGCATAATACTCCATAGTGTATATGGACCACATCTTCCTTATCCATTCATCCGTTGAAGGGCATCTTGGTTCTTTCCATAGTTTGGCGACTGTGGCCATTGCTGCTATAAACATTGGGGTACAGATGGCCCTTCTTTTCACGACATCTGTATCTTTTTATATATTTTGTATATAAAAGTAAACATAAACCAAACTAGCAAATAGCTTACTGTAGATGTGACCAAGCTGCAGGACAAGCCAAAAAGAGGAATTGAAAAAAATTTCAACTTCTATCATTGTTTGCTAAATAAGTGGCCTGTCATAATATGATTTGAAATATTTATTTTAAATTATTTTTTCATGACAGTAATGGGGAAAGATTAGTAGAAAAGGTAACCAAGTTTTAACAAAAAGAGGCATTGAGCAAGGGAACGGCTGACTTTTTTCCCTTGTCACAAAGTCACGGAATTTAATATTTTTACCAGAAGGTGCAAAAATAAATAGACTTTACTAAACACAATCTCATCAGACACAGAATAAAGGTCTGAATCCAATTTGGCTCATTATGATTTCATTATGTAAGAGCTGTTTAAGAATTCATTCTTCAGCTAGTCTCCAAGTGTTCTCCTATAGATTAAAGTTCTCTGAGAAATAATTGTGTTCCTCTTATATGTAGCCCATATGTCTTCAGCACTGCTGACCATGTAATAGGATATCAAAAATGCCTGTGGGTTAAATAACTGAATGCTTTTCAAAAAGCATTCACCGTGAACTCACACATCCTAATGAAATTTCTGTGCACTACGTTAAAGAGAAAACTCTTAAAAGCTTCCTGAGAGCCAAAACAACTCATTTGCAGAGAAGGGAATCATATTGGCTTTCAGATTCTCCAGCCTTAGGATGGAATACAATGGAACAATGCCTTCAAAATGTGAACAGAAAGTGGCTTGGAACATAGAATTCTAAACCCAGCCAATTTATCAGTCTGCAAGTCAGACTGAACAAACTCAATATTTACCTCCCTTTGTGGAGGAAAAAAAAAAAATCATTTGAGTATATGCTCTAAGAAAATGAAAATAAAAATTAAAAAAGATGAATATACGGAATCCAAGAAATAATGGTCACAGCTCGGAATAGCAATAAAAAAAAATCCCTAAGCTGTTGACTGGGCTGCAGGCATAAAAGAAATTGGTCCAAAGTAAAATACATAGTCAGAAGACTTGAAGACAAATGTATTTGATAAGAAAATGGGCTTGCTTCAACAAATAATATGACTTAAGAGCTGTATGAACTTAGTGATAGAGTGAAGGTGATTATTTCCTCTGTCAATGAGAAAAAAGTAAGGCAAACAGAAACTCCCTGTAAAATGACAACCTCTACAACAAAATCATGATCTCTATAAAACAAATCACAAGTAGCATGATTCCGAGTAGCATATAGATTATAATGAGTGATAAACCGTTCAAACTTGGTATTGGAAATATTTGTTTTGGACTTACACATATTTAGGAAAAGACTTTCTTTTTTTTTTTTTTAAATTTTGTTTATTTATTTGACAGAGAGGGAGAGATCACAAGCAGGCAGAGCAGCAGGCAGAGAGAGGGGGGCAGCAGGTTCCCTGCTGAGCAGAGAGCCCAATGTAGGGCTTGATCTCAGGACCCTGAGATCATGACCTGAGCCGAAAGCAGAGGCTTTAACCCACTGAGCCATCCAGGCGCCCCTAGGAAAAGACTTTCATTTCCTCCTCCTCCTCCTCTTCTTCTCCTCCTTCTCCTCCTCTTCCTTCTCCTGCTCCTCCTCCTCCTCCTCCTCCTCCTTCTTAATAGTCTTGTGGAGCCCAACATGGGGTTGACCTCATGACCCAGAAATCAAGACCCCAGTTGAGATCAAGAGTCAGATGTCCAACAAACTGAGCCACCCAGGCAACCCCCTTTCCTTCATTACAAGTCCAACTACATTTCTTCATTCTGCATAAAATAATACCTACAACAATTAGAGTATTTTTAAGTGTTCCTTATTGGATTTTCATTTTCTTGAAACAGCTTATATATGATCCATAGAACATTTAATTATAGTTCCCCAACAAAAAGGAAATGTAATGAAACTTCACAAAGTTTGAGTTATGAGATAGAAGGGAAAAGAAGGTATGAAAAGGTATGAAAGTGTACAGGTGTACATATCCTCATTTTTTATAATGAGGACTTGAAGACACTAACTAAATTTAGATACCTGAGGCACTATCCAAAGTTGAATGATTGGGAAAGTATTTTCTCCCTATAAAGTTATAAAGTAGAACTACTTATAATACAACTAACAAAATTTTGGGAAAAGGAGGGAATCAGTGATGGTGTCGATGAGCTCAATTCCTTATCTCTCTTTTTTAAAAGATTATTTATTTATTTATTGTTAAAGAGAGCACAAGCAAGGGAGCAGCAGGCAGAGGGAGAAGCAGGCTCCTGGCTGAGCAGGGAGCCTAATGAGGGATTCTGTCCTAATACCCTGGGATCACAACCTGAGCCAAGGGCAGACACTTAACTGACTGAGCCAGGCAGTTGTCCCAATTCCTTACCTCTGATTAAGTGGGAATCAATAGAAACTTTTGTGGGATAGATTGGATCATTGTTGCCAACTTTCTCCTCCCTCTTTGTGATAGATTATACATCCATATCCTTTGTCCATATGATTTTTGCTGTGCCTCCTGGTAGGGCATAAATAGTGTCATCCCTACTCTGTTGAATCTGGGCTTAGCCATATGAATGATTTTGAACAAAAAAGTGTGTTTTGCTTCTCTTTAATTGTGGCCCTCTGCCACAGGAAGAGCACACCCCAAGTGATAGACACTCCTTTAGCCCAAGTCCCCAAATTAGAAGACCCATAGAGCCAAGCCTTGCCAAGTCCAACATAGTGGCAGCCAATAGTTCGTGAGCTTGCAATAAGTGTTTGTTAAAAGCCACAATCTGGGGACTGTTTGTATGACAGAAAAAAACTAACAAATGCAGTCTGAAGTTGATAAATCAAGAATTGGAACTATAAGTGTACTATATAGAGTTAGGAGAGTTAATTCACCAGGAGGGGCAGGGATGGCAACCACCAAACAAATGAAAGGTAGTTTCCACTGGGAATGTTGTTGGGGCAGAGATTGTAAGTTTTTGCTTCATATCTTCCTGTCCTATTTGAATTTTATATCCTATGTATGTATTTCTTTTATATTCAAAATGTACAAAGTATAGTGCAAATCATCCAGGAGGTGATAGGAAACTTAAACACATAAAACAGTATAGCAACAATGTGATGAGGCAGCTAATTTGTGTTGGGGAGGAAATGCTACAGATACTGAAGTTATAGGAATTCAGAAAAAAGAAATGATCAATCTGATTGAAGAAGTTGTAGAAGGTAACGAAAGTTGCAGTGGAAGGGCATCCTTAGGGATGGAGGAAAGTAGGCAAGGAAGCAAATAGCATAATGAATGTGGGGAGGAGGGAACAGGGAAGTGAGTGTGTGACTAGAGCAGAGGCTTATGGGTGAACTGAGGGCAAGAGGATTGGGACAGGTGGAAATGGGACAAGACTGTGCAGGGCCTGGAATCCCTGGCTGATGTGTGTATACAGAGAATGGAAGAGCCCAAGAACATGTATTTTATAAATCTCTAAAAGTCCGTCTTGACTGGAAAAATTCTGCAGTCTCCTCCCCAACCCTGTGCTTTGTAACATGTTTTCTTTTATTGGTTCTTCCTAAATGCCATCTAATCATACATGTATTCCTATGCATTCGCAGTTAAAATTGTGTCATCTTACTCCATAACACCTCTTTGAGCCCCAAACACAACATTTCTTCCATTTCTCTTCATTTCAGGTTCATGCGATTTGATTTCCTTATAAGTAATGACTACCCAAATCTGCCAACTTGCTTCTATTGTCTTTGATGGTTTATTTTTTTAAAAGATTTTATTTATTTATTTGACAGAGAGAAACACAGTGAGAGAGGGAACACAAACAGAGGGAGCAGGAGAGGGACAAGCAGGCTTCCCATTGAGCAGGGAGCTCCATGTGGGGCTCGATCCCAGGACCTTGGGACAATGATCTGAGCTGAAGGCAGAGGCTTAACCCACTGAGCCCTGTCCTTTATGATTTTTGTCCCCAGCTTAGGTTTTCCTTTTACTTTGACTCCAGCTTTTCTTAAAAATTTTTAAAAATTATATTGATCACTTTCTGACTCTTTTTAAAGTTTATTTATTTAAATAATCTCTACACCCGACATGGGGCTCAAACTCATGATTCAGAGATCAAGAGTCACATGCTCTTCTGAACCAACCAGCCAGGTGCCCCTGACTCTTTTATCTTCAGTTTCTTAGTTTCATCTTCATTTTCAATTTCTCAGTTCCTTCTTTGCCGTGTGTCCAAATGGTGTCCCCTGAGCCTTATCTACGCAAGGCCTGTCCCACCGGCAGTGCCTCTGGGCTCTCACTCTCTCAACATTTTCATTCCTCCATACTTAACTGACCTCAGGCTCCACTAAGTCCCTGATCTACCAGTTCCCAAAATTTCCCCCATTTGTTTCCATATAGTAAATATTGTAGCCCATAGAACTGTCCCTAGTGTATGTGGAAGTCCCAGTAAACCTGTAGTAAATCTCCCTTTCCTCTCTGACTCAAGAAAGCCTCTTGGGGTGCCTGGGTGGCTCAGTGGGTTAAGCCGCTGCCTTCGGCTCAGGTCATGATCTCAGAGTCCTGGGATCGAGTCCCGCATCGGGCTCTCTGCTCAGCAGGGAGCCTGTTTCCCCCCTCTCTCTCTGCCTGCCTCTCTGCCTACTTGTGATTTCTCTCTGTCAAATAAATAAATAAAATCTTTAAAAAAAAAAAAGAAAGCCTCTTGGAATGCAAGAAATTCGGGGTGACATTTTTGTAGGGATAATCTGCAATCTACTCTGATTTATGTTTTAAAACTTTATTCTTAACTTCTAGTTCCAGAACAGGATGGAATGGTGAATGAAGTACATTTCCTATTAAGAACAGCAAAAAGCCCTGGACATTGTATATAAAATAAACATGAGAAGACTCTGAAAGGTAAGGAGAAGAAAGCAATTTCTTATGGCCCCTGGAATCTGAGAAATGACAGGGCAGTGCATCCTCTGAATTTTCTCCGGCTTTGTATATCCTGGTCTGAGTGCTGGAGAAGCTGGCAACCTGGAGACACCATGGGAACAGATTTAAAAACAACAACAACAACAAAATAAAAAACGAAAACCCAAGAAATGCCTGCTCTTGCTAGCTAAAGAATCAGGAAAGGGGCAACATAGAAAACTATTACACAGCAACTACCCAATTCCAGCTAACCTCTGCAGAAAAAAATGCAACCTCACCCCATCCCAGTTAGTGAAGGCTGAAGAGAGAGCCTGTCACTTCCTCCTTCACCCTGTTGTGACAAGGCACCCCTAGTGACTCCCCATTCCTTGGCTGGGGTGGTGGCAGAGAAGACCAAGTTGGGAGTCATGACTTCCTTCCTGGCCCAATTGACAGAGTGATTAGCACAAAACAAAACAAAACAAAATGACCCACATACATGCAAGGGCATTATGCTGAGTTTTAAAAAAAAAAAAAAAAGTCAGTTTCCAAAGGTCACATTCTGCATGATTCCATTTACATAACTTTCTTGAAATGACAAAAGTATAGAAATGAAGAACAGTGGTTGCCAGGGGTTAGAGAGAGCAGGGTGTGTGTGTGGGGGGTGTGACTATGAGGGGAAAGCATGAAGATCTTTATGACGGAAGAGTTCTTTTTTTCCCCCCTAATTTTATTTTATTTTTTTTCAGTGTTCCAAAATTCATTATTTATGCACCACACCCAGTGCTCCATGTAATATGTGCCCTCCACAATACCCACCACCAGCCTCACCCCTCCCACTCCCTCTCCAAAACCCTCAGTTTGTCTCTCAGAGTCCTCAGTCTCTCATGGTTTGTCTCCCCTTCCGATTTCTCCCAACTCCCTTCTCCTCTCCTTCTTCCAAAGTCCTCCGAGTTATTCCTTATGCTCCACAAGTAAGTGAAACCATATGATAATTGACTTTCTCTGCTTGACTTATTTCACTAAGCATAGTCTCCTCCAGTCCCGTCCATGTTGATACAAAAGTTGGCTATTCATCCTTTCTGATGGAGGCATAATACTCCATTGTGTATATGGACGACATCTTCTTTATCCATTTATCCATTGAAGGGCATCTTGGTTCTTTCCACAGTTTGGCAACTGTGGCCATTGCTGCTATGAACACTGGGGTACAGATGGCTCTTCTTTTCACTACATCTGGATCTTTGGGGTAAATACCCAGCAGTGCAATTGCAGGGTCATAGGGTAGCTATATTTTTAATTTCTTAAGGAATCTCCACACTGTTTTCCAAAGAGGCTGCACCAACTTGCATTCCCACCAACAGTGTAAGAGGGGTTCCCTTTCTCCACATCCTCTCCAACACATGTTGTTTACTGTCTTGTTGATTTTGGCCATTCTAATGGTGTAAGGTGGTATCTCAATGTGGTTTTAATTTGAATCTCCCTGATGGTTAATGATGATGAACATTTTTTCATGTGTCTGTTAGCCATTTGTATGTCTTTGGAGAAGTGTCTGTTCATGTCTTCTGCCCATTTTTTGATGTGATTATCTGTTTTGTATGTGTTGAGTTTGAGGAATTCTTTATAGATCTTGGATATGAGCCCTTTGTAGCGTCATTTGTGAATATCTTCCCCCATTTCATGGGTTGCTTCTTTGTTTTGTTGACTGTTTCCTTTGCTGTCAGAAACTTTTGATCTTGATGAAGTCCCAAAAATTCATTTTCACTTTTGTTCCCTTTGCCTTTGGAGACATATCTTTTTTTTTTTTTTTTTTTTAAAGATTTTATTTATTTATTTGTTAGAGAGAGAGAGAGAAAGCACAGGCAGACAGAATGGCAGGCTAGAGGCAGAGGGAGAAGCAGGCTCCCCGCCGACCAAGGAGCCCGATGTGGGACTCGATCCCAGGATGCCGGGATCATGACCTGAGCCGAAGGCAGCTGCCCAACCAACTGAGCCACCCAGGCGTCCCTTTGGAGACTATCTTGAAAGAAGTTGCTGTGGCCGTTGTCACAAAGGTTACTGCCTATGTTCTCCTCTAGGATTTTGATAGATTCCTGCTTCACTTTGAGGTCTTTTATCCATTTCGAGTTTATCTTTGTGTACGGTATAAGAGAATGGTCAAGTTTCATTCTTCTACACATAGCTGTCCAGTTTCCCCAGCGCCATTTACTGAAGAGACTGTATGACAGAATAGTTCTATATCTTGATTCTGATACTTATTACAGGAACCTGTACAAGTGATAAAGTGGCACAGATCTATACGCATGCATTGTACCAATGTCCATTTCCTGGCTTTGGTTTTACCGCTCACCCTTTCTCTCTCTCTCTCTCTCTCTATATATATATATATGTATAATTCTTTTCACGTTATAGATGTAATCAAAGGAGGACACCGGGTTCAGTTGATAGAGCATACCACCACTGATCTTCTCAGGGTGGTGAGCTGGAGCGCCAGGTTGGGAGTGAGTTTACTTAAAAAAAAAAAAAAAAAAAAAAAGGTGTAAACGAAGGGGGGGAAATGGACCAAGGGTACAAAGGACCGCTCTGTACAATTTTTTATAACTTCCTGTGAATCTAAAATTATTTCAAAATAAAAAGTTTAAAGAAGTGTTATCCTCTGATTTTCATACTTCAGACAGTCTGTAGAGGCCAAGAAAAACAAGGCTGTACCCATCTCGAGTCTAGTCCTGACATAAATGCAGCCATCTGGATGTTCCAGATTATCACAAAATATTTCTTGGGTTCTGACCTACCCAGATTAGCACTTTAAACAGTCCCTCTCTCCTTTAATGATTGATTTAAACCCCTGGACTCAGCTGCCTCTGTCTTTCATAACTCCCCTATACATTCCCCAACTGATCAGTGTTGACCCGAGTAGGTAGGGACAACTCTACGCCCCTACTCAGCAGGAAGAAGTTACAGATGAGACCTTCCACCTTCAACAACCTTAAAGATTTAAGGGTCAAAATTGTTCAGGGGGGAAATGTGGAGGCCGAGAAAATTAAGGCCATCCCACCTCAGGTTTAGCTTTAGCATAAGTACAGCCATCTTAGCTCCAGCAGCCATCTCAGACCCCTGCGCCCAAGGGCTGAACTTTCCCCTACTTTACTTTAGTTCTAAGAAGCCCCACCCTGCTTTAGTTCCAGAGACCCCCACCCTGCTTTAGTAACGGGAACCCCTAAATACCCCTGCCTTAACTAAGCTCGGGGTCCAAGTCCCTACTCCGCTGTGCTGGGTATACTTGGGCCCAAGCTTAAGGTTGTCAAATAAACCCTCGTGTGATTGCGTTGGTGCTTGGCTCCTTGGTGGTCTCTCAGATGGGAAAACTTGGGCATAACAAGTCATTAATGTTACAATCCAAATTTTCGAAGCGCTCTGCCTTCTGGGGACAATGCTGGAATTGATTGCATTTTCCTGCTCCTTCGTAAGTTAGGTGTGGAATGGGATTTGATTTGGTCACTGAAATACATGCATAAAAGAGACACTCAGGGAGGAAGTGTAGAGACCATGCGAAATCCACCACATGTGGAGAAGAGAAAGGGAACCCCGTTCCTGAGGCTTCAAGCCTAAGGCAAGGCAGCCGGGCCTTTAGTGGGAAAAGAAAAACAAGGAGTAAAAAAATCATAAAAAGA
Organism: Neogale vison; assembly: GCF_020171115.1. NCBI lineage: Eukaryota > Metazoa > Chordata > Mammalia > Carnivora > Mustelidae > Neogale > Neogale vison. Next base: position 160,421,372 of record NC_058093.1, on the reverse strand, counting down.
TACCGTTCACATGCTCTGCATAATTACCTCCTACTTCATGTCATTTGGCTCCTGTGTGGGCTCATGTTTGCCTACCCCTCTTTTAATGTCACCTTCTTCTGTTCTTCTCCATCCAGTCAGGATGTTTGACACACAGTTCTTTGTAACGGATCCCCTCCCTCCTCCTCCCACCCATTACAGTGGGTTCAATTATTCTTGGGCAGTTTACCCTGCTTTAGGCAATCTCCACTTCTCCCCATTACAATGAATCCACGGAGGTGCTATTCTCTTTCTAGCTAATAGGGAACAAACAACTAGTCCTCCTTCACAAGTTAAAAGAATATCAGCATTATTCAAATAACAGGGAGGGTCAGGCAGAAACAAGGCACTGGATTAATCATTGACTCAATGGAGCTGCTCTTCTGGCTTGCTTCTCAGGGGACTTAATGAGAAAAGGTCAGGTCCGGTAGACTAGTTCATGTAGGTTACTCCACTCTCTGTCTCCACTAATCTTCTAAAGGTTAACTTCTTCCATTGTAGACTCATAGAACTCAGGAAAAACCCATAAAATCATGAAAAAACCCTTAATTATAACATTAACCGGCCCAAGGTTAGCGCTCCTCTGAAGCAAATCATCTCCACAACCAGAAGAAGCAGTGAGTCTGGGGCACAGGACTGATGGGAAACGAGAGTAAAACTGAGAAAGAGGGGCGCCTGGGTGGCTCAGTGGGTTAAGCCTCTGCCTTCGGCTCAGGTCATGATCCCAGGGTCCTGGGATCGAGTCCTGCATCGGGCTCTCTGCTCAGCAGGGAGCCTGCTTCCCTTCCTCTCTCTCTGCCTGCCTCTCTGCCTACCTGTGATCTCTCTCTCTGTCAAATAAATAAATAAATAAAATCTTTAAAAAAAAAACAAAAAAACTGAGAAAGAGTGAAGTGGCCGGGTGGCTCAGATGGTTAAGGGTCTGCCTTCAGCTCAGGTGAGTTCTGGGATTCAAACCGTTTTCCTGCTCAGTGGAGAGCCTGTGTCTCCCTCTCCCTCTGCTGCTCCCCTGCTTGTGCTCTCTCTGTGTTTGTCTGTCAAATACATAAAAAGTAAAAATAAAAATGTTTGTTTTTTTTTTAATTGAGAAATATTATGTCAGTGTCCTAACTTTGGATTCTCAGTCTGAGTCTTTACATGTCCCCTCCTTGTTCTAAGATACCCAGTTCTTTCTTGCTCCCAAGGATGTTTACTTTTTTCTACCTCAATTTCCAGTTCTTGTAGTGGGTAAAGTGAAAATACAGTTTGAATGAATAGGAGTGGGTAGATAGAGGGTGTTCAAAGGGTTATTGTGCTTGGTTATATAACTAGTTGCAAAAAAAGTGCATTTTACTACCTTGTACTGTGCAAACAGGGTACAATTATCCGTTTGCTTTAAAAGTTTTTTTTAATTGTGTATTGTGAAGAACTTGTCACAAGTACATAAGGTACTATTATCATGGGCTACTTTGCAGCACACGGATTTTTTTCATCTATGTTTTACTGACATAACATTTACATACCATAAAATTCATTAGTGTCAAAACCACAATGCAGTGATTTTTAGTAAATCTAGAATTGGGCAACCATTACCACAATCTGATTTTAGAACATTTCCATCCCTCCAAAATGATCCCTTGTTCCCCTTCGTATTCACTTCCCATCCCTACCCCTAGACCTGGCAACCAGTAAACTGCCTGCATAGATTTGTCTTTTCTAAATGTTTGAAAGAAATGAAATCATACAATATTTGCTCTTTTGCATCTGCCTTCACTTAGCTTAACGTTTCTGAGGTTCCTGTATGTTGTATCTTCTTTTTTCCAATACCATTTTTTAATGATTTTATTTGTTTGAGAGAGAACTCGTACACGTGGAGCGGGAGGGGCATAAGGAGAGGGAGCGCCTCCAGGAACTTGACCTCAGGTCGTTGGGATCAGGACCTGAGCCAAAGGCAGGCACTTAACTGACTGAGTCACCCAGGTGCCGCTATGTTGTATCCTCTATGAATATTTCATTCCATTTTATTGCTGAAAGGCATTTCATTGTATGGATATATCACCTTTCCTTTACCCATTCACCAGGTGCTGGACATTTGGATTGTTTCCACTTTTTGGGTGTTATGAATAATGCTGCTGGTGAATATTTCTGCACAACCTGCCATATGGGCATGTTTTCAGTTTTCTTGGGTACATACCTAGGAAATGGAATTGTTGGGTCATACGGTACTTTTACATATAACTTTTTGAAAAACTAAAAACTTTTCCAAAGTGACTGCACCATTTCACATTCCCATCTGCCTAGTACGAGGGATCTGATTTCACTTTCTTCTTACCAGCACTTATCCTGGTCAGTCCTTTTTATTACAGCCATTGATGTGTGTGTGTGAAGAGCATTCTCACGTGGTTCTGATTTGGCTTTCTCTGTCAGCTGTGTTTTGCATCTTCTCATGCTGTTCTTGACCATCGAAATATTTTCTTTGGTTGAAATATTTTCTTTTGGTTTCTGTTGAACTCTCTTTCCCATTTTAAAATGGATTATTAGTTTTATTGAGTTGTAAGCGTTCTTGATGTATTTTAAATACAAGTCCTTATGAGATACATGATTTACAAGTCTTTTCCACCTAGATACAGTACTTTTTTTGTTGTTATAATATTTTAAGAGATGCAAACTTCAAAGTGAAGTTTCCATGAGGTACTCTTACCAGGCCAACCATGATTCACCTTGTTTCACAATAATTATATAAGTACCTTGAATATTTGGAAAATGTGGATAAGCACAAAACAAGGTCTTTCCAGAGATAATCTTCGGTGACATCTTTTTGCTTATATCCTTTTGGTTCTTTCTGTGACATATATAGCATTTATTAAAAAATAAAAAATAAAAATGGGGCCATTTAAGTAATAGTACCAACATTAGTCTCAATCATTCCAGGTCTTGGATGGGAAGCAAGACACAAAGACCTCTTTTTGATTTTAAAATAACAGATTAATGTATTAAAATAACTCTTGGTTATGCCTCGTGTTAGTGATGGAGGACAAGGGCTGGGTCTTCTCTTCAGAGGAAGGTACCGGCTGGGTAATGGAATTAGTGCTAGAAAGGAGTGCTCCCCAAGGGGGTACCGTGGAAGGGCCCCTCTCAGAGCACGACGCGGGAGACTCTTCCCCAAACAATCCCCATTCCGCAGGGGGCCAGGGCGTTTTTGTCCCCCGAGGCCTTGCTGCCTCTTCCGGCAGTGCCGGTCGGTGGCCTCGCCTCTCACCGCCCACCCTGGCTGGACCTCCTGCGTCCCCGTCGCTTGGCGCAGGACTCAGAAGGGCCGCACGGAGGTGCCTCCAGCAGTCCTCCAGCTCCAAGCGCTCTTCGGCCGCTCCCCGGCGGCCGCACCCGCGTCCAGAGCAGCCTGTGCTCGGCCCGGGGTCGATCCAGAACCTCCTCGGCGAGGTGAGGGCACCTTCATTTCCTCCCACCCCATGATCTGCTCGACGTGAAACGGCCCGAGTTTTATTTTACTTGCTGCGGTAGCCTCTTTGTCCGCACCCAGGTTTAGGTGGAGGCCACCAGCCGGAACGGCACGGGTCACGGACGGAGCCTCCCGCCCGGGAACAAGGCCGGCCGCGCGGCCCAGGGCCCCCGCCGCGGCGCCTCGGCTCCGCGCCTCCCCGCAGGTCCGGCAGGCAGGGGTGGAGGCGCCGAGACGCCGGAACCACCCCCCGCCCCGGCCCCGAGGGAAGCGCCGTCACCCCGAGGTGGGCTCGCCGCAGGGGCGGGGGACAGCGCATCCGGGTGAGCGCGAGGCGCCCCCGCCTCCCCCGCGCAGCCGCACGGGCCGCCGCCGCTGCCCCCGCGGAGCCCGCCAAGCGCTGCGAGCCCTGCGCCCGAGCGGCCTGCGCGGGCGGCCTTGCGGCCCCGGCTCGCCGCGTAAGGCGGCCCCGAGCGAGCAGCAGCGGCGGCGACATGCGGGGCGGCCCGGAGTAGCGCGCCGAGCCCGCGAGGCCCGGCGCGGAGGCGGGGGCGGGCGCGGCGGAGGCGGGGCCCGCGCCGGGCCCGCCCGCCCGCCGGGGGAGCCGCCGGCAGTGGCCGAGGAGGCGGCGCGGCGGACGGCGGCCCGAGAGTAGCGCCCGCGCTGCGGCCCGCGGGACCGCGCCGCGACCGCCCGGGCCGGCCCCGAGGAGCGCCCGCCGCCGCCGCCGCCGCCGCCGCCGCGCGCGGAGCGAGGTGAGTGTCTGCCCGCGTCCGGGCCGTCCCGGAGCCGGGGCCGCTAGCGCGGGGCCGGGGGAGGAGGAGGAGGAAGCCGGGCCGCGTCCGCGACTCCCGTCCTTTGTGGCCGGCGGGGCCGGGGCCGGGGCGCGGGCGCGCTCGGCGCGGGGTCCGAGTCGGGGACTCGGGGGCTGCCGAACACGCGGCGACTCTGGCTGGTAACTGCGGCGAGCAGCGAGTTTCCGTCCTAGTTTGTCATTGAGTTAGAACCGTTTTTCTTTAGAAGACGGAAGTTTGTTTTATTGACCAGAAATCCAGCTAAATATGGCTTCTGGGTCCGGCCCGGCTTGTGGTACTTGGAGCGTTGGTGCCGGGCTGACCCTCGCCGGGCCGGCGCGACGGGGGAGGGGAGGACACGCGGGCCGCCCGGGGCGGGGGCTTCCCGGCGCACTGCCCGCGCAGCGGACCGGGCCCTGGTTTAGCAAAGGTCTGTGGATGGAAGTAGCGGGCTTTAGGTAATGTGGCAGCTCTTCCTGAAAGAATGAATGAATGAAATGTCATTTACTCATACAGTCAACACAATGCCCATTTAAAGATTTGCCAGGAGTCGTGATGATGTGCATTGTCATTGCCTCTCTTACCTGATCACTCTGGCTAAATGAGGGTCCTCCCTCCTCCAAACTTATGACCTTGGCCTCATTTTCATAGCCACTGAACTAACCAGCCCTTCAACCAAAAGCGCTTGGCATTTTCTGGCAAGCATGGACAATAGGCAAAGTAGTCTTTGGGATTGTATACTGTTCCTGGAGGGCAGAGAATCTTACTTTAATCACACCTTTTGCTTCATACATTAATTTGTAATAATTCCTGTCAGGAACCCTGAGAAGGGGTGTGTGTATGGGGGCAGGGGCTCTTGTCCTCATTTCACAGGGGAAGAAGTTGAGGCCTTAAGAAGTTGTAACTTTACGGTCACAAGCTAAGCGGCAGAGCTGGGATTCAAACCTAGGCTTTTAATTCGATACTCTTTACATCATATCTTTGTCTAGACCTGAATTGTCCATTGTGGTAGCTACTAACCACATAAGGCTATTTAAATTAATTAAAGTTAATTTAAAAATCATTTGGGGCGCCTGGGTGGCTCAGTGGGTTAAGTCTCTGCCTTCCGCTCAGGTCATTATCTCAGGGTCCTAGGATCCAGCTCCGCTTTGGGCTCCCTGCTCAGCGGGAAGCCTCCCCCCCAACCCCCGCCAAGCCTGTCTTTCTGCCTACTTGTGACCTCTCTCTGTCAAATAAATAAGTAAATAAATAAAATCTTTAAAGAAAAATCATTTGGCTCCTCAGTTGCACTAGCTGCTTGTCAAGTGTTCAGTAGCCAGATGTGGCTGGTGACTGCTATTGAACAGTGCTTATCAGGACCTTACATCCATTTATTTTATTACGAAAATAGGTATTTACTGAGTGCCATCTATGAAGCAGAGTTTTAAGTCTTGTGTGTACTGTGGTGAACAAGAAAAACAGAATGTCCTTGCCTTTTGGAGCTTGCTTTTTACATGACAGTTTGAGTGATGTTTCCATGGTACTTTAGAACCTTACTAATTGAAAGTGCGGTCTGTGAACCAGCAGCAGGATCCTTGTCTTCCGGAAGTTTGGAAGAAATGCAGAATCTCAGGTTCCAAACCACATCAACCGAATGAGGACCTGTTTAAGTGATTTATCAGATCACAGCTGATAGCTTACAGATCTGTTTCAGGTGATTTGTTCAGAACATCAGTGATCCCCAGGTTTAACAAATGTCATGATGGATTGTTTAGTAGGTCTTTTATTTATTTACTTGAGACAGCGTGCTTGTGAGCATGAGTGGGGTGAATGGCAGAGGTAGAAGCAGACTTCCCCCTGAGCAGGGAGCCCAATATGGGGCTAGATCCCAGGACTCTGGGATCATGACCTGAGTAGAAGACAGATGCTTAACCATCTGAGCCACCCAGACACAGCTTCCCTTCGTAGGGCTTTTAAGAAACAGGTTCTAAAACTCTTGGGACCACTCACCATTTGTGTAAATACATATCAAATCCCCGGCTCCTCCAATAGAATACAAGCTTCATGAGAGCAGAGATTGTGTCTTACTTTTCTAGCCGTGTACCCCAAAGATTTCACGGTGCCTGGTAAGCGGTAGGCACTAAGTAAATGCTTGCTGAGTGTATGAGTTGTCTTACTAGGAAGTCAGAACCCATTGTTAAACTCCAGCAATTGCAGTCAAGTTAGTTTTCATGGCCCTAGGTAAGAGCATGGGACCAGAGTCAAAAACAAAGCTCTCTGTAGCTTTTCAACTCCAAGCTCCGATTGCCATGGCCTGAGTTTTACTCTTGGCTCACTTGCATGTGTCCTATTTCTCTTTTTTTAATAATATAATACTACATATTTAAATCTCAATCACCTGTTAATCCTGTGTATAGGCATATATCTCTATATACATATGTATGTAAATACATTTTTTAAACCAAATTCCAGAGTTACTTGGATTTCACCAGTTTTTCCATTAATACTCTTTATGTTCCAGAATCCAGTCCAAGGTACCACATTGCGTTTAGTAGTTATGTCTCCTTAGTCTTAGGCAGTTTCTTGTTTTTTATAACTTTAGTTGTCTTGAGGAGTACTGTCCTGGTTCTCTGATGGGCAGCTTTCTGTAGACCAGATAGGATCATCCAGTTCTGGGAAAAGTCTCTTGTATTCAGGAAAATAAGGCTGTGAAAGGAATAACTCTCTTTACTCTTGTTTGTTTATGTAATATATATACATCTATTATGCTTAGTAACAGCATACAAGTTCAGTACTTCTTTTCAGTAACATATTTCTTGGGATGCAGTTTCTCATTTGTTGAGATTCAGAAGAGTATTATAGCATTGCAGTTGTGATCCACTATTTTAAAATACACTGAGTTTTTATTTTTGTGATGGGTAAAGGCTGGGCTGAGGTGGAGGAACAAGGTAAAAGGAGATTGTCTGAAAGAGACGGTAGGTTAGAGAGGGACCAAGGCAATAGACAGATAATGGAGGAAGATGAGTGAGCAGCTGCACAGAAGAGAAGCAGAAATGAATACTTACTGTTTGCCCACTTATTCAGTTAATATTTATTGAATGCTTCTTGTGTGCCAGTCCCAGTACTAGTCAAGATATCCGAAAGTGGGGCAGCATTAAGCAAATAAACATGTAGATAAGTATATAATAATTACCACTTGTGATGAGTACTATAAAGAAAAAGTAAAGGATGTTGGAGAGAATGTGGGTGGGGGAACTGCTGCTTTTGGTTGGCTGGGTTGGTGAGGAAGGCTTCTTTGAGTAAATGACATTTGAACTCCTCTCTGTAACTTTTGGGGACCTTCCATACTTACTCCACACTGTTTGTTCCATAGTTCTCTTATTTCACAACACGCACACACACACATGCCTCGTTCTCCATAGGAACTATGCTTATTTCAGCTTTGTGTCTTTATATATGATTTCTTCCCAAGGTGCCCCTCTTTCTTCTGCTTGTTGAAGTACTACCTCTTGTTCAAGGATTTGCTCGAATCCCGTCTTTTTTATTAAGTGTTCCACTGTTGATTTATGCCTCTGTTTGTCATTCTGCTTAAGTGAATATGGTGTTTGAGGGTAGGGATAATATTTTATGTTTATATCTGTGTGTCTTCACTTAGTCCTGCACAAAGCCAGGATTAATAAAGGGTTGTTAAGAGGCTAGATCCATTCTCAAGTGTTAATATTTGGGTGATAAACCTTAGAGCAGTGAGTGAAGGTCCAGTTTTTGGTTTTGTTTTTTTAATTTAAAGATTTTATTTATTTATTTGTCAGAGAGGGAGAAAGAACACAACCAGGGGAGCTGCAGGCAGGGGGAGAAGTAGGTTCCCCGCTGAGTAGGGAGCCCAATGAGGGACTTGATCCCAGGACCCTGGGATCATTACCTGAGCTGAAGACAGGTGCTTCACCAACTGAGCCACCCTGGCATCCCCAATTTTTTAAAATTAAACTTTTTGTGCCATAATTGTAGATCCACATGCAGTTAAAAAAATTTTCAGAAAGATCCTATTTACCCTTTACCAGTTGCTCCCAGTGGTATCATTTTGTAAAACTATAGTACAATATCAGCCCCATGACAGTATCACTGATTGAGTCAAGATACAGAACATTTCCTTTACAAGGTTTCTGCATGTTGTTCTGTAGGCACACCCACTTGCTTCCTATTGCTACCTGCTCCTTAAGCCCTGACAATCACTCATCTGTTCTCCATTTCTGTGATTATGTCATTTCAAAAATGTTTTGTAAATGGAATCATACAGTAAGTACCTTTTGGAATTGGCTTTTTATCACTCAGCATAATTGTCTAGAGTTTCATCCCGGTTGTTGTGTGCATTGATAGTTGATTCTTCTGTCTTGCTGAGTAGTACTTCACAGTATGGATGTACTTTTATGGTTCTTTCAACCATTTATCTTTTGAAGGACAGCTGGTTGTTTCTGGTTTTTGCTGTTCCGGCACCCTTTGTTGAAAAGGCAACATCTTTCCTCCGTTGAATTGGTTGTATCTTTGTAAAAAATCAGTTGGGTGTATTTTTGAGTTTATTCCTGGGTTCTCTCTTCTGTTCCATTGATCTCTGTGTCCCTCCACCACTATCACACAGTCTTGGTTATGGTGCTGTAGAATAAGTTGTAAGTTGGTATAGACTGATTTCCTCCCACATCTTTTTCAGAATTGTTTTAACTACTTTTGTTTCTTTGCCTATCCATATAATTTGTAGAGTAATCTTGTCTGTATTTACAAAAAAATCTTGCTGGGATTTTGATAGGGATTGTAGTAGACCTGTTTATCATCTGGGAAGGATTGCCATTTTACTATATTGTGTCTTCCAATCTATAAACATGGTATGTCTTTCCATTTGAATCTTCATAGCATTGTGTTTTATCATACAAGTCTGCTTTATTAAATTTTTGGATTTGTTATGTTAGGTTTACATTTTTATTTCAAACAGTTGAAAATGATACTGTATTTTAAATTTTGGTGCCCTTGGGTTGGTAGCTAATATAGAGAAACATTAACTTTCTCGGGTCGATCTTGGATTCTGCAATCTTGCTGAACCCATTGATTCTAGGAGTTTTTCTGTAGATTCCTTGTGATTTTCTAAATAGATAACTATGTCATGTGTACATAGTGGCAGTTGTATTTCTTTTCAGTATGCCTTTGATTTCCTCTTCTCGCCTTCTTGCACTGCCTAAAACTTCCAGTACTGTGTTGGATAAGGATAGTGAAGAGGACATCTTTGCTTTGTTCCTGCTCTTAGGGGAGAGTATTTAGTTTTTCACTATGTTTTGGGCCATTCTCAGCTTATCTGTAGTGGTACTATTGGCTAGAAATGCCTGGGACCACTCATTTGGTGAGCCACTGCAGACATTTCCCCTTTGGGAGCCAGAGCTGTGGCTGGACCGGCCCTTGTGTTCTCTTGATTGCAAGACACACCTCAGCAACAACCACTGGTGAAGGGTGGAAAAGATAAGATTTATTACACATAGGTCCTGTGGTACCCCACAAGTCTGGGGCCACCCAGCGAGGTTGCAGATAGAGCATGCAGACCTGGGGTTCTGCTTTTAATGGGGTAGAGGGTAAGGTGCAGATTCACTCTTGATTGGTGAATTTAAAACATAGGAGTGAAAATTAGGGATGGGAAGGGAAAGAAAGCTGCCCAATGGTTAGTTTTGTAAGTCGGATAGCACTTACTAAAAAAGGGCTGATGGGGACTTCATGGGTGGGGCAGCCTGGCTCTTTATCTAATTGTGTGGTTGGCATTGTGTTTATTCAAGATGCATGTCTTTCAGGTGTGTGCCTGGACAATCAAAAGCTTAATGTCAAGCATTTATACTATTGATAAAACTAATTATCAGGCACCTATACTACATACTATTAAGTGTAGTGTTAACTGTAGGTTTTTTGGTAGATATGGTATCTAAAGTTGAGGAAGTTGCTCACTATTCCTGTCTTTGAGTTTTTTTTTTTTTTTTTTTTAAAGATTTTTATTTATTTATTTGATAGACAGAGATCACAAGTAGGCAGAGAGGCAGGGGGAAGCAGGCTCCCCGCTAAGCAGAGAGCCCGATGCGGGGCTCGATCCCAGGACCCTGAGATCATGACCTGAGCTGAAGGCAGAGGCTTAAACCACTGAGCCACCCAGGCGCCCTGTCTTTGAGTTTTTATCATGAGTGGGTGTTGAATTTTTGCCAAGTGCTTTTTGTGCATTGATACAGTATGTGATTTTCCTTCTTTTTTTTTTTTTTTTAAAGATTTTATTTATTTATTTGACAGAGAGAGAGTACAAGTAGGCAGAGAGGCAGGCAGAGAGAGAGAGGAGGAAGCAGGCTCCCTGCAGAGCAGAGTGCCCGATGCGGGACTCGATCCCAGGACCCTGAGATCATGACCTGAGCTGAAAGCAGCGGCTTAACCCACTGAGCCACCCAGGCACCCTGTGATTTTCCTTCTTAAGCATAGGAATGCAGTGGATTATTTTGATTGATTTTTGAGTTGAACCAACATTGCATCCCTGGAATAAACCCCACTTGGTCATGGTTTATAATTCTTTTTTTTTTTTAATTTTTTAAATATTTTTAAAAAGATTTTTATTTATTTATTTGACAGAGATTACAAGTAGGCAGAGAGGCAGGCAGAAAGAGAGGAAGGGAAGTGGTGAGCAGAGAGCCCGATGCGGGGCTTGATCCCAGGACCCTGAGATCATGACCTGAGCGAAAGGCAGAGGCTTTAACCCACTGAGCCACCCAGGCGCCCCAAGGTCATGGTGTATAATTCTATATATTTCTGAATTCTTTTTACTAATATTTTGTTAAGAATTTTTTGCATTAAATTCATGAGGGCATTTAGCATTATACATTTCCATTTCCACATTGTTTCCGCTGAATTTGTCCCACAAATAATGATACATTATTATTCTTTTTAATTTGGTCCCCCCCCTTTTTTTAAATTTCTCTTGAGATTTCTTTCACCTGTGGTTATTTAGAAGTGTGTTGTTTAGTTTCCAGGTGTTTGGAGATATATTACTATCTTTCTGTTGATTTCTAGTTTAATGCCATTGTGATTGGAGAACACACTGAATGATGTTGTGATTTTAGTTTTAAATTTGTTGAGGCTCATTTTATGACTCAAAATATGGTCTGCCTTGCTGTATGTTCTGTGGCTATTTGAATAAAGTATGTTTTCTATTATTCTTGAGTGGATTGTTCAGTTAGAACCTGTTGGTTGTGTTGTTGACTTCTTCTATACCCTTGTTGGTTTTCTGGCTAGTTAGTCTGTCAGCTTTGGGGAGAAGGGTGTTGAAGACTCTAACTGTATTTGTACATTTTTAGTTTTACATATTTTGCACCTCTCTGGTACATACATATCTAGGGTTGCTTTGTTTTCTTGGTGGATTGACCCTTTCTGTCATTACATAATGTTCTTTGTCTCCAGTGATTTTCTTTGCTCTGAATGCTATTTTATCTGATAATAATACTACCACTACTTTTATTTTTCTTTGATTGCTTTTCTCTGTTTGGGATATATATCTTTTTCTATCCTTTTACTTTTAGCCCACATGTTTGGTTATATTTGAAGTAAGTTTTTTGTAGACAACATACTGTTTGGTCATGTCTTTTTAAAAAAGTTTTTAAAGATTTTATTTATTAGAGCATGTGCGTGTGCAAACACACATGAGCAGGGGGAGGGGCAGAGGGAAATGGAGAAGCAGACTCCCTACTAAACAGGGAGCCCAACTAGGGACTCTATTCCTGGACCCTGGAATCATGACCTGAGCCGAAGGCAGACCCTTGATTGAGCCATCCAGGTGCCCAGGTCATGTCTTTCAATCCATTCTGCCAATTTCTGTCTTTTCATTGACACTTTAGGCCATTTACATTTAATGTAATTATTTTTCTGTTAGGACTTAAGTCAGCCATTTTTTTTTGTTGTTTTTTGTTTGTGCCTTCTGATTTTTGTTTTTCTGGGCATTTTTTTCCTTGGCTTATTGTGAATTGCTTGAACATTTTTTTGAAAATCTGTTTTGAATAGTTTTTGAGCATTTTTTAGTGTTTTTTTAGTTTAAAAAAATTTGAGGGTTTTTGATATTATATCATATACATACACAACTTACTGTGTACTGGTGTCATCATTTTACCTGTTTAAGGGAAGTATAGGAACTTTACTTCCTTTTACATCCCTTTATCCTCCCCAATTTTAATAAAATTGTAAATATTTCTTCTGCATACAATTAGAAGTACATTAGTGTTAGAGATTTTGCTTCTATAGTCAAACGTAGATGAGAAAACTCAAGGGGAGGAGGAAAGTCTGTTTACCTTTATTTTTGCTTACTGGGTTTTCTCTTAATTTCTTAAGATTCATTATTTTGGGGCGCCTGGGTGGCTCAGTGGGTTAAGCCGCTGCCTTTGGCTCAGGTCATGATCTCAGGGTCCTGGGATCGAGTCCCGCATCGGGCTCCCTGCTCAGCGGGGAGCCTGCTTCCTCCTCTCTCTCTCTGCCTGCCTCTCTGCCTATTTGTGATCTCTCTCTCTGTCAAATAAATAAATAAAAAATATTTAAAAAAAAAAGATTCATTATTTTGTCATTTCTTTTCATTTTAAAAAGTTTGGCCATTCTTTAGGGTAAGTCTGCCAGTGACAAATTCTTAGTTTTTCTTCATTTGAAAATGTCTTGATTTCTTCTTCATTCCTGAATATTTTCTCTGGCCATAGCATTCTGTCTTGTTTTTTTCTTTCAGCACTTGAAAAATACGTTACCACTTCTTTTGGCCTCTGTAGTTTCTGATGCAAAATTCATTGTCATTCACTTATCCCTCTGTGGTTAGGGGGTCACTGTTGTCAGGATTTTTTTTTTAACTTTAGTTTTCAGAAGTTTAATTATGATTCATCTTGGTGTGATCTCTTTCAGTTTATCCTTTTTGGGATTCACTCAATTTCCTGAATCTGTAGGTTTATGTCTTTTTCCAGATGTTGGAAAATTTCCACCATTATTTGAGTACATTTTCAGCCCAGCCCTCTCTTTCTCCTCTCTTTTCAAGACTGATGACTTGAATGGTAAATTTTTATTATGGTCCCACAGGTCTGTTTATTTTTCTTTATTTTCTCTGGTCAGATTAATTTCTGTTTCTCAATCTTCTAGTTTAATTTCTCTGTTCCTTCCATTCTGCTTTTGAGCCCATCCCCTTATCTTCTGTTTCTTTTCTAAGGTTATTTATTTTTAATTTGTTTCAAACATGTTTGAAATTGTCAAAGCATTTCTGCCATAGCTGTGTTACAATCATTAGCAGATATTTCCGACAAATCTGGGATTACGGTTTTGGTGTCCACAGTTGTCTTTTTCATTGAATTTGAGTTTATCCTGTTTTGGTGTGATGGGTGGTGTTTGTTTTTTTTTGTTGTTGTTGCTGTTGTTTTAATTAAAACCTGGAAATTTTCATAGTCCATGAAATTTTGGATCTTAGTGAAGCCTCTGTTTTAGCTGGCTTTTTTGGGACACCACTCCAGTAGGGGAAAGAGACAGACAACATGTGGTACTCCACTGTTACTGCTTAGAAGAATTAGGTTTGCAGGCTCCCCACTTGGCCTTTCTTCACCCAGAAGTGGAGTGTTTTGTTTGCCAGGTGAGGATAAAGATCCAGGGTTTCTGGGGTGATGGTGTGGAAAGGTGCCTTGATCCCAGCTGACATGGGTGAAAGGCTGGGCTCCCTATTCGGCCATCACAGCATCATCCTAATGTTACAGCTTGGTGGGAATACGGAAGGCTAAGCTACCCACCTGGCCTAGGTGGGATCAAGGTTTTTCCTGTGGTGTTTGTCTGAAGTAGAATGGTTTTGTTTTTTTTTTTTTTCTTTAAGAGTTTCCTGTCTTGCTAGGATGTTCCATTTCTAGTCCTTTGGTTAGAAAGAACAGGCTTTTGTTGGGGCTTTTTTTGTCTGCGCCTTTTGGCATTTCCAGGTTGCCAGCTTATTCGGGTCCAAGTCTGGGATATATAAGGCAAAAATAAAACCCAGAAAACTCACCATTGTGTTGTTCCTCAGGTCCTGAGGTCCAGGACCAGCCTACCTTCTTCTCTGCACACTTAATAGTCTTATATTTGTTTTATATGTAATATTCAGAATTTTTAATCATACTTAATGGGAGGAATAGGGAAAAGTACATCTACTTCATCTTCCCAGAAGCAAACATCCCTAAAGGATCAGTTTTTAACATTTTCCCTTGGTCGTGGGCTGATTCTTTTCCAACATGTAAAAAATGATTTATATGTTAAGTGAAATAAAAAACTTCTGATATGTAACTACCAAACTTTTTAAATCATTAGATTTTGTAGATGTAAAATTTCTGTTAGATTACTGTGAGTTTATAAATGCTTTCTCTCAATCTCTGTACATCCCTTTTCATGGAGTAGGCACAAGCGATTTGTTCTCCAGGGACTACACTTAGATTAGCACTGCCTTGGGTATACTACTTGATTGTTTCTGAAGTTATAAATCAGTGATTAGCAGTTCGGCTTAGTTCTGCTCTGCTGTTTTCCTTGTATTTTTGTAGGTATGTTCTCAGTGTGAAACCTTTTTAGTCTTTAAGGGGAAGGAATGCTTGGGATTGTTCAGGGTAGCTATAGTAATGGTATTGAGTGTTGAGAGTGCATTTCTGGTTTTATGGAACCCATTTCTCCTTTAATTTTTAGAATTCTTCAAATTTGTTATGAAATAAGTTCTTGTAAATGCCTGTAAGAATCTTTTGCAATCGTTGCAATTTATGACTTCTGAGGTTACACAGAGAACATATGATTGTTTTTGGTTCTGTAAAGATGTATAAGTATAGGCTTCAGTATGTTTTTGTTGTTGTTGACAACCTCAGCTGCAGGACAGACACTAAGGGGTATGAGGCGAAGCCTTCTGGGTAGCCATGAGGTGATTTAATGACCGTTCCTCAGGGTAGGATGATTTTCAGTATATTTTGGTGTCTTTGGTAGTTATGACTTTTTTCTCATTAAAAAAAGTTTATTTGAAATATCATTTCAGTTATTAAAAGGAGAATTTATATTCCATTGGGAGACCCACATGTTCAATTACTGAATTGCTCTTTGAAAACTACACATTGCGTTTTATAATTTATTGTTTTCCTTAGTTAAAATTTCTGGCAATGTTGTAACTCTCATTTTTCTATCCCTAGGAATAATTGTTTTGTTAGTACAAACTTTACTGTTATCCCCGAGTTCCTGTGCATTGCAGGGATGTCAGGGGGTAAGAGGGCAGCACTGTTGTGGTGAGGGCTGGCTGCTTCAGAGAGTGAAGTCCATCTATATTCTCAAGATTATAAAACTTAATGTTTATTTTTATTATTTTTTTAAAGTATTTATTTATTTATTTGAGAGAGAATGAGTGCTAGGAGGGGCAGAAGGGGAGGGAGACAGACAAAGAGACTCTACTGAGCACAGCTCGATGCCCCTGAGATCATGACCTGAGCCAAAATCAAGAGTCAGATGCTTAACTGACTGAGCCACCCAGGTGCTTCACAGAACTTAATTATTTTAGGTGTTTTTGTGCAAAGAGAGCACTATCTCTTATAATTAAACTGTGTAGGGATAATAGTCATGAGGATTTCAACTTTTACTCAAATTAGAGACATAAGAGAACTAAAACACCTTTGCCACTGCCCATGGAAAATGGGGTTGGGATGGTCTTTGATCTGAAACTTGGGAGGAGATTGAGAAAGTAGAGGGAAGAAGAGGATAGCTAATTGTAGACTAACAGTCTTTGAACAGGGCTGGAAATCCTTTGATGAGCAACCTCTGGGGAATTTTAGTGCATGAACTATAAGGATGCCCCTGGAGAGAAAGGAGCTTTGTGGTGGAAGCTTTTGACTGGAAATGCCCTTGAGGAGGGAGGGTGTAATACTGGTAACTTAAGCTGGTGCTTATCAACTGGTGGTGTGTGCTCTTGCCTCAGAAGGGAAATTAAGAAGAACATTAGGGGAAGAGTGATTTGGTTCAGAAAGACTGGGATGTAGGCTATTGCTAATTGGAGATGGGGCACTGAAACACAATGTGTATAGCACTGACCTGTGCCAAGTGCTGTTCTAAGGCTTCTGCTTATATTAGTCTCTTGATTCTTTATAACAGTCCTTGGAGGTAAATACTTTTATCATTATCCCCATTGTACAGATGAAGTAACTGTAGCACAGAGATTAAAGTGGCGTATCTGGGCTCTGCATCTGTCCCGGTTTCTGTATGTTTAGCATGGCAGTCTGGGTCCAGGGCTTTTGGTCATAACCACCAGACTACTGCCTTGTTAGAATAGGGTGGACAAGATTGATAGGGATTTTGAATACCAAGTAGAAGAGTGTGGATATTATTTGAAAGCCAGCCATTGAAGGATTTTGATGGGAGTATTGGTCGACATCAGAATTAAACTTTAATGTACACATTTTAAAAGATTAGAGGTAGGAAATGAGGTTAATGCAATAGGTCAGTTGTGTAGGTTAAGAAAATACAGGTGCGTTTTTAGAGGTGGAAGCACTTGTTGTTGTCAGTGTGTTAAGGAAAGAGAGGTCAGTCACTCCACCTGTAAGAGGATGCCACCATTACCAGCAATGGAAAAATAAACTGTTTGAGGATGGTTAATGAGTGTGTCTTGAGGCATGCCCAGTTGCAGGTATCAGAAAGGGACTACAGAAAGGTGGAGTTACCCTGCAAGCATCATAACTATGATCTTGGGACTTGATCTTGGGAGAAGAAGTAATGTCTGGAGGCACAGATGAGCATGGTCAGCTTTGGGGTGGTGAAAACAGAGTGGTAGAGAGGACTAAGAAATGAACCTGAGGGAATGCTTACAGTTAGGACTCTAGAGGAGGAAAGAGTCTTTAACGTTCTCATCAAGCAAATATTTATCGAGCTCTACATGCTAGATAACTGTGAATACAAAGTGACTAAAACAGACATGGTTTTGTACTGGCCATACGCTCCAATGGGGTGGACAGAAATAGAAACAAGTAAATAGAGGAAATGACATTTTATTTTACTATATTTTATTTTATTGGGAAATTACATTTTAGCTGAGACCCGGAGTTCAAAATATTTTTAATACAGAGAGTGGTAGCAAGGTTAAAAAGAATAGTGTGTGGAGAGACCTTGTAGCAGAAGAGAACTCATTCTGTTTAATGAACTGTGAGATCAGTGTGGTTGAAGGGCCATTGGTGCAAGAGAAAGAGGTTGACTGAGGGAGAAAAATGGGCATGAGACAGATGTTGGGGGGAGATAATGCAGGACTGTGGTCTCCATGCTCTTGAAAGGTTTTGAGCAGGAGAGAGCACTGTTTTGAATTTTAAGCTGATCCCTGTTGCTGCAATGTGGAGAATGGATTTGGTCAAGAGGATAAGAATTGGGAGAATTAAGGGGGCTGGGCTAAAACGGTGACAGTGGATCTGAGGCCTAGGGCAGCACTAGGGTTTCTTTGAGCAAGCTGCTCTGGCTCTCCCGGGCCTTTCCCTTGGTGCCTCCCTTCCCCCCACCCCACTCCTCCCTTTATCATATCATGTATCAGGTTGACACTGTCAGTTTATCTGGGTCTCTTCTGGGCTGAATTCCTTGGGCAGGGTTAGGGAGCTTGTTTTACTGGTCTGTTAAGCACCAGTCCCCACCACTGAGAAGTGATCAATAAGTGTTGAGAAATTCAGTGTGCTTATTTTCAAAGGTGTAAGCCTATGGTAAGGTTTCAGAGTGAGTTTTTCTTCTGTTGTTTTTCTCCCAGGGAGAAACTCTGAGATGGGGGTTGGCTGGTGGCGGCATTACAGGGAAACCGTGTGCTGACTGGGGCCTGTGTGTCATTCAGAGGTGTTTCTAGGTCTCTAACTGCAGGAAGGTGTGTGTGATTTCCTTAGCAGGAGAATTGTAAGTGGGAAAAGTCCAGAAAGCCAAGGGAGACCTTCTGAAGAATGGTAGGTACTGATACCAGTTCTGCTGAGCAGGCAGGATTGTGAAAGATTTCTTCCTCTTTCTTGCTGTCTCTGCTCTCTACAGTTTTAACAGAGATAGGAACAGAAATCACATCATATGTGCTAAGTGGGAACAGTGAGTGTGAACCATTCCTTGAAGGAAGTATTGTGAGGAGAAAAGGGGAGAGTGCAGTTTGAATTGGGATAGTTGAGGGACAAGTTTTTTGGGACAGGAATGAGCAGAGCCTGTTCTTGGTAAGCAGTGGGGGAGGGGAGTGGCCGATGAGGCAGGGAAGTAGGATGCATGAGAGTCTGTTGGCCCGGGGCAGGGGAAGGGTAGTGTGGTGCATGGGAGAGGATAAATGCCCATTGAAAGAGGGGGTCCTAGGATTTTGCCGTTTGGGTGTGATCATTTAGTGGTGGCAGAGGATCCTAGTTTACCAGAGAAGCCAGGAATCCTGATTTGTCAAGCAAAGTGTCCCAATTTGTAAATGTTGACAAGTCAATTTTTAAGAATATTTTTTTGTGGAGAGGGGAGAGACAAAATGCTCTTCTCTGGGCACAGTTCACTTGAAAGTTACCGCAGGAAAACGGGCTAGTGAAGTCGGTTGGCGAGTGTGAAAGAGGAGGGGGTAATTATGCAACAAGTCTTCCAAGACTGTGGAACGGGGTGCAGGTAAGTGTGTAAGTGAGGAACATGATCCTTGGAAAGCAGGAAGGACTCTGAGAGAGGAGGGAAGGGAATGTGAGGTGAAAGTGAGGTCAGGGGACTTTGGTCCCAGGGGGTGAGCTGGTAGAGTCAGTGGCCAGGACTACAGTGAGCCTTCTCCAGGGGCGCATACAGGAAGGGAGCCGTGAGGGCAGTGCAGGGGAGGAATTTTCAGAGAGCGTGAGGGCCTCGCCTGGCTACTTAGCATGGCTGTGCAGTTGATTCAGCCAGCCTTGCTTTAGAACTTTGTGATGTTAACGTCCTGCATATTGAAGCAGGAAAAGTGGATGGTGGAACTTGTCTAGGGTGAGGGATTGAAAGGCTGAAGATGTCCAAAAGGTGACAGATTTTGTGTGTGTGTCAAAAAGGGCATAATCACAAAAAAGTTACATGACTTCTAGGTTGGTAGCTAACTGAGCACGTGAAACTAGAAACCTGGTTAGATGGGACAGGACAGGACTTGGAAGCAGTTGGGGGAGAGCCAGTTTGGCAGGGTAGGGGAGGTCTAAGCAGCAGGTGGTCAGGAGATGGCGGTTGAGTGATGGTTTGCATCTGGCTTTGGTTTTGGCTGAAGTGTCAGTTTACAGTGTTGATAAGCAGCTCAGTGTTGGGCCCTGAGACAGAACACAGAGCACCAGGATCGAGGCTGCTGAGGACGAAGTGGTAGAAGTTGCCTTGATCGCTGGAACAACAGGATTGAGGGAGGTAGGAGGTGGAGAGGAAGACGGTGGATTCAGTGCCAACATCAGCTCACTGAGGAAGTTGGATGGTCCCTTGAAGATCAGTCTCCTAATATAAGGGTACATCTTTTTTGGGGGGGCAGAGGTGCTAAATTACGTAGCAAATTTGACTAATCTGCAATTCACATTTAACTATCACAATATGCTGTTGTGTAATATATGAAATATCCTATGTGAAATACCCTTCTGTATAACAAAAAGTAAAATAATATATAAAAAGATTTGGATTGAGCCGTTTTGATTAGGGCTGGCAAGGTGGCGCCTACCAGGGATTCATTTTACTTAACACCCACAGGTGTGCTCGATTGCTGGTCCTGACCTGTTCTGTTCTCATTTACCAGCAACTCCCAGACTTGTCAGAAGTGGGATTGACTAACATGGTCATGCCATCACTTGGGAACCTTAAAGTGCTTGCAGTATCACTTTCTGAGTGGTCAGGGGCTTGAAAAAGGTCTTCAAATTTCTCTTAAACTTTCAGCAGTGCAAGACTACCAGTTTGTTTAATAATCCGCCCTTAAATCAGTGATAACAAGCTGCTGCCTGTACACTCGCCACCATCCAAACAAAAACTAAACTTAAAAAAAAAAATAATAATGAGTTTATGGATGCTTTCTTCTCCTCCTCTAATGTCCATATATTTCTGTATAAAAATACTACTGAGAAACTAAGAAGAATGTAAAAATTTTCTTTGCATTATTAAATCTAACTGGACTTTTTCTTAATAGAAAAACAGTAATGTGTTTGTGTGGTAAAATATCCTGACCATACCAAAAGGTATACAGTGAAAAGTAATTCTTCCATCTTGGGGGTTTTTGTGGTTTTTTTTTTTTTTTTTATTTGAACATTATAAATGGAAGACCCCTATATTTCTGGACCAGATGAGAGTTGACTCAAAATTTTTTTTTGTGAATTAGAATATTACGAAGGGATATGATAATTAAGACAGAGGGGAAATAAACCCACCAATTGGATGTGATTTGCTAGTGGCATTTAAAAAAATAGTTAAATTTGGGATGCATTTTGAGAAATGGTAGAAAGTAGGGAATGTGTATTTTAGAGAGAGAAGATGTTATAGAGACTAGAGAAATGGGGGGAATTTGAAGAAAACTTAGGACACTGAGTGCTGGATGTAGAGGTTAGGGTAGATTATGTCAGAGTACAAAGTCACTTAACATGAGTTTATCTGAGTCCTGAACTGGGCTAAACTCCTTTTTTTCAGTGATGCAACATGGAAGCTAAAAATAGTAGCTTGATTCAGACTGGGGGGAAGGTGGAAATAGGTAGTTAAGTCAAAGCAGACTGGGATTTAGTGATTTAGACTTGGATAGTAAAAATAGAATTTTTGGAAAATGTTGACTTTAAACCTGAACCAGACCCGTTGGATAACTTTTATACTGTTCTGTTACCTCTGAATAGTTTCTGCTCTTACTTGCTATTGAGCTGTAACAGAGTTTACCTTCCATAGGCCGAAGTGTGCCGACCTAGGGAAAAGAATTTCCACCAGAGAGAGTGAGAGGGGGAAGGCCTCCCCCTTTGTGTTCTTATATAGATGTCACCAGTGAACCTGAGGTTATGCTTTTTATCATGTAAGTCTTTGAAAGAGGTGTCATAAAACTCCTTGCCCTGTCATTTCACTAGGCAGAAAGTGTCACTGGGCAAGTAGTTGGGCTCCCTCCTTCCCATGTAACTGAACCTCTCCAACGATGGGTTGACCAGATCTCTGGGGCAGTCCTTCCTATCCCTGCACTGGAAAAAACTGCCCCATTGCTTCACAACTTAGCCTTCTGGCCTCCCCCATACTTCCAGAAACACTTTTCTAAGACTTCCTTTTTTATCCTTACAGAGTCCCAGTTCTACTCTTCTTGAGTCTCAGCATAGTACCTTTGTGCTGTATTCCAGTGACTGATCTTAGTTGGCCTCTCAGTTGGGTTCTTTAGCTGCAAGCAGTAGAATTCAGCTCTACCTTACTTAAGCAAGAGGTAAATTATTGGAAAGGAATTAGAAACTGAACTGACAGGACTACTAGAGAACCCAGGTTGGGGGACTGGGAAACAAAATTACAGGAATGATCTCCCCTGGGATGTCACCACTGGGATGATGAACTCCACTTGTTTCTTTCATCTTTGCAAGTAACTTGCTCAAGATTTCAGACCCCATGGGTGCCTGGGTGGCTCAGTGGTTTAAGTCTCTGCCTTTGGCTCAGGTCATGATCTCAGGGTCCTGGGGTCAAGTCCTGCATCGGGCTCTCTGCTCAGCGAGGAGCCTGCTTCCTCCTCTCTCTCTCTGCCTGCCTCTCTGCCTACTTGTGATCTCTCTGTCAAATTAAAAAAACAAAAACAAAAACAAAACAAAACAAAAAACTCTTAAAAAAGATTTCAGACTCCTGGAGAGCACATCTGATTGGCTGAGCCTAGGTCTTGCTCAGCGGTGAAGGGAGGGATTTAGTTGTAGGAACTGCCTGGAGTCCCCGCCATCTCCATAGTGGAAGGTTAGATGGATGGGTTTGCATGTCAGCAAGATTGTACAAGACCAGGGAGATGTAATTCTTCAAAAGGAAATTAGGAAGGGGAAGCAGATGGATGCTGGACATCTAAAAAGAAATCTCTTCTACAGGCCCATTTTTGACATTTGAAAAAAAAAATTAGGATTTTTTTTTCATGTCATAGTAGTTTACTTGTATGAGACAAATAATAGCAGGAATATATTTATTACTATGCTAGATACGATTTATACTCTGCCTGATCCCAGCCCTTTACATACTGCTCTTTTAATAGTCACGATAATCTTGTGATGTGGGTAATCACTTGTGTGAACTTGATACAGGTGTCAGAACCAGCTGTAAACGCAGGTAGTCTGATGCTGCATTGCCTCTATGCTAATTAAAAAATTACCATGAATTAGTTAATACTTTTTTTAAAAAGATTTTATTCATTTGAGAGAGAGAATAAGTGAGACAGGAGAGGCAGAGGGAGAGAGAGAAGTGGGCTCCCTCTTCAGCAGGGAGCCTGATGTGGGGCTCTATCTCAGGACCCTGAGATCATGACCTGAGTCCAAGGCAGATGCTTAACCCACGGAGCCACTCGGGAGCCCCAAATTAGTTAATACTTTTAATTGGATTTGGATTTTATTTATTCTAGCGTACCTGTACATACTTTTAAACAGTTTGAAAACATGTTTCTCTGTTTAATGTACACGAGCATGTTATATAATTTACTCAAAGAGTTAGGCAGTTCTTCAACTTCCCCAGGCTCTTTGGGCTGTAGATGAGGAATCATGGGTAGTTCTTTCCCAACCATGTCTCCTACTCTTCCCTCCTGTGTGGCAATCATTTTTGGACCCAAAATAATCTAAGACAATCATGGAAATCCTATTCCCTTTGCTAGGGATTGATTAAGAAATAGGGATGTTACCATTTCAGGCTGAAGAAAGTTTGCAGAAGCTTCTAAGAAAGACTTTTTACCTTGACTTTTGCATGGGAAGAGGCCACCTCTCCGTGTAGACTTTGCCATATGTGGAAATGAGCTCTGAGCTGCTGCTATAGCAATCTTGTTATCAAACCTAACGAGGAAACTAGCTCAAGAAGATGGCAGAACTGAGAGAACTGTAGAGGGCTGGAGCTAAAGCTGCTTGGTTACGCCCACCCTGAATTTCATCCTACCCATGGCCTCCAGTTACGTCTTTACATTTAAGCAGTTCGAGGTGTGATTACTGTTCACTTAACAGCAAATGGTGTCCCAACTGATGTAATGCAGAATCGCATAGGAAGAGATAACTAGATCTTTTCTGCTTAATGTTCAAAGTAAAATAATCAAGATACTGTTAAATAGGTTAGTACTCTAATCTGGCAAGGTAGTAACTGCATGCGTCAGAGTTGAAAAGGACCTGGGTTTTAGTTTCTCCTTTGCCATTAACTACCTATGTCACCGGATTTAAATTTCCTTATCAAAAATAACAAGGATATTAAAAAAAAAAATAACAAGGATATTGCCCTGGAGATGCTGTATTGTATTTTTCATCTCAAATATTCTTCAATTTTGGAACCTATGAAAAATATCTAGCTAAACTTAATTAGGAATTAAGAAGATGTTTTCTGAAAAGCAGTGAGCCATCTCAGATTTGTACTATAATCTAGCAGTGCCAAGACACTCAATTTGTACAACTTGTCTGTAAGTAGCACTGGCAAAATCTTTTAACAGTGTTATTAAAGGTTTTTTTTTTTTAAAATCCTGAGGGCTTACAATTAGCAGTACTAGGACACCTCGGTGGCTCATCGTTAAGCATCTGCCTTCAGCTCGGGTCATGATCCCAGGGTCCTGGGATCCAACCCTGCATCAGGCTCCCTGCTCAGCGGGAAGCCTGCTTCTCCCTCTCCCATTCCCCCTGCTTGTGTTCCCCCTCACTGTATCTCTCTCTGTCAAATAAATAAATAAAATCTTTTTTAAAAAATTGGCAGTACTTTTTTTTTCTTTTGATTTAAGATTCTTCCGAATGTTGAGACAGAGACTCTCTCTCTGTCTCTGTGTGTGTAACCTTTTATTGTGGCTTATATGTGAAGTAGAATGGTATAATGAACTTCCCATATATTCATCTTCTCACCTTGGGAATTATCAGCATTTTGACAGTCTTGAAACCAGTAGCTTATAAGTGCTTACATTTCACTCTTCTAGACAGAGACTTTTTCCCAACTAAACTTTGGAGCTAAGTTAGGTCTCCCTTGCTTTTAGGGTTTCAGTTGTCTGCATATATTTATTTAATATTGTTCTTTTCGGCATCAAAAGAAGTTACAACACTGTGAAAACTAAAACTTTATATTAGCAATTATGGGCAAGCAATTGTGAGTATTTAGGCATTCATATTTGTACATGTCAAGGTAGGATGAGTTATGCAGTACTAACCTACACTCCCCAAATCTGGGTCTTACAACAATGCAAATTGTTGGCCACGTTACTGGTTGTCTTGGCCCTCTGCTCAGCCTCTCCCTCCTCAGGGATCCCTGCTAAGCGAGCAGTTACTGCCCTGTATGTTGGCAACATTGTCACAGAAGGATAGACAGCAGGGTAAATAGAGAGCAGCACTGTCTCTTTAAGCTTCTTCGTGGAATTAAGGCCTGTCGTTTCTAGTCACGGGTCAGTCAAAGAAAGTCACATGGCTAAACATATTACAAGGGGATGGAAGAATGCAAAACTGCCATGTGTCTGAAGAGAACCAGAAAAATTTGGTGGCTAGAACTAATGACTGTCACAGCATTGTGATAAATACAACATCTCGTCTGCCTTTGAACTTCATGTGTTAACTGCTCAGGCTTCAAGACCCATTTACCTTTTAAGACCAAGTATTGGCAGTGTTATTAAAATTAAGCTTAATGTTTTCTTAACTCTTGCTTATTTTATTTATTTATTTGTTTATTTAAGAAAGAGAAATGCATGTGCATGCAGTGTTGGGAGGGGAAGGGTGGGGGGAGAGGGAGAGGGAAAGGGAAAGAGAACCTTTTAAGCAGCCTTCACGCGCAGTGCTGGCCTGGATCTCCCGACCCTGAGATCATGACCTGAGCCAAAATCCAGTCAGATGGTTAAATGACTGAGCTACTCATGCGTCCCAGCGCTTGCTTATTAAATCCACTTTTAGGTCAGATAATTAGAAAACATCCTCAAGAGAGAAAATGCCAATTTCTAGAATTGGATCCCTGGTTCTTTCTGGAAGATAGACTTTTTAGTTCTCTCAGGTGATACAGTGTACCAGGGAAGAGGCAGAATAATTGCTGTAGGAAGAGTGGAAGAAGGGGTATTCTACGGTACTTTTAGACATCTCTAGAAGTTGCATATGAGACTTCGGTCATATTTATCAACTAGAACTTCATTGCAAGGGATATTGGAAAACATATCTTCATTCCAGCAGTCTGTGTGTCTCCTAAAAATCAGGGGACTGAAACTGCAGAAAAGTTGGGCATGAATATTGAGTGACACCTCTTAGTCTGCTTTATGTATCTTAAAAGAAAACTCTGTTGCTTGAGGTGGTCTCTGTTTTGGTATGAAGAGAGTCTAAATTACTTCTTAGGATTTCCTTCTTTCATTTTATACCCTTTTGTACTTGAGTTTCTGCTCCATTAATTGGTTCAGCCCAAACCAAGATTTACTCGTGTGTTCATTTATTAAACATTTTATTGATGTCTGTGTACTTCAGGTATGGCCCTAGGTATTGAAAAGACAAAAATGAAATGTATAATTAATACCCTCAAGGAGCTCACATTTTGACAGAAAGGGATGTGTAAGTAAGAAGTAACAGTACAGTGTGATAAATGCAATGTCGAAGTTTTTTGTCAGAGGTGTAAAGTATATCTACTAGAATGACAAAGAATGTTGGCTATCTCTTTTCTTCAAGTCCTGTGACGTGAAGACCCACACCTTGGCTCTGACTAAGCATTAACCATGACGGGTGGTGTCAGTCCAAACTCGGATATTCTTTCTTACAAGAATTTCCCAATTCTTCCCTATCAGTGAGCAGAATGAAAGCTTTTTATTTTTTTTATTTTTAAAGATATATTTATGTTAGAGAAAGAGAGAGAGAGAGCAGACCTAGATAGGGAAAGGGACAGAGGGAGAGGGAGGGAGAATACTCAGGAAGTCTCCTCACTGAGTTGGGAGCTCACCAAGACCCTGACCAAGATCATGACCTGAGCCAAAGTCAATAGTCAGCCTATTAACTGACTGAGCCACCCAGGTGCTCCCAGAATGGAGCTTTTTAAAAACAAATCTCTAAGCCTATAACAGTAAAAGAGCAATATACATAACACTGTATGTACAGTGCTTTATGCCATGGAAAATTCTTCTCATTACAAATCCCAGTTTTCCACATAATCTAGTTACCTAGTGTTGTGTTTTTTTTTTTTTAATTTTTAATTTTTCTATTTATTTATTTGAGAGAGAGAAAGAACCAGAAAGAGAGAGAGGGAGAGAGAGAAGGAGCAGAGGCAAAGGGAGAAGCAGACTCCCCCTTTAGCCGGGAGCCCGATGTAGGATTCGACCCTAGGACTCCAGGATCATGACCTAAGCCCAAGGCAGATGCTCAGTCCACTGAGCCACCCAGGTACCCCCCAGTTACCTAGTTTTATGAAAGCCACGTTTTCTTTTGAACATTTCTTTACGTGACGGTCTTTACATTGACTTACCAATGGTGTTTTGTTTTACTTGAAATCTCAAGGTTTTTTTTTAATGTCTTTAAAAAGTTGATCTTTGATATTAGTGGTGCTTTAGGCATATCTGCACAAAAGCTTAGATTGAAATGAAATTTTTATACCAAAAAAATTCAGGCTGGTTAAAGTGTTGTCAGCTTATACAGAATATATGGAATAAAATGAGATTAATAAAGCATTGTTTCTGCAGCCCATCTCCTGGTATGTGGAAATAGCTTTGTTTTTTCAGACCTCTTCCTTGAAATGGTCTTTTCTCCTTGATTATTTTACCTGGAGCCCATTACTACCACTGAGCCTCCTCTCTTGTTTGTTCTGTCAAATTTTGTTAGTTGTATCCGTTGAAAACACTTGGATTAATTATAGCTCCAAATTTTAATTCTTTACTGTCTTGATATCATAGATACTATTGGGACTGTCTCCCCAAGAAGTTTTCCTATAATAGGATTATAGCTGACCCTTGAATAACATAGGTTTGAACTGTGGGGGTCCACTTATATGCAAATATATTTCACTAAATACAGTCCAGAACTGTGAATGTGTTTTTTTCTTTTTTAAGATTGTAACATTTTCTTTTCTTTAGCTTATTTTATTGTCAGAATACAGTATATAACACAATACAAGATACATGTGTGGATCTAATGTTTCTGTTATCAGTAAGTAGTTAAGTTTCTGGGGAATCAAATTTTCTACACTGACTTTTTACTGCATGGGGGTTGGCACCTCTAATTCCCATAGTGTTCAAGGGTCAACTGTATTTTCAGATGTGGAAGGTAGGAGGGAAGCCTGGGTTGGCTCAGTTGATTAAGCATCTGCCTTTGGCTCAGGTTATGATCCTGGAGTCCCAGAATTGAGCTCCGCATCGGGCTCCCTGCTCAGTGTGGTGTCTCCTTCTCCCTCTGCCCCTCACCCCACTCGTGTTCTCTCTCTCTCTGAAATAAATAAAGGGAATTATTTTTTTGTATTGATTATTGATCTGTTCTGTGCCTAGTATTTATCCCTTTAGATTCTCTGCTTTGTTTTTTTTGTTGTAGTTGTTGTTGTTGTTTCAAGATTTTATGTATTTATTTGACGAGAGACAGTGAGAGAGGAACACAAGCAGGGGGAGTGGGAGAGGGAGAAGCAGGCTCCCCGGTGAGCAGGGAGCCTGATGCAGGGCTGGATCCCAGGACCCTGGGTTCATGACCTGAGCCGAAGACAGCCGCTTAACGACTGAGCCACCGAGGCGCCCCAGATTCTCTGCTTTGAATGACATATGTTGTAATAATGGGATTCCAAATAATATTTAATACTTTTCATGTCTAAAAATGAAATTAACACCTAGGATTTTTTTTAAGGTTTTATTCATTAATTTGAGAGACAGAGCACAAGCAGGGGGAGAGGCAGATGGAGAAGAAGTGGACTCTCCAATGAGCTTAGAGGTTGACATGGGCTGAATCCCAGCACCTGGAAGTCATGACCTGAGCAGAAGGCAGATATTAAACCTACCGAGCCACCCAGGCACCCCAATCCCTAGGATTTGATTGTCTTCCCTGTATATTTGTTTCTTTTTGACAGAGGTAGAAAATAGTTCTGAGTCATTATTCTGAAACAAATGGAACATGGGTCCCTTCTGTTTTATCTTTCTTGTGCCTGGAATGGTAGAGGGGTGCTTTCACAGAGTAACAAGAACCTTTGAATTTCAGGGAGTAGACCAGCTATATAATATGAGTCCAGTGTAAAATGAAAAACATGGGACCACTTTTTATAAAAACAAAACAAAACAGAACTGTTGAAAACCTGAAGACAGTGATGGCAGAGCATTAACCCAATGCAGGGCCCTTCTATGTGACGGCACAGGTCACAGGGTCCATGAAACTGCACTGTAAAGAACTCTTAGAATTCTTTTAGCGCAGGACCGCCCATTTATAGATAAGGATATGTTACCTTTATATGCAACCAAATGCTGGTAAATTATTCCTGTATAACAGGATCAAGACCGCAGCGTTAAAAAACTGATGCTTCTGAAAGTTTTAATTTTTTGCTACCTTTAAATCTGAAGCCGTAGGTAGTGTAATTTAAAATTACTCTCAGTTTTTCTCAGTGGTCATAAAAGCAATGGTGTGGGTAGTTGAAATAAATAATCCCAAGGAATTTTATCGTGAATTATTTACTAATTCTCCATCCAACAAGGTCTTTTTTTTTTTTTTTTTAAAGATTTTATTTATTTATTTGACAGATCACAAGTAGGCAGAGAGGCAGGCAGAGAGAGAGAGGAGGAAGCAGGCTTCCTGTTGAGCCGAGAGCCCAACGTGTGGCTCGATCCCAGGGCTCTGGGATCATGACCTGAACTGAAGGCAGTTTTAACCTACTGAGCCATCCAGGTGCCCCAGGTCTTTTGTTTTTTAATCGATCAGTTTTTGTCCTGCAAAGTTTATTGGCTTAGATTTAAACTTCTTTGTTTTTTTGTAAATTCTCTGAGAGTTCTAATGGGCCTTGAAAGGACCTACAGGAAGGGGAATAAAGAGAAACAAAGGGCCTTTATAAGCTCCAATGTAGATGCACAATTTACAGAGAGAGTGGTGCCTCTATCACTGTGGCAGGTGTCCTGTTGCGCATAGGACAAGTGGAAGTATGGGCAGCAAGTATTTGTTGGGGAAAACCTGCTGTATACACCCTTGTTGCTATAGTTTCAGCTGTTAATCACACCTTCTGCAGAATCACTTTAATTGTGACTGCTGATAGAAATAGATGGAAGCAACCTGCTGCTTAAGTGTGATTCATGATTAAATCACTTTAAAATTTGAATATTGACCCTATAATCGCTATTTGGGGGGGGCACTTTTTTGTTTCATTAGCTTACACAATTTTGTATGAGGTTTTCGCTCACAGACAATAAAATGCAAATAAGACCTGGTCCTCTAGCATTGCAGGCTCAGGCGAATACCTTGGATAGCCAACTGAAGAGAACTTCCAGAAAAGTTTTATGAGTAAACAGATTGTTGGTAGCCCTCGAGAATTGGGACTACAGTGAGGTTAAGGAGTTTGTAACGTAAACAGCTACAGTGTGGTAGAGCTGCCTCTCACATCACAGAAATCAGTTTAGCTGAGGAGCAACAGGAAGAACAGACGTCCTTCTAAATGAAATAGTTTGGGGGGTCATCCTTTACTGTTTTGCTTGCTGTGTGCAGTTGTGTGCTAGAAAAGCGGAATCCACTTTACCTAACTTTCTGTTTTTGAGTGACTTTTATTACCGTCTGGTGTTTATCTAACAAGCCTTTTGCTTCTTTGGGAGCTGAGTCCGGCGGTATGGATTCTGGCCACCTCTTACCACTGGGGTAAAAGCCGAACAGGAGATATTCCTGTTGGAGAATGTTGCCCTTTACAAAAGGCTTTGAAATTTATTAAGTGCTTTACAGATGAAATTCAGAAATGTGACAAACACTTAAGAAATATGTATGATATATAAGGCCTAGTGGTACACTGAGTGGCTGATAGAAAGATAGCCCGTAATGCCCCACCTTTAAGAGATTAGACATAAAAATAGCTGTTGTTAGAATAACAAATGTGATTCAGTGATTTTGTCATGGTTTGATAGTTAATAGGCACCTACCACTATGAGTCAGTCAGTGTCCTCGATGCCATACTTGGTATTAGTTTACAAATAGTTTAGGCCTTGAAGAGCCCTTAAAAGGATATTGAGGACCCCAGGAGGTGGTCCCCGTATGATCATTTTTAGATCTGCTGCAGTAGGTAGATGATTTTGAAACTTTTTGGTAGCAGGAGTACATTTGCGGATATCTTCTACCAAGCTTCAGTATATGGGGCAGATAAAGGTGTGTTATGTGTTTGAAGTTGGGGGGGGGTAGGTCCCTGGGGCTCTCCTTTTCCTTTCTTTTTTTTTTTTCCTTTAAGATTTTATTTATTTATTTGACAGAGAGATCACAAGTAGGCAGAGAGGCAGGCAGAAAGAGAGAGGAGGAAGCAGGCTCCCTGCTGAGCAGAGAGCCCGATGCGGGACTCGATCCCAGGACCCTGAGATCATGACTTGAGCTGAAGGCAGAGGCTTAACCCACTGAGCCACCCAGGCACCCCTCCTTTTCCTTTCTCATTTCCTTGGCTAGCTGTTAAATTGGACCAAGGGTTCGATACCTCCAGCATGGGAATATTGTGTGTGAGAGAGTGAAGCAGGTGAGCATACTTGGAGATTTTCTACTTTACCCTAGCTTAGCTTTCAGTAATTTCTTTTGTGGCTCCTTATATCATAATTTTATATCATTTAAAGCATTGAAATACTTGTATTAATATTTTATCAAGTCCAGTTTCCTTTAAGTACAGTGTCTTATAGGTTTACTTTCATAAAAAGATTTAATTGCATCCAGAGGCCTAATTTTGTTTCTGATGTTTACTTTTTCAATTTTGTTTTAGTAAGAAAATGTAACTGAAATTTGCAGCAACCTTATAAAAGTATTTTCATCATTAGACATCGAACTCAGGTTTTTTGGACAGTTTGCTCTCTTTGCACACCTGAGAGTATATAAAATAAAATTTAGTCAAGGCTCAATCGAGGTAAGGAGCTGGAGGAAGACTCATTCTAGTTGCCAAAAGGAGAAGAGTACTTAGGATTTTGAGAAGGGAAGAGAATGGTCGTTAGCTAGCAGGAGTGAGACCAGAGCTTGTACGGAACTTTAAGCATCATTCCCTCACCTGATTTTTGTATGGTATTGTGTTAAAGTGCTGTTGTTTGTCTGCGTCAGGCAGCATTCTCAAGTTAGTTTATTTTGTTACATGGAACCATTTCTAATTTTTTGTCTTGAAAAAGAGGGTTGCAAGTTTCCTGTAAAGGTTCTTTTGTTGCAAGTAAATCTTTAAGTTTTATAGGTCCTGTCCTTAGGATGTTTTATTAGAGAGACAAATAAAAGTGGCTTTGCTAGAACATTCATTCATTACGTCAGTATTTATTACCTCTATCATTAGGAGAGAGAGAGAGAGATCACCTATTGTATATAATTATAACACAGTGTTTATAAAGCTCCAGCTTTATAGTCTACTTTACAATACATGGAAGGAAAAAATTGAGTGATACGGAGAAAAGCAATGAAAATAATTATAGGACTGGGGCACCTGTGTGGCTCAGTCAGTTAAGCATCTGCCTTTGGCTCAGGTCATGATCCCAGGGGCATGGGATCAAGCCCCACATTGGGCTCCCTGCTCAACGGGGTACCTGCTTCTCCCTCTCCTGCTCCCCCACTGCTTGTGCTTGCTCTCTCTCTCTCTCTCTCTCTGTCAGATAGATAAATAAAATAATTACAGGACTGAAAAGTACTGTCTTGGACTTGGAGTTAAATATTTTAAGGCATGATTTAATAAGTCAACTTCAGACATGATTCTTACGGAAAGAGAAAAGCCCGTTTTAAAGAGTTATAAATAGGGTACGTCTCCATAAAAGATACAAGGAGATATAATTGGAGTAATTGCCTTTTGGGTTGGGTAAATTTAACATTTATAAGAACTGCCTAATGGTGATAATTTAATTTTAAGTATCTTTAGAAATATAAAAGTTAATACTCATTTAACTTTTTTCAGTAAATATTTAAGTGTCTACTTTTATCCTATCATAAGTTTTTTAAAACTTTTTTTATAAGTTTATTTAAGTAATCTCTACACCCAGTGAGAGGTTTGAACCCGTGACTCTAGGATGAAGAGTCACGTGCTTTTCCAGCTGAGCTAGCCAGGTGCCCCCATAAGTGTATTTTTAAATTCCCTTTATTTTAGTTTTATTTTTTGAATAGGTAGCATCATAACTTTTGAGCATCATTTCCAATTATTGATATTAAAATGTGCTGCAGTTTCTTTGAAGTGGGTGGAGTCATATAGTATTAACAAGTCTGTAGGTTGCTTACCATCATACTTCACATCAAGAGAAGAGAAAAATACTCATAGTTTCTTGTAATATTATGTTTAATACAAAATAATCGTTTTAATGTTGTGGGGAAATACAGTAATGGGTGCCTTGTTGAAGATAGTGCCCCCGTCCCCTTCCTCCTGATCCTTCTACCCAACCCCTCGATTTCTTCTTTAGTTCCAATTGCTCTTATTGCTTTCTGTGATATAATTCAGTTTACTTACGTTTTTTGTTTGCTGTCTGCCTCTCTCCTCCCTCATAGAATTTTGAATGCATCAATCTCTGTTTAATTTACTGACTTATGCAAGGGCCTATAGTAGTGTTTGGTAGATATTTGTAAACTGAATATGAATTATTTTTCCTTTGGCATTTAGGAGTAGATACACATTTCTTCTGGGGAAAATGCTCAGCTAGCAGACTATTCAAAATGTTAAGAGGATTCAGTTTCTGGAATTGTGACAGATTAAAGATTTTTTTTTTTTTAAAGTTCCCCTTTATGAAACATTAAAAATACTGGACCAAATATTCAAAATATTTTTAAAAACGTAGAGTTGAACTGACAAGTAACGAACTCCTCAGTGGTCGAAAACAAGAAATCTTGAATCCGGAGAGATAAACTAAAAGTGATGCTGGCCGTTATGCTGGGGGTTCCAGTATCTTTAGTTCCCCGGAAGCCTAGAGCTTTGGATTTTGCAGAGTGACTATGGGGTGCTAGGCAGAGTCTAGGGATCAAGCAAGCTGGGAAGATGCAGAGACCGTGTGTAAAGCTGAAACTCCTAGAAAGGTGCTGATGGGTAAACTAGGGGAAAAAATGAAACGTTTGTCCCACACTGCGAGGAGAAAGGTTGAGTGGGTTAAGGCAGGCTCCCTGTCTCAATCTGTCTTTCACTGCAGAGGTTAAGTCTTCCTTGAGAAAGAGTAATGACAAGTTTACTTTCACTGGATTTGGGGTTGGAGCTCATACTACTTGAATAGAGCAAAAAAACCCAAGCCAGGAATTTTGTGAAAGTGGCCTCAGGTTGTTAGGCCTGTGAAGCAAATTGTCTGTGAAGGAGTATGGGGAACACAGACCTCAGGGAGTTGACACAGATAATATTTCTAGGAACATGAGCTCACAATTAAAAAAATCAAAAACACTTCAGATAAGTCACCATGAGTTAATCAGCTCAACTAGGAAACTGTATAATATGGCATTCAGAAACTGCAGATAGTCTAGTTGTTAGGTACAGAATAGAAAATAAATGTTTAATAGGTTCAGAGAGTATAAAAATATGGCTTACGAGCAAGAGGCTATCAAAATTAATTAGGCAAGTTGAATTCAGTAATGTATGAAGGAAATACATATTGAATAAAGGGTTTATTCCAAGGCAAGCTACGTCATGCATTAGAAATATCTCTTAATTTCTAAATTTGTTAATTTAAAAAAAAGTGTCATCTGAAATGATGCAGGAAAAAATTGATTAAAATTCAGTATTCTTTTAGGATACAAAAAACTAAGAAGTAGGAGAGAAATTCCATAACTTTCATTAAATATTGCTTTAAAAATCAGCTACCCCATCTCGCCAGCAATGCACTGGTGGGAAAAAGAAAGTTACAAGGCTGTGAGGAATGAACAAAATGGTCTTCTTTAAAGTCATTATGAATATTGTCATAGGAAATTCAAATCCACAGATAAATCTTTAGAGTTTATAATAGTTAACTGAATATAAGATCAATTTAGTAAAATTAGTGCTGTTATTATAGCCTAACAACTCACAATAAAAAAAAAGTGATACTTCACAACAGTTTAAAAAAAAAAAAAGCTACCTAGGAATAAATATAAAAAGAGGTGGCAAGATCTTTATATAGAAAGTTATAAAAGTAATATTGGAAGACATTAAAGAAGACCCAAATAAATTTGGGGGCCAGCCATGCTCTTAGGGAGAAAGACTATGTCTTATAAATTTATCAATTAATCTGTCATTAATAGAAAAATTATTGCTATTTCAGTAAAAATCCACAGGGTATGGTTTTTATTTCTTTGTTCTTTTGGAACTTGACAAGTTATTTCTAAAATTTGGCCACAAATAACCAAGATATTTCTGAAGACCACTTGTCCTACTAGATTTTAATACTTAATGTGTAACATTAGTAATTGAGATCATGTAATAATAGGGCAAGGATAGACAAATGGGTAATGGAAGAAAATCAAGGTGAAAAATAGAACTCTACATACTTGGAAATCTGATATATAACAGAGCTAGTGTTACAAATCAAATAAGGAAATGGAATACTCTCTAAATGATGTCGGTATTGTTATTTAGCCACACTGGGGAAAAAAAGATTTCTTACCTCACACCATATTAAAAAAACGAATTCCAGATGGATTAAAAAGTTAATTATGAAATGAAAAACTTAAGCCTTCAGAATAAAATATTAGAGTATTTTGTAACCTCAGGCTATCTTAACCAGATGCTAAAAGCATAATTGTTAACATGAAAAGGTTAATAAATGTGGCTGTATTAAAATTAAGATCTTTTATTTCTTCTTTGTGGCAGAATGCAGAGACTAGCCACAAGTACAGGAATAGAAGAATTTCTAACAATTGGCAAAAAATTTTTATTACAGTAATATACACACATCTATATGTCTACATACACAATCTCTATATACATGTCTATATGTCACACATCTGTGCAAGTATGAAAAAGATAAATGGGCAATAGAAAAGCCATTTCATAGAAGAAAAATGAATAGGCATTAAATATTTGTCAACAAGGAAATGCATATGAAAAGTACATTGACTGTAAACTTGGACAATATTAAGTGTACCACTGCAGTCAATGCTCTAGGGCAGAAGTCCGCAAACTCCCTGTAAAGTCCCACACAGTGAGTGTTTTAGGCCTTGCAGTCCCCATAGTCCATTGGTGTGGTTACTCAGCATAGCCGTGACAGTGCCAAAGCAGCTGTAGGTCCTTCATAAAGACACGGAATAGGTGTGGTTGTGTTCCCATAAAATTTTGTTTGTAAAAATAGCAGTTTGCCATCTCCTGCTCTGTGGCACCAGAGAAGAGTTGGAGATCCCATTGACAAAAGTTAGTGAACTGTTAATACAGCAATGTGGACAAATCTTAAAAACACATTGGAGTCAAAAGGTAGAAAAAGAATACATTATACTATGATTCCATTTATATGAGTTCTGGAGGTAGACTGTAAAGGGTACAGATATTACTGGGACTTGACTGATTATGAATTCTGGTCTTGACAAACTGTGTGACTTTGGCCAAATTACCCAACCCCTTCAAAGTGTCAGTTTTCTCTGTCAGTGAGGTGATGAGCGGAAGAGTACCTCGCTCACTACTCGTTGGGAGGACTTTGCGACAGAGTGCCTCTGAACACGCCGAGCACTCAGTAAGTGCCAAGCAGCCCTTGTTGTGCTTTCCTTCTGCTTTAACTTCTATCCCCATTAAAGGAGAGAATAGCCTTTCTAGCTTTAGGAACTCTAGGTATTTTTTGTTTTATCCAACCTTACACAGCATATGCCTAATGGGACTAGTAGTAAAGCTTGAAATATTCTAAAGTCTTGAGTAATGTTTCATTTCTTTACCTAGCACAGTTTATGAGACACTTTGATGTGTTTTATTTTTTAATTTTTAAAAAAGATATATTTATTTATTTTAGAGCGGGTGCATGAATGTGGGGAGGGGCAGAGGGAGAGAATCTTCAGACTCCTTGCTGAGCTCAAGCTCAAGCCCAAGATCATGACCTGAGCTGAAACCAAGAGTCGGCTGCTTGAGAGAGTGAGCCATCCAGGTGCCCCGCCCCCACCAATGTTTAATTTGAGAGAGAGGGCACATGAGCAGGGGGCAGGGCAGAGGGAGAGAGAGAAGCAGGCTCCCCTCTGAGCAGGGAGCCTATCAAAGGGTGATCTCAGGACCCCCAAGATCATGACCTGAGCCGAAGGAAGACACTTAACTGAATGAGTCCCCACCCAGGTGCCACCTCTCATGTTTTTTAGTGTCATGTTTAAGTCACCCAGCCCACTGAAGCTTGCTAAATGTTGACAAACACAGCTCCCAGTGTCTTTAACCTTCCTCTGTAGCAGTTAGCCTTGTGGAGAACTTTCTGAGAATTTCGTTCTTTTTGGTTTTATGTACTGCTCTCCAGATTCTTTTCTGACCTCTTAGACCTTTCAGGTCTTCAAATGTGCAGCTTTGCTCACCCTTAAAACCTATGACTCTTCAGCTTCCTCAGCTGAAACATGAATATAAAACCCACTTGAAAGGTTTGTTGTTAGGCTACAATTTTCTCATACACAGTCATCTGTAGAGGAACCCCATACCCACAGATTCGGATTCATTTATGCTTGGGGTAGAGTCTTGTGTAAAGACAAACACAACTTCCATTAGCGGTTCCTCTCCCATTTGGGTGGCAGTGATACCTGGTTGTAATGTGTATGGAACATGACAGGTAGTCTGACATTTTCCCTCTCTGTCTTCTGTCTGTGGCTGCTGTGCTCCGTGCCCTCTGCCAGACCACCTGGAATCTTATATACAGGTATTCATGGTGACTGTCCTGTCTTAGCAACAGGGACATTGTCTAACTCTTCTTTGCTCTCTCAGGTCTGGTGAAATGCTTAGCATATAGTAAATAGGTATTACTAAATTGAAGTTAAGTGAATGAATGTATTGATGCCTTGATTTTGTTCACAAAACACTAATGTTTGCAGTATTTGGCCTGCCAGAGTAGAATGTTAAACCATTCATAATCCTAATTTAGCTTTTAGCTATCTGGAATAAACTTAAAAGTTATTTCTTTGTATTTCAAAAAAATTCTAACATATATAAAAGTAGAAGAAATAATAAAACGAACTCACTTAAACCCGTCTCCATCTTTGATATTCAATTCAGCAAAGATTAAGATTTGCTTCACCTCTCAATTCCTCCGCCCCTGACCCCCAAGCCCCAAATATTTTAAAGTAATACATCTAACATTCTTTAGTATGGATCTTTTAAAAATGAGAAAATTTTTTCAAATCTAGCCATAATGCTGTTGATATTCCTGGTAAAATTAACAGTGATTCCTTAGTATCATTTAATACCCAGTGTGTGGTCAGATTTCCGTCGATGGTCCCTAAAATGTCTTGAGTTAGTTTATAGATTCAGAAGTCTAACAAATCCACACATTGCATTTGGCTTTTATGAAACAAAAACAAACAACTCTTCTGTGGAGAAATAAAACAATACCTAGCTTTTATTATTTCTCTCCCTTTCTGCTTTGCTCCTTTTAAAATAACTCTCCCTCAAGATTAAGTTTCTTTATCATAAAACCATAAACTTTGCTGTATCAGTTAAAGCTTTCATCTTCTTCTTTAAGACTGCTTTGCTGTTCTTTTTTTGGTAATCACACACTTCATGTATATAGGGCAGTACTACACTTGAACAGCACAGCAAAATGCAAAACTGAGTTGTAGTTAAATTTAACTGTTCTCTGCAGTGCTGTTCGTACTTCTTGTTAAAGCTGTAAAATTATTTTATATTCATTAAAAAGTATATGCTCTTCGATAATGTTTAAATGTATCTTCACTATTTTAGTTATTCCTCTGAATTTATAGCGATAAGAAGGAAGCTAAATCCAGACTGTAACAAAGTATGCGTTTTTGAAAAAAATCTGCTTGTGTGTGAACCCAGTTCTTAAATTCTCTAAATCTGAAGTGGAAAAAGGTCATCTGCAGAAAAAATTATCTTTTAGTTACATTCTTATTGGTAATAAAAAAAAACCATGTGCAACTGTTTAGTGTAAGTAGGAAGGAGAGAGAACCCAAGTATTCAGAGGTTTTAGCAGAATACAATTTTGAGAATTCAGTGGAATTGAAAAAAAAATGCAGAAGTGTTTTGGGTTATTGATGTGACTATAGCAAGATTCTTTCAGGGATTTAAAAAAATTTTCCTGTTAGCTTTCTATTACATTCTTAAATGTAAACGTCCTGATCACTGTGGTTTTTTGGTTTTGTTTGGTTGTGAGATCAGGAAGCAAATCCTATCATCTACCCCCAAAGGGCTAAAAAAAATTCCAGGAAAAAGGCTCTTGGGATGATAGGGCCTAGTGTGGATCTCAGTTAGTATCCATGCAGAAGCCATCTGAGAGTAGGGAAAACCATACTGAGGGAGTGAGGCAGAGAATAGCTATTCACAGAAACAAAAGGCAAGAGGCCAGAAAGTGAGTAAAATCAGCAGGAGAGAATGCAGAACAACCACTGATGTTACAAGCTGAGAAACGAAATTAAGTGGCATTAGGAAGAAACCGAGTAAGTGAGAAATCAAATTAGGGTGAAAAAAAATCCACAAAAACGAAGGTACCATATTGCTGACTAGCTAAAGAAAAAAGATGAAGAGCATGTTTTGCACTGCGTGGTACCTGTGATAAATCATGACTGACTAGATCATTATCTTTCTGTAACAGGCCAGTAAGTGAATAAGAGTTTTCGTCGTTGTTTCTTATGTTGTTTTTCACATGATAACTATTTCAGACCATTATCTGGGGCCGAAATCTAAAACCTACCTTCATTCCAAACTTATGTTTTCATCTGGTCTGTCGAGCAAATTTTAAAATCTTTCAGATAGGAGAAGGTCACTTGAGTTAGTATCGAAGTAACATCAGACAGTGTTTTAGGTGAAGTAGTTTTCAAAAGAACCTTCCTGTTTGCCATTGTAAAAGACAACTGAATTTCCTCTGAAGGTACTACTGTTCTGTGATATTTTTGCTCCTCTGATGATCCAGTTGTGGAGACAGAATACTATGGCCCTGAGCTCTGGGGAATGCATGGAAAAGGAAAAATAGGGAAAGGGAATGACAGCAGAGATTTCCGTTTAGTCTGCAGATTGTTTTTGGTTTTTCTCATCCCTAGCCCAGAGCCAAGAGACTGTGGGATTGTTTGTCATCCAAACCGGCGGCAGCAGTGCTGGTGGCAATACCGTAGTAGCGGTCTGCATTCTCCAAGTGTGGTTGGCCAGTTTCTAGTGAGTTCTTTATCCACTCTGGTTGCCCACCTCATAAATTGTATGCGTTGCCTTTGTATTTTTTCTTGATCTATGGGCCAGCAGTTGTCTGTGGTTAACATTTGAGAATCTCTGTTTCAAATCTGGGAAGTGAAAGAGGTTTTTTTGTTTTTGTTTTTGTTTTTTTAAGATTTTATTTATTTATTTGACAGACAGAGATCAAAGTAGGCAGAGGCAGGGCAGAGAGGAAGAGTGGGGAGCAGGCTCCCTGCTGAGCAGAGAGCCTGATGTGGGACTCAATCCCAGGACCCCCGAGATCATTAGCTGAGCAGAAGGCAGAGAGTTTAACCTACTGAGCCACCCAGGCGCCCAGTGAAAGAGTTTTTAATAAAAAATTAAAAACATAGAAAAGTACAGTAGCAGAATCTTCCTTTCCCCTATGTCTTAACATCTTCCCCCCTATTTTCTTCTGCTTCTAATTGTAGCATTAGGTTTGGCTGCATTTGAAAGATCCCTACACCCACCCCCCCCAACGCCCCTACCAAAAGGTGCTTTAAAGAGGCCTTTTTTCCTCCCAGGACATGGCAGCTATGTGAGCAACAAAGACTGTGCATCTGTCTTTCTGCTTTACAGTCCTTAGCTTGTAGCTCTCTTTCTCAAGGTCATCTCATGGTTGCTGAGCAGGTCCTTGTGACTCCATCCCTCATGTTCTTATCCCAGATTGGAGGATAAAGGGAGTAAGGCAAAGGGCCCATGTCCCCATGAAGTCCTTACCCTTTCAGTATCTTTCCCATGGCCCACTCCAGTGATTTTTGATTTTATCTTATTGGCTACCTTAATCCACTGTGCAAGCCAAGTTGTGTAAATTGCCACTCTTAGAGCAGTTTGATTTGTAAGACCAAATAGGAAAATAGGAATTGGGTAAGAAACCAAATTGTAGCAGTCTGCCACAATTTATTTTATGTAAAAAAAAGTTCCAGTATTATTGAAGTCCTTCCCTCCCTCCTCAGAAATATCCATAATGTGAATTTGGTATATTATATTTTTACATGTTACTCTGTCTTTACAATATGTGTTTGTGTCTATGAATAATGTCTTGTTCTAATAGCTTTAAAACTCTTTATAAATGGAACATACTATACATATCCTGCATGTATTGCTTTTTTTCATTCAACAGTGTTTACCCATGTTGATGCATACAGTTCTTGTTTAATTTTAACTGCCTGTATATTCTGTTACACAATTTATTTACCCATTTCCTCTTGCTGTTTATCTAGGTTGTTACCTTCCCCCTCCCCCCCCCCATTATAAACAATGTTGTAGTCTTTGTGCATGTCTCCTTATATGTGTGAGAGTTTCTCCAGGGTACGTACCTGAAGTTGAATTACCGAATAATGGGTAGTGGTTTCTTCAGCTATTCTAGATATTGCTGGATTGCTTTCCAAGGTGGCTGTGCCAAATTACTAGGAACAGCATTCTATGAGTGTCACATTTCTTTATTCCTTACTAACACTTGTGTTTTGCCAGTTCAATGAGGTCAAATTCATTTTTCTGCAAACTTCTGAAGTTGAGCATATTTTCATACATTCATTGGCTATATACGTTTTCTTGCCTCTCTTTTGCCCATTACCATGCCATTTTTCACTTGTGTGTTGTTTTGAGTTGGAAAAGTTTTTAATACATTCTGATATTAATCTTTTCTTGATTATTTTCCCCTAGTTTTTGGTTTATCATTTGACTATCTATGATGACATCTTTGGTTATATTTTAAAAATTAATTTTTAGGACGCATCTGTGGCTAAGTCAGTTAAGTGTCTGCCTTCAGCTCATGTCAAGATCCCAGGGTCCTGAGATGGAGCTCCATGTTGGGTTCCCTGCTCAGTGGGGAGCCTGCTTCTCCCTCTCCTTCTGCTGTTCCCCCTGCTTGTGTGCTCTCTCTCTCTCTGTCAAATAAATAAATAAAATCTTTTTTTTTTTTTTAATTAACTTTCATGTAGTGGAGATTACTTTTTCCTTTTATGATGTGTGCTTTTTGAGTATTAAGAAATTCTTCCTTACCCAAAGATATGAAGATACTTGCCTATATTTTAGTTTAAAGTTGTAGAACATATATCCTTAAACTTTAATTCACCTGGAATTGTTCTTTTGTATGGCATGAGATAGGAGTTTTATTTCATTTTTACATGTGGATGAACATTTATTAAACAGCCTGTCTTTTTCGCACTGATTTATAGTGCCACCTCTGTCCTATATCAAGTTGCATATTCATGTGGGTCTGATTCCGGACTCTCTTCTGTTTTACTGGTTCTTTAATCTATCTCTGCCATGTATTGCACTGACTTAATTACTGTAGCTTGGTATATGGTAGACAAAGTACTTTCACCTTGTCCAAAATTTTATTGACTTTCATGTCTTTGTTCTCCCATGTGATTTTAGCCTGCTTTTATAGTTCTGTAAAGAAAATTATATTGAGATTTTTGATTAGAAGTGTATTAAGTATATAGATTAATATTGAGAGAATCTATTTCTTTAATAAACTATCCATATTTGACCATGATGTTTTTATTTTTTAAAGAACTTTTTAAGCAACATTCTAGTTATTGGCAATAAGAATTTATAGAATTTTGCCTGTTAAACTTGTATCCAGCAATCTTGCCAAAACTTTTCATTAGTTCTCATGGTCATTATTGTTTTGGATTTTTCTATCACTTTCTTTTTTTCTTCTTCTTTCCAATTCCTAAATCTTTTGTTTTACTCTTCTGGGTAGAATTTCTAGTACATTCTTAACAGGAAGAAGTGACTGAATACATTTTTATCCTTTCACTAACTTGAAAGAGAATGCTTCCACCACTTTATGAGAAACTGTTTTGTTTTCTATAGATTTGGGGCAGATATCCTTTATCAGGCTAACAGAGGTTATTCTTAATTTCAATCTACTGGGATTTCTTTGTAAATATTATGAGTGGGTGCTAGGTTATAGTATTTCATGTAAAACAAGTCCCTGGCAACTATGTAGTTCCACTTAACTCC
This sequence comes from Neogale vison, assembly GCF_020171115.1. Classification (NCBI taxonomy): domain Eukaryota; kingdom Metazoa; phylum Chordata; class Mammalia; order Carnivora; family Mustelidae; genus Neogale; species Neogale vison. Next base: position 160,378,658 of record NC_058093.1, on the reverse strand, counting down.
CACCTTTGTTGTTTCCTCTAATTTTCTCACATATTACATCTTCATATTAAGAAATTAATGCACTACAAAGTCAGGAGGGTTTTTTTGTTTGTTTTTTGTCCTTTTAAAAATTTCTTTTACTTTCTTTTATTTTTTTTTAAATGGTCGGAACTACGGCGGTATCTGATCGTCTTGGAACCTCCGACTGTAGTTCTTGATTAATGAAAACATTCTTGGCAAATGCTTTCGCTCTGGTCCGTCTTGCGGGTCCAAGAATTTCACCTCTAGCAGCGCAATACGAATGCCCCTGGCCGTCCGTCTTAATCATGGCCTCAGTTCCGAAAATCAACAAAATAGAACCGGGGTCCTATTCCATTATTCCTAGCTGCGGTATCCAGGCGGCTCGGGCCTGCTTTGAACACTCTAATTTTTTTCAAAGTAAACACTTCGGGTCCAGTGGGACACTCAGCTAAGAGCACGGAGGGGGCGCTGAGAGGCAGGGGGTGGGAACGGGCGGTGGCTTGCCTCCCGTAGGACCACCCGCCCGCTCCCAAGATCCAACTACGAGCTTTTTAACTGCAGCACAAAGTTAAGAGTTTTAATTTAGTCAGCCCTATGTCTTTTTAAAAAGCAAGAAGGAGGAGCGCCTGTGTGGTTCTGTTGGTTAAGCAGTTAGTCGTGTGCCTTTGGCTCAGGTCATGATCTCAGGGTCCTGAGATCAAGCCCCATATTGGGATCCCTGCTCAATGGAGAGCCTGCTTCTCCCTCTCCCTCTGCTCCTTCCCCTGCTTGTACTCTCTACCTTGTGTATTTTCTCTTTCTCAAATAAATAAAATTTCTTTAAAAAAGATTTTGTCAGAGAGAGAGAGAGAGAGTGAGCACCCAAACAGGAAGACCAGCAGACAGAGAAGCAGGCTCCATGCTAAGCAAGGAGCCTGATATGGGACTTAATCCCAGGATCCCAAGATCATGACCTGAGCTGAAGGCAGACAATTAACTGACTGGAGCCCAGGTATCCCTAAATAAAAATTAAAGGGGGGGGGGAAAGCAAGAGGGAGGAATCAGGCTTTTTTGTTTGCTCCTACATTTACCATTGCTTCTGTTCTTCCTTTCTCCTTACAGATCTGGTGTCATTTCCCTCTGCCTGAAGAATTTCCTTTAGCCTTGCTTGTAGTGCAGGTCTGCAAAGAGATGAGTTGTTTTGGCTTCTCTTTACCTGAAAATTGTTTTATATAATGAGAAGTCAGCCATTTTTTACCTCTATATACAGTATGTCTTTTTTCCCTCTGTCTGCTTCCAGGTTATTCTCTGTATCTTTAGTGTTTAGCTTTTGTATATGATGAGCTCTAGTTGGGATTTTCTTTGTATTTGTCATGCGTAGGGGTCACTGGACTTAGATTTGTGATTTCTCCAAGTTGTGGACATTTTTAGCTGTTATTTTTGCATTAACTTTTCTGTATATATATAGTTTTTATATAATTTTCTCCTTTTGGCACTTTGATTTCACATACGTTAAACTTTACGATATTGTACCATAATTCACTGAGGCTCTCTGTTCATTAAAAAATTTTTCTTTCAGATCTTCAGATTGGATACTTGCTTTTGATGTATCTTTAAATTGACTGAGCCTTTACAGGCATACCTCATTTTATTGTACTTTGCAGTTACCATGTTTTTTACGAATTGAAGGTTTGTGGCACCCTATGTTGAGCAAGTCTGTTGACATTATTTTCCAGTGGTGTTTACTCACTTTGAGTCTCTATGTCAATTTTTTATGTCCAATTCGTGTAATATTTCAGACTTTTTCATTATTATTAGGTTTGTCATGGTGACCTTTGATCAGTGAGCTTTGATGTACTATTGCAGTTGTTTTGAGCTGCCACAAACTGTGCTTATATAAGATCTGGTGAACTTAATTGGTAAATGTTATGTGTATTCTGACTGCTTCACCTGCCGACTGTCGTCTACCCCCTCTCACGTTCTCCCCGCTTCTCCTTGGGTTTCCCTGTTCACCAGGACACAAGAATATGAAAATTGGGCCAAATCTAACCCTACAGTGGCCTCTCGGTGTTCAAGTAAAAGGAGGCATTACATGTCTCTTACTTTAAATCAAAAGCTAGAAATGATTAAGCTGAGTGAGGAAGGCATGTTGAAACTGAGATAGGGCGAAAGCTCTGTATAATCTGCCAACCAAGTTGGGAATGCAAAAGAAAGTGCTTGAAGGAAAGTAAAAGTGCTACTCCAGTGAAGAGTGATAAGAAAGCCAAACAGTGATATTACTGATATGCAGGAAGTTTTAGTGGGATGAATAGAAGATCAAACCAGCCACAACATTCCCTTTAGTCAGAGCCTAATCCAGCACAAGCCCCTAATTCTCTTCAGTTCCATGAAGGTTGAGAGAGGTGAGGAAGCTGCAAAGAAAAGTCTGAAGCTGGCAGGCGGGGTGGTTCGTGAGGTTTGAGGAAGGAAGGCATCTCTGTAACGTAAAAGTGCAAGGTGAAGCACCAAGTGCTGATGAAGAAGTGGCAGCAGCTTACCCGGAAGATCCAGCCAGGGTGATTAATGACGATGTCTTCACTAAATAACAGATTTTCAGTATAGACAGAATAGCCTTCTGTTGGATGAAAATGCCATCTAGGACTTTCATAGCTAGACAGGAGAAGTCAGTGCCTGATTCCAAAGCTTCAGAGGTCAGGTTAACTCTCTTATTAGGAGCTAATGCAACTGGTGACTTTAGGTTGAAACCAGTGCTCATTGATCATTCTGAAAATCCCAGGTCTTAAGAGTTATGCTAAATCCTGGCCTTTTCTCTAGAAATGGACCAACAAAGCTTGAATGATAGCACATCTGTTTACAACATGGTTTACTGTTTACAATATGGTTTTAAGCCCATCGTTGAGACCTACAGCTCAGGAAAAAATAAAAATTCCTTTGAATATTTTACTGCTAATTGACAATAGACCTGGTCACCCCAAAGCGCTGATGGAAATACACAATGAGATTGATGTTTCCATGTCTGCTAACACCGTATCCATTCTTTAGCTCATGGATCAAGGAGTATTTTTTTTAACTTTTAAGTCTTATTATTTAAGAAATACATTTTGTAAGGCTATAGCTGCAATAGATAATGATTCCTGTGATGGATCTGGGCAAAGTCAGTTGAATACCTTCTGGAAACTCTAGATGCTGTGAAGAACATAATGTGTGATTCATGGGAAGAGGCTGAAATATCAACATTAACAGGACTCTGGAAGAAGTTGATTCCAGCCCTCATGGACGACTTTGAGGGGTTCAAGACATCAGTGGAGGAAGGCACTGCAGATGTGGTAGAAATAGCAAGAGAACTAGAATTAGTAGAGTCTGAAGATGTGACTGAATTGCACTTTCATGATAAAATTTGCACAGATGAGGAGTTGTTTCTTGTGATGAGCAAAGAAAGTGGCTTCTTGAGATAGCATCTACTTCTGGTGAAAATGCTGTGAAGATTGTTGAAATGACAGCAGAGGATTTATAATATCATTTATAAATTTAGTTGATCAAGCAGCAGTAGAGTTTGAGAAAATTGACTCTAATTTTTTTTCAAGATTTTATTTATTTATTTGAGAGAGAGCAGAGAGCACAAAGGAGAGGGTAGAGGGGAAGAGGGAGAGGAAGAAGTGGACTCCCCGCTGAGCAGGGAGCCTGAAGCGGGGCTCCATCCCTTGACCCTGAGATCACAACCCAAGCCGAAGGCGGACACCTAAGCAACTGAGTTACCCAGGTACCCCAGTTGACTCTAATTTTGAAAGAAGTTATGCTGTCGGTAAAATATTGTCAAACAGCATAGCATGCTACAGAGAAGTTATTCATGAGAGGAAGAGTCAGTTGATATGGCAAATTTCATTGTTGTCTTATTTTAAGAAATGGCCACTGTCAGCCCAGCCTTCAGCATCCACTGCCCTGATCAGTCAGTAGCCATCAACGCAGAGGCAAGACCCTTCATCAGCAAAATGATTATGACTCTGAAAGCTCAGATAATGGTTAGCATTTTTTTAGCGATGAAGTATATTTTTATATGTACATTAGTTTTTTTAGACACAATACTATCACATCTTAATAAACTGTAAAATGTAAACTTCTATATGTACTGTGAAACAAAAAATTAATATTACTTTATTTATTATGGTGGTCTGGAACTGAACCTACAGTATCTTTAAGATATGCCTGTATCTCTTATTTCTCATGTGCTGTTGAACCTGTGAAGTGAATTCTATATGTCAGACTTCATTTATTTGTGTTCTTCGTGGTCCTGTATGGTTCCTTTTTATACTTTGTATTTACCTGATGGGTTACTTCTCTTCCTTTATTATTCTTAAGTTCTTGAGCACATGGTTAGTAGCTGCTTTATAGCCCTTGTCTACTAATTCCAACATCTGGGTAATCTTGTGTCCAAAGTATATTGACTGCTTTTTTTTTTTTTTTTTTTAACCATAGTCGCATTTTCTTGTTTATTTTCACGTCTAGTAATTTTTTGTTGAATATTGAATGTTATAAATGCTTTTGTGATCCATAATTCTGTTTTCTCCGATAGAGTATTGATTCTTTGTTGTTCTAGCAGGCAGTTAACTGGCTGGCCTTAAATCCCAAACTCTGTTTCTCCTGCATTGGGCAACAACCTAATCTCTTGCTCAGTTCTTTCAGCCATTTTAGCCATTTCTTTTTTTTGGGACCTCTGGAGTCTCCTGTGTTGTGTGTTTAGGGCTTAGGTAGGGATTGTGGTGAGGTTTATATACAGAAATATGTCTAGGATTTTCTTCCTTACTTTCTAGTTGCTCTCCTGGCCCCAGCCTTCATCCTTTGATGCCACAAGCCAATGAGAGTGAGAGCTCCTTCTTGAGTTTTACCTGCTGCACATGATGCAGGGTGGTCTCTGCCTTCAGGCAAGCAGCCATAAAAAGGCAAATCTCACCTAGTATAGTTCCTCTGTTTCAAGGGGTGCCTTTTCTGTGTTTTGGTTGCTGTTTAGTGCTTCTCTAATTTTTTTAAAAAAATTTTTTTAAGTTTTTATTTGAATTCCCGTTGACATACAGTGTAATATTAGTTTCAGGCGTCCAATATAGTGATTCAACACTTCCGTGCAACCCCTGGTGCTCATCACAAGGGCCCTCCACAATCCCCATCACCTATGTAACCTATCCAGTGCTTTTCAGTAGTGGTTTTTATGTTTGGGCCAGAGTTTGTAATTATTGTTTGTGGGAGGGTTACTCCAGTAGGAGTGGTTTCACCTTTCTTTGTATAAGTCTTTCATGTTTTATTTTTTAAAGACTTTTTTTTTTAGAGCAGTTACATGTTTACAGTAAAACTGAGAGGAAGGTGTAGATACACTTCCCGTGTGCTTTCCGCCCCCACCCATAAATAGCTCCCCTACTATAGGTATAATTTCTCCTTCAACACCTCTGAGACAGCGTAACTTTTCCTAAAATGTCCCCAACAGTTTTCCCCTTGGGGCCTGTTCTTGAGATTTGGTTACTTGCACCAGGAAGCGATGGCTAGCTTGAACGAGTAGAGAAAAGGTAGTCTAGCAGAGAATGATCAGTTGAATTCAGTTGGAGATCTAATGGAGTGAAGCATGGTGTATGTGGAGGGGGATAAGGCATAAGCAGTACTGGGGCACCTGCGTGGGCTCAGTCCGTTATGTGGCTGCCTTCGGCTCATGTCAGTATCCCAGAGTCCTGGGTTGGAGCCCTGCAGCAGGCTCCCTGCTTAGCAGGCAGTCTGCTTCTCATTCTTCCTCCCTACTTGTGCTCTCTCTATCAACTAAATAGACAAAATCTTAAAAAAACAAAGGAATAAATAGTACCTGCTGCAGGTGCTATCTCTGTGTCTTTGGCCTTCCCACCTGGAAAGTGAATATCCTGATAGATTTCTAAGAGGAAGAATGATAGTTTTTTTCCACTGAATTTGCTGTTGGCTCTCAGTAATATTTTATTCATGTATTAGACATTAACTGAACACCTATTATGTGCAAGCTTTGGGGAAACACCTGTTATGTGCCTGTGTTCAGCATTAGAGATCTGGCTAAATAAGACATGAGTTTTGCCCTCAGGTATGGCTGACTTAGAGTCCAGTGGGATAGGTTGGCTGAAGTAATAAGGGGGGGAGGATAGAGTTATTCTGTAATAATCTGATTTTAGGAAATTTATTTTTCAACAGGAAATGTGGGACATGTGGATTTGGGATATGAATTCATTTGAAAAACCACTTTGGGGTAAGTTGATAGCTGGGAGTGAATGACTTCAGGGTTGCACTTCTCTTTGCCTTGGGGCTTGCTCTTACAGCTGTGGAGGTTTCATACTTGTGTTGATGGGACTTTTTCCTCATCTATACATAAGTGAATGGCTTATATTAAAATGCAAATTCAGTTATTTGAGAAATGTAACCATCAGGCACAGTCCCAGCACTAATTAACTAGTGCATTCATATTTCCTCAGGGAGGTCAGTTTGAAGACTAGATGAATATCCGTCTAGGAATAAAAAATTTGTATATGGGGTTTAACGTGCTTGAGCTCACCCAAGAATCCTGTCATGTGGACTGGGAGTCACTGATAGAATCAGTGTTGAAGATTCAGTTAAAGTTTACCTCTGAGTTTCTTTTTGTAGTACTCTGCATGACCATTTGAATAATCATTGCATCAGTACAAGTATAAAAGTTCTGGTTTTTTTGTTTCATTTAAGAAAGTACCTCTAGAAATACTATTTAATATTTACTGAGTGTGTGCTGATACCTAAGTGATGTACATTACCTCATTTAATTTAATGAAATGGGACTATAAGGTGGGCATGTTTTTCTCAAAGGAATGAAGAGCCCCAGATATATGCAAATAAAGAGTAACATCTCTAGGATTGCTTAGCTAGTAAGTGTTGGAATTCAAACTTGAACCCAGATTTGAATATCAGCATTTGGACTAATAGATACTCACTTCTCTTTTAATATGCTGATTGTGTTTGGGGTTCCCATGGCTACCTCAGGTTTAGTTATTGGCTAGGAGGACTCACAGGATTCAGCATGTAGTCATAAGAAAACTAAGACTTCTTAGAGTGAAAGGATACAAAGCAGTATTGACAGAGGGCAAAGTGCATAGGGTGAAGTCTAGAGGACAATAGGCACAAGCTTCCAAGAACCTCTCCCAGGGGAGTCACACGCGATGTGCTCTAGCAATGACTTGTGACAATACGTGTGAAGTGTTACAAGCTGGGGCATTAAATTCAGTGCCAGTGTTTTCATTGGGGCTGGTCATTGTGGCCTAGCATGTACCAAAATTTGAGTCTCCCAGAAGGCAGTCATGTGTTTTGCACAAACTATATTGTTTGACAAATGGGTTAGGCACAGTTAGGTACACTTACTATTTAAGGTGAGTTTTATATCAGTGTAGGGAATTGTTTATCATTTAAGTACCAGATGCTAGTCAAGGGCCCACCTTACAACCAAGCCCTTTCTAGGGATAGTAATCTTGTGACTGCTGTGTTCACTTTTACCCTATACCTTGGTTTATTCATTTAAGCAGATTGTGATTATGATCATGTACCATTTAGAAGTAGGTGTTATGGCAAACCAAATGCTTTAATGGTGTTTATTTTGATGGGAGTACCATAACTGCCCATTAGTTTTGATCTGCTGGACTCCCCCAACTTAACATAATGTTGTACTCCTGGCTAAGGTTTATTACAGCAAAAGATGCAGTATAGGAACAGCAGGAAGAAGCTACATGCAGGTGAATGCTAGGAAGATAAGACACAAATGTTGATGTCTTTCCTCTGTGAGGCTCACATGGACATGTTTTTCTGTGGCCAGCCCTGGTTGCTAAAACTTAGGACCCTGACCAGATACCAGGTGCACATCATAAATCTTGATGCCTACTTTAAACAATGCTGACAGCCTGATATATCCTGACCTGCTGTCTCTAACATCCTTAGCCAGTGACTGTGAACATTCCAGGAGTTTAGTTCTCAGAGTTTGGCCAGGGGTCATTACCATGGCTCCAGGCATCCCCCAGAGATTAGGAAAGCCTGAGTAAAACAGACCTGCAGTATTAACTCTCTCCCTACAGCATCCTGTTGTATTGTTAAATGTAACATTTAATGCTGATACATTTTTTTCTGAATCTGATATTCTAAACTTAGAAAAAAAAATAATAAATATAGTTGCTAAATTTCACTTCTCTTAGAATTCTTTTCACTTCTTTTAGATTCTTTTCTTTTGGGAATTTATATAATGATGACTTCCGGATTTACCATTTTTGTCCACAACTATGTGGGTTGTACATGTTATGTTAAAGAATAGTGCAGAAATGTGAAGTGTAAACAGTTAAATTAAAATATTACAAAATTAACCCTCACTTTATGAAGATCTTCCTGTGAACACGATAGGATTTCTTTTTTATGGAATTTGCAGATGCACAGAAATACCAGTTTTTCAGAAGAAGAATAACTCATAGTTTAAAAATTGGCTGATTCCAGGATTTGAAACCAATCTTTATTACTTTATCTATTGCTATTTGAAATCTGTATTGTGCGAAAAAAGACAAAATAGATGGAGAAAGCTCTGCTTGAAAATGATAAGTTCTCTGAGTTAACAGAGTTAGATATGTTTCTTTATTGCCAAACTTAACAGAACCTTTAGGGCAATAACGTGCAGTATGGATCTCCCAGAGCATAGAGAGTCTGTAACATTTCTCTAACTTACTTGACCATGGAGTTTCTTTAGTAAGATCCCACAGGTGTGGATCCTGCAGTTACACTGTAGTGCACTGTTCTTTAGAACAAAATAGGACGGGGCACCTGGGTGGCTCAGTTGGTTAAGCATCTGCATTCCCTGGGTCCTGGATGGAGCCCTGCACTGGGCTGCCTGCTCAATTAGGAGCCTGCTTCTCTTTCTCCCTCTTCCTGCTGCTCCCCCTGCTTGCTCTCTCAGTCAAAAAAGATAAATAAAATCTTTAAAAAAAAAAAAAAGAAAGAAAGAAAGAATGAACCTTGTTGCAGAAAAGTTTAATATCTTACTGACTTCTGATAAAAACTAGTTAGAAACTTCCCTATCTGTAAGTCTTTTTTCCTGCCAGGCTTCCTGAGTTGATGTTTCTCTTTTGTAATGTGAATGGTGCATCACTTAGGTTGGTGTTTATAAGGGCTTCCATGGTGTGGATCATTGCCTTCAGGCTTGTACCACCTAGGTACCTGACCTGGTATCAAGAATGTAATTGGCGAAGACTCAGTAAATACCCAGAGAGCATGGTATGAACTGTGACTCTAAAATACTGAACCCCCCCCCCTTTTTTTTAAAGGAACAACAGTATATTAGACATAAAAGTTAGGTGCTGTACGTTTTAATAATGATACCATTTTGTAAGACATTTTTAGAATTTTTCTTTTATCTTTTTAAGCATTTAAAAAATATATTTTAGAGAGGAAGGGAGAGAGAGCCTGAGCACAAGTCGGGTTGAGGGTAAAGGACAAAGAGACTCCCTGGTGAGCACAGAGCTCCACTTGGGGCTCAGTCTCAGGACCCTGAGATAATGATGTGAGCTGAAACCAAGAGGTGGATGCTGAACTGACTGCGCCACCCAGCTGCCCCTGGAATTTTTCTTTTGAATGGCTCCTGAGTTGAACTCCTCATTACCAACTTCTTCTCTATGACTTGTATCATTTTTAAAATTTAATTTAATCCTAACAGTAGGGTTGTTCTATCATAGACATGTAAATTTTAACTACTAGATTTCTTTTTTCAGTAGGTGGAATATCGTTTTTAGGAATTATGGTTGTTACACCTAAGGAAGGCCAGTTGCTCAAAAGTAGCCAAGGCCCACCTCAAGAAGTAGTGCAGGGTGCGAAGACTTCTTTAGTGTATATCAAGAATTGCTATAAAGCTGTAAGACAGACAGCAATTTGGTGTAAGGTAGATGGGTCGGTGGAACAGAACATAGAACCCTGGAAATCTAGTTTATGACAAAGTTAGCATTGCATGTACACCTTTAGTAAGAGGATGAACTTTCCACACAGTGTGGCAGGACATTTCATTAGCCACGTGGAAGAAAGCGATGTTAAATCTCTACTTAAACCTGAAAGGTAAAACTTAAAAATTTGTAGACATTAGAACTTTATTTTTAATGATATCTAAATAGAAAAGAATTTCTTAAGACATAGAAAATGTAAACCACAAAAGCCACCTCTTGTTAAAACAAGCTATAAGCTGGGAAAAGATTCTTGCAGTGCATGTAGCCAAAGTAAGATTAGAATCCAGACTGCGCAAAGGTCTTTAGAAATTAATAGGAAAAAGACAGAACAACCCACTGAATAGAATAGTGGCCTAGACTTCATAGGCACATTAGAGAAGCAGAAATGGAATGACCAGTATTATCAGAGACAGTGGGGAAGTGCAAATTAAAACTACATTAAGATACCAACTACAGGGACGCCTGGGTGGCTCAGTGGGTTAAAGCCTCTGCCTTCGGCTCAGGTCATGATCCCAGGGTCATGGGATCGAGCCCCACATTGGGCTCTCTGCTCAGCGGGGAGCCTGCTTCCTCCTCTCTCTCTACCTGCCTCTCTGTCCTACTTGTGATCTCTGTCTGTCAAATAAATAAATAAAATATTTTTTTAAAAAAAGATACCAACTACACACTCCAGATTGTCAGAAAATAAGAAAGTCTGACATTAGTAAGTGTTGCCAGCGAGCACATCCAGAGCTCTCATTTTGCTTACTGTTTTGCATCAACCACCTGGGAAAACAAATTGGTCATGTTTAGTCTTACTGAAAATATGCATTCCCTATAACCTAATACCTTTATGTGTGTTCTCTAGTTCAGGGGTTGGTGTGACAACCCATGAGTTAAAAAAGATTTTTAACAATTTTAAAATTGTGAAGTGAAACAAAATTATGTAATTTATAATGTGGAGATTACATGAAATTCAGATTTCACCGTCCATAAATAAAGTTCAGTTGGAATACTGTCACACTTACTTATGTCGTTTATGTCTGCTTTTGTGGTGTAGTACCTGAGTTGAATGCTTACACTGTAGATCTGTCTTGCAAAGCCTAAAATATTTACCATCTTGTCCTTTGCAGAAGTTCATCACCCTTGCCCTGCACCCCTTACTCCTCCTGCACATGTGTGCCAGGATACATGTTTAGGAATGTTCCTAACAGTATGTTTGTAACTATAGAAACCTAGAAAGAACCACATGTCTATTAAGCATAAAGTGGATAAACTGTGGTATGCTAAGCCAGTGGAATACTACTGAGTAGTAAACACAAATTGATTGTAACTGCAAGCAACATATGGATGGCTCTCGGGAACTTGGTATTAAAAAAAAAGAAAAAAGAAAGACAGATTTTTCCATTTATGAGCAATTCAGAAACAGACACATGTAAAGAAGGCATTGCTAAGACTATCAGTGAAGTAAAACTGTCAGGAAAAGAGAGAATAGTAAGTTTGGAATAGAAGTTGCCTTTGAGGAGCTGGGAAAGCGATGGTATTGGAGAGGGAACTTTGAAGATTACTTTCTTATTCTTAAACTGGGTGGTGGATACATGATACAGGTGTTGTGTTATGATCCTTTATTTTAGTGATGTTCCTCCTACATACTTTTGATATTTGATGTATTTCTGTGATTTGGAGTATTAAAAATTATCTTTTCAAATAGTATAGTTTGCCTCATGATGTACAGTTGTTTATAGCTAGTAAAAGGGAACCTCATCAGTTGAATAGAACCTGCTTGGTTTCACCTGTTGGTCTCCTCCTCTTTCCTTCCCACCTCTCCACATCCCAGGTGTTCTGGTTGTGTTAGAAACCGATTTCTTTTCTTTTTAAATGTTTATTTATTTTTTAAATTTCTTTTCAGTGTTCCAGAATTCATTGTTTATGCACCACAACCAGTGCTCCTTGCAGTATGTGCCCTTCATAATACCCACCACCAGGCTTACCCAACCTCCCACCCCCTGCCCCTCCTAAACCTTCCGATTGTTTTTCAGAGTCCACAGTCTCTCATGGTTCATCTCCCCCTCCAATTTCCCCCAACTCCCTTCTCCTCTCCATCTCCCCATGTCCTCTGTGTTATTTCTTATGCTCCACAAATAAGCAAAGGAAGTGTCAGGGACTTGGCCGCCATCTGGACTCTGCCTCTTGTTCTGTATGCCTCTCCTTGGGCTCATTCTCTTGGACTTGAAGGTGGCCTTTCTCCAGGTGTTGGGCAGTGTGGTTGACTGCAGAGCTACGTGTATAGCCTCTAGCCCTGTGACTTGAAAAGCCAAGGGGTGAGGTCCTCTGGTTGGCCTTGCCATGTCACTTGGCTGTCTTCTGACCAGGGAGCTGGGTCTGTTACCAGAAGAAATCTTTGGGGGAGGGTGAGAGCAAGAGTCGGCATCATGAACCAGAAAGCCCCCTTGGTTTATATCTATTTTATGTCTATTTTTTAGGGTACATTAATATATGGCATTTGACATAGCTTTTTTTTTTTTTTTTAAGATTTTATTTATTTATTTGACAGAGATCACAGTAGGCAGAGAGGTAGGCCGAAAGAGAGAGAGGGAAGCAGGCTCCCCACTGAGCAGAGAGCCCAACGTGGGGCTTGATCCCAGGACCCTGAGATCATGACCTGAGCTGAAGGCAGATGTTTTAACCCACTGAACCACCCAGGTGCCCCTTGACATAGATTTGTAAATATCAAGGCTAGTTTGAAATGACCCTTAAGACATTCAATGTTGCCTATAACGTGATATCCAGTAGTTGAGGTGGAATACGGGTTAGAAATGTCTGTTGAACCTATAACTTAAAAGAAAAATCAAGGGGCACCTGGGTGGCACAGTGGGTTAAAGCTCTGCTTTCTGCTTGGGTCATGGTCCCGGGGTCCTGGGATCAAGCCCCGCTTCAGGCTCTCTGGTCAGCGGGGAGCTGGCTTCGCCCCGCCTGTCTCTGCCTGCATCTCTGCCCGCTTATGATCTCTGTCAAATAAATAAATAAAATCTTTTAAAAAAGAAAAAAAGAAAAATCAAAATACAGTATCACCACAAATATCTCTTTTGCTACCCCCTTTAAAGTCACACCCATTCCTTTCTTTTCTCCCTGATAAGGACATTTAAGACATTAAATGTTTGAATCAAACTAGGCATTACAAAGTTGCTTTAAGACATATCTCCTGTATTCCAAAGACTGGGAGGACACTTAACCAATTGGTGGTAGTGTTCAATTGGGATGAGTGTTTACAGGGGGTTTTCTGTCTTGTCTTTTACTTTTTTGTTTGCCAAATCCTTTGCATTGAGCAAGTATGACTTTATAGTTAGGAAAAATATTAATTTTTTTTTAAGATTTTATTTATTCATTTGACAGAGAGAGATCACAAGTAGGCAGAGAGACAGGCAGAGAAAGAGGAGGAAGCAGGCTCCCCGCCGAGCAGAGAGCCCGATGCGGGACTCGATCCCAGGACCCTGAGACCACGACCCGATCCGAAGGCAGCGGCTCAACCCACTGAGCCACCCAGGCGCCCCCAAAAATATTAATTTTTAAAGGTATTGCTAAACATTAAGTCAGTTTATCACCTTGGAAATTGACATTCCATTTAAGATACTGGTAAATTTTATAGGAGTCTATACCACGAGTACCCCAAATGATAAACATGTTTCCCTAACCTCTAAACTTGGAGTAACACCTGGGAAACAATTAGAGAAAGAGAATATCTACATTTATATGGCATGTGAACATTAGTTTGTATAGAATTTTTAGACTAGTTCTTAACTAATTTTTTGTTAAATAGTCAGAATGAGAGTATGCTGATACCTAAAAATTGGTTCATGTTTTTGGCTGGTGAATGAGTCTTCTCATTGCCAAATTTTAGTAAGTAATCACTTGACAACTCAAAGACAGTGGGAGAAATGTTGGCCTTAAACACTTCACTGGAAGTGGAAACTATAAAATTAAAAGCTAAAGCACTAGAGCCATACTTAAAGCACTTAGAGCCATACTCTTACTCACACTTAGAGTATGTATGAGCCATACTCCTACAGTGAGTAGAAGGCCAGAATACCTGTGACTTTGTTTTGACAACTTTGGCCTCGTTATTATCTTTTCACAGATTTTCTTTTGTTACTGGTATAAGGTAGAATCTAAATTTATTTCGTATCATATGGAAACCCGTTTGTCCCTCTGTCAGTTTTCTACTCTCATCTGTCATCTCACCAATTTTCTGGACATGTATGGTTTTGTTTAGAGACCCACATGGTTTTAGATTCTTCGGCTTTATTATAAATCCAGTCCTGAAAAGCTTCGTTTGTGTTTTGATTAGAATTGTATTAAATTTATAGATTAATTTTAGAAAGAGGCTATTACTTTTTTTTCTCCTGAACATAGTATAACTAGCCATTAGTCAGTTCTCTTATACCCCTCAGTAACGTTCTACAACTTTTTCTGTGTCTTGCACATATTTTGTTAAAGGTTTTTTTTTTTTTTTTTTTTTTAAAGATTTATTTATTTGAGAGAGGGAGAAGGAAAAGCAGGCTCCCCGCTGAGCAGGGAGCCCTCTGTGGCCTCTGTCCCAGGACCCTGGGATCATGACCCAAGCTGAAGGCAGACATTTAACCGACTGAGCCACCAGGAGCCCCTATTTTGTTCAAGTTTATCCCCAGATATCTTAGGGTTTTTATAGCTATTTTGAATATGATTTGTTTTCTTTTATATATTTGGAGTAGTTACTGTTACTATACAGGACATAATTGTTATATGTTCATCTTGTATTTAGCAACCTTTTTTTTTGTTTTTAAGATTTTATTTATTTATTTGAGAGAGAGCCCAGAGGGAGTGTGAGAGGGAGAAGCAGACTCCCAACTCACCAAGGGCCCGACCTGGGGCTTGATCCCGGAACCCTGAGATCATGACCTGAGCCAAAGGCAGATGCCCACCCAGCTGAGCCACCCAGGCATCCCTTGTATTCAGCAACCTTGATGAGGTCATAAATTAGTTGTAATGAGTTATCTATTGATATCTTTTAAGTTTCTGATAGAAATCATGTCATCTGCAAATAATTTTGTCTCTTTTTCTCCCCCTCATCCTTATTCCTTTTCTTGACTTACTGCTTGGACTCTAGTATGATGTGAAATTGAAGTAAGGTTGCATAAGTCATTTCATGTTACAGAAGTGCATGACAAGTCGACAAGTCGTGTCATTAAATATCTTTACTGTAGGTTAAAGAATTCTCTTTTTAGGCCTTTTTTGTTGTTGAAATCCTATATTGATGAATTACCTCCAAAGGTAATGGCTTCAGACAATAGACATTTTTTATCTTGTATTTGCTTGGGTCAGGAATGCAGGAGCAGCTTAGTAGGGGGTGTTGATTCAGGATCTTTCTGCATATTGCAGTCAGAATGTCAGCAGGAGCCACAGCCATCAGAAGGGTTGATTGTGACTGCTTCCACAAGTTCCCTTCCATGCCTGGCACAATAGTACTGCTTGTGCTTAGGAGGCTTCAGTTTCTTACCATGTGGACCTTTGTATAAGGATACTTAAGTGTTCTTCTGACATTGGGGTGCTGGCTTTCCCCAGAGTGTGAGCTGAGAGAAAGCTGAGGATATGTGTTTTATGACCAGGCTTGAAATCTCTCACCATTACTTCTACCATATTCTGTTGACTAGAAGCATGTCTCCAAGTCCAGCCCCATGCTAGGAGGGAAATTACACTCCAAAAAAATTGTTTTGCATATTGATTTTTTAAAAGTCTGTCTGCCCCAGCAATGTTGCATAGGAGCAAGGGCTTCTGTCCTTATACCTTTACCTTAGACCGTTCCTTTGGGTCCCAAACTTTTGTATCCTTAGCTGCGGTTAATATCTCTTCTTGAAGGTATCAGGGTTACCTGATACTAAGCATGTCCAAAGTCAAACAAGTTTCTTCCCATCTTACATCTTCTTCCCTTCCAAAAACCTGCCCTCTTTCTTTGGTTTCCTGTTTCTATGACTAGCACCACTCTGCATCCATTGGTACAAGCCAGGATTTCCTCCTCTTTCACCCCATCTAATTTGGCCTTAAGTCCCATTGAGTTTGTCCCTGAGTACCTCTTGAGTCTGGCCACTCTTATCCAGCTCCAGTTTTATCTCACATTGCAGTTTCCTCTTCTTTTGTCTTTGATCCCCTGACCTCTCAGTGCTGGGCTCCTTCCTGCTACAGAGCCTTTGCTACTCACTGCCCCCAATGCTTATTTTCCCCTCAAATCCTGTCTTCCTCAGGGAAGTCTTCCTGACAAAGTCCAATCTTTGTAATACAGATGTTTATATTGCTATGTACCTCCCTTCAAAACAGTGATCACCAGTGAAATTTTATGTATGTGTGGCTGTTTGCCTAAACCCTGCTTTCCTGGAGCCAGCTCTAAATTTCATAAGGGCAAGGGATGTGCATTCTGTTCATTTTTGTATTCCATGCATTTGACACAGTCTGTGTTTTTACTGAGTTTGTGTGCATTGAACAAATTAATAAGTGCATGAATATGTTTGATTCTGGTTCTGATTGAGAAATAGAGTAAACAAAATATATAACTAGTAAATAAACTAATTTAGCCTCTCCTTACTATGTTAGAGGATGATTATCATGTTTTTAAGTCTTTCTAGCTTTTCTGGCAGAAGTTCCAGCTACAAATTAAGTGAATAGGTCTGTTGAAATGTCCCATCTCTCCTACCTTTGTTGGGTCATATGATGCAGAGTTAGTGATCCTAGGAGCTAAGGGTGCTTTTTGAATTGAACTGTACTGCCTTGGAAAAATTAAATAGGAATGGATGCAAAATAATAGAGATTTGCTTTGAAGTAGTCTGGGTTGTAAGCATTAAAAAAAAATAATCAGATTTTTGAGAACATGAAGTTACTTTTGAATTTCAAATACTGTATCAGCAGTACCATTGTTTACTTTGCCAGTGACCAAAAGAGGTAGCCTTTCGTGTAAAATAGCACAGAAGATAAATTTATATCCATCTAGCTCTTCTGGAGAGAACTGTTGTTTAATGAGACTGTGCACTACAATGTTTTTGGTTCTCCCCTCATCATGGTTACTGTAGTCTTCTGTAGTTGCTCACTGCACGTGATCTGATACCAAATACTGAGTAGGTATGATTTTGAGGCAAGAATATGACAGTAACATGCATCCCTTGTTCACCGTGCAGTCAGGAAATGTTGGTTTGATGAAGGAAGGAATATAGGCAAGAGAGCACAAGTCCCAGGAGAAAAGAGCACAGATAATACTTTTTAAGTATCCCTTAGGATTTTTGGGGGGTGCTTTTCAGGTTGCGTCTAGAATCTCGTGAAGTAGGCAAGAACTATTACATGTTTTTCATAGATAAACTCTCTGGCCTGGTCTGAATTGTTCAGGCAAATACCTCTGCTGCCCACCGTGGAACATTAAGGTGCCCTTTGAGAAGCTGCTGTGTTGCCCATCAGCCCAGTCCTTGAGAACATCTGCTCATTTGGCTTTCACTGTGAGGCATATGTGCAAAGTTTGGGTTTCCTCCATCTCCTTCATCTGAATGCACTTCGCTTGTCTCGCACCTGCTCAGCAGTGAAATAGGCCTTTGAGCTTCCATGTCTGCTGTTCATCACAGTGACTCTTGGCCTCTCTGAGGTCCCTTAGTCTCCTCCAGAGCTCCCCGAGATGACCTCCTTATGTAGCAGAAATATTACTAGTCACACTATCCCAAATGATTTTCCAAATTTGGCAACAGTTTCTCCAGTCATTTTCTCATGTTATTTTCACAGGTTGTGAGGTAAGGGTAGGGGAATAGAAACTAAAGATCAGGAACATCTGTAAAATTACTGTCAGAGCCAGGACTAGGTCTCAGATCCTATGATCCTCTTTTCTTCTCCATTACACTTTCCCTCAGTGTTTCTGAATGTCTAGTGACGACTCAGTGTTTATTTGTAGGCGTTGTTAGTATGTTCTTGATACTACTAATTTTTCTGTATTTTATAAGTATTTTTTAAGTCTGATTTTTAAATTTATTCTGAATACTAAAATTTCTTATGCATGTTAAATTAGTTTAATTAGTCTTATAGTTCATTATAGTTATTTTTAAGTTAATCTTTTTTTCTTTTTGTCTCTATAGGTTATGAACGTGATTTCTGATGAAACTGGATTGGAATAATTTTCATGACCTTTGTATATTTATATATATATATTTTAAAATTTTGCATTTGACTTAAGTGCCATGAGAAAATTTGCATATTGCAAGGTGGTCCTAGCCACCTCCTTGATTTGGGTACTCTTGGATATGTTCCTGCTGCTTTACTTCAGTGAATGCAACAAATGTGATGAAAAAAAGGAGCGAGGACTTCCTGCTGGGGATGGTTAGTGATATTTTATAATAATACATCTGTTTTAATAAGTGTATTACTGGTTTGTTCACCAGTTTGGGTACTACAAAATTTTAATTTTTTTAGATTAATAGTAATTCCTGGCTTCCTAAATAATGATGATCATATTATTAACAGTTTTCCAGTGGGTTCTTCCAACAGTCAAAATATTAAAGTATCACGTATAGAATTGCTAAATTCATTATTTGTGTTCAGTGTTAAACACATGGTTAATTTTCTGCAAGTTGTGTTACCAAGAAATGTAGGAAAGCTAATATCAACTATTATTAAACTAATAAGGACTAGTAGTTGGAACCAACAAAATTGTATGGCATTAGAGTAATGCTAGAAATGCTGGGTGTTAAAATTACAGTATCTGGTATCAAAAGACTTTTTTTCCTTGCCTTCCCATCTCAGTTTTCAGGGAAATCATTCTGGATGGTTGTGATCTGGAGACTTCTTTTTGTTAATGCTGTAGATAGCACTTTTAGGGAGGGCTTTTGTAAAGATGAGGCCATATGATAGAGGCCGAGAGTGAGAGAGTGAGATTGCAACAGTTGGTGTGGAAAAGAAAGGAAACACAAATATGAAGGACCTGGGTTGGAAGTACTAACATTTTTGGCAGTGGACACAGGGAAAATTCAGTTTTGAACCCCTTGTGTTCAAACCAACAAACAAATGTTGCTTTTTATTTTTTATTTTATTTTTATTTTTTAAAAGATTTATTCATTTGAGAGAGAGCACATGTGCACGGGCTGAGGGGGTCAAGGGAGAGGGGAACAGACTCCCTGCTGAGTGTGAAGCCTGTCTTAGGGCTGGATCTCATAACCCTGAGATCATGACCTGAGCCAGAATCAAGAGTTGGAAGCTCAACTGCCTGAGCCACCCAGGCACCCCTGCTTTTAATTTTTTTTAACGTAATGAAAATAAGGCAATGATTCAGCTTTCTGAGCTCTGAACTCTTTATGATTATAGAAAATATGGCTGTGTAGTGATTCTGTTATTTTTAGGAATTATATGTGAATGACTACTGTTCTTATGTGAGCTTTGAGTATGTGATCATATTTAAATTTTTCGTTATTTTTATGAGACCACCTGGTCCTCTAAAGTTTGTAATCTAAAAATATTTATTTGTATTGATTAACTCTGCCTACTTACTGTAATTTTTATAGATGAGATTATTTAACCAGTCCTGTTTATTTCTTCTTGGGAAATTTGCCTAAAATTAGGCTCATAGGCTCATTGGCTAGTACTGGGCTAGCACTGGTGACTGTTTTTAAACTCTAATATGTGCGAGGCAGTGTATTAGGAGCTAGTGATACACAGCTCAACAACAACAACAACAACAAAAAGACAAAATTCCTCCCTTTGGGGTACTCACAGCCCAATAGGAGAGAAAGAATAATAGTAAAATACTAATGGAATAAGTAACATTCTAGAGATGCGTGTAAGAGCAGAACGGGAGGAACACGTGTCTGAGAGGGTGCAGTAAGGAAATAATGCTTGTGTTGAGCAGCGTCAGGGTGAGCAGGTGTTTGTTAGGTTTGATGAATAAGCAAGGGAAAGAAGCATTCCCAAGATAAGCAAGCGAGAGAACAGAGTTGATGGATAGAAAACAAGAGGAAGGAGCACAGATGGAGCTTGAGAGGTTAGCAGAGGCCAGACTGCAGACAGCCTTTTCTGGCATGCTGAATGCTTTGGATTTCTTTATAGGCAGCGGCATGCCATTGAAGGATTTTAAACGGGAGTAAGTAACCTGATGGGATCCAGACTGAGGAGAAGGCGATTGGTGGTCATGTGGCTGATGTGCTGGAGGAGACTAGCTGCAAGGCTGTTGTGACAGTTTAAGGGAAGTTCTTAGGGCCTACACTGAAGTGATACTGAAATAGAAAGGAAAACAATATATATGAGAAGTATGTAAAAGGTGGAATTTATATAACATGAGGAGCCACTGAATGTAAGTAGTAATAAAAGAAGAGTTTAAGATCTCTCTCAGGTTTCCCTGCTTGATGAGTTGACAGGAAGCAGGCCCCCAGAGGTAGAGCAGCTTTGATGGGGGTGGCAGGATGAGCTTGACTAGGAGGTGCTGGTAGGAATGTTCTACAGAAGACAGTTGTTCAGGGTGCAGAATGTAGGTGGCAGTGTAAGCCTTGTCTGTGCAGAACACTGCACCGGGAGCATATGTAGGCTTAGAAGAGACAGACCCAGGGTTGGAGAGCATCATGGAGGTCAGTAAAGGAAGAGAGACTTCTCAGGAAGTCAGAGGTAGAAGGAGACACTAGAGGGAGGGTGGTCATGAAAATCCAGGAGTTGTGTTTGTCAGAGATTTTACCTGAGATGAAGATAAGGGGCTTCTTTATCTTCGGTAATGGGGTTTCTTTTGACCCTGGCAGGTGCCATTTCAGTGCCAGGGGATTTGATGTATCCATGAAGGAGCAGAGATACAGTGTAGCCTCTTCTTTCAGGAAGCTTCCACACAGAGGAAAGGGGGTCGCATGGGGTACCTGACTGGTTCAGTCAGTGGAACATGCAACTCTTGATCTCATGGTTGTGAGTTTGAGCCCCACATTGGGTAAAGGGGTTACTTAAAAAGAAAAAAAAATTTTTTTTAAAGATTTTCTTTATTTATTTGACAGAGATCACAAGTAGGCAGAGGCAGGCAGAGAGAGAGAGGGAGGCAGGCTCCCTGCTGAGCAGAGAGCCCGATGCAGGGCTCCATCCCAGGACCCTGAGATCATGACCTGAGCCCAAGCAGAGGCTTTAACCCACTGAGCCACCCAGGTGCCCCTTAAAAAGAAAATCTTAACAAAAGGAAGAAATGAAGAAGAAAAGGTATAGTGCACTAGTTAAAGGAATGGAGGCAAAGTCGTCTGTGTGTGTGTGTTTTTATGTACTAGGGGTTAAAATACAAGGGACAAATGTAATCCCCGAAGGAGCACATTCTTAGCAGATGAGACAGTGTGGTATCAAAGCCCTAAGAAAAGAATTGCATTTGAAGAAATCGCCAAGGTTAATACAGTTCTGAAAGCCACTGGGGCATGAGCATCAAAGACAAGAAGTGACTTTTATACCAAAGCATAAAAGTACTACCTAAAGGAGAAATGGTCTGGGAGCAACCGCAGGAGGCTTTGCGCCCTCATTGGGACCTCTTGGGAAAGAAGGACCAGTTCTCCCAGAAGAGGTTTGTGAGGTTAGTGGGCTCTGGGGGAGGGCAGATTTGAGTTAAGTCCAGTGGAAGGGGCCTGTGTGTTGTGGAGAAAGACGATGAAGCAGCTTTACAGTGGCCGGGGAGAGGATCTTGGGTGTTTGGTGGGACGACTGAGAAGGAGGGAAGCTCAAGAGAGAAGGACTGAGCAATACACATGAGGGTGAGGAGATAGTGTGGAAGGAGACAGAGTGGGAGGCTGGCAGTTCTGGGTGGAGCATCCATTTGCAACTTTGTTCCTTGTAGCCTTAAGGGGTTAAAGGGAAAGGGGAAGAACGATTGGAGGAAGGGGGACAGGTGGTGCTAAGGATGGCTTGAATAATCTGCTCCCTGTGAAGTTTCAGTGCAGTAGGAGCTGGGAGGTCGTGGGTGGTGCTGGCACCCTGAAGTCCCTGCCTTCTCAGCTTAAGGCTGGGAAGGGCTTGCAGTGGTGCCCTTGAAAACCTGCACTGAAGTGGCTGGGAAAGGACACATAGCTGAGAGCACTAAGGTCATGGGCCTTCTTAGTGGAGAAGCAGGTGCACCCAGTGATTCGAAGAGTAGAGGTCTCTTGAAAGTATCAAGTCTCTAGGATCTTTGGTTTTTACGGCATTTGAAAAACCAAAAACGCATAAGGCAAAAAGTAATGAACAGAATTACTGTTTCAGTATTACAAAGATCTCATTCTGAACATTCTTTGAACTGCTCTACAGTGCCCATTTGGTGAAATTTATCCAATTCTGGTCTTTATATTGTGAATAAAGGTGTCCTATTTTTAGGTGGAATGGATCAGTTATCTTTACCATAATGCTGGATCTCTTAAAAGATTATCAATGATCATCTCTTTTCTAGGATTTACTTGTTACTTGCCTACTTCACATAATAGTGGGCCAGTCTTTGTGATTACAGAAAGGTTGGTTTGATTTGGTTTGTTTTCCTGAGAAGTTCTGTCTCATACTTTTATACTTGGCATTTTATACCTCAGGCTATTTGAGAATAGCAATATTCTTCTCTTGCTAGAGAATTAGACAGTCTCCTCTTGAAAAACTGGGGTTAGTGTGCGTTGTGTCCTGGGAATATTTTTGTTGCCCTCCTGCCTTCCTAATTAGCTCGTTCATTCAATTTATGGATTTGGATGTTGTATAAAATATTCAGTGTTTTTACAGATGCAGTTTCTAGTAGGAACTGAACTTTTATGCCAGCACTTTACTCAATTTTCCAATCATTAATATGTTGATAATTCAAGTTTTCATGTGTGTATGCTAGGATTATTTCAACTTCCAAACATCAGGAAGCCTTTTAGCAGTTAAAAAAATATTATTAGTAAAGGCTTTCAGAAACTTACAGGGTTTTTTGCACGAATAGAGGTTTATATACTGAACACATTACAAATAAATTGAGCATAACATTGGAATGAAGGTTGAAACTGACAAGGATTTGAGGTAGCAGAGAGTTAATCAGTGAATTTTACTATATAATTTTGATTTACTTTTTTTTTTTTTTTTGAGAGAGGGAGAGAAAGCACATGTGCACAAGGGGCGGGCGGAAGGGGCAGAGGGAGAGAGAGAATCTTCAGCAGACTTCACACTCAGCACAGAGCCGGATGCCAAGCTTGAACTCATGATCCTGAGATCATGACCTAAGTTGAAATCAGAGTCAGACACTTAATCCACTGAGCCACCTAGGTGCTCCTATAATTTTGATGTTAAAAAAATCAGGTAATTTGCTGTATTTCATCACCATCTTACATACTTTTGTTTATAGAATACTTATACTAAGAAAGCAGAAACATTTCAGTTATCATTTAAGCCACATCCCATTTTCAGAGATTTATTAAAATGTGGAAAAAACATTTTGGAATAGGTAAAATATCATGCCTGAAAACAGTAAGAGTGATAATTTTGTAAGAAGATAAAATCATTTGGGAGAAATGATTTTAGCCTTTTATTAGTATTTTTCCCCCAAAGGGTATTATAACTTTATACTTTTTTATTCTACTTACATAAGAAAAATACAAATTAAAAATTTCTTTTTTTTTAAGATTTTATTTATTTATTTGACAGACAAATCACAAGCAGGCATAGAAGCAGGCAGAGAGAGAGGAAGGGAAGCAGGCTCCCTGCTCATCCCAGGACTCTGGGATCATGACCCGAGCTGAAGGCAGAGGCTTTAACCCTCTGAGCCACCCAGGCACCCCACAAATTAAAAATTTCCAAGATTTATTAAAGTACATTCAAAGGTATATCATGTGGTTTGTGTATATTGATATGATTTGTGACATTCAGAATCAATCTGTAGTTTTCTTGGTAATTAAGTTTTTAAAACATACTTTATTGTCTTATAAATGAAGTTTACTCGAAATATAAAAAGCATTTGTTCTTACACAATACTTCGGATTAACATTAATGTGAACATCTCCCTTGTCAAAGTTGGATTTTTTAGAAATGATCTGCATGTAAAATTTTATGCCAAGAAGAATTTTCTTTCAGTTCAGGAAATGATATCCAAACCCCATTTTGGTTGCTCTGAAACAAAAATTTCGCTGAACTCACTTTTAATTTACCTAAAAGACTGGAAAGTAGAATGCATGGAAGTTAATGCTTACCATTCAATCTGCTAGCACATTAGTAGTAAAAATATATCCAGTATCCACATGCATTTTATCCTGAGGTCTTTGCCAAAGGAAACTATTTGACTAGTCCATTTAATTCTTTAGGATATTATAATCTCTAGATTATTGTGGTGGATTTTGTGAGTTATGTAGTAGTCATATAATTCCTGGTAATTTCTACTGTAGCTTGGAAATCTCATGTATACCAGTAGGTTAAATGATATAATGTGGGCATTATACTAGATATTCTGATTACTAGTAAGTACCAAGTGGTCAAATCAGTAAAATGTTGCAACAGCAGGATTGTATATGTTGTACAGTTTTGTCTGCTTCTTTAAGATATTAAAGCCAGAGTTTTACTTCATAATGATGGGGCATTTAACATTCTGGCCATATAGTCTCTTACTCTGTAAGCTATCAAGTTGATTCTTTACTAGTCCTCACAGTAATAATTTCTGGAGTCCTCCTTCATGCTCCCCCAACCCCCATTGAAAATGTCAAACATAAATAAAAGTAGAGAAAATAGAACTCCCATATACCCACCATCTGGCTCCAGCAGTTGTCAGTTCTTCAAGACTAGTCTTATGGCATGGATACATGGGTACCTCTTTCTCTCTGTCCTCCCTTTCACTCTTTTTGTTGTTGTAGATGAAGAAATTGGCTGTTTTCTTTTTCCCAGTTTCCCGTAGTCAGGATTTGCATCTCTTTAACACTTTTTGTCTTGTCCTTCAGTGCCCTATATTTTCTATGAATTTAGTAGGTAGGCCCGGAGGCTTGATCAAGCTCAGGATCTACCCTTACCCCCATCACCTCACCATAGCAGTAATGTGTTCTAGATGGCATTCTATATAACTTAATATTCTTCTTAATTTAAAAACTAAAAAGCACGAAAAACTTTTTTCTCATTTTAACTTTTCTTTAAAGTACCATCTTATACTAAAATAGGGTTTAGATAACTGAGAGAGATTTATAATTAAGGCCACTAGATGTCTCCTACCTATTGTGTTAACTCTGCCATGCACCCAGGTTGATTGCCACCTCCAGAACTCTTCTGCTTTCTGTTGACCCCTGAACATCCCAATCCCCAAATCTGTTGGTTGCTCTTTTTTTTTTCCCCCAGAGACAGGTAATTAAGTAGAATTGACTCTTAAGTGTTTCATAATTTATGATTTTTAAACATTTAAAATTATATGTGAGAATTATACATCTGTGTTTGTATTATATTTTTTTATTACACTTGTCACTGACAGTTTTTGTAATCTGTCAACCCTAATATTTAAAGAGCTTTGGTGCACCTGGGCGCCTCAGTTAGTTAAGTGTCAGACTCTTGATTTTGTCTTGGGTCATGATCACAAGATCATGAGATCGAGCCCCACATTAGGCTGAGTATGGAGCTTGCTTAAGATTCTCTCTCCCGGTACACCTGGGTGGCTCAGTGGGTTAAGCCTCTTGTCTTTGGCTCAGGTCATGATCTCAGGGTCTTGGGATAGAGCCCCGCATTGGGCTCTCTGCTCAGCAGGAAGCCTGCTTCCCCGCCCCCACTCTGCCTGCCTCTCTGTCTACTTGTGATCTCTCTCTCTCTGTGTGCCAAATAAATAAATAAATAAATAAATAAAAAAAAAAGATTCTCTCTCCCTGGGATGTTTGGGTGGCTCAGTCAGTTAAGCATCCAATTCTTGATATCATCTCAGTTCATGATCTGAGAGTCATGAGATCAAGCCCCACCTCGAGTTCTGGCTGGGCATGGAGCCAACTTAAGATTCTCTCTCCCTCTCCGCACCCCCTGCCTACTTTCGCACATGCATGCCCACTCAAAAACACATTATAAGGTGCACGGGTGGTTCAGTGGTAGAATTCTCACCTGCCATGTGGGAGGCCCAGGTTCAATTACTGGCGCATGCAGCACACCCACCCTTTTGGGGCACCTAGGTGGCTCAGTGAGTTAAAGCCTCTGCCTTCAGCTCAGGTCATGATCCCAGGGACCTGGGATCGAGCCCCACATCGGGCTCTCTGCTCAGCGGGGAGCCTGCTTCCCCCTGCACTCTCTCTGCCTGCCTCTCTGCCTACTTGTGATCTGTCAAGTAAATAAATTAAAAAATCTTCAAAAAAGAACACATTATAAAATGAAATTTAAAAAAATAAAGAGCTTAGTTACTTGGCAAACATGAGGCAGGATTTGTTTTTAAAAATGGTTTTACATGAGTTTTCTATAATTGTAAAGTTATTTCCTAATATTTTAATGCCCTCCTAAAATCACAGTTCATTCTGAGAATAGGAACAAAATTATTTTATACCATTTTTTCTTGATGGTTGCCTAAGATATGTTTTTATATTCTAGATAGAGTTGTTGAAGACACAATAATTTCATAATTTAGAGGTAAGCTTTACCAGCTAGTGATATTCTTGGGTATATGAAACCTGGCTGAAGAGAGATGGTTTGTCTACTGTCTCAATGTCTCTATTTTTGTGTAGAGACTTTTTAGAAGTGCCTAAAAAAATAAACAATGAGAGAATAGAAATTTCAGCTTTAAAAATAAACAAGTAATGTACAAAACAGGTATTTTTATCCCATTCTTGGCCTTACCTCATTCTCTCCCTTTGCCTTTTAGATGAGAAGTTTAATATACTTTTTTCCAAGTTTAATGTATCTGAGAACTTGTTTTTCTTGAAGTTATAAAGGAAATAACTTTAAAATTATAGAAAACAAGCAAAAAAAATTATAGAAAACTCTTCTGAACATCTCAAAAGTGTAAAACAAGAAACAATATTTGGAAATTGCTGAATATTACTTTTTAAGTTAAATTTAATTTTAAGATTTTATTTATCTGAGAGAGAGAGAGTGCTCATGTGCACCAGTGGGGCAGGGGCAAAGGAAGTGGGAGAAGAAGACTTCCCACTGAATAGGGAGCCCAATGTCGCATTTGATCCCAGGACCCTCAGATCATGACCTGAGCTGAAGGCAGACGTTTAACCGTCTGAGCCACACAGGTGCCCCTGAATATTACTATTTTTATGTACATACCAAGAGAGATAATATTACTTCTGGTTAGAATTATCTTTCTTGATGCTCCACCTTGCTTAATGCTTATTATAATGTCTTAATTGATTCTAGGATTTCATTTTGACTTCTTTTGAATAGTGCTCACATTTAATTGAGCATATAGTTATAAAACTCCTATAGGACAGTATCATGAATTCCACGAAAGGTACATGAATGAATCAAAATGGAGCTAAAAAGAGATGTAATCTAGTGGGGGCCCACAGGACAGGACAGGTTAGCAATCATAGGAGGTAGCAGTTGATAAGAGACATAAGAGCCCTTGATGATGAAACGATGTGGCAGTCAAGAGTAGCAGAGGATCATGGTAGAGAGATTTGGAAAAGCTGCAGACAAGAGAATCTCTTTTAGCTGGGCCTTAAAAGACAAGTAGGTGTTTGGTATTACAGAAATAAGACTGGGGAGGTGCAGTGAGAGGGGACTTCTTTGAGCAAAGGCACCAAAGCAGGAAAATACGAGGCACATATGAAGGAAAGTAGCGAGTTGCTGTTTGACTGAAGGATTAAGTACCGAAGTAGAGGTGGGGAGTGGCTTGGTAGAGGGCTGAGCAGATGGTCGGTTTTGAAAGTTAGGTTAAATTCCCTATTAAAGAGTTAGACTCTAGAGCTCACAGGAATACCACAATGAAAGTCGTGCTTTAGAAGGTTAATGTGGTAACGATATTTGAGATGGGAATGCCAAGGCTGTGTGTGCTGCAGGTGAGTAGTGCAGGGTGGGGAGGTCTTGAGTGAGGACGCTGGTGTGGAGGAGGAGGACAGGGCAGCCGCTAGAAGGTTTTACAGACTGGGAGAGGAAGGGCTCAGAAATGGCTCTGGTTGTTGAGGGCACAGTTTAAACTCATATTATTAAAATAGAAACATTTATCAGTTGCTATAAAATTGATGTTAGTTAAGTTTCTTCTGTATTCTTAGTTCTAGAGCCAATACAAAAGCCTCATGAAGGTCCTGGAGAAATGGGGAAACCAGTCGTCATTCCTAAAGAGGATCAAGAAAAGATGAAAGAGATGTTTAAAATCAATCAGTTCAATTTAATGGCGAGTGAGATGATCGCACTCAACAGATCTTTACCAGATGTCAGGTTAGAAGGGTAAGTATCTGGTGTGGTCCTGACAGCATTGAATTTGAATGAAAAGTGTGTTCTAAGTTCCCAATAAATTACACTTTAGTGTTGACTGTTCTTAAAGTGAGTATTTGATCACTAAGTTATTACTTACCCACTTAAATTTAAATACTGATAAAAATACTGCTGATCATTAGGCTATAAATTTTAGGCTTTGGAAAATAATAATTTATCTTACTAGATTAGTAAGGGATTTTAAACTTCTCAAAACATTCCTATAATCAGCTTTTTTAAAAAGATTCTTTTAAGAGGTATGTAACTTAAAATGGTAATGTATATAGTCATAGGCGTACAGATGACTAAATTTTTACATGTACATATGTACCTAATTGTCATCCACATCAAGATATGTGTGTTGTGTGGATGAATATTCTATAACTTATTTACACACTCATAGACATTTGGGTTGTCTCCACCTTTGATTCTTATGAGTAAAGCAGTTGTGACATTCTTGTGCATGTCTTTTGGAGGACTTAGGCTCTCATTTCTGTTTGGTATGTACAGGAAAAGGAATAGATTATACATTTGTATAGCATTAGTATGTGCTACCAGACATTTTTCCAGGATGATTGTACTGATTTACATTCCCACCACCAATGTAAGAGGACCAGTTGCCCCACATGAAGAAGGTAACATAAGGTATCTGGGCTAGAGGACAGCAGACCCCATTAGACAGCTTCCCATTAGAAGCAAAGGAACTATATAGAAAACACATGGAGCAGGTGAACGTACACAATTACACATTTGGCTCCTGAGACCATAGTCGCCTTGCCCTCTGGGCCTTCCATTAGCACCAACAGCCAGGCCATCTTTCTCCAGGCAAGAGATTGGAGGATCTTTCTTGATAGAGTAGGACTAGGCACAGAGGGGGGGAAAACAAAACAAAACAAAAAAAAAACACCAAACCTCATAGTAATCATAACTCCAAGCTAATATTCAGCTTTTTGGTTCCCTGTTTTTGTAACAAATACATAACCAAGGAATACTAGACAATCACAAGAAACACTCAGACATGAAAAGTATAGTGCCCAGAAGAGAAATAACACAAGTTGGAGGAAGCAAAAACTCTTGAGGGAGAAGAAAACTTAAAAAGACTTAATCCCAATGAAATAAGAAAGCATATTACAACCGTAAAGCAATAAGATGTTATTCAAAAGATACATTAGGAAAACCAAGAGTGGAGTTTAAAGAGACAGAAAGAAAAGGGCAAAACTTAGCGCAGCTCAGCAGCAATCCTGGAAATAAAAGAGCAAAATTTCAGAGGAAAAGAATTGCCAGTCTACAGTTCTGTATCTGTCCTTACTTGCAATCAAATGCATAGGTTAGAACAGGGCGTTTTTGGAAATGAAAAGTCTCATAACATGGAACTGCCACACACCCTTTCTTGAAAGGTTACTGGAGATTATGATCCACCAAATGAGGACCTATACTCAGGAAAAGATGGACAGAGGTTGTGGAAGACAGGGGATTTGGCCTAAAACAAATGTGGTGGGAATCCCTTGAGGATGGTGAAGGGAGAGCCCTCGGTGACAGTTTTTAGGCCAAGAGGCAACCACCCAGATGGAAGCAGGACTTTAAGAAAACGGATGATGGTACAGCTGAAGGTTTCTGGAAGAGATTTAGACAATGGGGAGTTTGGGAGGCAAGTAGTAAGTGCATAGAAAACCATAGCAGGGAAAATATTATAATTATATTATAATTATATTATATTAAAAGTTGTACAGAGAAAGCAAAAGCATTTATAGTTTAGTACATGGCACAGCTGTGAATGCGTCCTAGAAGGCCACCATTTAATATTGTTCATATAAAAATTAAACTGTGGAAAAAAATAATTAAACTGTGTGGGGGATGGGGAGTATCAGTGTGTTTGTCCAGAGATTGGCTAAGTGGTGGTCAGTCAAAAGAAGCTTCGCTATAATCTTAAGTTTTCCCAAGCTGTTAACCCTCCTGAACGATATAGACAGAGAGCTGCACTCTTCAGGGAAGCCTGCAGCTGAAATGTTAATGGTGTCTGTGCTAAAAAGAGCCTTGATTGTTAGTGTTCCTGGTAGAGTATTCCGCTATATATGTTACTGTTCTCAACACATTTTATTGAACATTTATGTTTTGAACAGTGTTTAAGTGGTGTGATACACATGCTTGTGCACTAAATTTTGGGGTTGATGAGGACTGCCTAGATTTGAAAGTCTCACTTCGCACAAGCTGCTGATATGCAGTCCTTGCCAGCCGTTTGTTCTCTGTGGGAGTGGGCCGCTTATGAAGTTGGCACAAAGTCGCTACTGTCCCTGAGTAGCTTTTTTGTACCTTCTTGCTCCATCTCTGTGCAGGTATCTTTTGAAGTTTTTTTGTTTGTTTGTAACTTTGTGGGGAATTTCAAATGTGTACGGAAAGACAGTAGTATAAGGAACCCTCGTGTTCCTCATCTTGCTTCAGTAATGCCCAGTAGTCTTGTCTCTTACTTATACCCTTTCATAGTTCCCCAGCAAACTCTGTCGCCTGGTGTGTACACCTCTATGTATCTTGCTACTGTTCTAGGGTAAGTCTGTATGAACAGTAGAACACAGTGTAAGTGATAGAGTGTTGCTTTCAGGATTAGGTTATAAAATACACTGTGGTTTCTAATTTGGTTTTTACTCTCACTTGGGTCAGTTAGCTCTGGAAATAGCCAAGCAACTTGACAGCAGCAGCAGTCCTATTGTAAAGCCCCTCTGGTTTGTGGCCTTTTGTGAATAACCAACTAAGTGTGATTAGAAGTGTATTATCCAGTTCCAGGGAAGGGTGTACCATTTGTAAATATTCCAGTGTATATCTCTGAAAGATGAAGACTCATATAGGAAGGAAGCTCATGATACCATTTCACGCCTAAAAAATTAATTTAACAGTGACTCCATAATAACATGAAATACTTAGTTGGTGTTCAGATTTCCCTAGTTATGTCATACTTTCTTTTTTTGTAGTGTTTTTTTTTTTTTTTTTTAAAGATTTTATTCACTTGAGAGAGAGAGAGCATTAACTGGGGGAGGGTCAGAGGAAGAGGCAGGCTCCCCACCGAATAGAGAGCCCTACGTGGGACTCGATCCTAGGACCCAAGGGCCACAACCCAAGCTGAAGGCAGTCACCCAACCAGCTGAGCCACCCAGGCACCCCTGTAGTGTTTTTATCAGGATCCAAATAATGGCCACACAATGCAAATGGTGCACATGTCTCTCAACCCTCTCTCAGTCTCTGCAGGTTCCCTCTCCATTATTTTCCCCCAGAGACCAGGCAGAGTATCTTGTATCTTTCTTCAGCCTGCATTTTGTGGACCGCATCACTACAGTGTCATCGACTAGTCTTCTGTTCCTCTCTTGGCTGTGGATTGGTAGGTTAAAGGCATTTTGTACCAGTATCCTTCAAGTCAGCTGAATTTTGTACTTCTGGTACTAAAGTTGTGCAGTCTAGTCAGTCATGTGCATCCGCATTGGACAGGTCTATTGAATGTCCCATCCATCTGTTTTTCCTTCTTAGAACTCCGATTAGCCAGGCTTTGGACTACTTGAATTGGTTCTCTTAGTCTCTTATATTTTTGTCTTACCTTTATTCTTCTTCCAGGGGAAATTTCTAGACTGTCTTTGAGCTATTCTCTTGAATTTTTTATTTGTTAAGTTTTTCTTTTTTTTTAAAGATTTTATTTATTTATTTGACAGAGAGAGATCACAAGTAGGCAGAGAGGCAGGCAGAGAGAGAGGAGGAAGCAGGCTCCCTGCTGAGCAGAGAGCCCGATGCGGGACTCGATCCCAGGACCCTGAGATCATGACCTGAGCTGAAGGCAGCGGCTTAACCCACTGAGCCACCCAGGCGCCCTTATTTGTTAAGTTTTTTATTGCTAAGTTTTTGTCATTGTTATCTGACATTTAAAAAATGTAGACCCAAAACCCTACACTTTATATGTTGTGAGATATTTAGTATAACAATAGCATTTTATTCTTTCTAGTTTTTAAAGTAAATTTAACTTTCAAAAAAAAAAAAAAAAGAATAATCAGTTCTGGGGTGCCTAGGTGTCTCAGTTTAAGCATTAGGCTCTTAGGTTTGGTTCAGGTCATAATCTCAGGGTCCTCGGATTGAGCCCTGCCTCGGGCTCCGTGCTCAGTGGGGAGTCTGCGGGAGATTCTCTCTCCCTTTGCCCCTCCCTCCACTCATGCATGCATGTGATCTCTCAGATAAAATAAATAAATTCTAAGAAAAATAATGAGTTCCATGAATCAGGGTGTTGCTGTTAAAGTTCTTCAAAAAAAATTGCTGTGGCCCAGGATAATTAAATTGAGTTTGGATCCAGGTCTGGCTCTAACTTCTCTTCTTTCTCTAATTGCTGGAAGTTATTTTTTGTCATTTTCTTAACTATTCCTTTCAATGCTAAGTTAAATTCTGGAAACAGATTTAAATAATGTATTTAGTAGAATTCTGTTTATTTTTTAGATAAGCTCCTCTGGATGATTTTGATGAATTTGTGGATGTTGCTTTGCTTTTAATTTTTAAGATTTTAACTTTCCGGGGCTCCTGGGTGGTTCAGTGGGTTAAAGCCTCTGCCTTCAGCTTAGGTCATGATCCAGGATCCTGGGATCGAGCCCCGCATCGGGCTCTCTGCTCGGCAGGGAGCCTGCTTCCTCCTCTCTCTTTGCCTGCCTCTCTGCCTACTTGTGATCTCTGTCAAATGAATAAATAAAATCTTTAAAAAAAAAAAAAAAAAGATTTTAACTTTCCCAGGTGTTTTCAGTAACATATTTGCTCTGTAAATAATTGGTATTTCTAAGGCTGATAGGTGTTTTTGTTTCAGTTACATAAAATTTTATTATGTACATTTTAGCATAAATATTACTTTTTCATACCTTTGTCTTCTAATTTGGTTTCTACCTGCTTCATGAAATGTAAATTTTCTGTTATAGAACTTTAGAAAATTCCCTGATAGATATATATGTGTGTATGTGTATTTTTGTTGTTGTTTTTGTTCTATCTTTTGCCTCAGAAAGATGTGGTAATGAGTAGTTTAAAAATATGCTTGGGGGAAGACACGTGGGTGGCTCAGTTAGTCGAGGGCCTGCCTTCTGCTCAGGTCATGATCCCAGAGTCCTAGGATGGAGCCCTGTGTCAGGCTCCCCGCTTAGCAGGGAGTCTGCTTGTCCCTATCCCCCTTCCCCTCCCCAAGCACATGTGTGCACTCGCTCATTCTCTCTCTGTCTCTCTCCCAAATAAATAGAATCTTTAAAAAAATACATGCTAGGGGTGCCTGGGTGCTTCAGTTGGTTAAGCATCTGACTTTGGCTCAGGTCAGGTTCTCAGAGTCCTGGAATGGAGTCCTGAGTCTGGCTCCATGCTCAGCAGGCAGTCTGCTTGTCCCTCTCCTTCTGTCCCTCCCCTCATTTGTGCTCCGTCTCTCTTGAAGAAATAAAATAGTTGTTTTTTTTTTTTTTTTTTTTTTTAAAAAGGTTTTTTTGCTTCTAGATATTTGTCTTAAAGTACTTTTTATCATGTATTTTCCATCATTTACTAGGTATCTCTTGAAAATTTTACTTCTTTTTTGGAAAAACTAGCTTTCTCTTTAAGTGTTATTTTTTTTAAATGGTGTAAACATTCAGGAAGCTATAGGAGATAACAAATCTTTGTTCCAACCTCCAGCCTTTTATTGAATCTTAAGTTGCCATATTTTCTTTTTATTTTGCTTTTAGCAACAAAACTTTACAGCTGTAGTTGAATCTCTTTCTGTACTTCTCCCAGTTGCATCACACTTCTCTCTAACCATTGTTCTGGTTTTTCTACTTACTATTACTGTTCATGCTTTAAAAGTACTTCTTCATATACCACATCTTCTTTATCAAGATTGGGAGGGAGACAAACCATAAGTGACTCTTAATCTCACAAAACAAACTAAGGGTTGCTGCGGGGAGGGGGTTTTGGAGAGAGGGGTGGGGTTATGGACATTGGGGAGGGTATGTGCTATGGTGAGTGCTGTGAAGTGTGTAAACCTGGTGATTCAGAGATCTGTACCTCTGAGGATAAAAATACATTATATGTTTATAAAAAATAAATAAATAAAAAAATTTTTTTTAAAGTACTTCTTCATATCTATCTATATATAAATATATAGTTTATAGTTTTATATTTTTACTTAGCAAGTGGTAGTAGAGCATAGGCACATATCCTTGTACAACTTTTTAAGAATTGTTTTTGCCCAAGCATTAATTTGGAGATTTATCCATGTCAGTGCATGTAGTTCTGGATCATTCATTTTAACTGCTTTGTAAAAGTCCATTGTATGAATATGCCACAATTTATCTATTGTTCATTTGCTTTTTGTATATACATTTTATGGTTGCAGTGTCTCTGTAAACATCCTTTTACATGTATTCTCTTCTACAGATATTAACAGTTTTCTGTAGAACAATGCTTTTCAAGTTACAGTTCAGGACCCTTTACTCACTAATGGATCGTAAAATCATTTTAGTGAATACCTCTTAGCACTTTAATTAATGAAATAGAAGATAGCAGGGTGTGTTTTATGTAAAGTTATTTTTTCATTAATCATTATTTCAGGATGTATTAGATTAACATAAAATGTATTTGTTATCAAGAGTCATGACCAGAAGTGTTTGTCAGTAGAAGTGAAGTTGTGCTGAGAGGTACGCACTTTTTTATTTCACTCAATTAAAAAAAAAAAAACTACTCCCACACTGATTTTACCAATTTACATTTTCTAGCTACAGAAGTTCATGCAGAGGATAATAGTGGCATGGACCAGGCTAGCACAGGAGCAGATGTTTTAAAATTTTGATTGCCTTTTTTTACGATGGAACCTATCACAATGTGGTTGGGTTGGATATGGAGTAAAAGAGAAAAGGAAAAGTAAATTTAGGCTTGAGTAGTCATCTCAATTACAGTGATACTTGCCAAGATAGAGAGAAGAGGAGAATAGAAATAGGGGAAGGAAATCAATAAGCATATATTTATAAAAGCCTGGAGTTCAGGGGAGTTGTTGAAACTGGAACTATGAATTTGGACAAGTGAATATAAAGTCATGGGCTTCGTTGAGATAGCCTTCAGAGTGGATGAGATGAAAAAGAGCTTAGGTCAGATGATTGACATTTCAGCTTTTGAAGAGTGAGAAGAGGAGGAAGATCTAGCAAAAGGGTAAGAGAACGAGGTATGGGGGGAAAGTATGTAGATGTCAAGCAAATGTTTAAGGAGTAAGTGCTCAACTCTTAAATTCTGCTGAGATGAATGATGAAGTCTCTAAATTGACCCATGATTTCTGTATATGGATGCTGTTGGAACTTAGATAAAATTGTTTCTGTGGAGTAATAGGAATGAAACTCTGATTTAAAAGAATGAGGAAGACTTCCAGTTTCTGTGATGGTGCAGCCTTGGTGATTTAGATCAACTCTTCAGTTGAGGACAATTAGGAAGTCGGGGGGAAAAATCAATCTTTCTCTCTCTCTCTATATATATAAATTATTTGCTTAAAACCATATAGAAGTTAGAAGGCAGTGAAGAATTTCAGAGCCAAACTATGGGAGAAGGTAAAGACTCAGAGAAACAAGCCTAGAACTTTTACCTTGATGCATTCCACAAGGTGAATACCTAAATAGTACTTTTTTTTTTTTATATTCCATATGATTTATTATTTTTTTATTTAAATTCGGTTAGTTAGCCAATATATTGTACATCATTAGTTTCAGATGTAGTGTTTATAAATAGTACTTTTGATAGCATTTTGGTGCTGGGGCACAACACCTGGAGTCCAGAACCTATCAAGTCTGTGTGTGTGTGTGTTTTGAGGAGGGAGAGTCAGATATCCCTTCCTCCATGTTTTAGTTTAGGTTCCTAGAAAGAATGATGAAATTGAAGTCGATCAGCCCTGGTGGTAACTGAAGCCCAAGTTTAAACCATCTTAATCCAGAAATTCGAATTTACTGCTGCCCTAGCTACCCCTAAATTCAAATGTAAATCCTCTCTGAAGGAAGTTATTAGGCCAGTAAATTTTTAAATGGTATTTCGTACACAGTGTCTGGTTTACACTAGACACCCAACGAAACAAGGCACATGAAAGAAAACAAAACAGTAGACAATGAAAATAGACCTAGAATGACTCCAAGTAATAGAGTTATCAGACATAGACTTTTAAATGATTGTACATAATAATGTTTTCAAGACTTAAAAACAAGATTGAGAATTTTAGCAGAGAACTAGAATCTGTTAGAAAATAATGAAGTGAGGAGTGCCTGGGTGGCTCAGTGGTTTAGAGCCCCTGCCTTTAGCTCAGGTCATGATCCCAGGGTTCTGGGATCAAGTCCCGCATTGGTCTCTCTGCTCAGCGGGGAGCTTATTTCCCCCCCCTGTCTGCCTGCCTCTCTGCCTTCTTGTGATCTCTGTCAGATAAATAAATAAAATCTTTTAAAGAAAAAGAAAAGAACCAAGTGGAAATTCTAGAACTGGAGAGTACAGTAATAAAAAGTAAAGACTAATGATTGGGTTTAGCAGCAGACTAGACATAGCTAAAGAGAGAATTAGTGAGCTGAATTATAGATCAGAAGTAAACATCCAGAATGAAGTATAGAAGATGGAGAATAAAGAAGGGATAGTAAGAGATACAGGAGATAAAGAGGTCTAGGATTGCCGACAAATTGTCAAAATAAGAAAGAGAATAGAGGAGTACCAATATTCAAAAGTATAATAGCCAAGAACTTTCTTTTTTTTTTTTTTAAAGATTTTATTTATTTATTTGAGAGAGAGACAGTGAGAGAGAGCATGAGCGAGGAGAAGGTCAGAGAGCGAAGCAGACTCCCCATGGAGCTGGGAGCCTGATGTGGGACTCGATCCCGGGACTCCAGGATCACGCCCTGAGCCGAAGGCAGTCGTCCAACCAACTGAGCCACCCAGGCGTCCCGCCAAGAACTTTCTAAAATTAATCTTAAAAACATTAAGGCACAGAATCAGTTTGATGAACCTTCAGCAGGGTACCTGCCACATCATACTTGGGCATATCATAATAAAACTGTCGGAAGCCAGAGCTAGAGAAAAGAATTGTAAAAGCGAGCAAAGGGTGGGAGGGGGAAGGTAAAGATCACCTTCAAATGTCCAACAGTAAGTCTGACAGCTACTTCTCAACAGAAAAAATAAGGAAGCCAAAAGATAATAACAAGGTGTCTTTTAGAGTCTGAGATAACTTTAAATAAGCCTAAAATTTTATACCCAGCACAGATATCTTTCAAAAATAAAGACCTATAAGAGAAACAAAACTGAGATGATTCATTACCCTAAAAAACACTAAAGGGTGTTCTCTAAGCAGAAAGAAAATGATCCTACTAGAATGATCAGGTATGGAAATGAAGGAAGAACAATGGAATTGGTAAATATGTAGACAAATGAAGGTCAACTATTAAAGAATATCTTATCATATAAAATATCAGTAAAATTAAAATACAGAACAAAGCATTTTCTTTGGGGATAAACATTTGTAAGGTTTTTTTGGGGTGTGTATGTATTGTCAAGTTGTGGGTGGTAAAGATAACAATTAGTATTAGACTTTAATAAATCAAGTTTGTGTGTTACAGTTTTTAAGGTTATCACTAGAAGAAGATAAATATTGGAATGGAGAAAGTAGAAATTTTAAAAATATAAATTCAGAGGCACTTGGCTGGCTCAGTTGGTAGAGCATGTGACTCTTGATCTTGCAGTCATGAGTTCATCAAGCCACACATTGGGTATGGAATCCATTTTTATATAAATAATGAAAATTCAGAAGTATAGATAAAAGATTAGGATCAATAAGTACTGATTGTTTTAAGGTTGATACTTATAATGAAGATAATTATATTTCTGTCAGTTTTCTAACAAAAGATGGGCTACAGATTTTTTTAAAAAATACCACCTACAGTGCAATAAAAAAATATCAAATATCAGAAACTCTCTTCAAAGAAAATTCCAAAATGTTATTGAGAGAAATTAAAGATCTAATTAATGGAACAATGCCCATCTTTATGGGTGGACAGTTCAATATTATAAAATGTTGGTTTTCTCCAAATTGATTTATAGATTCAGTGAATTTCTAGTCACCACGTTTGTGTGTGTGTATAATTTGACAGATTGGTTCCCAAATGTAACTGAAAGTGCAGAGACCAAGAATAGCCAGACAGTTTTGTAGAAGAATAAGGTTGGAGGATTTGCAATAACAGTTACCAAAATGTCTCAAGAAGGTATAATAATTAAGATATTTTTGCAAGGATAGAAACACACACTGGTGAAACAAAATAGGGAGTCTGTAACCAGTCCCATACTACTTGAACACTTGGTTTAGGAAAAAGATAGCACTGCTTAGTAGTAGAAGGATGTTCTTCTAAAGAAAAAAGTAAACAGTATTGGGTCATCCTGATAATAATTGAAGGACAAAACTGAAACTAACTTTTTCTCACACAATGTAGAAAATCATTTTCATGTGTATTACAGATATAAATGTGAGGGCAAAGTAATAAAGCTCCTAGCAGATAACACAGAATTTATTATGATCTTGAGAGAGAGGAAGATTTTTTAAACAGGACTTAGAAACACCCAAAAAATGCAGGGAAAGTTTGATAAATGGGACTGCATTAAAGACTTCCTGTTCATTTAAAAAAAAAAAAGTGGAAAGAAAAATACATTGAAAAGGCAAGTCACAGAAGAAATTTATAATACTTATAACCAGCAAAATGCTCAGATCCAGAATATATAAATAAATCCTGCACATCAAAAAGGGAAAGGAAAACGGACAAAAGACTTGAAGAGATAATCCTAATGACCAATAAACATAAGATGCTCAACCTTTTTAGTAATCAAGAAAACACAAAACTGATGAAATACCACTTCATACTCTCATATAGTGTTGGTGGCAGTGTAAATTGTTACACCCACATTGAAAAACATGCCAGTATCTAGTAAAATGAGCAGCAGCATACTTCATTACCCAACAGGTCTGCACCTAGGTGTGTCTAACAGATGCATGCTCAAATGCTTTGGGAGACAAGGCCAGAAATGTTAATAGTAGTACTTTTATATTGGCTCCAAACTGAAATAATCTAAATGTGCATCATCAGTGATTGTGGTGATCCATATGATGGAATACTTTATAAGCAGTGGAAATGAACAAAAGCAACAATGTGAATGAATTTCACCATTTATACCCAGCTAGAGTCACAGAAGAGTATATATGGAATTATGCTGTCTCTTGGAAGGCCAGAAACAGGCATCACAAAACCATGATGGGTAAGGGTTAGGACAGTGATTCCTTCGGGGAGGAAGAAAACTTAATGGGAGCAAGGGGACTTGTCGTGCTGACCATGTTCTCTTTCTTCCCTTGAGTCATGGTTACATGGGCATTTGATGTGTGATAACTCATTCAGCTCTAAATTTGTTTTGTGCACTCTGCTTTACTTCAAATAAAATCAACTTGAGAAAAGAGTGGGGTAGCAAAGTGGGGGGGCAGGAGCTGAGGCAGTAGGGGTGGCAGTGCTTTGGAGGCATCATCGGAGAAAGGAGAGAAGTGGAGGTGTTAGCTAGGGGGATTGTGCGATTACAGGAGATTCTTTCTTTTTTCAAAGATGGTATATAGTGTAGTCTGTGTGTTGATGGGAATGATCCCACTCAGGGTAACTGAGAGGGGAGTATTACAGCAAGAGCATTTAACTTGAGTGGGTGAGAAGGAATGTAGTTGGCTTCAGACAGGAATAGGGATAATTCGGGCCTCAAGTCGTGGGAAAAACGCACAATGTTCGCAATCACCATGCCTACAGGATGGTAAATGTGTTCATGGGAGTATGGAAATTCTCTGATAGCTTCTGTGTTTTTGGTGAAATTGTCACCGTGAGTGAGGAAGGTGGGAAAGGTACTGAAAATCCGTGGACATGTAAAACAAGCACGTTGAAGGAGGCGAGTAGGAAATTCAGGAGAACTCTGCACAGTGCTGAGAGCCTGCTTGAGGTTTGTGGTTATAAATTGGAAATGAGGCCATTCAGCATGCTCTCATGTTTTCTTTAGCCATATTCAGCCCCTCAAGTGAGGTGCAAACTCAGCAGAAAGTTGGACTTAGCTAGGATTGGGATATTCCAGCAAGTGAGAGAAAAGAATAGGGAGCCCAGGATGACACTAATGATACAGAGCCATGGATCTAAGCAGAGTAGCAGACCTGGAGAACATGAAGGGGGTAACAGAAAGTAAGAAGAGGGAGGGTCTGGAGTGGAGACCCCTGTGAAGGAAGCCAAAGATCTAGGATTATTGGAGTAATTGAGTTGGAAGAGCAAGGATGGGGAGGTGGGGGTGATGGTGACCAGACATTGTGATGCTTAAAATGGAGATGATCGGGGGCGCCTGGGTGGCTCAATGGGTTAAGCCGCTGCCTTCGGCTCAGGTCATGATCTCAGGGTCCTGGGATCGAGTCCCGCATAGGGCTCTCTGCTCAGCAGGGAGCCTGCTTCCTCCTCTCTCTCTCTGCCTGCCTCTCTGCCTACTTGTGATCTCTCTCTGCCAAATAAATAAATAAAATCTTTAAAAAAAAAAAAAAGATGATCGGTACTGGCAGGGTCTAGGGATATAGCATGAAAGTACGTGGGTGAGATGTATTAGAGGACAGTTTTATTGGAGGAGGGCAGAACAAAGATCTGAGAGGCCAGGGTATTGAAAAATGGAGTACATAGAGGCTAAAATAACCAAGAATGTTATGACAAGAGTAGCAGTGGAACTGGTAGGGAAGGTGATAGATGACAGTGACAAGGATGGATTGGCACATTCTTTAAAAGACTTGGGCCTTCTTAGGGAAAAGCAACAGTCTTCAATCAGCAGTAAGGAGCAGGGGATGTATCTACCACCGCCTCCAGATTGAGTGGTATGTGATCTAGGGAAGAAAAGCATCCTCCTCTTGAAGATTACTCATAGGATGCCTGGGTGGCTCAGTTGGTTTAGCACCGCCCGACTCTTGATTTTGGCTCAGGTCACAATCTCAGGGGTTATGAGATCAGGCCCCATGTTGGGCACCATGCTCATTGAGAAGTCTACTCGAGATTCTCTCCCTGTTGCTCTGCACCTCCCTCTCACTTGCGCTCTCTCTTTCAAATAATCTTTAGAAAAAATAGACTGCTTAGGAAGTGGTCTTCTTGGCAATATTTTAATTAGTGCTAGAAGGTGAAGGGAATACTCAGAAAAGGGATTATGAGGAGGTGCCTTGGTGGCTCAGTTGGTTAAGCATCTGCCTTCAGCTCAGGTCATGATCCCGGGATCCTGGAAATGGTGCCCCCCATCGGGTTCCCTGCTCGGGTTCCCTTCTCCCTCTCCCTCTGACTGCTGCTTTTCCACCTTGTGCTCTCTTTTGTTCTATCAAATAAATTTAAAACCTCTTAAAAAGGGGGGATTAGGAATATAGCTGATTTTACTGGTGTCAAAACCAAGAATTCCTGGCACCAAAGTGGAAGGTTTGCAGGTGTTATAATAAAACAGCCAGTTACTTCACCTGCAAAAAATCGGTTTATTTGGGAATAACAGAGAATTGCAGTTCAGGACAAACTACACAAAACCGTAGGCAAATCCAGTGATCAAAGGGAAAGACTGCTTTTATGGAGGAAGAAATTGGGAAGAGGGTTTGTTTGTTTGCTTGTTTGTTTGTTTTGAGGGAGAGAGAGCATGCCCGTGAGGGGTCAGAGGGAGAGAGAATCTCAAGCAGACTCTTGACTGAGAGACTGAGCCACCTGGGTGCCCCAGGAGAAGCTGTTTTGAGTGAAATTTCATTAGAGAAAAGCAGGAGTTCAGGGTGATGATGGTTTCTCATCTGCTGAGGTGCAGGTGGTACTCGGTTTCTTATAGAAGATGCGTGCACATCTTTCCCTGTTGGGACCTATAGTAAGTGAAGTCCTGTTGACCATTCTTTTGTTGGAGTCTGTAATTGACATTCTTATAACTGAAGTTGGGTGGTATGGCTCCCCTTTCCTGCCTCCTCCCCTGTCTCCCAGGCTCCTGACTTTTCATGAGGTTTCTCTCCATTAATTTTC
Source organism: Neogale vison (assembly GCF_020171115.1). NCBI lineage: Eukaryota > Metazoa > Chordata > Mammalia > Carnivora > Mustelidae > Neogale > Neogale vison. Next base: position 160,336,321 of record NC_058093.1, on the reverse strand, counting down.
ACAGAGGTCAGGAGCTTTAGTTAGCCCAGTAGCAATTAGGATTTGGGTAATTGACAATAACTGAAAGGCCTGGGTTTTTTGTCACTTATTCACAGCATTATCTTACAGTTTTAGAACATTTTCACGAAGTATATAATGATGTAGTTATTCTCATTTCTAATCGTTTTATTACTTTTCTTTTTCTTTAAATAATCTTGCTAATGATTTGCAATTTTTAATTCTCAAAAAAGAAGTAGCTTTTCCTTTATCTCATTTTTTTTAAAAGCTGATGCTGATAACCCAACCCACATTTTTTTTTAAAGATTTTATTTATTTATGTGACAGAGATCACCAGTAGGCAGAGAGGCAGGCAGAGAGAGAGGAGGACGCAGGCTCCCTGCTGAGCAGAGAGCCCGATGCGGGGCTCGATCCCAGGACCCTGGGATCACGACCTGAGCCAAAGGCAGAGGCTTTAATCCACTGAGCCACCCAGGCGCCCCTATCTCATTTTTTTAGAATTTTTTTTCTGTAATTATCTCTTCTGTTTTGTGTTTAATCTGGTCTCTCCCTTCTTTAGTTAAGTGCTTAATCTATTATTTAAAAAATATTTTCGTTTTCTAATAGTCATTAAGGATGCTGTATCTGGGGTGCCTGGGTGGCTCAGTTGGTTGAGTGACTGACTGCCTTTCATGATCCTGGAGTCCCGGGATCGAGTCCCACAAAAGGCTCCATGCTCGTTGGGGAGTATGCTTCTTGCTCTGGCCCTCCCCTATCTCATGCTCTCTCTCTCTCATTCTCTCTCAAATATATGAGTAAAATCTTTAAAAAAAAAAAAAGACTATTTATGAACACTTCAGTGCAGCCTATTGTTTTATGTATTTTCATTCTTACTTATTCCTAAGTAGTTGGTGAATTCCATTTGATTTGTTTAACTCAGGATGACCTAGAAATACATTTAAATGTTTCTAGGTACATTTCTTTCTGCATTTTGATTTGCTCATTTTTAATTAGTGATTTTAGATTAATTTCATTATGGCCAGAGAACATAACCTGTATATGAATATGATCTCTTTCAAATGGGTTGAAACCTCCTTTTTGACCTAGAAAGTGTTCAGAAAGTGTTCAGCTTTTTAAAAATGTTTCCTCTGCAGTTGAAAATAACTGTTTGGTTGCCTCTTACTTCTGGGGTTTTTTCTGTTTCTTAGTACATGGTGTGTTAGATTCTGATTAATTTGTATTTTTAAAAAACCTCCCCTATAATTATGGATTTGACAGTTCTCAATTTGTTCTTTTATTTTTCAAGGCTGCATCATTGGATGCAGTGATTGATAGTATATTCTTGTTTTTAAACCCAGTGTTCACTATATCTGTATTAATTTTTTTACCTTGGTTTTGATTTTGCTATACTACTTTTAGTCTGTTTAGCATTTTCCTTGTATGTCTGTTATTTTTTTTTCTATTTCTTACAACCATCTGTGATTTAATTTTATGTATATCTCTATTAAATGGCTGGATTTATATTTTCATTTCACTCCAGTCATTTTTTAATAGGTGAGTTTGATGCATCTACATTTATTGTGACTATTAAATTTGGATTTCTTTTAGGTTGAACCATATGAAATTGATATTCAACCATTTTTGACCTGTGAAAACGAGTTTCATAAAGTTCAACCTAATCTTGTTTTTTTGTTCACCATCCTTTTTATTTTTTCCTCTCCTGCCTTGCTAATTGATATAGTATCATTTGATAAAATTTTTAGTATTCATGTTTTTCTATCTCTTGGTTTGGAAGCTGCACATTTTATTCCTTTAGTAGTAAGACCTGGGTATATTGTAATTGTCAACATGGGGACTTACCTTTATCTACATGTTCACTGTACATCATGTACTCTTATTTTTTTTTTTAAGATTTTATTTATTTATTTGACAGAGAGAGATCACAAGCAGGCAGAGAGGCAGGCAGAGAGAGAGGAGGAAGCAGGCTCCCCGCTGAGCAGAGAGCCCGATGTGGGGCTCGATCCCAGGACCCTGAGATCATGACCCAAGCCCAAGGCAGCGGCTTAACCCACTGAGCCACCCAGGCTCCCCCATCATGTACTCTTGATCTGAGCATTCATATTCTTCAATTCTGGGACATTTCTGGCTGTAATCTTAAATATTGCTATGTTACCATTCCCTCAGCTTGTTCTTCTGGAATTATTCATATGCATAGACTAGAGCTTCTCAGTCTATACTTTTTTCCCTTTTGTCCCTTTTTGTTATATATAATGAATTTCTCATTAATATCTCTATAGCGGCTAAATCCAGGTCTCGCTCTGCCATTTATTGGCTTTGTGGCTTTGGAAGAGGTAGTGACCTGTCTATACTTGAGAATCCTTATCCAAACAGTAAGGGATATAACAAGGGCTGTTGTGAGGCTTTGTAGTGCTTTGAATACTTCCTGGCACCTAGGAAACAGAGAAGACCTGTGTTCACAGAGTAAGCTCTAGGTCCAAGTATGAGTTTCATGAAAAGCCATTACAAGCATGCTTTTCCACCCCATTCTTTTTACTAAGCACTGTCTGGCTTCTGTAGTGTATTAATAATGAAATGTGCAACAAGAAACACGAGATGTATATTTATCTCTGCACTAAGGTGAACAAAGCTGGCCAACAGGTACTTCTCAGACTACTTTACAGAGGTAGAAGTATAAGTGGTGTGGACAGCCCCCAGAGTGCAGCTTTTTTACCCCCTTTTCTGGATTCAGAAATGAGTCTTGGGCTTGACCTGAGTCTTGGGCTTACCTGGTAGTATAGTTGGCAGTGTCTCGACCATCCTGTGCCTGCCAGGAGCCTTTACTCTATTGCAGGATCTCCAAGGACCCATTTCCTGCAGGAAACTGGGGGAAAGAATAACATTGTTCAAGTGTCAAGAAGAGTGAAAAACAATCAAAGAATAACTTTCTTAATGTGTGATCTTAGGAAGGAGCTTTGAGGCAAATTCCAAGTCATCAAATGTGGCAATTCCATCCTATGTAATTAGTCTCAGATGTTCAAAAAGTAATAATACCAGGGGCGCCTGGGTGGCTCAGTTGTTAAGTTTCTGCCTTTGGCTCAGGTCATGATCCCAGTGTCCTGGATCAAACCCTGCATCAGGGTCCCTGCTCAGTGGGAAGCCTGCTTCTCCCTCTCCCACTCTCCCTGCTTGTGTTCCCTCTCTCACTTTGTCTCTCTCTGTCAAATAAAATCTTTAAAAAAAAAAAAAGTAATACCAGTTAGTGAGTGCTGATTATGTACCAGGCACTACACACATTATCATTTTTAAGCAATTGAGTAAAATAGTAGTATGCCCAGTTGACAGATGGGGAAACTCAGACTTGGGGAGATTAAATGATTTGTGTTAAGTGCAGTTAATAAGTGATTCAAGTGAAATCTATCATTGACAAAACGTGTAATCTTAATCACTGTGCTCTGCCATCACTTGTATGAAGGATCTTCATTGATCTTGTCTGAATGGCAGTACACGGAGGAAAAATTATAAAATGTTGCCAGATACTGCCAGACAGGTGGCCCACCTTAAGAAATACTGACTTGTCTTTGGTAAAGGGTAGTGATAGGCTAACTTTAGTGGATGACAAATACTTTAAAAATCATTGCTGAAAGGAACATGGAGAAGAGAATTGGATTATATACACATACTCACTTTGACTTAGCATAAAGCTGTTTCCTTTCCCAAGGCCTCAGTTTCCTTATCTGTAAAATTGGGAGAACAGTGCCTCTGTCTTATGATTGTTGTGAGGATAGAGTGAGGCAATGCGTAAAAATTCGTAATGCCATTTCAGGCCCTAAAAGGGCTAAAAATAAGTACAATGAGAATTTAACAGTTGCAAAATAATATAAATAGTAATTATCATGGCACTTCTATTGTTCTACATTCCTGAATTGTTAGGTGTTTGTGTGGATTGATCCTCTGGTAAGCCCAGTCTTGCTGAGATGATCACTATCCTAAGCAAATATAATAATCTCTCTATTTCCCAAAACACTGCTGAGTCACTCAGGCAGGCACTCTAACTCAGACCACATTGTGAATTTCATGCATTAGAGTTAATTCAGTAATTCTTTCACTCACTTATAACAAGAATGCTTGTTATGTAGGCCATCTTTTAATTACTGTTGTCCATGGAAACATAGATGAAACCACTTGTGTTTTCACTCATTGTGTAAAACCAGGGATTTTTCAGTCAACTCCAGCTCCATTCTAGTATGTAACTCACTCCCACTAAAAGCATCTGTCCACTGTGGTCGTGATGGTATAGTTTCAAAAACCTGCCCATCTCCCCTCATCCTTTCTCAGTCTGTGCTCTCTGACAAACAAAGGAGTAAGCCAGGGAAGAGAAGGGCATGGGGTGTGAAAGACAGGAGATTCAGTGTGCCGGACAGCCAGTAGAATCCCGGTGAGGATGGCAGAGGGAAAGCCCTGGACCACAGTGGTGCGGGCACAGAGGCAACCCGCCCAGAAAACTTCAGGAGGGATTGCTTTAAGATGATTTCATTCATATTACAGCTCATGCTTCCAAACATGTTAAGAGACTATTTAAACGATTTGTTGAGAGTCTGGATTTGAATTAGTGATAGATACATAGAAAATAAAGAAAAGTGGCAAAAATAACTTAGGGTAAAGTGGAAGGCAATGTCGTGGAGAAAAGGAAAAGTATTCACAATGTACGAATCGGCTATAAGTAGCATTTTACATAGTCCTTATATAAACATTAAATAACAGTGAACCAGATTTCTAATGCAACTACCTCGAGGGAGTAGCAATTGTATGTGTTAGGATGAGGATAGGAGGGAAATAAATCCTTACATTCTGCAGTAAGTTAATATGTAATATCTAGAACTAGAAAAAAATCAGCAAATAAAAATTCAGATAGAGTATTTAGAATTATGGAGGTAAATACCAAGAGAAAGAGGTCAAAGAATTGCATGTGGTTTCCTTACAGGGACAGAATGGTAGAGAGGGGAGGGAACAGCTTTTTAAAACAAGCTTTACACTGTTCTTTTATTCTTTATGTTCTCATATTTCTTGTAGATTCCTAATTGCTATGTCTTATGGTAACTTTGTTTTTAACTGAGAAATTGGCAAACTTTTTTCCAAAGTGGCTGCACTGTGAACATTCCCACCTGCAAAATGTCTGAGTGTTCCAGTTTCTCCACAACTTCACCAACATTTTTTTGTACCTGTATTTATTCTTAGAGATGTTCTGCTGCATGTGAAGTAGTATCTCTTTGTGATCTTCATTTGCATTGCCTGTGACTAATGATATTGGGGATATTTTCATGTATTTATTGGCCATTCTTATATCTTTAGTGAAATTTCTCTGGATTTTTTGCCCATGTTTTATCAGATTGTCTTCCTATTGCAGAGCTGTAAGAGTTACTTATATATTCTAGTTACAGCTCTTTTATCAGATAAATACTTTCTAAGTATCTTCTCTGAGTTTGTGTCTTGTCTTTTCCTTAGTGGTACTTTTTAAAGCACAAAAATTTTTAATTTTGATAAAGTCAAATGTATTAGTTTGTATTATGCTTTTAGTGTCATATCATGTTTAATAGTACAAGACTAAAAGCTTTCCCCTAAGGTCAGAAGCAAGGAAAGAATGCTCTCCACTTCTATTCAGCATTGTACTTGAAGGCATTCCAGAACTCAGAAGTATGTACCAGGTGCAGAAGAGAGCCCCCAAGAGAAACACACTCTTTCTGTTCTGAGGCATGAGAACAGGATTTCTTAAGGGTTAGTGGAGAAACACCTCCCCCATATTTGTATCTTCTTTTTTCCCCTTCTCTACTCTCCTAGTCCCTAGGGTTGTTGCCAGGGCTGCCCAGCCATGGGAGCAGTGCCAGGCAAACAACTAAAGCTGAGGGAGGGGAATCTCTTTGACCAGAGGCTATCTGGTCTCCAGAGCCTGGGTAGAATCTCCCATGCTTCTCTTCTCTTGTCTCCTGCTGCTGGTCCTAGAGCATAGACGCAGGCACCAGCACTGCACAGCCGAGTGAGAGAACTGAAGCCTCCACTTTCTAGCTCTGTTGGAACGTCAGCGTAAAAGACGGCTGTCCTATGCCAGTAGGTACATAGACTTAATACAATTCCATTCAAAATCCCAGATATTTAAAAATATTTAAAATTTTTAAATTTAAAAATATATCCAGAAAGGCAAAGGAAATAGCAAAAATATTTTATTAAAAGAATAAAGTTAGATGAAATAACAGTACCCAAATTAAAGATGTACTATAAAGCTACAATAATCAAGACAGTGTGCTCTTGATAAAGAGACAGACATATAGACTAGTGGAACAGAAGAGATAGTTTGGAAATAGACCCATGGATATGGCTATTTGGTTTTTGACAAAAGTGTAAAAACCACTCAGCAGAGGAAAGATTATCTTTTCAACAAATAGTGTTGGGACAGCTAGAATCCATGTGCAAAAATAAGAATCTCAACCTTAATCTCAGGTGTGTTTTGAAAATTAACTCAAATTGGATAATCTAAACTCTTAAAGTTTATAATTTTAGAGAAAATATTCAGGATTGGCATTAGGCAGAGAGTATTTAGACATGACATCAAAAGCATCATTTCATAAAATAGAAAATTGTTAAGTTGAATATCAAATTTTAAAACTTCACTCTGATGGAAACATTGTTGAGAGAATGAAATGATGGGGCACCTGGGTGGCTCAGTCATTAAGCATCTGCCTTCGGCTCAGGTCATGATCCCAGGGCCTGGGATTGAGCCCCGCCGCATCGGGCTCCCTGCTTGGCAGGGAGTCTCCTTCTCCCTCTCCCACTCCCCCTGCTTGTATTCCCTCTCTCACTGTGTCTCTGTCAAAAAAATAAATAAAATCTTAAAAAAAAAAAATGAGATGATGAGCTATAGGGTGGAAGAAAATATTTGCAAACCATACCTCCGACAAAGGACTCGTATCAAAAATATGTGAAGAACTCTCAAACATAACCCAATTAAGAAAAATGAAAGCACTAAAATGTCAAAACACTTGACACTTACCCAAGATACCATATGGATGGCAAATGAACACGGGAAAAGACATTAGCCATCGAGGAAATGCCAATTAAAACCATAATGAGGTACCACTCTATGCCTCTTTAAATGGCTACCAAAAAATATAGTATCAAGTGCTGACAAAGATCCAGGGCATTTGGAACTCTCATACATTTCTGGTAGGAATGCAAAATGATACAGTCTCTGGAAAACAGTTTAGCAGTTTCAGAATTACACTTAAAAACTTATACTTAAACTGTGTAACCCAGTAGCCCATCCCAGCAAAAAAGGGGTAAAAATATGAAAAACATGTTCACATAAAAATCAGTACCTGAATGCATGTAACAACTCTTCATAACAGCCCTAAACTGGAAACAGCTAGTGAATGAAGACACTGAAAGATGAGATTTCTGATGCACTCTTCATAAAAAAAATGAACATTTGACACATAAGACTTCAGTGAATCTCAGAGACATGCTGAGTAAAACAAACCAGTATGGATTATACGCTGTGTAATTCCACTTATAGGATATTTGTGAAAAGGCAAAACAATAGTAATGGAGAACAGATACTGGTTGCTAGGGGTTACATGTAGGGGAGGTTGAGACTATATATCCCTATATAGGGATAAGAAAAGGGGTTCTTTGGAGGTGGAACTGTTCTGTTTCCTAAAAGTGGTGGTGGTTTTATGAAGCTATGCATTTTTTAAAACTCAGAGAATTTGTTACCCCCTTCAAAGAAATGACACTGTTGGTAGGTATGTGGAACACTGAAACTATGACACACTGCTGGTGACAGTGGAAATTACTACATCCTCTTTGGAAAATCATTCTTGGTATCTACTAAAGCTGAGGCTGTGTATACCTTATTGCCCAATAACACTAAAATGCATACATGCAGCCACCAGAAGACGTGTACATGAGTGATTTTCACAGCACTGTTTATAGTAGCCTAGACTGGAAAGTATCTTAATGTCCATAAATATTAGAATAGAAAAGAAGCTATGATATATGTATGTGGGGGGGGTATGTGTGTACCCATATATCACACATACACGTATATATTCCTTTAAAGGAATACTGTGCAGCAGTAAAAATAAACTCGTCCATATCAGCATTGATGGTATACAAGCAGTGTTGAAGGAAAGAATTGAGACACAAAAGAATATGCTCTGTATCGGTAGTTCTTTTAAAGTGTGGTCCTGGGACGTTTGGAGGTCCTTCAGATCCTTTCAGGGAGCCTGCAAGGTCAAAAAGTTTTCATAGTGTTACCAAGACATTTATTTGCCTGCTTCGCTCTTACCCTTCAGCTAGCACACCATGGAGTTTGAGAAACTGTGTGAATCAGGGTCTAGCAGGGAAACAGAAATCACACAATAATTTGAACAGAAAATTTTAATATAATGAGGTTAACTGTGAGGGGGTAAAGACAGTTATGAAGTATATCCTAGGGTCGAGAGGACCAGGGAATGACAAATGTTGAAGGGAGCCTTCTCCCTGATGCCGGGCTTCAGACCTCGTTGGAGAAGTCGTGTTTGCTGCAGAAGAAATTTGCTGGTTACCCTTGGCTAGACCTGGCACGCAGTACCCTCCAGAGTGAGGGCTGACAGATGGGCTTAATGAGTAGGAGATCAGAGCCAGAACTGGCAAACAGGAACCATGCTTCTGGGGGTACAGAAAGCCAAAACTGGGAAGCCAGCTGCTGAGGTACCTGAGAGACTGAGAATGTGCCTAAGAGGGTGGGTGCTGCTGAAACTCAGTGGGGATGATGCATCTGGATGTGCGGCTCCCACTCCACAGGCAGTGCCAAAGCAGGAAGAAGAAAAACGAAAGTGTGCTGGAACCAGGAAGGGAAATTTGTACTTCCTGCAGTGTCCCTCCAACACCCTGCATGTGTGTGCCGTGCAAAGCTTATGTATGCCTTTTGCCAGCTGCAAAGAAGACATGCTTATAGGAGCCAGTTGCATGATCACAGAGCAGGCAGTGGAGGGTGTATTTGGAGCTAAGAGGCAATAAATCCATAATGGGCACACTCTGTGATAGCATGGATCACCTCTGATAGCGTAATATGTGTTTGTATATTCTTAGGTTTTAAGATTTTCTGTGTGTAACATAAATACCAGCAGCTGTACTTTTCAAAAAAGCACTTTGGGATCATCAGTTTTTAAACACAAAGGGGTTATGAGTCAAAAGTTTGAGAACTGTTGCTCTGTATTATTCCCTTTAAATTAAAGTTCAAACAAAAGACAGTTCATCGGTAATGCTAAAGGCCCAGCATACTGGTTACTTTGGGTGGGAGCACAGAAGAACCTTCTGGGGTACAGGTCACAGTCTGTTTCTTCATCTGGGTGCTGATGCATTCACTTGGTGGAAACTCATTCGTGCTTATGATCTGTCTGCTTTTTGTATGTGTATTATAATTTCAGTAAAAAGTTCAGCCTCTTTTCCTTCTTTCCCCAACCTACACCCTGTTGTGAAACCTGCATGTAACTTTTTTTAATAGTAGCACAGTCCTACACTAGCTAATCTTCATTCCTCAGGATCAAAGACTCGGTTGGGACAGAGTGGGGAAAAAAGCTGCTTGGTAACACAGTTGTGGCCTTCCTGCTCACCCTCAGCTCTGTGTCCCCCACCCCCAGAATGATCCCCTACTCCCACCTACTCCCACCCCCAGAATGATTCCCTACTGGTGGGCACAGTTGGTCCCTCCATGGGAGTAGCTTAACTAGAAGGCTGAAAGGATCTTTGGTTTTCCTTGAGTGCCCTATATATTTCCCAGGTTGGGGTGGGGCTTACATGTTCTGAGATCAGTTATGTTGACTTTTTCATACTTTCTCTATATTTCCTGTGCTATTTTGAGAGAATATTTATGAATTCGCTGTATTCTCTGAATGATTAAATTTAACTGTTTGATTTAGGAAATTATTTTCCTTTTTGTCGGGATCTTGGTTTGTGCCTTGCTTTTTGATTCTTTCATCCTCTCTGAACGATTTCCATTTAAGTCTCTATTTCTAGTGTTCTTACTGTCTTTATGGTCTTTCTTTCCATATAGTTTCAGAATTGAATTCTTTCCCGTGTCTTCCAAGAAATAAGTCTGACCTATTTCTTCTCTTCTGCAGAATCTCTTCTCAGAATTTCCTCTTCTTCCTGTCCGCTTGCTAGCTGTGCACACGGCTACTGTACTGCTTATACACTGCGCAGTTTGCCTAGTCATCTTCTGTGTCTCACTTGATTTCATTCTTTTGTTGTTTGGTAAGCCAGCAGCTTTGTAGTTGCTCTGGCTGATCTCTGCTTCCCAGGTTTCCTGCAGTAATGAGTGGGATTAATTTGGGAAGAGAAGTCGTATATGACTTAGTACGCTTCAGTTAAATAATACTAGAAACTCTTTTTCTGAGCTCCCTTTACCCATATACGGGCCCATTTCTGACTTCAAAGCCCTGTGCCAACAGTCTGTGAGTTAGGCATTCGGGATGAAAACATGAGTGTCTTGGCTTGCTCACCTGTGATGTACCTGAAGCATATAGTACTGAGTATAAATGTATAATCTAGCCTCTGTTTATAACATAACAGTTTTAATGGGATGTTGTTCTCAGAAGTATTACTTGGAATGCTAAGGGCAAATTATCCTTCCCAGAGCCAAGCACCTGGTCTTCTGGGCCTCACCTCTGTGGCCTGGACTTGGAGGAAAGGAGCTGTAGACAGGGCGGCAGGCTCTGTGGTGGCTCCAAGTGGGGTTTGGAGTGAACCAGGGTGAGGGGCACAGACTGGTGTAGAAAGGAGTCTGTAGGCCTGTGAGTAGGAGCGGGGTTACTAGTAGAAGGAGATGGAGAGCACACTGTGAGGGGAGAACGGTCAAGACAGTGGTAGGGGCTGAAGAGGGATATAATGAAGGACAATGGGAGCGTTTTGTTTCTCCTTCCCTCTTTGGAGAGAGGAGGAACTGGTGTTGATGGGCCCCCAGTGAACTCCTCCTCCTTTTTTTCTGTTTCTCCTTTCAGCCCCTGGCCCTTGTCATGTCTTTCCCCTCCCATTTTCCTTCCTCTTTCCCCTTCCTCCTTTCCTTCCAGCAGCCCTTGGGCGACACTTTCAGTAGCGAGGCTGTCATGGCCGCTTCAGAAGAGGGACTTATTGGCATTTTCCTCGGTTCCACCCCCTTCTTTCCTGTCTCCAGTCCCACTGGCAGGTCTAACAGGAGATGGGAGAGACCGTGAAGTTTGAGGAGCTTGTGAAAGCTGGAAATCAAGGTGGAAAGAGAAGGCTGGAACCAGTGGTTGGAGTTTGGAGATACCTACGAAAGAATTCCATGTGCATTTTTAGGAGTGCAGATGTTCTAAACCGCATCCCCTGATGTCCGCTTGCCTGCTGCTGTTCCTGGTCTCACTCGTGCGGTAGCTCCATAGCCGATGAGACCGGCGGGAGAGACCATGTTGCCTAACAAAGTGCTGGAAACATACAACTCATACATCGATTTTGTGTGCATATAGTTTGGGTGTGTTTGGTCTTTTTGTTGGTTGTATTTCTAGCTATAGTTTTTACCATATAATTTCACCGTGGAGGAGACAGCATCAAGCGTTTGTTGAACAGAGCACGGACTGTGAGTCCTCGTCAAGCTCTGCCACTCCCGCTTATGTCTGTCCTCAGCCTCTCTGTGAAATGTGGCTCCAGGTACCTCCCAGAATTCTTAGGAAGCTTTTGTACCTAATACAAAATACTCAGTAAATATTAGTTCTCTTCCTTTGTGGAAGGTTTTTTTTTTTTTTTTTAATTGCATAGACTTAGTGTTTCTGATTTTTTTTTTTGTCTAATTGAATTCTTGAAACACATTCAGTTTCCGATTGGTGATGTAGTCTTAGTACATTGTCCATTAAAATGAATCAGCAGAAGACCCTGATCAGGAAGAGAGGCCTAATTTTAAGAATATAGTTCATATCTCTAAGACAATTTAAGTCTAAACATATAACTTTAAATAGGTACTCTTTGTTAAACATGCAGCATTAACCCAGACTTAAATGAACAGTTACCAGGAGTCCCACCACTAGAGCAAACTGTCTTTATTGTTCTTTTATCCCTTCTACTCCAGATGCATTGAATATGCTGTTTTAACAGTCACTTTTTATAAAGGCATTTGCTTTGTCTCTAGGTGTAAAACAAAGGTGTATCCAGATAATCTTCCTACAACCAGTGTGGTGATTGTTTTCCACAATGAGGCTTGGAGCACACTTCTGCGAACTGTCCATAGTGTCATTAATCGCTCACCAAGACACATGCTAGAAGAAATTGTTCTAGTAGATGATGCCAGTGAAAGAGGTAAATTTTAAATTTTAATGCCAGTAATATGCTAAGCTTTTATCATTAATGGTTAAGAAACGTCGGTATCATTTTTAACCTAATGATTTTATTCAGACTTCTAATTTATCCTTAAAGTATTGGTGGCATTTAGACTCATTCACATATGCAAAAAATTACGCCCTTGTGAAACTTAAAATATTACCATAATTAACATTTGTGTCACAGCTTAATCTCTTTTTAAAAAGAAATAATGTATATAATATAAAGATTTATGCAGAACAGTGAAAAAACCCACATGATTTTGTTAGAATTTTCCTTGTGGGAAGCTGCAGTCATGAGTTAATGGAGAGAGACTGGATCCTCCTTGGAGCCAGGATGGAGAAATTGAATTCCATGTGTAGTGGGAAGTACCTCTGACAGGAAAATGGAACCTTAGCTGGGTGAGACTTTGTTCTCCAGATTATTCTTAGGTTTTCCCATTTTCTCCATTCCTAGGTTCAGGAATGACCTATAGCTAGCTATATAAAAGGGTGAGGAAGGAACTTAGGAGAGTGATATGTAATATGACTCTGACCTCATAAGAAATTTCTACAGCGACTCTTACTCTTCCAGGAATCTCGGAATTTTTCACAAGCTTAGAATCTCTCAAATTATCTCATGAAACACTCTCTTAGGAAAGTTTTTAGAAGTACCTTGAGCTAACGTTATTTATTTTGAATCCTTCTTAGAGATTTTACACCACGGGGTGTTGTAGAAAAGGCTCTGCTAAGTCCCGTCTGTAGGGAAACTTGTTAAACTCAGACATACCCAGCATTTTCCAGGCGCTTTTACTCACACCTCTGTTGAGGACCATTGGTGTCTTATGTTCATCCCCCCGAAGTCCCTGTGCTCTCATGAGAAAAATTTGGAAGAACTACAGAAAATGGCTCTTCCTTCCTTCCTTCCTTCACCAGCCTTAGACTTCCTGACCATCATTTCAAGCTCTTTTGCTACTTAACTTTCTCGCCAAATCTCTCTCTGCATCTGCTAAGGTGTTTTTTAGTATTTTACCTCTTTCCATAAATATACTAAGTATGTAAATTTAATCACAATAACTTCATGTCTTAATTATGGGAAGTAATTTGCACATTAATAACAGTTTAAATCTTACCACTGTGCCAAATTGTAAAAGTATAAACAAAAAATAATATAGCTTACCTCCTTAAAGTGATTAAGATGACCATTTATAAACACACAAAGCATTTAAATAATAGTATGTAATGTAATTAATGTCAAAATGAGTGAGGTGTTAGAAATTAAGAATAGCACACTTAAAGAGTTATTGTTGACAATAGAAGTGTAAACCCTCGTTTGGATAATTGTTTGCTAGGAGTTAATTAATCCCTCTTTAAGAAAATTAGCCCAAGTTCATTGAAGCAGGAATATATACAAACACTGAGCCTGGAAGTGACTTATGTTTGTTTTACTTACATGTTGATATTTGCTAAATTAAATATTCCTCAAGGAGAGCTGTTTTTCCTCAGACGAAGCAAATTATTTTTCCATTTCCTCCTTTGTGTTCTCTGGTCTTCTCTTCTGTGCCTGGGAGGGCTGTGTATAAGAGCACATTTTTGTAGTACATGACCTAATCAAAGACACATGTACCCACAGCTCTAACTTGACAAAGTCACATATACTAATAATAATTTCCCTTCCTCACTGGGGCCCTTCTTAATCACCCTACCTGTACAAATCTATAAGAGAAACATGGACCAAGATCTACTTCATGGCTCTACTTGGGGCTCTTGGTTCACTCAGCAAGACCCCGGAGTCCTGCCTACCCCAGAGACCTGGTCAGGAGTCTGGTTCTCCATCTTCCTCCTTGGAAAGCCTCAGATGTGTGGCTCACTATTTCTGATGGTGGGGAACCACCAGGTATTGTGTTGTTGTGGTTAGAACTATAGTCCTTTTATCCAGATTGAGAATTCCCTAGTCTGACTTTCTTTGGCTCTCTTATTTGGGTCGTAACTGGTAGGCCCTAGAATCAAAGCAAGCTCTGTTTTTATGTAACTCTTTCTTACTCATGAGACACGGGCAAGGCACCCTCACTTCTCACCTGGGCTACTGAAACAGACTGCTGGTCTGGTCTTCCCACACACACCCTCGCCTTCTCCACTCTGTTCTCCTTGCTGCATGCCCTGGGAGCTTTTAAACATGCTGCTCTGATCTTGGCATTTCTGTCTAACCCCGTTCCTCGGAGGCCTGTATGACTCGGCCTCTGCCTGCATCTCTCCTCACATCCCAAGCCATCCCCTGACCACCCCATCCCCACAGTTCAGCTCACATGTTTACTCAGAATCGAGATATATTTAGAGAGGCCTTCCTTGAACTCCCAAGACCAGGTTGGGCCCCTCTGAACATGTTTTGGAACATTACACTCCATAGCTCTCATCAGAGTTTTAACTATTTATCTGTTTAAAGACCATCTCGCCTACCAGACTCTACACTCCATCGGGCATGTGTGCCTACCTCTCTTTCCTCATTTCCCACAGCACTTATTGCATAAATGGCCCAGAATTTAACGACGGAATGAAAGAGTGATCTACCAGTCAGTTAATTCTTGCCTTTACTTCTTGTCTATGCAGACTTCTAATTAGGTTGCGTTAGCGTGCCTGGTTTGCTTCTGGCCTCAGGATACCCATTTTCATAGTTGACCTGCTGAGTTGTCAGTAGCTCCATTTATTAGGTATGAAGTAGGCGCTATAATTATCCCCGTCTTACTGGTGAGGCTTAGCGTAAACCTAGCGCTTGCCTCTTGACTGCTACATAACTCACGTCTCATAACATCACTGTTACAGGGTCTAAAATGAAGACAGAGTCTGGATGAATCCCCACTCCATGTCAGAAGTTACGTAATCGTCATCTCAGAAGGTTATCTTAAGACTTAGGACTGATATAATGTTCCAAATCTGAGAGGACTATTGTTTTTCTCATCTTTCGCAAAAGGAAGCAGAGATTCTTATTTAGTAGGGACTAGGAGTCAGATTTTTTAGACTCTAAATTCCTTGTTGTTTCGACTGCTCGAAGATTTCTCAGATGTTCCTGTAAGCAGTGAAATTTTCCCAACACCCTCTCTGGCAGTCTCACGTTCCCTGATGGAAAGATGCTGAGGGATACATTTATAGGCTAATAGCTATAAAGATATTCTGATAAATAAGATTCTCCCTTATTTTTAGATGACATAGTAGCTTCTACTCATAGTCACTTAACCTCCCATGGCTTCATTTTTGTAGAATTATCCCTGGGTACATAATTCTATATCCTCTTTTAGAAAGACACCTATTTCTTTTCTTTTCTTTTTTTTTTTTTTAAGATTTTTTTTATTTGTTTATTTGAGAGTAGTAATTGAGGGAGTAAGTGGAAGAGAGAGCGCACGCATGCATGAGCAGGGGTGAGGGACAGAGGGAGAGGGAAGAGTAGGCTCTCCACCGAGCAGGTAGCCTAATACAGGACCCGATCCCAGAATCCTGGCATCATGACCTGAGCTGAAAGCAGACACTTAACAAACTAAGCCACCCAGGCGCCCAGACACCTATTTCTTAGCCTTATTGCATGAAGGCCACAAAGATGTAGAACGAAGATGCCAAGAAAATTTGTGGAATGGCAACTGTTTTGAGCTGCCAGACCAGAGAATCATGCATTTTTCATTTTATTTATAGAGAGGACAGAGTATTTTAACTTTCAGAGACGTGGGACTTGGGAATTAGATTGCTTTGATTCTTAAGAAGACTTTAAGCTGTCTGATATTTTTGGGAAAGCTTATTGGGAGACATCTTGTGTATGACACACCCAGCCTCAACTGGTCTGAAGCACTAAAACGTACCCCACACCCCATCACATAGGAGTCCATCACACTCTGCACATAAAGTTAAATTTGTGTTAGTGCAGGTGATTCCACAGTCCTCAATTGTTCTCTCTCAAGTTCCCTTCTGGGATTTCTTGTTGTGGATGAAAAGATGAGCTTTGAAGTCAGGCAGACCAGGGTTTGAATCTTGGGTCCACTCCTTAACAAGCTGTGTGACTTTCCTTGGTTCATTAGATTCTAAGTCTCAGATTTCTGTGTCTAAAATATGTGTAGTGACAGTCTCATAGCATTGCTGTTGTCAGGATTAAATGATATAAAATGGGTAAAGAGCCTGGCATTGTGCCAAACAGAAAATGGTAGCTGCCATTGCAGAATCTTGCTCTACTCCAGGATTGACGTTCCCCCCACCTTTTTATTCAGAATGGAGTTACAGCTCTCTGACCCTAAGATTTGGTTCATAAAATCACAGTGGTGACCCAGTAGGAGTTCTACTCCAGCTATTTTACAGATACTGTTTTTAGCCCAAATTAATTAGGAAATTAGCAGAACTGGAACCAATCAGTAGTCTGGTATGGTGGGGTCATAGACCTTTCACTTTCAAATTTTCTTATCCTGATTATTTCATTATTGAGTCACTCTGGTCTCACCAGTTCAAGCAGGCAAGAACCTTGTCACTCCTATTTGTCTTTCTCTCTATGCTACATAGGAAGCCCTTTGGATTCCCATGTTTAGTACTTAAGGAGACCCTTAATACATATACCATGCTCTCTGGGACCTTCCCCTTAGGAGAATCCTGTGGGACAGAGCTAGTCCTGGGAGTCCCAGCAGTTCTCTCTCAAGTTTTTCCTCCCCTATAAAGATTATTCTCCTAACTGTCCTGTTGGGACTAGTTGGAAGGACATTTGACCATATCACCCTCAAAAACTTCTCTAGCAGTAATTCCACAAACTAACCTGAGCTGAAAAATTCTTTCTCTTTGTGTTGAGGAAGCTGAGCCTTTCCTGCTTTTTAAAGTCTGATACGTACTTTGGAAGCAAGACTTCCTTGGCTCAGAGACATAACCTCTATCTGAACACTCCAGGAGAGATGCTGGTTTCACACAGCCCCTTCCTTTCCTTTTCCTTTTCCCCCATTTTCCTTCAATTGCGCTTCCCTCTTATAACCTTTGTTACTTAGATCTAACTGTCTGCTAAGGAACTCTGTTTGGTCCAGCATTTTCCTTCTGAGCTTGACCTCACTTACTGCCTCCTGCAGAAGAACTACATAGTTTAAGACTGTGGTAGTCCATAAGACAGTGAGTCTCGAGTTGGATCTCGAAGAAATCCCACAACTGTCTGAATTCTAACAGTTGTTGCATGTTCTGTTCCTTCGGTCTACAGAGGTCTGGAGTTAATGCTCTTCGACTACTTTCTTTCTATTCCTGATCCTTAAGCATGATTAGAAAAAGAAGAAGTGAGCTGGCCCAGTTGCTTAGGGAACTGGGGACATATTTGTCTTTGACTGAGCCTGAGCCCAAAGATTTCTCCTAATTCTTCATGTAATAAGATAGAGGCAAATCTAGGACATTGTCTCAGGAGATAAAAAGGCTCCCTGTAGTGAAATGGGAGCTTCACTAAAAGTGCTCAGGAAATAGTTGCTGAATGAATATTGCGCATCAGAATTGCTTTACATCTGGGTAGCACCAGGTCAGTCTTTTCATGTCCCATTTTTTTGTTTTGTTTTGTTAATTTTTCAGACTTTTTAAAAAGACCTCTGGAGAGTTACGTGAAAAAATTAAAAGTACCAGTTCATGTAATTCGAATGGAACAACGTTCTGGCTTGATCAGAGCTAGATTAAAAGGAGCTGCTGTGTCTAAAGGCCAAGTGATCACCTTCTTAGATGCTCACTGTGAATGTACAGTGGGATGGCTGGAGCCTCTCTTAGCCAGAATCAAACATGACAGGTAAGTTTCTCAAGTCTATACATTTGTTTTCAGTGTGTTTGTCCTAAATGGTATGATAAGCTGAAAAATTCTGAGTATATAAATAAATGCAAAAATAACTTCCTCTGAAGTTTCCTTTAAAATACCCATGTAGAACTCTAAACTAAAAAGGAAGATAATCACAAAGAAATGTTTGTAGTCTTGTTGGTGAGGCTGGATTAGGAAACATGTTCAGATGTATTATGCTCTATTTACTAAATGGGAGCAGAACAGAAGACAGTGACCTCAGGAAACGTAAGATAAAACTATTGTCCCCTCTGTCTAAGGCTAATACTGATACTGGAGCAGGCAGGTCATCTCATCCCTGTCTCCTTCCTTACTGGGACTCTAGCACTCAGCTTGATGCATGGCAAGAAGAAGAAGGGGTGTGGGGAGATACACAGTGCATCTTACAGTGCTTCGTTGTATATGGAGAAGCACTGCACTCTCTGATGATACGGAAGAGCAGTGGGAGCAATGCATGCATTTTTCAAAGAATTACCTGCTGCTGGTCCCTGGCATAGTTCTTGTGTATCCGGAGAGAAGCTAACTTCCATCTGCTAGACTTAACATTAGTTGAATTTCTTCTTGTCATTGCAGTTTGTGCCAGAGGCTCTCTGTGCCAACTTAGCATTAAGGTTTAGATTTTAGTAAGGTAAACTGTACGAGTTGAGTGAAACATGGCAAAAGCCACTGCATCTGTTCTGTTAGCAAATACTGGGACTACATCTCGCCCTTTCAAAGGTGAATAAATGGAGAAAACCAGCATTGGGGCAATAAGGTACAGCAGCTTTAGGAAGAACAGTGCCTGAAGAAGGAAGAGACCATCTCTCTAAATTGTTTTCTAGGAGTGGTGCCTGGCTGATTTGGGAAATCCTAGCTTGCATAAGACCACACGTGAGCAGGAGCCTGGGCCCAGGGAGAGAAAGCAGCAGTGTGAGGAAATGGCAGAAATGAAAGGGGGGATTGACTAAACTGAGAACCACAATTTCCAGTTTGGGCTGTATGGTAGATTAGATGTCCTGACTTATATTTCCAACTGAAAGAGCTTAAATGCCAGATAAATTGTAAGACATGTTTTTAAATACATCATTGAGCTGGCACTGAAGTGAAGTTTTGCAGATGTCAAAGCAAAGTGAGATGAATGAGTGGTCCAAACACTAAAATCAGCTCTCACTTGGAGAGGTTCTGCCAAACTTAGAGGACACAGAACCTCTCTGACTTGATAGACAAATGGGTGGGAAGGTAGGAGACCGGGTCTAGGCCCTGCCTAAGGTTGGAGAAGGAAGAGCAAACACCTGTGTGTCCCACCCCTAGGATCTTGTACCTCCATGTGAGTGAGAATGAGAAATACATCCTACCACTTCAAAGAAAACTTGCCTGTTTCAACCTTGGTATGCGGTGGTGACAGGGAAACAAGTCTCCCCTAAGAATTTGTAAACAATATAGAAAAAGAAGGGAGGAAGCAACTCGGCTCTTCATGAGACTAATATAACTTTGATAGCATAGCCAGAAAATAAATATATGGAAAATTACACAAACCCACTCATGAACACTAACAAAAAATCTCATAATACCAGAAAATTGAGTCCACTAGGAGGGGAAAATGATTATATAAAATACACACTCACACATATATAAATATATAATATATATAATGTAGATTTTATGTATTTATATGAGAGAGAGGGTTAGTGAGAGAGAGAGAGAGCACAAGCGCAAGCACTAGCGAGGGGAACAGTAGAGGGAGAGGGAGAAGCAGACTTCCGGCTGAGCAGGGAGGTCAACACAGGGAGGTCAACACTGAGCAGGGAGGTCAACACAGAACAACACAGATTCTGGGACTCTGGGATCATGACCTGAGCTGAACGCAGATGCTTAACTGACTGAGCCACCCAGGCACCCCCAAATATTTTTATTTTTATGTGAAAAATATGTAAAAGAAAATATGACTAATTGGTTTAGTTTAATAATATAAAACCAGTTCACATAATACATTATCATTAACATTTCTAAAACTGATTAAAACCTATCATTAAAAATCTGTCCTCACTTTAATAAATAAAAAACGTGTTCACTTGTGATTAAATTGAACATCCGTTTATGATTAAAAGTACTTAGTGAACTAGTACAGAATGGAAATTTACTAATCTGAAGAAGGATGGCTTTTCAAAAAAGCTTTAGCTAGTAAACATCATACTAATAGAAAAAAGTTGATTTTTTATTTATTTATTTATTTATTTTTTGAGAGAGAGAGAGAGAGAGAGAGAGATAAAGAGTACATGCAGGTGAGAAGGAGAGAGAGAATCCTAAGCAGGCTCCATGTGCAGAGCCTGACAACAGGGCTTGATCTCATGACCCTGAGTTCATTACCAGAGTTGAAATCAAAGAGTCCAATGCTTAACGGACTAAGCCACATAGCCCCACCCCAAAGTATTTTCTAAAAGATATGGTGCATCCTTATGATGCCCTGAATTACTACTAATAGTTAGTATTATTGAAAGGCTTAAGTTTTATAGGAATAAAAGAAATAAAAGGTGTAAAATGAAACAAGATGGGATCGGGAGGGAGACAAACCATAAGAGACTCTTAATCTCACAAAACAAAGTGAGGGTTGCTGGGGAGAGGGTGGTTGGGTTATGGACATTTGGGAGGGTATGTGCTATGGGGAATGCTGTGAAGTGTGTAAACCTGGCGATTCACAGACCTGTACCCCTGGGGCTAATAATACATTGATAATACATTGTATGTTAATAAAAAATAAAATAAAATAAAAACTTTTTTAAAAAGGGTATAAGGATTACAAAGGAAAAGTACTGTCAATTGCGAATGGTGTGTTCTTTTTTTTTTTTTTTTAAAGATTTTATTTATTTGACAGAGAGACACAGTGAGAGAGGGAACACAAGCAAAAGGAGTGGGGGAGGGAGAAGCAGGCTTCCTGCAGAGCAGGGAGCCCACTGTGGGGCTCAGTCCCAGGACCTGGGATCATGACCTGAGCCGAAGGCAGACACTTAATGACTGAGCCACCCAGGCACCCCCAGATGATGTGTTCTTAATAAAAAAAAGTCTTACACAAAACAGTAGAGATAATAATTTAGCAGTGTTGCCAAATATAAGGTCTCTATAGAAAAGCTTTCTCCACAACAACAAAGAATAGTTAGAAAATATGATGTAAAAAGAAAAAAAGGAATGATCCCATTTATAATAGCAGTAGAAATCAAAAGCTGTAATTAGGAATATGTTTAACAAAATACCCATAGGGGCACCTGGGTGGCTCAGTCAGTTGCATGTCTGACTTTAGCTTAGGTCATGATTTCAGGGTCCAGGGATCAAGCCCTGCATCAGGCTCTGTGCTCAGTGGGGAGTCTGTCCCTCTCCCTCTGCCCTCCCACTCCTGTGCTCACAGGGTCTCTCAAATAATATTTTTTAAAATCCATAAAATAGAACTCTTTTGAAATTTACTAGAAGATAATCTAAGTAGAGAAGAGGATGATATTCATGGATAGAAAAGTAAAAATAGCTGTTCTCCCCACATTGAACTATAAATTCAGTGCATTTCCACTTGCAATCTCAACAGAATGTTCTTGGAGGAACTGGCTGGTTCTGTTATGTGGAAATGCGTATTTTTTTAAAAATCTGAGAAAATGTATGTACCCATGCCTAGACCATAGGAAACATTCAATAAACATCTGTTATTATAAAAATAAAATAGCTAAGATATCCTTGAAGAAGAAGAGTCACATACAACAGTGCTGGCACACTACCAGATACCAAGGTTTATTTTGAGGCTATCTTAATTGTGGCAGTGACCTACTGATGCAGGAATTCACAAATAGACTAGTGAAACAGTAATGTCTAGAAACCATCCCATGTTTATATGGAAACTTGACTTATGACAGAGAAGACATTGATAATTACCACAGAGGGAAAAAAGGACCATCAAATAAATCATGCTGGAATAATTGGTTATCTGTAAGGAAAATAAATGTAGTTGGACACTTACTATATATCATACCAAAATCAACTCCATAAGGACTAAAGACTTAAATATGAAAAGCAAAAATATAATCCTCTTTAAGATGGCATAGGAGAATATCTTTATGATTTTGGTGTAGGGAACGATTCCTTAAACAATACAGGAAAGATGAAGGTGGTGCGGATGGGGAAGATGGCAAAGGTTACATACTCCAGAATGTGACTGCCAGGGACCCTATGTGGGGCACCTTTCCTAGGAAGGAGCTATGGTCATGTGGAAGTTTTTTCAGGTTCATAAAAAATATCACAATACCAACAGAAAAAAATTTTAATATCTGGGGGAATCAGACAATTTGTATGAATAGATACAACCCTGCAGGGAAAATATCCTTTCTAATAACTAGAAAACAAAAAATTTTAAATTGTAAGATACTATTTAACATTATATTGGCAACAAAATGTAAGAAAATATCATCCAAAGTCGATAGCTTTATAAAGAAGCTACAGGGAGAAATATACACATACACCTATGTATATGGAAAGCGGTAAAGATTGAGTGCTATGGAAGAAGTTCATTCCGTTAATTCAGTAAACCCATTCCTACTGATTATATGAACATTTGCGCTTAGTATTTTATCTTTTTATTTTTTTGAAAAAAGTATTTTATTTTGTATGATTACATTCAATTAGCTGGCATATATAGTACATCATTAGTTTTTGATGTAGTATTCAGTGATTCATTAGTTGCGTGTAACACCCAGTGCTTGTAGTTTTATAGCAAAAAACTGTAAGGAACACAAATATCCAAGAATTTACTAAGAAAACTTACCTTAAAATGATTAAATACATAATCATTTAAAACTATTACTTTTTTTTTTTTTTTTTTTTAATTTGACAGAGAGAGATCACAAGTAGACAGAGAGGCAGGCAGAGAGAGAGGTAGAGGGAAGCAGGCTCCCTGCTGAGCAAAGAGCCCGATGCGGGACTCGATCCCAGAACACTGAGATCATGACCTGAGCCGAAGGCAGCGGCTTAAACCACTGAGCCACCCAGGCGCCCCTAAAACTATTACTTTTGAAAACTGGAAATATTTGAAGTGTTTTTACATGTGGCAAATACATCAAAGTATAAATGAAAAGGGAATGGAAGTTTATCAACAGTTGCAAGTGTGGTAAGTAATGATGCTAACTTAAGGGTACCTGGGTGTCCCAGTCAGTTAAGTGTCCGACTGTTGGGTTCAGCTTGGGTCATGAGAAAGAGCCTGGCATCGTGCTCAGCTCAGAGTCCGCTTAAGGCTGTCTGTCCCTCCCCCCCAGCCCTTTCCTTCCCTCCTTCCCTCTCTCTTTCTTTCTCTCTCACACATTAAAAAATAATAATAATTATGCTAACTTAGTTGGATACAGCAGGAAATTTTTCCACCATTGCTTTTTACATTGTAGAATGTACTTTTATTTTAAAAGCACTTAGCATATAATTATAATATAGTTGTTATGCTGTCCCTCAAAAAGGAAAGTGAAGATTTTTTCATTTGCTTTTATAATTTTAGGAAAACAGTGGTCTGTCCTATCATTGATGTGATCAGTGATGATACTTTTGAGTACATGGCAGGCTCTGATATGACCTATGGTGGCTTCAACTGGAAGCTTAATTTCCGCTGGTATCCAGTTCCCCAAAGAGAGATGGACCGAAGGAAAGGTGATCGGACTCTTCCTGTCAGGTAACTACTTTGTCAGACATTTTCCCTAAGGTGTTATAGACAGGGAAGGGGACAGTGGAGCTTTGGGAATCGTATCAAAAGTATTCTAAGTATATTTTGAGAGACATGAGACACTTGTTACCATATATGTAAAGAGCCACACAGACATTATTATATTAAAGAGGGCTTTCTCCTCTGATCCATTAATAAAATTGGGATTTTTCATTTATATAAATCTAGTGCACCTGGAAAGTGATGGTCACATGCATAAGTTCTTTTATTCTTATATGAACAACATTTTGCAAATCTCTCAGATTTATGCTTTCAGTTGTTAAGGATAATAATATTTAACTTTAAATCCAATTATCCCTGAATTAATTTAAGTGTAATTATAATGTGAAAATATTACCTAAAAGTGGGTCATAGCGCCAAACAAAATACAAGCTTGTAAATTCAGACTTGTACCATCTGGATGGTAGTTACTGACTGATGAGGTTAGAAAAGCATGTTTCAAATATAAAAATAACCAGAATTGACAGAAGTATAAAAAAAGATTTTCTTGAACACATTCTGATTTTTCCCCTGTATTATACTTGGTCATCTATAGATTTTTCTTCAGAAAGGGGTAAGAATCTTGATGTTATTCAGAGCCTTGAAATCGAGACCATGAGTCTCTGAGCCATCCTGGGATTCGTCGGGGCAGCATCAGCTTGTTGCCGCTGTCAACACTGAGAGCCCGTCAGGGCCAGGCCTTAGCTTTCTTGCCTCCCGGGCTTCTCAAGCCTGCTTTCCCTTGCACTTGGGTCCTGTTCTGGCAAAGCTAAGGAGAATGTCGTTAATTCTATGCTAAGTCCTTTCCTATAGCAAAGGTACTTGTCCACGGATTTGCTGACAATTGAAATAACCACCTAAATCAAGAGTTCCTAAGCGTTCCGTAGATGGTGGGCTTCTTTGAGAAATCTGATAAAAGCTAGGAGTCTTTTCTAACAGGGGGAAAGTGTACACGCACAAACAGCGGGTTGATCATACAATTCTAAGAAATGTAGAGATTTCTCAAAACCTAGGTCAAGAAACCCTGGTACTAAATGGTAACTCTGGGTGTTGGCCTGTTTCCTCTGACTTCTAACATAGTAGACTTCTCATTTTTTTTCTCTTCTAAAATCGATGTATGTCCTAACTTTTATGTGGAAATGACTGTTGGTCCTGGAAAGGCACATGCTTTAGCCCTTCTAACAGCATGGAATCCGTCTGTTTTTAGGGCATGGAATTGGAAGTGACAGTTCATCCTGAAGTGTGATCACCATTGTCTCCTCTGTCCCTGGAACTTGTTTTCTTCTAGTTGGAGTCCATTTTTCTCCATGCTCATCCTTCATGGAAATCAAGTGGTTGATTGATACTCATTTATATCAGTCCTCCTTTGTTATCCTTTCTCTGCTTAATTCCACCTGTTTGCACCCACTCTACATCTCTGGGCCATGTTCTGATGAATTGGGTCCCTCTTCTGCAGAGAATGAACCATTCTTGGTCTGGCTAACAGTCCCCTTAGGAGTGACTGATTGTATTCTCTACTCCTCATCTACTAGGAAAAGGATGTCAGTGTTTTCATCCTATGTAATCTACCTCTTTGCAGTATTTGCCTCACTTTAGAAACTGGTATGTTAGAGTTGCTAACATAAATCTAGTTAGCTATCTAGTCAGTATACTTAGTTAATATAGTCAGTGTAGTTGCTAGGGACTATGGGAAGATACCCAGTCAGATGAAGAGAATTATGATAACTAACTTCTGTTTAAGGAGTTTCAGATGAAAGCTTAGTCAGGACCTGTGGACCCAGAAAGGTACTGAAAGCAGGAGAGGCCTTGGGATGGGGCAGAGAAGGCTCTCAGGGCACAAGCTGTGACAGAGGGTAGGCCCAACAGTCAGCATGTCTGAAGACCAAATAGCATGGCAGAAAAACAGAAAATCCTTAGGTCCCTATGAAAGTTTCTGAAGAGTGTAAGATAAAGCATTTGTTCTCTAGTTCTGAACAGTTAATGAAACAACTTTTAAAATAAAAACTGATTGTAAATTTTAAATTCTTAAAATTAACAGCATAGTATTATGATTGAATTTCAGAACACCTACAATGGCAGGAGGCCTTTTTTCAATAGACAGAGATTACTTTCAGGAGATTGGAACATACGATGCTGGAATGGATATTTGGGGAGGAGAAAACCTAGAAATTTCCTTTAGGGTAAGTTCCTTTTGGGAAAAAAAATAATCTTTTATTTAACCTTAAATATAGATATACTTTAATTATTCATATTATGTAGCTCTAAATAAAAATTGAATTTAGTGTGAATTTTGTCAGACTTCAGAAAACTCAGTTCATAAAAATTTCATGTTACTATTAAGGTTCCTTATAAACTGTATTTTAAGCCAATAAATCAGTGATCTTAATAGTTAAACTGTAAGGGGCGCCTGGGTGGCTCAGTGGGTTAAGCCGCTGCCTTCGGCTCAGGTCATGGTCTCAGGGTCCTGGGATCAAGTCCCGCATCGGGCTCTCTGCTCAGCGGGGAGCCTGCTTCCTCCTCTCTCTCTCTCTGCCTGCCTCTCTGCCTACTTGTGATGTCTCTCTGTCAAATAAATAAATAAATAATCTTTAAAAAAAAAAAAATAGTTAAACTGTAAAACTTACACAAGATTCCCTAGTTGTTTTGAATTCCTGTTATTTTCAAGGAAGTAATTCAAGCTCTAAAAATAAAAAACAATATGTAGTTTCTATATGCTACTATGGTACTTGACTGCCAAAAACATAATTTTACTTTCTGTAATATGCTTTGTCCTTCTGTTGTGAAAATTATTCTTTCTTACATAAAACCTGGTCACTTTACCAGCTTTACATTTTTCAATAGAAAAAGGCAAAAGAATTCTGAAATTGCTCCAACTTAATTTAACCCAGTCAACCTTATATAAAACTCTTAAGTATTTCACATTGACTAAAATCAACATGTTAAGTGACGTTGCGTATTTCTGAAATAATCATCGGGAAACACACAGCTTACAGTGGAAACCACATTGAACTACATTGTAACCTAAACCAGCTACCTCACTTCATTCCTAGTGGATTACTTTGCTCTCTTAAAAAAGGAGAGGTTTGGACTCTAGATCATCTTAGAAATTCCATCCAGCCATATCACTTTGTGATCCTGAGAGAACTTTAAAGTAGAGAGACTGAATATTTAACAGAATAAGAACTTCTCAAAATCTGTTTCAATTATAAATAACCGATTTTTGACTTACAGAAAAACGCATTTTGAAAGGAGCAGAAGGATAATTTCATTAAACTAAGAATATGAACCCAAACTTGATCCCTCTTTTACCCATTTTTAGTTTTTATTCTCATGAAGATGACAGTATCCTGTCACTGTCCAAGTGAATAACTCATGAGAGATCCAGTTTAGATTTCTAGGATCTGTTTATTGTACAGGCTATGACAAGTTTGGAAAAGGAGGAACAGATAGGACTCTGGCTGAATAATCCATGGTCAAAACTGTGTCCTCACTGTCACGGTCATGACTATGAGCCATGCCTATACTACAGAAAAAATTTAAACTTGAATTTAAATTCAAACTTAGGGGCACCTGGGTGGTTCATTTGACTAAGTGTCTGCCTTCGGCTCAAGTCATGATCCCAGGGTTGTGGGATCAAGCCCCATGGTGGGCTCCCTAATGCTCAGCAGGAAGTCTGCTTCTCTCTCTCCCACTCCCCCTGTATGTGTTCCTCTCTTGCTGTGTCTCTGTCAAATTAAAAAAAAAATTTTTTTAATAAATAAATAAACCATCATTGTTTTCAGATCTGGCAATGTGGAGGGACTTTAGAGATCGTCACCTGCTCACATGTTGGACATGTGTTTCGGAAAGCCACACCTTACACGTTTCCAGGAGGCACAGGACAGATTATCAATAAAAATAACAGACGACTTGCAGAAGTGTGGATGGATGAGTTCAAGAATTTCTTCTATATAATTTCTCCAGGTTAGCATTTTGCATTAGAAATATAAGACTAGGGGCGCCTGGGTGGCTCAGTGGGTTGAGCCTCTGCCGTCAGGTCATGATCCCAGGGTCCTGGGATCGAGCCCCATATCACGCTCTCTGCTCAGTGAGGAGACTGCTTCTCCCTCTCTGCCTTTCTGCCTCTCTGCCTACTTCTGCCTACTTGTGATTTCTCTCTCTGTCAAATAAATGTATAAAAAATCTTAAAAAAAAAGAAAAAAAGACAAGACTAGAACTTTCTTGTCCCTGATCCTAATGCATCTTAGAAGAGGTAAGAAGGGGGTAGAAAAGCTTTGAGAAGAGGCAAAGCACCAACCTCATAGGGTTGTCATAAGGAAGAAATGAAATCACACACAGTGTACAGAGTGCCCAGCACAGTGCCTGCTGCGTTAGTAACAGGAAGCTGTCCGGGCCTGTATTGCAGATGTTACTGTGAGCCCAGGTGTTACAAGTGTTCTCTTTTATTTTTAACCTAATTGTAATATGGAACATTTGTATGAGAATTTGAGTCTCTCAGGGCCAGTGCAGAGCACAGTAGCATGCCTCATGGGACTTCTGTCCAGGAACTTCTCTGCCATTCAGGGTGTTGTGGGAACAGTGGTTCCATCAGCCCTAAGTCTTCCTGACATTGTTAGCATTCCAGCCTCATTTTTTCATTACCACAATACCGTCAAGTCACAGTTCACACACCAGTGAGTTGTGCAAGAGAAACCTTCCCGAAAACAGTTGCTCTGCTTAATATTTGGGCAAAAGAGATCTTGATTCTTATTTTTGCCTTCACATATGTGAAAGTCTTCTGAGCCTAGGAAAAGTTACATTTGTGTATAATACAAGCATTGTATTTAATTCTCACAGAAATTTAATTTTTCTTGACATCTGGATAGCTCAGTCAGTTGAGCATCCACCTTCAGCTCAGGTCATGATCCCATGGTCCTGGGATCAAGTCCTGCATTGGGCTTCCTGCTTGGCAGAGACCCTGCTGTTCCCTCTGCTTGTATGCATGTATTTTCTCTCTATTGCTCCCTGACAAAATCTTTTCTAAAAATTAATTTTTCTTTGAAAAAAATAAAACACATGTAAATATATTTCCTTGTTTTTTATTTTGGACAGTGGATTTATGGTATATCACTTCTGTGGTCACATCACCAAAATGGTACCCCTTTTCCCATTTGCCTGGCTTGTTAAATGCAATGTTTAAATATAAATGTGTTACTTAATAGAATATGAATAATTCAGAGTCAGTTATTTCTTTCAACAGGTGTTACAAAAGTAGATTATGGAGATATATCATCAAGACTTGGTTTAAGACACAAACTACAATGCAAACCTTTCTCCTGGTACCTAGAGAATATTTATCCTGATTCCCAGATTCCACGTCACTATTTCTCTTTGGGAGAGGTAAAATATATATATTCTGTGTGGTTATTTATGTTCTCATTCATCAAAAGCAGTGGAGGTTAAACATCCAACAAGGGAATCACTTCATACTAAAATTACATAACCTCAAGTGTGAGAAAGTTCTTGTTGGTTAACACCGTCTACCTCCTAATTTGAAATCTTGTTGATTTTTTGTCGTGTGCAGTTTATTAAAATAAGAATGTTCTGCTCCTAACTTGACAGGGTTGGACTCTTATTTCAATATTTTAGTGTCTTCTGCAGACTTCTTATTTTAACAAACTGACCCATTTAGTTGAAAGCATACATTCCTAAAGATAATGTCCTGGTGTTAATTAGCCTGAAATGAAAGAAGTAAAGATAAATTGTGAAGAACTGACAAGGAAAGTTGGAAGACCATATATAATGTAAGTCATAGCAGCAAATGATATGTGTGGAGAGGGCCACAGCAGGCCTCATCCCAGGGCTGAACCTTCCTGACACTCAGGGAAAGTAACCACGCCATTCCATAGGAGGCTGCCACTTCTTCAGTCTTCCCGTGCATTCAACAAATATTTGAGTATCTACTGTAGATACTATCTTACATACAAGGAATACAGCAGGGAATAAAGTCTCTGCTCTTGCAAGCCTTGTAGTCTGTGGAGGAAGCTGGCTATTTAAAGTACACAGTATAGCAGGCAGTACTAAGGGCAAAGGAGAATGAGAATGGCTGGCGGGCTTGAGTATTGCTGCTGTTTTTGTTGGGGCAAGGCCCCTCATAGGAGTTTTGATTTTGAGCAGAAATTTACAGAAGTGAATGAGGAAGTCATATGAATTCCTGGGAAAAGAGCATTTCAGGCCCAGGGAAAAACAAGTACAAAGGCCCTAAGATAAGAGTGTACTTAGCACGTTCCAGAAGCAGCAGAGGCCCGTTGTCTGAAATGGGATGAACAGGGGTGGGGAGGGTAGTAGAAGAAGAGGTCGAACATACCGAAGGTGAGATAATATAGAGCTGGTAGGCCACAGTAAGTACATTATGTTTTATTCTGAGGATGGGAAGGCAGAGAGAGCCAAGCAAACCTTCACTGGGAAAGGAACAGATTGCTATATTGAGCAAAACCATGAGGGGACAAGAGTAGAGCTGGAGTCTTGGTGAAAGGAAAGAGTAGTGAAGGACTGTGTTAAGATTTTCACCTGCGATACTAGGAAGGAAAGTTGGCATTATCAAGATAGGAAGGCTTGTGGAGGAGGCACAGGGACATTCAGCTGTGCAGTTTGGGACATGTTAAATTGGATCCACGTAAAGTTACAGGGTAGGTCATTGCATTTACAAATCTTCAGTCTGAGTGAGAGATTGGGGCTGGAGATCTGAAGTTAGGGACTATCAGTATATGAAACAAAACTGCATGAGATCGCCTTGGGAAGACCAAGCGTAGATGGAGAAGAGGGGGGAGGAACAAGGATCCAGCCATACGAAACTCCACAAGGTAGAATTTATGAAATGAGAGGGAATTAGGCAAAAAGATTTAGAGAAGAGTGACCACTGAAATAGAACCAAGAGAGTGGTATCCCAGAGACTAAGTGAAAGATGTGTTTCAGGAAAGAGGAAGTGGTTGGCTGTTGAGAAAGACTGTTGCAGAGAACTGGCCATTGGACTGGCAAAGGAGAAGCTGTCATTAGGCACCATCTCACTGTGTCCATAGGGTTCCCGTGGTGATTGGTAGGGACAAAATCCCTAATGGCTTCAAAGAAATGGAGATCATGATTGTGGCAAGTCTTGTAAGAAATTTTGTTTAAAGGAGAGCAGAGAAATGGTTGGTAGCTAAAGAGGAATATGGAGGAAAGGGGGGGGTTTGTTTGCTATAAAAGAGCCATTGATTGTAGGAGTCATGTTTAGTAGATGATCATGGTGGGGGATAGGATGAGAAGGCAGGGCATCCATTGAAATAGAAAGGAAGGTGGAGGGAGTGGGGACAAATGTTAGGGTCATTTGAACTGAGGGTAGAAGCAGGTAGTTTGTGGTGGAAGTATGAGCTCTTCTGATTCTTTTGTTTTCTTTCTTTTTTTTTTTTTCCAATTTATTTATTTTCAGAAAAACAGTATTCATTATTTTTTCACCACACCCAGTGCTCCATGCAAGCTGTGCCCTCTATAATACCCACCACCTGGTACCCCAACCTCCCACCCCCCCCCGCCACTTCAAACCCCTCAGATTGTTTTTCAGAGTCCATAGTCTCTCATGGTTCTGAAGATTTTCAGTTGAAAGTGAAGAGAGGGTATTGATTGGGTGGGGGGCAGGTAGGGAACGAGAAAGAGATGTAGAGTAGGGTGTCAGAGAGCAAATACGCCACAGAGGGGAGCCCAGGGACTAATAGTGGTGAGTCAGAGTGAAACTATTTAGTCCATGCCAGGGTGAGTACAGGTTACTATTCGCCCTTAGTTGTTACTGAGGCTACTTCAGGCTTCACTCAAGCGCCTCTGAACTTTGTTGTCATTTAAGAAATTCATCCTCAAGCAGATGAGTATGCTGTTTCTTGCTTCATTAATGAGACTATTCCCTTTGTTGTAGCCACGTTCCGGTCAAGGGGGGTTGTTTGTGGGAGGGTGAATATTGGCCATCAAAATTTTCAGTGGACCATGGAATGTATATGGGGGATGTACCATGGGAAGATTTATAGCAGTTGCTCCTGTAATTTGCCTTTTTAAAAACTTATTTATATTTTACTTAAGTAACCTACAGTGCAATATTGGTTTCTGGAGTAGAATTCGGTGATTCGTTATTTACATACAATACCCAGTGCCCATCACAAGAAGTGCTTTCAATACCCATCACCCATCTCGCCCGTCTCCCTGCCCACCTCCCTCCATCAACCTTCAGTTTGTTCTTTATCATTAAGAGTCTCTTGTGGTTTGTTTCCTTCTCCTTTTTCCCCCTTTCCCATATGTTCATCTGTTTTGTTTCTTAAATTCCACATGAGTGAGATCCTGTGGTATTTGTCTTTCTCTGACTTATTTCATAGAGCATAATACACTCTAGGTCTATTCACGTTGTTGCAAATGGCAAGATTTCGTTCTTTTTGATGCCTAATATTCCAGTGCACGCATGTGCACATGCACACACGCACATACAATCTTTATTCATTCATTAGTCAGTGGACATTGGCTATTTGAGCTCTCTCCATAGTTTGGCTATTGATAATGCTGTTGTAAACATGGGGGTGCATGTATCCCTTTGAATCTATTTAGGTAAATATCTGGTAGTGTAATTGCTGAATCATAAGACAGTTGTATTTTTAACTTTTTGAGGAACCTTCATACTGTTCTCCAGACTGGCTGCACCAGTTTGCATTCCCACCAGCAGTGTAAGAGTGTTCCCCTTTCTCTACATCCTCTCCAACACCTGTTTCTTGTGTTGTTAATTTTAGCCATTCTGACAGGTGTGAGGTTGTATCTCATTGTGGTTCTGATTTTCCCTGATGATGAGTGATGTTGGGTATCTTTTCATGTGTCTGTTAGCCATCTGGATGTCTTCTTTGGAAAAGTGTCGATTCCTGTCTTCTGTCCATTTCTTCCCCGCCCCCCCCCCCCAGCCTCTAAGGTCTTCTGCTCATTTCTTAACTGGATTATTTGGGTTTTTTGGATGTTGAATTTGATAAGTTCTTTATAGATTTTTGGATACTGACCCTTTATCAGATATGTTATTTGCAGATATCTTCTTTCATCCCATTGGCCTCCTTTTTAGTTGTGTTGATTGCTTCCTTCGCTGTGCAGAAGTTTTTTATCTTGATGAAGTCACAGTATTTTTATCTTGATGAAGTCACAGTATTTTTTTGCTTTTGTTTTCCTTCTCTCTGGTGACATGTCTAGTAAGAAGTTGCTACAGCTAAAGTCAGAGAGGTTTCTGCCTGTGTTATCCTCTAGGATTTTGATGGTTTCCTGCCTTACGTTTAGAAATGGATGAAAGCATCTGTTTTGAATTTTTTTGTGTGTGGTATAAGAAAGTGGTCCATTTTCATTCTTCTGCATTGTTGCTGTGCAGTTTTCCCAACACCATTTTTGAAGAGACTGTTTTTTCCATTGGATATTCTTTCCTGTTTTATTAAAGATTAGTTGACCATATAGTTGTGAGTATACCTTGCCTTTAGAATAGAGAAGGAGTTGTTTTTTCCCCTTGAACTGAGCCAATTTTGGATAATACCTAGGCATAGTTCGCTGGGCCAGAATACAGGCGTTATTACAAAGAGCTAACCCACAGTAGATGATTGCCAAGGCAAGTTTGTTCTTTACCTGCCTCTTAACAGCTGGCTTTTTAAAAACAGATTTTATTATCCGTGGCCTGCTTGTCACTGCCTTTTTAACAAAGCAGATGGTCCTAAGCTTGTTTGCCCTTAAGATCAGGCCATCCTATACAGTTGCTCTAACTTTTGGGGTTGGGGTCTTTCTTAAGCACCCACCCTAGTGCAGCTGGGGATCTCATGCTGGGATCATAACTCCAGCTACATGAACTTTACTGTGCTAAAAACTGGAATTTAGACGTTTGGGGATCTTTTGTCATACATCAAAGGTCTGGAGAAGCCTGAAATCCTAGGATTTTAGAGTAAAAGGGAATGAGAGGTAGGAATTTAGTCTCTACCTTCACTAAGTCTGACTCTCACAGCTCCTGTAGGATCTGGAACTGAGCAGATGTGTTTCTTTGTGATATCTAATAACTGTTAATCAAGGCGATAAATAAAATAAACAACCAAAGAAACCAAATAAGTCAGACCTTTTGACAGCTTAGTCAGTCTTACGGACTAACCCATGGCTTCTCTAGGCAGATCTAACAACCCTAAGATACGTAGTGAGCATGAACTCTGTAGGTGCCTGTCTGAGTGCTTTATGTTATCCTCAAACCAACACTAGGAGATACAGGTGCTGTTATCTCCACTTGACAGTAAGGAAACTGAGGCATACCTAACTGGTTTGAACAACATCCTCAGGTCACAGCTGCGAAATGGAAGAAAGACATAGACAATATGGCTTGAGAGCTGGTGCTCGTAACCATTAACACCCATACTCTTTCTCATATTCAACCAATATTTCTCTTATGGCCGAGAGGGAAAAAGTGAATCCAGATTCGATTATACGAGATTCCAAAAATCTTTAATTGTCTGTATTGTTCCACCTTCTGGAGGAGACTAAGCAAAAACTAAGAAACCTAGGCTCTTGGTTCCTGCCTGTTCCCAGGAATGAGTGTGTTCACAGTTATTTTCAACTTCCATATCATAATGATAGATGTAATGATAGATGAGTTGCTGAATGTGTGATAAGAAAACCTGACATTTATCCTGGGCCTACTACGTGTGAGTTTCTGTTAGGCTTCTGCATGTGTTACCTTACTGAACGCCCTTGGCAAACCTAGGAGAGATTGGTACCCCTGTTACACAGATGAGAAACTGAGGTTCTTACAGCTTTCCCAGTTACTGTGTTCTAAAGAATACTGAGGTCTAATGTCCCCCAAGCTGCTCGACTAGAAAGGCAGGGGATGGGGGAGGAGGGAGTAGATTTTGTGATCAGAAATGTTTGGGAAATGCTGCTTGTTATATCTTAACATCTTTCTCTACCACCCATCCCCACCCCTACCAAAAGTCACGGTATAGTAAACTGCTTTGAGAAGTCCTTCAGCAAAAAACCTATTTAAATCTGTTGAACCCAGTAATTTTTAGACACATTTGATCACAAAACCCCCCTATATGGTGGCACATAGGTCAACGCTTGGCTGGATGATTTTGTTCAGATCATGGTTCTGGGAGTTACCGTCTTGGAGTGCAAACTGGTCACGGTCTCGTAGCTAGTAATGCTAGAGTAGGGAAAGAAACTCACATCTGCATGTCCCCATACCCCAAACTTTCACTCCTGCCCACCTGCCTCAGAAATGCACCCCTTTCCCCCCGACCACTGTATTTCAGATGTTGCTGTGATCCACGTGGAAAGCTCCCTATTTCCTGTTTTCCTCACCCGTTGTACATGGTGCTTGGGACCTTTTTGGTTTGGCTCCTTGGCAAGCCTGGCTCTGTAAGGAAAGATGTGTTACTCAGACATAAACAGATCCTATAAAAAGGACCATTAGCCTGCTAACTTTCCTCCTGGAAATAATTTAGATCCATTAAGATTTCTACTACTACTACTTTTCTTCCAGAAAGTATGAACCGGAAGTAGGCACTTTTATGTGCCTTTCACAGAGGGATAAGAATGTGGTAACTTGGCTTCATTAGCGTGTGTGCACATTGTTTCCCATCACTGACAAGGAGTTCCTCTCAAACCATGGAAAACTTCAGCCTTTGTGTCCGCATCTGTCCTGCACATCCCGTGGGGCTGCTGCTTGCCACCAGTGGCTGTATTAAAATGAACTAAAATTAAATAAAATTTGAAAGTCAGTTCCTCAGTCACACTAGCCAGATATTTAGTGCCCAATAGCAAGAAGTAAAAGAAGAAATATAATAAAGTACTCAATAGCCACATAGGCTAGTAGCTACCATGTTGGATGGCACAAGTAGAGAACACTTCCATCGTCAACGAAAGTTCTTCCAGACAGCACTGGAGACATTAACACAAACAGCCAACCCAGGAGGTTGTCTACCTTGTCATTCGACACATTTCTCCCTGCCCAGGCTCTGAGTTGAGGTAACCACATTGCTTGCCAAATCCACTTTAAAACAAACTTATAATTACTGTATGCCCTCTGTAATCCTCATTACTTTCAAATAATTTAGGTGCGTCCTAGAACAGTTTTTACAGGAAGTACTGTATCAGGGTTCCAGACCATCCCGTCAGTAGCTATTCCCCTGCCAGGTTAAGGGGAACGTCAGGACAGTATTTATGTTTAGGAGTATCTACTCTAACGAGGAAATCTCCCCTCTTCCTACATCAAGTCTTCTAGTTTAAGGATCCCTGATAATTTAGAATCTCGGTTTCATTAGGCATCCTGATGATTACCAAATATCTTACCCAAGAGGACGTCTCTTACCTCTCTTTCCTAGACAGTCATCAAGATGGAACTTGGAATGTGAATGTGAGGGAACTCGAAGGATTGATTGTGCAACAAGGCTGCTGAGCATCCTGCTCTCGGTCCTTTCCGCTGTGTGTGTGTGTGTGTGTGTGTGTGTGTGTAGTGGAAAGCTCAGACCTTACTGTGCATACGTATCTGTGTATGTGTTTGTCCAGTTTACCTCTCACTTCCTCTGTTTTCATTATTGTCCCATAGATACGAAATGTGGAAACAAATCAGTGTCTAGATAACATGGCCAGAAAAGAGAATGAAAAAGTTGGAATTTTTAACTGTCATGGTATGGGAGGTAACCAGGTGAGTATTTTAGTAAAGCTTGAAAAGAAATAATTTTTGGATTTGTTTTAATCTTATGCCCCTTTTATCTCATTACATCATTCAGGAAATATTTTCCTACCTATGAAGAGACAATAATAAAGACCTTTTAGGAAAAAGGAGCTTTTAATCTAATGATTATTTTTAAATGAAACATTTGTAAAAGGCCCCTTTGTGAGAACTGTATTTACATTGCTGTGCATGAGATTTACTTTGCCCTTTTTAGTCAAACAGATGACAGCTCTTGACAATACACTCAGTGTATACAGAGAGCTCAAGGTCATTTTTTCTTTCCTCTGTGCAAAATTAGCAGTAGCTTTTCTGAGTCATTCTCCTAATACTACATTACTCAAGTTCAAAAAAATCTTGAAATATTTTTTTTCTTCCAGATTACTGGCTGCTTTCTTTTAGTGTTAAAGCTTATATGTGTGCATCTTTTTCAGGTTTTCTCTTATACTGCCAACAAAGAAATTAGAACAGATGACCTTTGCTTGGATGTCTCTAAACTTAATGGCCCAGTCACAATGCTCAAATGCCACCACCTAAAAGGCAACCAACTTTGGGAGTATGATCCAGTGGTAAGTTAATCAATTGCATATAAGAGTGAAATTAAGTGTGTTTTGTAGCTAGAAGAAGGAATTCTTTATAGTGAAAAGAATTAATTCTTAGAGTTTGAATATGTATCAGATCGTTCTTACACTCTAAAAATGGACAGATGGTGGCATGTCTCGGTGTCTCAGTGGGTTAAGCATCTGCCTTTGGCTCAAGTCATGATCCCAGGGTCCTGGGATTGAGCCCTGCATCGGGCTTTCTGCTCAGCGGGGAGCCTGCTTCTTCCTCTCCCTGCCTCTCTGCCTACTTGTGATCTCTGTCAAATAAATAAAATCTTAAAAAAATAAATTTTAGGGTGTCTGGGTGGCTCAGTGGGTTAAGCCACTGCCTTCGGCTCAGGTCATGATCTCAGGGTCCTGGGATCGAGTCCCATATCGGGCTCTCTGCTCAGCGGGGAGCCTGCTTCCCTTCCTCTCTCTCTCTGCCTGCCTCTCTGCCTACTTGTGAAATCTCTCTCTCTCTCTCTCTCTCTCTCTCTCTGTCAAATAAATAAATAAATCTTTTTTTAAAAAATAAAATAAATAAATTTTTTAAAAAGTGGACAGATGGGAAAAACAACCCAAGTAAAAGAGACGTTTTATAATCTCCCCAGTAATTGGCCTTGCCTCCAGTTCTGGTCCTTGTTGCCATTATAGCCACTCTTTCTTCTGTCTGTCCTCAAGCTCTGTTGTCTTGCGTGGGAGAAATGGAGCCAGGAGGAGCCTGTTTAAATTACTGAATTAAACACTTAAGTATGAGGTGAGCTTTAAATAATGAAATTCTCTGGCTCATGATTGTTCTATGACATATAACAAAACTTTTTATATTTATCTTTGCTTTCCTCTGGAACCTTTCCCACTTGCCACACACTGTATGTTGTACTCACACGGAGGTGCATGAAGAATCCATCAAAGCATGCCCAATGAGTCTCTTTCCTGTGCTTTGTACCTGGCTAACCTCCCAACTTGTGCTTTTGCTTTATAGTTCTGGAACCAGTTCCAGAATCTTCAGTAGGTCTTACTCTGGTTCTTTTTCCCTCTGCACCTGCAGTTTTCTCTCTCACGTTAGGAAAGACTTCTCCTCCTGCTTGACTTTCTGCATTCCATCATGTGTTATATCACAGTGATTGGCTGACATTCATGCCTCTGGTTCTCCAGCCTTAGCTCCTGCCTCAGCCTGACACTACTGAAACAGATCCTGGATGCAAAGCCACGACCATTTCTGTCTCTTTTCTCCTAACTTCTCTGTTAGCATTTACTGTTGGGGAACAGATGAGATTTTAACTTTTATCCATTGGCTTTAGATGCACTACTGCTTAGTGTCTTCTCTTAGCTTTCTCTCTCTCCATCTGCTTGGATTACTCCACTGCTGCTTTCTTCCCCTTCCATGGAGATTGTGCCATATGACCATGTCATATGCAAACCCTGGGCTGCTTCAATCATCAGCCCTACTGTTCCTAGAACATGCCCTGCACCCTCGCACCTGCACTGAAGATCATATAGTTAACCTCTGCTTCTGACAAATCCTACTCCATCTTGAGGGTCCAGCTCTGACATCACTTCCCTGAAGCCCAGCTAGAAATCAGCTCCCTCTCTTCTAGTTCCAATCCTCCCTGACCTGTCATGCTCAACTGCTTTGTACTTGTTTCTGTTCCAGTCTTCTCTCCACTGTTAACTCCTAGAGGGCAGAGACTGTGCTTTATAAATCCTGGATGTCAAACTATGGTAAAAGTAACTCTAAATATAAGAATTCAGTTAATAGCACTGTTAGAAATGGCCTGAACCGGCTGTTCTGGGGTTGGGCATGGGCAGCCGCCGCTCTGGGCATAGCTGCTCCAGCACTACAGGCCGTGCAGCCTCTCGGCCCTCAGATGCTTCGTGCCAGGGGCACCCCACAGTGACTCAGTGGGAAGGGCTGCCGGGTGCTTCAGTCAGTTAAGTGTCCAGGTCGTGAGCTCAGGCTTGTGAGACCGAGCCCTGAGGCCAGCTCCATGCTCAACAGGAGTCTGCTTGATATTTTCTCCCTCTGCCCCTCTTTCCCAGCTCATGTTCTCTCTAAAATAATCTTTGAAAAAAAATAAATAAATCTCCCATTCAGTGAAAAATGACAGTCTGTTAGGAAACACAAAACCTGTTTATAGTAGCATGAACAAATAGGGGCTTACTCTTCTTAATGAGTGGAAGTAAGTGGCTTCTGGGGTAGAGATTCAGTGGCACAGTGGTGTGAGGGCTAATTTTGCTGCATATTCCTAGCCTTTTTTGTGGCCACAGATGGCTGTTGTAGCTCTTACCCTCATATCCCAACTCAAGAGAGGAGAGAGAAGAGGGGACATCGCCCTACCCCCTGTTTTGCTCTTTATCAGGAAAGCCGGAGCTTCTCCTGGACCTCCCCTGCAGAGTCTGCTGTCTTATGGGCCAGAACTTCATCTCATCCTGACACCCCCTCCACCAGCTGAAAGGGAGGCTGGTTAAACAGGCATTGGGGTTCCGGTGTCGCTGGTGTGAGGGGGACAGAGTGGAAATGCTGCCTGTAGCCTGTGTATGATCTACACAGTCTACCACACCTGGTATTCCAGAAGTAGATATGTGGTTAGAAATTTAAGGAGCTTAAAGTGGGTTTAGGGGATTTAGAAAGCAGCAGTTATGAGTGTAAAATTTTAAACCGTCTGCAGCTCTTTGCACAGTCTTGTCTGAGATAAAATTTTAGTTTGCAGGCTGGGTTCTACCAGAAGCAGACTCAGATAAAGTTTAGTGTTCACAGTGTTTATTAGGCAGCAGCCTTTGGATCAGCACCTGTAAAAAGGAGAGGGAGAAGGCCCGAGTTGGGCAGAGGAAGGAGTCACATCGCACTGCAGCTGCACAGGGAGCTCCGGGACAGCCTGTCAGTGTTGTCCTGCCTCCATCGGTCAGAAACACAGCAAGCTAGAGAAATAAAAAAAATAAATTACTGACATATTTTAAGTTTTATTTATTTAAGTAATCTCTGTACCCAACATGGGGCTCAAACTCAAGAACCCACGATCAAGAGTCCCACATGCTGCCTGGAGCCAGCCGGGTGCCAGGGAGTCATGATGTCTTAGGTTCCAAAGGAACCCTAGAATAAAACCCAGGGCCTTGTTTTATAGGTGTAGAGAGACTGCAGCCCAGAATGGAACTTACCCTTTGTTACATAAAGATTATTTAAAGATTATTGGTCACAGAGCAGATAAAATGATGTAACAGTATCTCAAGCCCCGAATTCTAGACCCAGGATTCTTTGCACGGTCCCATACTATCTTCATCTTACTTATATTCTATATTACATTCGGTTCATGACACCAGGTTCTCGTGCTTTGATGATCGTAACTGTCCTTTCTAGAATAAATTGCAGATTTTGATCCAGTTATATCTAGAGATTAGGGGCAAGAGCCAGCAAATTATC
This sequence comes from Neogale vison, assembly GCF_020171115.1. Taxonomy (NCBI): domain Eukaryota; kingdom Metazoa; phylum Chordata; class Mammalia; order Carnivora; family Mustelidae; genus Neogale; species Neogale vison. The sequence continues at coordinate 160,295,768 of NC_058093.1, read as the reverse complement.
TTTTCCAGGTTACAAGTAGACTTCAGGGAGTTAAAATGACAGCTCTTATCCTCTCCTTCAAAGGTTACAGCTGTCAACTGTTTATCCTTCATCAAGCTTTTTCTCTCTGGAGACTAGTCAGTGCCGACTGGGTCCTCTACTGAGTACAGTGACAACAGTCCCCATGAAAAGGACATGTTCCAGATAAAAGAATTACATTAAAATAGAGGGATGAGTATCAGTCAAATAAATATGTGTTAGTAAACATTTTTTACATTTCCTTATAGTTGTATGTTTACAGGATAATGCTTAATCCACAATCCTACACTGCTTCTTTGAGTAACAAATGAACTGACCTACACTAATCACTCCTAACCCTCCTCTGTCCTGACGTTTTGAAATATTCAAAATCAACATGACAGCATCAGATCCGTAGCACAGACAAGAACATAGAAAATTATATAGCTGCATCTCTCAGCCATTTATTAAAGGCTGCTTCATCAGTCTTACAATCTTTTAAGATTTTGAGTATTCTAAAGGACCTGAGTTTCTAATAACTTGAGGTTTGGAATCACAGAATTAATTTGAACAGCCTTATCACAGGGAAGTGAAGTGATTTTGAAATAGCTTTTTGAAAATAGGTTGAGGATCCTAAATTAGGAACCACTAATCTGATTCTCCCCCCACCGGAAGCTGAAGCACAAAAGTGAAATTTCTCCCAGTGCTTTAGAGCTTGTGCAGAATTGGGACTTAGCATTTTGGTTATCTTACTTCAAGTTCAGCATAACCCCCTATACCCCAGTGCCTTTCTCCCTCCCACATAGCTCTTAACGGCGGTCTTTATGTAGACACTTTTCTACAGAGCAGTTTAAGTCTTACCAAAAATGATGGTTGAGATGTGTGAATTTTATTTTTCACTTTCATGTTAAGATTTCTTTTCTGTCACTTTCAGAAATTAACCCTGCAGCATGTGAACAGTAATCAGTGCCTGGATAAAGCCACAGAAGAGGATAGCCAGGTGCCCAGCATAAGAGACTGCAATGGAAGCCGGTCCCAGCAGTGGCTTCTTCGAAATGTCACCCTTCCAGAAATATTCTGAGACCAAATTTACAAAAAAAAAAAGAAAAAAAGGAAAAAAAAAAAAAAAGAAAGAAAGAAAAGAAAAAAGAAAAAAAATGATTGACTGGGCTACCTCAGCATACATTTCTGCCACATTCTTAAGTAGCAAAAAAGGAAAAGTGCTTTCCTCCTCTGGGGATGTAAGGTTTATCAGCCATTAAAACTTAGACTCCTCTCGCTTTTCACTAGCTGTGAACCAGCCTTCTTGTCCAAAGGACGTGAAACTACATAGTAGCGAGACTGTGCACACTGATGTTTACAAGATTGAAAGAGTCATAAGAGTCATCAAGAATCACGGTAAAGAATATTCAGACAATGATGCAATCAACACAATGTGCTTTCCGGAGCTGCCCCTCCTATGGTTTGCTTGCACGTCAGTAACTGCTGCTGAACGTGCGATCCTAATGAAGAGATTTCCAAGATTTTTTTTCTGATTAGAACTGGTAACCAGTATATTAAATATTGATATAAAAATAAGTGAAAAAGAACTGGAACCAGTTTCAGAATCATGAAAACAACATTTTTACAATTTAAGAAGAAAACTATATTAAACAGGGTTTAAAGGAAATTAAAACAGAACTATGAGAAGTACAATTTGTTATAGTATAGTATCAAATTTCTATATAGATTTTATACCTCAGTGGGGAAAAATAACTGATTCCAATGACATTCATTTTCATCTGTGATAGTCATGGATGCTTTTTTTTTTTTCCTTGGGGTGCTGAAATTGAGCTGAAAAAAAAAATGGCTCTTTGAACATAGTTTTAATTGCTTTCTTCAATTTTTTATTTGGTTTATGGGCTGTTGGAATTGTAATTTTTAATTGCCTTCAAAGAATGAAGATTTAACATAATGTCTGGTCTCACTGAACACGTTAGATCTCTCAGTTGCTCTTGGGTCAACTGGCTTATAGACTTTCACATACAAATTTCTTATTAGATCTTGAACTTCTTAACTTGATTCAGCTGATTATGCTTAATACCCAAGATTCATACTACTGTACTACAGATTTATTTTCACAGCAATAAATCTTCAGTTCTTTATGATTCCACTCAACAAAAGGCCTGCAGAAGTGATTATTTGGATATTTAGAGAGGATACAATGGATGTTTTTTTGGAAAACTTTTTTCACTCCATACTCAGATGTGCTTTATTGTCAAGTACATATTTAGATTAGGTTCTTGAATTGTAATGGTGATCTGCTGCCCTTTTTTTTTTTTTTTTTTTTTTTTTAATAAAATTTGACTGAAAATGTTTGACCTTGTTTTAATGAGTTAACCGAAGAACTGCAGCTACTGCTCCACATTAGTCCTGCATTTCTTCCATTTAGGTTAAATTCATTTTATTTTTTTCTGATTTTAAATACCACAAAATAACTTCAGAATCAATTAAAAGTTGAGTTAATTTGATAAAAGATCTCATTGTGACATGTTTTCTGATATGTAAAGCAGTTCATTGGCAAAAGTATATTTCCTTATTTGTAAGGCTATATTTAGTGACATTCTTTTCTTTGATTATCAAGGACTCTCACTGCAGGCAGTGCTATTTGTTGTGCCTAAGAATGTTTCTGAAAGTTCTGTCACTAATACTACTTGTGAAGTTGAGTGCACGGAAAGTTTCTCATCTCCTATTCAAGTTAATCGGTATCAAGAATATGAAGCACATGTGGAGGCTTTAGGGTGAGACTCTAGTACAGAATGCAGAAATTTTGTCCCCAGGAAATTTGCAGTGAAGTAGGTGCTGGATTAGTTCCCCCTCCCCCGGCCCGCCCCACTCCATGAGCTCTGTTAATTCTGTCTTCAGTAGGCCTCTATGTTTGAATAAACCAGATGTCTAATAAATTATTTTCATGCTCAGAATTTCAGGTTTTTATACTCTAGTATAGCTTGGTCTTATTTCTTACTGTAAGAAAGCTTAATAGCAATGTGATTTAAGGTTTTGTTTTGTTTTGTTTTTTAAGAGGGGGATGTGAGTGATTTAATTCATAGGTACTTTTAGAACCTGATGATATTCCCATTGCCTTTATTTTTCTAATTAAAGAATTCCTACATACTTTGAAAAATATAAAATATTCCTCAATAGTTGTGCCTTACATTGATTTATTTGAAGTTAAAATGGATCCCTAGTCATTATATCCATTTGTAGGTCAGGCTGTATGCTAACCACTATTAATAAGTCAAACTGGGAAGAAAAAAAATGAATCAGAAAGAAATCCAAAGATGAAAAGGGGATTATTATTGGATCACTGAAGAATTCATAAATGTGACAAGGATAATCTGAATCTCTCAAATGTATTCACCTTATTCTAATCCCAATCCATTTTAACGTCTTTCTGTTCTAATTGGCAGTCTCAAAAAATAGTAAAATGAAGGGCAGCATGTAGGCCATGTCCTCATTTCCCTAGTCTACATTTAGCTGGAAAAGAGAAGTTCTGTAGGTCTGGTGCTCTCCCCATCTTTCAAGAAATACACCAAAAGCAGACTGAACTCCAGAATTACGTTTTTTAAAGAAGAAAGTAAATCAGAAGGTAGTGTTTCTGAGGCAGCAACTGCGAGCAGAGGTATACAAAGACAACCATTTTTTATTCTGGAAAATTAGATGTGTTCTCAATTACATAACACTTTTCCCATTCTCTGACTTCTTGAAGTTTAACAAGAATTTGCTTGATCTACTAGAACTAATAGTTTTGCAGGAAATGTGGCAAAACTCAGTCATATTGTCTATATACTAGCAACAAATTAAATTTTAAATTCTTACCATCTGTAATCATATCAAACAAGTCAAATACCTAGAATGTTAACAAGAAATATGTAAGACTTCTACCCTACAAAACGTTGCTGAAACTACAGAACGCTGCAATAAATATATTCATGAATTGAAAGGCTGCATACTGTCAAGATCTGTTTCCCACAAATTGATTTCTCGAAGCCAGATTCCAATGAAATAAAACTCCCGTGAGGCTTTCTTATAAAAATTTGCAGATATATATGGAAAGTCAACAGATCCAGAACAGCCAAGATAACCTTGAAGAAGGGGGATGGGGGAATGGGGTTGGAAGAAAACACTACTCGATTTCATGAATTGCTTTAAAATTACAGTAATTAAGAGTGTGATATTAGAGTTAGGACAAACAGATCAGTGCATTAAGAACAGAGTCAAGAAGCAGACCCATAATACATATGGTCATTGGCTTTTCAACAAATACACAAGTTAACTCCATAGGGAAAGTCTCTGAAAATTGATGCTTTCACACAGTGCACAAGGTGTTCATCATGATCACAGGACCCAAATGTGAAGGGTGAAGCAAATCATGGAGAAGAAAACAGACTATCTTCATGACTCTTGGGATACTAAAAGATATCTTAGGACCTAAACTTCATAAAAGAAAAAAAAACGGATTTCACGAAAATTACGCTCTTCTCATCAGATACTAAAGTGAAAAGCAATGCTGCAGGCAAGGACAAAACAGTTGCAAAGGACTCACATGCAGGAAAACAGTTTAAAAGCCACTGCAGAAGCAACACAGTATAAAAGTTAATAAATGACTTGAATACACACTTCACAGAAACTATTCAGATGCACAATTAGCATAGAAAAGGGTGTTACAACATCAGCCACCAGGGAAGGCAGAATGAAACCACCAGGAAACAGTATTGCACACCTGCCTGAATGGCGAGCAAGGGCAGCAGTGGGCAGAAGTGTTAAGTTAGTATAATCACCATGGGAAGCTGCTTGCCAGTTTTATACAAATGCATGCCTCCTCTGGGATTCCACTTCTAGGGATAAGACGTATCGCCCACATTAAGATGCATTCAAGAATATTGAGAGCAGATCTAAAAGAGCCCCTAGCCTGGAAACTACTCAAATATCTGTCAATAACATAATGGATAATCAAGTAATGGTTATTGAAACACTAGTCTACAATTTTTAAAAAATTATTTACTGGTAGAACAATATGGATAACTATAAAAATACTGAAGGAAGAATGCTAGAACATATTTATATGAAGCTCAAGAATAAGCAAAACAAACCTAAGAGCACAGGATGAGAGTCCAAGAAGTCCAGAGAAAAAACTACAAGGCAGAATTAAGCAGAGATCTCAGCCATTTCCCAGGGCCAAGAACAGACCTTCCATTTGAAGGGGCTTGATAAACACTTGAGACTTTACAGGCATACCAGTGGAGATAATGCAGGCGCAATTCCAGACCACTGCATTAAAGCAAATATTGCAATAAAACAAGGCAAATTAATTATTCGGGTTCCCAGTACATATGAAAGTTATGTATGCACTTTAGTATAATCTGTTAAGTGTGAATAGCATTATGTCTAAAAACACCATGTCCAATGTATATAATTTGACTTTTTTTTTTTTTTTGAGCGAGAGAGCGCACGAGCAGTGTTCGCAGGGGCAGAGGGAGAGAGAGAACCTCAAGCAGACTCTGCTGTGCACAGAGCAGTGGGGCTCAATCCCACAACCGTGACACCATGACCTGAGCCAAAATTGAGAGCCAGACACTCAAACCAATTGAGACACTCAGGTACCCTTAAAAATACTTCAATGATAAAAAATGCTAACTCTTATCTGAGCTTTCAGTGAGTTGTAATCACAGATCACAGAGCACCATAACAAATACAATAAAAATGAGAACATTTGTAATACTGTAACAATTACCAAAACATGACACACAGACATGAAGTGAGCAAATGCTACTGGAAAATGGCATCAACAGACTTGCTCAATGCAAGGTGAGAAATAGTATCTGTGAACCACACTGGAGTGCAATAAAACCAAGTATGCCTGTATATTGAAACCTAAGGCCATGTGTAGGAATAAAGACCATTTCTTAAGGACTTGGGGCTATTCCTAGGGCCAAGGACAAAGTGGGGGAAAGGCCAGACCTAACAAAGTATACAACCAAGCCTCTGCAACATTCAGTTGCTCTGCCAATAATCTGCTTCCTTGGACAAAATTCAGCAGTCTTCAGAGGAACATAGCATAATACACAACTCTTGGGTGCATCAGTTACAATATTGAGTTGTCCAGTACAAAACAAAAAGTAACAAAGAAACAATAAAGCAGCCCAACAAAAAGCAGACTCACTGATGACCTAGATGATGGAATTAGCAGACAAATTCAATATAAATGGCTTGGTTTTTTTAAGATACAGAAAAAAATGGATATAATCAAGAGGTGGAAATTTTCAGAAGATATCTAGAAAGTGGAAAAGAAGAATAAGAATCCTAAAATCCTAAAATTAAAAATATATATATATATAATATATATAAATTATATATATAATCACATTCAATTGATTTAAATATATATTTAAATATATATATTTAATATATCTTTATTTAATATATATTTATTTATTAAATATATATTTGTTATATATATTTAAATATATATATATTTTTAAATCAATTGAATGTGATACAATAGAAAAAAGGATCCATGAACTTGAACACAAATCAATTGAGAATTTCCAAACTGAATCACAGATAGAGAAAAAGACTGAGGGAGGGAAAAAGAGCCTTGAGGATAAAATACATGCATCTGAGACCCAAAAGGAGAGAACACAGAATGGGAGCTCTGAGGGAGAACTTGTTTCATGTCTCTCTCATCACTTCCCATAATTACTGACAATCCTTGCCTTGCAGATGCATCACTTCAAATTTTGTCTTTGTCTACACATGGCATTATACTTTCTGTACCTCTCTTTCTCTCCTTTTATATGGTCACCAGTTATATTGGACTTAGGGACTTACTCTAATTCAGTATGAATTTCTCAACTAACTACACCTGCAAAGACACTGTTATCACACAGTTATAGATTGAATTACGTCACATATCTTAAGAAAGATCTGTTAAGGCCCTAATCCTGAGTACCTCAGAATATGAACTTATTTAGAAATAGGGTCTTTACAGAAGCAATCGAGAGAGAGAGAGAGGAGAGAGAGAGAGATTGTTAGGGATTAACTCTAATCCAATATGACTGAGGTCCTGATAAAAAGGGAAAATTTGGACACATTAAGAAGGATGAGAAAACATGGGTAGAACAATATCTACAAGCCAAGGAATGCCTGAGGCAACCAGAAGCTAGGAGAGAGGGGTAAAAACAGATTATCAGATCATCCCTCAGCCCTTGGAAGCAATCCACCCTCTAAAACCTTGATTTTGGACTTTGAGCCTCCAGAACTCAAGAATAATAAACTGTTGTTTAATCAACTCAATATGTAGCACTTTGTTATGGCAGGTTCAGGAAAATAATAGATTCTATTTCAAATAAGCTCTCGTTTTGAAGTTCCAAGTAGATGAGAATTTGGGGGGAAAACACCTACTAACCATTTAAAGAAGAATTAACACCAATCCTTTATAAACTCTCGCAAGAAGGAAGAGGATCATCATTTTGTGATGCCAGCATTACACTGATACCAGTGCCAGACAAAGATAACACAAGGGGGAAAAAACCCTAAAGATTAATATGCCTGATTATTATAGATGCAAATTCTTTAACAAAATGCTAGTAAACCAAATCCAACATTATATTAAGATAATTACAGGGATATCTAGGTGGCTCAGTCAATTAGGCATATACCTTCAGCTCAGATCATAATTCCAGGATCCTGGAATTATAGCCCCATCCCAGGCTACCTGCTCAGCAGGGAGACTGCTTCTCCCTCTCTCTCTGCTGCTCCCCAATGCTTGTGTTCTCTCTCTCCCTGTCTCTGTCAAATAAATAAAATCTTTACAAAAAAATAATTATAAACCATGATAAAGTTGGATTTATCTCAGAATGCAAGGTTGGTTCAATATATGAAAATCCATGTAATATACCATACTATTTGAATAAACAAAAGTCACATGATCATTTCAATAGCTACAGTAAAGTCATTTGACAAAATCCAACACACTTTCATGAGAAAAATATTCAGAAAACTGGGAATAGAAGAGAACTTCCTCAATTTAATAAAGGGCCTCTATGAAAAATCCACAGGTGTCATCATATTTAATGTTAAAAGACAGGATGCTTTTCCCCTAGGATCAGGAACATAGCAAAAATGTCCAGTTTTACTATGTATATTCAGCACTGTACTGGTGGTTTTGGCCAGGATAATTTTAAAAAACCATTTTATTTGTTTATTTATTTGACAGAGAGAGATCACAAGTAGGCAGAGAGACAGGCAAGGTGGGGGTGGGGGACAGACTCCCTGCTGAGCAGAGAGCCTGATGCGGGGCTCAATCCCTGGACTCTAAGATCATGACCTGAGCCAAAAGCATTCGCTCAACCCATTGAGCCATTCAGGGGCCCCATTGGCCAGGGTAATTTTGAGGCAAGAAAAAGCATCCACATTGAAAGGGAAAAAATGAAACTATCTCTATTTGCAAATGACATCATTTCATATGTTTAAAAATTCTAGGGATTCCATGAAAAATTATTAGAACTAGGGGCACCTGGGTGGCTCAATGGGTTAAGCCTCTGCCATTGGCTCAGTTTCATGATCTCAGTGTCCTGGGATTGAGCCCCGTATGGGGCTCTCTGCTCAGCAGGGAGTCCGCTTCCCCCTTTCTCTCTACCTGCCTCTCTGCCTACTTTTGCTCTCTCACTGTGTCAAATAAATAAAATCTTTAAAAAAAAAAACTATTAGAATAAATGAGTCCAGCAAGATTGTAGGATACAGTATCAATATAGAAAAATCAGTTGTATTTCTATACACTAGCAATAAAAAATTCAAAAATAGTGTCAAAAAGAATAAAATACTTAGCAATAAATTTAACAAAAAATACAAGACATACACAATGAAAAACAGGTCAATGAAAGAAATTAGGTCTTAAAAAATCACAGGTTCATGAATCAAAAGAGTATTTTTTTTAAGATTTTAATTATTTATTCAACAGAGAGAGAGAAATCACAAGCAGGCAGAGCTACAGTTTCAATGCCATTCCTATCAAAATCCCCAAAGCCTTTTTTGCAGATATAGACAAGCTGATCCTAAAAGTCATATGGAAATTCAAGGTGTCTAGAATAACCAAAACAATCTTGAAAAAGAAGAAAAAGTTGACTTATCAATTTCCAGTCTTACTACAAAGCTATAGTAATAAAGACAGTGTGACAGTAGAGTAAGGGTAGAAATATAGATCAATGGAATAGAATTGAGAGTTTGGAAATAACCCCTATGCTTATGTTCAATAGATATTGAATAAAGGTGTGAAGAAAATTTATCCGAATACCAATAAATGGTTGTGGGATAACTGGATATCTACATGCAAAAGAAGAGAAGTTAGGCCCCCTGTATCACACCATATAAAAAAATTTTAACTCAAAATGTATCAAAGACCTAAATATAAGAGCTAAAACTGGAACACCCTTAGAAGAAAACATATCCATAATCCTCATGACATGATCACTGGGCACTAATCTCTTAGATGTAAAACCAAAAGCAACAGCAAAGGTAGAAAGCAAATATAGAAATAGAGCTTCATCAAAACTAAAAGCTTTTTAAAAAAAGATTTTATTTATTTATTTGACAGAGAGAGATATCACAAGTAGGCAGAGCAGTAGGCACAGAGAGGGGGAAGCAGGATCCCTGCTGAGCAGAGAGCCCAATGCAGGGCTTGATCCCAGGACCCTGAGATCATGACCTGAGTAGAAGGCAGAGGCTTAACCCACTGAGCCACCCAGGCATGCCAAAACTAAGAGCTTTTGGAATCTGGTTCAAGAAAACAACGTAGGAAGATCCTGAACTCACCATCTACCATGGACAAAACCAAATCTACAGCTCCATATATAATCATTTCTTCTGAAAAAAATCCTAAAAACTAGTGGACAAATGCCTTCACATAAGGCAAATGAGAACATACACACACACACCAAAGAAGGTAGGAAAGGCTGAGACACAATCTTGCCATAAATTCCATGCCCAGTCTTGTGACCCCACAAGTGGGAGGGAATAGAAAACTCAGAGCTTCTCCCTGAGAAACAATGGCTTCTTACCCCACATTAAGAACCCCAATTTTTAAGGCTGGCACCTGAGATACAGCCCCAAAACATCTAGCTTTGGAAACCAATGGGACTCATGCCCATGAGACCCATGGAAGAGTGGTGAATGAGAAATGTGTCTTCAAATGTTTACATAAAGATTCACTCCCCCCATTGCTTAGAATAGAAATAGCCAGAAATAGAAATAGCCAGAATAGAAATAGTCATAAAGTCTGAAAGGCATCCAGACTTTATGTGAAAGGCTCTTTGCTAAATTTAAACCATCAGTCTGAGGGGCAGAGGCCTGCTAGGATACTCTCAAGGGGCAGAAGTTGGTAGACATCATCTTCTCACTCTCCCTCTGCCTTGTTAAAGCTGGTGGGCTCCATACTTTTATTCAAGTGGATGCTGTCTTTGCACTCCCCCTCTGCCTTGCTTTAAACAGTAGGCACCATCTTCATGCTCTCCACCTGCTGCACTCCAGAGCATCAGTGTCCCCAGCAGGAGCTTCTGCATGCATCTGGTGCCCCAGTTGTTATGTCTGGTGACCTGGTTTTTGCAGCTGCCACTCACGGAATGCCCCTTGATTGCTTCGCTGGTGGTCAAGGGATTTTGTGTTCCTAGGTCCCACAGGACTAAAACAATCGGAGAGTGAGTCCTTGGCAAGCTACCATCCTGAGGGTACACTATACAGACAGCAAAAACACACCCTGAGTCTTCCTGTAAGAGAGGCCTATGTGCTTGTCTTGAAGCTTAGACTTGAGGGGCAGGCTTCTGCTTTGGCACAGATCTAGGAGATACATAGGTGGAGGGAACACAGACTGAGGAATACCATCTTTGAGTTCTCCCTCTGCCTCACTACAGCTGACTATTATCATCCAGAAAGGAGGTTTCACACTCATCTAGAGCCCTCATTTTTTAAAATGATTTTATTTATTTATTTTACAGAGAGAGAGAGAGAGAAGGAACACAAGCAGGAGGGGTGGGAGATAGAGAAGCAGGATTCCCGCTGAGCAGGGAGCCTGATGTGGGGCTTGATCCCAGGACCCCGGTGCCCCTGGAGCTCTCATTTTTGTGAGACATCTCCTAATATCCTGGCTCTGGTGGCCAGTGGGGATTATGCAGTCCTACAGGATTATATATATTTGCATCCTTTAAAAGCTGCTGCTGCTGAGGGGACTGGCTTCTAGTCAGCCTAAATCTGGATGATGAGCAACATCCTCCCATCTGGGACATAAAAAAGACCCTACTAGACCTTTGAATGCTGGGAGTTATTTAAAGTAGGCTTCCTGGTGAATCACAAGGTTTGACAGATAACCAAGAGCAATGTAAGGACGAATGATGTTTCATTACCTACACAAGGCCAATCCTCCAAAGTCAGGAGAAGTGTCTGTTCCACTTAATTCACAGAACCCAACATAGAGTCAAACAAAGTGAGGAGACAGAGGAATATGTTCCAAACAAAGAGCAAGACAAAACTTCAGAGAAAGAACTAAATGAAGTGAAGATAAGCAATCTACCTGATAAAGAGTTCAAAGTAATGGTCCTAAAGATGTTCACTGAACTCAGGGGAAGAAAGGAAGATTGTACCATGATCAAGTGGGATTTATCCCAGGGATGTAAGGATGTTCAGCATCTACAAATCAACCAATATAACACATAAAATTAACAAAATGAAGGATAAAAAAAACATGATCAGCTCAATAGAGGCATAAAAAGCATCTGTCATAGTCAACATCTATTTGTGATAAAAATCATATCAAAATCTCAACAAAGTGGGTATAGAGAGAACATAACTCAACAAAAAGTTAACACCACACTGAATGGCAAAAAGCTAAGAGCTTTTCCTCTAAGATTAGGAAGAAGAAAAAATATCTAGGAATAAATATAAATAAGGAGATAAAAACTTACATAATGAAAACTATGAGACACGGATGAAAGAAACTGCAGACACACATAAATGAAAGATAGCCCATGCTCATGGACTGGAAGAATTAATATTGTTAAAATGCCTATATTAAAATGCCAAAATATTCAATGTAACCCCTATCAAAATTCCAATGCCATTTTTTTTCCATCAGAAATAGAATATTCCTAAAAATTTTCATGGGACCACAAAAAGACCCTGAAATGCTAAAGCAATTTTGAGAAAGAAGAACAAAGTGACATAATGCTATCTTGTATCAAGGTAAAAGAAGAAGAAGAAGAAGAAGCAGCAGCAGCAGCAGCAGCAAACAAATTCTGGAGCTGAAAACTACAAATACTGAAATACTGTTGGGGACAATTCCACGTTAAAATCTGTTAAACCCCTAGGGCCTGCCTGGGCCTGCTTAGCCAGAGTGACTCCATGTTGCCTAGGTAGCCATTTTGTTGTTTAATAAATGCCTCAGCAGTTAGTGATATCAGTTCCGGGTAACCGTTGCTAAAACACACACCTAAAAGAAGAACAAACAGATAAAAGACATCCAGTGAGCCAAAGTCACATACGTAGAGGTCTGCAGTTGTGCCCTATAAAAACTAGCCTGTAGAACCGGGGGGGGCGGGGGGTGGTCACTCTTCAGAAGTGGCCCTGGCCGGTCAGTCTGACTTCTAATGCTTGGCATAGAATAAGGCTTTGCATAACTTTCACTTTGTCTCAGTCTCATTCCTTTGATAACGGACCCAGCATCTGGGGGTTCATCCAGGATTAAACGACGAGAACAGAGTCAACATCAGAATTTCTGGGAAAAGCTTCCAGAGGTAGGATCTTGAGATTTTATTCTGCGAGATCTGGTCTGTCTGTCTGGTTGTGGAGCTCCAGGGTATAGCCCACCAGGGAGAAGCTTTGATAATGGACCCAACAATACTGAGCTAAAAAATTTAGTAGAAGGATTCAACAGTGGACTTGATCAGGCAAGCAAATTTGTTAACAGGTCATTTGAAATTATCAAGTCGAAGAGCAAAAAGAATAAATAATAAAGAATAGTGAAGAGAACCTAAGGGACTTAAGAGACACTAGCAGATGGACCAATCTTCACATTATAGAAATCCCAGAAGGAAGAAAGAGAAAAGGGGGCAGAGAGTATATTTTGAGGAATTATAACCAAAAACTCCCTAAATCTGAGGAAATAAATAGGCATACAGGTTCCAGAAGCTCAAAGAACTCCAACTAGAATAAATTTAAAGGAATTTATAAGGAAATTGTCTAAAGTCAAAGATAAAGGCAGAATCTTGAAAGCAGCAAGAGAAAAGCAAATTGTTATATACAAAGGAACTTCCATAAGATTATCAAATTTCTCAGCAGAAACTCTGAAAGCACGAAGTAGGATGATATATTGAAAGTGCTGAGGGGAAATAACCAAGAATACTTTATCTGATAATATTATCCTGCAAAAATTAAGGAGAGAAAAGAAATTCCAAGATAAACTGCTGAGAGAGTTCATTACCATAAGACCTGCTCTACAAGAAACACTACAAGAAGTCCTTCAAGTTGAAATAAAATGATGGTAAAGAACAACACAAAGCTGTATGAAAAGATAAGGCTGGGTGCCTGGGTGGCTCAGTGGGTTGAGCCTCTGTTTTCGGCTCAGTCATGATCTCAGAGTCCTGGGATCAAGGCCCACATCAGGCTCTCTGCTCAGCAGGGAGCCTGCTTCCCCTTCTCTCTCTGCCTGCCTCTCTGCCTACTTGTGACCTCTCTCCCTCTGTCAAATAAATAAATAAAATCTTTAAAAAGAAAGATAAGGCTGTACAATAAAGGTAAATAAATCAAAAAAATTTAACTTCTACTATTGTAATTTTTGTGCATACATTTATTTTTTTAATATTTTTTTCAAAGATTTTATTTATTTGACACAGAGAGAGAGAGAGAGAGATCACAAGCAGGCAGAGAGAGGGGAAAGCAGTTTCCCTGCTGAGCAGAGAGCCCCATGTCGGGCTCGATCCCAGGACCCTGAGATCATGACCTGAGCTGAAGGCAGAGACTTAACCCACTGAGCCACCTGGATGCCCCCAAATATTTTATTTTTAAATAATCTCTGTACCCAACATGAGGCTCAAGCTCAAGAATCTGAGATCAAGAGTCACATGGTCCATTATGTGACTGGTGGTCCTCCAGCCAGGTGCTCCTTGGTGCATAAATTTAAGTGAGAAAAATAACTATATATCTATGTCATAGGCATACAGTATTTGAAGACGCAGTGGTGACATCAGTAGCAAGTGATGGGGTGGAGCTGCAAAGGAGCAGAGTTTTTATATACAGTTGAAATTATTAGTTTAAAACAGAACCCTACAACTTGAAGATTTTTAATTACAATGATAAGCACAAAGAAAATATCTGTAACATGTATATTTAAAAGGAAAGGAGGGGAGGAGTGGGGAGGGAGAGGGTGGTGAGGTTATGGACATTGGGGAGGGTATGAGCTATGGCGAGTGCTGTGAAGTATGTAAACCTGGTGATTCACAGACCTGTACCCCTGGGGCTAATAATATATGTTTATTAAAATTTTTTAAAAATTATTTTTAAAATGTACATACAGATATATGAAATATAAAAAAAGGAAAGGAGAAAGGAATTAAAGCATAGCACTACAAAAAAAATCAATGAAACAAAAGAAGGCAATAAGGGAAGAAAGGAGGAACAATAAAGCTACGAGACGTTCAGAAAACAAAGTGGCAATAATAAGTTCTTTAAAATATATGATTCATGTACATCCTATCTACAGGAGACTTTAGACCTAAGGATGCACACAGGCTAAAAGTGTAAAGGTGGAAAAAGATATTCCGTCTAAATTAACCAAGAACAGAACAAGATTGGCTATACTCAAGTCAGACAACCTTTAAATCAAAAACTGTTATCAAATACAAAGAAGGATACGCTATAATGGGAAAAAGGATCAATTTCACCAAGAAGCTTTATCAGTTTTAAAAAATCTATGCACCATACGTCAGAGCTCCTAAATATAGGATGCTAGCTTTGATAAACTAGGAGGGAGAAGGTTCCAGGGAAGATGGTAGAGTAGGAGAGCCTAGGCTCACTCTTCCCACAGAGACACCTAGATAACACCCACATCAGTGTAAATAATTCAGGAAACAACTCCAAGACTTACAGAACAGACTCTCTGCAGCTAAATGTAGAGAAGAGACTATAGCAAAGAGGGTAGGAAAAGCAGAGATGTGTTTGGGAACCAAAATGACTTGTGAGACTGCCCATGGGAAGGAGGGACATCACAGGCATTGAGAAGGGAAATGAGCAGTCCCCACTGCCAGGAAGAGGAATCCCCACAATATTTCCCTTTGAAGGCCAGAGTGGCTTAATTACATGAGTTTTTATAATCAATGGGGCTTAACACCTGTAACCTTAAAAATCAGCAGCTTTACTCTGAGAGAGCCAGGAGGGTGACAGGAAACTAAGCCCCCACCCTTAAAAGACAGGACAGCAAACAGCTCCACTGAGCTACAGGATAGAAACAGCAGTTTGAAAAACATCCGAGGCATACAAAGGGAGATTTTTTTTTTTTTAAGATTTTATTTATTTATTTGACAGAGAGAAATCACAATTAGATGGAGAGGCAGGCAGAGAGAGAGAGAGGGAAGCAGGCTCCCTGCTGAGCAGGAAGCCCGATGCGGGACTCGATCCCAGGACCCTGAGATCATGACCTGAGCCGAAGGCAGCGGCTTAACCCACTGAGCCACCCAGGCGCCCCCAAAGGGAGATTTATTTAACCTCAGAGCATGTCCAAGAGGCGTAGGAATCTTTGGATTTCTCCAAGAACAAAAGAACTGACATTCAAAATAAAAGTGTCATTTCTCTCCCCTACACCTTCCCCCGCCCCCAGTCTACAT
Source organism: Neogale vison (assembly GCF_020171115.1). Classification (NCBI taxonomy): domain Eukaryota; kingdom Metazoa; phylum Chordata; class Mammalia; order Carnivora; family Mustelidae; genus Neogale; species Neogale vison. Next base: position 160,279,866 of record NC_058093.1, on the reverse strand, counting down.
ACATGGACACCTGTGGGAATGAGCATGAACACTCTCTGCCTAGCTTGCTAACAGAGTACTGCCCCCCCCATTCTCCCATGGACTTGCCCCATCCAACCTGCCCTCAGCATGCTTCCAACCAAAGCAGTACCACAAGCACAGCATTGTACAAGCAATCCCAACAGTGGCCAGCACCATTCCAAAATGACTCCTGCCCTGGGCAGAGGGGAAGATAACCACACACAACAGTTCAAGTGCAGCCCCAGCATGGGGCTGGGGGCAGACATCTGGTCTGAATTCAGGTCCCACCTGTAGCAAGAAAAACCACCCAGGAGACAATGTTGGGAGAACAGCCTGTAGTCTGGAGTAACCACACTCTGGAAAACACTTGGTCTGACCTAACTCAAGCCCAGGTGGCACCAGACTGGCTACTTAATACAGGGACCAATCCCTGCCCACAACAGGCAAACAGAGCCATGGCAGATGACTGGACTGAAGACAAAAGTCGCTCAACCACAACAGTAGGGCACACACATCACACACAGGAGACACTCCTGAAGTGCCAGGTTCTGGTGAAGTGGGGACACTACACTGCAGGGCACTATGGGAAATCTCCCTCTACTACTTTTGAAAGGCCACTACCTTCAAAAGCAGGAGATGTAGCTGACTTTCCTAACACATAGAAACAGACACAGAGTTAGACAAAATGAGACAGAGAAGTATGTCCCAAATGAAAGAACAGGTCAAAATCACAGCAAGAGAGCTAAATGAAATGTGGATAAGCAATTTGCCTGATAGAGAATTGAAAGGAATAGTCATAAAGATACTCATTAGACTTGAGAAAAGAGCAGAGGATTTCAGTAAGACCCTCAACCAACCCTCAGTAAGACCTGCAAACAAGAATACTCTACCCAGCAAGGCTATCATTCAGAATTGAAGGAGTGATATAAAGAATTTCCCAAAGGAAAGTTAAAGGAATTCATCACTACTAAACCAGGCTTACAAGAAACATTAAAAGGATTCTTTGAGTAAGGAGAGACCATAGTCAGGAATCAGAAAGGTAGGCAAAGAAAGATTTCACAGGTACATATAAACTTAATAAAAGTAGTAAATTAATCACTTATAAAACCACCACAGAGATTAAAGCACAAAAGCTGTAAAATCAAGAATAACATAAAAATCAATCAAGGAATTCACAAAATGAAATAATGTAAAATATGACACCATATCCCTGAAATGTGGGGGTAGCAGAGGAGTAAAAATTTAGTATTTTTAGAATGGGTTCAAACTTAAGTGACCATCGGCTTATTATAGACTGCTATATGCATAAGATGTTATATATAAACCTAATGGTAACCACAAGTCAAAAGCTGTAATAGATATGCAAAAAAAATAAAGAAAGGAATCCAAGTATATCACTAAACAAAGCCACCAAACCACAAGAGGGCAATACAAGAAAGGAACAGAGAAGAACTATAAAAACAACTGTAAAACAAGTAACAAATTGACAATACATACATTTCTATGAACAATTACTTTGAAGTAAATAGACTAAACACTATAGTCAAAAGACATTGGGTAATTGAAGGGAAAGGAAAACAAGACCCATCTATATGCTGTGTACAAGAGACATTTCAGACCTAAAGACACATGTAGATTGAAAGTGAAGGAATGGAAAAATATTTATCATGCAAATGAAAGTAAAAAGAAAACCAAGGTAGCAATATTTATATCAAACAAAAATACTTTAAAACAAAGACTGTAAAACAAGAGACAAAAAAGGACCCTGTGTGATCATAAAGCAAACAATTCAATAAGCAGATGTAACAATTGTAAATATTAGTATGCCCAAGATGAGAGCACAAACACATAAAGCAGCTACTAACAAACATAAAGCAAGAAATCAATAGTAATACAATAACAGTGGGAGAATTTAACACCCCACTTACAACAATGGATAGATCATCCAAACATGAAAATCAACAAGGAAACAGTGGCTTTGAATGACACGCTGGATCAGATGGATCTAACAGATATATTCAGGACACTCCATCTAAAAACAGCAGAATACACATTTTTTTCATGAGCACTACTGGGTATTTACCCCAAAGATAACGATGTAGTGAAAAGAAGGGCCATAGGCACCCCAATGTCCATTGCAGCAATGTCCACAACAGCCAAACTGTGGAAGGAGCCAAGATGCCCTTCAACAGACAAATGGATAAAGAAGACGTGATCCATGTTATACAATGGAATTTTACTCAGCCTTCAGAAAGGATGAATACCCAGTATTTGCATCAACATGGATGGGACTGGAGGAGATTATGCTGACAGAAATAAGTCAAGCAGAGAAAGTCACTTATCATATGGTTTCATTTACTTGTGGAACATAAGGAATAACATAGAGGACATTAGGAGAAGGAAAGGAAAAGTGAATTGGGGCAAACTGGAAGGGGAGAAGAACCATGAGAGATTGTGGACTCTGAGAAACAATCTGAGGGTTTGGGAGGGGAGGGGGATGGGGGTTGGGTGAGCCTCATGGCAGGTATTAAGGAGGGCCCATATTGCATGGAGCACTTGTTGTTGTACATAATGAATCTTGGGACGTTGCATCAAAAACTAATGATGTATTTTATGGTGACTAACATAATACAATAAAAAATAAATAAAATAAAATACTAACAGTTAAAAAAAGAGAGATCTGGAACATTTTCCAGAATAGTTCATGTTAGGTCACAGAACAAGTCTCAACAAATTCAAAAATACTGAACTCATACCATGCATCTTTTCTGACCACACACTATGAAACTAGGAATCAACTTCAAGCAAAAATCTGGAAAGAATACAAATACAGGGAGATTAAATTAACATTCTACTAAATGGTGAATGAATCAACCAAGTAATCAAAGAGGAAATTTTTTTTAAAAAACACAAAGAAAAATGAAAATGAAAACACAGCAGTCCAAAATTTTGGGATGCAGAAAAAAACTATTCTAAGAGGTTAGATTATACACCTCAACAAGAAAAATCTCAATAAATAACTTAACCTTACACCTAAAAGAGCTACAAAAATAAGAACAAACAAACCCAAAACTTACTGGAAGGAAAGGAAAAAAAAAAGATTAGAGCGGAAATAAATGAAATAGAAATTTTTAAAAAAATGAAATAAATCCATGAAACCAGGAACTGCTTTTTTTTTTTTAAAGATCAACAAAATTGACGAACCATTAGCCAGCCTTATCACCCCCCCAACAAAAAAGAGAGCAAGGACTCACAAGAAATCAGAAATGAAAAGGGTTAAAATAACCAATGCCACAGAAATACAAATGATTATAATATTATGAAAAATTATATGCCAATGAACTGGATAACCTAGAAAAAAATGGATAAATTCCTAGAAACATATAACTTCCCAAAACTGAATCAGGAATAAACAGAAAATTTGAATAGATTGATTACCAGCAATGAAATTGTATCAGTAATCAAAAAACTCCCCAAACAGAAGTCCAGGACTGGATGGCTTCAGAGGTGAATTCTACCAAACATTTAAAGAAGAGTTAGTGCCTATTTTTTTCAAACTATCACAAAAATTAGGAGAAAAAGGAAAGATTTCAAATTCATCCTGAGATCAGCATTACCCTGATACCAAATCCAGATAACAACACTACAGAACAGGAAAACTACAAACCAGTATCTCTGACAAACACAGAAGCAAAAATCCTCAACAAAATATTAGCAAACTGAATCCAAAAATACATTAAAGAAAATCATTCACCATGATCAAGTTGTATTTATTCCTGGATACGAGTGTGGTTCAATATTTGCAACTCAATGTCATACAGCACATCAACAAGAGAGAGGATAAAAACCCAAAGACCATATCAATAGATGCAAAAAAATCATTTAACAAAGTACAACTTCTATTCATGATAAAAACGCTCAACAGAGTAGGTTTAGAGGGAACATACCTCAACATAATAAGGACCATATATGAAAAACCTACAGCTAATAATCATACTCAATGGTGAAAAGTGAAGAGCTCTTCCCGAAGATCAGGATGAAGACAAAGATGTCCACTCTCACCACTTTTATTCAACATAATACTGGAAATCCTAACTACAACAATCAGACAGCAAAGAGAAATAAAAATGCATCGAAACTGGTAGGGAAGAATAACATTTCCATTATTTAAAAATGACAGGATACTATATATAGAAAACCCTGAAGATTCCATCAAGAAACTACTAGCACTGATAAGTGAATTCAGTAGAGTCACAGGACACATAATTAATATATAGAAATCTGTTGCATTTCTATACACTAATAATACAGTAGCAAAAAGAGAAATAAAGAAAATAATCCCATTTACTACTGCACCAAAAATAATAAAATATCTAAGAATAAACTTAACCAAGGAGGTGAAAGACCCATACTCTGAAAACTGTGAGAATTGATGAAAGAAATGGAAGATGACACAAACAAATGGAAAGATATTCCATGCTCATGGATTGGAAGAATAAATATTTAAAATGTCTTTACTACCCAAAGCAGTCTACAAATTTAATGCAATCCCTATAAAAATACCAAAAGCATTTTTCACAGAACTAGAAGATATAATCCTAAAATTTTTGTAGAACCACAAAAAGCCAAAGCAATCCTGAGAAAGACAAACAAAACTGGAGGTGGAGAGAGGCAAGATGATGGAGGAGTAGTTGACTGAAATGACATCAGGTCACAGGCATTCAGCTAGATAGTTATCAAACCATTCCAAACACCTACAAACTCAACAGGAGTTCAAAGAGAAGAGCAGCAAAGACTGGTCCCAAATGACTGGGACAATTCCCCACATATTTTCAGGCCACAATGCTCCGAAGCTAGACCTTAATTACAAAAGGAAAGTTGGAAAGAACTCAAATACATGGAAGCTAAAGAGCATCTTATTAAAGAATGAATGGATCAACCAGAAAATTAAAGAAGAATTGAAAAAATTCATGGAAACAAATGATAATGAGCACAACTGTTCAAAATCTGTGGAACACAGCAAAGGCGGTCCTGAGAGGAAAGTATATAGCCATACAAGCCTTGCTCAAGAAACAAGATAGGTCTTAAGTACACAACCTAACCCTATACCTAATGGAGCTGGAGAAAGAACAGCAAAAAAAGCCTAAACCCAGCAAAAGAAGAGAAATAATAAAGATCAGAGCAGAAATCAAGGGAACAGAAACCAAAAGAACAGTAGAACAAATCAACGAAACTAGGAGCTGGTTCTTTGAAAGAATTAAGATTGATTAACCCCTGACTTATCAAAAAGGAAAGAGAAAGGACCCAAATAAATAAAATAATGAATGATAGAAGAGAGATAATAACCAACACCGAAGAAATACAAACAATTATAAGAACATATTATGAGCAACTATACACCAGCAAATTTGACAATCCAGAAGAAATGGATGCATTCATAGAGACATATAAACTATCAAAACTGAACTATGAAGAAATAGAAAACTTAAACAGACCCACAACCAGTAAGAAGATTGAAACAGTCATCAAAAATCTCCCAACAAACAAGAGCCCAGGGCCAGACAGCTTCCCAGGGAATTCTACCAAACATTTAAAGAAGAATTAATACCTATTCTCCTGAAACTGTTCCAAAAAACAGAAATGGAAGAAAAATTGCCAAACTCATTTTATGAGGCCAACATTACCTTGATCCCAAAACCAGACAAAGACCCCATTGAAAAGGAGAATTACAGACCAATATCCTTGATGAGAACACAGATGCAAAAATTCTCACCAAAATACTAACCAATAGGATCGAACAGTACATTAAAAGGATTATTTGCCACGACCAAGTGGGATTTATTCCTGGGCTGCAAGGTCAGTTCAACATCTGCGAATCAATAAATGTGATACAATACATTAATAAAAGAAAGAACAGGAACCATATGATACTTTCAATAGATGCTGAGAAGCATTTGACATAGTACAGCATCCTTCCTTGATCAAAACTCTTCAAAGTGTAGGGATAGAGGGTACGTTCCTTAATATCATCAAAGCCATCTATGAAAAACTGATAGCAAATATCATTCTCCATGGGGAAAAACTGAGAGCTTTTCTGCTAAGATGAGGAACATGGCAGGGATGTCCCCTATCACCACTGCTATTCAACATAGTACTAGAAGTCCTAGCCTCAGCAATCAGACAACAAAAAGAAATTAAAGGCATCTGAATCAGCAAAGAAGAAGTCAAACTATCACTCTTCACAGATGATATGATACTTTATGTGAAAAAACCCAAAAGACTCCACTCCAAAACTGCTAGAACTTGTACAGGAAGTCAGTAAAGTGTCAGGATATAAAATCAGTGCACAGAAATAAGCTGCATTTCTATACACCAACAACAAGACAGAAGAAAGAGAAATTAAGGAATCAATCCCATTTACAACTGCACCCAGAACAATAAGATACCTAGGAATAAACCTAACCAAAGAGGCAAAGAATCTGTACTCAGGAAACTATAAAGTACTCATGAAAGAAACTGAGGAAGACACAAATAAATGGAAAAATGTTCCATGCTCATGGACTGGAAGAACAAATATTGTGAAAATGTCTATGCTATCTAAAGCAATATATACATTTAATGCAATCCCTATCAAAATAACATCAATTTTTTTCAAAGAAATGGAACAAATAATCCTAAAATTTATATGGAACCGGAAAAGACCCCAAATAGCCAGAGGAATGTTGAAAAAGAAAGCCAAAGTTGGTGGCATCACAACTCCAGACTTCAAGCTCTATTACAAAGCGGTAATCATCAAGACAGTATGGTACTGGCACAAAAACAGATGCATAGATCAATGGGACAGAATAGAGAGCCCAGAAATAGACCCTCCACTCTATTGTCAACTAATCTTCGACAAAGCAGGAAAGAATGTCCAATGGAAAAAAGACAGTCTCTTCAATAAGTGGTGTTGGGAAAAATGGACAGCCATATGCAGAAGAATGAAACTGGACCATTTCCTTATACCACACACAAAAATAGACTCAAAATGGATGAAAGAGCTCAATGTGAGACAGGAATCCATCAAAATCCTTGAGGAAAACATAAGCAGCAACCTCTTCAACCTCAGTCACAGCAACTTCTTCCTAGAAACATTGCCAAAGGCAAGGGAAGCAAGGGCAAAAATGAACTATTGGGACTTCATCAAAATAAAAAGCTTTTGCACAGCAAAGGAAACAGTCAACAAAACCAAAAGACAACTGACAGAATGGGAGAAGATATTTGCAAATGACATGTCAGATAAAGGGCTAGTATCCAAAATCTATGAAGAACTTATCAAACTCAACACCCAAAGAACAAATAATCCAATCAAGAAATAGGCAGAAGACATGAAGAGACATTTCTGCAAAGAAGATATGCAGATGGCCAACAGACACATGAAAAAATGCTCCACATGGCTCATCATCAAATACATACAAATCAAAACCACAATGAGATTCCACCTCACACCCATCAAAATGGCTAAAATTAACAAGTCGGGAATTGACAGATGTTGGTTAGGATGCAGAGAAAGGAAAGCCCTCCTACACTGTTGGTGGGAATGCAAGCTGGTGCAGCCACTCTGGAAAACAGCATGGAGGTTCCTCAGAAAGTTGAAAATAGAGCTACCGTACAACCCAGAAATCGCACTCCTGGGTATTTACCCTAAAGATACAAATGTAGTGATCCAAAGGGGCACATGCACCAGAATGTTTATAGCAGCAATGTCCACAATAGCCAAACTATGGAAAAAACCTAGATGTTCATCAACAGGGGAATAAAGAAAATGTGATATATATATATGTATATATATACATATATATATACATACACATACACACACACACACACACACAATGGAATACTATGCAACCATCAAAACCCCTGATATCTTGCCGTTTGCAATGATGTGCATGGAACTAGAGGGTATTATGCTGAGCAAAATAAGTCAATCAGAGAAAGACAATTATCATGTGATCTCCCTGATATGAGGAATTTGAGAGGCAAAGTGGGGAGTTTGGAAGTTGAGGAGGAAAAAATTTAACAATATGGGATCAGTAGGGAGAAAAACTGTGAGAGACTCTTAATCTCGCAAAACAAACTGAGGGTTTCTGGGTGGGGTATGGAGAGGGTGATTGGGTTATGGACTTTGGGAAGGGTATGTGAAAAGGTGAGTGCTGTGAAGTGTGTAAGCCTGATGATTCACAGACCTGTACCCCTGGGGCAAATACTACATTATATGTTAATAAAAATAATTAATAAAAACTGGGGGGAAAAAAACAACCCAAAGTGGAGATATCACAATCAGTGATTTCAAGATATACTACAGTGAAACCACAATGAGATACCACCTCACACCAGTCACAGTGGCTGAAATTAGGAAGTCAGGAAACAACAGATGTTGGTGAAGATGCAGAGAAAGGAGAACCCTCTTACACTGTTGGTAGGACTGTAAACTGGTGTAACCACTGTGGAAAATAGTAGACATTTCTCAAAAAGTTAAAAATAGGACTACCCAAGACCCAGCAATTGCACTACTAGGAATTTATTCAAAGGATACAAACAGGGGTGCCTGGATGGCTCAGTTGGTTGTGGATCAGCTTAGGTCATGATCCCAGAGTCCTCGGATTGAGCCTCACGTCAGGCTCCCTACTCAGTAGGGAGTCTGCTTGTCCCTCTCCCTCTGCCCCTTCCCCACACTCATGGTCTCTCTCTCAAATAAATCTTTTTTTTTTTTTAATAAGTTCCAACTATATTATATTGATAGCAATATCTTATTTATTTATTTATTTGATGGAGAGAGAGGGATCACAAGTAAGCAGAGAGGCAGGCAGAGAGAGAGAGAGGGAGGGAAGCAGGCTCCCTGCTAAGCAGAGAGCCCAATGCAGGGCTCAATTCCAGGACCCTGAGATCATGGCCTGAGCTGAAGGCAGAGACTTAACCCACTGAGTCACCCACGTGCCCCCAAAATAAATAAAATCTTTAAAAAAAAAAAAGGATACATATAACAGTGATTTGAAAAGGTACATGAACCCCGATATTTATAGCAGCTATGTCCACAATAGCCAAAATATTGAAAAAGCCCAAATGTCCACTGACAGATAAATGGATAAAGAAGATATGGTGTACATATGTACAGTGGAATATTACTCAGCCAACAAAAAGAATAAAGTCTTGCCATTTGCAATGATGTGGATGGAACTTATTATGCTAAGTGAAATAAATCAGTCAGAGAAAGACAAATGCCATATGATCTCACTCATATGTAGAACTTAAGAAACAAAACAGATGATCTAAGGGAAAGGAAGGAAAAGTAAGATGAGAACAGAGAGGGAGTCAAAACATGAGAGACTCTTAACTACAAGAAACAAACTGAGGGTTGCTAGAAGGGAGGTGGAGGGGGATGGGTAACTGGTGATGGGCATTAAGGAGGGCACTTGATGTAATGAGCACTGGGTGTTACATGCAACTGATAAATCACTGAACTCTACCCCCTGAAACTAAAAAAGAAAAAGAAATACTATAAAGCTATAGTGATGAAAACAGTAGGGTATTTTTTAAAAATATTTTATTTATTTATTTGACACAGATAGAGATCACAAGTAGGCAGAAAGGCAGGCAGAGAGAGAGGGGGAAGCAGGCTCCCTGCTGAGCACAGAGTCCGATGCAGGACTCGATCCCAGGACCCCAAGATCATGACCTGAGATGAAGGCAGAGGCTTAACCTCCTGAGCCACCCAGGCACCCAAAACAGTAGGGTATTGACATAAAAATAAAAACAAAATCAGTGCAACAGAATAGAGTGCCAGAAATACACACACAAATATGTGGTCAATTAATCTATGACAAAGGGAACAAGAATATGCAATGGGAAAAAGATGATCTCTTCAACAAATAGTCTTGGGAAAACTGGACAGCTACATGCAAAAGAATGAAACTGGACCACTTACACCATACACAAAAATAAACTCAAAATTTATTAAAGACCTAATTGTGAAACCTGAAACAATAAAAATCCTAAAAAAGAACACAGGCAAAAATTTCTGACAACAGCAGTAGCAACATTTTTCTAGATATGTCTTCTGAAACAAGGGAAACAAGAACAAAAATAAACCACTTGGACTATATAAAAATATAAAAATAAAAAGATTTTGTACAGCATAGGAAACAGTCAAACAAAAAAACAACCTACTGAAAGGGAGAAAATTTGCAAATGATGTATCTAATAAGGTGTTAGTATCCAAAATGTATAAAGAATTTATATAACTCAATACAAAAAAAATTTTTAAATGGGCAGAAGACATGAACAGACATTTCTCCAGTGAAGAAAAACAAATGGCCAGCAGACATAAAAAGATGCTGAACATCAGTCATCATCAGGTAAATGCAAACCAGAACCACAATGAGATGTCACCTCACACCTGTCAGAATGGCTAAAGTAAAAAACATAAGAAACAAAAAGTGTTGGTGAGGATGTAGAGAAAGAAGAATCCTCTTGCACTATTGGTAGGAATGCAAACTGGTGCAGCCACTGTGGAAAACATTATGGAGGTTCCTCAAAATATTAAAAACAGTATTACCATATGATCCACTACTGAGTACTTACCCAAAGAATATGAAACCACTAATTTGGAAAGATATATGTACCCTTAGGTGTATTACAGCATCATTTACAATAGCCAAGATATGGAAGGAGCCCAAATGTCCATCAATAGATGAATGGATAAAGATGTGGGGTGTACACACACACACACACACACACACACACACACACACACACACACACACACAATGGAATATTGCAAAGCCATAAAGAAGAAGGAAATCTTACCATTTGCCACAATATGGATGGATCTAGAGAGTATAGTGCCAAGTGCAATAAGTCAATCAGAGAAAGGGAAATAGAATATTATTTCACTCATATGTGGAATTTAAGAAAGAAAACAAATGAACCAGAAAAAAAGACAAATAAGAAAATAGACTCTTAAATATAGAGAACAAACTGGTGGTTGTCAGAGGGGAGGCAAGTGGGGGATTAGATGAAATAGGTGAAAGTGATTAAGAGTACACTTGCAGTGAGTACTGAGTAATGTACAGAATTGCTGAATCAGTATATTATACACCTGAAACTAATATAACACAGTATGTTAATTATACTGGAATTTTTTTAAAAGCATAGGAGTGAGAAATAGATAGCAACATAATACTGGTTAAAGACTTCAAATCCTGGGGGGCCTGGGTGGCTCAGTGGGTTAGGCCTCTGCTTTCGGCTTGGGTCATGATCTCAGGGTCCTAGGATCGAGTCCTACATTGGGCTCTCTGCTTGGCAGGGAGCCTGCTTCCTCCTCTCTCTCTCTGTCTACTTCTCTGCCTACTTGTGATCTCGCTCTGTCAAATAAATAAATAAAATCTTAAAAAAAAAAAGACTTCAAATCTTTACTTCTAATAATGCATAGAACAACCAGACAAAAGATCAATAAACAAATGGAGGAATTGAACAACACTATAGAACTGGACCTCCCAAAGGTTCACAGAACACTCCACCCAACAAGAGCAGAATGTCCATCTTCTCAACTGTACATGGAGACTCTCCATGACTGACCACATGTTAGGACACAAAACAGCTCTTAAAGCCAAGATGACTAAAATCATACAAGGTATCTTTTCCTATGACAATGGAATGAAACTAGACATCAGCAGCACAAAACTAGAAGATCCATATGTGGAAATTAAACAATACACTCCTGGGGTGCCTGGGTGGCTCAGTGAGTTAAGCTTCTGCCTTCGGCTCAGGTCATGATCTCAGGGTCCTGGGATCGGGTCCCGCATCGGGTTCTCTGCTGAGTGGGGAGCCTGCTTCCTCCTCTCTCTCTACCTGCTGCTCTGCCTACTTGTGATCTCTCTCTCTCTCTGTCAAATAAATAAATAAATTTAATCTTTAATAAAATACATTCTTAAATAAGAAATGGATCAAAGAATTTACCAAAAAAAAATAGAGAATACCTTAAGACAAACAAAAATAAGACACAACACACCAAAGCATATGGTCCTCAGTGAAAGCAGTGCTAATAGGGAAGTGTGTCACTGTAAATTAGAACAATCAGAAGGCAGAAAGGTGATGACTTGATCAACCAAAACCCTTACCTCAAGAAACGAGAAAAAGAACAAACTAAACCCAAAAATAGAAGGAAGGAAATAACCAAGATTAGAGCAGATACAAATTAAATAGAGAATAGAAAAACAACTTTAAAAATCAAACTAAGCGATTTTTAAAAAGACCAATATAAATGACAGATCCTTATCTAGATTAATTATCAAAAAAGAGAAGACTTAAATAACTGGGATCATAAAAGAGGGGGATTACAACTAATATCACATAAATAAAGGCATTATAGAAAACACTATAAGCAATGTACACCAACAAACTGAATAACTTAGAAGAAATGGATAAAATCTTAAAAACATTAATCTGCCACAAGTGAATCATGAGGTAATAGAAAATCTGAACAAACTAATAATAAGATTGAATCAGTTACCAAAACCTCCCAAGAAAGAAAAGTCCAGGACCAGATGGCAGAGAATTCTACCAAACATTTAAAGATTTAACACTAATCCTCCTGAAAATCTCCCAAAAAAGTTAAGAGAAAGGACACTTCTAAGCTCTTTCTGTGAGATAAGAATTAACCTGATATCAAAGCCAGATAAAACACCGTAAGACAACTATACACCAATATCCCTGATAAATACGGATATAAAAATCCTTAGCAAAATACTAGCAAATGTAATTCAGTAGCAAATTTAAAGGATTATATACCATGACCCACTGGGATTTATTCTTGAAATGCAAGGTTGGTCCCACAAAAGAAAAACAATATAATACACCATATTAACAGGTGAAGTAAAACATCCCAATCATCTCAACTGATGCAGAAAAGCATATGACAAGATTCAACGCACTTTTCTGATTAAAAAAAAAATTAACTAGCCGAAAGCAGAAACTAGTTCAACATAATAAAGACCATATATGAAAAGCCAACAGCTATCATCACACTAAACAGTGACAGATTGAAATTTTTTCCTCTGTCATGAGGAATAAGGCAAGGATGCCTGCTCTTGCCACTTTTGTTCAACACAATATTGAAAGTCCTAGCCAGAACAATTTGACAAGAAAAAGAAATAGAAGATATCCAAATAAGAAGGGAAGAAGTAGGGGCGCCTGGGTGGCTCAGTGGGTTAAGCCTCTGCCTTCAACTCAGGTCATGATCCCAAGGTCTTGGGATTGAGCCTCACATCGGGCTCCCTGCTCAGCAGGAAGCCCGCCTCTCCCTCTCCCATTCCACCTGCTTATATTCCTTCTCTCGCTGACTCTCTCTCTGTCAAATAAATAAATAAAATCTTAAAAAAAAAAGGAAGAAAATAAAGTTTTCTGTGTGCAAATGACATGATTTTATATGTAGAAACTCCTAAAGATTACACACACACACACACAATGTTAGAATTAATAAATTCAGCAAAGTTGCTGGATAGTAAATCAACACACAAAACAGTAGTATTTTTATATACTAATGATGAACAATCTGAAAAAGAAATTAAGAAATCAATTCCATGGGGCGCCTGGGTGGTTCAGTGGATTAAGCCGCTGCCTTCAGCTCAGGTCACGATCTCAGGGTCCTGGGATCGAGCCCCGCATCGGGCTCTCTGCTCAGCGGGGAGCCTGCTTCCCCCTCTCTCTCTGCCTGCCTCTCTGCCTGCTTGTCATCTCTCTCTCTGTCAAATAAATAAATAAAATCTTAAAAAAAAAAGAAAAGAAATCAATTCCATTTTTTACAATAGTATCAAAAAGAACACGGCATGCCTGTGGCTCAGTTAAGTGACTGACTTTGGGTCAGGTCTTGATCTTAGTTAGGGTTGTGAGATCAGGTCCTGCCTTGGACTCTGTGCTGGTGTGAGGCCTGTTTAAGATTCTCCCTCTTCCTTTCCCTTCTGCTCCTCCTCTCCACCTCTCTCTACCCCCGCCCCAAACAAACAAAAAACACTAATTAAAAGGGATACATGCACCTCCGTGTTTATTATTTACAATAGTCAAACTATGGAATTTATATTCTTTACAATAGTCAAACTATGGAAACAGCCTAAGTGTCCATGGATTTTTTTTCAAATTATTTTTTTAAGATTTTATTTATTTATGACAGAGATAGTGAGAAAGGGAACACAAGCACAAGGGAGCTGCAGAGGAAGAAGCAGGTTCCCCACCGAGCAGGGAGTCCTGACATGGGGCTCCATCGCAGGACCCTGGGATCACGGTCTAAGCCCAAGGCAGATGCCCAACGACTGAGCCATCCAGGAGCCCCCATGGATTTATTTTTTAAAAATTTATTTATTTACTTATTTGGCAGAGAGAGAGACACACACACACACAGAGAGAGCGGGAACACAAGCAGGAGGTGTGGGAGAGGGAGAAGAAGTCTTCCCACCAAGCAGGGAGCCCAATGCGGGGATTGATCCCAGAACCCCAGGATCACTACCTCAGCTGAAGGCAAACGCTTAACAACTGAGCCATCCAGGCGCCCCCCCAAGTGTCCATGGACTGATGAAAGGAAAAAGAAAGTGTGGTATTTCTACACAATGGAATATTACTTATCCATAAAAAAGAGAGAAATCTTGCTATTTGCAACAACATGGATGGAGCTAGAGAGTATAATGCTAAGTGGAATAAGTGGGTCAGAGAAAGACAAATACCATATGACCTCACCCATATGTGTAATTTAAGAAACAATCTAAAACAAGCAAAGGGGAAGAAAGAGAGAGAGAGAGGAAATAGACACTTAGCTATAGAGAACAGATGGTTACTGGAAGGGAAGTAGAGAGGGGGATGGGTTAAATAGGTGGTGGGGATTAAGGAGGGCAGTTGTCATGATGAACCCAGGGTGATCCACAGAAGTGTTGAATCACTATATTGTACACCTAAAACTAATATCATGCTATATGTTAACTATATTGGAATTTAAAGAAAACAATAAAACTTCTAGAAGAGGGTACCTGGGTACCTGGGTGGCTCAGTTGTTAAGTGTCTGCCTTCAGCTCAGGTCATGATCCCAGGGTCCTGGGATCAAGCCCAGCATTGGGCTCCCTGCACAGCAGGAAGCCTGCTTCCCCTTCTCCCACTCCCCCTGCTTGTGTTCCCTCCCTTGCTATGTCTCTCTCTGTATCAAATAAATAAACAAAATCTTAAAAAATAAACTTCTAGAAGAAAACATAGGAAAAGCTTCATGACTTTGGACTTAGCAATGATTTCTCTGATATGAAACCAAAAGCAACAAAGGAAACAGACAAATGGGACTATATCAAATTTAGAAACTTGTGCAAAGGCCACAATGAATAGCGTGAAAAGCAACCTATGGAATGGGAGAAAATATTTGCAAATCATGGATCTAACAAGGGCTTAACATCTAGAATATACAAAGAAATCCTACAACTCAAGAAATTAATTAACCTGATTAAAAAATGGACACAAGACTTGAATATTCTTCCAAAGATAGTACACAAATGGACAAGTATATGAATCACCAGAGAAATACAAATCAAAACCACAATTAGATATCACTTCACACCCATTAGAATGGGTAATACATTAAAAACAATAGAAAATAACAAGTGTTCTCAGGGATGTGGAGAAGTTGGAACTTGCGCACTGTTGTAAAATTATATGACCACTATTGAAAACAATATGGAGAGTATGGAGTTTCATTAAAAAAATTAAAGCTGGGGGGCGCCTGGGTGGCTCAGTGGGTTAAGCCGCTGCCTTCGGCTCAGGTCATGATCTCAGGGTCCTGGGATCGAGTCCCACATCGGGCTCTCTGCTCAGCAGGGAGCCTGCTTCCCTCTCTCTCTCTCTGCCTGCCTCTCCATCTACTTGTGATTTCTCTCTGTCAAATAAATAAATAAAATTAAAAAAAAAATGTTCTTTAAAAAAAAAAAAATTAAAGCTGGAATGAGTATATGATCCAACAATTCCATTTAGGGAAAAATCAAAAAGAATTAAAAATAGGGTCTCAAAGAGATATTTGCATACCCATGTTCATTGCAGCATTATTCACAATAGCCAAGAGATAGAACGGTCCAAATGTCCAAATGTCCACTGCTGGATGAATGGATAAACGAATGGGATACACACACACACAAACACACACACCCCAGATTACTCAGCCTTAAAAAGGAAGGAAATCCTGTTACATGCTACATGAATGAACCATGAGGACACTATACTAAGTGAAATATGCCAGTTGCAAAATACAAATATTACATGTTTCCACTTCCATCAGGTACCTAAAGGAGTCAAATTCTTTGAAATAGAAAGTAGAACGATGGTTACCAGGGACTGGGGTGGGGGCTGGGAGGGGAGTTACTGTTTAATGGCGTCATTTCACAGCAACGGAAGTATATTTAAGGTGACCACACTGTACAGTTTAAATAGTTAAGATGGTAAATTTTATGTTGCAGTTTTTACCACAGATCATCAGATTCTGGCACAAATTGGAGCAACAGAAATGCTCATACATTGCTGTACTGTACATGTACCACGTTGTACAGCCACTTGGAAGGCAGTTTGGTGATTCTTTTAAAAAACTAAATATACCCTTACCATATGATCCACTATTCACACTCCTTGGTATTGGCCCAAAGGAACTGAAAACATGTTCACACAAAACCTGCACAAGGATGTTTATAGCAGCCTTTTCATAACTGTCTAAACTTGAAAACAACCAAGATGTCTCTCAGGGGCACCTGGGGGGCTCAGTTGGTTAAGCATCTTCCTTTGGTTCTGGTCATGAACCTGCTCAGCAAGGAGTCTGTTTCTGCTTCTCCCTCTCCCTCCACCCCTTGCCCCAGCTTGTGCTCTTGCTCGCACTCTCTCTCTCTCTCTCTCTCAAATAAATGAATAAAATCTTTTTAAAAAGATGCCCTTCAGTAAGTGAATGAATACATAAACTGTAGTACATCCAGACAATGGAATATTACTCTGTACTAAAAAGAAATGAGCTAACAAAAAGAAGAAAGAAGAAAGGAAAGGCAAAGAAAGAAAAAAAGAGTGAAATGAGCTATCAAGCCATGAAAAGATAGGAAGTAATCTTAAATGCATATTACTAAGTAAAAGAAGCCAATCTAAGCAGGCTATGTACTGTAGGGTTTCAACTATAGGACATTCTGGAAAAGGCAAAATCATGAAGACAGTAACATGATCAGTAGTTGCCAGATGTGGGGGGTGGAGCTGAGAGGCAAGGGATGGCTAGGCAGAGCACCGAAGATGTTTAGGGCAATAGAAATACTCTGATGTTATAATGATGCATATGTGTCACCATACATTTGTCAGCACTCTTGTTTGGACACCACCAAGAGCAAACCCTAAGGTCAACTATGGACTTTGAGTGACTGCAATGTGTCAGTGTGGGTTTATCCTTGGTAACAACGTACCATGCTGGTGAGTGATGCTCGTAAGGGGAGAGGCCACCCATGTGCAAGGGTGTAAAGTAAATGGGAGATTTCCATACCTCCCTTTCAATTTTGTTGTGAACCTAAAATTTCTCTAAAAATATAAAGTCTAAAGAATTACAAGGAATGAAGTAGTAAGGCATGTGACAACATAGATACACCTTGAAAATATGCTACACGGAAGAAGCCAAACTCAAAAGGACACATAAACTTCTGATTCTAGATAAGTGATGTTCACGTTAGTCATCCATAGAGAGAGAAAATAGGTAAGTTGTTGGCAGGGCCTTGGAGAAGAGGGATTGGGAAGTGACTGGAAACAGGTGCAGGTTTATTTTTGAGATTATAGACATGTTCTAGAATTAGGTAGTAGACATGGGACACACCTTAGTGAATATACTAAGAACTACTGAACTGTACACTTTAAGTAAATAATCAAGTAAACAAGAAGTGGAAAGTAAAATAATGAATTTCATATAAATGAAATCAGAGAGCCTCTGTTGCCAATGGTCCTGCACTACAAGAAATTCTGTAAGAAGTTCTTTGTACGGAAGACAACAGCAGCAGTTGTACATTCAAATCTAGAAAAAGGAACAAAAACCACTAGAGATAATAGATATTTGCCATCACAATAAACAACAATTAGGAACAACTTTAATGAAATATATTCAAGATATTTATGCTGACAATTAAAAAGCAAGAGAGGGGTGCCTGGGTGGCTCAATTGGTTAAGTAGCTAACTTGGTTTTGGCTCAAGTCATGATCTCATGGTGGGGAGCTTGAGCTCTGTGCTGGGTGTGGAGCCTGCTTAAGATTCTTGCTCCCTCTTCCCCTGCTCCCCTAAACAGTGTGCACATATGCTAGCAATCTATCTTTCTCCAAAAAAAAAAAAAAAAACCATAGCAAGAGAAAGTAAATAAAACTAGAAATTGGAGAGATAAACCAGGCTTATTAATTGGGAGATTCCAAGCTTCAGCTCCAAGTAATGTCAACCCCACTTTCAAGGACCTTAAAAATGAGGACACTTATCACTAACAGAGGTTCAGAGGGAAGCTCCACTTCAGTTCTTGGGTCCCATCCTACCCTTTCCTCTCCTCGAAGCCCCACCCCTAGCCAGGGCCAAGATGGCTGCCGCAATTTTAGGCACCATGTCTGGAGACCACATTCAGAGGGAGAAGACCATCTCTCTTCAGGGGCAAGAAAACCTCTTATAGAACCTCACTTCCCCAGCCCCCCTCTCACAGCTCATCGCCTGACATGGGACACTGTCCCCTCCACAGCAATCACTGATGTGGGGGATGAGAATGTGTGGAGCTGTTCAGACTAATCTGTTAGGGTAAAGGGGTTGTTGAGAAAGCCACCCAATACCACCCCCAGGGCATGCTCATCATGTCACCCCAGCGCTCGTCCCCAGGGTCTGTTCTAGTACCTCCATCCAGACTCTACCTGGAAAATCCGGCATGTGTACTGTGATACTTTGGGAACAGTGATGTGGGGTACGTGGGGTCAGGAACCACTCAGTCAACCAACAGTATGGAAACCAGTGATTGAGAAGCCATCACCTGAAATGGTTTTGTTTTTGGCCGTTCTTCTGTCCCCCAGCCATCTTCTGGGGGTCTACTACATTTGGGAGCCATTCCCTTAAGAACACCTTGGCCCAGTTTCCCACCTTTTTAGCCATCTTCATTTGTTTTATTCTGACAGCTAATCTTGAGCTGAATCCTCCTTTCTCTTCTCCTCCTTCCCAGAGGGTTTTAGGTAGAAGCAGAGGGGGGTGTGATGGGGGTTGGGGGGGATTTTCCAGTCAGTTTTCCCCTTGTTTTTCCCTATATTCCCCTGTAGTGGGGGGTGGGGGCAACACTCTGAGACCAACTGCCAGGTCCTTTGCCTTCCTGCTTCTTGACCCTTAGGGACCCCAGGCAGCTCTCCCCACAGAACACACTGTCTGCTGTTCAGGTGGTCGAAGGAACCCCAGCCCGCACACTGCCCAAGGGGACGAGCAGCCTGTGTGCTGCCAACGCTGGGCTCCCTGCAGCCCAGCACCCTGTTCTACTGAGTGGGGACATATGCAGGAAGTGGAGAGTTTCTCCCGAAGGACCCTCCCTCTGCCCCAGCTCCTTGACCAGCTGGGTCAGAAACTGGCACCTCCCCTGTCCTCCTGTGTGGAGGGGCTGCCCTACTTCAGCTCCTGCCTCCTACGCTGCGAAGAATCCTTGCTCTCTGTCCTCAGCTCTGGGTCTTTGCCACATTTCAGAACCACAGGCAACACCACACTGCATGTCCTCTGGGAGGATGGAAGAGGGAAACGTACCTGGGCTCACTTCGTAATTGTGGCATTTGAACAGCCAAAGCAAAGATGCCGGCTGGGAAAGGGGACACAGCCCAGTGGGAAGCACACAGGCTTCAAGTCAGACAGTCTCAGGTTCAAACCCAAAGTGCATCTGTTGGGGGATGTTTAGCAAGTAACCTGTCTGGGCTTCAGTCTGCAATCTGGGAGCCATTCCCTTAAGAACACCTTCCTCTCTGGGGAGTTACAATACTCAAGGGCATTAACCAGTGACCTTTTCTTCTCCTGTCAGGAGCCCCTGGTGGAAGTAGCCACACCCAGCAGTGTGCCAGACCAGACCAAGGACACCTCCTCCCCATAACCCCCCACCCCTGGCTGTCAATCTGGTCCTCCATAACCAATGCATGGCTTGATTCTACTCTAACCAAGAAACATTTAAAACTTCAAAAAGTGGGGTGCCCGGGTGGCTCAGTGGGTTAAGCCTCTGCCTTCAGCTCAGGTCATGATCCCAGGACCCTGGGATGGAGCCCCACATGGGGCTCTCTGCTCAGCAGGAAGCCTGCTTTCCCCTCTCCCTGTTTCCCTCTCTGCTTACTTGTGATCTCTCTCTGTGTCAAATAAATAAATAAAATCTTAAAAAAAAAAAAACTGTGCAATGTGAAAACAAACAGGATAGTATTACTCTTCAGCACTTCCATTCTCACGCAGCTCAACAGCCCCTCCAACTCCCCCCCCCCCAGTCCATTCCTCACCCTGCCTCAGCCTGGAAGGCTGCTCCACAGGCAGCTTCAGGAACAAAAGGAAGAACTTTAAACAGAGGACTGAAAGAGAGAAAAGCCTCAGCCAAACTTTCTCATGATTCCTGAACAAACTATTAATAGGGAGAATTCAACATTAGATTAAAAAGGACAAATTCGGGGCGCCTGGGTGGCTCAGTGGGTTAAGCCGCTGCCTTCGGCTCAGGTCATGATCTCAGGGTCCTGGGATCGAGTCCCGCATCGGGCTCTCTGCTCCGCAGGGAGCCTGCTTCCTCCTCTCTCTCTCTTTGCCTGCTTGTGATCTCTCTCTGTCAAATAAATAAAAAAAAAATAAAAAAAATAAAAAAAATAAAAAAAAATAAAAAGGACAAATTCACTTCAACCAAGCTGGAATTGTCTTATAATGTAACAAAGGTTAATCTATGTCTATCTTGTATCAGTAAATGTTTGATAAAACACTACTAGTAAGAGCTTGCTGCAAAAGCACATATTGAACATGTTGCTTTTAAAGTACTGTTGTACTTGAACATGTTAAACCCAAAGCCAAAATTATATTTTGTGGGAAAACCCTAGCACCTTTGTTATTTAAATCAAACAAAACAAGGATGCCTGCTATCACCATTACGACTTACCAGTGTTCCGGAAGTTCTGGGCAATACATTAGGACATGAAACAGAAAGGAAGCAAAAAAATGTCATCAAGAACAACAATCTGCCCTCATTATTTGCAGATGATTGCCATTTATTTATTCATTAATCCACCAAATATACACGAAGAGCTGCCTCCACATCCCACTCCATTCAAGGGCTCAGAAGGCCAAATTCACTGTCCTTATGGAGAAGACAGGAGGTGGGAGGGTGGTGAGACAGAAAAAAACAAGGGAAACGAAAAAGAATGTGTCTTGAAGAAAACTCAAGCCGCCAGTGAAGTCACAGAGGGGAGGGAGCCATTCTGTATCAGGTCAGCCTATCTGAGGAAGGGCTATTTGACTGCAGCCTCAAAGGTACCAAAGAGTAAACTCTGTTAGCAAACTGAAAGATGAGCAGAGCAATATGCCCAAGGAATAACGAGGGGAAGGGAAAGAGCCCAAGACAGGGCCAAGAAGCAGGCAACTGGAGGGCTTATTGTTGTAGGCAGAATAATGGCCCCCAATGATGGTCATGTCCTAATGCTTCGGACTTGTGATTACGTTAGGTTACTTGACAAAGGAGAATCAAGTTTGCAGATGAAAGTAAGGTTCCTGCCCATCATGTGACCTTGAGAAGAGGAAATGATTCTGGATTATCTGGGTGGTCCCAATGCAATCACCAGTGTCCCTAAATATAAAAGAGGGAAGCAAAAGAGTCAGTGTCAGAGTGATGTGTGCTGTAACAAAGACGCAGCTGGCCATTGCTGGCTTTGAAGATTGAAGGGGGCCATGAGCCAAGGAGGGCAAGAATCCGCTTGACATTAGAAAGTATGAAAACACAGAGCATCTCTTAAATTCTCCAGAAAGAAACATAGCCCTCCTTTGATTACCTTGATCTTAGGCCAAAAAAACCCACCTTGGACTTCTGATCTCCAGAACTGTCTGATAATAAATTTGTGTTTTTAAGCACCTAGTTTGTGTTCATTTGTAACAGCAACAGTAAGGAACTAATACAACGGCAGATTACCTTGACTGATTTTTTTTTTTAAGATTTTATTTATTTATTTGACAGAGAGAGATACAAGTAGGCAGAGAGGCAAGCAGAGAGAGAGAGGAGGAAGCAGGCTCCCTGCTGAGCAGAGAGCCCGATGTGGGACTCGATTCCAGGACCCTGAGATCATGACCTGAGTGGAAGGCAGCGGTTAACCCACTGAGCCACCCAGGCGCCCCACCTTGACTGATTTTTAAATACTGAACTACCATTGCATCCCTGGAATAAACCTATGTAGTGCTGGTGCATAATTCTTTTATAGATCAATAAATTCTGCTTCCTAATGTTAAGAATTTTTTTTAAGATTTTATTTATTTATTGGACAGACAGAGATCACAAGTAGGCTGAGAGGCAGGCAAGCAGAGAGAGGAGGAAGCAGGCTCCCCGCTGGGCAGAGAGCCTGATGCGGGGCTCTATCCCAGGACCCTGGGATCATGACCTCATCTGAAGGCAGAGGCTTTAACCCACTGAGCCACCCAGGTGCCCCCTAATGATAAGAATTTTTAAATCTATGTTTTGAGGGCTGTCTGTAGATGGCTTTTTTGTGCTATCATTGCACTTTCTGATAGGTTAATACTGATTTCATATAAAGGAGTGGGAAGTGTTTCCTGGGAGAGACTTCTAGAATTAGAATAGAATTCTGTAGATGCTTGATAGAATTCTCCAGGTAAGCCACTTGGACCTGGAATTGATGGGTTTTTATACTATAGTTTCAGTATCTCTAAAATTAGAAAACCACTTCAATTATTTTATATTAAGTGAATTTGGTAATTTGTATTTTCAAAAACTTGGTTCACTTCATCAAAGTTTTTGAATTGTTGTGTATTGAGTTGTGTGTAGTACTCCTTTGTTGTCCTTTTGAGGTATGCAGGGTCTGTATTAATATATACCTTGTTTTGTTCTTGATATGGATAATTTTTCTTCTCCATATTTAAAATTTGTCAGTCTTGCTAGAAGTCTGTCGATATTATTGACCTTTTCAAAAAATCTGTCTTGGTTTCATTGATTCTTTTCTATTATTTTTCTGTTTTCAATTCCTTTAATTTCTGCCCTCATTTTTTATTATTTCTGCCCAATTATTTCTGTTCTGTTTGCTTTGTGCTTATTTTGGTCCAGTTTCTCAAGATGGGAGCTTATGCCATTGATTCAAACATTGTTCCTTTTTTTAAGAAAGCATTTACTGCTATACATTCCCTCTATTTACCACCTCAGTTGTCTTGCATTTTGATATGTTGTATTTTCACTGTCATTCAGTTTGTTCCACTGTCATTCACGTTCCTTTTTTTGAACTGTCCTTGAGACTTCCTTTTTTACCTGTGTATTATTTAGAAGTGTGTCATTCGTTTTCCTAATGTTTGGAGACTTTTTTTTGTTATTGTTGTGATAGCTGGTTCAAATTTATTATGATTAAAGAACACAGTATGTAGGATTTCAATTTTTAAAATTTGTTAAGATTTACTTTATTTGTTAAGATTTACTATATGTTCCACAGGCACTTGAAAAAAAAAGTGTAATCTGCTATTGTTGGGTAGAATGTTTTATAAATATCAATTAGGTTCTATCACCTGCTGATGAATTCTTCTATATTCTTATTAATTTTCTAATTGTTTTATCAAATACTGAGAAAGGGATGTTCAAGTCTTTAAATATTTTGTGGTCCTACTTCTTTTAGTTCTATCAGTCTTTTCATCGGATTTTGTAGTGCTCTTGTTTGGAGCAAGCACACACATGTAAGACTGCTAGGTCTTCTTTTTTTTTTTTTAAGATTTTATTTATTTATTTGACAGAGAAAGATCACAAGTAGGCAGAGAGAGAGAGAGGGAATCAGGCTCCCCACCGAGCAGAGATCCCAATGCGGGACTCGATCCCAGGACCCTGAGATCATGACCTGAGCCGAAGGCAGCAGCTCAACCCACTGAGCCACCCAGGTGCCCCTGCTATGTCTTCTTAAGGGATGGATCCTTCTATTGATAATGTTCCTTTCCATCCCTGATCATTTTCTTTGACCCAAGGTCTACTTTATCTGACAATATAACCTAGTTTGTTTTGATTAATGTTTGTATGCCTTTCCTCATCTTTTAATTTTCAATCTATCTATTTGGAATATTAGGAGTATCTTATAGACAGTGCACAGTTGGGACATTTTAAAATTCAACTTGCTAATATTTTTTTTTAAGATTTTATTTATTTATTTGACAGAGAGAGATCACAAGTAGTCAGAGAGGCAGGCAGAGAGAGAGAAAGAGAAGCAGGTTCCCCGCGGAGCAGAAAGCCTGATGTGGGACTCGATCCCAGGACCCTGAAATCATGACCTGAGCTGAAGGCAGAGGCCTAACCCACGGAGCCATCCAGGTGTCCCTAATCTCTGTCTTTTAATTGGTATATTTAGACCACATATATTTAATGTGGCTATTGATATAAGGATTAAGTCTCCAATTTCTTTACATGCTTGTTTTGCTTTTAGTTTCTCAGTTCTCACTTTCTTACTTTCCTGTAGCTATTTTTAAGATAAGCCTTTAGAGCAATTTTAGGTTCACAGCAAAATACATAAAGTACAGAGACTTCCCATATACCTTCTACGCCCACACACGCATAGCCTCCCCCATTAACAACACTCAAAAGCGGTACATTTGTTACCAAGCATGAAACTACATTGACCCATCATAATCACTCAATGTCCATAGTTTACCTTAGGGCTCACTCTTGGTCATACATTCTATGGCCCTGAGATATCTATAATGACATGTATCCACCACTATAATATCATGCAGATTATTTTCATTGCCCTAAAAATGCTCCATGCTCTATTTATCCTCTCCTCCAACTCCTGGCAACTATTGATCTTTTCATTGTTTCTATAGTTTGGATTTTCTAGAATATCATACAGTTGAAATCCTACAGGATGTAGTCTTTCCAAATTGGCGCTTTTCTTTCCCCCACTTAGTAATATACATTTAAGGCTACCCCATGTCTTTTCATAGCTTAATAGTGCATTTCTTTTTAGTACTCAATAATATTCCATTGTCTGTGTGGAATAGTTTATGTATCCATTCATACATAGTTTATATATCCCTTCATAAAGACATCTTAATTGTTTAGTTGCTTCTAAGTCTAGGCAATTATGAATAAGGCTACTGTAAACATCCACATGTGGGTTTTTGCATGGAAATAAGTTCCTACTCTTGTGTAAATACCAAGGAGCACAATTGCTGGATGCTATGGTAAGAGATTTAATTTCGTAAGAAACTGTCAACTGTCCTTCAAAGTAACTATGCCGTTTTGCATTCCCACCAGCAATGTATGAGAGCCTCTGGTGAGAGGTCAAAGTCTTTGGCCCATTTTTTTTTTTTTTAAAGATTTTATTTATTTATTTGACAGAGAGAGATCACAAGCAGGCAGAGAGGCAGGCAGAGAGAGAGGAGGAAGCAGGCTCCCTGCTGAGCAGAGAGCCCGATGCGGGCCTCGATCCCAGGACCCTGAGATCATGACCTGAGCCGAAGGCAGCGGCTAAACCCACTGAGCCACCCAGGCGCCCTTTGGCCCATTTTTTTAACAGGCTCTTTTCTTACTGTTGCATTTTAAGAGTTCTTTGTATATTTTGGGTAAACAGGCCTTTATCAGATGTGTCTTTTGCAAATATTTTCTCCCAGTCTGTGTCTTGTCTTTGCATTCTTTCGATAGAGTCTTTCATAAAACAGAAGTTTAACATTAATGAAGTCCAGCATATCAGTTTTTTCTTTCATGGACTGAGCCTTTGTTCTATCTAAAAAGTGTCACTATAACCAAAGTCTTCCAGGTTTTCTCCTATGTAACTGTATGGCTTTGCATTTTACATTTAGGTCTATAATCCATTTTGGTTTAATTTTTGTGAGGGGTACAAGGTCTGTGTCTAGGTCCATTTTTTTGTATGTGGATGACCAATTGTTCCAGCCCCACTTGTTACAGAGACTGTCTTCTCTCCATTGTATTGCCCTTGCTCCTTTGTCAAAGGCTATATTTATGGGGGGTCTTTTTTGGGCTTTTAGTTCTGTTCTATTGTTCTGTATTTGTCTACCTTTTCACCAATACCACACTGTCTTTATTTCTGTAGTTTTATAGCAAGACTTCAAGTCAGATGCCATCAGGCCTCCAACATTGTTTTCTTCAATGCTGTGTTGAATATTCTTGGTCTCTATACAAACTTTAGAGTCATTTTGTGGATATCCATAAAGTAACTGGCTGATTTACCTCAAGGGTAAGTCTTATTAAGAACAGAGTGTTCTGACATATTTCAAAATAGTTCCTTTCTCCCACACTTTGCCAGATGCCCTGTGGTGTTCTGCCCCCCCCCATATTTAATTGTGAGAATCTGTTGAGCTCCTGGAGGTGAATTTCACCATATTTTGGGGGCCCCCATGTACCAGGACCCCCCTCAAGTTTTCCTCCCAGACTTGCCCACACTGAGTCTCTAGCAATTACAGTTTTTCTTACATGGCACCGGTTTCCATAATGGATTCTAATCATGAATCTCTGCTCCTCTTTTGAGCTGTGACTCCCTGTGTCTGCGTGTCGGACTCTCCAATCTTGGGGCAGGACTTTGCCTTGTGTCTGCTCCTTTCTTATGGATTCAAGAATTGTAGGGTTTGTCTGTTCAGCTTTTTACTTTTTAGGATGCAATAGCGACTTCCAAGCCCCTTACATGTGAAACTAGAAATCGAAATTCTTTCCTGGAGATTTTAGACTTCCGGGAATGTTCTGAATATACACATGAGATTTTCAGATCAGAAACAGATTTCATATTATTGTTGACCTTTGAACAATTCAAGAGTTAGGGGCACCAACCTGCTGTGCAGTTTAAAAACCCACATAAAACTTTTGACTCACTCAAAACTGAACTACTAACAACTTACTACTGATTGGAACCTTACCAATAACCAGAAGCCTTACTCACAATGTCAAGAGTCAGTTAACACATATTTTGTATGTTACCTGCATTCTTACAATAAAGGGTACTAGAGAAAAGAGAATGTTATTAAGAAAATCATACAGGGGGCGCCTGGGTGACTCAGTGGGTTAAAGCCTCTGCCTTCAGCTCAGGTCATGATCCCAGGGTCCTGGGATCGAGCCCCACATCGGGCTCTCTGCTTGGCGGAGAGCCTGCTTCCCTCCCGCCCCCCAACCCCTGCCGCCTGCCTCTCTGCCTACTTGTGATCTGTCAAATAAATAAATAAATTTTTTTTAAAAAAAGAAAGAAAATCATACAGAAGGAGTGCCTAGGTGGCTCGGTTGGCTACGTGTCTGCCTTCAGCTCAGGTCATGATCCTGGGGTCCTGGGATCGAGCCCCACATTGGACTCCCTGCTCAGTGGGGAGGCTGTTTCTCCCTCCCTCTCCCTCTGACCCTCCTCCACTCCTGCTCGCTCTCTCTCAAATAAATAAAATCTTTTCCAGAAAAGAAAATCATATGGAAGAGAAAATAGGTTTATAATACTAAACGTATATTTATAGAAAGAAACAGTGTTTGGTGGCTAGGACAGTGGCCGCAGGCCTGGGCCCACAGACCATGATGTTCAGCAGCCAGTGGCTTCTGCCCCAAAGCAGTAGCACCCAGGGAGGCCTGTTGGTGACAATGCCAGCCTCAAAGTGCAGCACAGCTGCCCCACTGCCTGGAGGGAGGCCACCAGCCCATGGTCACCAGCTGCTGTGGCCACATGGGAGGCTGCCAGACTCCAGGAGGCAACTATGGGGAGACCCACCACCGGGAGTCCCTGCCAGGCCCGGAGGCTCTCAGGCCCCCAGCTACCCCTGCACAGTCCCAGGGCCAGAGCAGAGGACTGGGAGGCCTGGGCACTGGGGCCACCAGACATCCTTGCCCACTGGGTGTGCTCCTATACTTTAGCCCTGCCTTCTGCCTGCCAGTCCTGGGGACTTCTAATGGCCCCAGTGGGTCTCCCCAGATATTCAGGGCAGCAGGTGAGACCTCGGTGCCAGTCACCTTAGATTCCGTCCCATGGAGGCTGGCAGGGCAATTGGAAATAAATGCCATGTGGCTTTTACGGTCAACTCAAAAAAATAAAAAAGAAGGGGTGCCTGGGTGGCTCAGTGGGTTAAGCCGCTGCCTTCGGCTCAGGTCATGATCTCAGGGTCCTGGGATCGAGACCCACATCGGGCTCTCTGCTCTGCAGGGAGCCTGCTTCCTCCTCTCTCTCTCTCTCTGCCTGCCTCTCTGCCTACTTGTGATCTCTCTCTGTCAAATAAATAAATAAAATCTTTAAAAAAAAATTAAAAAATTAAAAAAATAAAAAAGAAAGAAATCCACCTATAAGTGGACCCACGCAGTTCGAATCTATGTTGTTCAAGGGCCAACTGTATTTACCATGCGGAAAAGCACGTGCTTCTCCTGTGTCCCTGAAAATGAGGCAATGAGAGCTAGGTCAAATGCAAAGACACAGTCTATATTGTAATTGAGGAACACAGAAATGTGGCCATTTATGTACAAGAGAAAGAGCAGCCCCTCCACTTCGGGAGTGTCTCCTTGGAACCTCTTACTCTAACCCTTTGGAATAAGTATCTCCAGGACCCAAATAAGCTCAACATGTCAGCTTTTTAAAAGGTACAAATGTCTGTGTGTCCTGGGTTTCATCCCTTTTGAAATTTCAAAAGCCATTACCTAGGAAGATAATACTCTACCCTAGGTGTCCATCCTAGAACATAATTTTTTTTTTCTCTTGGAGAGATAAGACAAAGCTACTGGATGGAATTGCTTAGCTCTGCCTTCAGGGAAACAAATGATTCCAGATCTAATCCTAATGATAGGTGCAAAGGACAGGTCTCTCAGGGGGAAGTGAAAAAATGCTCTTGAATATTAATTTCTGGGTCTCTGGAGTCTGAGGCTTTAATAGGAACATGGAGAAATCCAGGGGAAATGTATTTTCAAAAAGCAAACAAACAAACAAAAAACCTCACCTCTCTTTCATTCCTTTAACCCTTCCCCATTTAAATTAACTATTTTCTCTGCATACAATGAGAACCGCACCAGAAAATGCAGTTAATTTTTTTTTGTTGTTCCAACTAATTTAGAAAAGTCTGAAGAGAAAGGAAAATCTATTATATTTACTCAATGTTTTTACTCTATGTTTTTCTGTCTTCCTTACTGGTGTTCTAAGATTCTTTCATTGTTTTGGTAATAGCTTTATTGAGACCTAGCTCACCTACATACAATTCACTGATTTCAAGTGTACTATTCAGTAGTTTTTAGGATAGTCACAGAGTTGTGCAACCATCACAATAATCAATTTTAGAACATTTTTGTCAACCCCAAAAGAAACCCCATCCTCTTTAGCTATCACCCTCCAAGTCCAAGGCAGCCACGAATCTATTTTTTCTCCGTGCAGAATTGCTGATTCTAGGGAGTTCATATGCATGGAATCTTGAAATAATAACGTTTTCTGGCTGGCTTCTCTCACTTAGCATAACGTTTTCTAGGTTCATCCCTGTTGTAGCTTGGATCAGTACCTCATCCCTTTGTATTGCCAAATAGTAATAATATCCCACTGTGTGGCTACACCATATTTATTCATCTGGTCATCAGCTGATGGACATCTGGGTTGTTTCCACTTTTGAGCTGTTATGAATAATGGATGCTGCCATGAACGTTTATGTACAGATTTCTGTGGGACATCAGCTTTCCTTTTTCTTGGGTACCTACCTGGGAGTAAAACCACTGAACCATGTGGTACCTTTAGGTTTCAATATTTGAGGAAGTGCCATATGGTTTTCCAAAGCAGCTGCCCCATTCACCATTCTCACCAGCACCATCTGAGGGCTCCAGTTCCCCTGCATCCTCACCAGCACCTGCTAAGGTCTTTCTCACAGCAGCCATCCCACTGAGTGAGGAGTGTCGCTCACTGTGGCTTTGCTTCACGTTTTTCTGGTGACTGATGGTGTAGACAATATTTATATCTGATTACTGGCCTTTGGTTTGTATTCTTTGGAAAAATGTCTATTCAGATACTTTGCGCACTTTTAACCTTTTTTTTTTAATGACTGAATTGTTAGAGTTCTTTACATATTATAAATACAAGACCCCTATCAGATACCTGATTTGAAAAAAATCTTTTCCCATTAGGTGGGCTGTCTTTTCACTTGTTTTTTAAAAAAAGATTTATTAGGGGCGCCTGGGTGGCTCAGTGGGTTAAAGCCTCTGCCTTCAGCTCAGGTCATGATCCCAGGGTCCTGGGATCGAGCCCCGCATTGGGCTCTCTGCTCGGCAGGGAGCCTGCTTTCCCCTCTCTTCTCTGCCTGCCTCTGTGCTACTTGTAATCTCTGTCTGTCAAATAAATAAATAAAATCTTTAAAAAAAAAAAAAAGATTTATTATTTTAGAGAGGCAGGGAGGGGCAGAAAGAGCCTCAGGGAGACTCCACACCCAGCAGGAGCCCAGTGCAGGGCTAGATCACAACCTGAGCTGAAAACAAGAAACGGTTGCTGAACCGACTGAGCCACCCATGCACACGGAGTCTTCTCACTTTCTTTATGGTATTTTTTGAAGTACAAAAGTTTGAAATTTTTATAAAATCCAAATTATCTATTTGTTCTCTGGTTCTTGTGCATAGGGTATCCTATTTAAGGAAGCACTGCCAAATCCAAGATCACAAAGATGTGCTCCTATCTTTTCTTCTAAGAGTTTTACTTATTTCATTTCATTTTTAGAGAGAAAGAAGGGGTCATGGTGGGGGGGGGACAGAGGGAGAGCAAGAATCCTAAGCAGGTTCCATTGTCAGCATGGAGCTGGACATGGGGCTGGATCCCACAACCCTGAGATCACAACCCAAGCCAAAATCAAGTCAGACACCAAACCAAATGAGCCACCCAGTCACCCCCTTCTAAGAGTTTTATAATTTTAGCTCATAAATTTAGGTCTTTGATCTTTCTTAAGTTAATGTTTATATAGGGTACATTAGGAATTAAGATGCCTTCTTTTTTCATTTCCTTTTTGTGTTAAGAATTTCCTTTGGCGAACTTATTAAACTCACCAAAGAAGTAATAACTAATGATTCAATCAAGAAATGGGCAGAAGACATGAGCAGACATTTCTGCAAAGACATCCAAATGGCAAACAGACACATGAAAAACTATTCAACATCACTCATCATCAGGGAAATACAAATCAAAACTACAGTGACATACCACCTCACACCAGTCAGAAAGGCTAAAATTAACAAGTCAGGAAATGACAGATGTTGGAGAGAGTGCAGAGAAAGGGGAGGCCTCCTACAGTGTTGGTGGGAATGCAAGCTGGTGCAGCCACATTGGAAAACAGTATGGAGGTTTCTCAAAAAGTTGAAAATAGAGCTACCCTACAACCCAGGAATCACACTACTGGGTATTTACCCTAAAGATACAAATGTAGTGATCCGAAGGGGCACATGCACCTGAATGTTCATAGCAGCAATATCCACAATAGCCAAACTATGGAAAGAGCCTAGATGTCCATCAACAGATGAGTGGATAAAGAAGATGTGGTATATGTCTACAATGGAATACTATGCAACCATCAAAAAACCTCAAACTCTTGTCATTTGCAACAACGTGGATGGCACTAGAGGGTATTATGCTAAGCGAAATAAGTCAAAGATAATTATCATATGATCTCGCTGATATGAGGAATTTGAGAGGCAGGGCGGGGGAGGGCAGTTGTGAGGGGAAGGGAGGGAAAAAGTGAAACATGATGGGACTGGGGAGGGAGACAAACCATAAAAGACTCTTAATCTCATGAAACAAACTGAGGGCTGCTGGGGGGGTCAGGATAGGGTGGCCAGGTTATGGACATCGGGGAGGGTATGTGCTATGATGAGTGCTGTGAAATGTATAAGACTGATAATTCACAGACCTGTACCCTTGAAACAAACAATACATTATATGTTGATAAAATTTTTTTTAAGATTTTATTTATTTGTTTGAGAGACAGACAGTGAGAGAGAGCATGAGCGAGGAGAAGGTCAGAGGGAGAAGCAGACTCCCCATGGAGCTGGAAGCCCGATGCGGGACTCGATCCCAGGACTCCGGGATCATGACCTGAGCCGAAGGCAGTTGTCCAACCAACTGAGCCACCCAGGTGTCCCTGTTGATAAAATTTTTAAAAGGGGTCCCTGGGTGGCTCAGTGGGTTAAGCCTCTGCCTTTGGCTCAGGCCATGATCTCAGGGTCCTGGGATTGAGCCCCACATTGGGCTCTCTGTTCAGCAGGGTGCCTACTTCCCCTCTCTCTCTGCTTGCCTTTCTGCCTATTTGTGATCTCTCTCTCTCTCTAATAAATAAATATTTTAAAATTTTTAATTTAATTTTTAAAAATTTAATTAAAAACTTTTTTCCTTTAGCCATTCTTTTAAAGAATGGCAATCGACTAAGATTCTCAGTTTTTCTTCATTTGAGGAGGTCCGGATTTACCCTTCATTCCTAAAGGACATTTTCAGAGAATATAAAACTGTGGTTTAACAGATCTTTTCTTTCAGTGCTTGAAAAATGTTGTACTATTTCCTCTGGCTTCTATGCTTTCTGTCATTTGGATTATTTTTCCTTTATAGGTAAGGTGTCATTTTTATCAGTGCTAAAGAATTTTTTGTCTTTCCTTTACAGAATTTTTATAAAATATCTCAGTGTGGCTTTCTCGGGCTTATCTTCTTGGGGATTTGTTCTGCTTCTTGAATACATTGGTTTTTTCTTTTGTCCAATTAGGGACATTTTCAGCTATTATTTCTTTGAACACTTTCTCAACCCCACACTGTTTTTTCATCTCCTTCTGAGTCTCCAGGACTACAAATAGTAAATCTCACTGCTTCCTGTGGCTGTTTGGTTTTTTTTTTAACTGTTTTTTCTCTATTTTTCAGGTAATTTTCTATATATTTTTTTGCTTCCATGTTCATTTACTTTTTTTATACAGATGTATACTTCATGACAGTCTAGCTTTTATATTTAGGATTATGTAATTTATATATACAGATATTAATAATAATAATTATTTCCTGCAAACCTCAGGACCCTCTCCACCCCCCTCAAATAATAAATATCAGACAAGACACTCACTTGCCCATTCGGGTCACTTTTATCACTTCTAAATAGGTTCCAATACCCTCCTGCCTTCACCCTCCCGCCTCAAATCTGCTCGAGAGACCATGCCAAAGGAATTTTGCCACAAACGCATAGATAAGACGACTTCTTAACCTGGCATCTCAAAGCAAGAAGCTAAGCAGAGGACAGCACCAATGGACCGCTGGCCAACCATTCTGGTGCCTCTAACCAAACACTTCAGTATGAAGTAGGGCTCAGGCAACAGATCAAGCAAACACAATGTAAGGACCTATTTCAGCCAGAACACTTCCATCCTGGTTAAACAATAATCTTGCTGTTTAACCCTTAAACTGTCCCTGCCCCCTTTCCCTTAGGGGACTTACACAAAAACAAGTCCCGGAAACCAGCCCCAGGTAACAAAGCCCAAATACAAGGATGGGTCAGGCCAAGCAGAGACATCTGATCAGTGGGGGGACGCATACTGCCTCCCTAGTTACCAAGGAGTATGGGCCTCGCCCTCTGAGCACCTTTTGGGCACCAATTCTGACCACAATTTCATTGGCCACCTGTGCGTGGCCAGGCCTAAATGCATGGCCTTTGCCGTTAAAAACTAGTCTGTGAAACAGAGAGAGGTCGCCCTCTCTGTAAAAGGCGCGGCCCTGGCCGGTCAGTTTGATTCTTGATGCTTGGTGCGAAATAAAGATTTGCTTGACCTTCGCGTTGTATCAGTCTCACTCCTTTAATCACGGACCCATTATTGGGGGACCTAACACACGTCTTCTTCAGAACTGCTCCTGACCCAGCAGAGTCCTACTTGACTGCAGCTGTTCCAGGAACCCAGCGGGACTGAGGGACAGGTTCTCTCCCAACCGAAGTGCAACGGTGGGAACATCCGAGGCCCACATGGGGATAGAAACTCACCTGCGAAGTCTCTCACCTTCCAGGATGCCCAGAGCCCTGGGGGCCAAAGTACTGGCACGAGCTCAGGGGGCCCTGGGGGTTCCAGGCTTACATCTGGCAGGGTCAAAGGCTGCGGCACCCCGGAACACACAGTTACAGTCTCAGATCAGAGAGTTAGAGGAGTCTGACCAGCAGAGGAACTAAACGGGAGCCTGCCTGATACTACTCAGCGCTGTTGGCCTTGGCCTTATTCCGCCACCCGACCGTGGCCAATCTCATCTTCTTTCACAGCACGAGCTGCTCCCAGGGGGAAAAACAGCCCTGACTCCCAGAACCCAAGCCAGGCTACAGCTGGTCCTCAGGTGCCTTGGGCCACCATTCTAAGCACAGCCATCTGGAAACAGCGACGGCTTAGTCGCTCCAATGCACTTCACACGGGTTTTAGAAAAGAAGAAACGCGCATACACACCACTCAGGTACTCACGTACGTCGTTGGGCCAGTTGGTCCTCCTGGCAGCTGCAGGGTGTCTGAAATTTGTCCCCAGAGATCATCCTGCCTGCTCCTCCCGCCGTCCATCCGAAGAGCAGCCTCCGCATGTTGCTTTCCTGTCGACCCAGCCCAACTGCTAGCAGCCCCCTAACAGGGTGCTGTTAGCACCTTGCCGTCAGAAAATGCTCTCCTATTTTGAACCCCAGGAGGGACAGCTGAGTGCCAGGGTTTGGGCCTGGTGGGGAGAAGTGGGGGTGGAGTATGGGGCATCCCAAGAGAGCAAACAGGGATGTGTTGGGGCTTAAATGCAGGTCTAGGTTGGGGGGAGCAGGCAGAGAGGAGGCTGGAATGCACCTAGCCTTACAGAGAACTCAGAGAATGAGGGAATTAAGCCTACGGTGCTGCGGCCATGACTCTTCCTTTTAAAGGAAGCCCAATCTAGGCTCTCAGGAGATCCACGGGAATCCACGGGAGTGGCAGGTGAGTCCTGGGATGAGAAACACCTGGGTGCCCCAGGCACCTGATGCTCCCTATCTCAAACTCCTTCTTAAAGAGTCTGGCTCAAGCCACTTATCAACCAAACTCCAATTCTTGGCAACACCTAAGGCCCCCATTCCCCCACCTCAGAGTCAGGGACAGCAGCACCTGGCCCCAAGGGCCCAGCAGTACCCCGAGCTTGGGCCCAAAGACTCTGCAAGGGCAGGATGCCCACGGCCAGAACAGGGGAGCAAACCGCGGGCAGGTGCAGACGCTCAGCCTCCACTGGGGGCGGCAGGTGGCCCCAGGGCACTAACTCCAGCTTCTGTTTCGGAGCCCTGGGGCCGAATTTCCCATTTGGGTCTTCTTTAACTCTTCAATTTCCTTGGTGGGACCTTATTTGTTTGCTGAGAATTTTTGTCTTTTGATTTGTTTCAAGCTTGTTCGTAACTGCTCAGTGAAACTTTTTTTCTTAAATAACAGCCGCTCGAACGTTCTTGTCCGATTATTCCAAAGTCTGTGTCGTGGAAATGTTTTATTATTATTAATTATCTTTCCTCATTCGAGGTTAAACAGTGATTTTCATCTCAGACATTTCGGGTTATGCGACTCGGCACGTTAATTAAATTTTCCGTTTACTACGCGTCCTCGGACCGTGGACCCCTGGTGGGGAGAGGAGCGAGCGCCCCCTGCTGCAGCCAGGTGAGGATGGCCGCTTCCTCTCCGTCTCCGCGGACGCGGTGGGAGGGGACCCCGGCGTGGTGGGGGCGTTCAGGCTCCGCCCTTGGGTTTCTTTACTGCCGCCCTAGCGGGCGTTTGGGAACCGTTGTCACCGTGGGGCCGCGACAGAAGGCTAGGCTCTCCGGGGCGGCTGAGGGGCTCGTAGGTTGAGCGTCCTGCTGTTGGCTGCAGCTCAGGTCTCGATCTCAGGGTCGTGGGATCCATCCCTGCCCGGGGCGGGGTGGGGGGGTGTCGCTCTCAGCAGGGAGTTTGAGATTCTGCCCCCCCTGTGCATCCCCTCCCTGCTCTCAAATAAATAAACCTTAAAAAAATAAAAATAACAACAACAACACCCAAAAAAACAAAGAACAAAAAAAACCCACTAGACTCTCCATTTGGAGATGGGGGTGGCTGGAACCAGGTTTCCCGTGGCATCTGGCTGGAGTGGAACAGTTGTTTCTGCATTGCTTTGTTTCTGCATCCTTCCCGGTCCTTCAGCTACAGGGGGCACGCTTTTCGGGAGGCTTATCTTGTCTATGCACACTGGTGTCCCCAGGTTTTAGGTTTCTCTAGGACCCGTTCTAGGTATATAAAGCACAACAGTAACAAACCCAAGAGACAGAAAGCGATGTCACTCCCTCCCCAGGTCCTGAATCTAGCTGGCCGGCCACCTTCTCTCCATCCTTAGTGTTTTCTGACTGCTGGGTTGTCTCTAATGCCCCAAGTTCTTAGCTGTACTTTGCAGGCCAAAGAGGAAGCCGTGTTTAGTCTGTCTTGTCAGGAACCATAAATCCCTATTTTCATTGAATAGGTATGTTTAAACCTTTTGCTGTTCCTGGAGGTGGAACAGTGCACATGAAGTGGGGGGTTCTCCATCTACAGGGACAGCACACCCGGGGCTGCGTGTCCTTACAGAGGGACTCCAACTTTACGTCTGTGCTGGCTTTCTGTGGCCGCTATAACAGATGCCCCCAAACTTGGTAGTTTCAAACACCCGTGTCTCCTCCTGTGGTTCTAGGGGCTAGAAGTCGGACAGGGGCTACAGTGACTGGGCGGGCAGGGCCGTGTTCCTTTCCGTACCATCTAGGGGAGATGCTGTTCCCTGTGCTTTTCCAGCTTCTAGAGGAGGCCCATTCCTGGGTTCATGACCCCCTTCCTCTGTCTTCAAAGCCACAGCAGGTCAGCTTCTCAGATTCCATGACTCTGACCTCCTCTTCTGTCTCCTTTTTACTTAAGGGCTGCTGGGACTGCGGTGGGCCCACCTGGATCGCCTGAGATACGTTACCTACGTGAGAATCAGCATATTAGGGAATCTTGTTTCAGCTGCAAGCAGCTTAATTCCCCCTGACCACGAAACCTCATGTACCCTTAGGATTAGCACGTGGACTCTCTGAGGGCCATGATTCTGCCTCCCACACCATGGGACTCCACGCAGGCACAGGTGGTGCATGGAGGCCCTGACCCCAGGATTACCACTTCTGGGGACAGGAACAGGAAGTCCCCACAAGAGCCCCGGAAGGCAGGTCCCATCACTGTTGTTTCTCTTTACAGGTCAAAAAATTGAGGTCTGGGAAGATTAGGTCTTTTGTCGTGGGTCACAAGGCTGTTGCTGTGCCGTGTCCTAAAGCAGGATCGAGGCGGCAGGGTCAGATGTCAAAAGCAGGCATTTCTCCAGCCAGAGGAGCTCCACCTGTGTGGACAGTCCCTTCTGTGCCAAAAAAGCCCGTTTTCAGAGCCAGACCAGGCCGGATTCAGGTGTGGCCACAAAAAACTAAAAAGCCCCCTGCCTTCTGGAAGCTGTGGGGACAATCTAGGCCTGCCTAAGTCAGGCCACAGCTAGAGTCACAGCCTCAGGTCTCCCTGTCCTCTGGGTCCAGGGTTGGGGAGAGAGGGTGGTCCTGGCGAGGGATGGAAATAGGATGGGGTGCCACGATGACCCTTCCCTCCCTCCTTAGGGTCCCAGGTCCTAGAGACTAGCCCAGTACGCGATGT
Source organism: Neogale vison (assembly GCF_020171115.1). NCBI lineage: Eukaryota > Metazoa > Chordata > Mammalia > Carnivora > Mustelidae > Neogale > Neogale vison. Next base: position 160,242,014 of record NC_058093.1, on the reverse strand, counting down.
GCCCCCTTGCTCGAGGCATGGACGCATGGGGGGCTGGCTCTGTGCTGAATAAGAGTGATGGTCCAGGGCGCCTGGGTGGCTCAGTGGGTTAAACCGCTGCCTTCGGCTCAGGTCATGATCTCAGGGTCCTGGGATCGAGTCCCGCATCGGGCTCTCTGCTCAGCAGGGAGCCCGCTTCCCTCTCTCTCTCTCTGCCTGCCTCTCCATCTACTTGTGATTTCTCTCTGCCAAATAAATAAATAAAATCTTAAAAAAAAAAAAGAGTGATGGTCCAGGAAAGGCAGCTCCAGCTCGCCCACACTTCCGGGGCCCCACGTCCCCTTCAGAACATGCCAACTTTAGGGGCTCAAGTGGTGGCTGCACACAGATGAGGGTCCACAGCCCTGGGCAGCTCGTGTCGCGGGCCCGGGGGAAAGAGCCTTGGCTTCACGATCCCACTTCACTTCATTTAGGCCCCTTGCAAAGCAGAGTCTTCCTTAGAGCCTGGGAGAACCCTATTAACCCCAGAGAATTGCCCCTTGCAATGGAGCCCTTGTCACCACCCCCACCCCCCCACCCCCCATATCACGGCCCCTGCCACAGAGATGCCTTTGGAGGATCCATAAAGCAGAATTCCTGAAGTGTGACCCATGGGCTTGCCAGAAGTCACATCTTCCGCCCCTACCCCCAGGCTTAATGTAACAGAAACTCTGGGGTGGACTCTGGTGCCCTGAAGTTGTGTTAAAGGATCATTTTTGGGCAAAAAGAAAAAGTAGGACTCCAACAGATAGAAAATAAATCTGAGTTAAAGATTGTATGTGACTCACTAACAAAGAAACCTGAAGGATGTTACAATCAATTCAAAGGAGAATCCAAAGCACAGACACATTTACACATCGGGAGTATTCGATGAGCTCACACACGGGTCCAAAACTGGCTTTTCCACATGGGAGGAGGGTTGTCTTTCCAGCAGAGAGAATCCATCTGCATGCCTGTAGACAAGAAGTACTTTGCATTGCTATCAGTCATCTACAATTCATAGCTATAAAATAGCACTTTGGGGGGGTACCTGGCTGGCTCAGTCGGAGGTGTGTGCAACTCTTAATCTCAGAACTGTGAGTTCAAATCCTACATTGGGTATGGTGCCTACTCAAAAAGTAAATAAAAATAAAAAATAAGGGGCGCCTGGGTGGCTCCGTGGGTTAAAGCCTCTGCCTTTGGCTCAGGTCGTGATCCCAAGGTCCTGGGATCAAGCCCCATATTAAGCTCTCTGCTCAGCGGGGAACCTGCTTCCCTTCCTCCCTCTCTGCCTGCCTCTGCCTACTTGTGATCCCTGTCTGTCAAATAAAATAAATAAAATCTTAAAAAAAAATAATAAAATAGCACTTTGGCAATAAAAGGCCAGAATCAGATAATCCTAAAGCATGTGACCTAAACAATTCATCATTTCCATGAAGTCATCCACTTTCCCCTACGTTTGAGAACCTCTCCTCCCGCAGCTGAAAGGACCCAATACACTTTGGTCACACCACAGCCTGGCTTACTGGGGGACACACACTCAGTGCGGCATGGGCTCTTCGTTAACCCTGGAAGCCCCAGGACACGACCCTTCCCGAGGATTGGGAGAGGCTCAGGCAGCCCCTGGAAGGCTGCATGTTGCTTGTAGCCTTGACAAGGACCCAGGATGTTTATGGTGAGGATCATTGTGGCTCCTCAGTAACCCACCGGGAATGAGCAATTGACTTTATAGGAGTGTGAAATAATTTGCTTCTAAAAGGACCGAATGTGCCAGGGAATACCAGCTTTAATTATGGGCAGACATTGCCAGACCTTGCATTCTAGTCCATTTCTTTAGCGCTTACGTCTACCAAAATGACTAGAATGGCCTCTAAAATGTCAAGATGTGGGGGCTTTATGGGTCTCTGCCTCTTCTTTTAGCCATGGAAAGCGAGGAGTCCAAGCCCCTGGAGAAGCTGTGCAGACCCCCGGAGCTGCAGACCCCAGGAGCTGCAGCCACCTGTCACCTCCTTCCCGAGCCCCAGCCGCCTGTGTGTTACTGTGCTGCCCTCTGCTCGGTCTGACCCAGACCCCCCTCTGCACTGATGGAGGTGGGAGGGCGCTGGGAATGAGCGCCCAGGTGTGGTCTCTGTCCAGGAACAGTACTCTGTGAGCCAGAGCAGGGCAAGCTGATGGGGGCCAGTTCATTCCTGGATCAAATAATGTACCCTCAAGAGCAGCGAGAACTTCTCAGAGCAGAAAACACATCTAAAAGCAACCACACAGTGCCTGGTACACAGTAATTCCTCAAGAAGTATTTAACCAATCCTGGGGCGGCGGCGGGGGTGTCTCAGTCCCCTGAGCATCTGACTCTTGGTTTCAGCTCAGGTCATGATCTCAGAGTGTGAGATCGAGCCCCACATCGGCTTGAGATTCTCTCCCCGCCCCCAACGGCCCCTCCCTTCACCTCTCTCGCTCTAAAATAAATAAATAAATAAAAATTTTTAAAGATTTTATTTATTTGAGAGAGAGAGAGAGAGAGCATAGAAGGGGGAGGGTCAGAGGGACAACCAGACCCCCTGCTGAGCAAGGAGCCTGCCTTGGGACTCAATCCTGGGACTCCAGGACCATGACCTGAGTCAAAGGCAGTCGCCCAACCAACTGAGCCACCCAGGTGCCCCTAAAGAAATTTTTTTTAAAAAATGTGTTGAATCAATCCCAGTGGCATTTACTATTGTTTTATATGGAAATTGGACTCCTCGCCCTCTTTTTTTCCTAGGGGAGGAGGTTTAGCCTTGATTTAAAAATAAGCAGCTGATCTGGGCTCCTGGGGAGGTCTTGGTGGACCAGGCTGGGCGTGGCTTGCACACAGGTCCCATGGGAGCATGCGCTTAGGGCCAGGGGAGTCAGATCTGGGGGCAGAAAAGACGGTGCACTGGGAAGGCCAGGATGGAGAAGCGGCAGGAGGCACAACGCCTTCAATTATCCACTTGTTTAGTAAACAGAAGGAGCACCTCCACATACTAGGCTCAAAGGGAAAGCGTTTATCCAGGAGTTTCCCAGTCGGGGTTGCCTGGAATCTTAAAAGGTGGGAAACGGATACGATGACACAGGAGTGTGAAACTCCAGGTTAGACAGATTTCAACAAGTCTCTCTTGTTCCCCTGTGTTCTCAGCGGACGTGACTTGGGCCGGGGTGCAAGAGGAAGGTGGCCGAGTCTGTGAGCAGCGCGCCCTCTGGGGGAAACCCTGATGGATGGGATGGGGCCCAGCTACCCAAGGCCAACCTCCTCAAAAAACAAGGACCCCCAAGCCTCTAGGGAGGTTAAAAGGCAAGCGCAGTTGGGTCATGGAAAAGAGAGGACGATGAAGGAGCTGGCCAAAGCAGCCTCTCCATCCAGACCCCTCTTCCTCGAGGAGGTCCCAGGGGAGCACAGGGGTCCCCTAGAGCTTGGGGGCTTCCAAGCAAACAGGATGGCCCTGTCACTTCCCCAAGTCAGTGACCCCAGTGTGAGTCTCAAGGCCTTCTGGGCTCTGGCCTTACCTGCTGCAAATGCTAGAAAGAACGACCTAGAGCCTTAGCTCTGGGACATCTTCCTGGTGCTTTGAGCTCGCTAGAGGAGCACTAGGTGGCTGGGCTCACATCGCCTCTGTGGGGCTGGCAAACACCAGAAGCTTTCATGTCGGGACGCCTTAGGGTCTTAAAGGGACCTGGGCAGTGTCTGCTTGCACTTTGGGTCCAGCTACAGCCTGGTCATGACCTCCTTTGAGCAATGTGGCTGCTCCTGGCCTGGACTTTCTTGGCCCTTCTCTCTGCTTTGCAACCCCCCACCCCGATGGCCAGACCCACCTTCTGGCAGGCAGGCAGTTAACGCTGGGCTCCAGCATCTGGGCAGACAACAGGCAAAGAACAGTGGGCAAAGTAGGCAACGTCCACATCTCGTCCTTAGGAAGGTGGAGCCCAACGCAGTGGTGGGCACAGAGCAGGTTCTCCTACAGCTCTGCTGACCGACTGACCTTAGCAATGAGCGAGACATGAATGGATGGTGCCCTCATCTTCTCAGAGTCTAGCAGGGCAAATTGATACAGTTTAAACAGCTGTAAATGGGCGCCTGGGTGGCTCAGTGGGTTAAGCCGCTGCCTTCGGCTCAGGTCATGATCTCAGGGTCCTGGAATCGAGTCCCGCATCAGGCTCTCTGCTCAGCAGGGAGCCTGCTTCCTCCTCTCTCTCTCTGCCTGCCTCTCTGCCTACTTGTGATCTCTCTCTGTCAAATAAATAAATAAAATCTTTCAAAAAAAAAAAAAATAAACAGCTGTAAATGATTTAAGTGAACAATTGCACTGCAAGGACCAGGAGGGAAAAATACGGAATTCTTCGGAGGCCACCATCTGAGCTGGGCAGGCAGTGAGCCATCAAGCAGGCTTCCTGGGGGAAGTGAGATTTAACTTGAAACTTGAAGGATGAGAAAGAGTTGGCTGGTGAAGAACAGAAGAAAGAACATTCCAGGTGGAGGGAGTAGCATGAACAGGGCCCTGAAGCCCAGCTCTGGTCACAGCCCTCCGAGGGCTGGGTTCCCTCAATAATCCCCAGGACTGCAGCCCCGCAAAGCCCACACTCCTCACGTGGGCCCCCCAGCCTCAGGCCAAGCCTTTCTGTCCTTCTTCTCTCCTGCTGCTCTCCTGCAGAGCTCAGGACCCCGCCTGACGGGCTACTCCTGTCCTCAGCACCCAGCCTGTATTCCTCTGGGTGCCGCTGAGGCCCCTGGGGACGGCCCTTTCCTCCCATCTTCGCCAGTTCAAATCCCTCCAGAGTTCAAGTTCTGGGCATGACAGAAAAGGCATAGGCCACGCTGCACAGAGCAGCCGAGGACCCTGGCAAGTACACAGCGGCAGTGGACTGGGGCAGGAGGTGGCATTTGGAGCACCCGGCGCCAACGGTGAGCTCACTGCCTGTAGTGTCCCCTGTGGGACTCGGGGCCGCCCGAAACCTACGCGTCGTGGACCAGGATTGTGAAAGCCTGAGGGGCAGTTTGGCTTTAGCTGGCCTCACTGGAGAATCCTGACTGAGGTCATCTGCTTCGGCGACACCACCGTCCTGCCAGCAGCAGTGATCTGCTCCCATAGCGTGCCGCCCCATGGAAGGGAGCCTGTAATCTGCCAGTCCAGAGTCTTTCCCGTAGCAGGCCCAGTGGCCAGGCCATGGGCAACAGCTCAGAGCCAACAAACACTCAGCAAGGGTTATCAAGGGGAGTACCGGCCAGGGAGACAGGACTGTGGCAAGTTCTGCCCCGAGGGCTCGAGCAGGATCACTGTCATATGAGAGGGCTCGAGCAGGATCACTGTCATATGAGGTGAGACAGAGCCGTGCTGTGGGGGCCATCAATGTAGCCAAACCACCGGGGAGCCGGTAGCATTTAGGGGAGTCTTTGTGAATCAAGGACTCCATAAAGTCAGTGGCTTTGCTTATGGGACCAGGTGGGGGGCACTTTTTCCCCGTTAAAGTGCCCCTTGATATAAAACAGACATTTGGTAAGGCCAGTCCTATGGGCTCTTGAATGTCATTCCCATAGAACAGAGAGGCCTGCTGGGCTCTTCTCACTTTCTTAATCATTGAGTCTGAGTGGATCTTCCCCCAAACATGGGGATGTCTGGCTAGAGAGTTCCAAGGCATTTCTGGGTTAAGCATGCGGTTTCAACAAGAGCTTGCTAATAACATCCTCAAATTAAAGAAAGTGTATTTGGTATCTTGTCCAGCAGGTGGCACTGTGACACTAAGAAATGCCCCTAAGTAATCCGGCAGCCATTAAATCTTGGATGGAAACTGATTTCTCTTTTTATTGCTGGAATTCTGTATTGTTTCTCCTGGACCACCAGGGATGGTTTAGGGAGGAAAGGGTGAAGGGGAGGATGCAGTGTACATGAACCACTAGCAAATTTTGTCTATGCAGCAATTACGAATGGGAGAGTCCTCTCTGACCCGGACAGAAGGGAAAACACCGAAAGGGAACTCAGGGATTCTTACTAGCCTTCATCGGTGGGGAGCCACAACACTACAGTGGGTGGACCACAGGGCCCCGCCCACAAGACCACTCGGGCTTTTCTTCCCTACCTTCCATCAGTTGGATTTAGGAGGCTTTTTGCTCTGTGAGAACATGGATTAGAGTCTAACATGCACACAAGTCAGGGACTGCAGTGACACGGGTCCTTAACATCAGAAGCCCAGGCTATCCCCCAGCTGGGAGCATAGGGAGTGGTGGAGGCTAGCCCAGGGAGAACAGGTGAAGCAAACAAGATCAGCTTCTTTTCTCCCTTCCTTCGGGGTCTATAACTGAGCATGGGCATTTCTTCCTTCTGAGTTCTGGTACCAGAGCCCTGCAGCTTCCTCCCCTCCACTGGCCACCACATTCCAACCTGACGTCTTCCCTGCCCTGGACACCTCCATGCCCAGTTTGCCGTCTTGGAGATAGAGGAGAGCAGATGTGCAAGGACCATCTTCCACAACACTAAAAAAAACTATACAACAAAATGATGTCAAAAATACATTAGAAAACTTAAAATGGAATATTAAACACAAACCAACAAAATTTAACCCAAAGGTAGGAACAGAGAAACAAACATGAAAAATAGAGGGGGAAAAAAGAAATAATAAAACGGGAGATCGAGATCCAAATATATCAATAATTGCATTAAATGTAAATGAAGTAAACACACCAATTAAAAGATTGAGGTTGACAGCACAGATTTTTAAAGAATTTATTTTTTAAATCTTTATTTATTTGACAGAGAGAGAGAGAGAACAAGAAGGCAGAGAGTCAGGCAGAGAGAGGGGGGAAGCAGGTTCCCTGCAGAGCAAAGAGCCCAATGCAGTGCTTGATCCCAGGACCCTGAGATCATGAGATCATGACCTGAGCTGAAGGCAGGGGCTTAACCCACTGAACCACCCACCCCAACAGCACAGATTTTTAAAAAAGGACACAAGTACATACTGTCTAAAGAAACTCTTCAAATATTATGACAGAGGTAGGGTAAAAGAAAAAGAGTGGAAAAAAAAACTGTAACTTGGAAGCCCTAACCAAAACAAAGCAAGCTTTTGACCATATGAATATCAAAATAAACTTCAGAGCAAAGAAAATTACAAGTTAAAGAGGGACATTATATACAGACAGAACAATCAATTCACTGAGAAGGCATAATGACAATTCTAAATGTTCAATACCCAAGATTAGTGCATCAAAATATAAGAAGCAAAACTTGCGAGAGCAGAAAAGGAGTAGATACATCTACCAGTGTACTTGGAAACTGCAACCATCCTCTATATCATTATCTAGAAATAAAAGACAGAAAATTAGCAAAGACAGAACTGACCACCACCACCAAATAACTTGAATTAATTGATATTTATAGAATACCACACAACAACAGCAGACTACCGAGTAGACCACACCATGAGTCATAAATCAAACCTTAACAAATTTAAAAGGACTTAAATCATACAAAATACACTTTCTGACTATAATGGAATTAAACTATAAATCAATAACAGGAGGATAACTGGAAATTCTCCAAACACTAGGAAAGAAATGACACACTTTTTCAAAACAAATCTCAAAGGAAATTAGAAAATATATTAAACTGAAAGAAAATTAATCTAAAACATATCACGGTTTGTGGGATATAACTAAAGTGGGAAAGGAGTTTACCACATTAAATGCTTGTATTACAAAACAAGGAATGTCTCAAAGCAACCATTCAAGTTTCTGTGTAAGAAACTTTGTGGGAGGAGGGGGTAAAATAAACTCAAAGTAAGTAGGAGGAAGGAAATAATGAAGAGCGGTTATTAATAAAATTGGAAACAGAAAAACAAAATCAATGAAACCAAGAAATGGTTCTTTGAAAGACCAATAAAATTGATTTTCTCTACTCAGACTAACGAACAGAAAAAGAAAGAAGACAGAAATGACCAAATCAGGAATGAAAAAGGAAATATAACTACAGATCTCAGAGACATTAAAGCAATAATTAAATCTCTGTGCAAATGAATTTGGAAAACTACACGATATGGACCAAATTGTTGAAACCCACAAACTACCAAAACTTACCCATCACAGAATAGGTAACTCAATTCTAAAACATTCTCATCACCCAAAAAAGAAATCCTGTACCCATCAGCAATCATTCCCATTTACCAACCCCCCAACCCGCCCCCAACAAACCTCCAGCCCTAGGGCACCATTAATTTACTTTCTGTCTCTATGGGTTTGCCTATTCTGGACATTTCCTATGAATGGAATCAAACAACATGTAGTCTTTGTGACTGGCTTTTTTCTTTTACCATAATCAAGGTTCGTCCATGCTGTCATGTGTTTAAGTCCTTCAGTTCCTTTTATGGTTAAGTAATATTCCATCACATGGGTATACTACATTTGATTGATTAGTTGATAAACCTTTGGGTTATTTCCACTTTCTGGCTGTTATAAATAATATACCTACAAACATTCGTATGTAAGTTTTTACGTAGACATGTTTTGATTGTTCTTGGAGTGGAGTTGCCTGGTCATATGATAACTGTGTATTTGTCTTTTTGAGGAACTTCCAGACTTTTCCAAAGCATCTGTACCATTTAGACTCCCACAACAGCATATAAGGGGTTCCTTACCTTTTTTTTTTTTTTTTAAGATTTTATTTATTTATTTGAGAGAGAGAGAGAGGCCATGAGAGGGGAGAAGGTCAGAGGGAGAAGCAGACTTCCCATGGAGCTGGGAGCCCAATGTGGAACTTGATCCTGGGACTCCAGGATTATGACCTGAGTTGAAGGCAGCCACTCAACCAACTGAGCGGCCCAGGGGCCCCATATTTCCCATGTTTTTAAAAATTCTAGTCATCCTAGTGAATGTGAAGTAGCATTCCATTGTGATTTAAATTTGCATTCCAACCCATGGCTAATGATGTTAAGGCCTCTTTTCATCTGTTTATTGGCCATCTGTAATCCTTTTTGGAGAAGTGTCTATTTCAGATCCTTTGCCTGTTTTAAAATTAGGTTGTCTTTTTATTATTGAATTTTAAGTGTTCCTTATGTATTCTAGATACAAATTCCTTGTCCAATATATGATTTGTAAGTACTTTCTTCTGTAAGTTATCTTTTTACCTTGTTGTGGTATCTTTGAAGCATAGAACTTTTAAATTTTGATGAAATTTGTTTTATCTTTTTTTCTTTGGTTGAGTGTGCTTTTGTGTCATATCTAAGAATGCTTGTTCTAATACAAGGTCATAAACATTTATATCTCTATTTTTTTCTTAGAGGTTTTTTTTTTTTTTTTTGGTTTTAGGTTTTTTTGGTTTTGGTGGGGTTTTTTGTCCACATAAAAGCTCTTGGCTTTTGTTCAGTGGGTTTTTTGGTTTTGTTTTGAAAGATTTTATTTATTATAGAGAGAGAGATCATGAGCAGGGGGAGGGGCAGAGAGGGGAGGAGCTGGGTGGGAGGTAGGGACAAGCTGACTCTTCTGAGGGCTAAGCCAGACATGGGGTTTGATCTCATGACCCTGAGATCTTGACCTGAGCCGAAATCAACAGTGGGCTGCTTAACCGACTGAGCCACCTAGGTGCCCCCAAAGTTCTTAGTTTTTTAGCCCTCTCATGAAAAATCTGCAGTCACCACAGATGAAGTCCCTGCAGAATCTTTACTCCTTCTGTTGTCCAGTCTCCAGCTCACTCGTTGCCAGCACTAACACTGGCATTCGCAGTCCCCCCTGACTTTGTTCCGTTCTTAAGTTCCTTTCACTGTTTTCTTGAGGTCTTTTTCCTCTCATACAGGGCATGTCTTGCAAGTCTATGTTTGGGTTCATTTTTCTTTGCATAATCCAAAGAATCCTAAATCATGCCAAAGCTAGTTGTCTTGCCACCCCCAAAATGGTTCTGAATCCAAATACAAAGATGACATCTGGTGTGGTCTTGCACACGTCGGCCAGTTTTTCCTGAAAATCTGTCTTAGGTACTGTTGCCTTTCAGGGTGAAGAACTTCAACGACTATCTGTTTCCACTGAAGTGGTCGGTGGGTCCTGAACTTCCTGGTCTGAATAGTTACTGTGTCATTGATGGTGGCCAAGCTTCAGGCAGCTGGGCAGGAAAAGAGAGCTTTCTAAGAGTTTCGTCATTTGAGCTCTAACATTTAGGTTTTAGGATCCATTTGAGTTAATTTTGACATGTGTATGGCTTGAGGAAGGGACCTTTTGTATATGAATATCCAGTTGCTAAAAAGACTATTCTTTTCCCATTAAATTGTCTTGGCACCCTTGCTGAAAATCTATGGACTATAAATATGAATTTTTTTTTTGGACTCTCAATTCTATCTAATTGGTCTGTATGTCTATTCTTATATCGGCACCACACTTTTTGATACTGTAGTCTTGTAGTAAATTTGAAATGTGCAAGTCTCCCACTTTGTTCTTTGTTTCGGTTATTGCTGGTCCCCTGCATTTTCATATGAATTTCAAGATCAGCTTATCAATTTCAACTGAAAAGGCACTTGGGAATGTATAGAGATTGTGCTGAATCTGCTGGTTAGTTAGGGAGTATTACCATCTTAAAGATACTAAGTCTCTGGGCGTGCCTGGGTAGCTTAGTCATTAAGGGTCTGACTTGCTTTTGGCTCAGGTCACAATTTTACGGTTGTGAGATTAAGCCCTTCGTCGGGCTCTGTGCTCAGTGTGAAGTCGGCTTCAGATTCTCCGCCCCCGGCCCCTGCTGCCCCTTTGCCCTGCTCAGGCTCTCTCTCTCAAATAAATAAATAAAATCTTAAAAAATATATTAAGTCTTCTTTATTTATTTAGGTTTTCTTTAATTTCTTTCAATAATATAAATATACTTTCAATAAATAAATAAATATACTTTTTTTTTTTTGACAGAGAGCACAAGTAGGCAAAGAGGCAGGCAGAGAGAGAGAGGAGGAAGCAGGCTCCCTGCTGAGCAGAGAGCCCTATGTGGGACTTGATCCCAGGACCCCGAGATCATGACCTGAGCCAAAGGCAGCGGCTTAACCCACTGAGCCACCCAGGCACCCAATAAATATACTTTTAATAATATAAATTATACTTTTCAGCATTCATGGCTTATACTTCTTCTATTCCTCTTTTATTTTTTTGATGCTATTACAAATGAGGTTTTTTTAAAAGATTTTATTTATTTATTTGACAGAGAGAGACACAGCAAGAGAGGGAACATAAGCAGGGGGAGTGGGAGAGGGAGAAGTAGGCTTCCTGCTGAGCAGGTACCCTGATGTGGGGCTCGATCCCAGAACCCTGGGATCATGACCTGAGCCAAAGGTAGATGCTTAATGACTGAGCCACCCAGGTCCCCCTGTAGTTATTTTCTTAATTTCACTTTTGGGTTATTCACTGCAAAGGTATACAATTACAATTTTTTTTTTTATCTTGTATGTACAGTTCATATTTTTTGGTGAATTAATTTTGTATTTTGTAATTTTGTTGAGCTCATTCATTAGTTTTCGTTTTTGTTTTTATTTTTATTTTTAAGATTTATTTGTCAGAGAGAAAGAGAGAGAGCACCCATGCATGCACATAAGCAGGGGGAGCAGCAGGTAGAGGGAGAAGCAGTCTCCCTGCTGAGCAAGGAACCCAATGCGGGACTCCTTCCCAGGAGCCTGGGATCATGGTCTGAGCCAAAGGCAGACACTTAATCGGTTGTACCACCCAGGCGCCCCAATTAGTTGTTGTTTTTAGTGCATTCCTGAAGATTTTGCCTATTCACAATTATGCCGTCTGCAAACAGATAGTTGGAGGCAAGAACCCATAAAATAGTGCGTGTGTCTGATACACAGCGAGCTCTCCCAGGTGACAGCTTGTCTCACGCTTCCTCGTTAGTTGCTGTTCCCCTCCTCTGCAGTCAGTCCCCTGCAGGCCATCCCTGCCTGGCTGCATTCCCAAGAGCGGAACAACATGGATGCTGACCTGCCTGCACCAATTTACTCCAAGCCCTGAGCACCACATTCAGCCCCCTCATTGGCCCTGGTCTCTTCTCCCAGGCAGAAAGCCATCCCAGACCCAAACGGTGCCCACCCCCACAGTGTCCCCAAACAGAGAAAGGACAGACGTGGAGGTTTCCCAAGGTGGGGAATCCCCGTGTGGGTCCTGCGGGGAGGGGGCCCTCTGAGGGGGAAGGAGAGGTATGGAGAGAACGCACCGTAGCATGGGGTCCTTTAAACCAAACTGCGAATGATCCAAATAAACCAAAGTTTAAAAAAAAGCTCCATAAAGGCTAACTTTATATTAAAATTACATTAGCTAGGCATTCTACCTCTCTGTAGAGGTATGTATGTATGTATGTAATCATACAGCTGCAGAGCAGTCTCCCAACACTCCACACATTTCTTTCGCTCACATGGGCCGGGCCTGGTCCTGCCAGGACTACGCTCCTACCTTGAGGTGCCCACAGTTCAAGGACAGAGATAAGGAGAGCTGTGCCAGGTGGGCTTTGAAGCAAGCAGCTCTTACACTGCTCTGGGAGTTCCAGAGGCTTTCCAGCGCACAGTGTCCTCTTAGTTGAGGGGGGCGGGCCAAGGGTCCCCATGGGCCCTTGGATACACCTGGGCTCCCTGACTGCTCCCAGAGTGGGCCCAGGCCCTGATGGAGACGGACGCCCAGCTGCCTCTGGGAAGCAGATGGCTTCACCCAGCACGAGGCCAGGCTCCTCACCGAGCTCTGCCCTCACTGCCCGACCCATGTCCCCTCCACACGCAGGGCGGGGGCTGGAGCCAGTCAGTCCTCCCACCGCAGCCGAACGTCCACAACCACCCACCACCTGTGCCCCCTCTTCCCAGCTCTGCAAAGCCAGGGTACTAAGACCTCCTCCATGGGGCCACTGGGAGGGTGAGGCTGGCACGGGGCACAGCATAAGGGCTCAGCAAGGGTCTCTTACCTCCCCGACTCCCTCCTGCACCGGGTGGGAGCTTTATCAGGGCAGTTCACCTCCTCTGAGTCAGGTGCTGTGCTTGCCCCCTCTGGAGGAGGGTCTCCTCCAGTCTGCGAGTGGGGGGCCCACACTGTGCCCTAGTCTTAGGGTAAGGCCAGTGTCCACTGCTCTGGAGCACTGAAAGCAACAGGGTGGGGGAGGGGAGGCCACGAGCGTGGACTCCGCCCCAGTGGGAGCCCCAGGTCCACCCCCAACCCACCTCGTACCTCCCCCGCCCCAGGTAATCACACAGCTGCTCTCCACCAACACAGGATTGCTCAGAGATATTGTTCCCCAAGTTGGAAAAAAAAAAAAAAAAAAAAACCCAAACCACAAAAACCCAATGCTATTATGAGCAGAGTCTATTGAAAGACAGGCTGAGAGCATTTTTGAGATGCATTGCTGTTAGTCGGTTTTATGGCACATTTGCATTTAAATAGATTCTTTAACTCTTTTTCTGAACTTCACAATAATACAGCCTTAAAATGCTGACTAATAGGGTGGCGTGTGCTTAATTTTTGCTTTAATTTTAACACTGATACATTGTCTTAATCGTAGCCTTTCTGGCTCAAATGGCACTTGCAAATGCAAGTTTAAAATTTTTTTTTCTTCTTTTTGGTTAAAAATCAGACAGTTTTGGGATCTGCGTTACAGAAAAGGTGCTGGTCCAGCTGTCCCAGGTCTGAGCTCTTCCTGAAGTCAGCAGGTCGTGTCTCCCACCTCCTGACCTCGGTGAGCTGCAGCGTCTGGCCATGGAGCTCTGCCAGTGATGAGGGAGCACGAGGTTGGCTGAAGACAAAGCAAAAGGGGGCACCTTGTACCCCCCCCCTCCATCCGCTCCCCCTCAGTCCTATGTGTAGCATCCCTCAGGCAGCCCTGACTGCCATGAACAATAAGCAAATAGTTAACTTGCAGAGCTCACAATCCTGCGAGCCAGGAGTCTCCCTTGGCTTACAAATGTCCTAAATCTCACTAACAAAGACGATTGATAGCAGGATTGTGACATCCCACCAAAAAGTCTCCCAACTATCTTAATGTTAATGGCTGGTCTAACACCATTGTTCCAGCCGCAGGGGCAAGGCCTCCGGTAGGCCCTCTTTAGTGTATGAAAACTCCGTTGAAACCTCCCTTCCCCTCACCTTCCCCCAACCACAGGGTACATAACCTGCCATCCCTCACTACCCTGGGCAGCAGCTCTTCCTGCCCACGGGTCCTGTCCCCGTGCTTTAATAAATAAACCACCATTTTGCACCAAAGATGTCTCAAGAATTCTTTCTTGGTCATCGGCTCCGGACCTCAGCCCACCGAACCTCACCTAGGTTCTAGAACTTCATCACCAGAAAGGGCTCCGGAAGCCGAGAGCCACACCTGTCCTCAGTCTCAGCCAGTAGCCTACCCGGACTGGCTTGGACGGGCTCGAACCACGTCTCAAGAGCTGAGGATTACATTTTTAGGAAATCTGCGAGTCAGTTCCTCAGCCATCATTATTAAAAATTATATCATGTAAACTTCTAAGTAAACAGAATATATTAAAAATGAAGGTAAAATATACTCAAAACTCATTACTTCATTCTGGTTTTATTACTATCTGTGTCCTTGGGCTCATTCACATCCGTGGCAAAAGGACCATATAATGGTTTTCAGTGAGGTTATGCTGGTGGCTTAAAATTGGCCCCAGTGGGAGCATTTATAAACCAGGCCCCCTTTTTCTCAAAGAGGCATTTGCTAACCGTGTACTAGCACACGGCCCAGCCCTGAGTAACTAGGGGCCTTCTTTCTGTTTTGTTGTCAGCCCAGGGCCAGACGTCTCCAGGTGGCCTTCTCCCAGAACAGTGGTTCTTAGCATTCCAGGGGTGGCTTGGCCTGCGCCAAAGGCCTAGGTGATTTCTCTCGATGCAGCCCAAAGCAGCAGACAAAAGCAGCTGAATGAGACTGCTAAGGGGGTCTGCCCTGTTCCCTGCATACTCCCTCACTCTCCGGACTCGGAGAAAACTCCCCACAGGGATCTCTGCCCACTCCTCTCCTTCAGCCTGGGACCCACCTTGCTAGGAGCTATGTGAGGGCCTCAGGCCCAGCCAGTGCTCTGATCCGGATGGCCTCCCAAGGTTCTGGCCTCCCACCTGGATGGCAGCAGCAGCATCTCACTGAGACCTCAGCTCCTTCTTCGGTCTTCTTCTCACGGGGCCCTTGTGTTGGCCCTGCTCTCCTCCGGGACCCGTACTGGCTCCCTGCTCCCTGCCCCAACCCTCAACAACTCTCCTCTCGGGCTCTCAGGCACCCACCCTACCCTGCAGCCCAGTCACGGCGCTTACCATGAGGGGCTTCAAGAGAGGGAGCGTGAAGAACATCTCTGCGTATATGAGTTGGTTAAAAAAGGAACAAATGCCCATTCTGACATGACCGAAGCAAAGCATTCTTTCTGTCAAAAGAGAGTCGTTGAAATGGTCCCAGATGCCAATTGCCAGATTTTTCTACCCCGTGGCCTCCTCTCCACTACTGCTCTGCTCTCCTCCTCCCTCCCTTTCTAAATCCTATCCCTGCCTCAGGGCCCACATGAAGGCCAACACCACCTCTCAATCCTTCTCCCCTTGAAACAAAGGATGAGAAAGACAGCTAGACAAGAGACACCGTATCGCTACCATGGTCCAGGGTGGGATGCCAGCCCGTGATGCAGGACTCGTCCAAACGTCCTGCGACTCTCATCTACGCACTCATCTAGGGAATAAAAGGCCAGAAGTTGGGTTGCCCTTCACCTTGAGTATAGAGCGGGGCTCTACCAGAGCCCTTGCAGAGCTTGATCAGCATTCTCTGTGGTTTGGGGGGCACCACGGACACATGTGCAGCACCTGCCTGGAAAATGAGCAAGTGAGAGGCAGGCTTGCCACCCCAGGGTGACATCAAGGCAGAGTGAGCCGAGTTTTCAAGGATGGCCAGAAGTGAGAAAAGCCTAGAAGATTAGGGGGGGCATCAGGAGCAGGAGGAGCAGAGTACAAGGGCAGAGGCTCCAGCGGAAATGGGGCGCTCCAACCTCAGGGGCCCCCACAGGCTGGCGGAACAGCAGCAAGAGTGCGAGGTCCTGGAGAAGGCACCCCGGACCTGGTCAGCACCCTGCCTCCTCAGCCCCTCTCCCTCCTGCTCCGTCTCCCACGCCAGCCTCCCCAGGGCCACGTCATCTCTCTGTGTCCCCTGACCTCTCCAGATTTTAATACCCCCTGTGCTGTGACAGCTGTCCGTTCAAATGCCACCTCTGGGCTCCTCCCCCTTCACACATCCACTGCACACCTTCAACCAACTTTTCCAACACAATACATCCAACTCTGAACTCATTATTTTTCCTTCAAAACTTGTTCCATTTTCCTCATCTCTCTGATTCACAACACCATCCTTCCAGCCGGAAGTCAGGGGCTTCCTCTGTCCACATAAAATGTATCCCCTCACCTGGCTGGCTGCCTGTCCAGTGGTCACTTAACTCCAGCCATTTCTCGCCATCTCCAGTGCGACCTCCCCTTCCAAACAGCCAGCATCAGCTCTGAGCCAGACGCCTGGCCCTCAGCTGTCCCCTGCATCCTCCACTCCCCATCCTTTATCCTTCACATAGTAGCCAGCATGATTTTTCTGAAAATGTAAACCAAACAGTATTACTCCAAAGCTTAAACCTTCCAACTGCTTCCCATGGCACCGAGAATTAAAGCTGCAGCTCCACCATGGCCCGGGAGGCCCTGTGTCTGGGTCCTTTCCACGCTCCAGGTTCATCACATGCCCTCCCAGGGCTCCAGTGACCCTGTCCTCCTCTGCCCTCACCGTGGCACACCTCTCCTGACCGGGGATTTATGCACATGCTGCTCTTCCCCAGCTCTCATTCTTCAGGACTCAGCTTAAATCTCTCCTCCCTGGGGTCAACTTCCCTGGTCTCCTCACTGCCTTCACAGAGACATCTTCCCTCTGCCCCCACCCCTTACCATCCCAGTGCTCAGTTTTCTTCACAGTTCCTTGCATTTTGCTGACCTCTCACGCATCCCTGTCAAGGATGCAAAGGCGGTACGGAGAGCTGTCCTAGGTGCTGGACACCCAGCTAGGATGGGCCTCCTTGCCTCCAGGAGTCCAATCCCACACCACCCTTCATTCTGCCAATATTCAGGGGCCACCACTGGGGTTTCGTCTCCTTCTGACACCCACCTTCCACTTACCTTATCAGTGGAGGCCATTTCCACCCCCTTCCTTGCATCAATGGCAAGACACCTCCCTGTCCCTACCCAGGACCAAATCTGACCTCATAGCCTCCAGCAGCCCCCCACCAAGCTGCCCAGCGAGGTGGCTTCTGGATTATGAAAGAGGCCTTGTCCACAGATACCACAGGCTCACTGAATAGTGAGGGCAGAGAAGTGGGGAGGAGGAGAGGGAGCAATGTACACGGGGCTTGGGGCTGTCTCTTACCTCTTTGCTTAATCTCCTTGATAAGGTTTATGTGATTTTCAAAGAGCTTCCTAAAGCCTATTTTCTTTGTCTGTAGGCTTTGAGGATGAAATGCTCTGACATCTTCCTGGCTTGACGTCCAGGGGGGTCTGCATAATCCGAGGCATTTTTGTGAGGTTAAAGAAAGGTAACGTGGAGTACCCAGCTGGCTTAGTCGGTAGAGTATGTGACTCTTGATCTTAGAGTGGTGAGTTCAAGCCCCACAGAGGATGTAGACATTACTTAAAATCTTTAAAAAAAAAAAAATAAGAAGAGACAAAAGAAGAAAGTTAACCTTTAGGAGTTTCTTCTGTTTTTGTTTTGTTTTTCTTGTTTTTGTTCATGTCTTATTATGGAAAATTTCAAACATATAGGAAAAATAGAGCTAACTGAATGATAAGCCTCTATATACCTCCCTTCATGCTAGTCCTGGCTCATCTTTACCACACCCCCCAGAGGATTATTTTAAAGATTCCAGAATTCAAAACATTTCACCTGCACACATTCTCACAGCACCTCTGAGAGATAAGGAATCTTTTATGTAAATATAATCCCAAGAACCACATCTAAAAATTTTTGAGGATTTCCTCATGGCATCAAAGATGCAATCAATATTCATCTTTCCTTGGTTGTTTCATAAAGGGTTCTATTTCTGGGTGTGTTGAAATCAGAATCCAAGTAAGGTCCACACTTGACTACTGGTTGAAAAAGCTCATAAATCTCTTTTCACGTATAACTTCCCTTCCAACTTATTTTGCTCCGATAATGTATTTGTTAAAGAATATGCTTCAGCTGGGGTGTCTACTGGCTCAGTCATTGGGCATCTGCCTTCGGCCCAGGTCATGGTCAGGTCTTGGGATCGAGCCCCGCATCAGGCTCCCTGGCTCAGCAGGAGGCCTGCTTCTCCCTCTCCCACTACCCCTGCTTATGTTCCTTCTCTCACTGCGTCTCTGTCACATAAATAAATAAAACCTTAAAAAGAAAAAAAAAAAAAAGAATATGCTTCAGCTGGAGACATTCTCTTCGTCTCTTGCCCTTGTCTCCCTTTCTGTTAGAGTCTGGGTTCCTCTTTCCTTTGTATTTCCTAAGAGCCAGGCAGGGGAGGGGCCTGGGGGTCTAGCTGTGATGGCATCAGTCATGTCACCCCCGTTTCGGAGAATACAGCCCTTCCACAGCAGCCCTGGCACTCCAGCGGCCTCAGCCTCCTGGGGTCCAATCTCTTCGGGGCACCCTGCCAGCCCTCGATGTCTGCACTGGGTGGGGGCAGCCAGTGGGGTCTGGGGGCCTGTCTGTGTCCACCAGGGACCACAGTCTTGTGGCACTGAGAGAGGCCATGGCCTGAGAAATGTGTCTCAGTGAGGGTTTGGACTTGAGTGAGGTAATCTGGGGGAGAGCTCAGGGATCCAGCCTTTCCCTCTAGAGTGGGGGCCGTCTGGCAACAGAGGAAAATCACATTTCATCCAGGAGTTGCAGGGCACGAAGTGGGCTAATGCTGTCCTCAGTGAAGAAGTCATTTTCCTTCATCAGGAATGGAGACGGTCGCTGGTCTTCAGGTGGGGGCAGGATTCCGGGCGGCTGTTCAGGTGCGGTCAGGAGCTGTCCTGTTGCTAGCTTCATCTGTCCCATCACAGAGCAGCCTCCTCTGATGTGGGTTAACGGGAGACCATGGTGGCCTGGTGGTGGGGTCCAGGACGGCTCCCAGCCCGCAGGGTGCCCCCTGCACATGTGGTTTCTGTCCCTGGAGCCCAGAGGCCAGCCTCTAGCTCTCGGGGCCTGCGGGCTCGGCTCCCCCAGCATGCTAGGCCAGGGACCCCGTGGTATCTGTTTCCTGAGTCCGTGGCCTTCCCTCTCTGCAATGCTCTCTGGGCCTAGTCCCTTTACCTTTGGGGGCTTATGCCTTTTTTAAACAATTGTTTTGTCCCTTGACTATCAGAGGACTTCAGGGAGGGAGCAGAGGCAGGTGATCCCACATCATGTGGACTGGCAGCCCCTGGAGCTCTGGTCTGGGTCTCCGTGGCCAGAGAACCAAGCCTCAGTGAAGTCCTGGCCTCTACGAGGGGAGCCTGGTGCTTAAGACCAGTTAAGCCCCTCATTGCAAAACGATGGAAATATGGGGACCAGAGGCTGATAATGGAATCGAGAGGTTCCGGTTCCCTTATTTAACGAGAACTGCACTTTCTTCTGCTGGCATTCCACTTCATCATCTGATTTCGCCCAGAGGGCTGTGTCATCACAGGGGAACCTCCTGGACTCATTTGTTCTCCAGAGCAGATTCCCATGGCTGAGGAGCTTGGTTTTTCTATCTGCAGCAGCAAAAATATCTGCTTCTTAGAAACTGTCAAGGTAGCGAATGGACACTTTAATAAGAACCAAACTTCTCGTCTGTGAGATCCAGTATTTTTAATTAGCTAGCTGGACAGCTACTTGTCTTCTTTAAGGTATAAATTATTAAAGGCCACGGGAGGGAAAACGTCCATGTAATGCAATGACGTGCTCACACCATTTATGTCTCAGTAACTTGGCTTTGCTCAGTTGTACTCTGTGGAGAAATAATGGCAATATGATAAAAGAATCATCACTAGTGTGTGCTCCCAGGGAGCCAAGAATGTTCCACCGCTGTCATAATTACACATCCCTGGAAATGTGTTAAAGGCGCAGGAGACGTCTTTGTGGCTATCATTCAAGAAGCAAGTCAGCACTGAGGATGGAAAGTCTGATTCGGGTTCTGCAAATCCCCAAATGTTTCATGCGGCTCATGGCGCACTCACTGAGGAGAAAGTGGGAGACCGCTGGGGCCAGGGCTGCAGCAAACGGGCTGAGATGAAATCAATTTATAACCCCCTTTTAAAAAAGCTCGTTCCTCTCTGTGTAATCACATTTTTAAAGAGCTGTATGTGTGTGTAGGCTGGGATTTGCTACCGGAAGTGAATGTAATCTCTGAATATACCATGAGGAGGGCATGTCATTAGAAAGCAACCTTTGTCCTTAACGGTGATACAATATTAATAATAGCATCACTTGCTGTGATTTGTAGGGCAACCCTGCAGTGCCACATATGGCCCACGTTTATTGTCCCCACAGCTCTGTTTAGCCAGTGAGGAAAGAAAGCCAAAGAAGCTGATGATGTTACACAGGTGATGATGCTCTAGTCAAACCTGGGTCTGACTCAGCTCAAGGTCTCCTCTTCCAGGAAGCCTTCCCTGACCTCTACACGCCCTCTATGTGGCGCCTGCGTCATACCCTAGCACCTGCTATGCATCTGCCCCCCATGCTAGATGATAAGACCAGGCTGAGAACTTCTTCCTCATTTATTCCCAGCACTGGCCCAAAGCAGCCTCTGAATATATTCCTCCAAAGTGAACGCTATGTCAACACATGCCTCTCCTTCCTTTGCAGCCAGGCGCTGCTATCTCTCTGTCCCTGCGTGGCCCTCTGAGTCACACTTCCGGGCACCTGGGGTGTGAACTCTGCAAAAGGGGCCATCTCTTACAGATACAAATAAGGCGTGAAGTAAGCAGCCTTGGGAATGAGTCTTTTCTAAAAACGGAACACAACAAGGGAGAAGGGGCAAATGTCGAGAGATGGCCAGCAGACCATGAGGACAACTGTCTGCAGAAGGACACATTTTGTAACTGAAGTCTTGCTGGCAGCTCCCTGCAAGGACACAAAGGCAGGAAGGGTCTGGGGAGTTCATTGTGAAGGTCAAAATTCTGTGCAGTTGGAGAAGTAGGGACAGCCCAGGACAAGGTGCCACAGCTTGAGGACTGAGGAGGCACAGAAAACCTCATTTTAAACTCAAATCCATATTTATATCCATATTTGAGGAGGAAAAAGCATTCAAGAGAAACGGACTGCCTGGGTCTGGAGGGGAATGCCGATAGATTAAATAGGGGTCATTATATCAGACACTACCGTGAAGTTCGGGCTCTGAGCTGAGACCGTCTGCCTCTGAATGCTGCTGGGCCACTTCCCAGTGTGTCAGATCTTGGACCAGTCGTTAACCTGCCTGCCCCAGTTAAACCCTCTGTAAAATGAGAATGATGCTTACGAGCATTGAACTGGGTTGTTCTGAAGATTAAGAAGGTTGATACCTGTGAGGCACTCCAGTCGGTCCACACGGCCAGCACGGGCTGGGCACCTGCTGAACGTTAGCCCTGTGGCAAGTGCCGTGCATGGGCTAAGTCACAAGGTCTCCTGAGAGCCCCCAAGATCATCCCCATTTTACAGAAGTAGAAATGAAAGTAGAGGTTACTTACCATCCTCCCAAAGATTGTACAGCAAAGAAGCAGCAAAGCCAGGGGTTCATTCTGGATATTCTGGTACCGGGAACCTTCTTCTAACCACTGAGCTATTCTGGGTCTCAAAAATACATTTCTGTCAGTATCAAGGCACAGGTTGTATGTCGACTTGCACTGTTTTCCCAAGAAAGATCTATCGAAATCCTCACACCTGGTAGCTGTGTGTTCTCATTTGGGTGGACTTCGCCCCTATACACACGTCTAAATTTGTTAGGAGTATTTTCCCCCATAGACAAGTGCTCAGGTCCTCTGTGATGCCACACATGGTCTCGGGTGATGAAAGCAAACCCAGCAAATGAAAATTCTATTTCACCCCCAAATAAATTCTACCCTTTAAAGAAGACTTGATTACCTTCTGGCTCCACTGCTCCCTTTGAAACATTGCTTGTCTCCTCTCCTCAGTGCCTCATCCCTCTGCACCATGATCTCTCTCGGTATGAGGGAGAAATGAGGGGGAGGACACACTCTCCTTGTCACTTCTATCCGACCGAGAAGCAAGAACTGGTTGGAGACGTGGACATGGCAGGACCCAGCGGTATGTCCCCTGGAGACAAGGAAGGATGGGGTCCAGGGCACACCCTGGGTCTGAAGGGACAATCTGAGCCGGCAGGTGTAAGCCAGAGCTCAGCGAGGAACTCTGGCTCTGACAAGGAACTATTGAGCCGATAAAAACTAGAAATGTCTACAGCCACCGAAGACCATGCCTGAAGTGGGGAGGCAGAATATAGAATTCACAGCTGGACAGCGTTTTTACAAAAGAATGGAAGGACGCCAACTGCCATATTACAGAGGTTGATTGTGAGTGGAGATGGCTTCTGGTTTACTTTCATTTTATTTTGCTCTGTTATTTTTTGGTGCTTTCCATGTGTTCTGCAATCAACACCTGTGACTTTTGGAATTAGAAAAGTTGTTTTTAAGAATATGTGCATGGGGTGCGGAGAAGATGGTATATTTTGTAAGACCTTATGAGTGATGACCTAAAAGTCACCGTATGAAAGATCGCTCTCGAAAGATAAGCTGTAAACTTTAAAATTTTACTGTGAAAAAAATGTTTTTCAGCTGGTAAGAAATGTTGAAACCTTGGATAGCAAAGAATTTGTCCGTGTCTGCAGTATTAGGAATCAGTGAGCACACTGCTGACTTGAGGCCATTATGCCCGCCATTCCCTCTGCCCTAGCACTTCCCCCAGACTTCCACCTGGCCTCCTCCCTCAGTGTCTGCTCCAGGTTTCTGCTCCAACACTGATCAGACTACCCAGAATAGAAACGCACCTCCTACACCCTATCACATGTGTGTCTGTTGTCTTCTTCCCCTCCCTGCAAAGTCATCTCTGGTAGCGGGGACTGTACCATTTGTTCAATGCTATACCCCTGGGGCCCGAAAAGGAGATACAATAGGTACTCTTTAAGTATTTGCTGAATGAAGGAAGGAAGGACAAATTAATGATAAATTAGCAAATGCATGCATGAGATCAGTTAGATATTCTAGGGAGTGGTTCAAGTGGACCAGGTCAGGAGACCCAGGTCCCCTCCCCATTGGCCCCCTAAGGATGATGCATTCACTAGGCTCTCAAAATAAAGCCATGGCCTTAGCCCCAAACTCCAATGTATTCAGCCCCTGGTGAGTTCTTCCAGTCCCTGAGAAAAAGAACTTAGACATGTAGAACACAGACTGTGGCCCCTAAAGGCTCACTCCCACTAAAAGGAACCAGGATTCCTTAGAGAAATGGCTGATTCCAGATATGAGGCTAACAGTATACAGCATAAGCCTGGTAGATCTTGTGAGCCTGAAAACAAGGAGCTCTCAGGGGCTAGCCGAGAGATGACAAACACAAGTCAAGAGTCAGCTTGAAGGGTCTCTTCCACCGGCCAGAGATGAGACCATTTGAATAATGATAACAATGTTCTGAAACACATCAACTATATGAAAATCGATGAGTTCATATTGATATTTTTAAAAAAAATTAATTGATCATCTTGGGAAGTGGCTAAGGCACAAATTTCTTATTCTGAAAATCGATACAAGAAAGGAAAGAACTGAGCATTTATCCTGCTTTCCTCTACAGACTATATTTCAAGATAATCAAATAAAGAAGGAATGTTTCTTTCTCTAGAAAGCCATTCAAGCTAATAAATGAAGAAGCAATGAGATAATTAGAAAATCACCATTTTGTGAATTCCTAATGAAAAACAGATCCAGGTAGTAGTAATTAATGACCGCAAACCATTCACTAAAAGTCAGTGGAGGATATTATAATGAATGGATCAGGGTGAAAAATTAAACCCACGGATCAATGTTAGTTAGCATCTCCAAAAGTGGGCGACCAAACTTCATGTGCTTGCTGGGGGTGATGCAGTAGGAAGAACACAGCACCACTGAGGAAGTCATTTTGGAAAAAGGAAACTGAAGTCTGGATCGAATCTAGGCGTTGACTCTAACTCCCAGGAGAAGGAGCTATCAAGGTTAGAGTAACAGTCCCAGGAAGCAACAAGCCAAATCCAGAAATGTTAGAAACCCTACTCGACAAATAACTCAGGTTTTTCAATAAACATCTAGTTTAAAAAAAGACAGGACAGTGTCCTTAGATCAAAGGAGACTTAAGATGTCACAACCAAATATGGTGGGCGGCCCTTATTTTCATTCTGGTTTGAACAAAACAACTACAAAAATGTGTTTTTGAAATAATCAGGGAAAAGTGACTCTAACCCAGATATTAGATACTATTAGAAATTACTTATTTGGATGACTATAATAATCTTGTGGTTAGAGTTTTAAAGTTATTACTTTGAGAGATACATATTGAAGTACTTGCATGTAAAATTATATATTATTTGGGACTTGCTTTAATATACTCGGGCAAGGGGCGCCTGGGTGGCTCAGTTGGTTGGGCAACTGCCTTCGGCTCCAGTTGTGATCCTGGGGTCCTGGGATTGAGTCCCGCATTGGGCTCCCTGCTCAGCAGGGAGTCTGCTTCTCCTGCTGATCTCTCTCCTCTCATGATCTCTCTCTCTCTCTCTCTCTCAAATAAATCATTAAAAAAAATTTAAAAAAATATATACTTGGGCAAGATATGGAAGTGGGAGAAGAGCTGAGACAAGAATGCTGAAAGGTGATGGGGTCTTTGTAGGTATCTTATTAGTACTATTAGTCCCTGTAGTTTTATACCCATGTACTATCTTATCCATCTGGGAGAGAGGGTTTCCTTTTTTAAAAAAAATTTCTTATTATAGACCAACGCTTTTATAAAGTACAATAAAAGTGAACTTCCAAAACAGCTAAATGATTAAAAAAAAAAAAAAAAAGACATTTGGGACGCCTGGGTGGCTCAATGGGTTAAAGCCTCTGTCTTCGGCTTGGGTCATGATCCCAGGGTCCTGGAATCAAGACTCTCTGCTCAGCGGGGAGCCTACTTCCCTTCCTCTCTCTCTGCCTGCCTCTCTGCCTACTTGTCATCTCTGTCTGTCAAATAAATAAATAAAATCTTTAAAAGAAAAAGACATTCAACATAAAAATTTTTAAATTTTTCATTGCGTTCAACAACATAAAATTGTATTTCAATAAGTGTAATCAGAACAAACATACTATATGGAAATAGAAAAGAATTCTTTAAACCATATATGTTTCCAATTCCATTATATAAGTGATGAATTTGGAGAATTGCTATTTTACATTCATAAAGCTTTGCAATTCCCCAAGCATAGCTCAGAGAGTTATGAGTAAGATAGAGATTCCCTGCATTAAATGTCTCTGCACACAGTTTGAACAAAAATCATGTATGTCAATATTTAAAGTTTTTAATGAGCCAAGTAAGCTTACTTCTCGCTTGTTAAATGATCTAACCTTGTTTGGATTGCTGCCAATACTACTCATAGGGGATAATGTACATCTAAACTTTTCTATGTTTTGTTGTCATGACATTTCTAGTAGAGAAAGCAGCCTCACAGAAGCGTGTTGACTGGGATGGCAGAAGAGCTTTTACAGTAATTTCAGCAAGCTCAGGGTATCCTTTTAACTTCTATCAAAAATGGGACAAATAATGCAGTATTGTAAGAATTCATCTCCAGTCTTTGATCAGTAGCCAGTGCCATCAATATATCCTGTAAAGTTGTGGTTCAATTTAAATTACCCAGATCTTCTGATTGAAAAAAATAGATCCCAGAGCCATAGTTTCCTTACATGTGCATTATCTTTTGATGGAAAATAAAATTCAGATTCATAGATGTACAAGTGTACAGTAACAGTCTCCCATCAACATTTCTGACTGTTGTTGAAATATGTCATGAAAACCTATAGAAAGTCTAACTTTTGTTTTTACCTTTTGATCTTTTGTTGTATTCCTTTGTTATAGTTTTAAGATTTTATTTATTTATTTGGGAGACAGAGACAGCACAGAGGGAGACTGAGGGGGAGTAATCCCCCTGCTGAGCGGAGAGCCTGATCTAGGGCTTGACCCCAGGACCCTGAGATCATGACCCAAGCCTAAGGCAGACGCTTAAACAACTGAGCCACCCAGACACCCCTCCTTTGTTGTTGTTGTTGTTGTTTTTTAATGTATTTGACGGAGATCACAAGTAGGCAGAGAGGCAGGCAGAGAGTGAGAGGGGGAAGCAGACTCCCCACTGAGCAGAGAGCCCCATGTGGGTCTCAATCCCAGGACCCTGGGATCATGACCTGAGCTGAAGGCAGAGGCTTTAACCCACTGAGCCGTTGTTATTTTTTTAAAGATTTTATTTATTTATTGACAGAGAGAGACAGGGAGAGAAGGAACACAAGGAGAGGGAGTGGGAGAGGGAGAAGGAGGCTTCTTGCTGAGCAGGGAGCCTAATGCGGGGCTCCATCCCAGGACACCCAGATCATGACCTGAGCCAAAGGCAGATGCTTAAACTAAGCCACCCAGGCGCCCCTCCTTTGTTATTTTTAAGGAAGTTTTAAGGTCATTAAAAATATCTACGTTATCAGACAAATCAGCAAGTCTGGATGCCAAACATCTTTAAACACTGAATCAAACTGATTCCTTATCTCACAGAAACATAACAAATTCTTTCTACATTTTATTCTTTTTTTTTTTTAAGATTTTATTTATTTATTTGAGAGACAGAGATCACAAGTAGGCAGAGAGGCAGGCAGAGAGAGAGGAAGGGAAGCAGACTCCCCGCTGAGCAGAGAGCCCCATGTGGGTCTCAATCCCAGGACCCTGGGATCATGACCTGAGCCGAAGGCAGAGGCTTTAACCCACTAAGCCACCCAGGCGCCCTCTACATTTTATTCTGATGGAATTCTCTCCACAACAAATACTGTACCTCAGCATGCATGAGGAAATTGGGTTCCACTTCTATCTACCACAGAAAAGCAAGATGATCTTTAATTTAATGCATTTGCCTTTATGGAACTCACAGATTCTTCATTAATCACTAAGTACACTAGTTCACCTGATTTTTTGGTTTTGGTTTTGGTTTTCTGATGTAGCAAGACTTTCCAATGAAGGAAGCAGTACATTGGTTAATGAGCTCCTTAATCCAGATGACTGTTCCGGAACATTCTGTGCCCTCAGCTGTGCTAGCACAACACACTCTCCTGCACAAAACTTTAGTTCCAGACTACATCTGTTGACCATGTATTCTTTCATAGTCTTATACAGTAGTTCAGAGCTAGTTGTATTAATTGGCAATGAAGTTAAAAAGAACTGTTCGTATCACCATCGGGTTCAAGTTGCAGATGTACTAGAATTGTGCATTCTTAAAGCTACAATGAAAAATTGTTCACTGGTTTATTTGCTCCATGGTTGGATTTCTGTATTACATTATTCAGCAGTTCCTATGTCAAGCTATGGTGGTTGAAATATGGCATCAAAATAACAGGGTTAAAAATAAATCACAGGGGCTCCTGGCTGGCTCAG
Source organism: Neogale vison (assembly GCF_020171115.1). Lineage (NCBI taxonomy): Eukaryota > Metazoa > Chordata > Mammalia > Carnivora > Mustelidae > Neogale > Neogale vison. The sequence continues at coordinate 160,214,430 of NC_058093.1, read as the reverse complement.
TCTGTAGAGCAGGTGACTCCGAACCTCGGGGTTGTGAGTTTAAGCCCCAAGCTGGAGCAGACTTAAAAGAACTATATAAAAGTAGGAAATAAACCACTGGATTGTTATTTTCCCAGTTGAGCTAATAATTTGTTAAGTTAAAAACAAACTTGATTTTTTAAAAGTTATAAAAATAAATGTTTACATTTCTCCTATTTTTGTACACTTTCAGATTCTAGTTGCCAAACTAAACTTAAAATTATGCCTGATGTAACAAGTATCTGGTACACAGGTCACACCATACGCAAGTCATCACGTAAGCATAACAAACCCAACTGGTCTACACCCTGCTCCTTGAGATGCATCCAGTGACACACACGTTGAGGTCATGGCAATGTCATACTGCTATGAAAGTGTCTCAGCGTTCATCCTCAACTTCTCTACTTAACTCCTCATGAATCAGAATCAGACTGAGGACATCAGGGTCCATGGACTACAGTCTGAACAGCACCTCATCATACTACTCTCTCCCCCTCCTTTTGTGTGTTTTCTATCACTGTGTAACAAATCGCCACAAACTCTGGGGCTTAAAACAACACATATTTATTATCTCACAGTTTCCATGGGCTAGGAGCCCGGGAATGCTTAGCTGGGTCCTCTGCTCAGCGTCTGACAAGGCAACAGTGAAGTATCAACTGGGCAGGGTTCCCATCTGATGCTCAGCTTGGGAAGGATGTCCTTCTGAGCTCACTCAGGCTGCAGGCACATTCAGTTTCTGCAGCAGTAGGACTGGGGTCTGTGCTCCAATGGGCTGCCACTCTCCATAGGCAGTTCCAGTATGGCTGTTGGCCTCACTAGGGCCAGCAGGGAAAGGTCTATTGCTTCGAGTTTCTTCTGCTTTGAGCTTGCCTGATGAGGTCATACCCATTCTGGTAAATCTCTCTCTTCATGAACTTAAGGTCAATTCATTATGGACTTTAACTACATTTGCAAAAGTCTCTTCACCTTTGCCATAGAATGAAACCTAATCATGGTCATAACATTAGGAGGTGGTAAGCATGGAATTCTGCCTATGGGGTATGTTTATAATTTCTTTAATAATAACAAAATAAATTATATAAAGAATATGTAATATAGAAAGACTATATAATAAGTTATAGATAGTAAACTAAAAATTTATTAGAACCAACCAATGAATTCAGTAAAGCTGAGGGATATAAAATCAATTTATAAAAATCAGTTACATTTTTATGCACTAATAACCAACCATCATAAAGAAAAATTGAGATTTCCCATTTGTAATTGCATCAAAAAGAATAAAACACCTAGAAATAAATTTAATCAAGGAGGTGAAAGAACTATACACCAAAACCTACAGTACACCGATGAAAGAAATTGAAGAAGACACAGATAAACGAAAAGATATTATGTGTTCACTGATTGGAAGAATTAATATTGTTGAAATGTCCATACTAAAGCAATCTACAGACTCACTACTATTCCTATCAAAATTCCAATATAATTTTTCACAGAAATAGAGCATCCTAAAATTTGTATGGAACCACAAAAGACCCCAAATAGCCAAGGCAATCTTAAGAATAAGGTTAAAGCATCATACCTCCTATTGCAAACTATTACAAAGCTATAGTAATCAGAACAGTATGACATTAGAAAGAAACAATAACACATAGTTCAGTGGAACAGAATAGAGTCCAGAGATAAACCCAGGTAGGCATGGCCAATTAATTTATAACATAGGAGCTGAGAATATAGAATGGAGAAGGGATAGTCTCTTCAATAAGTGATGTGAAATGGGCAGTCACATGCAAAAAAATATAACTGGGCCATTATCTTATACCCATATACAAAAATCATCTTAAAAATGCTCTAAAGTCTTGAACATACTACCTGGAACCATAAAACCAGAAGAAAACACAGCGGGTAAGCCCTTGACATTGGTCTTGATGATGATTTTTTGGACTTGACATTAAAGCAAAGGGAACAAAAGCAAGAATTACCAAGTGGGACCACATCAAACTAAAAAGCTTCTGCATAGCCAAGAAAATCATCAACAAAATGAAAAGGCATCTGACAGAATGGGAGAAAATACTTGCTCATCATGTATCTGATAAAATGTTAACATCTAAACTCTAAAGAACTTGCACAACTCAATAGCAATAAAACAAAACAATCTGATTTAAAAATGGGCAGAAGAACTGAACAATTTTCAAAAAAGGACATACATAAGTCAAACAGGTACCTGAAAAGTACTCACCATCACTCATCAGCAGGGAAATGCCAATCAAAACCAAATGAAACATCACCTCATATTGTTAGAAAAAGATAAGACAAAAAGACAAGAAAATACCAAAAAGACAAGAAAGACAAGAAATAACCAGTATTGGTGATGGGGAGCAAAGAAGGGAATGCTTGTGGACTGTTGGTGGGAACATTCATTTGGTGCAGCCGCTATGGAAAACTACAGTCTAACAGTCCTACGTCTTGCATTTGTAAAAGAAACAAAACCATCTTTAAAATAGGAGAATCTGGCAGGCTCAGTCAGTGAAGCAAGCGACTCTTGATCTCAGGGTTGTAAGTTCAAGCCCCACATTGGATGTAGAGATTACTCTTAAAGAAATCTTTTAAAAATTAAAAAAAGAGAGAGAAAGAGAAAATGTCTTTAAAATAAAAATAAGAAAGAAGCATTTACAGAAGGAGCAGAATGACGGTGTCACGTGGACCTCTCTCTCATCGTACTGGCACTAGACAGTCTGCCAGCCAGGGGACTTTGATGATGGGAGGTCTTTATGGAATGAAACGGTTAACCCCAAGGGGTGAGCCAGGGCAGAGCTAGGTGGGCCTCCAGGGAAGCAACGTTCCTGTGCTCTGCTGGTCAGTGGCTTCAGTGCTATCGGTGGGGCTTTCAGTTAGAGCTCCAGGGGCCTGTCTTTGCTCTTACCTTATCAATATTTCCAGCAAAACTTGGACGGTTCTTCAGTTTTCCAACAAAATTAAGCTGGGAAGAAGAGAGAAAGTGAGAGACAAGAGAATGAAGATTTAGAATTATGTTGGGAGTCAGGAATGTCAAGTTAACACTAAAAAAGATTAATTTGTAAAAGCAGGAAGGTCAGGTTTTACTCAGACATTCTCCAAATCATGGGTACATTGTGAGTGTGGGGGGACTTGAAAGAATTCCTGTGAAAAAAGGATCTGGTGATCTCAGTCAAGGGCGCCATGTTAGGAGTTTGATGGGGCAGCTAAAAACGTGCATCCAAGCTGGGCTTGGATCAAGCTCTCCGGAGAGCAGGCAGCTGAGACCACCCGCCCCATGGGCAGCTGTGAGGGTATAATGCTTGAGCACCATCTCCCTAGCCTCACGGTGCCCAGCCTTTCCCTCCTCCCTCTTTAGGCAGCTCTGTCCCTGTATGTGCCTCTTCTGTATCCATACACCCCGACCTCCAGCAGCTCCTGACTGCCTACCAAGTCACGTGCAAAACCTTGGCCTGATAGAGCTCTCCGTATCTTGGTCAGCCACTCCTTCCATCATTCTTCTCCCTAATCTCTCCTATACATGTCAACCAAATAGGAGATCTCTCCATTCCTTGCCCTTCTCCCATCCCATCGTTGGCTGCCATCGCTCTCCATAGTCTTCCAGCTGCACCTGCAGAAAGTTCCAGTCCTTCCTGTCCCTTGTCTGACCACCCCCACCTCCACCTCCAATTTCCCACCCACAAAACTCCATGTTTTTGTTCTGCTCTTATAGATGTGTATGTATGTGTGTATTTTTTTAAATTTCTTTTAAATCACATCTGATTTGTGAGTGTTGAGATTTCTGGGTGCAATTCTGAGGTTCATCTGGTGGAATGAGGCAGCAGGAGGGCCCCAGAAATGCCTGTATCATGCTTCTCTTCCTGCCTTCTCTTCATTGGGCCTGAACTGAGGAGTCTGTATGTAAAGAACACTAGCAGAATGAGAATAAAATGCCATGATTAAATCTGAACCAGTGCGCTTGATCCACAAAGTAGAACCCACTACAATAATTAAGTTGGAATAGACCATTTTGGCTTCAAGTCGAAGTAAGATCCTTACTCCTTCCCCCTCCACCTCCAGTAGAGAGACAGAGAGAGGCAGAGAGACAGAGAGGGATGGAGACAGCCCAAGTGGGCACTGGGTCCACTCACCAGAGTAGACACTGAAAGTAGAAAGAGCAGGTAGCTAGCCAGTCACTAGGCCCCCAGTCTCACCGTGGTATAAAACAGGAAGGGGGAGAGGGAACTGCAAATGGGTCATCATCTTTTAAGGCTCAGCCACCTAGCTCTCCAGTAAAACAGGGCCCATTGACTACTCTGGGACCCACCCAACCGCAGGGGCGACTTCCCCCAGAGAGGACACTGGAGTGGGGCAGAAAGAGAAGTGTGCAGAGAGGTGCAAGGTTGTTCTAGTCACCACGAGAGATTGCTGGGGAACTGGGCTAATGCTGTATACGGGAATAAATTATCTATTTATAATGTCCAATTCCTAGCAGATACTCGGTACATGGTACTCAATAAATTTTGTAGAGCTGAACTTGTGATTTGCATTTTAAAACTAGTATTGACAAGTTTGAGTCAGCTAGGGATATGGTATCCAGAACGGAGAGAAGCCGAAGAAATGGATAAAATGAGCCACAGTTGCAGAATCTGGGTTATTTCTAGGGGGAAGGGGGCTTTTTCTTTATTCCAGATACAAGGTTGAACAAGGACTGATGATCGTGGCAACTACAGGGACACTGTTTACATCTCTAATAACGCAAGGACGCGGGGCCCAGCCCCCAGCCCTTCCCGCAGAGGGAAGGGCTGCCTGGAGAGGCTGCCTGAGCTTAGAGCAACCCAGAGCAGATAACCCAGATAACCCGCGTTGAGTCAGGAATTACACTCAACGGCTTTCAAATCTGAGTCTATGAAAATGGACTTCATGTGGGATTTGAGAGAGATAAGAAAATGATTTAGCCAAACATTTTAAAGCCAGATTTAAATTTTTAAAATCCCATTTTAAAAAAAAGGAATCCCATTTCTTTTCTCTTTATCCACCCCACAGATAATGAATTTCAAAGACATTTGTGCCCCACGTGTTTAATTATGTTGTATTATCGCTGGGTCTATAGAGTCAAATATAATCAGTCTCTGGGAATATTGGGTTTTTGCACCATTATGTCCTGAAATCATTTATGTCCAGGCTTAAAATGGATTAGAATCAACATAACTTTTTTTTCCCCTCTGTAAGTTCAAGGTTATGTATTACTTTGAAGTTGGTAACTAGCTTTATTTATAGGAACATAGCTGTCATTTGACTAAAAAAAAATGCTACACCAGGTCTGACCGTGGGCTCCAGACAAAGGCCAGATTTCACTGAAATTTCCACTTTTTCTAGAAGAGGATTTGTTGCAAAATTAACAAATCTGAAACAGTTCAGGGCAAACGATAGCCTGTATATGTTTAAATATATGAACTAATAAAAGCTACCATCTGAAGCCCAAGAGGCAGTCAGCTATTTGCAATTTTACAACTGGGTGATTGCTCTTTTAATTAATGTGATGAACTTGTGAGTTTAGTCAATTTAATTATAGAGGAAATAACTGCATTTTGTTTATTGCCTATTTGGTGTGATTAAAAATTTACTGGAGAAAAATCATCCATGAAAGGTATTTTAACATTTTTATAAATGCCTCAATGACATTAGGTGGGGGTGGAGGGGGGAAGAACTGTATTTTGTGTCTAATGTTGAGTTATTTTTCCTCATCACAAGCTGATCCAGATTTGGTCAGAACCAGCCTCTTGTAAATCAGCAGCTGTTGCCACAATTCACCAGAATAAAACAAATGAAAGATTGTTTATTAACTTGAGCCCCTTCTATTAGTCATTTGCTACAATTTTATTTTATAGTCTCCTTTCATTCTAATGCTTTCCCTGTCATAAAAATGTTAATAATTTCTCTTAGTATTTCATATTAATTTGTCAAACCAAACTTAGACAACACCATCAAGCTGTTCTCCCAGAGATTTGGTGGGGGGTGGGAAACCACCTTGACGTACAGTATCATGGGCCATGTGTCAAGTTCAATTTTTTAAAAAAACATACATTGTGCACTTTCTCAGGCAACATCTCAGGCAACACAGACCTGATTTCCAGCTTTGGGAAGACTCAGTCTGATAACCAAAGCATATCAAGAAGCCTCTGTTACAATATTACAATATTGTACAAATACAAAATTACAATATTACAGGGTACTGAGGGTACAGAGAAAGGGCACGGAGCTGGTGAACTCAAGAAAAAACAGGTTAATGAGGCATCTTTTTAGACAGCTTTTGACTTCACCAATCTTAATTAAGAGTAATGGAATACCATCAGCTCCCTTTTCATTTTACAACGTGAAGAAACATATGGACTGGCTCGTTTTATGTGTCAATTGGCCTGGGTTATGGGATGCCCAAATATTCAGTTAAAAATTCTTCTGGGGGCACCTGGGTGGCTCAGTGGAATAAAGCCTCTGCCTTCAGCTCAGGTCATGGTCTCAGGGTCCTGGGATTAGCCCTGCATCGGGCTCTCTGCTCAGCAGGGAGCCTGCTTCCTCCTCTCTCTCTGCCTGCCTCTCTGCCTACTTGTGACCTCTGTCTGTCAAATAAATAAATAAAATCTTTAAAAAAAAATTCTTCTGGATGTGGGACACCTGGTTGGCTCAGTCGGTTAAGTGGCTGCCTTCAACTTGGGTCGTGATCCCAGAGTCCTGGGATCGAGTCCCACATTGGGCATCATGCTCAGTGAGGAGCTTGCTTCCTCCCTCTGCCTGCTTTGCCTCCTGCTCTCCCTGCTTGCGCTTTCTCTCTCTCTGGCAAATAAATAAATTTTAAAAATATTCTTCTTGATGTGTGGCTGAGGGTGTTTCTGGATGAGAGTACCATTCAATCAGGAGGCTTGAGTAACCCCAACTGCTCTTGGAAACACAGTGGGCCTCATCTAATCCCACTAAGGTCTGAGTAATGGAGAATTCCTCTCTTGACACGTCTGAGCCAGGACGTGGGCTTCTGCCTTCCGATTCAGACCTGGCCTGGAAGTCACATGATCCACCATCCCGTATCCTGCCTCAGACTTAGATGCAGCCTCCACAATCACATGAGCCAATTCCTTATAATAAATCTCTTTACATGTATATCCTATTGACTCTATAGAGAAACCCTGACTAATATAACATCACGTGGTCAACCTGTAACTATCCCCTGGTTTCCAGTAGAAATGATGTGGCTCCCTGAAGGGCTTCTCAATTCAAACAAGCTGAACTGATGCTACAGCATTCCTTTCATTGACCTAAAAGGACATGGGTGTTACACAGCATGTGCTGGTCAAGTTTTCCAGTTAGGGGAGGACAAATCCATTCCTCCCCTAAAAGACTCCAGAGCAGTCTCCTTTCTCCTGTGGCTTCCACCTTCAGAAATGAACATTGTCATCAAGAGACAATAAAGGTAGCCTCTAGGACAGTGTTTCTGTTTCTGGGGTGCTCAGACCACCGAGGGCTCTGTGAAGAGGGTGGGCTTCCGAGCATCCTCAGATGCCCCTGGGGAGCCCTGTTGGGGGAGGAAAACTCTCAGCACCTCAACCCCCCCCACCCCCATCCCGTGCAGTTGGAGCAGGTCACAGAACAAGTCCTGACAACCATTTTCATTGCTGCCTTTTAAAAACAGTTCCGGCAACACATTTCTATCTAAATGCCCCATTGTTTTGTTCTGTGCAGCCTTCGTCTCCGAACCAGATCTAGTTTTTGCAGCCCTTCCAGTTGTCCCAGACACCCCCCTTACATCTCGTTGTCTGTCGTGGAACAGCTTTGGAGAAAGGTCATTTCCTCACCTCCTTTTCAACCCTCACCCTAGGCCTCTTCTGTTTCACTAAAATAATCAGATTGGTCAAATCTGTATTTTTAGGGAATCTTTTCCCAGCTGTGTTTGGGCAGTAGCTGGTGATCTGGTGATAGAAGAAATCCTGGTCAGTAAAATAAGCTGCTTCAGCAACAAAACTGTGTCCTACAGTAAGAGCTCTGGCCCCAGACAGGGTCCCGTGGGGGATCCCTCAACATGGTAGCAGGTCAGCTCAGATGCTATTGGGAGAGGCTCAATGCATTGGGGCCCTTCAAGTCTCTCCCACTCTATCCTTGCAACTTGGAGCAACCTTTTCTTCCTCAGTACAGAAAAGAGAAGGCAGTTTGTGACCAAGATGTTTAAGCCTCACTATCCAATTGCCCCCGTAAAATGTATAAAGGGGTTGGCATGAATTTCTTTCTTTCTTTTTTTTTTTTTTAGATTTTGTTTATTTATTTGACAGACAGAGATCACAAGTAGGCACAGAGGCAGGCAGAGAGAGAGAGGAGGAAGCAGGCTCCCTGCTGAGCAGATAGTCCGATGCGGGGCTCGATCCCAGGACCCTGGGATCAGGACCTGAGCCAAAGGCAGAGGCAGAGGCTTTAACCCACTGAGCCACCCACGCGCCCTGGCATGAATTTCTTATATAAAGTTCATAATTGAACTTTCTGAACTTTTTCCTTCTAGGGGAATAAACTTCAACCCAAATACCCATCACCTAATGAGTGAATAAGCATAAAATGGTATATCCATACAATGAAGGGTTACTTGGCCGTAAGAACGAATGGATGAACCTGAAAACATTACACTAAATCAGTCCCAGAACATACTTAAAGAGCCCCGTGGAACCAAAGTGACAATACATTGCACTTAAATGGCAAATCCACAGTGTGGGTCTGGGGAGAAAAACTCTGAAGTATGACTCAGTGAGCTGGTCTTGTCTTTGGTCCTGCTATTTATTAGCTTTATGGCCTTAGTCAAGGCTCAAACATCTCTAAATATGAATTTCCTCATCAGCAAAATTAGGATAACAGTGTCTTCATTTGTGAGAAGTGAATGAAACCATGTGTTCGGCACTATGGTAGTTTGTTACAGAAGTGGGTCTCCAATCACTTCTTATATCTACACCCTCAGGGGTCCCCTCCCACATTGATTCTGGGATTAGCCATGTGACTTGCTTTGACCAGTGGCACCATTAGCGAACATCATTTGAGCAGAGGTTTAAAACATACTGTGCATTGGGGCTGCCTTCTTTTTTTTTTAAGATTTTATTTATTATTTATTTGACAGAGAGAGATCACAAGTAGGCAGAGAGGAAGGCAGAGAGAGAGGAAGGGAAGCAGGACCCCTGCCGAGCAGGGATCCCGATGTGGGACTCGATCCCAGGACCCTGAGATCACGACCCGAGCCGAAGGCAGCGGCTTAACCCACTGAGCCACCCAGGCGCCCGGGGCTGCCTTCTAATACCACTCAAGCTTACCAAGTGAAGACACCTGGACTAGCCTGCTGGAGATGTGTGACTTAGTGGTCACCCAGCCCAACCACCAGCCATGCAAGTGAGGCCATCTTAGACCATCCCATCCTCAATGAGCTGCTGTGTGACTGTAGCCAAACAACAAAAGGCTCCAGGTGCAGATGAACCAGCCTGCTGATCCCGCAATCACTGCCCCACATATCAAAGATCACTAGAAACACTCTTCTAGTCAAACAAAGTGAGCTTTATTTAAACACACAGCAGAGAGAAAGAGTGTACACCAGAGGAAACAGAAAAGGAATGTTGGGTGGACCTTATTATAGGATTTGGGTGTCTGCTGGGTTGGGTGATTCCATGAAGGGGCTGGAGAAGCAGAGTCAGAGGTTCTGATCTGGGTCTGTGAGAAAGTAGGGGCAACTTGGTGACCAGATCTCTTGGTAATTTTTACCTACAAAGCAGGAGGACTAAAGTGGGGCAGAAGAGGTTGGTGGTCATTTGTATGAGATGTTTACTTACTTTTGAGTTGCAGAATGTCCTTGTCTCTGTATCATTTCAGGCATGATCACAAAATAGTCTTGTCTCTGCCTTATTCCATCACGGTCAAAGAATGGCCTTGTTTGAATATTGTTTATATACCATGAAAATTGCTTCTGTACACTCAGGAACAATACAGCTGCCAGCAAACTACCAGCTGTTGGCTCTTGGTGCCAATTTTCATTTTCTTATACACAGAACCACTGGCAAGTAACATGGTTGTTTTAAGCCTCTAAGTTTTGGGGTGGTTTTAATTCAGCAACAGACAACTGATAGGAGCTCTTTGTAATAGCTAAAGTGCTGAGTAGGCTTTCTGATTTGTTCCAGGGTTATAAATGTAGGAAGTCCCAACTTCATGGGATTCCTTGTGGAGGAGGTCAGCAGAATGTGACGAGTTGGCCAGGACCTGCTGAGAAAAGGGAGGTAGGGACCAGAGAGGCCTGAGGTGGCCAGGAGGCCCTATATGTGCCCCACAGAGGGCCTGTTTAATCATCCCCTTCTTGAGATTGGCTCTGCCTCTTTCAGATGCTCCCTCCAAGGACCAGACCATGATGCTTTTCCTTCCCTTTCCTTTTCCCTTTCCTGGAAGGGCCAAGTGCAGGCTCCTCAGGAACCCTTCTCAGTTAACATCTTTGACAGGCCCATGAAAACCTCTGATCACTTCTTTACGAACAATCGATTTTGCTCACAGAGTTTCCCATGGTTTCAGCCATCATAAACAGTAGAGGAGCCAATTTGATTTTTGGTAGAAGGATACACTTGCCCTTGCTCTGGGTACAGGACGTGCTGACCCATTTCAAGCAGATGTGATTGGCGGGGGGAGGGTAATAATTCTTAGTTATTGTTTCACCCTTTGAATGACCAATAACCCAAGAGTGAACTCTTGTGCTTTTCAACCATGTGTTTTTAGCTGAAATCACTGCCAGGCAGACCCTGGTCATGAATCTCCTGAGGACAGGTCATGCATCTTGCAGTTACTTCTTCTCTAGCCAAAACCTTCGGTGATGTTCATGGAAGAGAGAAGGACAGTAAATCTTATTTTCCTCCTACAAATACCCTATAGGATGTTCCCTTCTGGCAGTTTAAAAATTGACTCAAACTCAACCAACTTCTGGGAGGTATTCTTTCATTTGATAACAACAATATGTTTCTCCATTCATCCTCAAAGCCAAAGGCAGTCCCTTTATCAAAGTCTGTCAGAGTCAGGTACAGAAAGATCTCCATGACTGAAAAATAAGCACCCATACTGGTTTTCATGAAAAGGAAGATCGTAAACTCCAGTGGGAACAATGGGATATTTGTCTTGATTCAATAGATTCTTGAAAGAAAATGAGAAGCATTTGATTCATTGGAGGGTGATGAATTAATTGTATTTTATATGAAAATTTATTTTTCCAACCACAGGGGACTCTTGAATTTCAAAAGATTCCCTCCTTCCTTCTTATTCTGTCAAACCAGCAGAAAGCCAAATACTGGTTAACTGCAGAGTCAGAGTATCACCTCGGCCACAATAAACTGGGTCATCGAATCCTGACTGTCCAGTCTGTCAGACAATGTCAATGCTAAGATAGGAATAGAATCCATACTGCGAAACCACAATCACTTAACAAACTGCTTCCTCTCTTGATGAAAAATTCACTGGCCAGATTCCTGGCTCTGCCTGCTCTGGGTGTCACGTAAATGTTCTGCATCTCGGTGTCTTCGTTTGTAGAACTGGAATGAGGAACGAGCAAGAAAGCACAAACTTTCTTTCAAGAATACAAAATGATAAACATATTCTCTGTGAAATTTTGTAAATTTATTTATTATTCTGTGACATCTCACTATCATCACAATGGCAGCAGCGAAAACACATCCTTCCCACAGGAACAAGAATAACTGTGCACTCCCCGGGGATAGGACTCATTCCAACTCATCGGTAGATCCACTCTGACACATATCCCCCAAGGAAATGCCCCAGGATATGCTTGTTGAATAGCTAGATGGAGTACTGAGTGTGTGGGTGAGGGGATGGGTAAGGAGGTGGATGGATGGATGAATGGATGGAAGGAAGGAAAGATGGAAGCTCGGCCAAGATGGTATGCAATAGTATGGGCATCCAGATCACCGAAATATTAAAATACTTCCATACAAATTGGTAAAAAGCCCTTTCCCTGAGCTCCTCAAGTGTCTCCTTGAATCCTCCTCTTCCTTCCACAAAGCCATCAGCTGAAGAGTCGTCATCTGGCACAACGCTCCGTGCTGACAGGCAATCTAAGTGGTTGATGCCTGTGTCTCACTCAACTGTGAAGTATTTTGAATGTCTATCTTGTGTGGATGGGTGGCCATTCCATTACTGGACCAGTTTTAGGTTATTAGCCCTAGAATAAAGTTCTTAATAACTCCTATGAATGATATTTAAATTTGTTGTCAGTGTTTCCTAGTTCAAAGCATAAAACTCCCTCACAATATTCCATCAATAGCTTGAAGTCTTTTAAGGCTTTACTTCACCACACTCCAACATTTCCAAATAATGATCTACCACATGTGGGGCGGGACTTTTCCCTTAAGTAGTTACTTATTATATTAATTCACTTTTTTAACAGCATGGGTTTTGGGGGAAAATGCCTACCGATCAGTCACAAAATCATGATCAAGGGGGACATCTAGAACAATCCTCATTAAACCTTGGAAGAATTTGTGACAACTGTACCTCAGCCCCACCAACCAGAGCTCATTGTTGGTCCTGCTGTGAGAGAGGCCGTGTCCGTCTCACCAGGCCCTGCTCCAACCAGCCACAGGGCTGATGTCTTGCTGTGCGGGTCTCAGCTCCCCATGGCCTCCAGCTCCTTCCCTGCTGCTCTCCACCAATGCCAGTGCCACCACACATGGCTTTGACAGGGGGAGCCCCCTGCTCCACCTTCCCTCAGTTCCCTGTGACAGTCTGTGGGCAATAATGTCCCCAGACCCAACACACACATACACACCCAACACACACACATACACACCCAACACACACACACACACACACACACACACACGATAATAATTTCCAGACACAAAACAGTGTAACACCAGTAAGGGAATAAATGTTTTCTGTGGACCTTTTCCTTACTGTGTCAGGTACTAGTTGACCCTTAGGTCCATCTTCCTCTTCCCACACCATGCCCAGGGTACAAAGGAAGGGGTTCTTTCTCACCCCTTAGCAAACAGCCATGAGCATCAGTCTACAAACCCTGGGGCCTGATCTTCCCTTAGGCCAGACGAGTTTTGGGGAAGGTGGTGCCCCCTCCCTTCAATGACTCCGAAGCACAATTACCCCGAGCATGTCGTCTTAGGGTCCGGCAGGCAGGAAGTAAACTTCTTCTGCCCTAGTTTCTCTCTTCTGGCTGCATGTCCCATTCTTAATAGCACAGGAGGCACCATCTACTGTCTGGGAAAACTTTATCAAAGGGAAGTTGCTTTAAGAACCCTAACAGCATTCCGAACGTGCACCAGAGGAGAGACTACACAGCCAGGCCAGGCGATGCGACGGATCGGTCGCTTCTGCATTTTGAGAAGGGGAAAACACAGCGGCTGTCATCCTTCAACAGACAGTATATTGAATGATATTTTATAATTAGCTCCCACTCCTCTGACACAAAGAATAAAAGAACTGGACCATCTCAGTTCCCTGTCTCAGAGCGTCAGGAAGGAAGCATTGCAGTAATAATAGCATTGCGGGAAGCCAGCTGCAACGGCACCCGCCCAGTTTTAAGAGGAGATTTTCTTCTGCCAACATCATTTTCCAATCCCCTTCCAACTGCTGAATTCCCTCTTCAAATGTAATATTTCTTTCTTTCTTTCTTTTTTTACAAAGTATGATAACTATGGTGTCAAATAGTAACACATTAGAAGAAATAAAAACAATAGAGGAAAGAAGGCATCCGTGTTTGCTGAAAGTACCAGCCCCATGTGTGTCCAGGGTTATGGGCTGATATGCATCACCCTCCTGCTCTTTTGCCCACCACCCCATTCCCTCCTGGGGTCCCCAGTGACGCTGTCAGACGCAATTCCTATCTCAGCAAATGCCATTTGAAGTTTTCACCTGGATTCCCCTCACACTCACAGTTGCTGACAGCAGTTGCTGTCAGGGCGGACTGAACGCGTCCATGGGCTTCCAGGCACAGCTCCTGCTTGGCCAACGGGAGCTCTGAGCTGTGACCTCCCCGGGGAGGATGTGCAGCCTGGCTCCCAGCGGGTGGCGGAAGGCATCTGGGAGGAAGAACTCTTGGCCATAGATGTTGATCTGATTCCCCTTGACAGAGCTGACAATCTAGAGGAGGGGCCGTCCTGCTGTCTGAGCGGAGGGTCTTGTGGCTGCCGCTCCAGGCTCTCCTTGCTAATACATAACTTCCATAATCAGAACAAATATAGGTTTTTTGTTTTTGTTTTAAAGAAAGAAAGGAACTCTGGCCTCCTCAGTTCTGAGATAGGCAGAGAAAAACAGAAGAACAAAAGCCTCTTCCCTTTGTCTCGGTGGGATGGTTCAAAACGCACATGGTGACAGCCAGGGTCTGTCCGGGGAAAACAGAAAGCTCTTTAGGCCTTGGAATTGAGGGATGTAATACAGGGAATTCACTGATCACATGACAGGAACGCAGGGGAATTCAACAGAGGACAGCAGACAAAGCAAAAATTAGCCACAGTTGGAACCAGAACACACTAGGGCCCATGAGGCAGTGGGAACAGGGGTATGGGGCTACAGCCCAAACCAGGACTTTCTGTAGATGCTGAGACCTTGGGGAGCTGGGACCACGGGGAGGGGCTGTGTGGCAGGAGTGGGATCCTGGAGAGAGGCAGGCACTGCAGAGATGCAGGAGCAGAGAGAAGGAGTAAAGCACCAGGGAGGCTCCTGTCCTCCTACTGACCACACCTATGAAAGGCCACTGATAAAAGACCTGGAGAAATGTAGGTCTTTTATCCAGAGGAGCAGAAGAGGGGCTGGGATGGATCTGAGGCATACTGGGCACCCAGTCTGTTTTTTGTATTGGCTTACCCACCAACCCTAAGATCAAGACCAAGAAGTTAGATGGCCATCCTATAATAAATACCAGCTTAGCTCTTCTGGCCCCATCACACCCTTGGAAGAAGGAGCAAGATTGTGCTCCAAGGGCGCCTGGGTGGCTCGGTGGGTTAAGCCGCTGCCTTCGGCTCAGGTCATGATCTCAGGGTCCTGGGATCGAGTCCCGCATCGGGCTCTCTGCTCAGCAGGGAGCCTGCTTCCTCCTCTCTCTCTGCCTGCCTCTCTGCCTACTTGTGATCTGTCTCTGTCAAATAAATAAATAAAATCTTAAAAAAAAAAAAAAAAAAAGATTGTGCTCCAATGTGGGGATGAGATAAGATTCTAGAAAGACTCTGAGAAACCTGAGGGGGAGGCCAAGAGGACTATCATGAGAGCTTGCTCTGAGTGCCTAAGGATGGGTGGGTTCTGGGGTCTGAGGGTTGGGGTGTGCTAGACAAAGGAAATCCCAACCTTTAAGTTCCATTAGGGGGTAGAGCAGGTCCATGTCACAGCTAAGGGAGAGAAATTGGATCAGGGCTTCCAGTCATATAAAGATGATTTTGTAACCCTATCGTGTGCTCGCATTGGACAACCTATTTGTTATCTGAACCACTAGTGCTCTGCATTATAGTAAAGCCAGCCTCGTACAGTAGGGTGCGGGTGCAGTGGGGGGGGCTGGGGCCAGCAGTCTCCTGTCAGGGCGGAGACACCGTAACTACCCTTTCAGTTTCCTTTTCTGGAAGATGGGGTTGCTAACACCTATCTCACAGAGCTGTGGTGAGGATTACATGTGATCATGAACTAGGAATGAAGCACTGAGCCCAGAGAGCCTGGCTTCCAGAAAAGCCTCAGGTCTGGTCTGCAGGTAGAGAAGGCTCTCACAGCCTTGCTTGGGACCACCCACTGGCCGGGACCCCTGGAAGTTCCAACCCCAGGCCAGGCCAGAGAGAACACACAGGCCTTCTTTTGAGGCCTTCTTGCCTCAAAAGAATAGGACTACTGGGGCACCTGGGTGGCTCAGTCGTTAAGCCTCTGCCTTCAGCTCAGGGTCCTGGGATAGAGCCTTGTGTCGGGCTCCTTGCTCAGTGGGGAGCCTGCTTCTCCCTCTCCCATTCCCCCTGCTTGTGTTCCCTTTCTCACTGTGTCTCTGTCAAATAAATATATAAAATCTTAAAAAAAAAAATTGAACTACTGTGTGATCCAATAATTTCACTTCTGGGAAACTGATCAAGAGAAAATGCAAACACCAATTTAGATAAAGGCAACCCCACGTTCACTGGGGTATTATTTACAATAGTCCAGATATGGAAGCAGTCAAGTGTCCATCCACAGACACATGGATAAAGAAGCTGTGGCATATGGAGGGGAGGTGGGTGGGGGATGGGCATATAGATATATATATAATATATAGTATACTATAATTATAATATAATTATTATTATATTATACTGTTTTATATATAAAGTATATAACAGAGTATGATATTGTATATAATAATATATAATAATAATTATGGTATAGTATAGTATACTATATATTATATATTACTCCCATAAAAAAGAATGAAATCTGGCTAGTTGTGACAACACGGATGGACCTAGAGAGTATTACGCTAAGTGAAATGAATCAGACATAGAAGGACAAATACAGTATTGATTTCACTTATATGTGGAATCTAAAAAACAAAACAAATGAATGAATAAAACAAAACAGAAACAGAATCACAGAAACGGGAACCAAACTATGGGTTATTAGAGTGCGGAGAGTGGGGGCCTGGGGGCAAAACAGGTGAGGGAATGAAGAGGTACAACCTTGGTATAAAATATGGAGGCATGGAAATGAAATGTAGCACATAGGGAATACAGTCAATAATATCGTAGTAACTTCATATGGTGACAGGCAGTAACTAGACTTATTGTGGAGGTCATTTTATAATGTGTAAAAATATCAAATCACCTGAAACTAATAGGATATTCTATATCAATTATACTTCAATTTAAAAAAAAAAATAGCTTCCTTGCCACGTGCCTTTACAGGATAAAGAATTGGAGGTAGCAAATTCCCTTCCCAGCCTGTGGCTCCTTAGTTACACACACACACACACACACACACAACCAACAAATCGCAGCCTGTTCAGACTGTCCCAGAAGTAAACCAGATCAGAAGAATACACATTTGCTGGCAAAATATAAAGCCGTCAGATGCCCATGAAAGTCCAAACATGTTGAAAAAAAGAAAGTGAGAGACGCTCGTAGAGACAGAAAAACCCGATGACGCACCCTCCCACCATCTAGAAGGCTGGCCACGGTCCAGGGGTTGGACGCTCTGGAGGATGGGTAACCGCTGGGTTGGGAGGGGAACGGAAGCAGTCAGCAGGCCTGTGAAACTGGACAGACATCCTCGAACATCACGGATCCCCCATCTAGCCTCCGTAGGCAGCAAAGGAGCCAGGAGGGCTGGGTGACCACACAGAGGGCAGAAGTGGCTGAGGGAGTGGGTTAGCTACCCATTGTCAAGTGCATGGGGAACCAGCACACAGAGATGAAGGAGGCAGGGGTCGGGTGGAGCCTGGCTAGAGGAAACAGCTCTACAGTGAGGGCCAGCGGATGAGTCAAGCAAGTATCAGTGGCAGTAATAGGTGTGCGTCAACACTTAGAGTGTAGCTAGTAAAATACACAGTTTCCTAGAAGCTTCCGGAACCACTCTCTGAGGAACTTGGTCAGCTTCGTCTGGGCTTTTCAGCCATGACTTTAGGATAGTTTTATTTCCTTTGAGCTGATGATCACAACCCCCACCTCCTCCTCCTGCCCACACCACCACACTCCTTCCTACCACTGTCACGGTGAAATCTCAGTAGCTCTGCAATTCTAATGTCAAAATTTAAAAAAAGCAAAAACAAAAACAAAAACAAAAACCAACACTACAGTTCTTGGAGGGATGGAGAAAGACAGAGAAGAGAAGGCTCTGGACACTCTTCAGAGGGTCATGTTCTCTGACGTCCATGATGCAGACAGAGGGTAATTTCTATTTATAAATTTTCTTGGGCACCACCAGGTGTGTGGCTCTGGGCAAGGCTGCTGAGGTCTGCCCCACACTGTGTGGAACTGCAGGGACAGGAACTGGGGGACAGCAAGATGGGATGTGTGCTCTTGTGGAGGCAGAAAGGAGGCATGCCTTTGAGCCTGGGTAACTGGGGTAAAGATGAAGAGGGTCATTCTGGTGAGAGTCTGGTGAGCGTCTGGGTCAGGGAGAGGTTTGAGCGGAGTCTCAGGGTGGGCATGCTGGGCGCAGATGGGAGGCTGGGTGGAGACACTGCAGGGAGGGACACAGCTTCACCACAAAGCATGCTCTGGTGACGTAAGTACTCTGAGAGTCTGCAGTGGCGTGCTGGGAAGGTATCGTCCCTCAATGGG
This sequence comes from Neogale vison, assembly GCF_020171115.1. Classification (NCBI taxonomy): domain Eukaryota; kingdom Metazoa; phylum Chordata; class Mammalia; order Carnivora; family Mustelidae; genus Neogale; species Neogale vison. The sequence continues at coordinate 160,196,122 of NC_058093.1, read as the reverse complement.
TATCTATTAGTTTAACCTTAACATGTAACAGAAGCAACCCATGCTTTATCAGGAAGCATTTTAGTGAATCTGGGGGCTGTGGGGGGAAGAACCCAAGTCTCATCTGATTGAACTGACAATCAAATGGTGGGTGATGCTAGGCATGCTCAGAGAGACAGGACCATAATAGCTCAGCCTGGGGTCCCTGGAGGATGGTCCCTTATGACAGGCTCAGAGAGGGTGACAGGCCTCGTGGGCCAGTCTGATTCTGTAAGGACTAACAAAGACTCTTTGCATGTTCAAATTTTAGTCAGGCTCCTAAGCCTTCTCCTAGGCCCATCTCCACACTTCCTTATAAAATCCAGTTTTCACAAGACCCCTTCCCCTCGATATCTGATCACCCTCAGATCTAATCAGACTCCTCGTCCCCCTCCCCTTGCCCCAGGTGATGTCTGATACGTTGCCTTCAGCAAGGATCCTGTTGGGTTGGGCTACCTAGAACCCCCTCTTACCTCAGATGCTCTTTCTTAGTGACAGTCCACAACCCCTACTCTGCTCCTTGGCCGTGCGGTGTTGGGAGTTCAGGGCTGCAAGATCTCCTCTCAGGGGCCCTACACCTACCATGATGGCTCCGAATAAAGACTGCCTACCCATCTTTAACAAGTATCGTAAATACGATTTTCTCTCTCAGGACCACCAGCCTATAGTCTCCTCCTGCCCCACCTGCCACCACCCGCACACTCACTTCCCTCCTTTCCCGCCAGGGCTGCCACAGCGGGGCCACACCTCTGGGTCCAGTGCAAGGGCCCCAGCCCTGTGCTGCCTTTGGGGAGGCGGCCCCTGCCCCCAAGGGCTGCCACGGGGCTGCCACGGCAGGCGAGCCCATCTCCACAGGTGGGAGGCTGCCAACCGCTCTGTCTCTGAAACAAATTCTATTTATACTCAACTGGCCACAAAAGTACATTAAAATAAAACACGAGCATATGCTTTAACAAACGTGTTAAGTAAAATTAAACGTCTAATATGCAAGCTGCCATGAGTCTTCCCTTAGGCAGAGTTTTGGCCCAGACCAAACCGGCTGACACAGTTCTTTTTTTTTTTTTTTTCTTTTAATTTTAAAGTTTAATGGAAATACAAAAATGCTTTTCTCCCTCTTCTTCTTCCTTCCCTTCTGCTCAGTTCAGTCTTAAGACACCAGGTAGCACAGGACAAAGTCGGGGAAAGCCGTGATGGCTCCAGGCAGGGTTCCAGAGTCCAGCTCTGGTGCTTAGGAGACAGCCCCGCGCAGGATTTCTGAGCCCAGGGGAGGTGAGGAAGGCCCCAGCATGGGAAAGGGGTGGTGGAGGTGGGTGTGACAGGAAAGACAGTTACAAATAAGGAAAGAGAAAACCAGAATGAACTCCTGGTGTTGGGCTGGAATTGGCAGTACCAGGATGAACTCATATTCATTTATATGTATATATATGTATATGGAAATAAAAACAAAGAAAGATACAGTTGCAAGTGTTTATAAGTGTGTATATAAAAGGATGTATATATATATATTCCCTAGTTCTGGCCATACTTGGGAGCAGTGGCACCCCAAAAGCAATGGGCTTAGTTCCCAGAACTTATTCTTAAGGGCCAGAAGGAGAGGGAGAGAATCTCAAGCAAGCACTGCACCCCATACAGAGCCCTGACGAGGGGCTCAATCTCACAACCCTGAGATCATGATCTGAACAGAAACTAAGAGTCAGACACTTAACCAACTCAGCCACCCAGGCACCCCTCCCAGAACTTTTAAATTTCACTCTCAACTAAAAGAAACCAGGACTCCTTAGAAAAATGGCTGATTCCAAGGCTGGAGCAGGGAACCTACAAAATGAGCGTGGGACATTTTGTTGTTCCAGAAAGTGGGAAAGTGCTGAAAGAACAATGGGAATATGTCAGAAGGTCAAATCTGAGACAATTTTCATTATCAAAATTGATGATAGAGTCAATGCCTGTAGTTGAACCTGTTAGGTTCACTGCTCGTTACAATGAGAGCAAACACACACCCTGGGGAACCATGGAGTGTCTCATAGGAGGGTGTCAGAAAAGCTGATTATAGGGGGCACCTGGTTGGCTCAGTGGGTTAAGCCTCTGCCTTTGGCTCAGGTCATGATCTCAGGGTCCTGGGATCGAGACCCGCATCAGGCTCTCTGCTCAGCAGGGAGCCTGCTTCCTCCCTCCCATCTCTGCCTGCCTCTCTGCCGACTTGTGATCTCTGTGTCAAAATAAATAAATAAAATCTTTAAAAAAAAAAAGAAAAGAAAAGAAAAAAGAAAAACCCATTATAGGATTGGGATGTAGTGTGGATGGGTTTGAGGGGAGTCCAAGAATGTGGAGGTCACTCTGGACTGCACACTAAGTGGAGACATTTCTGCGACTGGGCACCTCAATAAATTCTATGTATAAGGAAGGCAGACTCGATAGGGACAAAGCTGTCATGGTAAAGAAGCAGCAAAGAGAGGGATCTTTGGTGCGGTGTGGGTTTCATCTTGTTTTTGTTGTGCGTAGACAAAATTATGAAGTGGCCTTGTTTTGTCTCAACTTACCACGGTCTCAGAGTGACCGTGTCTGACGCTGGTGCTCTGTGAGCTGACAGAAGAAGATACACAGCCTGGCTGCCAACACCAGGCTCGCTTCAAGCACCTGGCTGTGAGCATCAGACCCGCTCCTGTGTCTCAGGGACCGCCTTTGTCTTTCTCAGTAATAGTGGATTAGTGCCCATGGGACAAAATCACAATCTGCAAATCCTTTTAGAAGTAATTACTTAATTAATGAAATTGGGACAATGATGAGAAGTGAGATTTTCAGAAATAGACGTTATGTTTTAGAGCAGTTCTAGGGTTACAGAAAAATTTATATAGAGTTCCCATATACTTCCCACACCCTCACCACACACACAAACACACACACACCCCTTTCCCCATTATTAACACCTTGTCTCAGTGGGGTACATTTGTTACAATTTATGACGCAATATTGACATATTACTACTAACTAAGGTCTATAGTTTATACTAGGGTTCACTTTTTGTGTTGTACGTTCTATGGGTTTTGACTAGTGTAAAGTAACATGTATCCACCATTATACTACCATACAGAATAGTTTTACTACCATAAAAATACCCATTCATGCCTTCTTCCTGCCCTCTGGCCCTGGCAACCACTGGTCTTTTTATTGAGCACCTAGTTTTGCCTTTTCCACAACGTCACAGAGCTGCAATCACACAGTACAGAGCCTTCTCAAACTGCCTTCTTTCACTTGGCAAGATGTATTTAAGTTTCCTCCCTGTCTTTTCATGGCTCAATATCTCATTTCTTTTTATTGCCAAGTAATACTCCATTGTATGGATGTACTAGTTTACCCAGCCACTTAATCAAGGATATTTTGGTCACTTCCAATTGTTGGCAATTATGAATAGAGCTGCTATAAACATTTATGTGCAGATTTTTGTGTGCATATAAATTTTCCACTCATTTGGGTAAATACTGAGGAGCATACTTTCTGGGTCAATGGGAAGCCTATGTTTAACTCTATAAGAAACTGCCAAGCTATCTTCCAATGTGGCTGTACCACTCTGCATTCCTACTAGCAATGAAGAAACATGATAACCACATGTATTGTGATATTCCGGGTGGGATCTTAGGACAGACAAAAAAAAAAAAAATCAGGCACAAACTAAAGGAATCTGGATAAAGTATGTGGTTTAATTAATAATAAGGTATTGATATTGATATTTGTTCATTAGTTACGACAAACGTATCCCAGCAGTATAAGATGTTAACCACAGAGAAAACCCGATACAGGGTTCACTGAATTCTCTGTACGATCTTTGCAAATATTTTGTAAATCTACAACTTTTCTAAAATAAAAGTTCACTTAATATTTCATTTTTTAAAAAAGATTTTACTTATTTATTTGTCAGAGAGAGTGCACAAGCAGGGTAAGTGTCAGGCAGAGGAAGAAGCAGTTTCCCTGCTGAGCAAGGAGCCTGATGTGGGAATCCATCATGACCTGAGCCGAAGGCAGATGCTTAACTGACTGAGCCACCCAGGCGTCCCGAAGTTCACTTAATATATATACATATTTTGTCAAATAAATAATAAATAAAATCTTTAAAAAAGAAAAAAAAAGATTTTATTTATTTGACAGACAGAGATCACAAGTAGGCAGAGAGGCAGGCAGAGAGAGAGGAGGAAGCAGGCTCCCCGCTGAGCAGACAGCCCGACGTGGGGCTCGATCCCAGGACCCTGGGATCATGACCTGAGCCGAAGGCAGAGGTTTTAACCCACTGAGCCACCCAGGCGCCCCAATTCACTTAGTATTTTAAAAAGAAATGTCAGAATATCACCATTTTGCAATCCCCCAGTGAATTAATATGCTAGGAAACAACAGTGACTGCAATGATTACAAAAAGAAAAACAACCAGACATTATGTGCCACCTGTAGTGTTACCAAAGGGATTAAATGTGAGGCTGGTCCAGTTTCTGACTTTACCTGCCAACCTGCAGGAAACACGGAAGCCAGAGGCACACGTTTTTCTGTACCATCACCAACAGAACCCAATAGCACCTATCAGTACTGAAAGAAAATGAAAATCTAGGAAAGAGAATGTAGCAACACACTCAAAAAACTAATCTCTCACTATTTATTTTTAAAGAAAAGAAAGAAAGAAAGAAAGAAAGATTAAAAATTCAAAAAAGGGGGTGCCTGGGTGGCTCAGTCAGTGAAGCAGCTGCCTCTGGCTCAGGTCGTGATCCCAGGGTCCTGGAATGGAGTCCCACATCGGGTTCCCTGCTCAGTGGACAGCCTGCTTCTCCTTCTCCCTGCCACTCTGCCTATTTGTGCTCTCTCTCTCTGTCAAATAAATAAAATCTTAAAAAATTTTTTCTTTTAAAAATTCAGGGGTGCCTGGGTGGCTCAGTGGGTTAAAGCTTCTGCCTTTGGCTCAGGTTATGATCTCAGGGTCCTGGGATCGAGCCCGCATCAGGCTCTCTGCTCAGCAGGGAGCTTGCTTCCTCCTCTCTCACTGCCTGCCTCTCTGCTTACTTGTGATCTCTGTCTGTCAAATAAATAAATAAAATCTTTAAAAAAATTTTCAAAAAAGAAGAGGTGAAATTAACTTCATTTGGAGATGATATGGATGTATACCTGGACCAAAACCCAAAATGATCAATGGAAAACTATTAGAAATAAGGGAATTTAGCAAACTTGCTTAAAAAAAAATCAATAAACAAAATCAGTAGCATGCAACAATAACCAGCTAGCAAACATTGCAATAGAAGATTTCATTTCAAAATGATATAAAAACAAAGTAGGAATAAGATGATTAAAAATGTCAAATATGATTAAAAAAATTTAAAGTCTGGACAAAACTAAAACGACAACTGAATAGATGGAAAGACATAACATGTTCAAGGTAAGAAAATCTACCAGATAAGAAGTGTCAATTCTTCCTCATGTTATCTACAAACTTAATGTGATCCCAGTAAAAATAACATCAGTTTGATATCCAAATAATGGGAATTTCAGCAAGAACAAAGAAAATGGTAGGAAAAATTATCAAAGAAAGATATGATTTCTTTTTTTTTTTTTTTTTTATTTTTTTTTTAAAGATTTTATTTATTTATTTGAGAGACAGTGAGAAAGAGCATGAGCAAGGAGAAGGTCAGAGAGTGAAGCAGACTCCCCATGGAGCTGGGAGCCTGATGTGGGACTCGATCCTGGGACTCCAGGATCACGCCCTGAGCCGAAGGCAGTCGTCCAACCAACTGCGCCACCCAGGCGTCCCGAAAGATATGATTTCTTAAGCAAAACATTCTACATTCAAAAGGTCCTTTGAGGGGCGCCTGGGTAGCTCAGTGGGTTAAAGCCCCTGCCTTCGGCTCAGGGTCTTGGGATTGAGCCCGACATTGGGCTCTCTGCTTAGTGGGGGAGCCTGCATCCCCCTCTCTCTCTCTGCCTGCCTCTCTGCCTACTTGTGATCTGTCAAATTAAAAAAAAAAAAGAAGAAGAAGAAGAAAGAAAGTAATTACAGAACAGAAAGGAAGAAATAAAGAAAGAACTAAAATAACCAAAAAGAAACTCTTAGAAACTTACAGGAAGGGAGAAAACTAGGCTATCTATGATCAATGATCAGGACTCAGAAAAGCATTGGACCTCCCAGAAAATAAATTCACTGTGATTTAGAATACATCAGTGAAGAAGCCCCTTTTAAACAGAGGATAAAGAACTTGTCTCTTGGGGCGCATGGGTGGCTTAGTTGGTTAAGCATCTGCCTTTGGCTCAGGTCATGGTCCCGGGTCCTTGGATCAAGCCAAACATTGGGCTTGTTGCTCAATGGGGAGTCTGCTTCTCTCTCTCCCTCTGCCCCTCCACCCTGCTTGTGCTGTCTCTCTTTTTCAAATAAATGAATAAAATCTTAAAAAAAAAAAAAAGAGCGTCTCTCTTATAATTCCATTTTTAAAAGTTTTAAATAAAAAGTAAATAAATGAAAGGGGCACCTGGTTGGCTAAGTCAGTAAAGCATGAGACTCTTTTTTTTTTTTTAAGATTTTTCATTTATTTATCTGACAGACAGAGATCACAAGTAGGCAGAGAGGCAGGCAGAGAGAGAGGAAAAAGCAGGCTCCCCGATGAGCAGAGAGCCCGATACGAGCCTCGATCCCAGGACCCTGGGATCATGACCTGAGCCAAAAGCAGCGGCTTTAACCCACTGAGCCACCCAGGCGCCCCAAGCATGAGACTCTTGATCTCAGGGTTGTGAGTTCAAGCTCCACACTGGATGTGGAGCCTACTTTAAAAAATAATAATAATTAACATCCAGCTGAAAGAATCACCTAAGTCCTAAGTATGAGGACAAAATGTGACTTCTGTTACTGTTTTATTTTCTAAAAATAAGGGGGGAAAAAAGCTATTTATGGTGCAAAAGTCCAAACATGTTGAAAAGTAGAAAATAGTATGATAAACTATCATGTACTAGGTTTGACCATGATCAGATCAACGATAAACAGGCTATGGCCAATACCACTTCATCTATATTCTAACTATATTTTCCCCTCCTGTTCTTCAGTGTGTCTCTCTAAAAGATAAGAACTTTAAAAAATGTAAGAATAATTCCATGGCACCCATGGCACCTGGGTGGCTCAGTCGTTCAGCATCTGCCTTCGTCTAGGGACATGATCCCAGGGTCCTGGGATAGAGCCCCGCATAAGGCTCCCCACTCAGCAGGAAACCTGCTTCTCCCTCTCCCACTCCCTCTGCTTCTGTTCCCTCTCTCACTGTCTCTCTCTCTGTGTCAAATAAACAAATAAAATCTTTAAAAAATAAGAAGGAGGAGGGGGAGGGGGAGGGGGAGGGGAAGGAGGGGGAGAGGCAGGTGGAGGGGGAGGAGGGGGACGGGGGGAGGGGGAGGAGGGGGAGGGGGGAGGGGGAGGGGGGAGGGGGAGGAGAAGAAGAAGAAGAATTCCATGGGGCACCTGGGTAGTACAGTTGGTTAAGCATCTGACCCGATTTTAGCTCGGGTCGTGATCTCATGGTTCTGAGATCGAGCCCCACTTTGAACATGGAGCCGGCTTGAGATTCTCTCCCTCTCCCCCTCCAGCTTGTAATAAATAATAATGCCATTATTACATCTAAAATAGAGTGTTCAAAATTTCAATTATTTCATAAATGTCACATACTTTTAAAAAATAGAGTTTACTGGGGCACCTGGCTGGCTCAGTCAGTAAAGCATACAACTCTTGATCTTGGGGTTATAAGTGGGAGTCTGACATTGGGTGTAGAGATAACTTAAAAATAAAATCTTTACAATATCCATCTCTATAGATTCATAGTTTGTTTAAATCAGGATGCATCTAATGCCCACACCTTGTAAACAGTTTGCTTTCTAAATCTTTTAATCTATAGTTGCCTCCTACATCTATTTTCCTTACAAATTATTTTCTCCCAAGTGTTTTTTTTTTTTTTTTTTTATGCCTTGTGACTTGTTGAAGAAACTGGGCTGTATGACTTGTAATGTTGCCCCTGTTCTAGATTATTTTGTTGACTTTGTCCTCATGATGTCAATATTTTCCTTTGTTCTATTTCTTGAATATTAGTATTTGGAGTTAGAGAACAAGGACTTCCTTTGGCATACCTTTCCAGGAAGTTAATGAGGATGTGTTCCATTAAAACCATGAGGATGTATCCCATTAAGACCTGAAGTCCAGCTCAGGAGGGTGGCAAGGATGTTCTCTCAGATGATGTGGGGATGAGCCTTAGATGACAGCTGTGTAGCAGATCCAAAGAACAAAGTCCAGATTGGAACAGAAGAATAATGAAAGCTCCATGGAGAATGTCAAGAAAAAACTGAAATTATTGTTATATCTTATGTGTTTAATCATGCTGAGCACAGATTTTCAATTTCATAGCGCAGTTTAGGAATGACTTGGTGATAACAATGCAGAAGACTAAGAAACGGGAAAAATATATAATTGTATAGGAAAGGAAATAAAGTATAATCCACTACTAGTTTTTACCCATTACTCAGTCATGGTATACATGGTATACAAATGCTGAATACTGACTTCATCTTAAAGAATAATATAACTCTGTTGAGAGGAGGGGAGAATGGGAATGGGCTTCAAGGAAAGCCTGATCTTACCCCCGCTAGGAATGCACACTGGAGTCAGTTCCAACCAGCTTTTCCTTCCTTGCGTGTGTGTATATGTTTTAATTAGTTCATGTATCACACATGAATAGTTCTTATTACTAGATTGAGACAGAGTTCAGTAAAGATTGTCCCTATTTTTCATTTTCATTGATGTAAGAACTGAATACACTTATGCATATAAATAAGTAGATGGGAATTGGGGAGGGAGGATTTGTCAAAGCAATTCATCTAGTTTTTGGAACTCTCTAATTTTATGCCAAAACTCACAAGGAATATATCATCAAATAACTGAAATTTAAAACTTTAAAAAATTTCCTGTGACAGTTGTTGGGGAGGAAAATTTTTACTCTTCTATTCTAGATTCCTTGACTGGTCAATCGATATAAAACAGATTAACAGGAGAAAACAATTTTTTTTTAAAAGAATATGTTTATTTGACAGAGAGTGAGAGAAGGAGAGAGAGCACAAACAGGGGAAGCAGCAGAGGGAGAGGGGGAAACAGGCTCCCTGCTCAGCAGGGAGCCTGATGCGGGACTCAATCCCAGGACCCTGAGATCATGACCTGAGCCGAAAGCAGAGGCTTAACCCACTGAGCCACCCAGGCACCCTGAAAATAAATTTAATTACATACATGTGGGAGCCCCTTAAGACTCTGAGACCTGCAGACACTAAGGCAACTGGGGCTTATATGCTGTTTTGAACTAAGGAGAAGGGTAGGGGTCTGGGACTTCAAAGGAAAGGAAGACAATTTAGAGGAAAATGGGAAGAGAAAACATCTAGTAAACAAATGTTCACCATGTCAATGCAGAGACAATGGGATATGGAGAGGAATCTGATCTCCAAGTCCTGCCAAGCTTCCCTCCTGCTCATCACACCTACCCATGTTATTTGTATCTCCGGAGATAGTTTGCTTCCTGGGCCAGGCTCTCTATCTGAATTTTTTAGGCAGTTAAAAGGAAGATAAAAGTTCATCCTGAGTCTTTTGGGCCTTGACTGACTTCAGCTCAAAGTAATCCACATACAAAGTGGCACATTTTGGGGAGGCTCATTCTGAATCCCTTTATGATATTACAATATATTTTTAAAATTAATTTATTTGAGAGAGAGACAGAGACAGAGTGCATGAGCAGGGGGAGTGGCAGAGGGAGAGGGAAAGAATCTCAGCAGACTCCTCACTGAGCACAGAGCCTGATGTGTGGTTCCTCTCACAACCCCAAGGTCATGACCTGAGCCAAAATCAAGAGTGGGATGCTTAACTGAGCCATTCAGGTGCCCCTAAAATATTTCTTAATCTACAATTTTTCTGGATTGAATAAAGATTATGATTTTTAGTAGTATATATTTTATCAAAAATGATACATCAGAGCCACCTGGTTGGCTCAGGTGGAAGAGCATGTGACTCTTGATCTTGGGGTTGTGAGTTTAAGTCCTATGTTAGATGTAGAGATCATTTTAAATAAATAAATAAATAAATAAACTTAAAAAAAAAGAGACCTAGAAGTCTTTAAAAAAACAAAATGGGATGTGCCTGGGTGGCTCCGTTGGTTAAGCAACTGCCTTTGGCTCAGGTCATGGTCCTGGAGTCATGGGATTGAGTCCCACATCGAGCTCCCTGCTCAGCAGGGAGTCTGCTTCTCCCGCTGACCTCTCTCCTCTCATGCTCTCTCTCTCTTTCTCAAATAAATAAATAAAATATTAAGGAAAAAAAAGCAGATTTGACTTAAAAAAATGGGGGCGCCTAGGTGGGTCAGTGGGTTAAGCCTCTGCCTTAGGCTCAGGTCATGATCTCAGGGTCCTGGGATCGAGTTTCACATAGGGCTCTCTGCTCAGCAGGGAGCCTGCTTCTCCCCCCCCGCCTGCCTTTCTGCCTACTTGTGATTTCTGTGTATCAAATAAATAAGTAAAATCTTTAAAAAAATGATATATCATTTTATATATTGCACATTATGATAAGCAATTATTAGACAAGGAAAAATTAAGAAATGTACTTCTAGGGTCACCTGGCTAGCTCAGTTGGCAGAGCATGTGATTTTTTTTTTAAATTTTATTCATTTATTTAACAGAGAGAGAATGAGAGAGGGAACACAAGTGGGGAAGTGGGAGAGGAAGAAGCAGGCTCCCCACTGAGCAGGGTGCCCAAATGTGGGACTCAGTCCCAGGACTCTGGGATCATGACCTGAGCCTAAGGCAGATGCTTAATCGACTGAGCCACCCAGGTACCCAAGTATGTGATTCTTGATCTCAGAGTTGTGAGATCAAGCCCCATGATGGGTGTGAAGATTACTTAAAAATAAAGTATTTTTTAAAAATTAAAAAAGAAGGGGCACCTGGGTGGTTCAGTGAGTTAAAGCCTCTGCCTTCGGCTCAGGTCATGATCTCAGGGTCCTGGGATCGAGCCCCGCATCGGGCTCTCTGCTCAGTGGGGAGCCTGCTTCCTCCTCTCTCTCTCTGCCTGCCTCTCTGCCTACTTGTGATCTGTCTGTCAAATAAATAAATTTTTAAAAAAATTAAAAAAGAAAAAAGAGATGCACTTCTCAAATATTACTTTCCATTATTTGCTTTCAAAAAAAATGAAGAAAGCATTATGATAATAGCAAAATTCTTAAAGTTTTTTATTTCAATTATCATACATATTCTTTAGTACAAAGTAATATGTTCCATATTCTACAATAGGATAAAGTAGTATGTTAGTTATTCCACAATAGGATAAAGTTATTGGGAAATAGAATGGAATAGGATTGTTTGGTGCTGGAGACTAGAGGCAGGAGTTGGAGAAACCAAGGCTAGGGACCCTGGGCCTTAAAGTAAGTTCTCTCTGTACCCTGCTTCCCTACCCAGGACCTCAGGCCTCAGTTTCTTCTCAATATGTCTTTAAATACAAATATTCCTGGGAAATAGACATTGTTTTGTTTTGCTATTATGGTTTTGCTAGTATTCCAAATTATTTTTTCCATATGTTCTTATTCTACCATTATCCACTCCAGATTCGAGAATTTAACAATCACAAATATGACTGGGGCAGCCTCCCATGTGAAGGGGGCGCTTGTACCTGCCTGTCTAGCACCAAAACCCAGAGAAGCAGGTGTTTTAAGAGCCCAGGGCCATGTGCTTCATGGGCAGGTCTCCATTCTCAAGACAGGGGACCTGAACAGGGACACCAAGTGCACCTAAGCATCTCAAAACCCAGGGTTTCCAAACTAGCCTCTCAGAACATCAAAGGGAAACCTGAAGATCATCCCTCCTAGACCCTGAAATGCTTGCCTCCTTTTGGGAGATCATCATGAAACAAAAATGTTAAGATGTTCGGAAACAGTAACTGGCCCAAGGGTTTCTCTCGCCATTTATCCCCCCATCAAAATATATAACTAATTATGAGAAGATTTTCTAATAATAAACTTAATGTCAGCAATACGACCTTAGCAAAATATAATATGTCATTAAATTATTGTTTTTAATATGAGTTTTGTTGGTTTTATATTTGAAAATTTATTTTGGCTTCATATAGCTATGGGCATATGTTATATGTTTTCACTTAGTATAAAAATACTTTAAATTCACACAGGGGGTCTGCTAATTATTTTTTCTTTGAAAGGGGTCTGGTTCTTCGCTCAAATTTGAAAAACACTGCCTTGATGTATTGTCATGACAGACTCTGGAGAGCAGCTATAAAGAGAAAAGGAAAGCCACACCCATATTAAGGAGGGATGTGATATAATGAGCACTAGGTATTACATAAGACTGATGAATCACTGAACTTTACCTCTGAAACTAATAATACACTATATGTTAATTAATTGAATTTAATTTTTAAAAAAGTAAGGACTCAAATAAAATCAGAAATAAAAGAGGAGAAATAAAATAAACAGTACAGAAATACAAAGGATTACAAAAGATTATGAAAAATTATATGCCAACAATGTGGACAATTTAGAAGAAACAGATAAGTTCCTACAAACATACAGCTACCCAAAATTGAATCAGTAAGAAATAGAAAATCTGAACTAAGTCAGGAATCAAAACCTCCCAACGAACAAAAGCCCATGACCAGATGGCTTCAGAGGTGGATTTTACCAAACATTTAAGGGAGAGCTAATACCTATTCTTTTCAAACTATCCCGAAAAATAAAAGAGGAAGGAAAGCTTTCAAGTTCATTCTATGAGCCCAGCATTACCCTGATAGCAAAACCAGATGAAGACACTATAAAAAGAGAGAAGAAACTATATCTGTGATGAACATAGATGCAAAGATCCATAACATATTTAGCAAACTGAATACAATACATTGAAAAGTCATTTGCTATGTTCAAGTGGAATTTATTTCAGGGATGCACATGTTGTTCCATATTCACACATCAATTAATGTGATACATTACATTAACAAAACAAAGGATAAAAACCATATGATCATCTCAATAGATGCAGAAAAAACACCTGACTAAGTACAACATCCATTCATCCATTCATGATACAAACCTTCAACTTCTACAACTCAACACCAAAAAACACAAATAATCCAATTACAAATGGGCAGAGAACATGAAGACATTTCTCCAAAGAAGACATACAGATGGCCAACAGACACATGGAAAGATGCTCAACATCACTATCATTAGGGGAATGCAAATCGAGACCACAATGAAATATCACTTCACACCTGTAAGATGGATAAAATAAAAAACACAGAGAGGAGTCAAGATGGCGGAGAAGTAGCAGGCTGAGACTACATCAGGTAGAAGGAGATCAGCTACATAGTTCATCTAAAGATTGCAAACACCTACAAATCCAACAGGAGATTGAAGAGAAGAACAGCAATTCTAGAAACAGAAAATCAACCACTTTCTGAAAGGTAGGACTGCGGAGAAGTGAATCCAAAGCCACGGGAAGATAGACCGCGGGGGGAGGGGCCAGCTCCCGGCAAGTGGTGGAGCAACAGAGCACTAAATCAGGACTTTTAAAAGTCTGTTCCGCTGAGGGACATCGCTCCAGAGGCTAAACCCGGGTGAAGTCCACATGGGGTCAGCGTGGCCTCAGGTCCTGCAGGGTAACAGAAGGATCGGGGGTGTCTGAGTGTCACAGAGCTTGCAGGTATTAGAACGGGGAAGCCGGCTACAGAGACAGAGCCGAGGAGTGAGCTCTCAGCACAGGGTTATCTTGAACCGGTCACGGGCTTGGTGAGCTCAGAGCGCGGCCAGAGGCCAGGGAGACGGGAGTAGTTGGACGCTATTCTCCGAGGGTGCACTAAGGAGTGGGCCCCCGAGCTCTCAGCTCCTCCAGGCCGGAGATTGGGAGACCGCCATTTTCATTCCCATCTTCCAGAACTCTACAGAAAGCATTCAGGGAACAAAAGCTCCTGAAAGCAAACCCCAGAAGATTACTCAGTATGGCCCCTGGTAAGGGCGGTGCAATTCCGCCTGGGGCAAAGACACTTGAGAATCACTACAACAGGCCCCTCCCCCAGAAGATCAACAAGAAATCCAGCCAGGATCAAGTTCACCTACCAAGGAGTGCAGGTTCAATACCAAAGAGAGCAGCGGAATTCCAGAGGAGGAGAAAGCAAAGCATGGAACTCATGGCTTTCTCCCCATGATTCTTTAGTTTTGTGGTTGATTTAATTTTTTTTTCAAATATTTTCTTCTTCTTAATTTTTTTTAACCTTTACTCTTTTCTTTTTTAACGTTTTTTAACTAGTTTATCTAATATATATATTTTTTCTTTTTTATATATTTTCTTTATTCGTTTTCTTTTTTTAATTGTTTTTTTTTTTTCTGAACCTCTTTTTATCCCCCTTCTCCCCCCCATGATTTGGGTCTCTTCTGATTTGGTTAAAGCGTATTTTCCTGGGGTCTTTGCCACCCTTTTAGTATTTTACTTGCTCCTTCATATACTCTTATCTGGACAAAATGACAAGGCAGAAAAATTCACCACAAAAAAAAGAACAAGAGGCAGTACCGAAGGCTAGGGACCTAATCAATACAGACATTGGTAATATGTCAGATCTAGAGTTCAGAATGAGGATTCTCAAGGTTCTAGCCAGGTTCGAAAAAGGCATGGAAGATATTAGAGAAACCCTCTCCGGAGATATAAAAGCCCTTTCTGGAGAAATAAAAGAACTAAAATCTAACCAAGTTGAAAAAAAAAAAAAAAAAAAAGCTATGAATGAGGTGCAATCAAAAATGGAGGCTCTCACTATTGGATAAATGAGGCAGAAGAAAGAATTAGCAATACAGAAGACCAAATGACAGAGAATAAAGAAGCTGAGCAAAAGAGGGACAAACAGCTACTTGACTATGAGGGGAGAATTCGAGAGATAAGTGACACCATAAGACAAAACAACATTAGAATAATTGGGATTCCAGAAGAAGAGGAAAGAGAAAGGGGAGCAGAAGGTATATTGGAGAGAATTTCCCCAATATGACAAAGGGAACAAGCATCAAAATCCAGGAGGTGCAGAGAACCCCCCTCAAAATCAACAGGAATATATCCACACCCCGTCACCTAATAGTAAAATTTACAAGTCTTAGTGACAAAGAGAAAATCCTGAAAGCAACCCGGGAAAAGAAGTCTGTAACATACAATGGTAAAAATATTAGATTGGCAGAAGACTTATCCACAGAGACCTGGCAGGCCAGAAAGAGCTGGCATGATATATTCAGAGCACTAAACGAGAAAAACATGCAGCCAAGAATACTATATCCAGCTAGGCTATCACTGAAAATAGAAGGAGACATTAAAAGCTTCCAGGACAGGGCGCCTGGGTGGCTCAGTGGGTTAAGCTGCTGCCCTCGGCTCAGGTCATGATCTCAGGGTCCTGGGATCGAGTCCCACATCGGGCTCTCTGCTCAGCAGGGAGCCTGCTTCCTCCTCTCTCTCTCTCTGCTTGCCTCTATGCCTACTTGTGATTTCTCTCTGTCAAATAAATAAATAAATAAAATCTTTAAAAAAAAAAAAAAGACACAGGGTATCAGAATGGATAAAAAAATAAAACCTATCTATATGTTGCCTACAAGAAACTCATTTCAGACCCGAAGACACCTCCAGATTTAAAGTGAGGGGGTGGAAAACAATTTACCATGTTAATGGACATCAGAAGAAAGCAGGGGTGGCAATCCTTATATCAAATCAATTAGATTTTAAGCCAAAGACTATAATAAGAGATGAGGAAGGACACTATATCATACTCAAAGGGTCTGTCCAACAAGAAGATCTAACAATTTTAAATATCTATGCCCCTAACGTGGGAGCAGCCAACTATATAAACCAATTAATAACAAAATCAAAGAAACACATCAACAATCATACAATAATAGTAGGGGACTTTAACACTCCCTTCACTGAAATGGACAGATCATCCAAGCAAAAGATCAACAAGGAAATAAAGGCCTTAAATGACACACTGGACCAGATGGACATCACAGATATATTCAGAACATTTCATCCCAAAGCAACAGAATACACATTCTTCTCTAGTGCACATGGAACATTCTCCAGAATAGATCACATCCTGGGTCCTAAATCAGGTCTCTACCGGTATCAAAAGATTGGGATCATTCCCTGCATATTTTCAGACCACAATGCTCTGAAGCTAGAACTCAATCACAAGAGGAAGTTTGGAAAGAACCCAAATACATGGAGACTAAACAACATCCTTTTAAAGAATGAATGGGTCAACCAGGAAATTAAAGAATAATTGAAAAAAATCATGGAACCAAATGATAATGAAAACACAACAGTTCAAAATCTGTGGGACACAGCAAAGGCAGTCCTGAGAGGAAAATATATAGTAGTACAAGCCTTTCTCAAGAAACAAGAAAGGTCTCAAGTACACAACCTAACCCTACACCTAAAGGAGCTGAAGAAAGAAACCCTAAACCCAGCAGGAGAAGAGAAATAATAAAGATCAGAGCAGCAATCAATGAAATAGAAACAAAACAAAACAAAACAAAAACACACAAAAAACAAAAAACAAACAAAAAAACCACAATAGAACAAATCAATACAACTAGGAGCTGGTTCTTTGGAAGAATTAATAAGTTTGATAAACCCCTGGCCAGACTTATCAAAAAGAAAAGAGAAAGGACCCAAATAAATAAAATCATGAATGAAAGGGAGATCACAACTAACACCAAAGAAATACAATTATAAGAACATACTATGAACAACTCTACACAAACAAATTTGACAATCTGGAAGAAATGGATGCATTCCTAGAGACATATAAACTACCACAACTGAACCAAGAAGAAATAGAAAACCTGAACAGACCCATAACCAGTAAGGAGATTGAAACAGTCATCAAAAATCTCCAAACAAAAGCCCAGCGCCAGACGGCTTCCCGGGGGAATTCTACCAAACATTTAAAGAAGAACTAATTCCTATTCTCCTGAAACTGTTCCAAAAAATAGAAATGGAAGGAAAACTTCCAAACTCATTTTATGAGGCCAGCATCACCTTGATCCCAAAACCAGACTAGGATCCCATCAAAAAAGAGAACTACAGACCAATATCCTTGATGAACACAGATGCGAAAATTCTCACCAAATTAATAGCCAATAGGACTCAACAGTACATTAAAAGGATTATTCACCACGACCAAGTGGGATTTATTCCAGGGCTGCAAGGTTGGTTCAACATCCGCAAATCAGTCAATGTGATACAACACATCAATAAAAGAAAGAACAAGAACCATATGATACTCTCAATAGATGCTGAAAAAGCGTTTGACAAAGTACAGACAGCATCCCTTCCTGATCAGAACTCTTCTAAGTGTAGGGACAAATGGCACATACCTCAATATTATCAAATCCATCTATGAAAAACCCACCGCAAATATCATTCTCAATGGAGAAAAACTGAAAACTTTTCCACTAAGGTCAGGAACACGACAGGGATGTCCATTATCACCACTGCTATTCAACATAGTACTAGAAGTCCTAGCCTCAGCAATCAGACAACAAAAGGAAATTAAAGGCATCCAAATAAGCAAAGAAGAAGCCAAACTATCACTTTTTGCAGATGATATGATACTATATGTGGAAAACCCAAAAGACTCCACTCCAAAACTGCTAGAACCTGTACAGGAATTCAGTAAAGTGTCAGGATATAAAATCAATGCACAGAAATCAGTTGTTTTTCTACATTAACAACAAGAAAGAAGAAAGAGAAATTAAGGAGTCAATCCCATTTACAGTTGCACCCAAAACTGTAATATACCTAGGAATTAACCTAACCAAAGATGCTAAGAATCTGTACTCAGAAAACTATAAAGTGCTCATGAAAGAAATTGAGGAAGACACAAAGAAATGGAAAAATGTTCCATGCTCATGGATTGGAAGAACAAATATTGTGAAAATGTCTATGCTACCTAAAGCAATCTACACATTTAATGCAATTCCTATCAAAATACCACCCATTTTTTTTCCCCAAAGAAATGGAACAAATAATCCTAAAATTTATATGGAACCAGAAAAGACCTCGAATAGCCAAAGGAATATTGAAAAAGAAATCCAAAGTTGGTGGCATTGCAATTCTGGACTTCAAGCTCTATTACAAAGCTGTCATCATCAAGACAGCAAGGGACTGGCACAAAAACAGACACATAGATCAATGGAACAGAATAGAGAGCCCAGAAATAGACCCTTAACTCTATGGTTAACTAATCTTCGACAAAGCAGGAAAGAATGTCCAATGGAAAAAAGACAGCCTCTTCAATAAATGGTGTTGGGAAAATTGGACAGCCACAGGCAGAAAAATGAAATTGGACCATTTCCTTACACCACACACAAAAATAGACTCAAAATGGATGAAGGACCTCAATGTGAGAAAGGAATCCATCAAAATCCTTGAAGAGAACACAGGCAGCAACCTCTTCGACCGCAGCCGCAGCAACATTTTCCTAGGAACATCGCCAAAGGCAAGGGAAGCAAGGGCAAAAATGAACTATTGGGATTTCATCAAGATCAAAAGCTTTTGCACAGCAAAGGAAACAGTTACCAAAACCAAAAGACAACTGACAGAATGGGAGAAGATATTTGCAAACAACATATCAGATAAAGGGCTAGTGTCCAAAATCTATAAAGAACTTAGCAAACTCAACATCCAAAGAACAAATAATCCAATCAAGAAATGGGCAGAAGACATGAACAGTCATTTCTACAAAGAAGACATCCAGATGGCCAACAGACACATGAAAAAGTGCTCCATATCACTCGGCATCAGGGAAATACAAATCAAAACCACAATGAGATATCACCTCACAACAGTCAGAATGGCTAAAATTAACAAGTCAGGAAATGACAGATGCTGGTGAGGATGAGCACCCTCCTACACTGTTGGTGGGAATGCAAGCTGGTGCAACCACTCTGGAAAACAGCATGGAGGTTCCTCAAAATGTTGAAAATAGAACTACCCTATGACCTAGCAATTGCACTACTGGGTATTTACCCTAAAGATACAAACGTAGTGATCCGAAGGGGCACGTGCACCCGAATGTTTATAGCAGCAATGACTACAATAGCCAATCTATGGAAACCTAGATGTCCATCAACAGATGAATGGATAAAGAAGATGTGGTATATATATACAATGGAATACTATACATCCATGAAAAGAAATGAAATCTTGCGGGGTGCCTGGGTGGCTCAGTGGATTAAGCCGCTGCCTTCAGCTCGGGTCATGATCTCAGTGTCCTGGGATCCAGCCCCACATCGAGCTCTTTGCTTGGCGGGAGCCTGCTTCTCTCTCTCTCTCCCTGCCTGACTCTCCGCCTGCTTGTGATCTCTCTTTCTGTCAAATAAATAAATAAAATCTTTAAAAAAAAAAAAAAAAGAAATGAAATCTTGCCATTTGCGATGATGTGGCTGGAACTAGAGGATATCATGCTTAGCGAAATAAGTCAATCGGAGAAAGTCAACTATCATATGATCTCCCTGATATGAGGAAGTGGAGATGCAACATGGGGGGTTAAGGGGGTAGGAGAAGAATAAATGAAACAAGATGGGATTGGGAGGGAGACAACCATGAGTGACTCTTAATCTCACAAAACAAACTGAGGGTTTCTGGGGGGAGAAGGGTTGGAAGAGGGGGGTGGGGTTATGGACATTGGGGAGGGTATGTGCTATGGTGAGTGCTGTGAAGTATGTAAACCTGGCGATTCACAGACCTGTACCCCTGGGGATAAAAATATATTATATGTTTATAAAAAATTAAAAAATTTTAAGAAAAGAAAAAAATAAATAAAATAAAATAAAAAACACAAGAAACAACAAGTGTTCAGAAGGTTGTAGAGAAGAAGGAGTCCTTATATATATTATATTATTAGTAAGAATGCAAATTGGTGCAGCAACTGTGGAAAACAGTATGGAATCTCCTCAAAAAATTAAATATAGAGGGGTGCCCAGGTGGCTCAGTCAGTTAAGCATCCGCCTTCAGCTCAGGTCATGATCCCTGGATCCTGGGATAGAGCCCCACATGAAGCACCTTGCTCAGCAGAGAGTCTGCTTCTCTATGTCCCTCTGCCTGCCACTTCCCCTGCTTATGCTCATGCTCTCTCTCTCTCTTGCTATCACATAAGTAAGTAAAAATCTTTTTAAAATTTTTTAAAAATTAAAAAGAGAATTACCATATCATCCAGTAATTCCAATTACCCCCCAAAACAAAAACTCTAATTTGAAAAGGTATCTGCACTCTCTTGCTTACTGTGGCATTATTTATAATTGCTAAGTTATGGAAGCAACTCAAGTTCCATTAATAGATAAATGGATAAAGAAGAGGTTGTGTGTATATGTATAATGGAATACTACTCAGCCATAAAAAAACTTACCATTTGCAACAACATGTATGGATGTAGAGGATACAACGCTAAGTGAAATAAGTCAGAGAAAGGCAAGTACCATATGCTCTCATTCATATGTATTTAATAACAAAATGAAGAAAGAAAGGGAAAAAACAAAACCAAAAAAACCCCACCCAGATTCTTAAATATAGAGAACAAACCGGGCAGTTGGGGAGGATGGGCACAATAGGTGAAGGGAATTAAGAATACACTTCTCGTGGGGCATCTCGGTGGCTCAGTGGGTTAAACCCTCTGCCTTTGGCTCAGGTCATGATCCCAGTGTCCTGGGATCAAGCACCACATCAGGCTCTCTGCTCAGCAGCAAGCCTGCTTCCTCCTCTCTCTCTCTCTGCCTTATTGTGATCTCTGTCAGATAAATAAATTTAAAAATCTTTAAAAAAAAAAAAAAAAGAATACACTTCTCGGACACCTTGGTGGCTTCAGTGGGTTAAAGCCTCTGCCTTCGACTCAGGTCATGATCTCAGGGTCCTGGGATCGAGCCCTGCATTGGGCTCTCTGCTCAGCAGGGAGCCTGCTTCCCCACCTCTCTCTGCCTGCCTCTCTGCCTGCTTGTGATCTCTGTCTGTCAAATAAATAAATAAAATCTTTGGAGAAAAAAAAAAAAAAGAATACACTTCTCATCATGAGCACTGGGAAAAAAAAATTAAAAAAAGAAACATCACATCCACCTCACACATGCTCAGAGTAGTGTCCCCTCAGAGAGTGAGACTGAGAACTGACAGGGAAGGTGCTCCTGGGGAACTGTGGATCAGGTGAAGGAGGGCTGTTCTGGGAATGTGTAAGGGGCAACTGAACCACTGTCCTGCCAACTCGGGGCTCTTAGCTGCTACTGACAAAAATCTCAACTCAGACCCAAAGGGAATGTCCTGGTTTGGGGAATGACTGGGGCCAGCTAGAATGTCTGGGATATCCTCAGGACCCTACCCCTTATGTCCTACTGCTCTCTGCATCTTAGCTTCATTCTGGCCAATTTTAAGAGGGATTCCCCTATTGGGGGGCAGCGGCAGAGCCCCAATTTAACATCGTCCAAGCTTGGCAATCTCAACAGAAGAGACCTTATTTCTACCACCATCTGTGTACCAGACCCTGCGCATGTGGACAGCCTATGCCCAGGGGATGGCCAAGGCCCGAATCCCATGCCCACCTGTGGCCAAAGAGAGGGGCTGGCACTACCAAGAGGAGGTGAAAGGAAGACTGTGCTGGCCAAAGCAGGGGCGCCATGGTTCTCCATCCCAGTGTGCCTGCTGCGCAGTGTTGCTCTAAGCCCCAGACCCCAGCAAACACTAGGCCTGGCAAGAAGAATGGTGTTTAAGCAAAAATGACTCTGCTACTTGTTGAAGCAGTAAGGAAGTCGTCACTGAAGACTGCTGCAATGAGGGAGAGAGATTGGGCTCCACTCCCAAACCAGCAAAACCAGTGGAACTTACAGGCAAGGAGCCTGGTAAAGCGTCAGTGTATGAAAAATCCCTAAGAGGGGACATGAAGGGTAAGGGATTCTTGCTGAACTGATCCAGTAAAATTCTTGCTATAGGCAGGCCAAGCAGTTGGACATCAAGGGTAGACGATGAAGAACTTCATCAGGTATTAAGGGTGGGTATTATCTCTAAACTGACTTAGTGGGGGTCTCAGCAAGGGTGGACACAGAATTCCACCGTGAAGGCCTAGTCAAGAAGAGGGCTCACAGGGTCCCAACTAACATTTGGTAAAGTTTTCTTTGAAAATTTGTCAGATTTTTCAGAAATGTCAAAATTTGCCAAATTTTCAGAAAAATTTTCTTTGTCAGAAAAGCTGCCCAAACAGGGGCTTAGGGACAGGAAGGCCCACCAGAGAGGGCTTTTGGTCAACACTGCTGTAGTCATTAAATGCCAAGATACGGTCTCTGGATGAGACCTCCCTCACAGAAGCCTTAGGGCCGGGTTGTCCATGTGAGGATGGATATAGGGGAGGAAAAATAATTTCCCTCTACCTTTCTTGGTTGTGTGGAAGACCCCCCTGTACTAAGAGACAGACTATCCAGAGGAAAACAAACAGAAGTTTTAGTAATGTATACCTCATACATACACAGGAGATATCCAGGAAAACTGAGTAAAACTCCCTGAAATGCCCACACCATCACTTAAATACCATTGATGAAGTTCTAGAACCTAGGTGAGGTTCAGTGGGCTGAGGTCCGGAGCCGATGACCAAGAAAGAATTCTTGAGACATCTTTGGTGCAAAATGGTGGTTTATTAAAGCACGGGGACAGGACCCGTGGGCAGGAAGAGCTGCTGCCCCGGGTTGTGAGGGATGGCAGGTTATATACCTTGAGGTTGGGGGAAGGTGAGGGGAAGGGAGGTTTCAATGGAGTTTTCATATGTTAAAGAGGTCCTACAAGGTGCCAGGAGGAGGCCTTGCCCTTGTGGCTTGATCAATGTTGTCTTTAGGCCAGCCATTAACATCAAGATAGTTGGGAGATTCTTGGTGAATCATTTACATTCCTTTCTACCTCAGCCTCCTCCAGTTTTGTTTATGGTGGGGAGGGAGACATTAGGGCTTGAGGAACTGAGAGTTATTTGCCTCTGGAAATTTGTGCTATTGATAAGATAACCTCCCTGTTTGTAGATCTCCAGGACATTTGTAGAGCACGGGATTCCTGTCTTGCAGGATTGTGATCTCTGCAAGTTAGCTATTTGTTTATCGTCTATGGCAGTCAGGGGTGCCTGAGGAATGCTACACATATTACGGAGGGGAGCGGGTGGAGAGGGGGGTGCAAGGTGCCAGCTTTTGCTTTGTCGTCAGCCAGCCTCCTGCTCCCTCATCACCATCTTCACCAGAAGACAAAAGAAGGATATTGGTAGGAAGGGAGGGAAGTCACTGGAGGTTAGCAGGAAAAATCCAGTAAACGTGGACCAAGCTGTTAGGAAGCTTTAAGTTAGGAGCTGTGACAGGGGTTGAGGTGGGAAACAAAAGCAAAAGAAAAATTACATTTCCTTACCACTTACGGCCCATTGACAAGTCCTTGAAACAGGCAGAGTGACATTCTTCTAGGAGCTCAGCTGCCTTGATGTTAATACTCTGGTAAGGGCAAAAGGCAATCTAACCCCGACCTCCAGGATCCTGTGAGTCTACTTTAACATATAAAAAACTCCTTTGGAAACTTCCTTTGTCTCCATTCCCTGCCAAGATATATGTTAGCAATCCTCCCAAGCTTATGACCCACCAATATACATCTGAAGGATTTCACGACTAAGGTTTTATAAGACAGGAATAAATGAGCTTTTCCCAACAACAGCTAGCCCTCTCAAGGTCCCCGGAAACCTTGCTTCCAAAATACCTCGAGGTTTGGGCTAGCCCTAACCCCCTCCCGACTTGAAAGTGTATAATGGGCCACTTCTCATGACCCCCATACAGCTCTTTCTGCCCACGGGTCCTGTCCCGTCCCCGGGCTTTAATAAAACCACCTTTTTGTTCCAACGTCTCCAGAATTCTTTCGTGGCTGTTGGCTTCAAACCCTAACATCTTTCCTACATCAGGGGTTCCTAGTGATTTAGTCATCTTTCTCTTGTTGGTACAAAGAGGAAGCCAGTGTGACAAATGGAGATTTCCTTATAAATGTAAATTTCCCTACCGCAAAGAGTACATTCTACTGTTTTCAGAACTTCTCCTGCTGCCCCTCAAAAATAATCAGTTCAAAACAGGGCTTATGCCTAAGAGGCATACTTTGGAGTGGCATATTCTGCTACCCTTCGGGGA
Organism: Neogale vison; assembly: GCF_020171115.1. Taxonomy (NCBI): domain Eukaryota; kingdom Metazoa; phylum Chordata; class Mammalia; order Carnivora; family Mustelidae; genus Neogale; species Neogale vison. The sequence goes on along the minus strand of NC_058093.1, from coordinate 160,171,880 downwards.
CAACCTCTAAAAGTATGAGATATTCAAAACACAGGCAAACGATTACTGCATGCCCCTCTAAACACACGGAAGACCATGGTCTGACAAGCTGAAGGGTCATTTGTTGTTCTAGAGAAACGGAGCCTGGTTTGACGTGCTGTTACCATACTATCAGCTACAGATCAGACTGTGACATTAGATACTGACTTAAAGAGATCAATACTTCATAAATGGGTTTTGTCTGGTGGTGGTGGTTATCTTGCCTGGTGGACATCAACCCGGTCTGTGTCCAGCAATGCCAGCTCTGCATCCCTTCTTTCACTGGTGGTGCACGCTGGTTTCCTTTTACAGCGCTCACCGCTTAGGCAACAGCCTTGACCCAGCATTTGCCCACAGTGCTTATGTAAATCCTTGGACAAAGCTCTAACAACGGTCCCTTCCTAAATATCTGAGCATTTCCGCTTTCAGAAAGGTTGAGACATTGTCAACCCGTGGGCTGCTGCGGGGATTTTCTGGGTCCCCACAGGTAACAGTCTCAGCAAGGGCAATGGGAGCGTTCTATTTGCATATCTCACACTTCCTCGGTTTAGAAACTTATTGATTCAAATATGCAAAAAAGCCTGGGGCAGGGACTGAGTAGGTGTGAAAGACAGCCTGATGGCTCTGCTTAGCATCAATTAGCATTTCAAAAAGTGTCAAGTTGCTGGAAGACTTTTTTTTAATTGCTTCTAATAGGAGGTTCAAGAGGGACCGGGGAGTTACCCTGCAAAAAGAAAAGTCTCCAAAGAGAAAAATGGGAGGGGTGGGGGGTAGGGGGGTGACGGATAGGGGGAGATGGCAGATAGGGTGAAGCTTCCCCGAGAAGTACAAAGGGCACTTATGGGGGAGGGGGGGGATGGTTTGGAATCCTTAACGCTTGCTTCTCTCACAGAACTTCTAGAGTTTTCCATTCAGTGGTGCTTCGGCCCCAGGGTAGCCAATTTTCCTTTAACATCCATGTTGGAAATGCAGAGACAGTGCTAAACACTAAGAAAAAAACATGGCTTTTCTGTTCCTCTGCTGTCACTTTATTGTATTTTTTTTTTATAAAGGAAATAGAGCCATCACCATAACATCACTCTCTTCCCATTACTGAGGATATTTTCCCTTTGAGCAGCTGAGGGTAGGAGGGGGGTTGGAGCTCAGGAGCTGCTAAGACTTACCCAGTGTGGAAATAAACACAGGCTTCCAATTCTGAGACCAGGCAGAGGCTATTTACTGAGAGCTTCCAAGGGCAAGGGAATCAGCCACCATCCCTGGTGTTTGGTGGAGACTCAACAGCAGGCAAGGGAGTGGGAAAGCTTAGAGTGGAAAATAGCGGAAGGCTTCCGGAAGGCTCTAATTGGAGGCTGCTGGCCTGGGGAAGCTGGAGGAGGGAGGACCAACTGGAAGTGGGGCAGCCCATGGGACTGGTTTGGGGCGCTCATTTGGTTTTCTCTGGTTGCTCCTGAGTTGGCGTGGGGGGCGGGGACGTGATAAAGCAAGGGAAGCCACAGTTATCGCTCAAGGGCTCGTCCTTCTGGACCGACTGCTGCAGAAGTTGTGAGTCAGAGCGGCAATGCCATACATGGTCTGGCCATCCTCTGTCTGTACACTCAGCCTCTCACCAGGGTTATACTTATCGTAAACACTAAGATCAGGCAGAGGAAGTGACGTGTCCAAGGGTCGAGGTAAGAGCTCCTGCCAATCTGGGGCACAAACAGCAACCAGTTCGGGAAGGCCTATTGAGGAACCTGAAACAGCACGCAGAAGAACCCCGGTCACCTGTCCCGCTGTCACCAGGAGGATGGGCTCCTTGGGCTGGCTGTCAGTGGCACTCAGCCAGGCTGGGTTGTCACGGGTGCAGTCCCAGGGTTTGAGGGTGCACCGGCTGCCACGGTGCCTCTCCAGCGCTTCTGCATCAACTGGCATCTGAATGCTTCCTATGGGGGCCTCTTCCCCAAGTAAGGAGGTAACGCGGGCTCTGTGGTCAGGGCCAGGAATGCGCATGGCATGCTGTGGGCAGGGGACCTGGAGTGGGCACCCACCACGGCCGGGAAGCCCCTCCTCTGGATGGTCCGCCGACCCCGCCGAGAGGGAGCCAGAGCCCGAGCAAGGTCCAGTGATGAAGGACAGATCAATCAGTGGGAGAAGTGAACCACGGCGAGCTAGAGAACCAGAGTAAGTGATGTCACCACAGTTCACTGAACAGAATTCGTTTTTGTGCTTGGCTCAGGCTGCTCAGAGCGACATGACAGCGAGTGCAGGAAGTGCCCTGAGCTGTGGCGGTCACGGCCGTCAGGAGGGGCGGGCTGCCCAAAAGGAGCCTCGGGTCCCGTCTTATTCTTTTCTCCAAGCTGAGAAACTCTATAGAGGGCTTACATGGTGCTCAAAGTTGTTACGTTTGGCAGAAATATCTTTGCTCTTTACCTTCTTCCCCAAAGCCCTTGAGGCTATGTGCCCCACCTGGAGCCAAGTGTGAGGTCAGTGGAGGCCCCTTCCAGAAACGCTGCCCTGGGTGGCATCTGTCAGCTTTTCACTTGAAGGACACCCCAACCTTGAGACTCAGTGGAAAGAACTTTGGATTTAGTGTCAGGAGTTGACCTGGGTATGGAATGACCCCGGTACAGGCACTTAGACACTCGGTGTTTATTTTAGCACCTCCCAAAATTAGGGATGTGGTCCCTGTCTGAGTCAGGGCGTGCTCACATTCTTTTTTACCACAATGTGAGAGAAAGCCGGGACTCTGACAGACAGCACAAGGGGTTTCCATCTCTTTTGCCTTATGTCTATTCCTTTGACCTATGAAAGGCAAATCCTATAAAATCCACATATTACCCGCATGTAACTTCCTCTGAGTGTGAGATTCTACACATGACCAAATGCCCTGGCATCTGGTTTGGTTTACCCATCTTTGAGAGCAAAAGAACATAGAGGGCTACCACTGAGGTTCTATCTTCGCAAGGGGCAAGAGATCCTGACTGACTTCAGTCTCTTTCTTCAGGACAGAAATTCTGGGTTAAAGGTGACATCTCACATCTCACGTGAGTCCCAGGGAGACACGCTTCCCCCGTCTTGACTACCCACATCTTTCAACAAGCAAGCAGCAGAACTTTAAACAAGGACGGGAAATTAACAAGCAATTTGCAAAACTGCATGTACTTTTCCTGGTACTTGTCCTGAAAAGGAACATATCAATCATTGTACAGTTGCTTAAGGAAAAGATACTTTTTCTATTCATTTAATCTGCTGCCAATGAGAAAGAAAAGTCTCCAGCACCAAAAAGGAGACTTCCCTCCAAGATTCCCAAAAATAGTACCAGAGTTTCTTTACCAGTCAAATGTTACACCAGCTTGGTCTGTATTTGCATCCCAGAGACAGTCATGGCTGGCAAAAATATATCCTTGTGATTAAAAGAATTCTATTTCTTGTAGACAGGGTATGTGTGTTGACTGAGAAAACACTAGGTTCTTGCTCAGGTTTGGGGGCGAGAGAAAAGAAGCCTAGGAATAAAAGATCCAACATTTTCTTCTAACCAGAAGTGAGCTTCTGATCTTACCAAAGAAGTAAAAGTGGCCCACGGAGCCTGCTGGGGATGGGGTGATGGATGAGGTATACACTAGCTCCTCAGCATCCCCGCAGGATCACCCCACTCCTGCCCGAGAGCTCACAGCATCTGCTCCAAGCTGACCCCACTAGGCACAGCCAGCCAGACAAGGAACTTGGTCAGGGTCACTCTCTAACCTTGAGACTGTGGTCATGGTTCATCTTGGTTGACACTACAGATGGTTATTCCAGAAAAGAACATTGAGGGACCCATCTTTAAAACAGATGTGGAGGCAGAAGTATCCGGCTGTCCCCACATCCTAGAAGTATTTCCAGTGGTCACGCAAGGACCCTGCCAGCCCGGGTGGGCTGTTCTTTGTGACTTGGAAGAAGGCCAAAAGGATCAGAGCGTTGGCCTGCTTGTACTGCTGCTAAGTAGGAGGGCACAGCCTCGATGTGGCTGCTGGTGCAAACACGCATCCCAGAAGCTCTCCTTGCTCTGACAAATCTGATAAGCCACAATTCAGTAGGGACAGATGTGTAGTTCTGTGGGAGCTCAAGTGTAAGCAGAATCCCCATCACAGAAAATCAAAAGTTTAACTTCTTTTCTACACTTTGATTAGCGTCTTGGTGGATTTATGCAGATTCTTGGGGCTGAGCCAAATATAAGAAATTACCGGGCCCAACGAGTCACTGTACCATTAAGAACACGGGCCCAGAGAGATTACGACCTAACTAAGAGCCGCAGTTCATTGCCCTCCCAACCCGAAGCGAAGTGATAGTGGTGTAAGAACAAGCGTTTTGGTACCGTGTCAGGAGTCAGTATAGAGCAGTGGTTAGAAACACAATGTTTCAGGACAAGTTCTGACAGTCACATGCTGTGATATTTTGCACAAGTGACTAACCTCTCTATTTCCTCATTTGAAAATGGGGTAATGGGACGCCTGGGTGGCTCAGTTGGTTAAGCGCTGCCTTCAGCTCAGGTCATGATCCCGGTGTCCTGGGATCGAGTCCCACATCGGGCTCCTTGCTCAGCAGGGAGCCTGTTTCTCTCTCTGTCTTCCTGCCACTCTGTCTGCCTGTGCTCGCTCTCTCTCTCTCTCTGACAAATAAATAAATAAAATCTTAAAAAAAAAAAAAAGGAAGTGGGGTAAAAAGTCAGTGATGGCTCACAGCGAGTTTTCAATAAATGTTAGATATTATTGGCATGCACGTATATATATTTGTATAAGCAATTTTTTTTAAGGTTTTATTTATTTATTTGACAGACAGAGATCACAAGCAGGCAGAGAGGCAGGCAAAGAGAGGAGGAGGAAGCAGGCTCTCCACTGAGCATAAAGTCCGATGCGGGACTCGATCCCAGGACCCTGAGATCATGACCTGAGCTGAAGGCAGAGGCTTAACCCACTGAGCCACCCAGGCGCCCTGTATAAGCAATTTTTTAAAAGATTTTAAAAATTTATTTGACAGAGAAAGACACAGTGAGAGAGGGAACACAAGCAAGGGGAGTGTAAGAGGGAGAAGCAGGCTTCTCACTGAGCAGGGATCCCGATGCAGGGCTCAATCCCAGGACCATGGGATCATGACTTGAGGGAAAGGCAGACACTTTACTGACTGAGCCACCCAGGCACAACTTGCATAAGCAATTTAACTTGTTTCCTCATCTGAAAATGGGGTAAACAGTGTGTGTGTGTGTGTGTGTGTGTGTGTGTGTGTGTGTGTATACACACATGTACTGTTTCAAAATACATACACAATTACAGGATAAAAAGGATGAAGTACCTGACTCAGAAAAAAGTCCATCTGAAAAATACCACAGTTCTCGGCTAAATGGGAGTTCAACAGGAGCTAAGGATTTGAGTTGGCAGCTAAAAAAGCTAATGACACTCCAGGCTCCATTACAATTATCAAGAGAGGAAATAGCCTCAATTTTAAGAGTTAATCAGACCATGTTTAGACCACTGGTCCCAGTTTTAAGTCACAATGGCTATCACCAAGCTGATAGCCAGGGCAATAGAGAATCTGGAGACCTGATCCCAGAAAGAAAAATTAAGGCAATTGGGCATACTTAGCCAGGAGAATACTTAGTACCAGGGGTAGGATATGATGTAGTATCTAAAGTCTATCATGAGGATGACAACAACTCAAACAATAAAACCAGGACAACAGATGGAAATTAAAGGGATGAATATTTCACCTCAATATAAAGATGAAATTTCAGCCACCACAGTTGCTTATAAAGACATGGTTTTCCCTGCTACATAGAAGTTTCTCAGCCCTGTGTTTGAGCAGTAAATAGCTACTATAAAATGGTTCCCACATTTAATAGTTGGAAATAACAGCTACTGTTATTATCTCTAATACTTATGACAACTTTATAGGGGAAGGCCTATTGTCTTCATTTTACAGTTGGGACAACTGAGGCTCAAACTGGTAATTTAGCAGGGCCAAGGTCATACATCTAATAATTATATGAACCAAGATTCAAATTCAGATCTGACTCCAAATTGAGTGTTCATTCCATTATACCCTGATGCTGACCTTCCAGTTTCATTCCTAATTGTCCAGCCTATTTCTACCTGATTGGTCAAAATCAAAAGCCGAGTAGCAAATTCCTCCATTGCTTTATCTACCTCGAATCAAAGCTGCTAAAGTTTGGGGGTGCCTGGATGGCTCATTCAGTTCAATGTCTGACTCTGGATTTCGGCTCAGGCCATGATCTCAGGGTCCCACCCCATGCTGGGCTCCGCACTCAGTAGGGAGAGAGTCTGCTTTTCTCCCTTCCACACCTCTCCCCACTCTCACTCTCTTTCTCTCTCTCTCTCAAATAAATAAATAAATTTTTAAAAAGATCTTATTTATTTATTTGACAGAGAGAGATTACTAGGAGGCAGAGAGGCAGGCAGAGAGAGAGGGGGAAGCAGGCTCCCCGCTGAGCAGAGAGCCTGATGTGGGGCTCGCTGGGATCATGACCGGAGCTGAAGGCAGAGGCTTTAACCCACTGAGCCACCCAGGCGCCCCATAAATAAATGATTTTTTTTTAATCTGCTTAAGTTTTTTTGAAAAAACTCCTAGGGTCCCTAGAAAGGAAAATGCAAATAAACAAATATCCATTGAATTCTTGAATATAAGTACAGATTATACCTCAAACAGAAGACAAAATATATTCCTAAAAAACTGAAATGAACATAGGTCCAGATTAGCAATAGCCACCCCTAAGAGTGAAATAAACATTCACTGTCTTTCCTGTTTGCACAAATATCTTTCAGGCGCCTGCTGCTGACTGTTTGGGGCTCTAATTCCCACTTGGTGGTGGTAGGGGGGAGATGCCAGGACTTGTGCCAGTGTCAGAGAGCTCACCAGGGACAGCACACCAAGGGAAAGTTCTAAGTCTTTAAGGGTTGTGAGAGTGGAAAGTTCTTAGTGATTTCATAGTGATCACTTCTTATTATAGGGGAAGAAACTAAAGCCCAGACTGGTAGAGGGACTCTACTCAGGGCCCAAGTAAGTTGGTATCAGAATCTGGGACAAGAATCATGGCCTTCACACACATCAGGGGGAACTATATTAAACCTGTGGGGACTAGGTCCCACCCCAGCGTTAGCAAACATTTATGGACGTTTTTAATGCTCCAAGAATAATTTTCTGTGCATATATGATTAAACAATTATACTACAATTGCTTTTTTAATCTGTATTTTTGTCAATTTCTCATATTTCTTTTTGTATTTATTTTTATGAAAGATTCATTAAAATATAATTCACATGCCTCAGTTCACTCATTTGAAGTGTACAGTTCAATGGCTTTTAGTATATTCATAGAGTTGTGCAACCATTACAACAATTAATTTTGAATATTCTTATCATCCCAAATCCCATGCCATTGTCAGTCATTCACCATTTCCCCTCAACCCCTCTAGCCCTAGGCAACCACTAATTTACTTTTCTGTCTCTATGGATTTGCCCATTCTGGATATTTCATATACACAGAATCATACAATATGTGGTCTTTTATGACTAGCTCTTTCACTTAATGTTTTCAAGTTTTATTCGAGTTGTAGCATGGATCAGTATTTCCCTTTCACTGTTAAATCATATTTGATTACATTGTTACACCATTTTTTTAAAATCTTTGCATCATTTGATGAATATTTGGGTTGTTTCCACTTCTTGATTATTATGAATAATGTCACTATGAGCACTCATATAAAATCTTTGTGCAGATGTTTTTATTTCTCTTGGATATATACTCAGGAGTAAAACTGCTGATCATATGATCATCTATGATGTTTAACCTTTTAAGGAACCACCAGAATGTTTTCCAAAGCAACTGCACTATTTTATATTCTCCCACTGCCTTATGTGGGTTCCAAATTCTCTACATTTTCTCTACACCGACACTTGTAATTGTCTTTTATATTATAACTATCCTACTGGATGTGTGGTTCATTGTGGGTTTCATTTGCATTTGTTTGATGTATTGGGGTTTTTTTTTTCAGTACTTTAGAACTACTGTTAAACATACAATGTTATATGATTACTATATCTTCTTATTGGTATGTAACTTTTCTCAATATGAAATAATACCTCTATCCCCAAGCATCCTTTTTGTTGTAAATTCTATTTTGCCTGCTATTAATATTGCTATATGTATTTTCTGTTAATACTTTCCTGGCATATACCTTCCTATACCATTTTGTTTTAGAGAAATCTAATGTTTAACACAGAGTTGATTTATTTACTTATTTATTGCAACCACTGTGAATTTTTATAGAATATAGCCCACTAGGCACCTGGGTGGCTCAGTGGGTTAAGCTTCTGCCTTCGGCTCAGGTCATGATCTCAGGGTCCTGGGAATGAGTCCTGCATAGGGCTCTCTGCTCAGCAGGGAGCCTGCTTCCCCCTCTCTCTCTGCCTGCCTCTCTGCCTACTTGTGATCTCTATCAGATAAATAAAAAATTTTTTAAAAGAATATAGCCCATTTATGTTTATTGTGATTAAAGTTTTAAATTTATGCTTTCAAATTTACTGGTTTTTTTTAGTATTTTTTTTCCTCTGCTGCCTTTTTAAAGATTGACTGAATTTTTTACTTCATTTTCTTTAAGTGGTTTTCCTTAAGTTTTTAAAACATATTTAAATATATATTTCTGTTAACTTCAGAAACTTAACAAGGTTTTCTCTCCCCCAACTCATCCCTGCTACTTCCCATACTACACTAACCTGGGATATCAATTCCAATAATAAGAATACTGTTAATAACAACAATAGCAATAGCAACTAGTATTTACAAAGCAGCATACTCTATTCCACAACTCGGCTTAAATGACTTAGAAGCATTAATTCTTCAAATCTTACCAATTTGTTTATGAGGTATACATAAGGTTATGTTACCCGCCAAAAGTAACACAACTAAACAGCAGAGCTTACACTAATGCTATTCATCAACATTTTTTTGAACTTTAAGTTTCACTGTTTTCTTTGATAAGCAAAATGGGTGAAAGGGAGTGGGAGTTATGGAATGAATAATGGAAATAAAAGGCACAGCATAGGGAATATAGCCAACAATACTGTAATAGCATTGTATGGTGACGGATGGTAGCTGTGCTGTGGTAAGCATGGCATAATGTATATAGATATTAAACACTATTTTGTACACCTGAAACAAATGTAACATTGTGTGTCAACTGTACTCAAGAAATTTAAAATAAAATCTTTGCCAATCCATTATGTCGGGAATTAGTATCTCAGAATAATTTTGACTTGCATCTCTCTAAGGTTGAGTGATTTTAAACATCGTGCATGTGAACTGGCTTTCCATATATTTTTATCCATTTTTCTATTGAGTTCTTAGGTTACTTCTCTGCAATTAACTCTTTCTCTGTAATATGTGTTTCAATATTTTCTCTCTCTTTTTCCCACCTTTTTTAAATGGGTTTTTTGTTCGTTTTTACCATGCAAAATCTGAGGTTTTTAAAATATACTCAAATTAATCAACCTTTTCTTTCATTGTCCTATATTTTGAGTGATAACTAAAAACTTTGTCTATATCCAGGTTATAGAGGCATTCACCTATACTTTCTTCTAAGAAATGTCTGATTTTGTTATTATCTTTAGATCTCTGATCTCTTTGTAGCCTGTTCTTCGGTAGCCGATTCTTATTTGAGAGTTCATTGAACACAGGTTTGCTGAGTTCTTCTATATTTTAAACTGTTATTCTACAGCCTTGATACTTAAAGGACAGTTTGGCTAGATATAAAATACTTGTTTCACACTTTTCTTTCCTTAAGTTTCTGTAATGACTTCCATTTTTGCCTTGTTTTGTATGTTGCTTCTGAGCATTCTGATGCTAGCCTAATTCTCTTGCTTTTGTAAAGTCATTTAGTCTTTTGGCCTGGAGGCTCTGATGATTTTTTTTAATCTTTGAAATCTAATAGTTTTATTAAGATATTTTTTGAAATTGGGGAGCCTGGGTGGCTCAGTGGGTTGGGTGTCTGCCTGTCATGATCCCAGGTGCTGGGATTGAGCCCTGAGTCGGGCTCCTTGCTCAGTGGGGAGGCTGATTTTCCCTTTCTCCTGATCTGCCTGCCACTCCCCCTGCTTGTGCACTGTGTTTCTCTCCACTAAGTGAATAAATAAAACCCCAAAAACACAAAACCAAGATATTTCTTGGAACCAACCATTCTGGGTGAATTTTTTGGGGTTCTCAGTGGCACTTACCAATATGTAGATTCAGGTTTGTTTGTTCTTAAATTTTTTTTAATTTCCAAATTATTTTCTTGGATAGTTGTTTGGTTTTTTGTGTGTTGTTGCTGTTGTTTTAAGATTTTGTTTACTGGGCCCCTGGGAGGCTCAGTGGGTTAAGCCGCTGCCTTTGGCTCAGGTCATGATCTCAGGGTCCTGGGATCGAGTCCCGCATCGGGCTCTCTGCCCAGCAGGGAGCCTGCTTCCCTCTCTCTCTCTGCCTGCCTCTCCATCTACTTGTGATTTCTCTCTGTCAAATAAATAAATAAAATCTTTAAAAAAAAAAAAAAGATTTTGTTTACTTATTTGGCAGAGAGAGAGAGCGCACAAGTGAGCACAAGCAGAGGGAGGGAGAAGCTGAGCAAGGAGCCTGATATTGGGCTTGCTTTAATGACTGAGCCAACCAGGCACCCTTGGATTACAGTTTTAAACATTATTTCTATTTTATAGTTTTATTATTTATTTGAGAGAGGAAGAGACAGTGAAAACGGGGAGGGACAGAAGGAGAGGTAGACAAGCAGACTTCCTGCTGAGTCCGGAGCCTGACTTAGGGCTGATCTCAAGTTCCCATTATCATGACCTGAGCTGAAATTAAGAGTTGGGTGCTCAACCAACTGAGTCATCTAAGTGCCCCTCGTTCTATTGTACAATTTTAAAAAATAGTTCTAATTTATTCCCTGAAGCAGAAATTGTTGAATTTCTTTTGCTTGTCTTCTATCTCAATTACTTTCTCCACAATTGCTTTTACATCCTCTGTATCTCATTTTCATTTTATTTGTTTTCTGCCTTTCTTCAAGACCCATGATTAAACATTCGTTAGATCTCTCCTAGTTGTCTTATTAGTCTTCATTCCTGAGATGATTTTGTCTTTTTCTTCCATTTCCTTGAGCCTAACCAATTTTATTTCATTTTTTTCTTTTATCTATTTTCGTTCCTTTTTTTTTTCTTAAGAAAAAGTAGTTTTTCATATCCTAATATGTTTGTTTGACGATTTTGATTCAGTCTAAAGTACTGTGTTTGTCTGTTTGTTTTTTGCTTCATGGTTGGTAAAATGCTGACTCTTATTTGGTTGGGAGGAAATGCTGACTCTTATTTTCTAAGTTCTTCTAATAAAAGTTTTATATAGGTGATGACTGCGTTCATGTATTGATGGGGAGGGGCAGGTTTCTTTAGATTTCTATGTTGAGAGCACCTTCTTCTGTCAGTGTAGTGAAGTACATTTTTTAAAAAAATATTTTATTTATTTATTTGAGAAAGAGACAATGAGAGAGAGCATGAGCAAGGAGAAGCTCAGAGGGAGAAGCAAACTCCCCGTGGAGCTGGGAGCCCGATGTGGGACTCGATCCGGGAACTCCAGGATCATGACCTGAGCCGAGGGCAGTCATCCAACCAACTGAGCCACCCAGGTGTCCCATGAAATACATTTTTTTAATGGATTGCTTTTTTGTTATGGCATGAGAGGAGCTTGCTTTCCTTTGAGCTCTTACTGTTTTCTCATAGGATTCTTTTTTTTTTTCTTAAGATTTTATTTATTTATTTGAGAGAGAATGAGAAAGATAGAGAGAGAGAGAGAGTGCGCATGGAAGGGAGAAGGATCAGAGGGAGAAGCAGACTCCCCGCTTAGCGGGGAGCCTGATTCAGGACTTGATCCTGGGACTCCAGGATTGCTAAATGAGCCAAAGGCAATTGCCCAACCAACTGAGCCACATATGTGCCCTTCTTACAAGATTCTAGAAATCCTCTTGTTTCTATCTTCATCTGACCACTCAGTTTACAAAGGACATCACTTTTACCCTCTTCTTCCCCAGAAGCCTTTCCCAGAATTCCATTTCAAATTCCACATACTTTTAAGTCACTTCCCTGTAGCCAGTGCTTTGATTTAGCAGAACTCATTTTCAGTATTTTTGTATTTAGGATAATATTTGTCTTCCTGGGGCACCTGGGTGGCTCAGTCATTAGGTTCCTGATCATGATCCCAGGGTCGTGGAATGGAGACCTGCCTTGGGCTCCCTGCTCAGCTGGAAGCCTGTTTCTCTGTCTCCCATTTCCTTGGCTTGTGTTCCCTCTTTCCCTGTGTCTCTGTCACAAAGATAGATAAAATCTTAAAAACAAAAACAAAAAACAAACAAAGACTTTTCATGGCATTTTCCCTGTTTTTTCAAGAATCAAAGACGAACTTTCAGTTACAAGATAAATAAATAAGAGGGATGTAAATGCAGCATGATAACTATAGTTAACGCCACAATACTACTATATTAACAATAAAAAGAAATCCCAGTGCGGCCACTTTCATGATCTTATCTCTCCCATCTGCTCACTCTTCTCTTGTAAATGGACAGAGAACATCAAGAAATCAAGACTGTGATTCCAGCTGCATCTGAACATTACCCTTATCTCTCCTCAGTCACTGTGGACATGGATCCCATAAAGTAACAGGAGAAAACATACTTAATTGCATGTTTTCCTAGGACTGCAATAGCAAACTACCACAAACTGGGTGGCTTAAAACAACAGAATTGTCTTCTCTTCTAGTCGTACAGGAAATAAGTCTCATGGGCTCTAGGAGAGAATCCATCTTTGTCTCTTTCAGCTCTGATGGCTGCGAGCCTACCCTGCTTGTGGTCATTCCAGTCCAGTCTCAGCCTTGCTCTCCTTATGAACTTCTCTTCCCTGTGTCTGTATCACTGTATCTCAAAGGACCCCTTTCCTTTCTCTTCAAGGACATTGCTCTTTGGGTTCAGAGTTCACTCCAAATCCAGAATGATCTTCTATCAGGAGCCTTAACATAATAGTATTTGCAATGATCTTATTTCTAAATAGGTCACACTTGCAGATATGGGGGTGGGGTGGGAGTAAGAACTTACTATATTCTCTTTGGGGGACATGATTCAACCCACTACACTGATCACAGAACCATTCATATGGATTAGCCTATTTAGCTCCATAACAGCACGATGAACAGACACTATTAATTTACCAATTGACAAATGAGGAGATTGAAGTTCAGCTAGAGGCTAAGTCACTTGTCCAAGATTTCACATCTAGTAGCTTAAAGACTCAGACTCCAGACTCAGGCAGGCTGACTCCAGAGCCATCACTCTAAATCAATGCATTGTACCGCATTCTCTAAGAATCAGACATTTTGGAACTGCCAGATTCAGGGGGAAAAGGGACAGAGGACAGACAAGTTTCCTTCTGGAAACCATGGAGAAGAACATGTAAAAGGGGTAGGGAAGGAGGTGGGAAACGCCTTCCCTACTCTTCCTCCACTTCTTCCATTATTTCTCTAGACATTTTATGCCTGCTCTTGGACTCTGGGTCCCAAGTAACGTGTGCTGTCAACTTTGGGGGTCCACACATATTTTACATAGGCTTGCTTTTATTGTGAAGAGCTGATATTGATCTGTGAAAGGGTCTGCCACTCTTAGGATATGGTTGGCACATAAGGGAAACCTGTGATCACTTGGGAACTGAAGAGCAAACAGCGTGGTGCAGCTGGCTAGCACAAGAATTAGAGGTGGGTGCCATCAGGTTCTGAGGTGGCAGAGGAACTCTCCCTCATGAGCTACTCAGCTTCTGTCTCCTTGTTCCATTTATTATTAATCACCGCCCCCACTCCTTCGGGGTTGTAGCTCTCTCTCTGGCTTGCACGCTGCTTTAGCTTCATGGCCTCCCCTCCCCCACCCCAGGGCTCACTGCCCTAACTGGAACCTATGAGACAGCAAAGAGGGCAGCTACCTGACTGCACAGGTGACAAGTAACACCCCAGCACCTTAATGGTACCTGATGCTCATCTTAACCACTTCTGCAGAAAGGACCTAGGATGCTGCATGTATCAGTGAGGGTCCCAGAAGCTAAGAGATGACTATTCAAAAAGGGATACTAAAGAGAGTTTATTTTTTATAAAGATTTTTATCCACTTATTTGTCAGAACGAGAGGAGTGAGCAAAGCAGGGGGAGCTGCCGGCAGAGGGAGAAGCAGGCTCCAGCTGAGCAAGGAGTCTGATGTGGGATCGCAGGACCCTGGGATCCTGACCTGAGCTGAAGGCAGATACTTAACCTACTGAGCCACCCAGCCATCTCCTAAAGAGAGTTTAAAGAATGGATTATTTCTAGAGGGGAGAGTAGGGTTAAGGGAACTGAAATGCAAGGAGATGCATTAAGGGATATAAAGGGAACTTGTAAACTCCTAAGGCTCAAAGGGCAAGGAAAGGGAGCTGTTAACTGGAATCCAACGGAATCCACTGCCACAGAAGAGGGTGTGCTTGATGGGAGCTGGGTGGTCAGGCTGGACCAGGGGTGGAGAATAACTACCTCCACTTCTTTCCTCTCCCACCCTCCAGTCTGCTGCTGGGACCTCCCATGGGCTGATCTAATCAGAAGCCAGAGGGTGAAAACACCCAGCTGCTACAGCCCCCGGAAGTCAGTCTTTGGGGGCACAGAATGGGGGTGTGGGGAGGGAGGGAATAAAATTCCCAGCCACTACCCACTGAGGTGGAAAACAAAGGCAAATGAAAAATTACATTTCCTAACTACTCACAGCCCACTGACAAGTCCTTGAACAGGCAGTGATATTCCTCTAGGAGCTCAGCTGCCTCTATGTTAATTCTTTCCTAAGGGTGAAAGGCAATCTTAGTCTGACCCCCCAGGATCCTGTAAATCTACTCTAAAATATAAAAGTTCCTTTGGAAGCTTTAAGAATCAGGCTGGCAATCATCTCCCAAGCATATGGCCCACTGATATACAACTGAAGTGTCTCATGACTAAGGTTTCATTAGACAGTAATAAAAGACATTTCCCCCCACAACAGCTAGCCCCTTCAAGGTCCTGGAAACCTTGCTTCCAAAATTCCTTAGAGGCTTACACTATCCCTACCCCCCTCCCAACTTGAAAGTATATAATGGGCCACTCCTCGTGACCCCAGTGCAGCTTCCTGCCCACGGGTCTTTAATAAAACCACCTTTTTGCACTAAAGATGTCTCCAGAATTCCTTCTTGGCCGTCGGCTTCAAACCCTCACATCTTTCCTGTATCACCCACCTCTGCTTTACTCCTATTTCCAGCAGTTCTAGAAATAACTGGATTTGGTGAAGCTCTGTGCAGGGAAGGCACCCACAGAAGGTTCCTACCACTGCAGGCAGAACCCAGGGTGCTGAGAGCAAAGGAAGGAAGCTCCAAGAGAACAGGGGGGATAAAGGACAACAGGAAGGGAGAAAAGGCAGGGCTGGGAGGTAGCAGAGGAAGTAAGTGGGGAAAACTCCCTGCTGTCAAACTACGACAAGCTAACCTCTGAGCCCCTGTTTAAAAATCGCTGCTCTGAGTTGTTTACCCACCTTGAGCACTTTCAACAGCCGCACATCTGTCGTTACTCTGGATGAGCTCACGGAGGCATCCATGTTGCTCCTGGGCCCATTCTCTCTTATATTAAAGCGCTTTTTAATTGCCACATTTTCTGAGGCAGAGAAAGCCTAATCTGAATGCAGCTTTAAAAACTAACAGCAATCAGCAGAGATCCATCAATTAGCACTCGGCATTAAGCAATGCAGAATATTTTCCAAGGCTCCAAGGGCCTCTCCACACCTGAACATTCTACAAGGTTCATTCTCTCCTGTTTGAATAATATTCAGGCTCTTGAGTGACAGACAGTTTCTCCCAGCTGCCAAAAGAATAACCCATTTTCTACTGTAGCTCTTTTTTAACCCAAAGAGTACAGCTCCAACAAAGCTCTTTAACTCTGATACACACACTTTTTTTTTTTTTTTAAAGGAAAAAAGTATCTGCTTCAAACCACTGATTACAATTTCTTATAACAATACTGCCCAGGAAGGTCAGTGGGCAACATGGGCTAAGATTTTCTTCTTGAAAATGCAGTGAGAGAGTTGATTCCCAGTTTCCGGTATAAATTTATGAGACTACTTATGAAGTTCAGAGAATTCCTGGCAGGAAAGTTACTTCATAATGATATATTTCTCGCAGAGTTATGCAGCTGTCAGATCTGGCAGCTCAGAAAGTTGTCATTTAGGGTTTGAATTTGGTGACATCTAACAATATCAGAATGACAACACACAGACATTTCTGATGCATTTCACTTTTGCAGAATTTTTCCAATTTAATTACTGTTTATGAAGATAAAAGCAGTACGTGGTTACCACAAAACATAAAGAACAAGAGAAGCATTGTATGGTAAAGAGTTAAGGCAGCAGGCAGGGGCTGCTCAAACCTGCACCTGTCCAAGGTCGTCAGGACCTGCCCTTGGACCTCTAAGCCTTTGCAGTCCCCTACCTGATGAGACTCTCTTTGTGTACCTGAGGCCTTGGGCCACACCTGGTAGTTTTATGCTAATAATGTGATTTAGGGCAAGAGCTGTTTTTGTATCTTGAGGTTTTGGGCCCTGCTGTCTATACCTCTGAGCCCCAGAGCAGGGATACAACCCTGTGTGACAGACTCCTGGACAGTGAGGCTCGCTGAACCTCCCCAGTTATGAGCTTCCCTGGCTGGCAACACTTCTCATGTGTCGTCACACATTGTTGCTGAGCAAACTGAGGACTGTATGTGTGACTCCGCAGGCTGAGGACCACTGAAAGCTTGTCCTGGTTTATCCTGGACTCTGTCCTATGTGCCTTTTACCTTTGCTGATTTTAATATGAGCATAAAAGCTTCTCTGAGTCCTATGAGTCCTACTAGTGAATCATCAAGCATAATGGATGGTCTCGGGATCCTCAATGCAAATGTAAAAAATAAAATAAAAATTGTTGTCCTACTTCTAATGCCTTTTTTAAACACACACACACGCACGTGCATGCGCACACACACACACACACACACACAGACTTTTTTCTATACACTCCAGCGTTTTTTGTTAATGGAAAATAGATCATATTATATATACTCTCTTTAATAACTTTTTCTCAATATCAAGTGAACACATTTTTCTATGCCTTTAGATATAGATATACTACTACATGTACAGCATTCTGTTCTAGATGACTTATGGATACATATTTATTTATTTATTTATTTATTTTAAGATTTTACTTTTATTTATTTGACAGGCAGAGATCACAAGTAGGCAGAGAGAGCGAGTGGGGGAAGCAGGCTCCCCGCAGAGCAGAGAGCCCAATGCGGGGCTCGATCCCAGGACCCTGGGATCATGACCTGAGCTGAAGGCAGATGCTTTAACTCACTGAGCCACCCAGGCACCCCTGGATACATATATTTAATCAATCATCTACTGATAGACATTTGGGTTGTCTCTCTCTCTCTCTCAGTATTATCAACAATGCCACAATAAATATCTTTGTAGATAACCTCTCTGTAAACTTGTCTCAGTATTTGTGATTCTGGGACTTGTGATAAAAAGATATAAGAATGGTGGTGACAATCACTTGATTAATGAGATGTGTTGAAACAGGTCATTTTCAGACCTCTATTCAGAAGATTCTTGGTATCTAAAAAGACTGTAATTAGACAGAGTCTGAAGAAATTCTCACCTAATAAATTCCTAAAAACCTGTATATGCAGTCAATCTGGAATTAATTTTTCAATTATACTCACCCTTAGGTCCTAAAATATGTAGTTTTCATTGGTGCTAAGCACTTAGCCTAGTGTTTTCCAGTGAGATTTATTATAATTCATTTTTCTAAAAGTTGTATATATATGTATCTGGCCTAAAACCAAGCAGTTACATGATCAAGACTATTTGCCAGTAATTTCACTACCTGACAGAACAAAACTTAACAATCTTTATGTAAAGCAACATAGTCCAGTGCCTATACAATTTATCACTTAAAATATCCAGCATTGAGAAGAAATTTCCAGAAAATATCATTTGTAATCATGAGAAAAAATATGAAACTAAGCAGACCCACGGATGACTCGGATATTGGTATTACTAGACAAGGATTTGTACAATAATCACTATAAATAGGTTTTAAAAGTTATAGGAAAAGATGTTGGATCAGTGAATAGATGGGAAATTCTAAAAGAGAAAGAGAAACTCTTAAAAAGAGCCAAATGGTTCTTTATAAAACTGAAAACCCAATACCTGAATTAAGAATTCATTGAAGGTTTTGACCGAAGACTGGACATAGCCGAGGAAATGATCAGTGAAATCAAAGGTGGGTCAACAGAAAGTACCCAAAATGAACCACTTAAGATGGTAACTAGACTTATCATGGGGATCATTTTCACAATGTATAAAACAGTGGATCTCTACGACATATACCTAAAACTAATAGGATATTGCATGTCAACTATAATCAGAAAAAAATTTGAATAAACCATATACAGAAGATAATAATAATCATCAAGAGCGTCTGAGACTTACAGGACATTAACAGCCTAACATGTATATTTGAAGTCCCAGAAAATGAAAAAAGGATAGTGAAGAAACATTTTTAGAGATAATGAGTGAAACTGTTCAAAGACTGATGAAATACATCAATCTACAGATCCAAGAATCAAAGTTAACCCCAGCAGGATGAATACTAAGAAAACCACACCTAAGGCACATCATAGTAAATTCAGAAAACTGAAGGGAAAGAGAAATATCTTAAAAGCACCAGTGTGGGGCACCTGAATGGCTCAGTCAGTTGAGAGCTGGCTCTTGGTTTCAACTCAGGTTGTGATCTCATGGGTTTCAGGACGGAGCCCCATCTGGGGTTCCTTGCTCAGAAGAGAGACTGCTTGAAGGATTCTCTCCCTCTTCCCTTCCCCCCACTCACACATGAGCGCTCTCTCTATCTCCCAAAGCAAATAAATGAATCTTTGTAAAAATAAGGCAGCCAAGGTAGGGAGGGGAATACATTCTATTCAGATGAACAACAATATCAGTAACATCTGACTTCTAACAGAAACTATGGAATTCACAAGACAGTAGAATGACATTTTCAAAGCATTAAAAGAAAATATTAGTTGACTTAGAATTCATATCCAGTAAAAATATCCTTCAAAAAGGAAGACAAAGGGGGCGCCTGGGTGGCTCAGTGGGTTAAGCCACTGCCTTCGGCTCAGGTCATGATCTCAGGGTCCTGGGATCGAGTCCCGCATCGGGCTCTCTGCCCAGCAGGGAGCCTGCTTCCCTCTCTCTCTCTCTCTCTCTGCCTGCCTCTCCATCTACTTGTGATTTCTCTCTGTCAAATAAATAAATAAAATCTTAAAAAAAAAAAAAAAAAAAGGAAGACAAAGTTTGGCATTTTGAGACAAAAATAGAGGGAATTTATTACTAATTGAAACGTACTGCAAAAAAAACCCAAAAAACAAAAAACCTAAAGGCACGTAATCTTAGATAAAAACCTAGATCATAGGAAGAAGTAAAGAGTCCTGGAGTTGGTAAAGATGTGGGTAAACATAAAAGACTCTTTAAAACTTTCTTTTGGGGCATGTGGGTGGGTTAGTCAGTTAAGCATCTGCCTTCAGTTCAGGTCATGAACCCGGGGTCCTGAGATGAATTTCCATGTCTGGCTCCTGCTCAGTGGGGAGTCTGCTTCTTCCTCTCCCTCTGCTGCTGCCCCTGGCTTATGCACTGTCTTGTGCACTCAGTCTCTCTCTCTCTCTCTCTCTCAAAAAAATAAAATATTTAAAAAGCAGAACAAAACAAAAAAACCTTTCTTTTAAAAACAACTGAAGGTAGGCTTATTCTAAAGTGCATATAGAAAGGCAAAGGGCCTAGAATAACCAGAACAGCTTTAAAAATCATAAAGTGGGAGAAATTTTTAGACTTACTATGCAGCTATGAAATCAAGACAGTGTGATATCAGTGGAAGAACAGACACACGGATCAACAAAACAGAAGGGAGAATCCAGAAACAGACCCACACAAATATGCCCTGAACCAGTTTTTGACAAAGGTACGAAAGCAGTTCTATGGAGGAAGGATAACCCAGTCAACCCAGGCAGCAAATGATGCTGGAACAGTTGACAGCAACAAAACAAAACAAAACAAAAATAAGCCTCTACCGAAACCTCATACCTCATATAAAAAATTATTCACAATAAGCCACACACTTAAATTTAAAATAAAGATTTTAGAAGAAACCATAGGAGAAAAATCTTTGGAATCTAGGGCTAAGTTCAGCATCATTATTTAGTCGCTAGCTATGACACCAGAAGAAGGATTCCTAAAAGAACACATTGCAAAACTAAATTAATTCATCAAAATTAAAAACTTTCCTGGGGCACCTGGGTGGCGCAGTCAGCTAAGTGTCCAACTTTTGGTTTCAGCTCAGGTCAAGATCTCAGGGTACGGAGATCAAGCCCTGTGCTGGGCTCTGTGCTCAGCCTGGAGTCAGCTTGAGATTCTCTGTCCCTTTCCCTCTGCAACCCCTGCTTGTGCGCTCTCGCTCTCTCTCTCTCTCTCTAACAAATAAAAATTTTTAAAAGGTTTTATTTATTTATTTATTTTACGAGAAAGAGATCATAAGTAGGTAGAGCAACAGGCAGAGAGAGAGAGTGGGAAGCAGGCTCCCCGCCAAGCAGAGAGCCCGATGCAGGGCTTGATCCCAGGACACTGAGATCATGACCTGAGCCAAAGGCAGAGGCTTAACCCACTGAGCCACCCAGGTGCCCCTCAAACAAATAAATTTTTTAAGAAGTTGGAAACCTTTTGCTCTGTGAAATACCATAAGAGAAGAAAAGGACAAGCCACAGAATAGGAAAAAATATTTGCAAACTACAGATATCACAAAGGACTTGTATCTAGAATTTATAAAGACTCACACACTCAAGTGGTTTAAAAAAAAAAAAAAAAAAAGTAAGCAATCCAGTCAGAAAATGGGAAAACACACTAAGGGATATTTCACCAAAGAGGATATATGGATGGCAAATAAACAAGAAAAGTCTTCAACATCACTAGCCATCAGAGAGATACAAATTAAGAACATAATGAACATTGTTACAAATCAATTAGAATGAGAAAAATAAAGATAATAATGATCAGTGTGGATGAGACTATGGAGAGGCTAGATCTCATACATTCCTAATGGAAATGTTAAGCGGGACAACCAAATTGGGAAACAATTTGGCAGTTTCTTATAAAACTAAATATATACTTACCATTTGGCCTAGCACTTCCATGCCTGGGCATTTATCCCAGAGAAATGGTAACTTATACTTACACAAAAACCATATATGTATGTTCACCACAGCTTTAGTCACAATGACCAAAATATGGAATAGCCCAAATGTCCTTCAAAAGGAGAGAATTACTGATACGTGATACATACTGCATGGGTCTCAGAGGCATTATCCTATGTGGAAAAAAGCCAATCTAAAAAGATTATACCCTGAATAACACCATGCATGTAATATTCTCAAAATGGCAGAATTACAGAGCTAGAGAACGAATTAATGGTTGCCAGAGAATAAGAATTTGTGGGTGGGATTGGGGGGCGGGGCGGATGTGATTACAAAGGAGTAAGTAGCACAAGAGAATTTCTCAGTAGTGATGGTGCAGGTTTGTATTTTGTTTGTGGGGAAGTTATATAAATCTGGACATGTGGTAGGACAGCACGGAATTCTATCTAGGCACACAGGGCCTTACTTACCTGTGAAAACTGGTGGCATGTGAGTAAGGCGCCATTTCCTGGCTTTGTTACTGTTTCCACTTAGGTAAGATGAGTGAAAGATACACAGGATTCTCTGCCCTCATTTCGCCACTTCCTGTGAGTCTGTAACTACTTTAAAAGCAAAATATTTTGAAAAGCTGTTGATTGTTTAAAGCAAAAGCAGTAACAAGGGCTTTATAACAAATATAGAAATAAAATACACAACAAAAAAGCACAAAGCAGGAAAACGGAGTTAAATATTGTTCTAAGAGTCATTTTTTTTGTAGTGCTGTAATATTCATGATTGAGTGTGATAACTTAAGGATGCATATGTAACCTTAAGCAGCCACTAAGTTATCTTATCATCTATCTATCCATCAGTACTAGTTAAAAAGCAAATAGAAGAGATAAAATAAAAGTACTTGATTAAAAGAAAGCAGGAGGGCGCATTTGCCTTCAGCTCAGGTCATAATCCCAGGTTCACGGGATCAGTGCCCACATCAGGTTCCCTCTCCTCCCTGCTCCTGTTCTCTGGCTATCTGTCACTATCTCTCTCTCTCTCAAATAAATAAATTAAGAAGGAAGGAAAGAAAGAAAGAAAGAAAGAAAGAAAGAAAGAAAGAAAGAAAGAAAAACATGAAACAAAGAACAGATGGGACAAATAGAAAATAAGAACAAAATGGCAGGGGCACCAGGGTGGCTCTGTCAGTTAAGAGTCTGACACTTGGTTTTGGCTCAAGTCATGGTCTCAGGGTTGTGTGACTGGGCCCCACATCAGGTTCTGGGCTCAGCACAGAGTCTGTTGGAGATTATTTCCCTCTCCCTCTGCTCCTTCCCCTGCTCATGTGTGATCTCTCTCCCTCTCTCAAGTAAATAAATAAAATCCTTTAAAAAGAAAAAGGGTAAATTTTATTTTTTTAAAAAAGAACAAAATAGCAGATTTCATGCAACCATATCAGTAATTATGGTAAACGTAGATGGGTAAGACACTCCCATAAGAGATACAGATTTTCATTTGGATTTTTTAAATATAAGTATATGTTATTTATTAAAGGTACACATTGAATATAAGGACAAACGTTAGAAGTAAAAGGGTCAGAAGAGAAACGGTATGTTAACATGAATCATAACAAAGCGGGTGTGGCTATGTTAATAACAGAAAGTAGATTCAAGACAAGAATTATTTCCAGTAAAAGAGGATTATTTCGTAATGATAAAAGGATAAATTCAAAAGGACATGAAAATCCTAAATATATGTACCCAATAACATGCCTTTACATTACAAATACATGAAGCAAAAATTGACAGAACCAAAGAAATCCTTGATCTTACTCGGATATTTTAACATTCCTCTCTCAGTAATTTCTAGAACGAGCAGACAGAAATATTAGTAAAGACACAGAAAATTTGAACAACACTAACCACCAACTTAACCTAGTTGACATTTACAGAACTCCCCAGCCAACAACAGCAGAATATACATTTTTTTCAAGTGCACACGGAATAATCACCAATATAGAATATATTGGGCCATTAAACAAGTCAATAAATTTCAAGAATTGTAATCATACAGAATATGTTCTCTGACCACAATGGAATTAAATTAGAAATCTTTTTTTTTTTTTTTAAACAAAGTTAAGACTTCACCTGTATTATTAGCAGTCTCCCTGCCTCAAATGACATAGATAAGATAGTCTCAAACCCTTATACTTTATATGGAAATCTGATATACCCTCCTGTATTCTCAGGGTTCTCCAGAGAAACAGAACCCACAGGATATGTACCGAGAAAGGGATTGGGAAAGAAGGAAGGAAGGAAGGAAGGAGGAGGAAGAAAGAAAAGAAAGAAGGAAGGAAGAAAGGTTTATTTGTTTTAATCAATTGGCTTATGAGATTGTAGAGGCTTGATAAATCCAAAACCCAGAGGGCAGGCCACCAACCTGAAGACTCGGGGAAGAAATACATTTCCAGACCAAAGTCGGTCTTCTGCCAGAACTCCTTTTTACGCAGGGGAGGCCAGTCTTTGTTCTAGCAAGGGCTTCAAGTAATATATGAGGCCCACTCACAGGCTTTAAAAGTCTACCCATTATAAATGATAATCTTGTTTAAAAAAAAAAAAAAAACCCACCCCACTTTCATAGAAATATCCAGAATGTTTAACCAAATACTGACACATAAACTCAAACATTACATCTCCCCACCATGATTTCTTAAATTTAAGATTGATTATACACTATAGGGTCCAAAGGAATATTTCTCCTAAATTAGTTCAGTTAATGAATCATCAGGCTCCCTCACATGGGCCGTGAATGTGAAACTCAGCCACGTCCACCAAGTTACACCAAAACCAACAAACCAACAGAATCCCGTTCACACGAAGCCTTTGCGGGTTAACATAAGTGAATGTATAGCGAGGCTGGTCAGGTTCCTCTTCAGCAACACAAACAACATCAAATTGCACAGAAAAAAACCCTGCCATGCATTCTAACAGTCTCTCTTCTCTTCCCCTTCCCTTTCTGTTTCCCTCCCCGGCCCCAGATGTTTCATTTCTAATATAAAGCAATCTAGATGTTTCTGCAGACACCTGGAAGTCAGCGAAACCACACCTCCAAGGTCTCCCCCCACGCCAGGTACTTTCCTAAGACAAGGCGGGAAGCTTCCCGCCGCAGCTGCACGGCATTCCTTCATCTCAGCCTCTCAGCAAGCGGGTTGCACCTGCGGGACAGTCTCTCCTCTTATTCTAGCCCCCCCAGATCTTTCAAGAGAAGAAAAAAGCTGAACCTATTACATATAAAAACTAGTAAATGGCTTCCGAAAGAGGGGGGCCCTGGGAATACCCAGAGGCTGGTGAAAAGTGCGGAATAAACAGTTATTGCGGGAATAAACACGCTCTCTACTTAGACTGGGGGCAGGTGTGGAGATGCCACGCCCGGACAGTCGAGGGGCCAGGGTTGATCCCGACCGGGCAGAAGGAATCCTGCTTTGCAAAAATCCAACCCACAGACCCCAGATGTGACAGCAGGGTCCACTCAGCGGACCTTGTGTCCCCTGCCCCCGCCACGGCACTGACCGAAGTAGGAAGGCAGTTAGCCCTTGACTCCCCCAACCTCCATTTCTGGGGTCCTGTGTTGGAGCTTCTTCCCTATTGGAATTCACGACTCGGTTTCATTTCCCTTCCGAGTCTCTGTTCCTTTGGAAAGTAATATAATCAGATGAAATAAAACCCAGCTGATGCCCGCAGCGGCATCATTTAATCTAGGACCTCACAGAAAACATTCACGTTTTCATGAACAACTAAAAAGCTCAATGCTTATTGTCCCGACCTCAGGTCTAACGGCGAGCGTTCCCACCAACCGGAGAGACGTTTGGGGAACGGCTGCTTCCTTGCTGACCTTCAAGCCACCCTATGCCGCGTCCGCAAAGCCAGGGTCAAGGTGCGCGCGCCCACCGGCCGCTGGCGCAAGGTCCCCACAGCGGTCTCACCGGCACTGAGGCGAAGCCCCGCGCCGAGAATGATCGCGCACCAAGAAGGGGTGGGCCGGCGGGCCGCCCACGGGCCACCCCGCCGGCCACCACACCTACCTTCCGCCCAGCCCGGCCTTCTGCCGTCTCCGTGCCACGAGAGGCGTCGAGTCCCTGGGGCGGCGTTGCTGACTCTGCTGCAGACCTGCGTCCCTCCGGCTGCAACACAAGACACGAGGGGTCGGAGCAGCGCCCGGGTCCCGTGTTGTAGCCCGAGGTCTCACACCGTGTCGTGGGGAGCCCCGCCTGCGGGCCCCTGCCCCGCTTCCATTTCCAGGTGGACCGCCCGGCTTCCGCTAGATGAACCCGAATTGCTGTGCACAGGGACGAGCAAGCTGGAAAACAGACGTCGGCGTTGGGACTGGGTCTGCACCCAAGACAGCAGGGGAAAAGCCACGGCCTCGGCGTGGGGCAGCCGGGAGTCGCCAGCACCGAGCCCCGCCCCGGGCAGCGCGGGTGCGGTGCGCTCCAGGTGAGCCCGCCGCCGGCTGGAAATGCTCGGAGAGCCTCCGTGCGCACGGAGACTTCGAGGCCCCCATGTCTTTTCTTTCACAAAATGAATTACGGCGGTTTCCAAGCCACTAATTACGGTTTATTACAACAATACTTCCTAGGAAATGGGTTCTTACTCTAATACTATGATGAGAATTTTATAAATGCCCGACCAGTACAATGAATTGCCCGGAATTATAATAAATATCTGCACTTTGGGAGTAAGGCGGTAAACACAGCATTATTGCTATCCTTTTCCAATGGTCCTATGGAGGATTTATTACTTATTTATGACTTATTTTTATTCAAAAACTCCTACATATCATTTTTATGTGGATTCTTTTCTGTGAGCCATTTCTGTTTTTCCTTACAAAATAAAATGAGGTAGGTCCAGAATCAAAAGATTCAACTTCACTTCCTTCAAAGGTGACCCATTGAAATTTCTCCTCCAGACTCCCCTTCCGCTAAACTCTGTTGAAGCCACCGGCTTTGCCACTGATGGAGAAACTCCAGCAATGCTCACCCTACTTCTGTCTCCAGGAAAACAGACACGCCAGTTTTATTCAACCCACTTTCAAAAGGGCAGTGGACTTTGAGCACAGACCGGCCATTAGAGTGTAGAAATTAAACATCACAGGGTTTTCCACCAATAAAAGACAAGAGTTCCAGAGGCTCACAAAGTAACATATCACGCCCACATCTGTACAGACCAAACAGCGGCAGAGATTAAAAATGAACTGTTTCAAAGGAAAATAATCCCTTCTCCTGCTTAAATGATGTAAAAGGGGTTCTTCCCCAAGGACTGAATTCTCACCATGGTATCCAAGTGTGCTGGGAGGTACCCATTCCCCAAATTAGTTATTTTCCCCCAAAACTCCTTTCACCAACCAGGCGATTCTTCAGGAAGAGAACATGAGGTCCTGGGTTAGCAGCCGGGGGCACAGAAGTCAGCAGAGGACAGATTTCAGGCACAGCTGGCTGCCATCCCCCTTCCCTTCCCTGCCTCTTCCTCTCCAGCACAACCTGGAGGGTTGGGTTCCCAGTGGCCATGTCCCAGCATCCCTTGTAGCTGGTGCCCTGTGACATAGTTGTAATCATGAAGGATTTAAGCTCTTCTTTCTCTGTTGTCATGAGGGCTCACATGAGTGTGCCTGTGCTTTTTGGCCTTTGGCTTTCATCTTCCTCCTGCCTGGAATATGGATGTGATGCCCAGAAGGCATCTTGTGAGCATGAGGGAGAAAGAGCCCACGTCCTCAGCGGGCCAGACACCAGCCCTATCCTCCACCTCCAGGCTTCTTGTTCCATCTGTGCATTCATTCAGGGAATATTATTGTACTATCTCTGATAGCTGGCATTCTTCTAGATACCAAGGACCCAGCAGGGACAAAGCAAAGGCCCCCTCCTCATCAAGGTCACATTTTAGGGGAGCGAGACAATATATGAATAAAGAAGCAAATACACGATGGAAGGGGAGCAGTGGTTGGCAGGACCAGAGGACTAGGAGTGCAGGGCAGGAGAGGTGCTACACGAAACATGACAAGAAGGGGACCTGGGAAGGTCTGAAGGAAGACAGTGCACAGGCCACGTGACATGTGCCACAAGAAGGGAGGGAGCGGGGCAGAAAGAGCAGATGGTACCAATATCGCAGGCTCGAGAAAGAAAAGATCAGTGGATGGCAGCAGAGATGGCAAGGGCTAGTGTCTTGTTCTGTCCCCTTGTATGTTAAATAGACTTGCATTCCACTGCAAGGCATAGGAAAGTGACCCCAAGGCTTAAACAGGCAAGGGGCTCCTTTCCTCATGCCCATGCCCTCTATGGAAGGTTCACTCCCTCTGCTCACCTCTGCCAAGAAACTCCAAACTCCCCATTCTTGCCCTGCCCGAGCGCCTAGAGCTTTTCTGTCTCGTCTCTTTCAAACATCACTCACTTTTTAAGACCCTGTTGTGTTTCTTGGGGCCCAGGACAGGACCTCTGAGAAAGGAGAACCTGTCCCAGAGATACCAGGGAGTGGCCCACTGTTGGCTGTTGGGAGAAACTCCCAACACTTCCCAGGATCTCTGCTTAGAAAGTCCAGACACTGATCTGTGTCCCCAGGTGGCCAGGCTTAGGGGGCTGACTAATTGAGTTTAATTCCAATTAAACTCAAAAGAAACTGAAATTCTGTACATGATGACCTTGCCTTCGAAAGCCACAGAAATGGGTTTGTGTGATTGAGTTCCGTTTTAGGAAAATGATGGTATCCCCGTATTTATCAGCAAATATGCGGCAGTCTGTGGTGTGTTTTGAGAAACCAAGGGACACAGAGGCAGTCGGAGAACTAAGGAGAAAGCCCCGTGGTGTGCATGGCAGGGAGACGCAAATCCAGTCTGGTCAGGCAGCTACAGAGGGCTGCTGAGGCTGTGAGGAGCAGAGCCCAGAAACAGATCCGTGATGCACAAGCACAGGCCCTGCTTGTCTGCCCGATGCTAGGAGACCTGGTCTCCAGGAACCAGCAACAGAAGTGTGGGCCTCGCAGAGGCAGAGCCTCGGCCCATGAAAGTCCTTTGGAAGACGACCCATGACTGTCCTTGTCCCTCTGCTGTTCCCACTGAGCCCAGCCAGACCAGGCATCTGAGGGGGGGGGTAGAAGTACCTCCCACAGGGCCCAGGGGATGTCTGCCCCACCCTGAGCATAGGGAGCTGTGTGCCCAGGAGGAGGCAGGCCTGGCCAGAAAATCCCGGGCCCTCCCGGCAAGCTGGAAGGTGAGTCCAGGGCAAGTGGGGACCAGGGGAGACCTGAACAGTGGAAGGGGTCACTATTGCAGGAGGACGGGAATAAGCTTTCTGTCCCCACTTGCAGTCTGGGCCCTTCGACGCCCACCCCTCTTGGTCCTGGACAGAACCAATGGTCACCTCCATGCCTGTCCTGACATGGAACTGGGTGGCTTGTTTGGGTCAATGAGAGGGCAGTGCAAAGAGAGAACAGGAACCAAACAGCAAAGCTGAGAGCAAAACTCATAGCTCACGGAGCCCTACTGGGCAGACGGCAGAATGAGGAAGCCGAACAGGGAGGCCCAAGACAAAGGAGAAAAGATGCTTTGGGTGAGTCCAAGAGCATCTGCAGCAGGTGGGGACGAATGTGGTGGAGGGTCAGGGGCCTCCCCAGGAATAGTGATGGGGTAAGACTTGGGAAAACGAGGAGAATTTGCTTCCTGAATGGCCAGTGGCCTTGGTGGACCACAGCTGGATTTCAGGGCAGAACAGGCAGGCACAGAGCATCCTGGTGGCCTCCCCATTCCGCAAGGCTGGGATGGTGCCGGCAGGGCAGACTGAGGCCTGAAGCTGGAGGGCAGTGGGCAGAACCCCATCCCGGGCTGTGCCTCTGGGGTGTCAGCCCCGAGTCAGGCACACTGACCATCCCGGTATGGTGGGCTGGGCGGAGAGGGCACCAGGGAGCACCGCCCAGGCCATCAGCTATCCCTGCCCTGCTTGGCCCAGGGTTTGATCTCCAGGAAGAACCAGAGAACACTGAGGGAGGTGGTGAGGGCAAGGCCTGCAGAAGTAATAGGAGGAGTCAGGGTCAGAGGCTTCCCTCATTCCCTGGGAGCCCTAGAAACATCCTGAAGACTGGCAAAGAAGTGAGAGACTGCAGAACTGCCTCCCAATGACAAAGTAGGACATGTTAAAAATGGCTGTCGCCATGCGGGGCAGTGGGCTGCGGCAGGAGTGCTGACGGAACAGGCCCATTTGCCTTCTGCTGGCTGAAGGTTCGATATGCTATCTTCTCCTATTTATTTTTATGCCCCTAAAAAAAGGCCTCTATGTTAAATAATCACCTTTCATCCATTTGTAATTCTCTCCCTCTAGGGGCACCATAAATTTCTTTTATATTATTATCATATTAGAGAACCTAATACATCTTCTCCCCTTGGCTTCAGCACACCAGACTCGCAGGTGCTTCCCAAAGCAAGATGGAAGCCTGCATGGTGAAGGGAAGACTGGGGGCTACTGGTTTATGGCATTTAATAGAATGGGCCCAATGGTTTATGGCATTTAATAGGACGGCTCCAAATCTCTACACCTAGTTTGGAGGGAATGCTAATGAGCGAAGAAAGTCTAGGCACTTTGGCTTCTACCACGTTATTTAAAGAAAAAGGCAAGTGATGGAGAAGGAATACTGACCTCAAAGAAAAAGAAGGGGGTGGGTTTGAATTCCCCACCATAATGCCTTGACTCTCAGACTTCAGACAAGTCACTTAAACTTTCTAAGCCTCAGTTTCTTCCTTTGCAAAATGGAGATGTTAACGCCCACATTGACCTCCGTCCAAAGTTGTTTTCACAGGTAGAGAGCAGCAAAGGGGACCTTCCCTGTCACCCCCTGAACTGGGAGTGAGTACAATTAGATGTTATATCAATGGAAGATACGAGTAGAGTTATTATCAAAGGAAAACATTCCCTCTGCATTCATTTCACGAACATTTCTGAGCCTCTCGCGGGTGCCCGGCCCTGTGCTACGCCCTGGAACTCAGGCAGTGAACCACACATCTGTGCAGGCCGTAGTGACCAGCAACGTGACCTGCGGCCAAGTGCAATCCAATCTTTCACCCATGGCGACAGTAGGGGCGTTTAGCGTGTAGGGTGAGCCAGAGCCTAAGCTTTGGAGCCAGAACGTTCTGGGTTCAAATGTGGCTTATGAGCTGTGTAACCTGGGGAACGTCCCTTAATCCTCGTTAAAACATGTTCGTATCTTCATCTTTAAAATGGGGGTGACAGCGCAGCAGTCACAGAATGGCCATAAAGAACGTGGCCTGCGGCGCCTGAAGCACCAGCCACGGTGTTTCCCTCGTGGTGACACACACAGAGGTGACACATGGTTCCCTCCCCAGGCTTCCCGCAGAGGCTGACCCTCAGTCCACTCCTCACTGGCCGTTAATCTAGAATCCCACCCAGCAGGTGATCCTCCACTCTTGGGACCTCCAGGGAGAGGAAGTGGCCTGTGAGACAAACGCGGGTGTGCCCCACGCGCTCCCGAGAGCGGGACTTCGGAGGAAGGTCACTGTGGCTGCCAGCCACCGAGCTGGCCCTGCTGCCCGCGCACAGTAGGGCTCAGAATACTCGGATGAGTGAACCCACCGATGAGTGGAGGTCTGACTGGAGCGAAACCCTCGCTAGAGACCACGGTCAGGAGTTCTGCGAATGCTGTGTGCCCCCCGAGGGCCGGCCATGCTCAGCAGGGAGAGGCTCCTGACCGGTGCCTGCGAGAGGCTGTGACTCATGGCCTGGTGTGGGTTACCTTCTGGAGGAGATTCAGGGCCCCTCGCATGAAACCACGAGACTGCATCCCTTCAAAACTGCAGTGTCAACCCACAGAGAAGAGAGATTTGCTAGGCCGCCTGGGTGGCTCAGAGGGTTGAGCAACTGCCTTCGGCTGAGGTCATGATCCTAGAGTCCCAGCATTGAATCCCGCATGGGGCTCCCTGCTTGGCAGAGAGTCTATGTCTCCTTCTAACCCTCCCCCATCTCGTCTCTCTCTCAAATAAATAAATCTTAAAAAAAAAAAAAAAAAAGAAAGAAAGAAAAAAAAAGAAAGATTTGCTAGATTCACTTCAGGACTTTGGCCCGTTCTTTAGCATCAAGGACAAGGATCAAGGATCACCTTATCAGATCAGTGTCTGCTGTTTTTGTTTTTTTTTTTAAAGATTTTATTTATTTATTTGACAGAGAGAGATCACAAGTAGGCAGAGAGGCAGGCAGAGAGAGAGAGGAGGGAGCAGGCTCCCTGCTGAGCAGAGAGCCCAATGCGGGACTCGATCCCAGGACCCTGAGATCATGACCTGAGCTGAAGGCAGCGGCTTAACCCACTGAGCCACCCAGGCCACTGGTGGCTCACTTCAGGACTTTGAAGTCGAAGACAAGAAAGCCTTCATGGCTGGGTCCCC
This sequence comes from Neogale vison, assembly GCF_020171115.1. Classification (NCBI taxonomy): domain Eukaryota; kingdom Metazoa; phylum Chordata; class Mammalia; order Carnivora; family Mustelidae; genus Neogale; species Neogale vison. The sequence goes on along the minus strand of NC_058093.1, from coordinate 160,140,124 downwards.
TCCCTGCTGTCCCCCATACATCCTTATCAGACCATCTTCCGACCCAGAGTGAGGGTCACCCTTCTCCAGACTTCACTGAACAGTCTCCCCAGACTCTCTGAAACCACTGAAAAATTTCTCCTTCCCCTCTCCAGGCCTTCTTCTGGGCAGCTGGCAATGGCTTCCTAGCATTTAAAAACGCTCTCCAGCGGCGTCTCTGTCCATCTCCAGCTTCTCCTCCGTCACTACTGGATGCTACCACTTTGCTCACACCGTCCCTCCCCGGGCACGCCCTCCCCCAGCCCTGCCAATCACTGCACCGCCCGTCCTTCCGGGCACAGCTCAGGCATCCCTTCTACTTAGACATCCCCACTTCTCACCTTCTCAAGTGCTACAACGGAACCCGACTTTTGACACTTCTTTATACAGTAGGACTTCTAAACAGTAAATGTTTCCTGGAGTCTGGGTTGTAAACTTCAGTAGATCAGGAACTCAATCACGTATGGCTTTGTGTACCCTGTGTCCCCTAGTCAGCTATCTTGAATACTGAGGGTATGTAATAAATATTTGTTGCATAAATTAATATTTAATTACTTCATAAAAGCGCCCCTATTTATCGTGGAAATGGCCTTTTCTCTTCCACAGTCACAATACAACAATTCAGTATCTCAGAAGCTTTTGCAGATATCATTTTTTTGAGCAGTTATTAATAATTTGTCTTAAAATGCTCATTTAAGTGCCCAACGTGAAGATAAGAGGTCTGCTTTCCTGTTGATGCTCATACTCAGCCATAATTATCTGTCACAAGAGGCATGAAGAGGTGTGAAGATGAAAGCTCAGAAGGTCGGATGTGCTGCCTCAAACTCCTGAAACGGGGGCGGGGGGAATTATCAGCAGCCTTGAGCGTGGGGCGGGGGAGGCATGGTTAATTGTGTGTGAGAACATTTGTTCTGTGTGTCATAGAATTCAGCCTCCCCTCCCCCATCCCATGCCCAAGCACATGCACACCACACAATGCAGACACCCACACACATACCACATACACACATTCCCACACATATACCACACACACCACTTACACACACACACACCCCATACATACACCACACACACCACACACACACCACATGCACAAACCACACATACCACATACACACCCCATACATATACCACACACATCCCCCACACACCACACATACATACCACATGCACAACCTACACACAAACCACATGCACATACCCCACGCATTCACTACACATACCCCCACACACACACCATACACATCCCCCACACACCCCACACACACATCATATGCACAACCCACACACATCACACATACCCCACACATACCCTCCCCACCAACACACATCCCCCACAACCCCCCACACACATATGCACATGCACAACTGCCTCCTCCCTACTGGGAGAGAGCGCCACAGATACCCGGGTCTGGAGCACAAACTGAGGCCTACTCACCTACTCACTCAGGGACCAGAACTCGAAAACATGTAAGGGTCCAGATGGGACTGCCCAGGCTTCCTAAACATGAGATTCTCAACCTAATATCATGAGCAGTATTTACTGTGCAATACAGTGATCTTCCCAGAAGCTCCGTGCCTTCTCCTCTCGAGTGCTAAAATATTTAGTTTCTATACTTGCTTTTCATTAATTTCCAATCCCATCATGACGGTCAGGTTTTCTGTGGTCACTTCCTGAGGGCACAGCCGGCAGAAGCAATCCCCCTGCCCTGTCGGTGAGGGCCAGGAACTGCTCACCAAGCTGGTCAAGCAGTGTCTGAGCTCAACAAGTTGACCTCACCAAGCTGTGTCTGAGCAAGATGCGTATTATTAAGGCAGAGAACTAGCAGTCCTTGCTACATTTATTCCAGAAGGTCTGAGGCCCTTTCCTACTTACTCCCTAACACCCTAGAAACTTCAAGGTGTACCCAGCTCTGATGAAAATGGAAGGTGTGCTCTGTAGCAGTGACTACAATCTCCACGGGTGATCAGCAAGTTGGTTCAGAGCATCGCCATCATTCACTGTGTTAATGTCACTTATTTGAATTTTATTGGTTTTGTGGTTTTTATTATATTCAGTTAGAATTTATTTTGGCTTTAGAGCTGTGGATGAACTTATATGTATGTAAGTAGCATTACAATATGAAAACCAACACCAGGGATCTGTCAGAATTTTTCTCAGACCTGCCTTACAAAATCTTCCTTAGTTAGTACCACGTGCCTGGCACTCAGCCTGCTCACGGGGACGCTTTTTTTTTTACCCTGTTCTTGCCTAATGGTTGTTACTGGGGCAAACTGACTGGCAATAAACATTCATGTGAAAGAATGCACTGACGGCCCTCAAGGGAACTAGGTTACAGGCAATAAAGCGGTCGCTACCTTATGACCCAGCAATTGCACCACTGGGTATTTACTCCAAAGATAAAGATGTAGTGAAAAGAGGGGCCATATGCACCCCAATGTCCATTGCAGCAATGTCCACAATAGCCAAACTGTGGAAGGAGCTGAGATGCCCTTCAACGGACAAATGGACAAAGAAGATGTGGTCCATATACACAATGGAATTTAATGCAGCCATCAGAAAGGATGAATACCCAGCATTTGCATCAACATGGATGGGACTGGAGGAGATTATGCTGAATGAAATAAGTCAAGCAGAGAAAGTCAGTTATCATATGGTTTCACTTACCTGTGGAGCATAAGGAATAACACAGAGGACATTGAGAGATGGAGAGAAGTGAGTTGGGGGAAATCGGAGGGGGAGACATACCATGAGAGACTGTGGACTCTGAGGGTTCTGGGTGGCAGGATGGGTGAGCCCGGTGGTGGGTATTGAGGAGGGCATGGATTGCATGGAGCACTGGGTGTTATACACAAACGATGAATCATGGAGCACTACATCAAAAACTAATGATGTACTGTAAGTTGACTAATGCAATGTAACAAAAATATATATATAATAAAAAAAAGAGGTCACTCAGATCAACTGGAATATGCTAACAATTACCTCCATTACCATGAAAATATCCATGTAACTTTTTTTTAAGTTAAACTTCTTATTTTGAGAGGTGCCTGGGTGGCTCAGTTGGCTAAACATCTGCCTTCAGCTCAGGTCATGATCCTGAGGTCCTGGGATCGAGCCCCACATCCCTACATCGGGCTCCCTGCTCAGTGGGGAGTCTGCTTCTCCCGCCCCCATCCCCTCCCTCCCCTTGTGCATGTGCTCTTAAATAAATAAATAAAATCTGAAAAAAAAAAAAAACAAACCACCCAACCTCCTTATTTTGAGATAATCGTAGATTTACCAGCAGTTTTAAGAATACAGAGAGATCCATGTATCTGTCACCCCATTTCTCCAGTAATATCTTGTAAAACTATAGTCCTTTCATATCCGGGAACTGACAATGTCAATGACAGTGCACCAATCTTCATCACAACTCCCCAGGTTAACATGCACTTAGTCGTTTGTGTTTCTTTTTGTGTGCATTTAGTTCTGTGCGATGTTATCACATGTGTAGTCTCTACCACCGCAGTCAAGATCTGGACCAGTCCTGCCATCACAAGGACCCTGGAGCTACCCTTTCATAACCACAACAACATCTCCCTCTGAGTCTGCACCCACCCCTACCCCCAAGCCCCTGCAACCACTTAATCTGTCCCCTGTTTGGTCATTTTAAGAATGTTATATAAATGAAATTATATAGGATGCAATGAGTTAGGACTAGTTTTTATATTCAATATAATGCTCTTACAATCCAGCCAAAGCATAATGTGTCTCGATAGAATGTTCCTTTTTATTGCTGAGTAATGTTCCACAGTATGGATGCAGTGGTCTGTTTGACCATCTACCTGTTGAAGGACATCTGGGTGGTGGCAAGTTTTTGGCTCTTACAAATTAAGTTGCTGTGAACATTCATGTGCAAACTGTTGTGAGAACATAAATTTTCATTCCTCCAGGATGAAAACCTAAGAGGGAGTGTGCTGGGCTGTGTGGTACTTACATGTTTAGTTTTATTTAAAACAAACAAACAAAAAAAACCTGCCAAACTTTTCTAGAGCACCTGTACCATTTTGCTCAATATAACATTTTAGAATTCTCTCAAGAGCCTGTGGACTCCAGTTCACAAAATACTAATGTAGTGACTGACACCAGTTAACCAAAAACATCAGCAAGGTGTCCTTTAAGTTATAAAAAAGAAAGTGGCTAGTTGTGGGTTTTTTAAAAAGCTGTTAATAAAGAGGTGCTGGAAAACTTCAAATGAAATTTCGAGTAGTTTTTGTTCCCATCTCGAATGGTGAGGGCTTGAGTTTTGAGGCAGTGTCCCATTCTAAATGGCCTTTGGGTTATTCAGATGCAGAACAAGTCCTGCTTCCTTGGGTCTGGAGGTCCACCCACCCTGAGAAGACCTGCAGGCCAAGAGCCAGAGGAGGGTATTATGCTGTACAGGGATGTTGCCTTCGAGCTGACCCTGACCTCTATAGCTCCAGCTTTAGGGGCCCTCTCTCCACTACCTCCTTTTACAGACCCTGGAAACATCATCATCTATTTCCGTAAAATTTCTATATATTTTAGCCGCCGAGTGAGACCTCTGCCCGTGTCTACTCCAAACTCCCTATGTCACAATTTTCTTCAGGCCAGGTGATAGTGGAATGGCTGTGGCATTTGGGGGATCCAACAAGGGAAAGAGATTGGGCATCTATTGAGTTTGGACTTGACAGATGAATTTATGGGGTTTACAGTCCCTCGCTGGGGAGTTAAGTTATTGCTGACTGCCCTGGTACAAGAATGTCCTCTGGGGATGGGGTTACCCCACTCCAGGCAGGGGCCCCACCCTGGTCACAGAAGCTGAGGGCTCACAGCCCTGTTGTAACCTGAGCAAACCTTGGCGCATCCAGCAACAGAGGGATGGGGGTAGGGGGAGTAACTAAGTTTGAAATGCACATAGCCGGGGGCACCTGGGTGGCTCAGTGGGTTAAGCCTCTGCCTTCGGCTCAGGTCATGATCCCAGGGTCCTGGGATGGAGCCCCACATCGGACTCTCTGCTCAGCAGGAAGCCTGCTTCCTCCCTCTCTCTCTGCTTGCCTCTCTGCCTACTTGTGATCTCTGTCTGTCAAATAAATAAATAAAATCTTTTAAAAAAAGAAAAGAAAAAGAAATGCACAGAGCTGGGAGCTGGTCTGCAGAAAATTCCTTGAATCACCAGACCTGTAAAAATTGTAAAGAGTGGATTCAGTTCTCATCAACCCTAGTCAGCATGGATGTTCTCTCTTGTCAGGAACAGTCTCCATGAGTGAGCCTGTACAATTATAAACATACTGTACTCTTCTCTATTCTTTTGGTGAGCTTTTTAAGAATCTCTGTTTGTGGGATGTAAACCTGTAAAGCACGACCAGCACTGACGACATCTCTGTGGAGTTGTGTTTCATGCATCCCAACGTGTCAGATTCCATTTTGTAATAAATCTGACGCAGATTGTCCTGATGACATCGGGGTTTCCAGGTGAAGTAAATTTCCATCAGTCATGCTAAAAGAAATTATGTCCATCTGAAATTATGCTAAATAGTAAGTATGATCTTTCTCTTCTTTCTGTAGAATAAGGTAAGTGACCAAGGAGTTTGCAGTCAAAAGAATAGGGAAAAATATAAAGTTGTGTCAGGCTGTTAAATAATTAAAATGTTAGGTTATTTTCCCACAATTTGTGCTATTTAAGGCATTTTCAGCCTTTTGTAATTTGAAGTTTGTTGTGGGTTTTTTTTTCTTACCCTGTATAAATATTCATTTTTGTAACTAATTTGTATTTGTAACTCTGTAAGCTGACCCCCTCTACAGACTGTTTCTTTGGGAGACACAAGGTCATTGTCTGGATGGATCCCGACTGTGAACTCCCACCTATTGGTGTCTGGGTTATTTGGGTGGTTGTTTCCTGGGGTCCACAGGGAAGGTTCCGATTCTGCCCTCCACCCCGCCACCGGAAGAAGCTGTTCTACAGACCAGAGGCTGCTCAGACTGTTACCCTGAAAGTTCTGACGTTGCACATTTGCGTTCTAATATCTTTGGAGGCCATAAGGGCAAGGGCAGTTTTCCCCCTTAGAGAATGGACCTTCCCGCTGTCGATCATCCTGGGCCTGGAAATGGAGCTCAGACCAGGCCTTGATGCTGGGTGAGAGAAGGCAGCAGCCAGCTGGGGCAGGGGGATCTGATCTCTGAGAAGTGGTGATGTCCAGAGCACTCCTGGTCAGGGGACAAGCTGGCTTTCCCTGGCAGTGAGTGGACCTGTGAGGGTTCCTGAGGACAGGCCCAGCTCTGTGGGCCCCAGAAGCCACTTTGGATTTAGGGCTTGCAGCGACTCTCTGGCAGGCTTCCCCTTCACTGACCTGGGGCCTCAGGAAGGCTTGGGGCATGCTGTCCCACTTCAGTTGCCCTGTGAGGACTCACAAGAGGGCCTGTCTTACCCTCGGAGCCTGTAACTTTAGGGAGACCAGCCTCTCTGAGGCCAGAGGTTTCCAGAAGGGGAGGCAGTGGCCCAGCACCATGGCCAGGAGGCTGTGCCCAAGACCACAGGGGCCCTGCCTCAAACCCAGGTGAGCATGTGCCTGGGGAACCCTGGGGCACAGTTGTGCAATACTCGGACACAGCCGGTTTACACACAGTAAGGGGGTGGGGCTTACACTAGCAGCGGCCTCCTCAAATCCTAGTGTCCAGGCTGCCTCTGACACGTCAGGCCTGGGATAGGGCCCCTGCTGGGAGTGCACCGGCCCTGGAATTTTCCAAAGCTCCCCAGGTCATTCCAGTATCCAGTGAAGGTTGAGAGCCACTGAGCTATTAGAATTTGGGCATTTAGAAGGAAGTGTGACCTGATATCACAGCCTTTGTCCAGGGCTAGCAGGACTTTACATGACGTGTAAATTGTTGTGACTCTATTAAATCGTCTGCGAGGATGGTGGGAAGCATTAACTTCCATGTCATTTCAGCTGCTCCCATCTTCTTCAGCTTCCGGCAGCTGCCTTCACTGACATCCTTTCCCTCCAAACTTGCCAGCCCCACCTCGGTTCTTAAAGCAGCCCCAGTTGGAAAGAGTGATTTGGGTCACCCAGCCTCCCCACTAGCCCTGAGCTGAGGGGCCTAGGCTTACCACTGCATTCCCCAAATCTTGTTCATTCAATGCCTTTAACATCACCACAGGGCTCTCATGCATGCCTGCTGGTCCAGCCCTCCCCACCCATGCCCTCCACTCATTTCTGCTCTGGTTCCAACCCAGGAGCACGGGTCAGGGGCTGAGGTCCCACCGCCCCACTCTAGTGGGCCTCCGGATCCCAAGTCCAAGGTCCCATTAGCACTTGGGCAGAGAGCGCTAAGTGGCCTCCCTAACTCTTGAGCACTGACCAGACTAGATTCCAGGTCTCGAAACTCTTGTCAACTGTTCTAACCTGGACCACACCTGAGCTGGCCAGACCATTTGGAAAGAGGCTCCTCATCTTGCATTGTCTGCCACACCTCTGTGACAGTCCAGGGCTCGTGCCAGGACCTGGGGCTTTTTGAGCTGCTCAAGGAATCACTGGGCTTCATCACCCACTCAGAGCTTTTGCAGGAAGGCCATCAGCATGGGAGGCAGGAGACGGGCACTTATTGCCAGCCTTACCACTGGATTAATTTCCTATTGAGGATGTTCCCAAAATACCACAAACTTAATGACTCAAAACAACAGAGATTTACTATCTTCCGGTTCTGGAAGTTAGAATTTTGATGTAAGTCACAGGGGCTAAGATCAAGGTGTTGGCAGAGCTCTGTTCCCTCTGGAGGTCAGAAGGGACAAACTTGTTTCCTTGCCCTTTTCAGTTTCTAGAAGTTACCTGCACTCCTTGACTCACGGCTACATCACTCTGATGTCAGCTTCTGTTGTCGCATTCCCTCGCTAACTCCGTGCATCTAATTCCCAGCATCTCTGTGAACAATCCTCTTGCCATCCCATAGCTTTAGGATGGGACGGGTTGGAGGTACAAGGTGGAAAGTCAGCGGAGATAGTATCTGACGTGCCCAGCAGCCTGTCTGACGTCACTCATGGGGTGTTGTAGGCAGGGGAGTGATGAGGTGGAGAAGTAAGGCTTGGGGCTCCCCAACACGTTCAAATGCGTTAGAGAGATCATAAGTAGTCACCAGCACGGCAGACTGAAGAGAAAGAGAGTGCAGCTCGAGAGGCCAGGAGAAGAAAGTGTCTCAGGAAGGGAGGAATAATCAATGTATCAATGCAACTGATAAGCTACAAGAGGCTGAGGGTCACCTATTGGGTTGGCCACATGGAGGTCACTGGCAACAACACTGTGAGCAATTTTTGGTGGAGGCACAGGTACAAAGCCCGGCCAGAGCGAATTCTAGAGAGAATAAAGATGAGGTAGGGGCCGCTCCCTTAGAAAATTCCATCACAGAAATTTCTGAAAAGGGAACAGGGATGATGGGCAGTATCCGAAGGGGAAACCAGGTCAAAGTGAGGGTTTCTGTAAATGAGAGAAGTTGCAAGAAGGGTGAATCAAGAATGCCCAGTGGAGGAAAACTGCAGGAGCAAACGGTGAACCAGAGAAAGGGGAGGGAGCTGTCCACAAATAAACCCCACAGGCAAGACTCAAATGCATGTGATGTTCTGAATCTAATGCAGGACCAACTTCCCCACCAGGGCTGCTTGGTAACAGCAGCTCATATTCTGAGGAGAACCCAAGGGTATGCATTACATCAGTGACACAGAATTGCAGAGGAAACGAAAATGGAAAACAGGACACATGGGTGGCTCTAAGGGTTAAGCCTCTGCCTTCGGCTCAGGTCATGATCTCAGGGTCCTGGGATCGAGTCCTACATCGGGCTTCCTGCTCGGTGGGGAGCCTGCTTTCTCCTCTCTCTCTGCCTATTTGTGATCTCTCTCTCAATCTCTCTCTCTCTCTGTCAAATAAATAAATAAAAATCTTTAAAAAAAAAAAAGAAAATGGAAAACAAAAAATCTAGACCCTCCCCGTACTTTCTCAAGGATCCCTCTACAATCACCTGGCAATCTGAAAGCCTGGACCTTCAAGTCAGCCAATCGTTCTGAACGGGTCTTTCACAGAATATATTCAAAGGTGACAAGCAATAGGAATTGTATTTTTTAACACATTAACTTGGTCAAGTTACCAAATTTTTCAGTTTGCGGGATTGCACATCACCGCGTCTGTGTCTGTGTCCTCCCTCACCCCAGGCACGGGGCAGATGCTGTGTCTGCACAACATCCCATGTCACAAGCACACAAAACCATTCAGACAGAAAGTAGATTAGTGGCTGCCTAAGCCTGGGGGTAAGAATGGGGTGTGAATACAAATGGGCAAGAGATCTCTTTCTGGGGTGATGGAAATGTTCTAAGATTAGATTGGGTCATGTATGTACAACTCCTTAAATGTACTAAAAACTATTGAATTGGACACTTTAAACTGGTGAATTTTATGGCGTATAAATTATATCTCCTAAAACTATTTTTTAAAAAGAGAGAGAAGCATCTGGCTGGCTCAGCTGGTGGACTCTTGAACTCGGGGCTGTAAGTTTGAGTCCCACATTGGGTTAAGTGGTTAAAAATAAAATTAAAGAGATTACTTAAAATCTTAAAAAAAAAAAAAAAAAGAGAGAGAGAGAGAGAGAACCTGTTCTGTGAAGACATGGGGCCTTAAAGGGGATGGCTCGGAGGGGATGCAACCGACCTCCAGCTCACCTCTTCTAAGCCAGAGCCTGTCTTCAGTGCTGTTGGATCCAGAAACACCAAAGGCACATGGCAGAAGCCAGGAGTCTGTCAAAAGCAAGCAGCAGGAGCTCCTCAAACAGAAGGTCTAGCCTCTGGTATGTCTGTACGGTGGTTTGACCTGTAATTACTGGACCAGTAACCCACAAAGATTTTCATCAGCTAATAATGAGACACAGAACCTAAAGGACTCCATAAAAATCTGCTTTTTGCTCCTTTTCCTGCTTCTGCTCTTGCTAGGACCTCCACCTCCACTCCACTCTTGCCTTACATGCCTTGTAATGTAAACAGTGTAGTCTTCCTTGTTGGTGGGACAAGAGTTAATGATTTCTCTAGAATAGGTAACATCTTGGGAAGGACCACGTGAGAATGACCAGACGAATCATAGGCATGTTTCAGAACACCGGAGCCAGACAGCTCAGCGCCAAGAACCGCTGGCTCCCAGGAATAACATCTGGGCCCTTGTCTTTGTTCTAACCAGTTCCTGGATGCCTGAGAGAACACCACATAGGGCCACCGTCCTCAGTAGAGAACCCAGACTCTGAACAAGGGCAACACTTGTGCTTCTTTCTCTTCTGTCTCCCTGATGCTTCATCTGTATCTGCTCTCCTAATGTCGTTAATAAACTGCTCTCACTTCCTGCTGGCTCATGCTTGATGTCCATCCTTCACAAAACCAAGGACCCCCCTGGCTGGTTCTGTGACCCCCGATGCAACTCCCACCGGCATCCAGAAGAGCATGGCATCTGGTGCTCTTTGATAAGCGGTAGTGGGCTTCAAGGATAAAAAGATGGAGTTCCTTACAGAGAAGAACCAAGGCTGCACTCATCCAACCAATTTGTGGTGCTCATTCTAGTCCAATGACACGGAGATTCCCATTTTCCTCCCCTAAGGTCTAGCCTAGTTTTGGGTTTGCTCCTGACCGTCTCGGGAGCTTGAATCCCTGTTCCAGTCCCCAGCCCCACTGGGTGATAATAATGCACCCCTTGGATTACGGCTCACCACTCCCGACACGCAGCTCAGTACAGTCCCCTCTAGAAACGAGGCAGGCTCTCTCTTGAGGCTGAGCTACTAAAGAGAAGAAGAGAGCAAACCTCCCTGGCTGCCCTAACTCCTCAGATCCCCCTCCTGGAGCTGCCTTTAACAGCAGGGGGGTGCTCAGCAATGGCCTCAGGATATCATGAAATTTGGACCGGAGCTAGCAGACTGTCTAGGTGCTGGAGGTAGGTTCTGTCCCCCTCTGGTTCAGGCTGTAGACCCCCCCGAGTCTTGTCTCCACCCCTCAATCCACCATCACCCTCTCTCTCTCACTCTTCTCAGGTTCCTTACATCCTCACTCCCCACCCTGCCCTGGTCACTGCAGCTCAGACCAACGCCATCCACACGAGCCCCCCTTTCTGCTTGATCTGAGCAGTGGAGAGCAGAGGCTCACATCCTGGCTCCCCTTATTCACTGAGCACCTCGTGCAGGGACTTTACCCATCTGTGCTTCAGTTTCTTTGTCTGTTGTGGGCATGAAATGGGTTAATACCAGGGAAGAGTTTATTAACACAGACCCGCAGTAAATATGCATTGTTGCCTCTTCCGCAGTCAATGAACCGGCCCATTGCAATGCCTCTGGGTGCTCTGCAGGTTTGGGGCACTTTCCAGCTGCCTTTGGTTTGGCTGTTTGTGGCCCAGGAGTTACAATATTACTGTCAGAGATTTTTTTCCTCTTCTCTTTCATGCTGTTGCCAAAGTTTGCAATTGCTGAGCTGTCCATCCTGGATAACAAACAGGCTTTCTGCAGTAATTTGCACCTATTCTAAGGTAAGCCAAGACCAGAGTAGACCCTGCCAGGAGTGACTGGTTTCCTTGTCCCTGTGCTGTCCCCATTCCTCCTTGGCTCTCTGTCACGGGACAGAGTGGAAAGAGGAGTTGGATAGCAGGCATCCACATTTGTCACTGCAAAACCCTTCTCTTCAGTAGGGACTCATTTTCCCTCCCTGTCCTAATTCTCTGCCCTTTTAAACCAGAGCTATTATTACTTCTAATTTGCATTGAATGGTCCCTTAGCAACCATCACACACTGAATGGGATATCAACTTGCTTCTAATACTGTTAGGTTTACCAAAGACTTAGCTCTTCGGAGTATAACTTAAAATGTGATAAACAGAAATGCAAACAACTTTCACCGTATCCACATACATAAACATGCTCCTTTATGGAAGAGCTGCGTGATGGCCAAGTTGACTAGAAGGCACATTTGGGATGAATCCCATTTTTCCCTTGACATCGATGAAAAGCAATCTCATAAATTTATTTACCCTTGAAACATTTTTGGACCCCAAACAGGGCCACTGTTCTTAAGATTTAAAAACACATATAAGGGGTGCCGGGCTGGCCCAGTCAGTAGCATACAACTCTTGACCTTGGGGTTGTGAGTTTGAGCCGCACAACAGGAGTACCACTTATTTTTTTTAAAAATTTTTTAATACATATAATATTTAAATATTTAAATAGATATTTTCATAATACTTTAAAAAACATATTAATAAGACTCTACCTTTTCTAGATAAGATAGAGATAGCAGTATGCTGGTAAACTAGTTCTCTGGAAGAAAAAGAAAGATATATTTGTAGTGGCTGCCTATATCCATGGTGTAAATACTCCCACCTTGGCTGATTTCAAGCCATCAACCGTTTAACAAAGGGCTCATAAAATTTCTGAATGCAGTGTTTAACAATCGCAAAGGTTCTAGCACACCCGTGGAAGGCAGACTAAAAGGAAATATAAAATACAAGAGGGTAACATAAGCAAAAAGGAGATGGAAAAGGAGGAATGAAACAAGGCTAAGTGTATAAAATGGAGCCAGGAATATGTAAATATAAAAATGCATACAATAAAGCTCTATAAACAGGTTTAATACTCCCATTTAGCTTTAAGAAACTTCCGGCATGGAGAGAAGCTTACTTAGTTCACAGTGTCCTTAAGATAAAAATAAGTCTCATGCTGAGAAGTGCTGTTTCCTCTTCTTCAAGTAGGTCACATTTCTCCTGAGGGTGCCCAGGAAGCAAAGACTGTGTCACACAGTGAAGGTCCTCATCAACATCAAGGTCATGGCTTGACCTTGAGACTGCATTTAAGTGGGCAATTCTGCAGATGCTGGGTTGGGCCCAGCCAGAGTTCAGGGACATACATTCCTGCCTTCCTAGTTTAATCCCCAGCAGCTGGAGATGGGGAGGTATTCCAAAACCTTTGAGTAATCTTCCAGACTTTTGCCAAAGACCAGAATGTGGTAAGTATGAAATCTCCCAAAGCCTACCTGAGGGCCTTTTCTAGAAATCCCAATCTTCAAAGCATTCAAAGGATGGGGCTTCTGCCTCAGGGCCCTGATCAGCTGGCTGGGCCCCCAGAACCGGAGCTTTGTGTCCCTGTCAGAGCAATCCAGAGCTCCCACAATCCTGGGAACCTTGTAGTGTGAACGGTTAACCACTTCTTTGAGGATGAGCCCTCCAGCTGGTCTCGTTCCCCAGCCCTGATCTGTCCTTCCTTTCTTCTCCTCAGCACCCAATGGCTGTGCTCGCACAGCACGTACGTCTCCCCCGCTGGCGCCATTTGCGGGGAGATTCACATTTATTGGCACCGGTGTCTGGCAATGTTTCCCAGAGCAAGACTCAGCCCTGGTTCCCTCGGTTGGCTTATACCATCACCAAAAACACAGTGGATTCAACAACAGCCTTTTTGATGTCTTCATTTCTGCTTTTTTAGGTAGAAGTGAAGACAGGTGAGGAGAGGCGTTAAGCATTTGACAGTAATTACCAAAAAGATGGCAACAACACCTGGAACACACAGACTCTTTCCTGTTATAAAGAGCATCTCAGGCTGCCTTGGCCTGGTTTTCCTCACTGAGGACAAAGTCACAGAGGTTCGTGCTTCACTCCCAGCCCAGGCACCCTGGTCTCACCCAGCAGAGGACAGGCTCTCAGGACATCTGAGTCAAGGGCCAGAAATGGCACAGGTTATCTCCCGGGGCAGGTTCCATCCTCATCCAGTCAATACACACATTCCTCTGCCCTGGGTCATTTTAATCACAAACCCATTGCTGCCTATGCTGTGGCCTATGGCGAAACCACGGCTCTGCAAAGGAACGTGAAAGCCACGGCGCTTTCAAGGCAACTGACAGTGGCCACTGTGCTACGATTAGTCTAAAAGTGAAAAACGTGCCTGAGGAAAGGACGCAGTTGCTGTACGGCTGGGTGGAAGCATGGATGTGTGTGAGTGTGTGTGTGCGTGCATGTGCACGCGCGCTCTCTGGGCATCATTTTTTTTTTTTTTTTTTAAGAGATTTTATTTATTTATTTATTTGACAAAGGGATAGAGAGATGCAGAGAGCCCAAGTCTGGGAAGAAGGAGGGGAAGCCCCATGTAGGGCTTGATCCCAGGAGCTGGGATCATGACCTCAGCCACAGGCAGATGCCCAACCAGCTGAGCCATCCAGGCACCCCTCCCGGCATCTTCTTTTCCATAAATTCTGAGAGCCCTCTACTAAATGCTTCCTGCAGACATAAGTTATAACGAGATATAAGAAAATACAGGAACTGGGAAAGAAAGGTTATTTTCTTTAAAGAATGGGAATATTCCTTGGTTTAAGTAAGAGAACAAAGAGTCTAGAGCGCTTTTTTGAGCACTGTTTCCAGAAATGTATTCATTCCTTGACACTCCTGGTGTCAAGCATTTAGTGGATACATTGAGCCAAGCACAAATCTGCTCCCTGAGAGCCAGCCTCTCCTTCTCTGATGCACTAACCTTGGATCTCAGAGCTGCTGCCCATTGGTTGATGGGCTTCTATAAAACTGCAACTGTCTGGTGGAGAAATGTGACGTATAAGGCATCTAATCCAGGAAACTTCCCACCTGCTCCATTCAAGAGACATCACAAGGCAAATTCTTTCTGCAGGCCAACAAAACAGTGAGTATTTTGATGAACCTACAAGGTCCATCAAGGCATAATCTGGCATCATCCATGGCAAATAAATGCAAATATATGGCTTCCTAGCAGCTCTCCTTGTGGTGGGTCAAAGTCCTTTCCATGGTCTCTTTTCATTCACCCTTTTAGATGGAGATGCCAATAAATCTCCCTGTCTTCAACTCATCGCCCCCCCCAACCGTGTGGCACCTGGGGACTTGGTGGGGTCAAGTTACAGGCAGGGTCTGATGAGTCTGGCCCAGTCAAAGCATTGCTGTTCCCCAGGCTGTGGTATCTGGTTCAGGGATGAGCCCCCCCACAGTGTGGCCTGAGCAGAGCAAACCAAAGCCCAAGGCCTTCATCAGAGGAAGCTGCCATCCCCAACCCCTACCAAGGGAAGCCAGTCTCAAGAAAGGGCCAATACAGAGGAGAGCCAAGCTAGGAGACACTACGAGAAATAGACCCAGAAACACAACCCTGATCAAACCAGTCCTGGAGCTCACCAAGGACTCGGGTGACAAACCCCAGTGAATCTTCTCTGACGTTCACGCCTGTGCATTAAATGGGATTTTCAGTAATGTAGAACCAAAAACATCTTAACTAAAATACTACATCTTCTGAATCACTGAACAGTTAATAAAATGGAATCTACCAACATCTTGTGTAACAAGCTTTAGAAATCCTGGCTTTGATGGGACACCTGTGTGGCTCAGTTGGGTTAAGTGTCCAACTCTTGATTTCAGCTCAAGTCATGATTTCAAGGTCATGATCTCAGGGTTGTGAAATCAAGCTCTGCATCAAGGCCTGCATCTTGATTCTCTCTCTCCCTCTCCCTCTGCCCCTCCCTGCTCGCATGTGCACAAGGGCTCTCTCTCTCTCTTTAAAAAAAAAAAAAATCAGTCAATCCTGGCTATACTCAAAAAGACCAAACAACCAACAATAACTGTCTGTATTCATGGGGCAATGGCACATCCAATAATTCATGCACTGTTTTCTATTTATACACCGCCCTAAGAGGATTTGAGTAAGCTTACAACTTAAAAAAAACCCTATATATTAGAATAATTAAAAGACAAATTAAATATCCAGAGGGAAAAATGAATATATCGGAAAACAGTAAAAAAGTACAACCATTATACAGAAACATAAAATTTCGCTCAGAGCATCCTGGCAGCCAAGGTAAAAAAAAAAAAAAAAGCCTAATTTTTACATAATTCATATCATCTGAAAAAAATCCCCCTTTCCAGAAGATAATGACATTTTTCCCAGCAGTATGTAAGTTCTACAGTGGTTACAGTCAATTTGGAAACTTTAGGCCCCTGAACACTGACATTAGCCAAACCACTTCAGCTTATCTGATTAGAGGGTCAAAGTGTCAACATTTTTCTAAGTATTGGAAAAGTTACAATGTTTATATCAGCCCTTATAAGAAAATACAGCGAGCTGCAATTTTTTTTTTTTTTAAGAAAACACAATGTGACACAAGGCCCCCTGCGCTCCAGCCAGAAATGGGAGGGCACAGTGAGGGCTTGTGCTCTGGGCCCAAGAGGACAGACAGGTCAGGAAGGCGGAGAAGCAGAGTGGTAACAAAGGAGAAGGAAGTCTCTGTGGGAGTCCTCGGAGAGCAAGCTAAGCTTCTCTGGCAGGAAAGAGAAGGTGTGCTTCTCTCTCCTCATTTCCCTGGAGAAATATGGAAGCACAGAGAAATTATGCTTGCTTTAAAAGAGAAAAGGGAGCTTTGGACACAGTTTGGACTAGAAGACTATGGTCGGATAACCACAGCTAATTTTTACTGAGCACAATACTCCATGTGGTAAAGTATTATTATCCCATTAGGATGATAATATCTGATGAGGAAAGTGAGGTATGGTTTTCTGACCAAGATTTCATGGCTCATCAGTGAAGGAACTAAGGGTATGATCTGAAGTGATCACCATGTCCATTCCACCCATCTGCTCTAGGGGAGCCAAACTGCAGGGGATAGTTCCTTGTGAACTGGGACAGTCCCTCCAGCTTGCCCTGCCCCTTTCCACATTCCTTCATTATCCCACTCTCCCCAAGGCAGTGAAGAGCCCTGTGGAGCCTGCAGTCAATGAGCCAAGGGAGCCAGAGGAAAGAATGTTCCAGTAGCAATGCAGCAGGGGTCCCAACGATGGCTGCCAGAGGCTTCCGTATGCTTCCTGCAGGTCCTGACCAAGACAGCCTCCACTCATACTTGCCTTTCCTCCTCCCTGCCTCGTGCTCTCCTCCCCTGGAATCACCTCCCAAGAAACTGCCTACAGCACAGTCCTTGACACAGGCTCTGTTCAAACACGAATTTAACCAAGACAAGGCATGGGCGTAGAGGACATCAGAGCTCTGAAGGGACAGCACATCAAATTCTTAGCCAGTTTGGACTTTCATCGTTAAAGCTGTTGACCACTGCCTGGCTCTGAAGAAAGAGGTTGCGGAGGAGGAAGAGGTGTTTAGGGAAAGATCAGCTCTGTGGCCAGCCAAAGGCAAGAGCTTTCCATGACCAAATACATCTGACTGAGTGATACATTTTGTGAATGTCAACTTGCCCATTTCAAAGTGAATCATGACAGGAATGATCAGACCCTGGAGTTGTTGGACAACATGTGGAATTCTCAGATAAATGCACTACAAAGTACTCTTCCTCTTGGGCAGTTATACAAGGCTGACGAAACAGGTCCTGTAACGGTGCTTGCCAGTTTCCTCATAAGTGGAGCCCAGGCCCCTGATCTGAAGCATAAAAGAAAGGACATGTTGACTCCTTTTGCATATCCTAATGCTACAGGCATCCATAAAAAGAAAGAAAGAAGAAATCTAATCTTCAACCTCTTGATTTTTACCAACTGTTTGCAGCATGAGCCAAGACACTGAGAAAGAGACCTTTCATGATGGCCTTGTATCTTGCATCAGAACCTGGGGTTTGCCTGAGGACAGCCCATGAATCTACTGCTACACAAGGTGGTAAGCAAGGAAATAGTCCAACGTTAGTTGTTTTCCTACCACCACTCTTACCTCAACAATTCAAGACCTTATTCAGAAAATAAAACTCTATGAAAGAATTTCACTTCATGAGACATTTCATATGAAGTTCTCCAGCCAAGGAAGGCTAGCTAGTTTCTTCAGACACAAGATGGCAAGCTGCTCCCACAGATGCTGGTGTTTCTGGGCTGCTCAGAGAAAGGTGGCTTCCAGACCTGGGACCCAGAGCCCTGAGGAGGGGGCCCTGGCTGGTGAGTGCTGAGGTGTCTGAGTTTGGACAGGAGCCTGCTGTGGTGGGAACTCAGAACTCTAGGAGGAGGCCCTGGGTAGCTGGGGCTGTGGTCTCTCAGAAGGGTATGGTGAATCTGGCTTCGCAAGCATTGGAAAAACTACAGACAGGATCAGGTAGGATCCAGCTGCCCCCTGGGTGGAAACATCGCCATTATTATTCGAGCGAGAGTCACAGGAACCTACAAACTGGGAGAAGGGGGCTGGAGAAAATCCCCTCCTCCTGCAGCCTCCATTTCCATCAAGCGTCCCCTAGGGGCAGAGCCTAAATGGTTGTGGGAAGGGGGAAACAGGAGATTTCCAAAGCCCCAGCCCGGCTCCACAGAGCAGAGAATGGTGGGTTTGCCGCCAAGAGACAAGGGCATAGACGGATGCTGCCGGCTCTCCCCAAGACTGTCAGCCTCAGAATACGAAAGCTGTGATTTTCAAATATTTCCTCTGCTTGGAATGCAGTGAAGAGGTAAAATATCAAGGAAGGCAGAGAGGAACTGTAGTCTCCTGTTATGTCGGAAAAAGCGCACTCAGCTCAGAAGGTGGGCTTCCGATCAAACCTGAAGACAGTCGAGGGAGGCCTCTCCTGCATATTTTAGCAACCTCAGCATCAGTGAGGAAGACGGGCTGACTGAAGAACCGCGTTGTGCTAGAGATGAATAAACAGTAGACAACACTTGGGATGCCACTGGAAAATCAAAGGACAAGGATGAAGGCAGAGAAAAAGGGAAAAGGTAGAGTTTTTCTGGCATTTAAGAAAGAGTTGTGCATTGTGGTAAAAGACTGCTTCTCCTTGGAACTCATTAATTTTGAAGAAAGCAGCCTCGTTCTTCTGCTTCTGGGTCTGAAGCCCTACATTCTCCTTTGTACTTCTGGAAAGTACCTGGAAAGCAGGCAAAAACTGGAACTCATGTGAGCCCACATGCGATCCCTCCCGGGGCATTAACCGCTGGTGGGCTCTCTCCCCATCCCTCCAAAACAAAATAGACCATTGAGTGGAGTAAGGTCAAACCATGTGTTGTGTTTTTGGAATGATTTCTGTGGAAGATATAGGACGTGTGGATGTATTAATGTGTATTAATTCAGAATAAGGCATGTTCGAAGTCCTGGGATAGTCAGCGGGGTGCAGGCAACTGAGAAAAGGAAATCAGCAAATCCTAAGGAATTGACCTCCGTGACATTTGCGCTCACAGCCAATGCCTGAGAGGATGAAGACCTTTTGAAGACCTCAGGATGGAAATCTCAGCCCCTCCATGGAGGAGGCCCTCCCTCCACTTCCCGGCCTTCTTTCCAGGCCTCATCGCTACACGGCTCCTGCCTCACCCACAGTCACACAAGGGCATCGTGGCCACTGGACTGGGGTACCCTGCAAGGCCTTTTCCTATTAAATGATGACAGAGACGACACTGAGGTTTAGAACAGGAAAATATGACAAAATTATGCAATAAATGTATAAAAATGCCCTGAGGGTAAATGCATGATATACCTTCTAAAAACTCCCCACAGCTCTAAATGCCTATGATTATAGCTCTGAACCGTGTTGTTTGTTTTTGTCACGTTTAACTTTAGCTACTTGCTTTTGTGCAGAGTGGATGTTTTTCAAGTTCAAAGTGAAAACTATGCCTTTTATCTTTCTTATAAGGCTTTTCTAATCTTCACCTGGCATTCATGTGCTTTTGGCAACAGACGTTTCTATCCCGTCTCCTTACTGTTCCACTGTGACTCAATCCAACTAAGAAAATTTTAATGCTTTGTGGGTGCTTTAATTAGCTTTTTTGGGGGGGAAGTAATTATAATGTGGTAATAGTCCTTTAAGAAGTCAGCTACCTCTAGGATATCTGTCTTCCTCTGGGGCTACAGACAAGGAACCAAGGAACTCAGAGGTCTCAGGCGATCAGTGAGTTCCCCCCAAATTGTACACAAGACTTTTATGCATACAGCCTGTGCTTTTGTGAGAGAAGATGTCAACAGTTTTCTCTAGTTACTCAGAGAATTTGTTGACCTCAAGAAGTTTGTGAATCCTGAACCTGTCTAAAATCTGTTATATGAATGAATGGAAGAAAATTGATAAATAAAATGGCTTTTGTTATCCCCACCTCCACCCCATTCACCTTGATCTCAACTCTCCCCCCCGGACCCATACATAGTCCTACCCCCTACACTTAGTTCCTTTAATCAGTAATAGTTGGTCATGACTTTTCTGAGCTCTGTCTTTGGGGTTCAGCCAATTCCTTCTGAAACACACACAAGGCAATGGTTAGTGTGTAGAATCCACCTTCTCTGGGAGAAATATTCTGGGGAATAAGTGGCTTCATCTAACACAATCTTCTTGCCCTGGTGTGGGAAGGACCCTCAAGCTGTGGGTGGGAGGGAGTTCTGAGGAAAGGACAGTGACCCCTACTTCAAGTTGAAAAGAGAGGGAACAGCAGAGAGAAGCCAAGTGCAGCAGGAAGAGGAAAATAGAGGAAAGTAGAAAGCAAGGGGGTCCCACCTGCCAAGCACCCTTCCTCTATGCCCAGGCTGAGCTTCCTGACAGCAGCCCTTACCCAAGGGCTGTCCTGAATGCCTGACATTTACACACACACACACACACACACACACACACACGCACACACACACACACCAACACCACCATCACTACCACCACCTGAGGCCTGCTAGCTCTTGCAGACACTTTTATTCATTCAATCAGCAACACTTTGGAGGCCTAATTAGGCAACAAACACGATATTCGACATTGAGGATCAAAGTGCAGTAAGTTTAGAGCCTAAAAAGACAGCAAACAGACCCACGTGGAGGTTACAGAGCAACTCCACATGGGGACACACAGACGGGTGGGAAGGGGCATCACTGGTGGGCATCCCCAACCTGTTGTGAGGACAGTAGCTGTCTGGAGGGTGGAACCCTATGCCCTGCCCATCAGAAATCGGAGCCCACACTGGCTGCTCTGTTCTGCTACTATATAGCTATAGTCCTACTCTATACCACATTTAAACCTAAGAGATAATGTGGTCAAAGATATAAACCACCAACACACAAGGCTACAAAAAGATGCACAGTGCCACTGGCTGTAAAAACAATACAAATTAAAACAATACTAACAGAGGGGGCCTGGGTGGTTCAGTCAGTTAAGTGTTTGCCTTCAGCTCAGGCCATGATCTTGGGGTCCTGTGTTCGAGCCCTGCATCAGGCTCCCTGGGAGGGAGCCTGCTTCTGCCTCTTCTTCTACCCCTCCACCCTGCCCAACCCTCTGCTCGTGCTCTCTCTCTCTCAAATAAATAAATAAAATCTTTAAAAAGAATACTAATAAATGGATAAACATTTTAAAGAGCACTAACAGCCAGCACTGATGTGAATGCAGGAAAATGCACGTGCTGATGGGAGTATGAATTGTCATGATCTTTTGGAAAATAATTTGGCGGTAGCCATAAATTAGAAATACATAACACTGTGGACCCAGAAGTCCCACTTTGGGATTTCTCCTACAGGAATAAAAGCACCATTATTGTTTAAAATAGAAAAGGAAAATAAAGTTGGAAACAAACTAAATGTCCACAATTAAGGAGAGACTGACTAGATTATGATCTCTGTACCAAGAAATATTGCACAACCATGACAAAGAACAAGTTACATTTACGCATATTTGCCTAGGAATATACTAATGATGTATCGCATAGAGGGAATGTATAAAAGAAAATTATGGGAGCACCTGGATGGCTCTGTCAATAGAACATGTGAGTCTTGTCTCAGGGCATGAGATTAAGCCCCACGTTGGGTGTAGAGATTACCTAGAAAGAAAAGAAAGTTATGGATAAATATATAAAACAGATTATTTTTAGATAAAATATGAAGAAAAAAATGAGCATTTTAGCTGAGACAGATACAGAAGGTTACAAATCAAACTATTCAGATTAGTTACCTCATAGGGTACAATCAAAGGGAAAGAGAAGATTATTGCATTTTTCTTAATATAGCTTTGCTTTGTGAGACATGCCACAATGGGTATGATTTTTTTTCAGTAATTAGAAAAAATCAAGTCAAGAGAATGAAAAGACAAGTCACAAACTGAGAGTAAATATTTGCCAGAGATATATCTGATACAGGAGGGTTAAAAATAACTCCTAGGGGCACCTGGGTGGCTCAGTTGGTTAAACATCTGCCTTTGGCTCAGGTCATGATCCCAGGGTCCTGGAATTGAGCCCTGAGTTGGGCTCCCTGCTCAGCAATGTGAAGTATGCTTCTCCCTCTCCTTCTGCCCCTTGCCACCATGCTCTCTCTCTCTCTCTGTCAAATAAATAAAATCTTTAAAAAAAATAATAAGAAGAAGCTCTTAAAACTCAACAATAAGAAAATAAAAACCTGCTTTAAAAAAGAGGCAAAAGATCTGAACAGACACCTCACCAAAAAAGATAGAAAAATGGCACATAAGCATAAGAAAAGATACTCAATATCATGTGTCATTAAGGAAATGCAAATTAAAACAACAATAAGGTACTGCTACAT
The DNA here is from genome assembly GCF_020171115.1 of Neogale vison. Taxonomy (NCBI): domain Eukaryota; kingdom Metazoa; phylum Chordata; class Mammalia; order Carnivora; family Mustelidae; genus Neogale; species Neogale vison. The sequence goes on along the minus strand of NC_058093.1, from coordinate 160,117,657 downwards.
CCTTATTAGAATGACCAAAATCCAAAATACTGACAACACCAAATGTTGGTGAGGATATGGAGCAACAGGAACTCTCATTCACTGCTGTTGGGAAGGCAAAATGGTACGGCAACTCTGGAAGACAGTCTGGCAGGTTCTTACAAAACTAAATACACTC